>NC_069658.1:117482500-118703750 GCF_027244095.1 Hemicordylus capensis | reverse complement strand
AAAGAGTCTGGGGAAATTATGCAGAGGTGCTTATTTGCTTATAGAGCCTGAAGCTCAGACACCCTTCTGGACAAGGTAATGGGTACTAGGAAGGCCAGTTTATTAGATAGAAAGCAAAACAGGATCAAGTGGATGGGCTCAAACGGGGAGCCTTGTAGTGCTCAGAGCTAGGGATGTGCAAAAAATTTCGGGCACAGAACGATCTGTGCCCGAAATGAACAATTTCGGGTGATTCGGGGCCGAACCGAATCACCCCCTATGTCCCCCGATATTTTTCGGGCACGAGCCGAATCACCCGAATTTCGGACCCCAAAAATTCGGGTGATTCGGTTCATGGTTGATTTTTGGTGAATTTTTAAAGTTTTAGTGACTTCGGGGCAGTTCGGGGGCATAGCATGGGATCTGGGCAAAAGGAGTGGGGTGGGGTGTTAGTGCCTAATGGGTGCAGGCTACCACCCCAATTTCAGGGGGATTGGGCAAAGGGCTGATTTTTGGTAAATTTCTGAAATTTTCATGTCTTTGGGGCAGATTGGGGCATATTGGGGCAGAAAGTGGGGCCTGGGGCAGAATAGTGGGGTGGGGTGGTAGTGCCTAATGGGTGCAGGCTACCACCCCAATTTCAGGGGGTTTGGACAAAGGGGTGATTTTTTGAGAATTTTTGAAGTTTGGGTGTCTTTGGGGCAGATTGGGGGCAGAAAGTGGATCTGCCCCAAAGGAGTGGGGTGGGCTGGTAGATAGTGCCTAATGGCTGGAGGCTACCACCCTTAGAAGTTTTTTCTGAGGTGTGAATTCTCATTCTATCATAGCAAATGAGATTTTTTTCAATTAAACAACTCTCATGACCCCACTTTCACTTTTTCACACTTTCCTTTACTATGAATAATATGAGGAAGTAATCAATTTAGCACACTTCACCTTATGAAGACAAACCTCATAAAAATAAATTCACCAAAATACCCCCCTCTGCCCAATCACTCTTAAATTGGGGATGGGTGGTAGCCTCCAGCCATTAGGCACTATCTACCAGCCCACCCCACTATTTTGGGGCAGATCCAAATGTGATTGATGGAAGCTTTCCTGGAAGGCAAGACCTTGTTGGAATAACCATGCTGTTTTAAGAGGTTCCTTTCAGTCTCCAGGAGGCTAACTTTAACCAGGCCGGATAGTGGTGAATGATGGGGCCTTGCTGTAGGTCTGTTGAGACCAGCAAGAGCCATAGATGTGATATGGCTAGATGGAGAATTTCTGGGAATCAATGCCTCCTTGGCCAGTATGGTGCTATGAGGATGACCTCCACTTGGTACAGTTGGACCTGATCAGAGGCACTGGAGGAAATGCATACAGAAACTCGTGGTGTCGACGGGGCATCTACTGATTCCACTCCCTTGCATGGAAAGTGAAAAAAGAATCTTGGAAGTTTGGCATTGTTGGATGCCATGAATAGGTCAACCTGTGGGCATCTGTGCACTGTGAGCACTGTGAGCAGACTAAATTCTGCTGGGTGAATTTCTGTCTGGCTGAGCCAATATGCTTTGGTGTTGAGAATTCTGCTCATGTGATGTGCCCACAGGGATGTAAGATGTGTCTCCGCCCACTTCAGAAGTGTTGCTTCTTGGTGTAGAGAAAGAGATCCGGTCCCTCCTTGGCAATTAACATGGGATGTTTGTTGTGATGTTGTCCATGTGCACCTGGACATGTTTGCCTCTCAAAAAGTGTTGAAAGGCTATCAGTGCCAAGCTTTGATAGATAGACCACATAGATGCTGTGGTCTTGTTCATGTGGGGACCACTTTCCTTGGGCCAAATGCTGAAGACAATAACCCACCCACCCCCATACCCAGAGACTGGCATTGGTCATTCTGATGACTCTGTGTGGATCTAGAAATGGTTTCTGGAAATGGGAAAGAGAGTTTGGAGCCATCCACAAATTTAGGGACTGATGCCACTAAGTCTTTTGTTGGGGACTTTATTTTTTATTTTACTAAATTTCTATACCACCCAAAACTTGCATCTCTGGGCAATTTATAATTAAAACATTAAAAAATGTAAACATTAAAACAAGTTAAAACTTAAAATAAGGTTAAAAATATTAAAACAGTAAGGCTAATTAAAGGCCTGGGTGAACAGATTTGTCTTGATTGACTTTTTAAATGTTGTCAGTGATCGGGAAGCTCTTATATCAACAGGGAACACATTCCAAAGTTAGGGCCCTTTATGGGCCTCAGAACTAGGGATGTGCGAAATGTTTCGGGTACAGAATGAAACAGCCAATTTCGGGTGATTCGGATCTGAACCGAATCACCCTTCTGGCCCTCCGAAATTTTTCGTAGCTGAACCGAATCACCTCTGTTTCGGCTCCGAATATTCGGATTTTGGGATTTTGACGTCTATTTGAATTCCCCACCTTTTTGCCTCCCATTGACTTCAATGCAAAAAGGTCTGAAATTCTTCTACTCAAATTTCGGGTCCCAGGGGCAAAATAGTGGGGTGGGGTGGTAGTGCCTAATGGTTGGAGGCTACCACCCCAATTGCAGAGTGATTGGGCAGAGGGCTGATTTTTGGTGAAGTGTTGAAGTTTATGCGTCTTTAAAGTTTTCCCCCATTAGGTATATTGGAGAGTGTATCGCTTCACGTCGGGGGGAAAGGGGTGGCCTAAGAGTGGTGTGGGGTTGGTGGTAGTGCCGGGTAGGGGCAAGGAAGCTACCTGAATTTTTTCGAAGGATTTGTGCAGAGGGCTGATTTTTGGTGAATTGTTGAAATTTACGCGTCTTTAAGGTTTTTCCTCATAAGGTATAATAATGGAGCTTTCAGCAGCCCCATAAGTGCACTTGGGGGGTGCTGCGGTGGCCCAGAGCGAGTGGTGGTGTAGTGCACATAGGGTGCCAACCACCCCCATGGGTTTCTGTTGTTTCTGAGGTGTTCTGAGTGTGGATTCTATGATAGCAAGTAAGAGTGGATTCATGGTGTCTCATTGAAAACCTCATTTGCTACTCAGAACTGGTTTGAACAACCAGCAGTTCCACTGGTTCAAAGGCAGGTGGGTTGACTTTAAGGGCGGAGGAGTGTGCACTTACCCACTTTCCTCCCACCAGCGCTCAATTGTAAACTGGTCCGGTGGGGTGGCAGGAAAAAATGCTGCCTCCCTGCTGCCCCGAACCCTCATAAGGTCATGCAAGTGTGTGCACATGTGGCATTCGTGCCCAATGAGTGCACACATGCCAGGTACTTCCACTTATTTCCGGTTCAACAAGGGGATGGGGCAGCAGGGAGGTATGCTGCCACCCCTCTGGACCAGTTTACAATGGAGCGCTGGTGAGCGGAAAGCGGAAGGAGGAATATGTGCACCCTCCCCTGCCCTTAAAGTCAACCCCCTGCCCTTTGAATTTCCCCCGCCCGGTTCCATGCACATCCCTATCCAAAACCTAGAGACAGCAATGGAGAAGACCTGTCCTTGAGTAGCCACCAGATGAGCTGGTGGCAACTGTAGACTCTCTGGAGGGATGATCTTAATGATTGGTGGGAATCATAGCTAAGAAGACGTTCTCTTAAATACCAAGGGCCTAAATGGTTTAGGGCTTTATAGGTAATAACTAGCACCTTGTATTTTGCCTGGAAACGTATCAGTAGCCAGTGTAGTTCTTTCAATACAGGGGTAATATAGTCTCTCTGAGATGACCCAGAGACCAACCTAGCTGCCGCATTCTGTACCAACTGCAGTTTCCAGACTATGTACAAAGGCAGCCCCACATAAGCGCATTGCAGTAGTCCAGTCTGGAGGTTAACAGCATAAGTACCACTGTTTTGAGGTCACTGATCTCAAGAAACGGACACAGCTGGCATATCAGCCAAAGCTGATAGAAGGCACCTCTGGCCGCCTCCTCAATCGCCTCCAGAGAGTGGTTGAGATCCAGAAGCACCCCCAGACTGCGTAACTGTTCCTTCTGGGGAAGTGTGATCCCATTCAGAACAGGCAGATCAAAATAATCTCCCGAGTTCCAACCCCGCACAATAAGTAGCTTTGTCTTAT
Source organism: Hemicordylus capensis (assembly GCF_027244095.1). NCBI lineage: Eukaryota > Metazoa > Chordata > Lepidosauria > Squamata > Cordylidae > Hemicordylus > Hemicordylus capensis. The sequence goes on along the minus strand of NC_069658.1, from coordinate 118,699,724 downwards.
CTGGATTCAGCCTCAGTTTGTTATCCCTCATCCAGCCCATTCCTGCCTCTAGGCAGGCATTTATGGCAGTTATCCCTTCTCCCAATGATGTTGACATAGAGAAATAGGTTTGGGTGTCACCAGCATACTGATGATACCCTGCACCAAATCCCAATGATCTCTCCCAGCGGTTTCATGTAGATGTTAAACAAAATCAGAAACAATATGGAGCCCTGAGGAACATCATACGAAAGTTCAGATTTTGAAGAACAACAGTCTCCAAGGGACACCTTCTGGAACCTGCCTACCAAGAGGTAGGAGAGGAACCACTGCAAAGCAGTGCCTCCCACCCCAACCCCCTAAGATGCTCCAGAAAAATACTATGTATAATAGTACTGAAAGCCACTAAGAAATCCAAAAGGACCAACAGACTCACACTCCCTCTGTCGATTCCCAACTGGAGATCATCCATCAGGCCGATCAAGGCATTCTCCACCCCACAGCCCACCCGAAAGCCAGTCTGAAATGGATCAAGATAATCAGCTTTCTCCAAGATTGCCTGGAGCTGAGAGGCCACCACTCTCTCAGTCACCTTGCCCAACCAAGGAAGGCTGGAGACAGGCCTATAGTTGCTTAACTCTGAGGGATCCAATGGAGGCTTCTTCAGAAGAGGTCTAATAATTGCCTCCTTAAGGTAAGGAGGCATCCTGTCCTCCTTGAGAGAAGCATTTATAATCTTTAACAGGCCTTCTACAGCAACCCCACTGCCAGACAGTATAAGCCATGTTGGACAAGATAACTCTTGTTAGGCAGCACCATTCCAAGCAACTTGTCCACATCCTCAGGAGTCACAAACTGGAACTGATCCAGCCTAACCACACAAGGAGTCACTGGACACCTCCACATCAGACACTGCAGTAATTGTGGAGTGTGAGTCTAAGTCAACCCAAATATGAGATATTTTGTCCATAAAAAAACTCATTAAAATATCACAGCAGGTAAATGATGGTTCAAAATTCTGATTCAGGGGAGAAGGGGCACATACTAGCCCTCTCACAACCCTGGACAATTCTGTCGGATGTGAACTTGTGGATGCAATATATGCAGAAAAGAATCATTTCTTTGCCGTGCGTATTGCCTGAGCATAGATCTTCAAATGTGCTCTATGTTGTAATCTGTCAGATTTGAGTACAGTCTTTCCCCACTTGTGCTCCAATCTACCTTGCCACATCAGCCTCTGTAGATCTTCCATATACCAAAGGGCCAATTTTGAAGAGGGTCAGAGAGGATGCTTACGAGCGATTATGTCTACTGCCCTTGTGAGCTTGTTGTTCCAGTTCTCCACCAGGGCATCAACAGGATCACTGGCAGAGCCAACACTAAATCCCTCCAAGGCTTCTTGGAATCCTATTGGATCCAATAACTTTCTCGAGCAGACCATCCTAATAGGCCCCACACCCCTGCAAAAGTGGGATGTGGATGTGAGCCCAATCTTAATCAGATGGTGGGCCGTCCATGACAATTGTTGTGAACCGCCCAGAGACATGAGTTTTGGGTGGTATAAAAATATGTCAAACAAACAAACAAACAAACAAACAAACAAATCAGTCAGTCAGTCAGTCAGTCAGTCAGTCAGTCAATAAATAAATAAATAAATAAATCCAGATCAAGCGTGTGACCAGCAACATGCATCATTCCCGAGACCACTTGGGATGGGCTCATCATTGTCATGGCCGCTATGAACTCTTGAGGGACTGGGGGACTCCAACACCAAGCCCGAGACCAAGTTCGTGAGCTCAGTTAGGGACTCTGTTGGGCAGCAGGGTGATCGGTACACCAAAAGAAGTCCCAGTCTATCCCTGGTCCCCAAATTTAAGTACACATATCCAATATGATCAGACACTTCAACAGGGATTCTGATAAGGAAGATATTATTCTTATAGACCACAGCCACTCCACCTCCCTGCCCACATCCCCTCACCAGAGTACCTTGGAAGGAGAAGCTGGGACCTGACCAGGCCACCAGCCTCCCACAACATACCAGGTCATCCCCTTCATCCAGAATCAAATCATGGATGATTTCTGACTTGTTCTAGACCAACCTGACATGACAAAGGAGCAAGGCAAGGTTTTGTGGGTAGTTGGCACTACTCCCCAAGGTCACAGAGCTGGCAGGACAACTGGAAGGGGAAACAGCTGTAAGATTTCTGATTCCCCTCCCCCTGTAACAGCCTGCTGACTTGCCAACATTGCTTCCTCTATTCCCCACCACCACCAGAATAGCCGCCTGATCTCCAGATAAACCCACACACATTATAAACCAATTTCACCCAGGACTTAAATTAAAACAGAAACCAAACTATTAAATGCCCACCCACGTGTGAATTTTTGGGCCAAGAAGCCTGGCCCTTGCTATCCCCCGAAGTGGCTCCCTCAAAGGAGAGACCCCCTTTGGTGTCGCCTCTTCAGTGGCGACCCCGCCAGGCCCACTGCCACTTACAGTGACACTAAATAGCCCATAGAAATCTGCTCTGGGCAAATGGAGTTCATGGAAACTGCCGAATTACCCCCCTGGGCCTCAGCAGCCAGTCTTAAGGGGTAGGTTGTGCAAACTGGCTCGAATCTGAACAGGTTCAACATTGAATCAGTTTGGTTCAACGGTTTGGGTTCAAGCCGAACCACCCCCGGTTCGGCTCAACTCCAAACCAAACACACACACCCCAGATCCGGGGTTGGGCAACAATTTTTTTTAATATATTTAACTTATTCCTCCGGGGGGTTTCTCCAAGGTAGTGGGAGGGCGCGCAGAGGTTCCCCCTCCCCGCGCCAACCTCCCTTCTATTAGAAATCACCCGGTTCAGGCATCTTTGGACCTTTCTGGGCCTATTCCCTGGCAAGGTGGCCATTTTGGTGGCTGCCATGCCTGCGCACTGAGACCCTGCATGGCCGGACCTGAAGACATCAGAACTGGGCAATTTTTAATAGAAGGAAGGCCAGGGAGAGGGGGAACACATACCCCTGCCACCTTGGAGAAGCCCCCTGGAGAGAGAAAGTTTTAAAAAGGGATTTTAAAAAACCTGTTCACTGAACCCCCCAAACCAACCCGGGGGGGGCGATTTCCAAAGGGGGCCAAAACCAAACTGGCCTGGTGCGGTTTAAGTTCAGCTTGAACTTGAACCAAACTGGGCCAGGTGGTTTTGTGCACATCCCTACTAAAGGGCAAACAGTGGGGGCAGAAACAGGCAGGCGGGCACCCAGTCTCTCACCCTGGGGTCTGCCTGGGAAGCTCCTTTTCCACTCCTGCAGGCTTCTGGGGGGTTGAAGTCCAGTGGGGGGCAGAAGCAAGCATGCAAGCACCCAGTCGCTCAACCTGGGGTCTGCCTGGGAAGCTGATGTTGCTCCTCCTCTCTTGCAGGCTTCTGTTGCATTCTGATGAGGGAGCAAGAACTACTGGAATGGTCACAAATGGAACCTGGCCCAGTCTACCGCATCCAAGGTAGCCACCATTAGCCCCAATAGGCAAGCTAGAATGAGAAGTGATACTTTGTTACCTGGAGGAATCAATGAAATTGTGGCCAGGATCTTTTGAATGCATTCCTGAGATAGGATTAAATGATGTAGCCTCAGAGAGGGAGAGAGTTGGCTCTTTGACTGATTGGCTAGGACCTGTGATTGGACAAGCACTTGAGTAGAAGTCTTAGGTCTGCTAGGGCTGAGGGCAGATCTGATGCTCTGAGTAGCAGATTGTCTAGGAAAGCAAACATCCTGAGGCGTGCTATGAGCAGTGCCATGAACTTCGTGAAATCTCTGGGTGCTGAAGACAGACTGAAAGGCAAGGCCTTGTATTGGTAATGCCTGCCTGCATATTTGAAATGGAGAAATTGCTGACTGCCTAGATGAATTGGAATGTGAAAATAGGCCTGTCAGGTCTATGGAGGCAAGGTGAGCTAAAGAACTGGAGGGATTCTGCAATTGACCTCAGAGTCTCCATCTTGAATTTGTTGTGTTTGACAAATTTGTTGAGGAAGTTGAGATCCAAGACTGCTTGGAGGGAGTCATATTTTTTTGGCATGGAGATCCCCTTTGACCTGCTGATGAAGCAGAACGGGCTCCCCCCCCCCCATGGTTTCCAGATGGCGAATGGCTCACAGAAGGCCTGAGTAGTTGGTATATGAGTGCAAACGTGAGGGTGGACAAAACCTGTTTGGGGGTAGAGTGGTGTACTCTATTCTGTAACCATGCTGTGAATGGTCTGAAGTACCCACCTGTCGCTGGTGGGGAATTCCCAAGCATGAAAGAATTGTGTAGAGTGACACAATTTGGTAGTGACCCTCCCCCCAAATATGGTGGTGAGTAAGGATTGCTATCTAGCTGTTTTATTCTGTCCTGTGAAGGGCTGACGCTGTTGTCCGGTGGGCTTGTTGGATCTAAACCTGTTCCAAAAGAGCCATTGTCTCCCGTTGTCCCTTTCCCTGTAAGTCTTCTAATGCCTCATCACCAAACAGCTTGGAACCTACGTAAGGGACAGATGCCAGATCAGAGCAAGAAGTGGCATCTACCTGCCGATGTTTCAAAGATAGGGTTTGCCTGGCCACCACAGTGGAAGCAGTAGACCTTGCTGCAAAGCGGACAGAATCCCTAGTGGCGTCAGCCGTGAAGACCTGCACCTTTTGAATCTTTAACAACTTTTGTTTTAAGTGTATGGGGTCCTCAGGTGGGTTGTTAATTAAATCATCCACACATAATAGTGAAGTCTTGGAGATGATAGATGCTACCATAAATGAGCAGATGGCCAGTGAAGAGGCTTCGTGTGCTCTTCTAAGAAGGGCCTGTTTTCATCCCCCCCCCCTTTTTTTTTAATCAGAAGGGTCCCTGAGGGATGTGTCTCCATCTTTTAGGAGTACTTCACCCAGAATGAGGACCACTATAGAACCACCAGTAGGAGGCACCTTGAGGAACTCCAGGTTTTCCTGAGGGAAACTGTAAAACCCACTGACTGCTGTACTAGGCTTCCTGGAGAAGGCAGGTAATGACCATTCCTGTTTCAATGTGTCACTGAAAAATTCAGGGAAAGGGAAATTCTTTTATTTATTTAATCTATTTATTTTTACACTTATATCCCTCTCTTCCTCCGAGGAGCTCAGAGCAATGTACATGATTATTTTTATCCTCACAACAAGCCTGTGAGGTAGGTTAGACTGAGAGAGACATGACTGGCCCAGAGTCACTCGGTGAGTTTCATGGTTGAATGGGGATTGGAACCAGGGTCTTCCCAGTCCTAGTCCAGCACACTAACCACTGCGCTATGCTAGTTCTTAGTATTAAGAAACATGAGAGCCCCTTTTGCTCCTCCTGAGGGGTATCCAATTGCATACCCAGGGTGTGAATTGACTTACTCAGTAGAGGGGAAAAGTCATCTGGGATAAACAATCTCTGAGATGTAGAAAAAGAGTCAGTAAGTTGATCATCAGACCATTCCCTGGGAATGGTGGAGTCCTCAGGGCGGGGGTGGGTGGGTTTCTAGATTAGGGTCTGTCCCCACATTATCAGGCGATCTAAGAGGGGTGTAGGGATTGGGAGAGTTATAGCCTGAAATCGCTGAGGAATGTGGAAATTTAATTTATCTATCATATTTTTATACCGCCTGGTATGTACATCTCTAGGCAGTGTACAAAATTCAAAATATTTAAAAGTCAACACAGATTAAAATACATGACACAATAAAAACAATAGCATAAAACAGTTATTAAAACAAATTATTAAAATTAATACTAATTAAAAGCCTGTGGGAACAGGAGAGCCTTGAGGGTCTTCCTGAAAACAAGATATGCTCTTATTTCAGCAGGGAGCATATTCCAAAGCCCTGGGGCAGCCACAGAAAAAGTCCGGACCTGGATCGCCACCAAATGAGCTGGTAGCAACCATAACTGGACCTCTCCAGAAGACTGTGACAGGTGGCAGGGTTAATGACAAAGGAGGCGCTCTCTTAAACAGCCTGGACCCAAGTCGTTATGAATGATGCCTATTCCCTGCTGATCTGCCTTTTTGCATGATTTCTTAGGTACCTGGTCTTCAGAATTGGAGGAGGAAGATGATGTGTCTTTCCTTCTCTGTTTATGTTTCGCCTCCTTAGATGGTCTGGACTGCTGAAGTAATTTAACCAGCATATCCTGGAACCAGGTTTGCCATGCTGGAGGTGATTGGGCCCCTCCCCCACACCATCAGCTAGGCCCTCTTCATTTTCGTGCCCTTTTGGTGCTTGGGTGTTGCAGCCTCCTCGCCTAGATTCAGGTGATCAGGCCCACCTGCCCGCCCACCCTCCCTTCTGTGTGCCGCCGCAGTCCTCGTTTCCCTCGTGGTGCTGGGAGGTTCATTACAGCTCTGGCGGCACATGTGGGTGCCATCTGGTCCTCCGGCCAGGCCTGCCAATAGCATGGTAAGCCCTGAAGACCTGGAGGGAGCTGGCAGTGAGGACGCTGTGGCTGGGCCCAAGCACTGTGTGATCGGTCTTGCAAGCCTGGAGGGGGTTGGACTCGAGGACGAGGTCTGATAGGAGATTCAAGGAGAAAAACTTGATCTTTCTGTCTCCCCTTAGGAAGGAGGACATTCCTGATTCTGGGACCGCTCTGTATTCTGAACTGCTGCGGGCTCCAAGGGAAGGTAAAGAGAAATAGCCAATAAGGTAGAAGAGAAAGGAGGAGAAAACCTTGTTGTTGTTGCTGCTGCTGCTGCTGGCAATAGGAGGAAGAGGAAATTAGAAGAAAAGCTAAAAGTCAAAGATCACTAAAAAGGGGGGAAAGCTGTCTCTGAAGCAGACGCAGGACTATCGTAACAGGCGGCAGGGTTTATGACAAAGGAGGAGGGGTTATCCTGCCCAGGCTTATTAAATCTTTCTGTGTTAATTTACATAGTCCTGCCACTGGAGCAGTGGGGAAGTATAACCCACCGAGATGTCCTCTTTCAGCAGCAGGGAAACACATAATTCTCTGTCAAATACTGTACCAGACTTGTTTTTCAGAATTACTGTAGAGATTTTAGAAACACACACACACACACACACAAACGGATGGAAAAGCACACAGTTTCTAAAAGCAAAGCATCACCTCTGGTTAATTTTTAATGAATAATGGTTTTGACTAAAACAAAGAAATGTGTGGGTTAGAATCATTCATGACTTTGAAAGGTGAAATGAGAATACAATGCAATTCCACAAGGTACTGTATTCTGCTGTATCTATAACCAGAGGGAAAAGAATATATACACTTTAAGTACCTGGCCACAGACTATCAAGGAATTACAGTAAAAGCGCTAAATAATTTATGCTGTGATGAGTGTGTGAGAAATGTCTTACACAAATAGAGTTACAGCACAAAGAGCAACCAAGTCTTTATTAAACAAATGAAGCAAAAACCAACGAAAAGTGACAAACATTACTCTAGTGACAAGGGGAGGATGGTCTGCATTTTGCTTTGTTTTTAGTGAAACAGAACAAGGAGGGAGGCTGAACTGCTTACTAATGTACAAGTGTCAAAAAGTTCATGCTGAGCTTTAGAAACTTAGCTTAAGCTACAACTGATCACAATCTGTTCAAATAAACTTAATGCTAGCTTCCTCTAAGCTCTATTAATATAGGTTTGTGTTAAAAATCAACTCCCATGTGAGAATGAATTCTATGGCTTGGATCCAAGATCTACTTTAGTGCAGCTAAGGGATTGCCCAGTGGGATTTTCTTACTTCTTTAACTTTTTCTTTTCTTTTCTTTGAACTGCAGGCCTCAGTACTATACCAAACTACTCTCTGTTTCAAAAAGAATGGTCAGGCATAGTGAGATACTGTTTGAGAAACATAAACCAGAAGCCCCCTTGGATGCCTACAACTACTTGTTCTGTTCTTAGGATCCTGGCCCATGCTGCACATATTTGCTTAAGATATTTCGGTATATTTCCATGGCTTATCACATTCAAGACTAGAATGTGGTTCTGGAGATGTGGCACCAGCTTCTGACAATGAAGTCCTTGGCTGAATATCACAAGTCATGACACTGGACAGTGGGATCAATCTCACAGTCAGTCAATGCCAGGTTTTACAAGCATCCTTAAACAGGATATTTGCCCCCAGAGCCATTATACAGAAAGGAGTCCAGTATACTTGTGTCTGTAAGGTTGGTCTCCTCTCCTGATAAGCCTTGATGGGAGGCCTGATGGGAGCAGAGCTGCAACAGATGGGATGGGGAGTGGGAGAGACCTTTTTTGGAACACTTAACAGGTGCCTCCAAGTGAAGATAGGAGCTGGTGAGAACCACTCTGGTTTTGAGCAATGTAGAAATCAGCACATGGGAGTTGATTACGCGAATGACAGTCTAGAAATACATTGTGATGAAGATGTTAAAATGTGAAAGAAGTTAGCACTATACATTTTGTTCCATTCACTTGCTACAGCATGAACTATGTTTATATAGTGTTTAACATTATACTTTGAAGCATTTCATTAGATTATTCATTTGCCTTATACAATAAAGATTTTATATTGTCCAAATACTCTTTTGTTTGTTTGAATCTTATTTTGGAGTGCTCCTCTCTTTTGCTTCTTTTTTTGGCACAACCAAGATTGTCCCTGAAGTGCTTCTAGATGCCCAGTTTGTATGTATGAGTGTACCAGTTCCAACAGCTGGTATAATGTGGTGCTATTTGGTACATATTTCATGCAGCGGTAGAGCAGTGCTAAGATCTTCACTGGGTAAAGAAACATATTCAGCATTTGTTGCTTCCTATGTGGACTGCCTTCCCCTTTCCAACCCTTCCATCTGCTCCTTTGCTTTCCTTCTCAGGTCATCTTGCCACTGGCTAACAGGGCACTGATCACCAAATCTTTCATGAAGCATTACTGTGCCATGAATCTTAGTAAAGGACACAGGCTGGCAAATGTAGGAAATGCTGGGGCTGCTTCTGGGGGCTAATTGTCATCTACTTGGGGTGGGGCAAAGGCAATATGAGTGAATTGATGCTGACTGACATAGACAATGTGGCTATGTGTCACACAACACATAATCAACTTGTGGAATTCTCTGCTACAAGATGTGGTGATAGCCCACAGCCTGGATGGCTTTAAGAGAGGTTTGGATAAATTCATGGAGGAGAGGTCTAAACGGCTACTAGTCTGAAGGCTATAGGCCACCTCCAGCCTCAGAGGCAGGATGCCTCTGAATACTAGTTGCAGGGGAGTAACAGCAGGAGAGAGGGCATGCCCTCAGCTCTTGCTTGTGGGCTTCCCAGAGGCACCAGATGGCCCACTGTATCAAACAGGATGCTGGACTAGATGGGCCTTGGGCCTGATCCAGCAGAGCTGTTCTTATGGCTGTGTCTGGGAGTTGTCTGACCTTAGTATCTCACCATGGCAGCTCTCTTGCATGCAGTGGCTGAGGATAGCCACACAATAGCACTTTGTGGACTACAGAATTATGATTTATCAGTCAGACAGCTATTTTGTTAAAATCTTAGATACTTTTAAGACAAATTGCATCTTGAATTACAATCCCCTTGCCACCTTAAGTTTGCAAGGGGAACACCAAGAGCAAGATAACTTTTCAGCTGTCCGTTTATGGCTTTAGCAGAAAATAAATACATAGCTCTATGTCCTAATCTAATGGATCAGCTTAAAATGCAGTGGTTGCAACTGAAGCTTGACTCCAAGCCTGACGAACAAGGATGAGTGGGTTTGGCTATAGCTTGCTTCTTCAGGAAAATCCTATTTTTGTCCTTATTGCTTGTTTGGGCCGATGAACTCTCTGCTAGCTTCCACAACTACAAAAGGCCAAAAAGACCCACATGAAGCTGGGTGAAATGGTGTATGGGCACCCAGACCCTTCCCAGTTCCATTCAAAGCAATCCAGCGGCCACTGCATGATCCAGATTAATATTATATTTACCTGAATCTAAGACTAGGTTTTTCCCAAGTTCTTTGCTGTTAGAAATTGGGGGTCATCTTAAATTCAGAGTAATCTTCTATTCGAGTAATGCAGCACCACACCAATAGCTAGATTAAACACACATCCAACAGTGAATTTGCATGTTACAAATAGCAGTGACCTGTGCTACCTGCAGTTTGTCTAAAAGGGTTTTTTTAAGATATAGAATACACAAGAAAAGTCCAAAGTGGAAACTGAAAGATATTACCTGTCTTGCTAAGCACTTCCTGTAGCTCAGTCAAAGAACTAAGAATTGCAGCAAGCAGGTCAGGACTGGTAAACCAACTGAGTGCATGAAGAGAACGGATTTTCTCTTTCTGTTGTCCTGCATTACAAAAATAAATTTATTTTATTTAGCACTTTTTTATACAATCCCATACGCAAGTCCCAGGCAGTTCACAATCTAAAATCCCAACAATTAAAACAATATAAAATAGAGATATAAAACTCTAAAACTTAATGCTTTAGAACTATAAACTAAAAGCCTGACTAAACAGGTATGTTTTCAGGTCCTTCTTAAAAACATCCAGAGAAGGGGAAGCGCTAATTTCATTAGGACGTGCATTCCAAAGTCCCGTGGCAACCCTAAAAGGCCTGGTTTCGAGTCTCCACCAGCCGAGCCAGTGGCAACCACAACCAGACCTCGCCAGATTATCTTAACAGAAGGCAGGGTTCATGAAGATGAATGTGTTCTTTTAAATATCTTGGACCCAAGCCATTCAGGGCTTTATAGGTAATAATCAGCATTTTGTATTTCATTCAGAAACATATCGGCAGCCAGTGTAGTTCTTTTAAAATGGTGTAATATGACCGGGTAAGCCCAGAAACCAACCTAGCTGCTGCATTCTGTACCAAATGCAGTTTCCAGACTATGTACAAATGAAGCCCAATGTAGAGAGCATTGCAGTAGTCTCCCTCCATCTTTTTAGGACCGTTTTGGCCTGTTTTGGGGCCTTTTCAGCCCTCTCCCTGCTTACGGTGGCCATTTTGAAAGTGTGCACATTGGCCCTTTGTGTCCCTGGGACAGGACAATTAGGATTTTTTTCTTAAGTTGTAGAACAGCCCCTCCCTTCGAGCCGGGCACGAACCGGTTCGGCCTTGAGCCAAACTGGGGTCTGACTCGACATTCATGGAACCGAACTGGGCCTGGTTCAGTTCTAGTCTGGTTCGATTTGAACTGAACTGGGCTTCCCGGTTCCATGCACACCCCAGGCTTATAATTGCCTAATTCTGAGGGATCCAATGCAGGCTTCTTCAACAGTGGTCTAATAATTGCTTCCTTCAGATAAGGAAGGATCCTTCCTCAGTGAAGAATTAAAGATCTTATCAAGACCCTCTCCAATAACCTCCCGGCTAGATTGTATAAGCCATGTAGGGCAAGGTTCCAAAGAACAGGTAGTAAGGCAGTGTCCCAAGCAGCTTGTCCACATCCTCAGAAGTCACAAACTGAAACTGATCCAATTTAACCATTCAAGAGGAACTGCTGGACACTTCCATGATAGGCTCTGCAGTTAGAGTCTAGTTTAGCTAGAATATGAGAGATTCTATCTTCAAAAAACTAATTTAAAATGTCACAACAGGTAACTGATGGATCAAAATTCTCATTCAGGGGAAGAGGGACACGTACTAGCTCTCTCACAACCCGAGACAACTCCACTGGATGTGAGTTTGCAGAAGCAATGTTTGCTTCTTTGCTGTGCACTGCCAGAGCATAGATCTTCAAATATGCTACGTGCTTTTTAATTTATTTTATCTAAATAAATGAATGAATAAATAAATAATATTAAGTGGCATGGCATGGAATAATTTACTACTTACATTTTTATCCCACCTTTCCTCCAAGGAGCTTAAGGTGGCACACATGCTTCTTCCCCACCCTCCACTTTATCCTCACAACAACTTTGGGAGGTAGTTTAAGCTGAGAGCAGGTAAATGGTCCAAGATAACCCAGGGAGCTTCATGGTTGAGTGGGAACTTGAACCTGGGTCTCCTTGATCCTAGTCCAACACTCTATGCCACCTGACACATAGAATTAGATTTAAAATACTTTGGGGGTGGGGTTGTTAAAACTATGAATCAGATTTGGAAACTGAAAAGACTAGAGGCCATTGGCAAGAACTTAAAAGTATTTCAAAACATTTTGGATCATGTTAATGTGTCCTATAATGTTTTAGCTACTAATAAATGACAAGTAGTTGTTTTGAAGTTCATCTTCTCCAAATTTTGAGTGATTCCAGAGCACGTTAACGAGTTAGTTTGACTTTAAAACAGTAGCAAGCTTATAAGTTCAATTGTGGTCATCTAGTTCAGCATGGAGACCATATTAGATGGTTTTCCCCATCATATCCAAGGACTGAATTGAATTTCCAGCCATTCTCTGCAAGACCGAAGGTTAGAAATTTGATTAAAACAAAAAAGTTAAAAGCTGTGATTTTCAAAATTCTTATCAATTTCAACAGCACACACACAAAAAATTCATAGGTCACATGCAATCTGCAAATTATGCACCCAATGTAATATTTTGTATTTACATATAACATACCAAGAGGAGTATATAAATGCAACAGACAAACTATTCTTATTCATACAAATATTTTAAACAAACCTAGTACAGCCACTTCCCAGTGGCTGTTGCTGGAGTCATTCTTGTGCCTCTTTCTAGACGTTGAACCTCTTTGGTGCAGCAAACTATTGTTCATTCCTTTGTTAGGTAAACACTTTGAGAACTTTCTTTGTTGAAAAGCAGTATATAAATATTTTAAGTAGTAGTAGTAGTAGTAGTAGTAGTAGTAGTAACAACAAGAATTGGCACTAAAATGTGGTGGCCAAGACACCATATTCCTTAAAGTAGACTGATATTTTCTTATGTATTGCACTACATGCTTACATCCAGTCTGCCTGACAACAAATGAGTAGCCATTTTGTTGGGTAGACAAAAATAAACATAGCCAAAGTGCTGACCACACATATCTACCTTGTAAGATATGGTATGGTATGAATGAATCACATCAACTTTGATGGCCTGAGGGATGTCTATGACAAGAAATTGGGGCAACAAAGCATTCCTCCTCACCCAAGCATGATTAAGAGACTGAGAATGTGTTACAGGCTAGCATGCTTCCATCTCTGACATTAATGCTTACTTTTCACCTCTTTGGTTTGCTTCTGCCATGGTGCAAAGTTATACCTGTATTAGAATGAACCAGGATTGCTTTCACAGTCAGAATCTGAAGCAAGTTTATCAAGCCTAGTTATAAGGGAATCTGGTTAGTGTCAATGCATACATAATTCTATTGTATATTATAATGAAAGCACACCATGGGAAGAAGGGTGAATCTACACTGGGGCTGAGGAAGCAAACTGCACACTCCCCATGCCCTGAGCAAGGAGATCACATCCACATTGAGCCATAGTACCTTCATATTCATTTTTCCATTGATTCAAATAATGGGGACTCTTGTATTTATCATGCCACCACTGGGGTTTTTAGTTGTTTTAATTGATGCACTAAATTTGGTTTAAAAGCTTAAATCTATTTCCCCCCTCAAATTGTGAAGCCTATGCCCCCCATTGCCTTGACATGATATAATTGTTATTTAAGTACTGAAAGTGCAATTTGACACAAAACATATAAATCATTAGCTGATTATCTTACTTGACAGGTTATGCGCATCCTTGGAGTCTCCTACACAAACTAAGATTCCTATGCCTTCTCTGAAGCCATCCACCCAGGAGAAAAGGGAGCTGCATGACTGGCCCAATGTTTGAAGTCTATGGGCTGCCAGAACTACAATAACACCTTTGCGGAAGAGATGTATCAAGCCTCTTTTATGCCTTTTTTGCTTCGTCTTGCCCTCCAATTGCTTCTTTTCCTCAGCATCAGACAATGCACTGGCCAGAGTCCTAATCTCCTGTTTGATCATTTCATAGGTGTTGACCTGATCTTGAAGGAAGTCTCTTTGGGTGGACAAGGCACACGATCGACTGTAGAGAGGATAGAAAGCACCAGACAACAGTGCACAAGCTGCCAGAAGAGACATGTGCTCATTTTGCATTTGTGCCACTGTAGTTTTAAAGTGTGTATTTTCAAGGAGTAGTTGCTCCTGTATTTTTTCTGCAGTGCCAAACTTTTCTTTGGAATTTTCTGCCATTTCTTGGTATTTCTGCAAAGGGAAGGGAAGGTTTTACTACAGAATGAACTACAACCTGTTTATATCCACTGAAGTTGACATGACATTGATAATGTATTTTGTTTCTTTATCAATGGGAAATCACCATAATATCTTTCTACTACATGACTAAGCCTTGACAAAAAGCATAAACTCACTCTGTAGCCAGCCCATTAAGATCTACCTCTGGAAAGGCAAATTCAAAATAATGAGCTCAAAAAGCAGCCAGTAAAAAGGAATTTATTTTGTTTTTATATCACTGTATTTCCTGCCCTGAATCCCATAATGGCCGAAGCAAACAACACTGAAGGAGGAGAGATTGTGGGGCCCTTTAAGCGTTACAGCATTGGTGCCAGAGTTGCTGTTCCATGGGTTTATCCCATGGCACTGCTGTAACATTTGAAGGCCGACCACAACAGGATGGGACCAATCGCACAAATCCTTACCACATAGTTGTCATCGGGTTAGGTTCAGGGAAGACAACTACATGACAAGAGTCCATACAATTAGCCCCCACCCAATTAGCATTTAAACATTACATTAACACCAGACATTGAACTACAACCAGTGGTCAGTTCTAATAAAACAGTATCTGGGGGAGTGAGGGCAGCAAGCAGTGGATGAAGCAACAGAGGCTACAGGTGGCACTAGCAGTACAGGCAATATAGGACCCAGGAAAACAAAAGACAGAATTAACAGATAACAAGGTAAAGATGTGGAGACCATAGTGACTTGCCCAAGAGCTGGAAATTAGGGGGACAGCTAGCAATAATGGAGGAAAGTATACATAAGCAATTTTCTGGGCCTGTAGATAAGATAATAAGTCTTTGTGATACAGTTAGATTTTATTTTATTTTACAGAAGATGACTAATCAGAAGGAGCATGCCTTGCTGTTGCCCAATTCTGGACCAGCATTCGCTCAGGTATAAACAGAGACCAGCTCAGACATGCCTACAGCACACAGCTTTGAAGACAAGGTACCATCCTGAGTTATAGCAAACCTTGATTTGAGTCCCCAAGCCCCATAAACACAACAGGCTGCATTCACGCGTAAAGTAAAAGCGGATATTGGCGAACCAGCGGTTTCAATTTTAAACTGTAAATCACATCACAGATTTTCTTTCAGCTGCGGTCCGGCAACCTCTGGTTAAAGGAGAGGGAAGAACATCCCTGCAGCTTGACTGCTGAGGCCGATCCCAGCAAGCTCCATGGCCAGACGGTGGGCAAAGCATCAGGACATCAGCAGGGTGGCTGCGATTGGCCACGATCTTGAAGGAGTAAGATTGTGCATTTTCAGAATGGTCTGCCCACCCTAGGCATTGAAAGGGCATTTAAATCCCTTTGAATGCCATGTCATGCCAGTACTTCTTCTGAAAGGGATGGTACCACTGGCCTCCTAAGAGCCCTGATCAGAAAGTCCCACACAAGCACAATTTCAGAGCTCGGGGGGTGGGGGTGGGGAGAACGGGACGGGACAACTTCTCTATTACTCAGGAAAGGGTTGGGAAAATGAAGAGTTCCTAGGAGGAAATATGTATATGATGGAGGGCAAAAGATCCGCCATGACTTAGGATGTTCTTGTGAGGGATCACACTGGCAAAGAAGTACATGCAGACTAAACCACACTCATGCTCCTCTTGCAGCTTGCTGCTGGTGGGCTATTCCTCTCACGAGAGGGCCAGTCTACTGGGGAGGACCATGGGGTTGTAAACCCTAGGTCTTTCATTGGACCACGCACTCATGAGTTGAGCTAAACCAACGAAGAGGGCCCTGCTTGCGTGGGGCCCCCACTCTCTCTCTGGTAAGATAGAACTTTTGCACTGCAAACTCCTCCTCCCCTTGGAAGCCTTGTACACACCCATAGAATGCATTTGGCATTCCATGTGTCAGACCCTGACCGCGTGCATGGATGGGGACAGATCTTTACTCCCTTTCAAAATTCCCAGGTTTGGTCCAGTGTTGCGCCATATGCAGATCTGCCGCCCTGGTCTCTGAAGACAGTTCATCTCATGAGTTGTGAGGGGGCATCCCCATGGCCTGGCACCTTCTTGAGTGTGTGTGGTCCACCCCGGGTCAGCATCCATCCTCATCCCAAAGGGGAAGGGGCTGCCCCCCCACTTTTAAAAATATTTGCATATTGCCCAAAACATGCATCTCTGTGAGATTTACAGTTAAAATAATTTAAAACATTAAATCAATTAACTATTAAATCATTTAGAACATTAAAACATTTAAAACCCAATATTAAAGATATTAAAACTATAGATCTAATTAAAAGCCTGGGTAAATAAATGGGTCTTCAGTGCCTTTTTTAAAGTTGCCAGAGATGGGGAGGCTCTTATTTCAACAGGGAGTGAATTCCAAAGTCCAGGGGCAGCAACAGACAAGGCCTATTCCCGAGTAGCCGCCAAATGAGTTGGCAGCAACTGCACACAAACCTCTCCAGGTGATCATAACAGGCGGTGGGGCTCATGGCGAAGAAGACATTCTGTTAAATACCCAGGGCCTAAGTTGTTTAGGGCTTTATAGGTAATAACCAGCACCTTGTATTTTGCCTGGAAACGCATCGGCAGCCAGTGTAGTTCTTTTAACACAGGAGTAATATGGTCTCTCTGAGATGACCCAGAGACCAATCTGGCTGCCGCATTCTGGACCAACTGCAGTTTCCAGACTGTGTACAAAGGAAGCCCCACATAGAGCGCATTGCAGTAATCCAGCCTAGAGGTTACCAGCATATGTACCACCGTTTTGAGGTCGTTCATCTTAAGAAACGGACACAGCTGGTGTTTCAGCCAAAGAAGATAAAAAGCACCTCTGGCCACTGCCTCAACCTGGGACACCAGGGAGAGGTTCAGATCCAGAAGCACCCCCAGACTGCGTACCTGTTCCTTCTGGGGGAGCGTGACCCCATCCAGAACCAGCAGATCAAAATCATCTCCTGAGTTCCAACCCTGCACAATAAGTTCCTCCATCTTATCTGGATTCAGCCTCAGTTTATTATCCCTCATCCAGACCATTACTGCCTCTAGGTAGGCACTTGGAAGGTTATGTCTTCTCCTAATGATATTGACATGGATAAATAGATTTGGGTGTTATCAGCATACACCCTGCACCAAATCCCCTGATTATTTCTCTCAGTGGTTTCATGTAGATGTTAAACAACATCTGAGACAGTATGGAGCCCTGAGGGAGACCATACCAAAGTTCCGATTTTGAAGAACAGTCTCCAAGAGACACCATCTGGAATCTGCCCTTGAGGTAGGAGCGGAACCACTGCAAAGCAGTGCCTCCCACCCCCAATCCCCTCAGACGTTCCAGATGGATACTATGGTCAATAGTATCGAAAGCCGCCAAGTGATCCACAAGGACCAACAGAGTCATACTTCCTCTGTCAATTCCCAATTGGAGATCATCCAGCAGGCCGACTAAGGCAGTCTCCACCCCACAGCCCACCTGAAAGCCACTTTGAAATGTGTCTAGATAATCAGTTTCCTCCACAACTGCCTGGAGCTGAGAGGCCACCACTATCTCAGTCACCTTGCCCAGCCATGAAAAGTTGGAGACAGGTCTGTAGTTGTGTAACTCTTTCCCAACCCTTCTGTTTAAAACTAGAAATTGGCTGCTCAAGAATCCCCGGTTTGTACTGACTTTTAAACCCGACCACGGGCACACATACCCAACTATATGTTCCTATCCCGGCACTGTGATGGGGTGCCCTGCTTATGTTGCCACCTGGAGTGCTTGTACTTGTGGGCATACATTGTCGTATTTATTTTTGGGGAACAAAGCACTTTGATGTCTGCCCTGTCTTCTCATCCCTGTTCCCTCCTGCTTGCCTGGGGGAAGAGGGGGAGCAAGGGACAGAGTGGGAAGGGGGAATGCCCCTGTGTGGTTTTGCCACTTGACAGACTGACAAGCCTGGAATGGGACGTGGTGGGATCCCTGTTACCAGGCAACTGCATTGCTGGATAGGTGACAGGAGGGGCAAGGCTAGAACCTGGAACACCAAAGGCATGAAGTGGGTACGATCTCAGGTGGGTCTACATGCCTACATGAAACCACGATTATGGTGACGTCCAGGTTTGGACATAATTGTCCAGGGCAGGTCAGGAGTTCATAGCGGCCATGACGACTATGGGCCTATCCCAGGTGGTTTCAGGGTCGACGCACATTGCTGGTCACATGCTTGATTTGGTCTTTCACTCTGATCAGGGTGGTGTTCCGTGGGTGGGGAATCCTGTGATTTCCCCATTGTCATGGATGGACCATCATCTGGTTAAGGTTGGACTCACAATCGCTTCCCACCTTCACAAGGGCGAGGGACCTATTAGGATGATCTGCCCGAGAAGGTTATTGGATCCAATAGGATTTCAAGAAGCCTTGGAGGGATTTAGTGTTGGCTCTGCTGGTGAGCCTGTTGATGCCCTGGTGGAGAATTGGAACAGCAAACTCACCAGGGCAGTAGACATGATTGCTCCTAAGCATCCTCTCCAACCTGCTTCAAAATTGTCCCCTTGGTATATGGAAGAACTACGGGGGCTGAAGCGGTGAGGTAGATGACTGGAGCGCAAGTGGAGAAAGACTCAGCTTGAATCTGACAGATTGCAACACAGAGCTCATTTGAAGAACTATGCTCAGGCCATACGTGCGGCAAAGAAGCGATTCTTTTCTGCCCGTATTGCATCCGCAAATTCACATCTGGCGGAGTTGTTCAGGGTTGTGAGAGGGCTAGTGAGTGCCCCTCCTCCCTTGAATCAGAATCTGGAACCATCGATTACCCGCTATGATGTGTTTAATGAATTCTTTGTGGGGAAAACCTCTCGTATTCGGGCCGACTTAGACTCCGTCTCTACAATTACCTCAGTGTCTGATGTGGAGGTGTCCAGCGTCTCCTCTTGTGTGATTAGGTTGGATCATTTCCAGTTTGTGACTCCTAAGGATGTAGACAAGTTGATTGGAATGGTGCAGCCTACCACCTGTTCTCTTGACCCTTGTCCGACATGGCTTATATTATCTGACAGGGGGGTTGTTGTAGAAGGCCTGGTAGAGATTATAAATGCATCTCTGAGGGAAGGTAGGATGCCTCCTAGTCTTAAGGAGGCAATTATTAGACCACTTCTGAAGAAGCCTACCCTGGATCCCTCGGACCTGAACAACTACAGGCCTGTCTCCAACCTTCTGTGGTTGGGCAAGGTAATTGAGAGGGTGGTGGCCTCACAGCAACAGACAGTCTTGGATGAAACTGATTATCTTGACCCATTTCAAACTGGCTTTCGGGCTGGCTATGGGGTGGAGACTGCTTTGGTCGGCCTGATGGATGATCTTAAATTGGCAATTGACAGAGGAAGTATGACTTTGTTGGTCCTTTTGGATCTGTTGGCGGCTTTCGATACTATCAACCATAGTATCCTTCTGGAGTGTCTGAGGGGGTTGGGAGTTGGAGGCACGGCTTTGCAGTGGTTCCACTCCTACCTCTCGGGCAGGTTCCAGATGGTGTCCCTTGGAGACTTCCGTTCTTCAAAATCTGAAGTTTTGTATGGTGTTCCCCAGGGCTCCATATTGTCTCCAATGTTGTTTAATATCTACATGAAACCGCTGGGAGAGATCATCAGGAGATTTGGTGCAGGGTGCTATCAGTATGCTGATGACACCCAAATCTATTTCTCCATGTCAGCATCATCGGGAGAGGGCATAACCTCCCTAAATGCCTGCCTGGAGTCGGTGATGGGCTGGATGAGGGATAACAAGCTGAGACTGAATCCGGCTAAGATGGAGGTACTCATTATCCGGGGTCAGAACTCGAGAGATGATTTTGATCTGCCTGTTCTGGATGGGGTCACACTTCCCCAGAAGGAACAGGTACGCAGTCTAGGGGTTCTTCTGGATCCGAGCCTCTCGCTGGTGTCTCAGGATGAGACGGTGGCCAGAAGTGCCTTCTATCAGCTTTGGCTGATATGCCAGCTGCGTCCGTTTCTTGAGGTGAATGACCTCAAAACAGTGGTACATCTGCTGGTAACCTCCAGACTGGATTTCTGTAATGTGCTCTATGTGGGGCTGCCCTTGTACGTAGTCCGGAAACTACAGCTGGTCCAGAATGCAGCAGCCAGGCTGGTCTCTGGGTCATCTCGGAGAGACCATATAACCCCTGCATTGAAGGAGCTACACTGGCTGCTGATATGTTTCCGGGCAAAATACAAGGTGCTGGTTATAACCTATAAAGCCCTAAACAGTTTGGGCCTTGTATATTTAAGGGAACGCTGCCTTCTGCATGAACCCCACCACCCACTGAAATCTGCTGGAGAGGTCAGTCTGCAGCTGCCACCGGCTCGTCTGGTGGCCACTCAGGGACGGGACTTCTCTGCTGCTGCTGCCCCGAGGCTTTGGAATGTGCTCCCTAGTGAAATAAGAGCCTCCCCATCTCTGACAGCTTTTAAAAAGTATTTTAAAACACATCTCTTCACCCAGGATTTTAATTAATGTTTTAATGGTTTTAATGCTGTTTTAAAGTATTGCTTTGAAGTTTTTAAATTGTTGTAATGTGTGTGTCCCCCCACCCATTTTTTGTTTTAACAAATGTTTTACTTTGTTTTTATTCTGTCGTAAACCGCCCAGAGACATAAGTTTTAGGCGATATAAAAATGTTTTATTTAATAAATAAACAAACAAACAAACAAACAAAATGCTTCAGCAGCAAAACCAGAGGTCTAAGCTAGGGATGTGCACAGAACCGTGGAGCTGCGGTCCGGCACTGGGGTGGGGGTTCTTTTAAGGGTGGGGGGAGTGTGTACTTACCCCTCCCGCCGCTTTTCCCCCATTGGCGCGCATTATTTTTGTAAGCATTTGGGGCGGCAGGATACCTCCCTGTCGCCCCTTCCCCCTCTTGGCAGCAAAAGGCTTCAGAAAGCCTTTTGCGCGTGCACGCACATGTGACATGCAGACGTGGCATGCGCAAAAGGCTTTCTGCAGCTTTTTGCTGCCAAGAAGGGGAAGTGGCGGCAGGGAGGTATCCTGCTGCCCCAAATGCTTACAAAAATAACATGCGCCGGTGGGGGAAGAGCGGCGGGAGGGGTAAGTACACCCTCCCCCCACCCTTAAAGGAACCCCCACCCCGGCGCTCAAACCGCCGAACAGCCACAGGATTGGACCGGTCCGGAGGCTTGTAGAATGGCCTCCAGACCGGTCCATGCACATCACTAGCTGCAAACCAAAGGTTCAAACTGGAGTATGATGAGCCAACCCACAGGTTGCTTTTGACTCGAAACCACGGTTGCAAGAATTTGGATGTAATGTTCCAAACTCAGCCACATTTAACTCTGGTTTTGTGTTCCATCTGAATTCGGTAACAGAGATCAAATAAAAGAAGCACACAACCTAAAAGAACTCTTGCTTCTTCCACACGGCCACTGCCAGTCTTTTTTGAGATGACTGAATAGTACTCTGGTCCCAAATTGGCAAGCTCCCATATTATTCACCTATCATGGAGGCCCTTAAATGTCGTTGGGGCTTTACTCTGCAGAACACTTAACATAATGGCTAATGCAGGTCAATAGTGCAATAATTCTTAACCATCTTATCTAAATGCAACAGCAAAGTCCATGATTTAGAAAGAACAATTATGCTGCTTTTCAAAGAATAGACACATTGCTTGGATAAGTTGGTTTAGCAAAAGACAATCGTAAACCAGGGAAAACCTGGAGAGACAGAAATAGATAGGCAGCAGCTGGGAAGGGGAAAGTAAAGGTGATCTTTTAATTACTTTGCAATCAACCCCCTACTTATATATTCACAGATTAATTATGTCTTAGGCAGAATTGTATTTTCAGGAGAACACTGTTTTATTTGATCAGTCACTTATGGCTTTACATTTAAACATACATAAACTTGCTACTCAAAAAAAGTTTGAAAATGATTATACAAAAACATAAAACAATAAAGAATGCAAACTAATGATTAAATATACATCAAGAGTAATAGTAAGATAAAAGGTGCTTTTCAAATATATATCTTCAAACATACATAATAAACCCGAGATTCTCAACATTGGGCCCCCAGGTGTTACTGGACTTCAACTCCCATAATCCCCAGCCCCAGTGGCTTTTTGTTGGAGATTATGGGAGTTGAAGTCCAATAACACCTGGGGACCCAATGCTGAGAATCCCTATAAAAGACTACTTCCTTCAAACTGAAACACAGCTGGTGCCCCTAACTTGGCTGCTCAGTTTGAATCCCGTACAGGAGCATAAATGTCTGTGGTTATTGGACAATTTTGCTCAGGTCAGATCTGTATCACACCCTGCATAGATCTGAGAATATGTAAATGTGTCTGAATTTGCCATAACCATGCTGCTCAACAGTCCTACTGCTTACATCCTAATCACAACCACGGATGTACTCCATGCTGCAAGGAAGTACTCCAAGGTTGTCTAGAAACATCATGAAATGTTGCTCTGTGGTCTCTATGTAAAATAGAAGCAAAGGAAACAAGAGGGCACATACTTAAGTTACTGTAACAAAAACGATGTTTTCCTTTTTATTCAGCAGCCCAAATGAGCACAGGATACTAGGACAAGGGGTTCAGTGGTAGAGCATCTGCTTTGCATCCAAAAGGTCATAGGTCCAAGGAGATAGGACTGTACATAAAGTTCTCTCATTTTACCCTCACAACCAGATACATTGGTGAGCCAGGCTACCCAGTGAATCCCATGGTTGAGCCTAAATTTGAGCCTGATTCTCCCAAATCCAACCCACTCCAGCTACTACACCATCATCCTCATCCTATTGTTTGTTTGGGGGCAGTTCTCAATCAAACATATACTTATCCAGCAAAAAAGAAAAACTTGTTTTCTGTTTGTTCTCGCTTCAGAGTCTGAATATGCCTCTCCCTTAGAAGTTATTACTTTGGCAATGATCTTCTCTATCATGTGAGCAGGATCAAGACTATCTTAAGGATTATCCGAGGGCTTGAACCCCTAAAACCTACCCTTTCCCAAGAGGGATTTCTTATTATTCTAGAGACAGACTCTGACAGCAAGGCAGGGAAAGGGACTCGCATATGCTTTTTACTTTATGTTGCTTTTTTAAAATAACATTTTATTAGGCATGTGCCCAAAACGTTTTGGAGGCCATTATGAAGGCCTCCGAAACGTTTCGGCACTGGGGGCGTTTCGTTGCCGACGGGGGGTAGCGCTTTAAGGGCGGGGGGAGGGTGTACTCACCCCTCCGGCCGCATTTCCCCCACCGGCGCGCTGTCATTTGGAAGCCCCTCGGGGCGGCAGCGTTCCTCCCTGCCGCCCCATTTGCCCCGTCGGCCGGAAGTGGCTGGAAGTCGCGAGCGCGCGTGCGCCCGTCATGCGTGCACGCGCACCTTTCTGCCATGTGCACGCACACACACGACAGGCGCATGCGCGCTCGCGACTTCCGGCAACTGGCTCTCTTATTGTGAGACTGCTCCAAAGATGTGGAAGGAATGAGGAACTCCTGAAAAGTATTATAAATAATACAGCAGTCCAGAAAATATGTGCAGATCAACATTCTTAAACCAAATGAGCCCCCTCTTAATTAGTCCACTCTTATGTTATCTCACATACTGTATTTATTGGGGTGATGATTAAAATTTTATGGCAGGCAAAGCCTAACTTTCAAGTCAATTTGGAAAGAAGAAAGCAAGCAGAATCTACAACTGAAATCATAGTTTTGAAAAAGGAGGTTCAGTTCAAGAGTTTGACAGAAGCACTTCTTCCATGTTCTGTGTGGTCACTGTGTGGTCATGAGAAGCATCCCAAAGCATCAACTATCTATGGAAGAGCACTGAATTTGTGATACAGTTAATCCTAGAAACCACATAATTTGCCTCATCAGATCTTTAAAATTTGTAGTCCTTTTCCTAAAAACTACTTTTAGTTCTTGAGCTTCATTAATCACACACACTGTCTTCAGAGTACATGCATTTTGGCTGAAGTCCTCTGCAACTTTGCCAGGACAAGTCAGGATGTCAGCCAGTGAGCAGGAGGAGAAAATGACTTAGCGCTGTTCCATGAAGGGCAATAGCTCAGTGGTAGAGCCCATGCTTTGCATGTAGAAGTGTCCAGGTTCAATTCCTGGAATCTCTGGGTAGAGCTGGAAAAGCCAGGAATTCTGGAGAACCACTGCCAGTCTGTGTAGACAACATTGATTCAGAGGACCAATGGTCTGGATTCAGTATAAGACCGCTTCATAGTTCAGATGAATGGGGCTATTACTAAAAAAAACATTTTTGCAGAAGTGTCTGATCAGGAATGCATATATAAAGCAAAAAAAAAAAGTTAAATAAATTAAAGGTGTATTAGTCATGTGGAAAGGTGCACAAACAATGCACTTATGTTTAATGCATGCAATATAATCATATAGAGAATGAATATTAGTATTTCCCACTAGATAGATATGCAATGGCTAATTACATTTATCTATACAGTCATGTAAATGCACTTCACAAAATGTTTTGTGCCACAAATCCATATTTAATTCAATTAATTCCAAAATTAAGTCTTAACACCCACACTCATGACTGCAGCATTATCTGCAGAACTGATTCTTGCCGGACAAAGCTTATTCAAATGCATGTGTGGAAGGCCCTAAAATAAAAATAAGCTGGTTTTGGGAGGGGGGGGGAGTCAAAATGGCTCCTGGCCCTTAGAAATTAAAATACCAGAATAAAAGAAAGCAAATATGAACCTCTATAGGTCAACAGCAAAAGCTAAGCTCGCAACTGTTGCTTTAAACTATTACAAGAAAAAAGGAACAAGCCCTCGTGTCACTGTTTTTAAAGTGATGGCAATCCTCCTTCGATTGCTTTGCAATAGAAGCTTAGAAGGGCAGATTGTGTTTCTTCTTTTCAACAGTTTTGTCATTGTTTTTGGCCCAAACCCTACATTGTTTCTAATATTTCCTTAGAACCTTAAAAGTACAATTTCTTGAAAGGCACAGCAAGATTCTCGCCTTAAAAGACTGGCAGCCTGACTTCCTGGAGTGGAGTGGAGAAGATTTCAGAGGTGGCTTACAGGGTTACAGCACTCTGTGGACTTGAAGAATCCTTTAAAAAAAATTAGTCACTCCCCTGGAGAGTACAACTCTATTTTATCCTATTTCTTGCTGGGTCTTTATCCTTCATGTTGGCAAGAAGACAAGACTGCAAACTGGAGACTTAATGACACTTGGACTTCAAAAGACTTCACTTTATTTCAACTATTTTATTTTTTCCCCTCTTACAACACTCACTTTGATACCACTGAACACACCATAGTCTTCAACTAATTCACCTGAATAACGGTCCTGTTCCTTAATAAAGCAAGTCAATTCTTCAAAGGCAGTGACATTTCCTTGCCCTAGAGAATTTCTCTGCCTTTTTATTTAGTAAACCTTGCTATTCTTTTCCTAATAGAGCTATTCACTAGGGATGTGCAAAACGATTTGAGCTCGAAATGGCTGTTTCGGGTGTTTTGAGCTCAAAATGAAACCCCCTTAAAATAAAAGGACTTTTTTTGAGGTCGAAACAACCCCATTTTGAGTGCTTACATAGGAACATAGGAAGCTGCCATACACTGAGTCAGACCACTGGTCTATCTAGCTCAGTATTGTCTTCACAGACTGGCAGAGGCTTCTCCAAGGTTGCAGACAGGAATCTCTCTCAGCCCTATCTTGGAGAAGCCAGGGAGGGAACTTGAAACCTTCTGCTCTTCCCAGAGTGGCTCCATCCCCTGAGGAGAATATCTTATAGTGCTCACACTTCTAGTCTCCCTTGCATATGCAACCAGGGTGGACCCTGCTTAGCTAAGGGGACAAGCCATGCTTGCTACCACAAGACCAGCTCTCCATCTGCTTCAAGAGTTATTTTAGAGGGCTGTTCTTCTCTTGCTGATTGGTTTTCTGGCACTGGCTTCCGACTGGCTTGAGATCTTCTCCTTACTTCTTGGTTGGCTTGTTACCATACAAATCAAGTGTTGTCATGGGTAACTGTGCCCCCATTGGCTGGAGGGAGATAGGAGGGAGGGGGGAGTCCAAAAGAGGCAGTTTCAAATGCATTTAAGGGCCTGGGAGGCAGAGAGCCCTTACATTGTGCCAGTGCCTCTTGAAGAGAAAGGGCACATTAGGAGAGAAAGGACACAGACTGGGCAGAGGAGAGCAGAATGGATGGCCTGCCTGGGGTCTGCCTGGCCCACTGAGGAGAGGAAGAGAGTGCCTGTGGCTTATCTGTCTGTCTGTCTCTCTTTCAGCCTACTTTCCAGTAGGCATGTGAAATCATCTGCCCAGGGTTGCAAAATTGTGCACTTGCCATTGGGAACAATGGGTAACTTGAAACAGTCCATTGTTCCCCATGGGTAGCTCCTAGGGATACCAAAGTGGGTTCGGTGGCAGGGCATGATGGGTGCTACCTACCACCCAACCCACAAAAGGAATGGGCAAGTGGGTGATTTTTAACAAAATGTTTAACCTATTCCCCCAAACCCCATAGGATCCTATGGGGATTATGTGTACAAGGTAGCAGACTGGGGATAAATGGTTGAGATGGGGATAGGAACCAAGATGGGATTGGAGGGAAACAGAGCAGAAGTTTTATAATAATCTTTCTGACAGCACCCTGTCCTATAACACTGTAGGATATTCAAGACTATATAAGTAAATGCAAGAAAACCAAGCTCAATTTATATTATTATGTTTCTCAATCCTTTGAGAGAGCAAGGGGAGGAAGGTGGGGGAGGATTCAGATCCATCACACTTCAGGTAGAGAAACTGAATGTGCGACTGAACATAAGAACATCCCTTCTGGATCAGGCCCAAGGTCTATCTAGTCCAGCATCCTATTTCACACAGTGACCCACCACATGCCTCTGAGAAGCCCACAGGCAAGAGGTGAGGGCATGCCCTCTCTCTTGTTATTGCTCCCCTGCAACTGGGATTTAGAGGCATCTTGCCTCAGGCGGGAGGTGGCCTATAGCCCTCAGACTAGTAAGCCATTGATAGACCTCCATGAATTTATCTAAGCCCTTCTTAAAGTCATCCAGGTTAGTGGCTATCACCACATCTTATGGCAGAGAAATTCATAGGTTAATTATAGGTTATGTGAAAAAGTACTTCCTTTCATTGGTCCTAAATTTCTCGGCAATCAGTTTCATGGGATGACCCTTGATTCTAGTTCCTTTAAATCTCTATCTCTCTCTCTCTCTCTCTCAAATTTGTAGACTGCCCCAAACTTGCATCTCTGGGAAGTTTATAACATAAAACAAATTAAAAATGAAAACCTTAAAACCATTTAAAACCAAAGTTGCGTTAAAAAACCTGGGTGAAAAAACGAGTCTTTAGGGACTTGTTAAAAGTTGTCAGGGATTGGGAGGTTCTTAAATCAGCAAGGAAGATGATTCAAAGTCTTGCGGCAGTAACAGAGAAGGCCCGTCCAGAAGAACTGGTGGCAACAGCAGACGAACCTCTCCAGATGATCTCAATGAGTGGTGAGGTTCGTGGCAAAGACATTCTCTTAAGCACCCAGGGCCTAAGCTGTTTAGGGCTTTATGGGTTATAACCAGCACCTTGTATTTTGCCAGGAAACCTACTGGTAGCCAGTGTAGCTTTTAGTATAGGAGTAATATAGTCTCTCTGAGATGACCCGGAGAACAACCTGGCTGCCACATTCTGTACCAGCTGCAGTTTCCATACTATGTACAAAGGCAGTCCCACGTAGAGCGCATTGCAGTAATCCAGCCAGAGGTTAGCAGCATATGTACCACTGGTCTGAGGCGATTTATTTTAAGAAACGGACACAGCTGGTATATCAGCCGAAGCTGACAGAAAGCACGTCTGGCCACCGCCTCAACTTGAGACACCACGGAGAGCTTTGGATCCAGAAGAACTCCCAGACTGTGTTCCTGTTCTTTCTGGGAAGGTGTGACCCCATCCAGAACCAGCATATCAAAATCATATCCCAAGTTCCGACCCCACACAATAAGTACGTTTTATCTGGATTCAGCCTCAGTTTGTTATCCCTCATCCAGCCTATCATGTCTCCAGGCAGGCATTTAGGAAGGATATGCCTTCTCCTGATGATGTTGACATGGAGAAATAGATTTGGGTGTCATCAGCATACTGATAATACTCTGCACCAAATCTCCTCATCTCTCCCAGTGGTTTTATGTAAATGTTAAAAAGCACTGGAGACAGTATGGAACCCTGGGGCACACCATATAAAAGTTCAGATTTTGAAGAGCAACCGTCTCCAAGTGACATCACCTGGAATCTGCCTGAGAGGTAGGAGTAGAGCCACTGCAAAGCAGTGCCTCCCACCCCAACCCCTTCAGATGCTCCAGAAGGATACTATGGTTGATAGTATTGAAAGAGAGATCCAAAAGGACCAACAGACACACTCCTTTTCTCAATTCCTAACTGGAGATCATCCATCAGGCTGACCAAGGCATTCTCCACCCCATAGCCTCTCCAAAAGCCAGTTTGAAATTGTCCTAGATAATCAATTTCCTCCAAAACTGTTTGGAGCTAGGAGGCCACCACCCTCTCTGTCATCTTGTCCAGCTATAGAAGTTTGGAGCCAGGCCTATAGTTGCTTAACTATGAGGGACCCAAGGCAGGCTTCTTCAGAAGTGGTCTAATAATTGCCTCCTTAAGACAAGGAGGCATCCTGCCCTACCTCAGAGAAACATTTGTAGTATCTACCATACCTTCTACAACAATCCCCCTGACAGATAGTATAAGCCATGTTGGACAAGGGTCAAGAGAACAGGTGGTAGGCTGCACAATTCCAAGTGGTCTGTCCACACTCAGGCGTCACAAACTGAAACTGATCCCGCCTAACAACGTAAAAGGAGTTGCTAAACACCTCCGCATCAGACACTGCAGTAATTGTGGGGTCTGAATCTAAGTCAGCCTGAATACAAGAGATTTTATCCACACAAAACCTCATTAAAAAGTCGCAGTGGGTAATTGATGGTTCCAAATTCTGATTCAAGGAAGGATGGGCACATATTATCCCTCTCATAACCATGAACAACTCTGCTGGACGTGAACTGTCTGATTCGAGTTGAGTCTCCACTTGTGCTCCAGTCTACTTTGCTGCTTCTGACTCAGTTCTTCCATATACCAAGGGACCAATTTTGAAACGGGTTGGAGAGGATGCTTAGGAGCGATCATGTCTACTGCCCTGGTGAGTTTGCTGTTCCAATTCACCACCAGAGCATTAACAGGATCACCGGCAGAGCCAACACTAAATCCTTCCAAGCCTTCTTAGAATCTTACTGGATCCAATAACCTTCTCGGGTGGACCATCCTAATAGGCCCCTCACCCCTGCAGAGGTGGGATGTGGTTCTGAGTCCAATGCTAACGAGATAGTGGTCCATTCATGACTATGGGGAAATCACAGGAGTCCCCACCTACGAAACACCACACTAATCAGAGTAAAAGTCCAAATCAAGCATGTGTCCAGCAACACGTGCTGGTTCCCAGATCACTTGGGATAGGCCCATAGTTGTCATGACTGCTTTGAACTCCTGAGCTGCTACGAACTTCTGAGCCGCCCCGGACAAACTAGTACCCAAATGAACCAATGAGAGAGGAAGTGGGGAAAAATCTTTCTACACCATGCATAATTTTATAGACTTCTATCATGTCACCCCTCATTCGTCTTTTTTCTAAACTAAAAAACCCCAAGTATTGTAACCTTGCCTCATAAACAAGGTGCTCTAGGCCCCTGATCATCTCGGTTGCCCTCTTCTGCACCTTCTCCAGTTCTATAATGTCCTTTTTGAGATATGGTGACCAGAACTGTATACAGTACTCCAAATGTGGCCGCACTATAGATTTGGATAAGGGCATTATGATATTCGAAGTTTTATTTTCAATCCCCTTCCTAATGATTCCAAGCAAAACCTTTTAACAGCTGCCACACATTGTGTCAACACTTTCAATGATCTGTCCACCACAACCAGCCCCAAGATCTCTCTCCTGATCAGTCACTGACAGCTTAGACCCCATCAACATATATGTGAAGCTGGTTTTTGTTTTTTTTGTCCCAATATGCATCACTTTACTTACTTATTTGATTTACTTTACACTAGCTAACATTGAATCGCATCTGCCATTTTTTTGTCCACTCTCCCAGTTTGGAGAAATTCTGCTTCCAATGCTTCCTCACATTAAAAATAAAAAAATCACAAAAGCTAACACATCAGAAGTCTATGTTAAAATACCTTTTTGGCATAGTATTTCTCCACATCCAGTAGAGAGCTTTTGACATGCAACAATTCAAACATGTGATTCTCTCACCTCTGTTTGCCAGTGGTACAGTCTAAAGAGGGCTACTCCACATACTTTCTGAATATTTGAGTTTGCTTTGAGTATATTAAGGTATTTCAGAACCATAAGGTTTAAGTGGATCTTGCATCAATGTTTCCACTTATAAGTGGACAGACCATATCTGGGTCAAGTTCTGCTCTCAGGATTTCTTTTATCTATAGTGAAATGAGAGTTATCCCATTCTCATGAGCTTTATTAGCCTATCTGCCCTATTTCCCCAGTGAACCTAGGATGCAGATAGAAGCAGTTCCAGCACAGTCTTGGTTACAACTAAGGAGAAAGAGATACCTTTGTCTGCATGATCCCATACTTCTGTTATAGGAGCAATCTGCAACAAGGAATATGTAATGGGAGAATGCGTGAGAATAAGAGATGGAAATTGACTTGTGTACTGCATAAGATTAGCCACCTCATGGTGCAGTGGGGAAATTACTTGACTAGCGAGCTAGAGGTTGCCGGTTCGACTGGACCCAGGCAGAGCTAGAGTCGCTAGATCGTAAGACCAGGAAAATAATGACCATCAATCATGCTCTGCACCCCCACAGTGATGTCGATAGGCTATACCTCCCTCGCAGCTCAGGTGGAAGAGGAATGCTGCAAGTCCATCAAACAGTAGAGGAGGAGAAAAGAGGCCTTGAAGAATATATCAAGGACCATGAAGAAGATGCACTTCAAATGGTCAATAATGAGAAACTATTCAACACCAATGAAACAAAGCAGGCCTACAAGAAAGAACAAGTCAAGAACCGAGCAGAAAATTGGAAAAATAAGCCACTGCATGGTCAATATTTGCACAATATAAGTGGAAAATCAGACATCACCAAGACATGGCAATGGCTTAAGAATGGCAACTTGAAGAAAGAAACAGAGGGTTTAATACTGGCTGCACAAGAACAGGCACTAAGAACAAATGCAGTAAGAGCAAAAGTCGAAAAATCCACCACAAACAGCAAGTGCGGCCTTTGTAAAGAAGCAGATGAAACCATGGAGCACCTAATCAGCTGTTGTAAAAAGATCGCACAGACTGACTACAAACAAAGGCATGACAAAGTAGCAGGGATGATACACTGGAACATCTGCAAAAAATACAAGCTACCTGTAGCCAAAAATGGGTGGGACCATAAAATTGAAAAAGTGGTAGAAAATGAAGATGTAAAAATATTATGGGACTTCCGACTACAGACAGACAAACATCTGCCGCACAATACACCAGATATAACTGTAGTCGAGAAGAAAGAAAAACAAGTCAAAATAATCGACATAGCAATACCAGGGGATAGCAAAATAGAAGAAAAAGAAATAGAAAAAAATCACCAAATACAAAGATCTACAAATTGAAATTGAAAGGCTGTGGCAGAAAAAGACCAAAATTATCCCAGTGGTAATTGGCGCCCTGGGTGCAGTTCCAAAAGACCTTGAAGAGCACCTCAACACCATAGGGGCCACAGAAATCACCATCAGCCAATTACAAAAAGCAGCTTTACTGGGAACAGCCTATATTCTGCGACGATATCTATAACAGCAGCAACAACACTGACCATAAAATTGAGCCATCCCAGGTCCTTCGGAAGGACACAATGTCTGGATAAAACAAACCAGTCAATAACACCTGTCTGACTGTGTAAATAAATAAATAAATATAATAATACTATGCATGGTTTTTTTGATAAATATGTTCCATGGTGTTCCCAGCAAGGCTTACTTCCATGTATGCATGCCTAGGATTGCAGCCTGAAAGCAATGACAATTTAGGGAGAGGAGAGGACTTGGCATTTGTTTGGGGCTGACATGCACTCAAACCACTGATTGAGCAGGGACAGGACCTTTTCTCTGGCCACTATCCTTGGTTGAAACTATGGGTCCATTGACAGCGGGAATAGATCCACAATTAATCAATAATATTTTTAATTTTAATGTAATGTGCTAACATTGACTTTGGCCCCTGCATGCCAGGTTGTGGATGGTTCTGGCCCAGTAGGGCATTTGAGTTGTGCGGCCCTGGGTCAGAGGATAGCAAACACCATAGTCAAGGGCCTTTCAACGTTCATAGACTCAGAAAACAGGGTGAACAGATGCCATCACCTTTAACTACGATAAATAGCATATGTCAGACTAATTTATCTTGCTGTCTCACTCACAAGAGTCAATATTATTTCTGTGGTTTTAGTACCCCTTGCAACTGCCGCTAACTCGCCAATGAACCTATGCTTCATACACAGTTCAGCATGAAGTGAATTTCAATAACTTTAATTCTACAAAGCTATAGGAAAAGTACTCATCATGAGGGGAAAGCATCTGGTACTCAATGCAATATTACAAAGAATCCAATGTTTTCACTCTGTAGGCAACTTTAGCATGATAACTAAATGGGACACAACTGCAGGATCCAATTAAGCAATATAACTTCTGGAATGCCTTCACACAAATTCATACACTTCTTAAAGAAAGTAGAAGTTAATAGTAAAAAAATTCATTTCTTTAAGCATACTGAAATTCCCAAGCAACCTAAAAATTGGTTTGGAACCCAAACCACTGAAATAATATACTAAATATTTAAAGAATACATCTAGAAGTTTATGGCTTCCTGGCAGGAATATTGTACCTGTGCCCTTGCGTGAACTTCCCCAAGGAGTCCAGAATATTGCTGTTCCAATTCCTTCTTCTGCTTCAGCCAACAGCTTTCCTGTGCTTTCATCTGTTCAGCTACTTTGTTAAAAGTGTCTTCCTGGGTCTGCTGAAGCTCCCTCATGGTATCCGACTTATTCTTACAAACATATTCAAGGTGAGATATCTGCATGATTAGCATTAAGAAAATTCTTATTTAGTTCTTTTTATGGGTATTCCCAGTCCTAATTAAAACCAGGACACTTGGAAACACATTCAAGATCTTGTGCCTAATATAACAACCCAGAGGGAAATCAAACACTACTTAATCGTAGCAAAAACCCAAATATCCCAATTTCTGAAGCAGACGACATAGATGAATGATACTAGACAAGCTAGTATCTAGGCTTCACAATCCTTCTATGTCTGAAAAACTGTAACACCAAACCTCATGCAAAATGAGGATGAATCCTGTCCACTCCTATATCTGCTACTACATCAATATAAAATTAGGTTCAGCTGCTGACCTCTCCCAATTCTGATGTTCTCCACCTACTTCTCTGGTCAGCTATCCAGTTGTTATCATTATCACTGCAGTATAACAGGATCCAAAAACGCATCAGCAAGGCACTTGTATAGGCACAAAACACACAAACTATACAGTTTGCAATCCAAGCAACATGAAAGACAATAAGTTAGGGATACAACATAGGAAACAATGAAGAGTACTGTGGCATCTTAAAAACTGGTCAAATTATTGTAGCATAAACTTTCATGAAGTACAGTCCACTTCATCAGATGCATGATGCATTCCTCAGTTGGCAGGTATATGTCTGTATCTGCCAGCTAAGGACCTTATTTCATTCATCTGACGAAGTGGATAAGAGTTCAAAAAAGTTTATACCACAATAAATTGGTGAATCTTTAAGGTATCACAATAGTTTTTGTTGTTTTTGTTGCAGTAGACTTACAGGGTTAACTTGCAACTCTGGGACAGGGATGTGCATGATGGTTTGCCGTCAGAATGTTCCAACTGCAAAATGGGCCATTTCAAGTGTTCCAAGCTCAGAACAAAACACACTTCAAGTGAAGGGCCTGTTCCAAGCTTGGAGTGGAATGACCCCGTTCCATGATGGAGCACTTGAAACGTTCCAAGCATCATTTTAGACTCCCAAATGGCACTCTTCTGGACTCTGTGCACATGCAGCAGCCATTTGCAGCATCAGCACCACCACACAAATGGCTGCAGCCCATGCGCAGAGGGTATTTTGGACTCCAAATGGCATTCAGAACATTCTGACTCAGAACAGGGTCATTCCGTCAGAACAACCGGCTCAACCTTTTATTCCGACCGAACAATTGGGGCATTTGCATTCCATTCTTAGCTCGGAACGAACACAAATGCTGTTTCCTGCACATCCCTACACTGGGAGTTGTTATTAGGGAAAACAAGACAATGAGATAATAATGGCTGCAAAAAACCTACAGCATGCTAGCTATGTCTCAAACCTAGAACTCATGCATAACCATTTCCTAGGGCAGTTTCAGATATTGTGCAGAACCTTGGTTGCTGCTGAGCTCCATGTGGCCTCCCTCAAGCTTAGGAGCACATGCTTGGAGTTTCGGGGTCAAGTTTTTTTAAGCAAGTAGGTTAGAATACCCCGAGACTGGTAGATTCAGACATCATGACCAATCCTGGCATATCTGAATCAAGAAAGGAAGCAGGCACTTGCGCAGGGATGGAAAGGGGGAGGGCACACTCCCAGGGCTGAGGGAGGTCACACAAAGATCAGCTGTAGCTGAGGTTCTGCACAACATCTGATGCCATCCTCCATTACACTTCTAAAGACTGACAGCATGCAAATAAAGTATGTCCTGACTTGTAAAATACTACTAGTTCATTGTTGTAGCTATTCCGTTTAACCTAAGACAGAATAATTTTGGACAGGGATAATAAGCAATTGTACTACTTAATATTCATGAGCTCAGCACATGTATATTACGAAAACCGTAGTTAGAAGGGAGATAAGCATTGTTATCACCATAATGCACATTTGGGGTGGAGGCTGAGAGAAGGCGGGCTCTTCCCAGTCAATTAATGGCGGCAGCATGGTTTGAACTGGGGGACTTCCTGGCTTCGATTATCAGCTACTGCGCTGATACCAGCTCTCATACACAAAACAGGAGACTGTCTTGTAAAGAAATATGCAAGGTGAAATGATTGTCTTGTTCAATTAATTATCCTATTAAAATATTCATATTAAAAAGTTATGCAACAACAAAGAGCTTTACATGTTTGCCGTAGCCGACTTTCATTTGTTGAGGATATGAACAATTTAAGAGAGCTTTACAGTACACTGTTTGGGGGGGGGGTAGGGGTTTCCAGAAAAACTAACCATTTTTATGATACATTCAACAAACAGATTAAGAACTTTAATTACTGCCTGAAGTTTTATCTGGTCTACTCTTGTTAAGGTGCATCAGGTTAAGAAAATATACTCAAATAAGTATGTCTTATGCTTATCTTTATAATATGTTATAAAACAACAAGCCAAAACAATGAGTAACAAGCCCAAAGCCTTTTATTTTATACAACTGCAGATGAAAATGTTTAAAACAGCAAGAAGTACTAGTACCTAGTCAATTTTGTTCTGCCTCAGTCTCATATATGAGTCTGTTACAGATACAACAGTGATATGAGTTTTCATTAAAGGACAAGAAAGATTCTCTGTGCAACCTGGACAGGAGGAGACCTACAACCGATGCCGATTTTTTGGAAAATACTTCCTGTCCTGCCGAAGATGAAATACACCCTAGCTGCAGGGAGCAGAGGGAGGTGACCAAGAAGCTAGAGGAAAGCTAAGTTGCTCCAAATGGCTCTTGGTATGGTATCAAATCTGAGTAGGAAACTTGAATTGTCCCCTTTGCTAAGCAGGACCCACCATGGTTTGTTTTTGAAGAGGAGACTACATGTGGGAGCACCGTAAGATACTCCCCTCAGGGGACGAGGCCGCTCTGGGAAGAGCATCTACATGATTGCATTCAGAAGGTTCCAAGTTCCCTCCCCGGCACCGCTAAGATAGGGCTGGGAGAGACTGCTGCCTGCAACCTTGGAGAAGCCACTGCCAGTCTGTGTAGATCATACTGAGCTAGATGGACCTATGGTCTGACTAAGTATAAGGCAGCATTCTATGTTCCTATAAAACAAAAGTAGTTCTACTTACACTGCCTCACAAAATGGCTTTTAACCATTTTGGGTAAAAGGTCTAAATGATCTAGGGCTTTTAATACAGCCCTAGGTCCCGTCAAGAGAGCTGTGTGCATGTGGCTGCAGTCTATGGATTAACTGTAGTTGATTGGTATATATTTAGCAATAAATGCCAGTTGCAATTAAGTCGTGGATATGGCTGCTCTCAAGCACCTTACCTATTGGCCATTTATGCAATCGTTCATATGGTCATTCATCCCCTGTGTAAAGTTTCAAACGGCCTTTTTAAACTACCAGTATGTATAGCCACAGTTTTTCCATTGTTATTTCAAAACAAGCTTTTTTAGTGCTTTCTGTTGATTATCAGGACAAGACTCAAAACTAGTCCTGGTATGCAACCCTGCTGCTGAACTTGAGGTGAATAGCTCTAACTGATGAGAAACATGTTTGCCTTTCTTGTCCTTAAAGAGCACATGTGAGCGAAACCAATATCTGGAACCTGAGAACTCAATGCTCACTCTATCAATGCACCAAGACCAGAGATCTACAGAAGCATTATAACGTAGGCTGCTGAACCACTCCATCTTAACAAAGTACTTCTTTAAATGAGGGGTTTTTTATTGACAGAGTGAACCATATGACATATGGAAAAAACCTTACTGCTGGGCCTCCCTTGCAGAAAATGTTTATCTTTTTTAAACTCATGTTATATTTATAACTACATTCTGCATTATATTTAGAAATGTAAATATAATCAAAGAGCAACAAGCATTTCTTGGGAACACTTTTTTCCAGTCCAGTAATTCCTTCTATTCACAAGCAAATATTTTAAAGATGATGTTCCTTGAGCCAGTGCATTTTGTTTCTGTTTTATGCTGAGATAAAGAGTTGGTTTATTAGTGTAAATGACTACGTTCTTTGAATAGCTTCATCAGTAAGATTAATTTATTTTCTTTTAATTAGGTCCCTGTGGCTAACACTGGCTAGTAGTATTAGCAAGTCCTGCACAGAAGCTGGAGCTTAGAGACTTCATACAGACTTCAGTCACATTTACATGCCCACAGCAATGGCATCAAACTGAGCTGTAGACAAGCCGTAATTAACGGTATTGAATTATTAACATCCAAATTCTTTTTGAAATAAGATGAATGTCAGTCCTTTTTAACGATACTGTGATGTGGACAAATGTCACTGAATTTAATAGAGGCGGCTTGTGCCTGAGGACAGTACCTTCTCATTAGCCTTGTTGAGGTCTAAGATCAGGGCATCAACATTCTCCTGCAAGACTGTGCAAAGCTCCGGCCAGGAGAATTTATCCAGGATGCCTTCTGGTTGTTTTATGAGAACGCAGCCCGCTACCAAGTGCTGATATAACGTATGGAGGAAGGTTAGCTTCTCCTGTGAGATGGGATTTAAAAAAACAAACAAACAAAACAGAGTTAACTGCAGATATTGCTTGAGTCCAAAAAATGTTTCATGCAAACAATAATGTGTGGGTTCCAAAGGATTATACAGACTATACTCAAATCATTAGTCAAATTCAGAAAACAGATAATTGCCCATTGTACATGCACAAGGACCGATCCAGCAGACACTTTCTGCAAGCCAGGGAACTTGCTTTTTTCCTTTGAAAATAGTTAGAATGCAGTTTGTAATAAGGTATGTAGGATCAGATCTTTAGCTATTGAACAAACCATAACCAAAATATTTTTGTAGTTATTAACAGGAAAGGAACTGCAGTTGTCTAATGAAGAAAAAGTCCAGATTAATGTTTTCCTTAAAAGCCAAACTAGAGGCTGCCTCAAAAACTTGTATGTTTAGGTTTAGTAGAACTTTACCTGTATTGTGGCATTGTGATGTTCAACTTTTCCCAACTTCGGAGCCAATGAATGATGTGGAGTGGAGACAAATAAACCTAAAACACTGTGGCATCATGGCACATGCCAAGTTCTGTTACACATTGGGTTGGTTCAGACAACCAAACAACAGTTCAAACAAACCAACAAAGCCTCCCCATTTTGTTTTCAAGGCTCCATTTTGTTTATGTGTGACAGTCACATATGTAGAAGCTTTTGCCTTAAAGTGATTGTCCCAGGATTACAGGAACTGTGCCCATGCCTAGAATACCTGACCAGAAATGGAGATGGACACAGCCAGGCACTTAAGTGTCTGAGACAAATGCAGTCTGGACAAGCCACCAATAATCAAGACAACCCTAAACCACTGATTATTTGGCATATTAAAAAAATCTTCAGGTCTGCCTTTGTATCACCCCCACCCACCAAACACCTACAATACGCTTTAGAATTTTACCTGGGAACCTATCTGACTCAGACCCATCTGGGACCATAGCGCAGTGGCAGAGCACCTGCTCTGCACACAGAAGGTCCCAGGTTCAATCCCTGGCATCTCCTGAAGGCTCTGGGAGAGAGTCCTGCTTGAAACCTTGGAAATCAATTGCCCATCAGTGTAGACAATACTGATCTAGATGGACCAATGGTCTGACTTGCTATAAGGCAGCTTCCCTTTTGTCTCTCAGGAAACCCTTCTTCAGGAACATCTTGTGTCTTTTGATAGACACAACCTGTCTTTTTAGTACTTTTTCACTAACTAGGATTTTTGGACTTGATGTGATTTCAAGAGCAGGCTTGTTGTCATGCAGACACACACTCCCAAGTTCTTGCTTTCTTTCTTTTTTTAAACTCCCAGTAGTGCAAGTGCCTATCTTTGCACCCCTGCAAGTTATAATCCATACTGGAGGAAGCTGTACCATGACTTGGAAACACTAGATTCCCCTTCTCCACCCCCACCAAAGATTTCTCTATTTCAGTGGAAATTTCCTGTTTTCCTAAATTTCCTGTTTTCATTCTCTCTGCCACTCCTTTTCTCTACTCTAGTTTCACAGTGGCCTTTCACAGTGGCTGCTTCGGGAACACTGAATTCTTGCTCCCTACTTCTTCTCCCTCCCTCTGGATAGCCTTCAGCCTTCACTCTCATACTCATTCTTGATAACCAGGTATTCCCCATTGCTGTTCTATTCTTCTGTCACCTAAATCAAACCTCCTTGTCTGTATAAGGCCTATGTCTTGACCCATTTGCTTTCTCTAGATAACTTGAGGTTATCCTCTACTGTCCAGATCCTAGTATTTTGCATGTTGCTTCTGTTAATTTGGCTAAAGATAACAGCATCTACCGGATGGTCAGCAGCCTATCCCTCAATTAGGTCAGAGTTCCATGGATACAAAAGGTTAAAGGTTTAGCTTTTACACACACCTAACACACCCATTTTCCCACATTGCCTCCCTCAAGATCACTGACTAATCTCAGGAAACACAAACTAGATGCATATGCATATAGGATATTCATGTTCCTGAGTAAACATGATAACATTCCCTCCCCACTACTCACATCCTAAGTTAATTCAAAGCTTCCTAGCTGGTTAAACCACAGTTTGTTGTGATGTCCAATCAGAAAAATTGGATTAAGTAATCCGTACAAACCAGGAATGTAAACTATGAGCAGTGACCATGGTTTGTTGAAACATTTTGAACCTAGCCATAATGGAAGGAGGAAGTGGAGTTAACTGCATAACTGCCATTTTATTTGACTGCTGTACATTTAATGTAATATCTAGTCTGGCCCTAAACTGCTCATTCATTAAATATTTTATGCCTTGGATAATTTATGGTGCAATCCTGGAATGTTTACCCAAAAGTAAGTTCCCACTGTGTTCTGTGGGGCTTGCTCCTAGCTAAGTGTGAATAGGTTTGCAGCATTTGACATGTAAAATAATGCCATTATAGTAATGTATATTTTTATATTAACTGTATCTGGCTTTTGAACTTTGGTGCTGGAGAAGACTTTTAAGGATACCATGGACAGCCAGGAAAACAAACAAATCAATCCAGAATTTTCACTTGAGGCACAAATGACCAGGCTCAAACTATCATACTTTGGAAACATTATGCAAAGACACAGCTCCCTTGAGAAGTCCATAATGCTGCGAAAGGTTGAAGGAAAGAGAAGAGGACGACCAGCAGCAAAGTAAGATGAACTCCATTATGACAGCAATGAATGCACCACTGAGAGACCTAAAAGGCCA
The DNA here is from genome assembly GCF_027244095.1 of Hemicordylus capensis. Taxonomy (NCBI): domain Eukaryota; kingdom Metazoa; phylum Chordata; class Lepidosauria; order Squamata; family Cordylidae; genus Hemicordylus; species Hemicordylus capensis. The sequence continues at coordinate 118,659,367 of NC_069658.1, read as the reverse complement.
AGCTGAAGACAGATCATCCTGGAGAGACTCTATCTATGAGGTTGCTAAGAATCAACACTGACTTGATGACACTTAATCAATCAGTCAAGCAACCAATCAGACTCATAGTACAAGAACATGAAAATGAAATGATCTGTCATTAGCTACAGAGTATTGTACAGCCAAAACTCTTCTGCATTTTCATAGGTACAGAAGAATCTCATCTTGCAGTATTTCACTTGATGCAAACAGCATAAGAATTCCCCCCCCCCCAAACAAATCCCCTACCAAACAACAAAACAAAACCTTACAGTTCTGATCCAAAATCCACTAGGCTTGAATCAAAGATTTCCACTACTCTTAGTGTGATTTAGATGCAATCCAACTTAAGACATTTCCAAAGAGACTTTATAAAAGGCATTTAAGAATGGAATTACTATTGTGATTTTCCAAGCCATATTTTGGTGTTTAAACATCTCATGAGAAACCACCAACAACACACAGTGAAATATTAACAAAAGCACTTCTACCCAATCTTTTGCTTCCCCTCGTTAATTTAATCTGTCGCCATTGTGTCCTTTTTGCTTGGGCTGTGATAAACCAAGCATGGTAATCATCCATTTGGCTGGAAAAGGAATTCAAGGACCCAGAATCAATTCACACATGTTGAACCCAACCACAATACTGTAGACATGCTGACTTTACAATATAGTCAGGCTTCTAGTTTCCTCTACTTTAATCACTATCTGATGAGTAGAACAATTCCAACTGATTCATATGGACACAATTTAAATCCCAGACTGTAAGAAGGGTGGAAAGAATGTTTCCTTTTTGCTCACTTGGCATTCCTGCTCATATTTGTTAGAGTAATGAGCTCAATATGCAGCGCAATTTAGATAAAGAATAATACAGTTGATGAACCTAGTGCAGAAAAACTTTGTGTGTAAAAAAAAAAAAAAAACACCCCTAAATGCAAGCAAACAATGTATTTTTCCAAAAGGATAAACTTCATGTTTGAAAATAACACTTCATGAAACAATTATTGTACACAACATACCATAATCAACTACTACCCCAAAAAGGAAAGCAAATTCTACTTTGTTGGTGGGCAGGTAAAATGACCTGGATCCTTCATGTCTGCTACACTTTTGGTTGTCATTTGAAACAGTTAATAGCAATTAGTGCTAAGGGATTCGAAATCTAACTCATTCCAAATGCAGATATATTCCAAATGTGTATATTTACAGTCTGCTAAGCAGCAGCGAAGAAATCCCTAAGCTTGTTTCATGAAACACACTTATGTCTTGACTCCCTTCTCAAGAGCACCATAACATTTTTAAATGTAAACAGCCAGATGGGTTCAACAGTTAAAGCTATTTTTATTTTTATTAAAAGAAACATTGAAATAAGAAATACTTAATGCCAGAAGTAAAGTTACATATAGGTATTGCAAAATATTCATCTTAGGATCATATTCTAGGGGATAAACCTAAGTCTACAAACTAACCAGCTGATGTATGCAAATGTAAAAGGCTAAGATTAAAGATTCTTTTTGACAGTCATCTTGTTTCTGGTAATACCTCTATATCCTTCTGGTAAGCCCGTGTAAGCTTCTGGAGCTCATTTTCAGATTCTGTGGTACGCGCTTTTTCTTTCTCCCAACAGTGTAGTATGTTCTGTAGTTCCATTTTTAAAGTAGCTATTAAAGAGTCTCTATCTGCACACTTAGCCTGTCGATGATTTAACTCTTTACTAACATCAGAAAGGTTATTTTGAGCTTCCTGAAAATGACACATTAAAAAAGAGAAAGAAATAACAGTTCCATGCCATACAGTATAACTTTCTGCCTCCAAAAGCCTTGGAAATAAAGCTCTATAGTGAAATACAGGAGAACCTCGATATTCAGAGAGGTTCTATTCTCTGCCAAGACTGCAGATATGGAAACCGTGAATACCAAGTCATTGGGGCAATGGGATTGTGGGAGTTCAGTTCCCGGAGGCCCAAATATTGCCAAAAAACCAGGAGAGGGAGGTTTAAAGGTGCAAAATAAAGTGCCCTACCATGCTCTGCAGGCCTCCAGTAATGCCCCTATGAAATTAGAAATTGTCCATTTTTTAATCCCTTTTCCATGATTTTTCATGGTTTTTTTCAAGTAAATGAGCCATAAAATAACTCCCACAGTCAAAATGGTGGCTGAAAATGACCTCTGTGGTCATTTACGACCACCCCAACCCACGGATACACGAGTTTAACCTCTTTTTCCCCTGTGTATACCCAGTCTGGGTGTCCATTACCTGACTGCGGATACACAAAACCACGGATGCTGGATCCACAAATATCGAGGTTCTCCTGTATGTATTTCTAAATAATCTATAAACAAAACTATTTATTCCGATAATAAGCAACAAGAACAAAATAGCACAGAGATTACTCCTGGAGTTAGGTAATAAAAATTGCTTGGTTCCTATGAAATTGTTATTTTTTCCATCCAACCTAGTAACCAAAGGCATTATGCTGCTAACGTTTTTCCTTTTATAAATCATGGCTGGAACCACCTCTTTCTAAAATCTGTAAAAAATGTTCCACTCAGAAACTGAGGGAAGTTCCAACTGAAAACCCCCAACCCAGTTTTTTAGGGGGGTTTAATGCATGGAAATCCTAGAAATCTAATATTTATATCTATTCTATCTATAAGTATTGGGGGGGGGGAATAAGAGTAAAAATATAACAACACAGTCACCTGCAGCTGCCGCTGCCACCACCATCCCCATGCCCAGCACACAGGTTTGGAGAATAAAATTAAGTCCAGATAGGGACATATGATAACCCTGTAAGGAATTGGCAAGATCTAAATGAAATGTCAACTGTCCATGCTACAGACAAATATTTGTAACCAACATCCTTCCCAAGCACAAGAGTAATATTTACAAGGCTAATGTTTACATCCACAGTTTAGGCACCGAAAACAAGATAAGGAAACAAAATGTATAAAATCGGAAATTTGAACTACTTTAGATCATGCAGGAAAAAGTTGTTGAGAAGACTATTCTAAGACAAGAATAATAGATCAAAAGCAAATGTATAAATGTAATTCTGAATATAAGGAACATACATCAGGTCTTTTCAAAGATGCAGGCTGGCCTCAGCTATTCTATTTCGATCCCCCATACCCACAAACATGCAAAATGACATTCTACCCAGTAAAAGACATGCCATTATGCTAGGTTGCCAGCCACAAATCATTTAATCTGCACTAACCCCACTGAAAACAATTAAATAAGCAAATCCAAAATTTCAGGATTATAACCACAGTTAAGATGAAAGTAATTCAAAGTATATACATGGATAAGAAATTTTAGGTATATTAAAATATATGTACCTGAAGTTCTTGAGCCTGAGATCTTAATTGCTGTTGCGAAGAATCAAGCTCTTTTATCATCTTTTCAGAGAGAATTGTCATTTTCTTTACCTAGCAAAACAACCAGAAAACAACATATTCAATTCAATGGCAGGTACCAAAAAACTAACAGTATAATTGTTCTCTAGAAACTAAGAGCAGTAAAACCAAATCACGTCTCAGGAAATTTTTCAGTTGTCAATCCACAGGGGGAAAAAGAAGCTTTACATGAGGACTTTGTCAAATCAACTCTTCACTGAGAATGCTCTACCTGCAGCCTTTCGTGCTCTGATGTATGGATTTCACAAGTTAATGAACTCAAGCATATTGCAGTTGCTAACAACCATAGTAACAAAAGAGCATCTCCAGTTCCTTTGCACTGGGTGGTTATTGAGCAGGTGACCAAAGACAACCACCACACAACATATTGGTTCTCTCTTTTGAGATTCACAGTTCAAACAGGTGGTCCTAACTTGCATTACTTTCCCCCACAATGTTCAAAAGTTGGCCATGGCACTAATCTGCAGACCACTGTACCACCTCAGTAGACAAGTGAAAGTGTATCTTTCACTTGTTGGAAAAAGCCTCTGTATCAAACTATCTGCCTGAGTAAAAGGGGAACTTACTTCCTGAGCTTCTCATAGGCAGGGAACATTTGACCAATGATTGAATGATCAATGCCCCATACATCTTCTGAAGTCTCATAGTCCTGTGCAAGACTGTATCATGTACAACTCCATATATGTGTATCAGTTCTTAACAAAAAACCAAACAGGCTTTGGCCATCAATATAATCAGGAATTTGGGAGCCAATTCATTCACTTAAATTTGCCAATACCATTTACCTATACTAAATAGGTAATATCTATAATATGCCTGCCATGTGATATGAATAGGCACTACATGTGATATCTGTAGCGTCAATGTGGCCAATTTACATTATTCCAACATCCCTTAAAATACCATATTTACCCAAATACAAGTTGACTCTGAATTTAAAATGAGCCCCTTAAAAAGCAAGAGGCTAAATACAGGTTATACCTTTATTTAGCCAAAATTCAGGACTCTGAATTTAACATGACCTTACCCCAAAGAACTTGGAAAAAACCTAGTCTTGGATTCAGAAAAATACAATTATTATTATTATTATTATTACATTTATATCCCACTCTTCCTCCAAGGAGCCCAGAGTGGTGTACTACATACTTGAGTTTCTCTTTCACAACAACCCTGTGAAGTAGGGTAGGCTGAGGGAGAAGTGACTGGCCCAGAGTCACCCAGCTACTTTCATGGCTGAATGGGGATTTGAACTCAGGTCTCCCCAGTCCTTGTCCAGCACTCTAACCACTGCACCACGCTGGCTCGTGGTGTATTGTTGGCTATTGCAAACAATAGGTTTGCAATTGCAAGCACTGCATGCATGAATAGATGAATCTGTTTGCATAGATTCCTCATATAGTATAAATGACCCCTACAGAAGATCATGCACATCTAACATCTCTTTAGCATCAGCAGAATTGGCAACAGTTTAAACTGATACATGTGCAACACACACCAGTGTAGGTACTCCTTAATTTCTGTACAGGGCAATAATAGATAACATTCTACCCAGTGAAAGGCATATTATTATGGAAATGTAAAATACAATTTTATTGTTTTTTAATTTTTGTAAACTGCCTTGAGATGCATTATGAAAGGCAATATAACAAACTGAATGAATAAAATAAAATAAACAAACAAAATGTAGGGAGGGGTGGAATTCATATAATACTGGCAAGCTGTAGCTTAAACTGGAGCTTATGGGAGTGGACTGGGAGGTGCAAAAAGAAAAATAATAATAATTCTTTTTCTGGCCACTGGAGGATTCTTCTAAACCTCTCTTATCTCAAAGCATTTAACACAAACTACCCCAAGCTTTAGCTCTACAACTGCTATGGTCAACACATTGATTGGATACACTGCATTTAAATTCTGCAATTCATAACACAGCCTTGTAACACAATACTGTCCACTGCCAATAACATTTATCAACGTGATACTTGGTGCTTTTCTTTGTTTAACATTTTGCCTGCCTTACCCTATCACAGTCTCACTCTGTGTTCTCTCTAGCCAGCCTCATCTTTAGTTACACAAAATGTATTTTCCCTCTGTTAACAGTGACTGGCTTCAAGAAAAACAATATTAGCATCTAAGTCTGGATGGATATACACTTTAAACTAAGTTAACCGGTTATTAATAAACACATCCAATATGTGTGAACAGGAAGAAGCTCCCTTGAACTTCATGAATGTTTTAAGCTGAATACAGTACACATTAAAAAAAAACCCCTCTGTGTGATATAATACAGGCCTAGTTTTTAATGACTATCCCACAGCTTATCTCATTTCCCATTATATCACAAAGTTTAGTTACTAATTACATTAAAAGAAAAGAGAACTAGAAGACAGCAGTGCTATCAACAAGGAGAAGAAAAAAGGGCATAGAGCTACCCCATCTGCATATCATGAGGGCACTCAATGGTCTCTGGCTCCATATGACAACTTCAGGGTCGGGCACAAGCAGCCCTACTGGGAAGTCTTGTGGCAGGTCATCAGTTGGTCCTGCGCTGCTTGCGATTTATTTTCCTTGACAGTTCATTCTTCTTGCTGACAGAATACTCTTTCTGCTTCCTTAACAGCCACCCCCTTGGTCTCCCCACTGCTGTCTCTGGCAACGTTTCACAACAAAACATGTTCTTAAGCCAAAGCCTGCTGAGTCGACTTTTCAGTTGAGCTGAAGATCAGGTGACATTCATCCCCCCAAGTAACAACTCACAGTGGATATCGTATGCCTAGTCACTTTGCTTTTCTCTGTTTAGGCCTCAGAAGACTACTAACCATGTGGGTTGTCAATGCGAGAGACCCAACCGTGGTATCTGTATACAGGACTGTACAGTAGTTTCCATACTGACCTATTTTATTCCGCTGGAATAATATCGGAAGGCATAACCCTCCCCCGCCTTTTTAAAAGAAAATAAAGATACCTTGCTTTTCCAAATGTTAACATTCTACGACCAAATATTTCTTCAAAGTTCTTCTATGACAGCTTAGTATTTTCAATCATTGCATGAGCCAAAATCAGCAATGAGATTTTAATTTTGCTTTACTTTTGTCCAGTAAAAATGGCTTCCCAAATTTTAAAATATAGTGAATTGCTCACTGCATCCTTCTAAATGGCACATTCCTTTACGCATTTTAAGCTCCAGGATGGCCAGGAAAAAAAGAAGCCAAAATACAGGATTTCTTTAAATTATCATCGCAACACTTTAAAAATAAATTGAAATATTTCTATTTTATAGCTTTAAAAAAGCATATTACAGACATCCTTCTCCAGCAGAACTTAAAAATGCAAACAAGATTAACCATTCCAGACAACATAACAGACTTTCAACTTATTATTAATGGATGCAATTCATCAGCTATCATTCCACGTTGAATTTTAACACACATTTCAAGGAGTTTGTGCAAAATCCTATATGATATATTTAAGCTAAAGCTTTAAAAAGAGCAATGAATGAAAAGCAGCAGATATGCATGTATATTCACTAAAAATAATGTGAAACTACAACAGTTCAACTTAAAACATACACATACAGCTAAATAGTTTCTTAGGTTTTAAGTGAATCATGACCATAGGGCAAGCTTAGAGGAACAACAGTGACAAAAGGATTGTTTTTTTCTTATCTGTGAAGCTGTCAACTCAACATTCCCAGTGTTTTGACCTCTGTAACAAGCAAGGAATCTCTAGTATTGGGGGCCGAAGGCTATGTGTGTGGAGCCAAGCAGTGCAAGTGTTACCTCATTAGATGCATCTTCCAGCTTGTTCTGGTAATCTGTCAAGGTACGCCTCAAAGTCTCAAGGACAAGAGTGAAGCTTGGAGGTTTATCTTTGTCCTTGTGAGTGCCTGAAGAAAAATACAGAATCAAAACAAAGCCCTTAGAGTTGAACAGAGACAGAAAACTTCTCCAACAGCAACAGAGATATTTAAATTAGTTGGGCTCCTGTGACAATACAGAATGTTGAACAACCACTGTGTTTTCTCTAAGGCATGCTGGTATACCTATTCTTTACTACCAAATAAAGCTGAAGAAAATTCTTGCACTGTGGCTATAGTTCACCACATGAAAAATCTCTCATTTCTTTTCCTACACATCATGAGGCCTATCTCCAGTTTTATTTAAAAGGTGTCTGATGACTGGAAGTCTGTGTGGCACTCTAAAAAGGCCATCCCCCAAATGAAACAAGCATGTTTTTGTTAGAGGTTGTTGATTTTTACCCACAATAGGTAAAACAGCAGAGCACTAAGGAATGAGCACACACTCCAGTTACAGAGTAGGTAGCAGAGGATGGTTGGGATATTGCAGCTATTTAGAGAAAACACATGGAGATCCTTGTATGACTAAACACTAAATATTTATTGGTTAAATACACTTAGATAGGAAAGACCTATATCTAATCTAAAGGACTACATAGTGGATAGGTAAGGGGAGAGAGAGAGAGATGTTTCCGTCTGCTCTCTAGGAGGAAAGGAAGGATTGTGACTCAGCACAGGAAGTGCTGCAGAGTCAGTTCAGGGGTCATAGAGTAGGGACAGATAGGGAGACCCTGACTCACTGTCTCTACTCCCAATGCCCCTAGCAGTCATTAGGACAGTTGGTGCAAAAGGTCGATGCACTGGAAGTTCATCTCCAACAGTTCTGAAGTGTGCTGCATTCATGCCTTTGCTGCCTTATAATCAACCATGCATTTTGTAATGAAATGTTCTTTCAGCCAGCTATGCCAAGGAACACAGGACTTCCTATCATGCCTGGATACAACTTAAAGCAGCTGAATTCTAATCCCCAAAGTTATTTCTCTTATTATCCTGTATACAAAAATGAAAAATGAAACTTGATTGATGAACTAAGCCATTTTAACACATGGCTACATTGTCCACAGTAGCCTCCCACACACCCCAGCCTCCGCTGCTCAAATTCCAGTTATGCTCATGAATGAAGTGGTCAAGATATGGCCTCAGAACATGACTTGCCATCCACCAAAACAATTTTTTAAGGTTTGTATGCAAAATTGCAATCCGAACCCATGGCCGCTTCATCCATAGCAATATGTACAAAATCAACCCTGTCTACGGATAGGGAGATATTGATGTGTCACAAGGAACTTCGTCACAGTAAGTTGCCCTGAACTTTTGTCTCCTAGAATAAAGTCATGCCTACAACCATATTTACAATTTTAATTCAGATCAGTGTTAAAGATGTCATCTGCCAAATCCATATCTGACTATATTTTTGCTTGTATGTGTATACACACACTCACACGAATGCTAGTTCATTTTACACAGATGCTTAATAAAATTAAGTACATAACTGGTCATGACCTATCTTTTAATCCCAAAACAATACTTTTAGGTTAACTTGAAGACAATACAAGAGATAATCTTGACATGACTACTTGTTTATTAGCAGCAGCAAAAATCAACATTGTAGTAAAGTAGAAATCAGTAAACACATCAGATACAACAGATCATAAAACAATTTGATCAGCTGCATCCTTAGTAAAATTAACATATTATATTCAGTTTAAAGGACAACTTGGACAAGAGAAGAAATAAATTAAACCTAGTTTTTAATTACTGGGATGATAAAGTTAACATCGATGAACCACACTTTCTTTTTCCTTCACTATATTTTGCACTTCTTGAGAAATACAAAATACCATTGTATTTATATTCTATTTTTACATAACTGTTTTTAAAGGAAATCTTACCAAACAGTATTAGTTGAGTTTTTAAAAGGAACACAGAGCATATCAGTTATTATCGAAAGCACTGCCATCTGGGTGTATATCTTGCCAGAGTTGATAAAAATAAATGATTTTTAAATTTTAAAAGTCAGATTTTTAAATTGGATTTTAATTTCATAAAAAAGAACCTAGATCAAAAGCATCACCTTGAATGTTTATCATAGCTTCTAATTATATTCTATGAACATGTTAACCGCAGTATATGGTGATGAGAGATCAGACCAGTCCTATTTTGCAGGTGGTATATGTGAAGACAGTCGAGCCCTCCCCCCCACCTCTAAAAATGTAAAGATTTGGGCACATTCACATATTATGTTCAACACTCGTACAAGTGTAGTGTACAAAAATACAGTACAGTTATTCACATGTTATGCTGAATGCAGGTACAGAAGGTACACTTCCTATTTGTACCATGGATTTGAAGGGCCTGTATCCAGGTTCACTTTTAAAATGAACACAGGTACAGTGATTCACAGAAACATGTGTACAAGTGTACAGACATCTGAATGTCTGAACTGGGCTAAAGAAGGCCAATGAATACATAGAAGATTTGGAGGGATGGAGTAGAGCTGAGCTAGGAGAAGTATGTCTGGATATAAATGCTAGTGATAGGGGAGGGGAATAGAAAGTGAAACCAAAAGAGAACAGACTCTATTCATGCAGTCCTGAGAAAACATTTTTCAAGTGTATCCTTCATTGTGGAAGGGAAATCCAAAGGTGTGGCTAAGTGGACTTGCAGACCAAAGGACTATATAAAGAACTAATATTTGAAAATGGATAATATCAGTAAGTGAGCAGAAGACTCAATCTGTTATTAGTGGCACTTGTCCCTATGGCAGATTCAAAACTAAGAGTAGAAATGGCTAGTTGTGCAACAACCCCAAAGAGGTTTCTAGACATAAGAGGAAGAACTGAGAGTCAAAATATGCTGATGATATATTGCACCTGTTCCCACTGTGTTACTCTTAAATAATGTAAAGCAATACATCCCAATTGACTAATGGTATGTTGTGCTCAATGTCCAGACTAATACCAGAGTGGTCTTTAGAAGACATAGGAAAGGAAAGCAGAAGCCATCAAGAAATAATGATATTGAATGTTTGGGAGGTCATGAAACTAGTTAACTTTGTATAAAAATATGTCCTTCAACTACATGTGACTAACTTGGTTGGGGTAATTCAGTGTATTATTAAAGAGCTTTCTTTAAAATGACAAGTTTATTTTATGGTCACACAGACTGTTGCAATTTCCTCTGTAAATCTTATAATCTTTGTGTGCACATGTTATTCTGTTGTGCACTGAAATTTAAAGAGAAAGAAAAAGGAAGCAAAAAAACCACCCCCAAACCCTGCACTCAAAAGAGCCAAGCCCTCAAGTTGTAAGTTCTGCAATATCCTGCTATGAGAACCCAGCACAGCTAGGTATGCTTATCTCAACCATTAATTTTAGAAGTGGTCCACACCACACTTCGTTTCTCTCAAACAACAGTGCCCCATAACGTTGTGAAGTTTTGGCCAAGTTTTTAATTCATGGGACTGCCTGCATCCCTTCTGTTCTCTCCTAATACATGAACCCTATCTCAATTGTTTAAAGGAGGAGGGTCTGAACAGGCACACCCCGTTCCATTTCAGTACTATATCACACTATTCTCTTTTCAAAGGGCCTTGCCTGAGTATTAGATTCAAGGAAGTAGGAATTTGCATACTGCAATGATCTTCACTGTTTTTCCAGGAGGGGCCCCTGTGGCAAAAATCCTTCCATGTGAGAGACATTTCCCATCATGCTTTTCCCAGGACCAGGCGGAAGGCATCACAGAGCGGCAACCATTCTCACTGTGCAGTTGTGCACTTTGCCCTTTGCCCAGCAGCAGTGGGACTCCTTTAATGAAATAAGAGCTCTCTCAAGCCCCAGTCCTAGGTAGGGATAAATGATAAATGGAGCCCTGTCAAGCCCAAGCACAATCTTGGAAGGTGTGCATGGAGCACTGGGGAGGTGTAGAATTCTATGGGGAAAGTGCTAGGAAGACATGCAGTCCCCAGTGTTCTATGCGTCCCTTCCAAGATGGTGCTGGGGCTCAACAGGACTCCATTTCTCTGAAAGGCCCCACCCAGCACAGGGGCTTGAGAGAGCTCTAAAGGCACCCCACTGCTGCTGGGCAAAGTACACAACTGCACAGTGAGAATGGTTGCCACATCGTGATGCCAGGGGGGCTCTGCAGAGTGTTCTACTTCAACCAAAGCTTCGCACAGGCTCAATAAACAATTAGAGAGCCACACTTAGGGTCATCAATGGAAGCTGCCCCTGGGCCTTGTAATGAAGAACACTGGCCTGCGGTATAAACAAGCAAGAAAGCCCAATAAGGTGGGCAGAGGTTTTACACCTTCCAAAGAGCAACACAGTAGAAACCTTGGACAAGGCAATCAACATTGCTCCCCAGGTTATATATAAAGGAGATTAAGATGAAGAAAAAGCATTTTTTGATTGATTTGTGTGGAAAGGGTCTAAAGACAATGCTTCCATTTTAGTCAAACCTTACTGCCCACTTAACTTTCTAAGAAGAGTAGCAGGGGTGGAAATCACAACAGTCACAATAATTCGAGCACTGCTGAAGGATGCATAGCAAGCAGAGCAGCTATAGACCACAAAATATATTTCCTCAGATTAATCTAGGTCTCAGGAAAATTAATGTGCCAGGAGACTGAGCCTATGAAACTAGAAAGAGTCAAGTCACAAGAGGCTTTGACAAGTTTTCTGTGGATCTAGGAACCACCCCAAAACTTTAGGAGTCAGAGAATGGACACTTGACAAAATTACCAGACTTAGGGATATTGTGGAGAAGGAGGGCAAATGAGCTTCTCTTTATCCCCTTTACAACAGAACAAACAGGAACAGGGATGCCTAGGAAAAATAAACATTTTATTAAATAACTCTCATTCTGAATATCCTAGTCTAGATACCATCATTAGATTTCTAGGCACCATGGCTCCCTGGCCTGGGATTTGTCAAGCCCTGAGTTGCAGGAATATAAAGAATGGATGCAAAGAATCATCTGAAGACACTTAATGCTGCTATATTACTTTTATACAGAAGTTCTGGCCTGCCCTCTATGCCTACAAGGAATATGTGCATAGCGGGGACAGGCAGCCTCTGTCCCCACCAAATGGACATTCCCCAGCATGCTATGTGTGCACCCAGGTATACATGTGTGCACAGCAGAAGGGTTTTCCACCTCCTGTTGTACTGTACATTGGAGGGTGGGCTGTAACTTCCAAACAGTTAATCAGGTCTCTGCTTTGGCGGCGGACTGCCTGGGAGTCTCATGTATGCAGAAGGTCCCAGGCTCAATCCTTGGCATCTTTAGGTAGGGCTGGAAGAGACTCCTGCTTGAAATCTTGGATAGCCGCTGCCAGCCAATACTGAGCTAGATGGATCAATGGTCTGACTCGGTAAAAGGCAACTTCCTATGTTCCTATGCAAAATTCCAGCTAGGAAAGCTAGTCTTGTGCTAGTGAGCATGAATTGTCCCTTTTGCTAAGCAGGGTCTGCCCTGATTTGCATTTGAATGGGAGACCACATGTGGGAGCACTGTAAGATATTCCCGACAGGGAATGGGGCCGCTCTGGAAAGAGCATCTACATGCTTGCATGCAGAAGGTTCCAGGTTCCCTCCCTGGCATCTCCAAGACAGGGTTGAAGGACTCCTGCCTGCAACCTTGGAGAAGCTGCTGCCAGTCTGTGTAGACAATACTGAGCTAGATGGACCAATGATTGGACTCGGTATATGGCAGCTTCCTATGTTCCTACATAGAACATGAAGTTCCTTTCCTTGGAGGTTTGTGTGAGATGCAGATCACAAGGAGTTACAAGGAATTGTATTATAATTTGACTAAAAATGATTCAAGGGTTCCATTCCAACTCTACATAAGGGAATTCCATCTGGTCTTGTTTTGTCTTCTTAAGGACATTAGCATCTAGTATCCCACTTGCTTGCTTTCTATTGCTCATTGTTAATGGGTTGCCAACCTGTGGCATCAGTGCCACATGTGACACAGACAGCCATTATTTATGGAATGACTGGATAGGAGCAAGTGGGTCAAACGGTCTTGTCTGCAGACCTTCCTGCCTCTACAACACTGTGCTACTGCCAATCCCTGGTTCAATAAACTAGAAGCAAATCCACACCAAGAATGTAGTGTTGTGTAGTGCACACTAGAATGATTCTGATACTGTTGATTTGACTTGTGACATATTTGCCCCAAAGGTGGGCCTCTACAGTTTTCTTAAACTTAGGTATATCATTAATTAGATTTTTTGTTTCTAAACAATTTTTTAAAGTGTTGCATCCATAATGAAAGCCTGCCACACCCCTGTTCGATTCACTTAAGCAACAGGGTAGAATGTCTGCAAATCTAATTTTAATTGGCCTCAAGACACAGACATTCCATTTTAACTTAGCCTGTGTTGTTGAAACAATACAAAAAAAATGTCAGTCCCAGTGGGGTGTGGAGGAAAAAATCCCAAGGCACTGTGATAAAACAGATTTTCAGTTGTCATCTCTTCCCCCAAGGGTCATAAATACACATGCTAACTTCAATGTTGAAAATAAAACACAGAAAGGCAGGAGTTTCATATAAATAATTATTCTCAGCTTTTATTTGTATTGTTTTGGCTCGGTTCTGCAGGCAGGCAGTCTCACTTGCCAAAACCTCTACCCTAACTAAGCTGTTCCAGAATGCTTGGTTCAAAACCTGATTCCATGCTCCAAGCACGCCAAAGAAGAGACGGGTTTCTAGCCAGTTTCAGCAAATTCACTTCCACAGTTTCCTAGGCCACACAACACTTTGTCCTTCGGTCTCCACACATCCCCAGATGCAGACTGAATTCCGGCTCCAATTCCCAAAACCCTGCACTGCACTGTTCAATAAGCACTACACATTCATGGTAATTTCATTAAGGCTCATTTATGGAGAAAACTGGAATGCAAGAGGAAACTGCATGTTAAAGCAAAAAGCAAATGTCCAATATGTAGTGGGGGAAATCCCAGCTTCCAAACTGTTATGAAATAGATTGTGGCTGTGTCACCATGGAATCCAGACAGAACTGTAGCATCAGATTCTATGTGTCACTTCCACCAGTCACTCTTAATCATGTGTTCTAGAATTAAGTTCCATTTGTCCTTATGTGCCTTGTCAATTGGCTCATTCTGGCTATTGCAAAGTAATGGCTCCCATACTCTCCCCCCGCCCACCCCAACATCATTTTACACCAGTAGAGACAGGAGCCTCCATGGGCTTCATACTCAGACTCAAATGAAACTGCTCATTCATCCCAGCCAACAAGAATAATACACCTTGAGGAACTTGTTCAGTGGCAAGAGTTGTGCACAAAGAGTATTCATGCTGATTCTGAGAATTGTTATTCCATTCCAAATTTTGTTTTATGTTCCTTTATAGCATCAAAACAAAAAAAATACATGCACAGAGTTTTAAAAAATGATGAGTCCTAAGTGACCAGTATGAGGACCTAGGTGGCCAGATTTGGCTTTTTAAAAAGCCAAATTCCGGCTTATGGCCCATTTGATCCACGAGTATACCCCTTAGGTTCTGGCAACTCTGATGAGAACAGTAGTGACAGAGCGAAGCAGTATAAAACTATACATATTTCTTAAATTTCTTGTGTTTTTTTTAACATTCTCTTTCATACAAAAATAGGACATGCAAAGCCAGCATATACATATACAGTAATCATATTTGAACATACTGGGCAGCATGCAGAGAGGCACAATAGTATTGAGTGCAAACCATTTTCCCCACCTCCTCTTCCCATTGCAGATCCCTACGCCCCTGAAAAACTGCTCAGAAGGGTTCAGGGACCCATGGCAATGGCATAGAACACAGAGCAAGCAGAGTTCCACTCACAGAAAGTGCCTCTGCCTAGTTTCTGGGCACTCCTCCCTCCCCTTGAAGCCACTCATATGACAACCATCATACCATTATCAAGGGTTTCTCAAAGTCCAAGAATGGTTTTTCAGGGAACTTTGCGGGGTTGCAGCAAGAAGGAAGGAGTGAGGGAAATGGTTTGCATGAGTACTGCTCCAGATTCTACCTAACATTTATATTTTTATGGTATATTTCAGATTTCCTATCCTGACCTGATCAATATATCAATATATCCTGATCAATATATCACTCCATCTCAAATGTCCTTAACGTCTCTACTCCAGTATTGAAAAAGATAGATCTATTGTTTTAACAATTTCACAATTCTTGATACTTTCTTTCCTTTGTACACGTAAAATTTATACCCTACGTTCTTTATTAGATATAAAACTGGGCAGCAGGAGGAATTTTTATTTATTTACATACTTACCACCCAAAACCTGTATCTCTGGATGGTGTACAACAAAAATACAAATTAAACACAATTAAAAGAACTTCTATCCAGACCTTTTTATTGCATAAATTAAAAGAAAAAACTGCAACAAAGAACATACGTTTCAACATACATACGTCAGCTTCAGTGTTCTATGTCCTACTGAGACACGGGAGGCGGTGTGGTGGTTAGAGTGATGGACTAGGACTGGGGAGACCTGAGTTCAAATCCCCATTCAGCCATGATACTTGCTGGGTGACTCTGGGCCAGTCACTTCTCTCTCAGCCTAACCTACTTCACAGGGTTGCTGTGAGGAGAAACTTAAGTATGTAGTACACCGCTCAGGGCTCCTTGGAGGAAGAGCGGGATATAAAATATTAAAAAACCCCAAACAAACCCATAAAATACTGTTTAAAATGCACACTCTTATATCCAAAACTCTCCCCAATCTAATCAAGCGCCTAGTTAACTCATAAAGGAGTGGGGCAGAAGGAAAAAGAGGGAAAGATTGATGACTCACAGCTATGCCTGTTTAACACTAATTCTGAAAGCAAAACAAGCAAGGGAGGATATGAAACAAAATACTGCTTGCACCCTTTATGAATACGAATAATATTTATATACCGCTTTTCAACAAAAAGATTCCAAAGCAGTTTACATAGATATGACTAGATAAATAAAAATGCCTACCTGTCCCCAAAGGGCTTACAATCTAAAAAAGAAAAATAAGTCAGCCACCAGCAACAGCCACTGGAAGGATGCTGTGCTGGGGTTGGATAGGGCAAGTTGCTCTCCCCCTGCTAAATAAAGAGAATCACCACTTTTAAAAGGTGCCTCTTTGCTCAACCTTCCAGCTCCTGATGGGGGTTCGATGGGCCAGGAGTTCATGAGCTCCTTGGCTACCATGGGCTTATCTCAGATCATTTCGGGCCCGACTCATGTGAGTAGACATACCTTGGACTTGGTTTCTCTCTCGGGGCAATGGCAGGCAGATCTGGTCATGGGAGACATTGTCATCTCTTCCCTGCCATGGTCCGATCATTTTCTAGTTAATATGCAGATTGTAGCAGTCCCCTGTCTCCACCGGGACGGCATTACAACATGGATGGTCCGCCCCAAGGTGCCTTATGGATCCTGTCGGATTCCAGGAGGCTCTTGGGGACATTCCTTGCAATCTGGTAGGTGTTCCTCCGACGCAGCTCGTGGAATCTTGGAACATCGAGACCACGAAAGCATTAGATGAAATTGCTCCCTAGCGTCCTTAAGGTTTGTGGCTTCCAGCTGCCTTGGTTCTCTGTAGAACTCAGGGAGATGAAGCAGACCAAAAGACGCTTGGAACATCGTTGGAGGAAAACTGGTACTGAAGATGACTGAATGCGATTACTTACTCATACTTGGGAATATTCTAGCACGATGAGCGGTGAAATCTCACTATTTCTCCACTCTTATCACATCAGCTGACTCTCATCCAGCGGCCTTATTCCGGATTATCTGCTCCCTTCTTAGGAGAGTGGATCCAGTAGATGTTCAATCTGGCCGCTGTGATCAATTTGCTCGATTCTTTGCCCATAAAGTCACCCGCCTCCGGCTAGAGTTGGACTCTACTTCTATAGGATCTGATCAGACAGAGGAGATTCCGCCTTGTGACATTACATGCAACACCTTTGAGTTGGTCAAGGATATAGATACAATTCTCTCAGGTATGGGTGCGGCAACATGTTGCTTGGACTCTTGTCCCTCCTGGCTGGTTAGAACAGCCGGTGGGTATGTTAATTCTTGGCTACAGGAGTTGGTTAACTCCTCACTACATGAGGGTTTTGTGCCAGCAGCCCTTAAAGGGGCGATAGTTCGCCCTCACTTAAAAAAACCCTCCCTGGACCCTGAGGTCTTTGACAACTATAGACTGATCTCCTAGCGAAGGTGTTAGAGAGGGTTGTATGTGCCCAGCTTGAGAGGGTCTTGGAAGAAACAAGTTATCTAAATTCTTATCAGTCAGGTTTTAGACCTCAGCATAGCACAGAAACAGCACTGGTTGCTCTGGTAGATGACCTTCTTCAAGACCTTGACAAGGTCTAATGTCTCTCTCTTGGTCCTTTAAGATCTCTCAGCAGCTTTTGACACTATCGATCATGCTATCTTTCTTGACCGCCTGTGTGGGTTGGGTATCGGGGGCAATGTCTTACAGTGGTTCCGTTCTTACCTTAGCGGGCATGTCCAGTCGATATGCATTGAGAACAGGTGCTCTGACCCATGGCCACTCCTTTATGGAGTTCCCCAGGGTTCAGTTCTTGCCCCTGTCCTCTTTAACATCTATATGAAGCCGCTGGGTCAGGTCATTTCCCAGTTTGGGGTGAGATTTCATCAATACACTGATGATACTCAGCTGTATATTGCCATCCCAGACCATTCTGGGGATGCTGTTTCTGTGGTTACTCGATGCCTGGAAGCTGTTAAGGTCTGGATGAATCAAAATAAGCTCAGACTGAATCCCACTAAGACTGAACTACTTTTACTCAGCCCTCGTACCGGCCAACAGCTGGATGTGAACCTTGTTTTAGATGGGGTGGTGCTGCCCCCAAAGAAGCTTGTACGTGATTTGGGGGTCCTTTTGGACTTACTCCTCCTGCTTGAACAGCAGCTGGAGGCTGCGGCCAGAAGTGCTTTTGCCCAGCTTCATTTGCCCAGCTTCATCTTGCCAATTATGCCCTTTACCTTGATCGGCAGGCATTAATGACAGTGACCCATGGCCTTGTTATCTCCCACTTAGATTATTGTAACACTCTCTATCTAAGGTTACCTATGAGGATGTTCGGGAAGCTACAATGGGTCCAGAATGCAGCAGCTCACCTACTCATGGGTGCCAGAAAATATGACAGGGTAACACCTCTCCTGCAGTCATTGCACTGGTTGCCTATTAGCTTCCAAGTTCAATTTAAGGTCCTGGTTTTGACCTGCAAAGCCTTGAGGGGTTTGGCACCTGTCAAACACTGTAGGTAGCTACAGACCCACCTCTCGCATCCAGTTACATCCCATCCGGTCAGATCATCTCAGATGGCCCTTTTGTTGGTACCTGATTTCCGAGAGGTTCGGGGTGCGAGGACCTGTGAAAGGGCCTTTTAGGTTGCTGCCCCACTTCTCTGGAACTCCCTTCCCCTTCAGATTCATTTAGCCCCTTCCTTACTGATCTTTAATTCTCTATTGGACTTTTCTTTTTCGCCAGGCTTTTACCCTGTAGTTTATCTATTTGGTTTTTTCTTTTTTGTTAGTTACTTTAGTTTTTAATTTAGAATGCAATTTTAATGCTGTCTTGCTTTGCATGTTTTTGTACATATTTTTGTACATATTTTTGCCGAGTCTTCAGAGTGGGCGGGATATTAAATGTTTCAAATACAAGCAAACAAACAAACAGTAGGGGAAATGGCCTATGCACTTAAGATTTCTTTCAGCCCTTCTTTGTTGTTGACCCCAGGCCGTAACTTATCTAAATATAATGCTTCTCTCATCTTCTTTAAAAATGTGCAATGTACAGACTCTAAGATGCTTACTTTGAGAGGCATTAAAATTAAAAATGATTAAAACATTAAACGAAATAAATAAGTACTTGAACTTTTATATGTGTTAAATTGTTTTAAAATTTATTTGTTTTAATGTTGTAAAACCACCTAGAGACTTCCGTAGTGGGCAGTATACAAAAATGCTAAATAAATACAGTAAACAAAATTATTTAAAACCTAACATTAAAAAATTTAAAACTGTAATCTAATTAAAAGCCTGGGTGAACAAATGTGTCTTCAGTTTCTTTTTAAAGGTTGCCAGAGATGGGGAGGCTCTTATTTCAACAGAGAGCTCATTCCAAAGCTCAGGGGCATCAATGGAGAAGCCCTGTCCCTGAGTAGCCACCAAACGAGCTGGTGGCAACCATAATGAACCTCTCCAGATGATCTCAAAGGGCGATGGGGCTCTTAGCAAAAAAGACATTCTCTTAAATACCCAGGGCCTAAGCTTTTTAGAGCTTTATATTTTCATTCTAGTTACATTTTACACAAGAGGTATGGGTCTAACCCAGGCCTGCTCAACTTCGGTCCTCCTGCAGATGTTGGCCTTCAAATCCCATAATTCCTGGCTATTGGCCACTGTGCTGGGGATTATGGGAGTTGTAGTCCAAAAACAGCTAGGGTGCCTAAGTTGAGCAGGCCTGGTCTAACCTAAGGAGTGGTCTGATATTGTCTTTTAATACAATAATTTTACATAGGGAAGTAAACATGATATTAATGTGAAAACAAAAGAGTAGCAACAACTTTCCCACATTCCTTAAAAACAAAAAACAGAAGCCAGTCCCCACAACCTACTGCTGCAACTGACAACCAGTCATTGTACCAAATCACTTTTCTGAATGGGAGTTATACACTTTTATAAAGTTATAAAGTTATAAAAATTGTAGGTAGCTGTCTGGGTCTATTGGGGGGGAAACCCACTCAAAATCCAAAAGTATACAGTAATATTTTTATTTGGGTCAACTATAATATCATAAAGTAGTCAGCAAGCTTTTGAGACCTCCAGAACTCATTTTCAGGCTGGATGTTAAGCAATAAGGGATGAGGGAACAAAGTGGAGCATTTGGGGCTTTCCCGTCATGCCCTATTTTGTCTATTCTGCCTTTCCAACCATCCCCATTTTACTTAACATCTAACCTGAAGAATTCTGTAGAACCTCAAAGATACTTACTTTGTGCTATTTTAAGTGATCCCAATAAAAGTATTCCTCACTTCAGATTTTTTGTAAAATGCAGTAATTCAAATGAGATCAAGATTTTAAAATACCTTTTCTGGGTTGTTTACTTTGTGCCTCTGACAGCACTTAGTTTTTGTACTAAGTATCTTCTGCCTATATGCAGCAGAGAAGGAAGATGTCTTGTACAGAAGAATGTAATTGCAAGAGCTCAAACGGAAAACTGAAATAGTTTATTTAAAAAAAAAAAACCACCATCACATCCTTTTTTCAAAAATGGCATACATTGGTTTTTTCCAGCACTTCCTTCTATTTGATATTATCATTATCCATACCACATAACAAACAATGAAGAGAAACAAGATTTGCTAGATCATTGCTGCACATCAGTTGAGTAGTATTTGTGTGGCCACAACCATTACCTCTCAAGTTGACTTCAAAATTCACTTTATAAAGAGGAGCGTGTTACACTCTGCATCCTACATAACAACTCTGCGTCCTACATAACCTTTTTTGAATACATGACCTTTAAGTAGCTGAAGGTTGCCTCTGAATTTGGCTCAGTTCAATCAAAAACATCTGTTCCCCTTGTAGGTATACTGTAAGGACTTTTCTCTCTGTTGGATTTAGAGCACAGCAAGTGAGCCCTTTCTTGACCGATCACACAGAACCCAACACTTGTAAATCAAGTTCGGGGCTGACAACAGCAGGTCCGCATTCAGTCACCCTTTCTCAGCTAGCGAGGCCACTTGACTGCTGTGAGAACTGCTCTTATCATGTCATCAAATCAAAGCATGTTGAGAAGAGGGAATGCAAGAGGCATCTGCAGAATTCCCACAATGTAGCGACTTTGGAACATTGACAGATGCATCTGTCATTTTATACCTTCAACTAACCTGCTGTCCACTGGCTTGACACAGTAAAGCTGTCCAAGAGTAACTCCAGCTCTCTCACGTTGTTTTCACACGTCTCTGTTAGGAAGGCCTGGCGTTTCTTGGCCTTTATTTGACAGGGGTGGGGGGAAAGGCAAAAGGAATATATATTAAAGCACAAAATGAAAGGACATCTCACAATCAACTCTGCTGCAGGACACATATAAAATATTTAAGAAGAACACACACACACACTCAGATGTAGCTCCACTAACAAACCAGTTAATGGATTCAATTGGAGCATTTGCAATAGATTTCAAGGAAAGACTGATTGGGCTCAAAAAGTAGCTATCATTAATGTATATTCAAAATTACTATAATGAGGGGGCATTTCCCATGTGGTACCCCAAAATCTCACTTGAGAACAAAATATATGTTACACTGCAGTTCCTTGTAATAAAGCCTTGCATGCCCTTTCCTTCTGCAAAGCACTTTTGGGATGGGGCACTGTGCAGCAGAGAAAGGGCAGGAGGAAGGAAGAGCTTAAGCTTTCCAACTGCTCTCCCCCTGAAATCCCACACCCAAACACTACTTGTATTTCTACTAGTGCTCAGACCCATGTTGATTTGTGTGGTCCCCGTGGAAGTAAAAGGAGCTTGGGTTTGGGGGAAGCAGCAGCCACGGGAAGGGTTCACCACTCCTTTCCCTTCTCTGGTGAATAATGGCCCCCTCAGAAACCATTAAGTGATTCATTACATGTATCGGCACCATTATGTGCAGCCTCCAAACTGGTACTGGAATGTGCCAATGCACTATTCATAATGGACACTTGTTCTCAGTCCAGAAGAATCAGTTTATTAATCCTCTTTTTGCAATTGTTCTAATCATTGGGGGGGGGGGACAGAGATTAAGGGCAGAAAAGTCTATTAGATTTACACCAGCCTTTTCAAACTTGTGTGTGTAGGGGAGGTGGAGATGTCTATGTCTCTCTATTCCTTCCTGGTTATTCATGACCCTGAACTTTGGTTCAGGTCTGATCACCATCTTAACTTTTGACTACCCGGCATTTTCTATGCCTACACAGTCAGCCTAGAAGATTTAAGGATACAATTTAGACTGTGGGAAACATCTTTTCCCTATAAAATTGAGCTCTGTGATGAGCCAACAGTGTATCGTGACTGACTAGAAGACAAGCAACGTATGTGAATCTCTGCTGTGTTCTCCACCATTCCATTTAAATATTTTATAAATTTGCTCTGCTATTTCAATTTTAATTATATGTGCTGTATATCTACTAATATATTATTCATATACATTTCGGTGTTTGATCCCCAGTAGCATTTACATGGGTTTCCCTTTGTGATAGTTAGTAATATACTTCACAAAGAATTTCCAGTACCAATGGAATTCTCGTGTCAGTGTTTTTGTTTCTAAGACATCAATATTCCAAAATAAATAAATAAATAAATAAATAAATGCATGTTATTCTTACAGGCTATAAATAGACTAAACTACATGTTTGAATCAATATGACTATATCTTTCTTGTATGATGCTGGGGAAAGCATGTATAGCAAATGTCACACCAATAAGATAAATATTCAAGTAAGTGTAAGCATTTGGAGCACCAGATACCCAAACTGTGCTGCAAAAGCTCTTTCCACACAAAAGATCCATGCAAGCTGCTTGACAGCCCAGAGTGGTTTTTCTTCTCTTCCAGATGTTTTATTTTTAATTCACTGCCACATGTTGGTATAGATTTATGTTTACACTACTTCTCTGCACTTACATATGCTGATTGTATTTTCCACTTCTAAGTCAAATTTGGACACTTTTTTCCCCCAATTACAGTCAAAATTGAAAAAAAAAATTTAGGATTTCTCAACACTGCATGTACATTCTGCTCCAAGCAGTTGTCTTCCTTCCTTCCTATTTCATATCCCCCAAATATCTTTATTTACTAGAGAGTGGTCCCATTTTCTGGCACCCATTCCTGGTAAAATTATTGTTACTATTTTATCTCTCTTTTGCCTTTGGGGGAGGTTTTGTGTTGCTTTAGAAGTCAGCGTACACACACATGCCATTAATTAGATCTGCCATTCATCAGGTTTCAGCGCCATTCCCTGGGCCTCTACAAATTAAATCTCTGAGTGGGAATGGATGCACCTTGACTTTAGAGCACTGTGCACATGTATAGAAATTAACAAACAAAGACACAGAGTCACTATATCAGGGCTGTCAAAAGCCAGGCCCACAGGCTGGATCTGGCCCACACAGCTCCTTCCTCCAGCCCTTCAACCTTCCTTCCCCAAGCTGTGCCACACAGCTCCTTCCTTTCCCCTCCCCCTGCCAAGTGGCTGGTCCTGATAGCAACATGTGCAATATATTGAACATGGTGCCATCAGGACCAGGCACAACTAATGTCCCAAGGTGTTTAACGGACCTTACTCTGAAGTAAATGGAGTGAAGTGGGATTACACAAGTACACAAGACTGTCTTTATTTTCATTATCTGTAAAAGCCTGGTGGGCATGCTATTCTAAATCTTCCTCCAATCAATTGCACACATTAAATTCCCACTCCAACCCATAAACATTAACAGCTAGAGTGTCTGGACTATAGCAAGGGATATGTGATTGACCATCACCTTTTGGGGAATGTCTCCAGTGTGCTTGGAGAGACCCATCTCCTGTGCATATCCTATACTCACAGAGTTGGTGTGAGGATAAAATAAAAAGCCTGAATTCATTGGAGGGGGGCGAGATTGAAATAAAAGAATGAACAAATTGCTCTAGTAAGAACTGATCAGCCTACTTTCCTTTCACTGTCTCTACAACTGGACTAAATTTGGTTCAAATTGAGGTCCACAAGTTAGATCACTTGCGCCTCAAATGTTCATGCACCTGCCATCTTGGATCGGGGTGGATGACATCATTACAAACTACCACAAGTTAGTGCCCTTGTCCACAAGTTAATGCACTTGCACTTCAAAGGTTTACGTGTCTGCCATCTTGAATTGGGTTGGATGACATTGTCACAATCTATGCCATTGAGGTGTCCCTATGTGTCCCTACAGCTGCAGCAAATTTGGTTCAAATTGGTTAAGTGGTTCACAAGTTAGCCCACTTGCAGCTCCAAAGTTTACATGTCTACGATTTTGAATTGGAGTGGATGATATCATCACAAACTATGCCATTGAGGTGTACCTGCGTGTCACTCACTGCAACCATACCCAGTTTGGTTCAAATGGGTTAGGCAGTCCACAAATTAGCCCACTTGCACCTCAGATGTTCATGTAGCCACCATTTTGAATTGAAGTCGATGACATCACACACCACGCCATTAGGGCATCCCTATGTGTCCCTACAGCTGTAGTAAATTTGGTTCAAATCAGTTAAGCGGTTCACAAGTTAGCCCACTTGCACCTCACAAGTTAACGCATCTGCCATCTTGAATCAAGGTGGATGACATCATCACAATCTACGCCGGTAAGGTGTCCCTACAACTGTACCCTGTTTGGTTCATATTGGTCCAGGCATTGTGAAGTTGATGGGGGTGGGGGGGGACACATAGACGGACACGCACACACAGAATGCAAGGTGATCTCAAAACCCTACCGGAAATTAGGCTAAAAATAAAACTACCTCTAGGTTCACACCTCAACCTGTGATTTATGTGTTACCTTTTCAAAGGATTAGCCAGAAATTGAAATGAAATCAATCACCTCTAGGAACATCTGGGAATCGACATTCATGTAAGAATAGGAGGACTGTCATTTCTGACTGGTGAAAAGATAGGCAGGCTGGGGCAGCCAGTATGCATGGAAAATAAGCTGCAGCTCATTCTCACTCTTCTTGCCCCAAAGTGGGGTGAGAAGAGTGAGAATAAGCCACAGCAATGGTTTGTTTTCCACACCCCAACCATGCCTGCACCAGTCACCACTGCAATAATCAATCGATCAATAATGTAATGCTGTGCTGGTATAGTTGCTGATATACTCAGCATGTGTGCTAACAAAGCAAAACCTTTACTTAGCATGCAAGCCATTCATTCATATACAATGCAATGTGGACACAAAGGAGTGGGTGGAAGGGGTGGGTGGGAAGGCAGGTGCCAATGGTCACCTTCCTGTCGGCTGTAATGCCATTATTTCTCCTGCTCTCACTCTAACTGGCCAAACTAAATTCTTGCTGCACAAACACCACCTGCAGCCTAAGGGAAGGAAGGGTAAGCCCCATGGACAGTGGGCTCTTGCCAAGGACTCCTTCAAACCTAGAACCAGCCCTGGGCAAGATCTGTTAATGGGATGGGTGCTGTTCTCTTAATTTAAGATTGCTTGCACAAAAACCCAATCTATGGAAGTAAAATCCTATTGAAGGAAATTGAACTGTCTCCTTTTCTTGCTCATTCCAAATAGGGAAAGCTAGTTTTAAAACCAAGCATACCAGTTTTAATACCAGCTTAGTTAAATTGCTGCAAAAAATGAGTATATAGAAAACAGCATTATTCCCACTACATTACGTTCTTCCTAGCCCTCAGAGGCTCTCCATATGAAAATGTAGCACAACTAGGGAAGCCATTTCAATAAAAGCACTGTCAGTGATCCTTATTTTCCTATAAAGCTTCCCTGGGTGATCCTCATGCTGTTGCAAAGTGACTTTCAAAGTCAGTAGCTCGTTAAACATCTTGCCAGCCACCCACTTAAAAAGTAATTCATTTCCCATTGGAGTTCTTGATTGTTATGTTTTTGAAATATCTTCTTCCATTCCAATACAGCAGAAAGGCGGGGGTGACACACACTGCTAAAAGGACACAAAGTGCAACAGCAGCACTGGTGAACTTGGGCTTAGCAAAAAACTGAGGGGCTACTATCTAGCCTTCTTGCCAGAAAGGCCCAATGGCAAATCCCTGCAAGAATCCATAAAACAAGAGGTCAGCAAAAAGCAGTCTCATTCAGAAGACTGAAGAATGAAGCGAAGATGAGCAACAACCCAGCTGTACCAAAAAATGAGATAATTGCTAATCCACCTCTACCTGTAAATATAGAAATCCCCTCTTGCTAATTTCACCATTTGCTAGTTCTAAAGAAACAGTCCTTTAAACCTAGCACATTACCTAAAATTAAATTTTCTAGTCTGCTCTCTGCCTTGCAAGAAACCAATGTCAGCTGTTTTTAGCCTACTTTCCATAAGGGAAGAGGGGTTATGAGATCTCCATGTCTGTGTAGGCCTGTGGTATCTCCCCCTCTAAGAACCTTTACGTTTACAGTCTTATACAAACCAAATTCACAGGATGGTGGTCCTAGAGGACTATGACGAGTGGGTATTTGGGGGGGGGGAGGGGGCAGGTTGGCCAATCTGCCATCATCTTGTTTCAAGATGGAAGGCACTCGAAGTATAGCAATGCCCCTTTGGAACTCTTGTGTTGCCAGCTGGATACAAACCAAATTCATAGCACATGAGAAGGATTCCTATATAAGAGTCACCATCTTAAAAGAATCAGGATGCAGGCTCCATTAGGCCTGCAGTGCAAACTCAAATCTGTCTTGCAACTAAGCTGATGTAATAAAGCCTTCTGTTCGCCGCCACAGGCCTTTTGCAAACTGTAGACTTTAGGAGTTGTCCATCGTACCCAGATTTCCCCACCCTCTCAACACTTTGCTTACATCTAATCTGCAGATAAGTTGGGGAATCCAAAGGCCTGCCCAATATATTAGTTAGTCTTAATAAAAGTATGGCAGCTACTTTGGATTTTGGACCAACATTTTATGTCCATTACAAAATGGACACAAAACAAAACAACCATTAGGGACTTATGGTTTTTGTGTGTTTCAAAGTAACCAAGTAGTTGAAGAGAAGAGGCTACACAAAGCATACAACTTCACAGATCACTGAAGAATCTAGCTCATATCAGCACAACAAAATGAGTGAAAAAAGACAATGTTCATTTATCTAGATTAACAGCTTTTCCAGAAATCCACCTCCATGCTTTTAGGTGGATGTTAACTAGTACGCAACTTGCTCTATATCAGAGGTAGGCAACCTTGGCTCTCCAGCTCTTGTTGAATTACAATTCCCATCATCCCTAGCCACAACAGTTTTTGGCTGGGGGTGATGGGAGTTGTAGTTCAATAACAGCTGGAGAGCCAAGGTTGCCCTGCTCTAAGTGTATGGCTTTCACAACCTCTGCTCTCAACAAAGCCTCCTCACACACCTGTCCCATCTCTTTTTTGTTGAACTGCCAGGAAAGAATCACGTGCTTGAAGAAGAGACAGCAGTACTGACAGAGGCCCACAGAATTTGATTGCTTGGTGCTTTCTATAAGGCTCGAGCCCATAACACATTCCCCTGTAACGGGTAGGCTGCCCCTATATTTTATGTTTTATCATCAGAACATTGTCAGAGTCCTGAAAAAATTACAGGGACAACCAGTAGCACGGTTATGTTAGAAAGACAAATATTTGTTCAAGACACAAAGCAGTCTTTTAAAAAACAGATCTTTGGAGTTAATACACCATAATAAATTTGCTAGTTCCAACAGATTCTGAGAGGCAGACTCATTAGAAGTTCATGGCGAAAAGCTGTATGAAGCAGCTTAATTTCACTGAACAATATGAGACAAAGCTCTGGGCCTAGAGCATCAACCATGCTATAAAAAGAAAATGTAATACTTTCAAATATAAGGGCATATTTATAATGATAGAGATGGGAATTGGGAGGAGAGCAATGCTGGGCAGCATCTATTTGAATATTTCCCCCATGCATTCAAAGAGATAGTACATGCTATTTAGTAAAATAAGAGCACTGAAAAGAAGTCACTGCCATGTCAGTATATAGAAGCCGATTTGCTGTGATTGGCAGCAAGAGCTATGATATTTATAAGCCACATGGTGGCACCACAGAGAGACTTCTGGAATTTCTGTTGCAGTTAGTACCAAACTTGCAACATTCAAAGGACTGTGCAATAAAAGATGAGTACAGACAATTTTCCAAAGTCTTAACTTTCTACAAGGCTACTGTAACCAAATTAATTCTTAATAAATACTTGTCTGTATTCACCTAGAAACTAGAGAGCGACCTGGAAATTTGGTTCACTCTGCTCAGCTGTACTACCTTTCTATATTAGTGAACTGCGCCACAGCCCTATTCGCATATTATGCTCAACACACGTACCATTTGTGTACAGGGAACACAGATTCAGATCTGTATACACGTACACTTCACACATCATGTTTACATTCTATTATTTACATATTAGCCCCATTTAGACATGTTTTTAAAAGCGGTGCTATACATGGTTACAGCGGTGCAAACAGGTTGGAAGTCCTGACCCTGACCCAGTCAGTCACCCACACACCCACCGCTCATGCTTGGAGCCGGGTTTGTATGAATAGGGAATCACCCTATCCATGATGGTTGGTGCATCCATGATTATGAGGCTAGATCGCCCTCGCCTCGGGCCGCATTTAAGATAGTAGAGTGGTTAGTCATTTAAGACAATAGAGTACAAGATGTTCTGTCCTCCCAAAGCTTTCTTGGTTCCTTCTACCTGGCCTGGCTGTAAATGCTTCTCAGTTAGGTCTGGGTCTTTGGCATGGACAAACAGCCAGACCCTGCCCTGGTCTGGTTCTGTGTGGCTCTTTGGTTTCTGAGTACGTATCAATGCCTGCCAGCCTAATCTCTGAGCTGCATCTCTCGGTCAGCTGCCCTTCTCGCCTGCTGATTTCTTGTACATTCATTCCAGCCCCCTTCATTTGGATGCTTCTGCTCAAATTTCAAATGCTTGCCTCTGCTTTGACTTTCCCTTGCTATCTCGTTGCAGCAGACTTGCTTTCTAGGCTCTACCTAGAACCATCATTACACGACTTCAGGGGCAAGCATTTGGTAGCATGTGAGCTACTAGAAGCTCCGAAGTTTATCTGAACTAGCTCTCAGGGTGTTTGGGCTCGCCTCTCCCTCTCTCCCTCCCCAGCCAACACTGTAAATCTGACTGGCTCACAGT
Organism: Hemicordylus capensis; assembly: GCF_027244095.1. NCBI lineage: Eukaryota > Metazoa > Chordata > Lepidosauria > Squamata > Cordylidae > Hemicordylus > Hemicordylus capensis. The sequence goes on along the minus strand of NC_069658.1, from coordinate 118,630,180 downwards.
GGGGGCATGCCATACCATTTTAAATCTCTTTTGAGTGAGCAGTGTGGCTTTTTCTTTCTCTCCCATTAATTTATCTTCAGTCTTCTCCTGCAAAGCAGTTTCTCTTTCTCCCTCCTGGACTCTGGCAAATTCCTCTTGTAATTCAGGGGTGTCATGTTAAAATCCCTTATTCTGATGCTTTAGCATAAGCTGCCATTTTGTGGTCCACTCTGCCTCTGCAAGCCACCATTTTGTGACTGGCTCTGCCTCCCCTCAGCCACTATTTCATTGCTGTTAGTTCCCAAGGCTGTCCCGGGGTGTGTGGGGCGGTGGAGCGGGGGTAGTCTTGTCTGTCCACTCCTGCACTACTCCATCTGTATTCTGATCCCAGTCCTTCTGCCCGTCATGTACCCAAAGCCCAGGAATGATAGACACTCTGCTCCATCATGATTCCCAAGTCAATTTCAGCTTCCGTACCAGACACAAGAAACAAAACAGATGCATCCTGATGACTCCCAACTCCTTCCAAAACACAGCAGCCATCAAGGCTACAGAGTCTCACACATTGTAATGCCATCTCTAGTCATACATGCATATGAATGGCTCCAGAGGTTCCAGGCCCCCACCAGCCTACACACTGACATGTGAACTAACCAACACTTCTTTTTTCTAGTTGTCTGGGCAATACAAGAAAAGCCTGGTGCATGCTGCTATGGTGTTTTTCCTCACATAAGTTAACAAGTGCTCGAGGGGCTCTCGGAGAACTCCCAAACCACACTCTGTAATCACAGCTTTCTTTATTTGCCTTTATGTTGATTAAAGCTAGTAGGTTTAATCAGTTTTATGCACAACTGAAATGCATCGCTTCAGAAAGCAACAGGAAATTACCTACTTATACATGACGGGTGAACAATAAAAAAAAATCAAGAGCCAAGTCTTTAAAAAATATAAAAAATAAAAAGACAAGTTATAAGTATCACAAGCCCATTATTTTTACCCTTCCTCCCTATTCTTCTGCTAAAAAACACAAGACAATGACTTTAGAATGAACAAATTAGTTTTAAAATGTAATGTGTCTGAGCTACACTAGGGGATTTTAATTTTTCATAGTAGTACAAAGAATATTTTTTCAGCTTCCTCTCTTTACCCATACAAATTAGCCAACCAGAGAACATCATGCTAACAACAGAGACACACACCCTCCACTGAGCATAGCTTGCATTCTGAGTAAGACTTTTAATAAGAGCTCATCAATACAAAAAAACAGAGGAATAAAATACATTTTGTGAACTTTTTGTTACTTAAGATAAAGTACAGGGAAAATGGGACAGAGGAAAGTTAGCATTTCTCACAAGAAATCTCATCATCCCATAAACGCATGTCATCCAAAACAGTGTAATTTGGCAATTCTGGGAATGTTCACTTTTGGTCAGTCTCCTAGGATTAAATCATCAAGGGATCTCCTTGAACCACTTGGGATAAATAGTTCCAACAGTCTCTATGTAACAGATGAAGCTTCTAATTCTGAAAGGTTACAACAAATTCCTGCCGATCTCCTTAAAAATACATCACAACATTATCCTTGTTATTCATTAAAAAGGCAAGCATACGATTAAGAGTTTGAGCATCAGATCAGCCTCTTCACTATCCTAAGCAACGTGATGTAACATGTAACAGTGGCTGACACTCAGATTGACAAAGCACTGGTGCTATGGGAGAAGCACCAGTGTAGCACAAGTGCTTCTGTAGAGTTCCAGACTAACACTGCACTGGCACTAGTGTGTGTATGGGGAGGAATTTCAACCCCCTCCCCCTTGGAAGCCCTCTGTCACCCAAAAATATGTCCCAAAGGGCAGCATGACCCTCTGGTACATATATGTCTGGGGGGCACAGAGCGCTTCCTGGGGAAGGGAAGGTTGTCAAAATCCTCTCTGCCCAGCATGAGTGGTGAAGCTGAGTTAGTAGAATTCTTCAGAAGTACTGGTGCTTCTCCTGTTTCACTGGTGTTTCATAAGCCTGGATGTCAGTCAATGTTAGCTGAGCAAAGGATAGCATCACCATTTATTGAGAGCCAGTGTTAAGAGTGGTTAGAGTCTGAAGCTACAACCAGAGAAACACAGTTTCAAATCCCCATTCAACCACAATACTTGCTCCTTGGGCTTTCCATCAGCCTCACAAGGTTCCCATGCCACACAGGAGTAGGGAAAAGAACAATGTACATCACCCTGAACTCCAAGGAGGAAGGGGGAGACAGAAGTGTAATGCATAATTATGCCAAAATGGCGTGTCAATGGAATAACTACAACATGAGACATCAACCTCAGCATGCTCAACCATGCTGTTTCCAGCCATTCATCAGTTAGGTACTAGTTAGATAGCAGCTTTGAGACCATGTTCAGTTTGGGCATTCAGTAAGAAGTACTGAACAAATTGAGAAGTAATAACATAACATCTTTGCTGGTAAGGTACATCAGTAGTGCAATGACAGTGGCATAATACTGTAGAACAAACACACTAATATCAAAGAGGATTCCGGGTTGATTCTGCTCTTTAGAACAGAAAACCAAAATCCATTTTAAATGCAGAATATTTATATCCCACCTTTCCTCGGTGGCATATACAGAGTACCAGGTTGTCACAGATCCAGTCTGTGATCCGTCATAGATCCATCAGATTCAGACCTGCTAAGCTTCAGAAAGGTTGCTACGAATTATGTCTTCAGACTATATCCCATACAATATTATGCACCCAAAAACAAAGAATCTAGGATATATTTGCGGATTAGGAGAATGTTTTGGAAAGAAGCTGATCAGGAAAGAACTTTGAGTACTTCCAGATGGAAGTTTTTTAAGTGCCATTGCTCATGAATCAGTACATAGGAGACCTGGAGGCTTCAATGGGACCGTGCCAATTCCCAATGCTGATCCCTCCTAGTCCAAACAGCAATCTGGGAACTATCAAGAGAAGTCTAAGAGATACAATCAAAAACAGCCACTGTTGCACAAAACTCCCATGCTACTCAATACCTCTTTCATGAAGTAATCCCTCTTCTCTTGCCACCATTTCCAATATAGTCCTAAATCAGCCATGATAAAAGCTGCCTTCTCAACAATCCTTTGGAGAGTATTTATTTATTTGAATTTATTTTTACATTTATATCCCGCTCTTCCTCCAAGGAGCCCAGAGCAGTGTACTACATACTTGAGTTTCTCCTCACAACAACCCTGTGAAGTAGGTTAGGCTGAGAGAGAAGTGACGGGCCCAGAGTCACCCAGCTAGTATCATGGCTGAATGGGGATTTGAACTCGAGTCTCCCCAGTCCTAGTTCAGCACTCTAACCACTACACCACGCTGGTTAGCAACTGCCTTAACGTGACATCTCAGCAGTCACTGGATATGAAAATGGGAGATCAGAACAGAGCTTAGACTGCTGCTCAAACATTGAACTTGGGGGACTGGGTGAAGATGGGTCACAAACGAAGCAGCATTTGGCAATATTGAAGCACCAGTCCCTAAAATAGGACATCAGAAAGAAAATAAAAATGAAAAACTACAGCTAACAATCTATCTATCTATACAATTATCTAAGGCCTACCTGTGGCTAATTCCGTGTGTGGCAGCTCTCGCGAGAGTTCGCGAGCAGAAGCACCTGATTGGGCAATGGGGATTCCATATGCAGATAGGGAGGAGGAGCCTGTGATGGTTAAGGTCAGTTGGAACACAACTGTTACTGATCAGAAGTTGCTCTTGATTGTAGAGGAGAGGTGTATGTATATGTACATGTATACATATATGTATATGTACAGGTCGGGAATCCTTTATCCGGACTCTCGAAATCCAGAAAGCTCTGCAATCCGGTCACCATGCAATCCGGTCACCATGCCATGAGCGGGGGGGATGCTTGTAGCTTCAACCTCTCTCACACAAAAAGAAAACCTCAGCCCCCAAACCAATCCCAACCCCAACTCAGCAGCTAACAAAGTATATATAGTACTGTATAACAAAGCAGCAAAAAGCCCGCAACACACAGAGGGAACATTATGGTGGCTCTGTAATCAGCTGGGAAGCATTGGGGCTGGGGCTGGGTGGGACGCGCAATTTGCGGCCCCTAAACTCGCTGTTGTTGCTTCCTCAGCTCGTTAGCTCCCCTTTTAGTTCTTCCCTTCAGGCTTTGCCATCTGCCTTTTGTTTAGTGCCTCTCAAGCATTGCCACTCACACGCTTCGCAAACCAGTCTGAGAGAGTGGAAGGCGGGAAGGAGTGTGATCCCATTGAAAAGTGTGTGAGAGGGGAAGGAGGAAAAACCAGTAACCTTTCATGTCCAAGATATCTCATTTATTAAAATATTCTGAAATCTGGAAAGATCCGAAATCCAGAACACCTCTGGTCCCAAGCAGTCCGGATAAAGGATTCTTGATCTGCATATATATAGATATACATATATATAGGCTAGAGGGCAAGGGTCTGTGAAGACAGGGGTCGTGAAGGAGGAAAGAGCCCCTTCAGAAGAAGGAGGCTGCCACTTGTGAATTAGATGAGGAAACAAGATGAACAATATCTGTGAGAAAGAGAGAGAGAGAGAGAGAGAGAGAGAGAGAAGAAGGGAGGGGAAGAGAGAAAGAAGGGTGAGGGATGGCCCCGAGCCTGTCAGCAGCCTGAGAGGAACGAGTGGTTATGGTGGTGGCGGCAGCAACGAAGGGTCCAGTCAACCACTGCTACTGTTTGGGGCTACCGAGGCCATTGGTGGATGCAGGCAGGCAGGCCTACCAATGGCCTGGGCCTATCAGTGGCCTGAGGGGAATGAGCAGCCATGGCGGTGGTGACAGCGAAGCGTTCAACTGCTGCTGCTCCTGTGGAGAGGAGCAGGAGGGGGCTCGAGTGAAGGTGGAGAAGTCTCTGGGAGAGGGGCAGCTTGGACAATAGGTGCCAGCAACGCTGCAGCTGCAACCAAGAGGTGTGAGGGGGATGAAAGCAACAGGATGTAGGAGGAGGGGCAGAAGTGCAGCTCAGGTGAGGGTGGAGAGATCTCTGAGGTGAGTGGGGCTGTGGTGGCGGGGTGAGGGGAACAATCAAGTACTAGTGCGCAGATGCTCTGCGCAGGTTATGCTAATATTCAATATGTGCCCATGTAGGTAAAGTGATCTGAGCTATTCTGCTAGACAATACAGTGGCATAAATACAGGACTAGGTGGTAAAACTGTAATCCCAGATATACTTGCATGGGAGTAAACTTCATTCAGATTATTGGGACTTACTTTCAAGACAATGATGCAGGATGTTGAGTGTTCCCTGCAATCTATTGAGCATATCAGATAAAAGATTACAGTTATTTGGATAAATGCGGACTAATATTTACATATGACGTGATTTTTTTTAGGCTAGTGCAGATTAAATGCAGTCTGTACTTTAACCATAATTAGACAACTGGGAATGGGCTGCTTGATTAAGCAATCCCTTCCCTCTCAGGTCTCATTTCTTGTCATCTGCCTGAAAAACAAGTTGTTCTAGAAAGAACTAATCTGCCTTTCACTATCCCTACAACTGGACTAAATTTGGTCCAGTTAGTTAGTTAGTCAGTCAGTCAGGCTGTTCACAAGTTAGCCCACTTGCACCTCAAACATTCATGTGTCTATCATCTTGAATTGAGGTGGATAACATCATCACAAACTACGTATTTGAAGTGTCCGTATGTATCTGTACAACTGTACCAAATTTGTTCCAAATCGGTTCCCATTTACACATTCACATATCTGCCATCTTGAATCAGGGTGGATAATATCTTTACAAACTACACCCTTGAGCCGTCCCTGTGTGTTCCTACATATGTAGCAAATTTGGTTGAAATCAGTTAGGCAGTCCACAAGTTAGCCCAACTGCACTTCAAACGATTACATGTCCATCATCTTGAACTGAGGTGGATGACATATTCACAAACTATGCCTTTGAAGTATCCCTATGTGTCCTCACAACTGTACCCGATTTGGTTCATATTGGTCAAGGCACTGAGAAGTTGATGGGGGGAGGGTAGACACGCATATGGACGGACACACACACTGCTGGGTGATTTCACAAGCCTACTGGAAAGTAGGCTAAAAGTTATTATACAACCAGGATTAACATTAACAGGATTTGTTGTTAAGCTTAGTGTTAACCATGGTTAAAAACAACAAATATAACCCTTAATCTCAATAAAGGCTATCAAGAGGAAAAATGAACCTGAGAGAAGAACAAAGGGCAATTAGGCCCAATCCTAATGGCCTAATTGGATTCCTTAACTATGATTAAGGTAGGCCAAGGTCTGCACCAGCCCTTAAATTAACGTGTGCCCTCGAGTCGGTGTCGACTCCTGGCGACCACAGAGCCCCATAGTTGTCTTTGGTAGAATACAGAAGGGGTTTACTATTGCCTCCTCCCGCGTAGTATGTGAGAATGCCTTTCAGCATCTTCCTATATCACTGTTTTCTGATATATGTGTTTCCCATACTCTGAGAAACAGAGCAGTGGGGATTCGAACCGGCAACCTCTGGCTTGCTAGTCAAGTCATTTCCCGCTGTGCCATTAGGTGGCACTGCTCCACCTAATGGCACCACCAGCCCTTAGTGATACAGAAAAAGATATGAAACATGTTCCAATACCTGAAAGCAAAAGTTAAATATTTTTTAAAAGAGAGATAAATTTCCTTATACTGTGGATAACCACTTACCAAACGAGCTAGTAGGTTGAGTGGTGCTACATGGAGTTTCTAAATTGAAATAAGAAATCTCTCTAAAAGATATGCTTTAATCCAACCAGGATGAATTCCATTGCCCATGTGCACAGGAGGTCAGACTAGATAATTATAATGGTCCCCCTTCTGGTCTTAAAAATGTGTGAATTTAAATTGCTTCTACACTTAATAGTCCAGAAGAAGCGAAAGAGTAACTATTCCTTTGAGAACATCCAAATTATGGTCAGTGAGTGGGACCACAGATAGGTTTAATACCAGCTTGGGCAGATAAAATAAAGAGAGTACACATAATAATGTTTGATCCACAGATAGTTCTTGGAGCAGAGAAGCACATTTAAACCTCTTCGAACTCTAATGAATCTGCCTGAATCTTATTATTCAGTTTAAAGTTTCTTTAAAATAAGCCCTTTTCCAGTAAGTCCTTTGGGTAAGCAAGAGAGGTTTTTTTTTAAAGCACATCTAACACAAACTTTAGAGACTGCCAGTGCAGAATTGTGAGCTCAAAATATGAAAGAGTTATCTCCTGCTTGGTGTCTGATGATTACCCTAAATTGAGGGGACAGCTAAGCAATCTATTTGTGAAAACCCAGAAAATGTTATTATCCTTATGGATGCATAATCTTTACACAACCAGGTGAAGTAACCTGCAGATACACTGGTTTAACAAAAATCTTAAATGCCCTTATCCCCACCCCCCCAAAGCCCCTAAGGGGACAAAAATAAATGAATCCAAAAACTGCTCCAATGTAGGGCACTTAGCAGACAACCAGGTGGATGGAGCTTATGGAACTCAGTGGCAGGGGGAAAGAAGGGCTTGAATAAAAAGGATATTTCTCAGCCTGAAGTATAGTTCCTCATAACAATCACAATCCCTTCTGCTTTTAGGGAGAAAATCTCACTTTTTAGCTGAGGACATGCTTTTTGCTCCCCTCACCTCTTGCCTGTGGACTTCTCAGAGGCAATCTGGTGGGCCACTGTGTGAAACAGGATGCTAGACTAGATGGGTCTTAGGCCTGATCCAGCAGAAATGTTCTTATGTTCTAGAGGGAAAAGATGTAAACTTCTTTAGTTCTCTGCCAGCCCTTTCACACCTTTCTGAGGAAAGAGAGGTTTGACACATTTAAGCTCTTGGTGTGAAGGATTAAACCTTCCCCAAAATAATATTAAAACAACTGAATGTGTTTGAACTCTCCTGAGAAACAGAGGGGAAAGTCACACACTGACTCCGTTAATATGCGGATCATTATGTGTGCGCGCACACACAATCACACAATAAACTCACAACATGCATCAGTTTGTTTGTTTGTTTCACACCAGGGATATCTGCAACATGTTGTTGCGGTTCCATACTTGATCCTTACACGTACTCAGCCACCAGTAAGAAGAGTGAGCATACATGTAAGAGTTGCATCTGACACATCAGCTTGGTCTTCTTAGCTGATGAAAGGCTAGGGAAATTTATAAAAAATACTAAGCAGCAATAAATCAAAAAGACCTTTCCAATCTAACACAGAGATTTAATAATTTTTCCTCTACAGCAGTTATCTCTGGATTCAATACTGAATGGTATCCATTACACTGGCACTTTATTTTTAATTATCAAATTTTTGTTTTAATATATGCCCTTGTTTTTTACATAATTTTTTTCCTTTTAATTCTGAAAGTGTGTCTCCATTCCTTTTACGACCTCACGCCACAGAAGAGATTTAAGGCAAATAGACACAAGAAATTGGAAAAATCTAGCATTCTTCCTGAAAAACAGAAGTGCATGCCCCACCCCACTACAAGAAATACTATGGTAGGGATCCACGAATTTAGGCTTAGCTCACTAGCCAACCATTGTTTGTGGTCACCAACATTTGCTCTTTTCCCTCACATCCTTTTCTGGCATACAGAAAGGGCTTATGAGAGTAGCAAGTCTTCTGTCACTTGCACTGGGGTAAGAAACAGCAGGAGCCCTCTCCTACTGCTCAGAAAGAAATCCTGCTTTTTCTTACCTTCTCAAAAATGGCAGTGTAAATGAGGACTCTTGTTGAGGATAGATTCATGGTGCTGGGTGTCCTGCTCACCACAGGGCTGGGGGGACACACCACTGGTGAGCTGGCAAGTGGATTTGTAGATGCCTTTGAAAGACTGGAAATTCAACAGGGCTTTGTCATGGAAGGGGGAAAGGGGGGCTTGTGCCATTGAGTCAGTGTCAACTCCTGGTGACCACAGAGCCATGTGGTTTTCTTGGTAGAATACGGGGGGGGGGGGGGTACTATTGCCATCTCCCATGCAGTATGAGATGATGCCTTTCAGCACTTCCCTGTATTGCTGCTGCCCAATATAGGAGTTTCTCATGTTCTGGGAAACACACCAGTGGGGATTCGAACCAAACAGCCTCCTGCTCTCTTGGCAGGTTACTTCCCCACTGCGCCATTAGGTCACAAAGGGGAGGCATTAAAATAGACAATTCAGCTGGTGCTAAATGAATTGCAATTTGACTCTAGATGCATTTGATCTTGTTATAGCACCTCGGTACTACAGCAGGTGTTAACATGAAGCAGTAGTGTTGAGTGCTAGCATACAATGAACAGCCCTTATTTGCAGATTCTGGAAATTGCACTGACATTCAGGAAGACTTCCTGCAAAAGCTGATCAACGATGCCCGTTGGTACTTAAAGGCTTCTAGTTCAGTTACACCATGCAATTACACATCAGAGTATCAATCACATGAGATGAATATATACTATGAAGATAGAAATACAAGCATGGCTTGCTTGGGTGAACTAACGTCACCAGTGGCTGGATAGGCTGGAGTCAGGCAACAAGAGCCTAGTTTGACTTTAGAAACTGAATGTTAAAGTCCATCAGCAAAGGATGAATGACACATCCATTTTAACATGTATACCTCACTTTTTCATTTCCAGGTGCTCAAAGTGGCTTACGTCAGAGAGTTAAAACACAAATCAAAACAATAAAGAAGAAATCAAACAACATGACTCTCAATCATGTGTAATTTATTCCTGATCTTTTCGTTTTCTTTTAAAATGTAGCCAAAGAGGCTTCAGACTTAAGGGGCAAGCTGGAGTGGTGGTAGTGGTAAAGTAAAGTGTGCTGTCACGTCAGTGTCAACTCCTGGCGACCACAGAGCCCCGTAGTTGTCTTTGGTAGAATACCAGAGGGGGTTACCATTGCCATCTCCCGCACAGTGTGAGATGATACCTTTCAGCATCTTCCTATATCGCTGCTGCCCAATATAGATGTTTCCCGTAGTCTGGGAAACATAGCAGCAGGGATTCAAACTGGCAACCTCTGCCTTGCTAGTCAAGTCATTTCCCCGCTGCACCATTAGGTGGTAGGGGTATTTATTTATTTATTTATTTAACACATTTTTATGCTGCCCAAAACTCAGGTTCTTTGGGTGGTTTACAACAAAACAATAAAAACAACTAATAAAAAGATTAAAATATTTCAACAATTAAAATTGTTAAAACTATTAAAACACAATTAAAACAATATCTAACTAAAAGCCTGGGTGAACAAATGTGTCTTGACTGCCTTTTTAAAAGTTGTAAGAGATAGGGAGGCTCTTATTTCATCAGGGAGCATGCTTCAAAGCCTTGGGGCAACAATGGAGAAGGCCTGTACCCAAGTAGCCACCAGAAGAGCCAGTGGCAACTGCAGACAAACCTCTCCAGAAGATCTCAATGGGTGGTGTGATTCATAGCAAAGAAGATGTTCTCTTAAATACCCAGGGCACAAGCTGTTTAGGGCTTTATAGGTTATAACCTAAACCTTATACTTTGCTCAGAAACTTATTGGCAGCCAGTGTAGCTCTTTTAAGATAGGAGTGATATGGTCTCTCCAAGATGACCAGAGACCAACCTGACTGACGCATTCTGGACCAAATGCAGTTTCTGGACTACGTACAAAGGCAGCCCCACATAGAGCACACTACAGTAGCCACGTCTGGAAGTAACCAGCAGATGTACTACTGTTCTGAGGTCAATTATCTCAAGAAATGGACCCAGCTGGCATATGAGCTGAAGCTGATAAAAGGCACCTCTGGCCACTGCCTCAACCTAGGACAGCAGAGAGAGTTTTGTGTTCAGAAACAGCCCCAGACTATGTACCTGTTTCTTCTGGGGAACTGTGACCCATCCAGAACTGGCAGATCAAAACCATCTCCCGAGTTCCAACCCCGCACAATAAGTATTTCTGTCTTATCTGGATTCAGCCTCAGACCTCAGGTTGGTCTCGGGTCATCTTGGAGAGACCATATCACTCCTATCTTAAAAGAGCTACACTGGCTGCCGATAAGTTTCTGAGCAAAGTATAAGGTTTAGGTTATAACCTATAAAGCCCTAAACAGCTTGTGCCCTGGGTATTTAAGAGAACATCTTCTTTGCTATGAATTGCTCATCCAGCCCATCACTGCCTACAGGCAGGCATTTAGGGAGGTTATGCCTTCTCCTTATGATGTTGACATGGAGAAAAGATTTGGGTGTCATCAGCATGCTGATAACACCCTGCACCAAATCTCCTGATGATCTCTCCCAGCAGTTTCATTTTATTATCTATATAATTAGTTCTCTTAGCTGGCATGCGTGTCCTGAATTTGGCAATGGAACTCTCATGACACATTGCGAGAGTTGAGGCTTTCGGCGAGAGTTGAGGGGGAAGAAAAAATGGCAGCGGCAGGCCGCAAAATGGCCAGAGGAGGTGGCCTCGGCTGGCTGCTGGGAGGCAGAGGCGGCAAGACGGCCTGGCATGGCCAAGCCAGGCCGTCCCAGGTATGGAAACAGCAGCGACCTGACCTGGCGGGAGGCAGCGGCAGGACGGCCTAGCCAGGCCAGGCCTTCCCAGGTATGGAAAAGGCGGCAGCCAGGCCAGGCTGCTAGGAGCAGGAGGCAGCGGCAGGACAGCCAGGCCCAGGCGAGGGGAGAGGAGGCACTGGCAAGAAGAAACGGGCAGCGGGGCGCAGCCCCAGCACATGCTGGAGGCCGCGGTGGGAGGGAACGGGCGGCGAGACTTCCCAGTTCACCGGCCAAGAGGAGGAATGGCAGTGGTGGGGCCCTTTTCGGCCCGCTGCCGCCCCGGTAAGGAGGACCTGGCTGTGATGGCAGGGGAGAGAGGGCAAGAGTGGAGCAGGGAGGAGGGAAGGCAAGAGAGAGTGGGGCAGGAGGGGTGGGGAACAGCAGGCCCCAAAGAGCACACAGATGCTCTGTGCAGGGTTGGCTAGTTAATATTTATTCCTTCATTCAATTTTTATACCACCCTTCCAAAATGGCTCAGGTTGGTTTACAATTTTTTTAAAAACCATTAAAATCAGTTAACAATTAAAACAAAAATTATAAAGCAGTTCATGTAGATGTTAAACAACATCGGAGACAATATGGAGCCCTGAGGTACACCATACCCAAGTTCAGTTCTTTAACTTTTTCCTCACACCATTTATTCACTAAACATCACCCCCCCCCCTCTTTTTTTTTTTTTTTAAGTAACAGGTAGGGACAAGGAAATTTATAGTGGGGAAATGGCATAAAGGGAAAGGATCTTTAAATAAATACATTAAAAGGCCACACACACACACACACACGATTTTCACTTTAGTTTGCAGTCTCCAAATCTCTTATCGAACATATTGGTACCAACCTTTGGCAGATGATAGCACATTCTATGCTACAGATAGAAAATAAAATGGCAAGTATACATTTATAGGGCTACCACACATGGAACACTGGCTGACATCCTGACTAGAAAAGCACATGCATTAGTTGGGTCTGTGGGAATGCAGCAGAGCTCCCCCTCCCCTCCTCTTCTTCTCACACTGTTGAGCAGGAATGCAAATCCTTCTGAATTTGCATTCCTGCTCAACAACCACTCTGTGCTCCAGAAGAATTCTGCAAGAGCAGAAACATGGTGTGGAAAGTGCTTGGAAGTATTAGTGCACTTGTGCAACAGTGCAATCACAAGAGAGCTGGGGAAGTTGTTCAAAGGGCTCCCACTGCATCCCTGCAGGCCCCACCAACGTGCACACTTCGTCAGGATGTCACCCACTATGTACACTTCTGGTCATCTAGTCTCAAAAAAGCGACTAAGGAGCGGGAAAACTGTAGAAAAGGGCAACCAAGATATCAAGAGAGGTGAAGTATCTTCTCTATGCAGAAAAGCTAAAGTAATCAGGGCTTTTTAGTGTAAAAAAGAAAGATGGAGGGATGATATGACAGAGGTTTTATCAAAAAATGAGAAAAAAGTAGATAGAGAGTGATTTTTCTTGCACTAAAAATCAGTAGAATCACCTAATAAAATTTATTATCCTGAATTTACAGCTTGATAAAAGAAATGACCTGTTCACAGAGAGGCCCTGGGTCTGAATCCATATTAAACGGATCCCAAATTAGCAAAGCAGTTTTTGAGCCTTTAATGAAAAACAGACAAATGCTACATGCATGTGGTAATATTTATAGCCCTTATACTGTAGATCTCCTTATAGGAAGGGGCTATAGGAGTGGCTTATGCATGGTTCTCAGGCTGTCTCTCATCCAGGCAGTTTACAGAGCCACACCTGCTTTACTTTAGGAGTAGAACTATATCATGTACCTTCAGACCCTGCCTGTGCCAATACACATGCTGCATTCCCCTTTAGTACTCCAAGTCCAAGAAAGACCCACAGGTACTAAACCAGCACAAATGAGCTTTTGTTTTCCCGCTTCTAAGCATCAAGCTACTTTGACCTCAGCTGCTCTAAGGTATATAGTCGGTGACTATTAGTCATTTGCTAGCATATGAACCCATTAACAGGTATGTTCTTTGTATCAACTTCCAGTGCCTGCCCATCAATGGAGCTTCCAGACTAAAAACAGCAGTTTCCTGCCAACAATATTGGTTTCCTGTCTCATGGTCGTGCATATTCAAATGTGAAAAAATTATAGCACCATGGATTGTTCTATGATCTCTTTGTTTTCTGGCACAGGGCATTTTCATCACCTTAGCTTGACCAGTTCCCCCTCTGTGGTGGTCAAGGCCCCTCTCTAGGCCATTCACTGGGTTACAGAAGACAGTGCTTCCGTTCCTTTCTTGCCATGTGCTGTCCATTTGCCCAGCAAGGGGAAGGCATGAGAGGGGCAAATTAATTTAATTCTATAGAAACTGATTGCAAGGTTCCTGGCTTATTTAATGCTTCTAGCACAACAAGGGAAGACCTGGAGACCTAACAGGACATAGCACACACCTTTACAAATAGAGCTATAGCTATGGGTAAGGGGAAGGGTATATACACATGTTCCTAGATACCTGCCTTGGTTTCTGCAATTTATCTAGCTTGAGCCCCTTATAGTGTATTACTGACCACTTCCCCAAATTGAGAAGTAGCATGTTGGGTGGCACAGGAAGTGTTGAGTTCTGATGTACAAAGCAGAGGCATATCTAGGGAAAATAGCACCTAGGGCAAGCACTGAAATTGCGCCCCGTCCAAACATCTGACACTCACCTTTCAGATAACTTTACCATAATATCAGCTGAAAAATACAAGTCAAGCCCGTTAATCTTTTAATATTTCAAAAGCTATTTAGCAGTGGACGTAAACAGACCAAAAAATGCTGGAAAACTACAAATTTCAGTATGCTGGGGCTCATGAAATACCCAAATACTATGTGGAGGTGTACTTGGAAAACTAAACAGAAGTGCCTGTCTGATTCTCTACTATGCATTGTAGCATCACTATTACATACGTTTTAAAAATACATGGAGAATTGGACTTTTCCCATATATTTTCAGATACTCTGAAAATAATTAAAGGATATGCAGAGTAAACTGTATCACTGCTTGGAATATATTCTAGTATTTCAGAAAGACAGTTAAAATGAGAGAAAGAGAGCAAGAAACTCCCAGTGGGCCTTAATACTAAGGATTTCACACTGATTCAAAGACAAACTCACCATTAATAGCCATATTATTAAGACATCACATTTAACTCACTTATCACAAGAAGCAGAGTAAGAGCAAATGAATACAATCCTAGCTCATACGCTTCAGCTCAGTATTCACAAGCCCTGATTCTCTGTACATAGTGCCAAACTGAACATGTGTACAGTGACTTATATTATATTAAATTTTTTACCTGTAGCCCCTTCGGGGGGCTTCCTAAAGGCCATGGGGGGGTGTCTGCAAAGGTTCCCCCTCCCCCTGCTGGCCTCTAGGCCCTCACAGGGACCATTTGAGCATGTGCAGTGGCCATTTATAATTTTTTTAAAAAAAAATGGCCACTGAAAACAAAATGGTCACCGCGCATGCTCAAATGGCCTCTGCAAGGCCCGGCATGGCCTAGGACCTCACAGAGGCCATTTGAGCATGTGCGGTGGCCATTTTGTTTTCGGTGGCCATTTTTTTAATTTTCAAAAATGGCGCCCCCTTCAGGTGGCGCCCAGGGCACGTGCCCTGCCTGCCCTACCCTATATACGCCCCTGGTACAAAGGGAATGTCTGTGCCACTCTTCAGGTCCCAGCCATAGCTAAGAATCGCTAGAAAAAGCAAATAGGGCTTTTGATCCTTGATCACTTGAGATAAACAGAATGGGAACTATCCAAAGAAAGTTAGTCATGACTAAGCATCATTGAGATCAATTTAACTTAAGTCCTAATAATTTCAATGGGACTTAGTCATAACTTTCTTGGGATAAGCTTTCACGGGTTTAAAATGGTACAACATTAAGGCCAGAATAACTTGATCAAAATAATTTCTAGTTTTAACATACCAACAATTGAAGCAACGTGACCACAAATCTCTTACAAAGAAGTCATCTAAATGACATCACTTTTTCTATGCTCCCAAATGCCCTTTTTATTCATATTACAAAAATAATTAGGGTTCTGGATTAGATACATTCTGCTTTTAAATCTCCCATTCAAACAAGATGAGCCCCGTGCCAATATGAGTGGTTATTTCAGTGGAGGGATAAATAGGAGGGAAAATTACAGCTTTAAAGGCTTTTTTTTTTTTAAACATACCATTAACTGTTTTTAGAAACACATTCAACGTGAAAATTTTATAGCAAGTGAAATGCTTCATCACAACACACAATATTGTTATTTATATAGCATACCTATATGGAAAATACATTCAGATAAATTAGTGTCTCCAGATATGCCTGAATATATCAAATATACCAAGCTGATTCCAAATAAAAGGATGTGAGCACGAACCAGCTATCGTGTACAGAACACAATCAGGAGCTGCTGAATAGCCATTTTCAGTTGGACGGCAGGGGGCGGAAGAGGACACCATGCAACTTTCATAACCCTTCATCCCTCAGAGAAAAACGCTCATGCCCTGCCCTGCCCTTGCCTTCAGATACAACCTGTATTATATAGCTCTGTCCATCCCATTTACAAAGCCATCAACACATTTTATGTTGCATTTTATGGCCTTCAACCCTAGTAAGCACAACATCAGCATTACACACACACAAGAGAGAGTAAAGCATTGATTGGAGGCCAAAGATGTCACAAACAGAACATGGTGCATACCACAAAATTCACTGCTGAGCCAAGTGGGCTCAGTTGCTGTCTAACACAAAGAGTGGCAGTTTATTGTTACGAAAGTAACATCGCGAGATTTTAATGGTGTGTTTAAAATAATTGTTTAAAAACAACAACACAGCAGCAGCAACACCACACATAGCTACATATATTGGACCAATAAAGAAGAAGCCTCAGGGCTTCTTTCTTACCAGTAGAAGTTCA
Organism: Hemicordylus capensis; assembly: GCF_027244095.1. Taxonomy (NCBI): domain Eukaryota; kingdom Metazoa; phylum Chordata; class Lepidosauria; order Squamata; family Cordylidae; genus Hemicordylus; species Hemicordylus capensis. The sequence goes on along the minus strand of NC_069658.1, from coordinate 118,613,747 downwards.
TCCTGCAATTCCTTGTAACTTTTTTCATTATCCTGAAGTCTCTCTGAGAGATCTGCAATTATTTTGATCTTTTCCTCTATCTCTTCATTTAGCTGCTTGTTTATGGAGAGATACTCCCTTTCAAGCCTGAAAAGACAGAACAGGTTTTCAAAAAATTCTTTTACCAACTAATGTGTTAGATTTTGACTTAAGATTATATTTGACTGTAAATTGTATTTAACTTAGATTGTACTATGCTATTTTGAAACCATACTCTGCTATTTTTTACATTTAACAAAATTGGAAAAATATGAAGAAAATGCTAAGGTTCAATGTGTCTAATCTGGTGCAGTAATCTAAAAATATGTATGTCGTGGGTTTGGCGTAATGAGTAGGTTAAACAAAATGGATATATTATTCAATTAACCTGAAATTTTCACAACACTCACAAGCTTCTTGGACTAACCCAACTCAAATTCTTCAAATTTGTTAAAATGCACACAAAAAATCCTCAAAGTACAGAATCTACAAACAATGGCTGACATACAGACTAACACTGCATGTTAACACTCCCCTACTGCATGTGCTGTAGGGGAGGGGCAATTTTCTCTTCTATTCTCCCTCCTCTCACATGTAAATAAACCCTTCCCTTCCCTGACTTTCTGTAATCATATCATACTACTATGTATACAGTGGGACTAACTATATTGCCTGAAACCGTGTTTTGTTTTCAAAAATATTGGGTTGTAGCCTAACCCAATTGTTCGATTAGGAGGAAGCACATCAGCCCTTCTGCTCCACAACAGCCCCTACCTGAATCCCCTGTAAGTCTACTCCTAAGGATTGGGGGGAACCTGTGGCACTGGGGGTATGGGAAACTGGCAAAAAAATGGCCTCCCCCGGCACAGACAGAAGAAGTGCCTTCCGTTTGCACAAATCCAAGTTAGGATATCCAAATCCAAGCTTCAAATCATGGTCTCAAGGCAATTCCAATATACTCTAATCACAGTTAGAGCCTGAAGGGGACACAAACATAATACTAAAATATAGCTACATGAAACCTCAGAAGGGATAGGAGAACCATGCAGAAATGATTTGTATTTCATGATCACTATGCTCCTAACAGAATTCCCACAGATCTAAGGGAACCAAGTTAGTTTAACCAGTTTAACTGTGGGGTATACACATGCCCTCAAACACAAACAAGTATTTCAAAGAATGAATAGGAAAGTTCTAAGAGTAGCGTTTTTATTCTTATCAGTTCAACTACAGAAATGTTTTTTTCTTTCTTTTAGCAAACACTGAAAAAGAATACTTACCACAACACTCAGTCATTACAGCAGGGCTGTATAACTTCGCTCCCCTGAGCTGTTATTGGAGTATAACTCCCATCATCTCCAATGGCCAACAGGCAGGGATGATGGAAGTTATAGTCCAACATCTGCAGAAGGGCCAAATTTGTGCAGCCCTGCATTACAGGAGGGTTTAACTAACTTGAAAACCAGTATGACTTGAGGAAGTTGAAGATGAACAACAAGTCTGAAGGCAAGGAAAGTATAAACAATCCCAATGAGAATTTAGATTAGGCAACAATATAAACATAATTTTAAAATGTGGGAAATTAACATAAACACTACACAAAAGGTCAGCATGTCAAGGAACATAAAGGAGAAGTGTGACAGTAACAAAAACTGATGCAAAAATATAGAAGAACTACCTGAAAGAGGGAATTTGTCAATACCTAAGGAAGATGATGCATCCATATCAGAATGTCTTGCAAGGAAACAAAAATCCAAGTTATAAATTAAAGTATATTAAAGTGTTGGCAACTTCAAGAGTCAAAGTGGAGCCCATGATCTATATCTCATTGATTTATGAGTATTGACAAGACCATCAAAATAAAAATTACTCTGTAATTAAACTGTTCCTACCAACAACAATTTAAATTTGTGAGTCTCTGTTCAGAGCTTTCCATAACAGGATTTCTTGTTACAGGATGCTAGTATACTTGATCTGATTATGTCTAACAGGGTACATTATTCATATTCCCCATTTTGTAATGAAGTCTTAAGAGACATATGTTTGCCTTAACTAAAGGTTAAAAGCGTTAAAATAAATACTTTTTAAATATTACCATACTAGAGCACGATTCATGACAGAATTATTGCCAGAAATTATAGGGTTCCTCAAAGTTGGGATACCTGCTTTGTGAATCTTGGAGAAGCCACTGTCAGTCTGTGAAGACAATACTGAGCTAGATAGACCAATCGTCTGACTCAGTATATGGCAGCTTCCTATGTTCCATCAACTGCTAGTGTTCTAGTCAGGCCTGGTCAACTTTGGCCCTCCTGAAGATGCTGGCCTGCAGCTCCCACTGTAGCTGGGGATTATGGGAGTTGTAGTCCAAAAACAGCCCAAATCTGAGCAGGCCTGTTTATCATATATGTACAAGAACCTAAAGATTCATAAAATCTGTAGGGAAAGTCAATGAAAGTTATCATAACAGTGACAACAGGCAGGGAGTCTCGTGGTGAACTGAAGGAGAATTTGCAGCTCCTTTCAGAAGCTGCTGCTGCTTTTACTCTTTCATGGGAGAATTGGACTTGCCTCTTCTTCCGTCTCACAGGATCCAGTGGAGGGAGATAGTCTAATCCTCTCAAGGGTAAAAACTGTTAACTCAGATGTAGGATGTGTGAGAAGGATGAAAATTCCTCTCAATTTGCCATAGCCCTGCTCTGTCACATAAAATGAGGGAACACCTTTTTTCATGGTAGGTTCAAGCCTACAATAATTTCTATCACAATCATGCTTTTTTTGGCTTTGTTTTAGGTTATGGAATAGAGGAATTTCTTGATACCTTCAAACTATTCTATGAAGCTATTTTATCCTCCCCAGTTCTACTACAAGTTACCCTTATTAATATGAAGTGAGGAAATTTCAAATTAGCATAGCTCCCTTGATTGGCTTTCCCAAGTCCTCCCTCATACAGATTCTCTGAGGACATGCTATTTAGTTTACATAGCCAAGGAGAGGAATCCTTTTCAAGCTCAGTCTTGCAAAAAGCTTTCTATGTTTGTTTGTTTGTTTGTTTGTTACATTTTTATACCACCACATCCAAAAGGCTCTGGACGATGCATAGGGACAAAACCAAATCCACAACGAAATCATTTTAAAACAATCAATACAAAACCAAATAAACAGTTCAAAACCATTAAACAATTAAAAACAATTTTAAAACCCTGAAAGGTCAGACCAAACAAATAAATTTTAAGGACTCTTGGCGGCCAGCAATGAACCCAAGCTACGGATTTCTTTTTAAAGAGAAGGACCTGGTTTTCAAAGAGATTCACATTTGCAGAGCTAGGTGGTATTACACATTCCACTGTTGCTGCAATGGAATATACTTTCTCGTTCATGCTTCCTTTGTTTTCATGATGAACATGTCTGACACATAATGGAGGCTAGTAGTGTAGGTTCCAGAAGTGGCTTTGGAAAACTAGGCAGGATTCAGACTAAGTTAGTCATGATTAAATCTCATCTAAATTAAATGGGTTTAAGTTAATCATGACTAACTTGTCTCATTTGTTTCAATAGTGCTTAACCATGACTTAGTCTGAATCCTGCCCACTGGTTTTCTTAAACTTCTAAAATTCTGTTTTTTATATATATTTATATATATATATATATATATATATATATATATATATATATATATATATATGTAGTCATCTCCTTTGCTACCTAGAGACAAAGTCTGTTGGCCATATGATCTTTGCTCCCTGAAAATAAGCATTTTTGAAAATTTTACTGCATTCCTGTGTCTATGGATTTAAGCCCTCTATGTCTATCTATGCTTAAACGCTCTGTTGTATATTTGTTTTCCAGTAGATTAAGCCTCCAAAAAAAGAATTTAGGCATCTCCAAATGTTTAAAAGTCAGCTAGATACTAAATTTCTTTTTACAATTAAAACAATTAGAACATTTTTTTAAAAAAACAATTAAAAAGAAATGAGTTGAGCAGCAATCTGGGGAGCTGGCAGCATTTACAATCTGCTTTGGGGAGGTTTGGAAGTTGCATGACTCCAGGGCAAGTGGTTAAAGAAACCTGTTCCTAATCTCAAATCTTCTTTCTCCAACCCCACCCAGTTCTGTTACACTGGCCATTGTAGGTTTTACATTTCATTACACAACCAACTGAAGCAAGAGCCACTTTAAGCTTCAGGCATTAAAGCACACCACACTCAGCTTCCAACTGCAAGATTATCATCAATGCTCAGGGCAACCGAAAAGAGCACACAAATGATGGGGATAAGCTTTGAAGTCTGGAGATAAGAAAGACTTGTCATAAAAGTAAAACACAGGTCAGGAAATTGCATAATTCCATTTGGCTTGCAAAAATGTAACAGTCCATCTCCAGGCATATTTGGTGCTTTCTATGAATTTGGGAATTCCTCTTTTTTGCTCAGAAAGGCAGCCTCCAATTTCAAGGGCATATCAGGTGCTTACTCCAACAAATTATCTTCCACTTTAAAGTTAGTGAGCTGAGAGTTTCTCTCATTTATAATGTGATCCTATGCATCTTTACTCAGAATTTGTCTCACCAAGTTTAATGGCACTTATTCCCAAATAAGTGTGTTTAGGATTGCAGTCTTAAGACAGGAAGAACTTTAAAGCAGATGCAGGCAGACTTCAAGATCTACCTTGTTTTTTACTAGAACCCTGAGGCCTACCAATTAGAACCGGGTCCAAAACAGTAGCTCAGGACAGACATGCACCTCTGAGCACATGATCAACCCAGACATTTGTTTTTGGAGCCAGAACTGAGTTTACAGCCTTTCCACACAGAAAGCTATTCATCCCTCCCCCCACCCCCCAAAGCTTTCTTAGTTTTAGCACCTTAACTGTTGCTGTGGGAAGGGGAGCCTTTTTATTGCGGTTACTGCCAAACAATTGGGGGACACAAGCCCATGCTGAATTACTGCAAACCACAGAGATCTACCAACAGATCCAGAGCTACTTTGTGCTCATCCCTGCTCTAAAGCAACAAATTTTTATCCGTATAAAATTATCTTTAGCTCCAATAATCAAATGGCTCCAAATATTTATAAGAAGATGCATTCCTAACTATCATACATTCAGAGATTTTAGTTTATAAAATGACGCAGGCACACATTACTTCAAAAACTGATCTTGAGCAGTATTCTTCACTGTAAGACCTGGGAGTCAATGGCAGCTCCCATAAATTCTAAGGGCAGCTTCCCTGCATAATTTTTTTTTTTAATTATACCTGTGTGAAGCTTTAGCTGATGCTGAATATTCCTCACAGCCCCCACAACCATGCAAAAAGGCAATAATTACCACTGCACAAAGCCCAGCATTGGTGGGGCTCCGTTAAGAGGAAAACAGAGCCTTCTCTTGGATGGTACTCACAGAGTGCTGGGAAGTGTTTCCCCGGCATTTCCCCTATGAGCCTCAACAAGGGCTCTGTTTCTCTTTAAAGGGCCATGTCACACTCCTACTCCTACTAGGGATGCATGGAACCTCGAAGGCACATCAGATACTTCTGGTCATATCCGGACAACGGGGGCAACGGAGCAGCAGGGAGGTACGCTGTTGCCCCAAAGGGGTTGGATTAAAATGGATGCCGGTGGGGGGAAGCGGCAGAGGGGTAAATGAACCCTCCCATTCTCTTAAGGTTAGACACCCCCTGCCGTCGAACCGGTTCCGAGGCCCAGAAAGGGTCTCCAAAAAGGTTACGTGCACATCCCTATCCCCTACCCACTCACCCACCCACCCACCCCACACACAAAGCCAGCAGTGCTGGGAAAAGCACAGCACTACATGGAAGTCAACACTGGTGGGAAATGTTCTTACATTGAAGATATTTTTTGCCACAGTGACCCTTGCTTGAAAAATAATGAAGATCACTGATCTAGGGGCTGGAAAAAAATATTTGTTCAAAGTTGATTCACACAGTAAGTTAGATAATCTTGTATCACACCTATCATCTCAAAGCGTGCATCAGTATAGCTCACTGCTGTGTAATATCCAGGGTGTGTGTATTTTTAATTATCCAATTCTGTCACAGGCAAAGAAATACAAACTGTGAATCGAGAAAATGCCACTTACATATTGAGTTTTTCAAAGCTTTCTTGAGCATTCAGCTTCTCTCTCTCATATGCATTTTCTAACTCTTTAAATTTACTTTTGATCATTTCCAAGTTGGAAAGTGCTTCTGCATGGCTGGCCTTCTCCACTTGCAATGCTCCTTCAAGGTCTCGAATCCTTAACTGCAAAAATGATAATGGCACAATCAAGTTAACACACCAAGACTCTGGTATTTTATCACTATACAACAAATTAGTTATAAGGCAAAACAGTAGCTGGGTGTGCAGAACAAACAGTACCCATACCAAGGGACAGCTATACACACAATCCCACACTAGAAGTAGCATTTCCTATCCCTTAACCATGGTTAGGTCAGGAGCAAACACTAGTTAATATTAAACAAAGTCAAGATTGGCACAAATGGAACACCAAACTATGCTTTAGGGGTGTGCACGGAACAGTGGAGCTGCGGTCCGGCACTGGGGTGGGGGGTTCCTTTAAGGCGCGGGAGGGTTGACTTACCCCTCCTGCCGCTTTCCCCCCTCCGGTGCCCGTATTTTATGGAGTAATTGCTCTTACTATTTCCTTGAGCGCCCCTTTTCCAGCGCTCTGCTGCAGCAATTGTTTTAGTAATGGGGCGGCAGGATACCTCCCTGCCACCCCTTCCCCCGCTTGGCATCATGGCGTGCAGTGCAAAAAGGCACGTACTTTCTTAAGTAAACGGAGCGGCAGGATATCTCCCTGCCGCTCCTTCTTCCGTTCCGCTTTGCTGCAAAGTGCAGTGAAGTGGATGAAGGGGCGGCAGGGAGATATAATTTTAACGAGCACTCCTCCCGAACCTCAAGCCAACCATTAACACTTTTGTTAGAGAGATGAGCCTGTTATACTTTATCTACTTCTTCCTGCAAAGGTGATAAACTCAAAGCCTAATCCGATGTACCAACATGGAGAGGAGTTCTTTGGCCATTCCTGTTAGAAGAATAGCTCTTAATTAGCTCGTGTCTACTTCAGCTTCCTCATCTGTTCTGGAATCGGAGAGGACAACACAAGGAATAGTCCTCATTCAGTCGCTGGTTAGGCCTCACCTGTAGTTACCTTCCCCATGCTGCCTGCTAAGCAACATATCCCGTGAGTGAGCTCATGTAAGTAAAGGGTGAGCCCACAATCCCGTGAGTTCAGAGAGTTTTTAAAAAGAAAGAAAGGAAATTACAAGCCTGTAGTCCCAAATCATGTATAGGGGTACTACTGTGATCCCCCCCCCCGCACAACAGTCTATCTTCATAAGTCTCTCTCAGCCCCATCTTGGAGATACCAGGGAGGGAACTTGGAACCTTCCACATGCAGCATGCAGCAGCTCTTTCCAGAGCGGCCCCATCCCCTAAGGGATAGCAAGTGTGGTAGCAAGCATGAATTGTCCCCTTTGCTAAGCAGAGTCTCCCCTGGTTTGCATTTGAATGGGAGATTACATGTTTGAGCACTGTAAAATATTCCAGTGCTCAAACATGTAATCTCCCATTCAAATGCAAACCAGGGGAGACTCTGCTTAGCAAAGGGGACAATTCATGCTTGCTACCACACGACACAATTATTAAATTGTTATCTTTTTAACGAAAGGCGGTATATAAATGCAAAAATAAATAAAATACAATAAATAAATAAATTGTGTTATTAAATCTTAAACTCTTCACCACACTTATCACTCATGCAAGCAAGCCTAGCATGCATTTGTTATTGTCAGAAATCATTTTCCACCAATTTACCTGAATTATTTCAGAATTAAATTTTGATTCCAGGTGTGCTGCTCTCTCTGCCTCAATGTTTTCTTCCAACTTCTTCACTCTTGCTGCAGCTATCTAAAAAATAATAATGTTTAAATCAGTTTAAGACAGATCCACCATGAAATATCTCTAAGTCCCCTTTCCCCCATGATTATTTTTTACGTTTATATCCCGCTCTTCCTCCGAGGAGCTCAGAGTACATGGTTATTCTTATCCTCATGACAACCCTGTGAGGTAGGTTAGACCGAGAGCTACATGACTGGCTCAGAGTCACCCAGTGAGTTTCATGGATGATTGGGGATTCAAATTCGTGTCTTCCCAGTTCTAATCCAAAACTCTAACCACTATGCTGTGCTGGCTCTTTTGGATAGACTGCTACAATGATCTATATTTGAGACTGCTCTTGAAGTTTGATGCTTCAGCTAGTGCAGGATTTTGCTGCTCACTTCCTAATGGAAACTTGATTTTTTTAAAAGAGCACATTATGTCAGTTGTTGCTTAACTGCACAGGCTTCCAGTTGGGTTCTGGACCTCAAAACATGTTCCTGGTTATGATCTTTAGAGTCCTCAGTGGTCCAAAGTACCCAACAGATAATTTTCTTTCTATTCAAACTTCCAGTCTTCATGTATTGGAGCACAAGATCCTTAGGGCTTGAAGTAGGGCCTTTCCAGTGGTGGTATCACAATTCCAGAATAACCACTTCTATGGGACTATGGTTTCAGCATCATAATATACCCAATATATAACACTTGCTTTAGGGAGACCCAATGAGTTACCTCCATACAAGTCAAGTCTTTGACTCCTGGCGCCCACACAGCCCTGTGGTTTTCTTTTGGTAGAATACAGGAGGGGGTTACCATGGCCTCCTCCCGTACAGTAAGAGATGATGCCTTTCAGCATCTTCCTATATCACTGCTGCCCAATATAGTACCAGTGGGGATTCGAACTGGCAACCTTCTGCTTGTTAGTCAACCATTTCCTCTCTAAGCCATTAGGTGACTGATAAAAACCATCTCATTTACTCAAATGTTTCACCTCTGAGCTCATTATTGTGATGCTTTCTCTGTTGCTGTTGTGTTTTTCTGAGCATGTGTATATTTCATTTAAATTTTTATATAAACGGTTAAGGGTTAATTATACTGTCTTAGGTACTCCTAAAGAAGGAGGAACTTCAAAATCAATATAAATATATATTAAATAGCAGTCTTAATTGTTTTACTATAAATCCACATCTCTACAACTTAAAATTTTATTGCATTTTTTTAAAGCTACACCATTTATGAATTCTTAATTTGTGATTTCTCTGCAATGTCTACAGGATCAAATAAACCACCCTGACACTGAGAAAATCCATACCACCTAAGCACTTCCCATATAGGAAGGTCTCAGATGCATTACGTCTTTTTTGCAAACTATAACACAACCAACAAGGAAGGTTACCACAGAATACCACATCGGCACGAGTGAGGTTTTTGGAATGTCACAGCACATAAATAAAATCTTATGCACAAAGGTTTTCAGGACCACCAACATACTATGAATCAACAAGCGTGATACAGACAATCTTGAATTTGTTTATCCAGCAGATCTGACAGCATGCGATGCCATCAATATCAAGTATCCTGGAAGGCAACAGGGATATATCCGTTTACCGCAAGAGACTCAGCAGCCAAAGGACTATGTTTTAGATCACAGGCCCAGTTAACTGTGAACTGGTAGTCCCCTGACTGCTAAAGAAACCAAACCAAACCAAGTTGCGCAGACTAAATTGTGATTCAAATAAAACCATAAATTTAACTCTATTCCTCCCCTCCCCCACCCCATTTAGAAAAATACTTTTCTCACTGAGTTTTTCAACACCTTTTAATTCATATTTTCAATTTGTTTTGCATTTTTAGCCTACTTTCCTTAAGGAAAATAAGCTTAGGAGATCACCCAGCATTCTGAGAGGCTATTCACATGACCGGGCAGGTGGAAACGGCCGGGGGGGGGGGGGGGGGGCCTTTGCCAACTTACCTTTGCCCCAGATGATGCAAAGAATGCTGCTGGGAGCGTGGCTCACACTCCCAAACAATCTGCACTGCCCGAAGCTGTGCAGATCTCCAGAGGCCGGGATGATGCACCCCAGCCTGATATCCCATAATGTACTATGCAACATGTGGGGTGCACTGGGGAAATCTCCCAGGAGCCGGGTGCTCTAGGCCCCCAACTGTGCATGCTTAGGCTACACGCAGCCTGAGCACCCACATGACCGTGGTGCCAGAGTTAAGGGTGTGCTCGTGCCCTTAACCCTGGCCAAAGGCCGGGGTTAAAAGCAGGGTTAGGCAGATGGGCAGCGCCGAGATTGGCTCCAATCCTGGTGCTGCACACACCAGCAGCCTAAACAATAGTTTTATAATCTGCAAGTAGGGTTGCCAACTGTCCCTCATTTCAGGTCCCTATAGGGACAGCATTTGTCCCTCATTTATTCAATAGCACATAATTCAATTACATATACGTCCATGATACTCAGGCTCTTGATCACCACTGCATACACCTCCCAGCGCCCCCTATCCAGCCCCCACAAACTTGTGTCCCTCATTCTGTCAATGAAATGTTGGCAACCCTATCTGCAAGCTACTCTGAAGTATATTTTAAAAAAAACTGGAGCAGAAGGTTTTTCAATAATTATAACTATGGATCTCCTGGTTCAGATATCAGCTGAGGCGGAGAAAACAGGAGCGGAGGGCTAATGCTTTCTTGCCCCACTTGTAGGCATCTGGCTGCAACAGCTGGCTGCCATAGGATGCTGGACTAGACACTCACTCTGATTCAGCCAGTCATTTTCTTGGCTTGGCAGCTTCCATTCTCTTCTTGCAATTACTATTACTTTCCAACTAGTGACATTTCCTTCTGATACCCACCAGAGGGCACTAAAGGAACATCGCAAATCTGCCTTATAAGAATAGGCATGTGTGATCTCTCTTTAAATAGTTACCAATTGGTCGCATTTGGAAAGCTATTGTGGCAATCATTCACACTTCTTATTAAAGCATGACTATTTTTGCTTCATTTACTTTATCATCATCCCAACCCATAAAGCCATCTAAGTAATTTCCAGTTTCCTCCTTTACTTACAACATTACTTTGTCCTGACAGCAGCTTGCAGGTATGTTTTTGTTCTTACAGCCCACACTCAAGAAAGCCATGCCAAACTGATGCTCGGCCCCAGAGGCATAGCTACAATTTTAAGAGAATGAGGGACAAATGTTCCTGGGCCTCTGGGCGGGGGGGGGGGCTATGGCTGGGTGATAGCTTGCTCTTTGCTCTCCCCCTGGAGGTGGACGGGGCCTATCTTCATTTTTGTCCCAGGGCCCATTCCAACCTTGCTACGCCCTGCAGGACACCTTAAGCCACCAAGTTCTGCAGACATACATGCCTGAAGCTTGCTTGCTTTTTTTAAAGAGAGAGGAGGAAGCTGTAATGTATGTCAATAGCAGCTGCCTTCTTTTTCTGTGTGAATAAAAACAGGGTAGATAAATGCTAACAAGCCATTCTCTGCCCCTTACACCATCTCTGCCAGGCTCACACTGCTCTCCCATCCCCACCAGCACAACTGAAGCATGGCATGGTCTCGGCAGCACAGGGAGTTTACTTGTTCACTGCAAGCTGCTGAAAAATACGGGAAATTTCACTGCCTCATTTCACTGCCTCAAGAAGGGGTCCTCCCGTCCAGGCCACCTAGTAGAATCATTTCAACTCATTCTTAATCCTGCCCCACATTGACATTGCTGGCACTGGGCACAATGTTTGTCTGGGTGCCCAAAACCTTTTAACTTCCTGCCTGTTCCCAAACCCCCAACCATCACTGAATTTGCCTGGACAAAACAGGAGGAGATGGCGGCGAAGGTGAAGGGGTGTGCTCTGGGCTGGACCTAATTCCAGCCCCCCAGTTCTCCCCACCACCACCACCACCCACACACACTGCCACTTCCATGGTTGAAGACCATACTCTCCCTCCTCTGTGTGCTTGTAATGGAAAGAGGATGGAAGCAAGCGCTTTCTAGGGATGGTGCATGAACCTGTTCAGAGGTCCTTTTACGAGCCTCCGAACAGGTTCGAAAGACCAGCAGTTCGACCGGTTCAAAGGCAGGGGGGATATCTTTAAGGAATGGGGAGGGTGCACTCAGCCCCGTCGCATTCCCCCACCGGCAGCATACCTCCCTGCCACCCTCTTACCTCCATGGATCGGAAGTGACTAGAAGTACCTAACATGCACATGAGCAAGTGTAACGTGCGCATCAGGTATTTCCAGTCACTTCCAGTCCAAGGCAACAGGGCAGCAGGGAGGTATGCTATTGCCCCACCGGACTCTTTTAAACTGCAACACTGGCAGAGGAAACACGGCGGGGCGGGGCAGGGGCACTCTCCCCAGATCTCAAAGGTAGCCCCCCTTGCCTTCGAACTGGTCGATCCACCGGTTCTGTGCACATCCCTAGCACTTTCTCCCCATTTCCCTCTTCCACTCTCTCTTCCTTTTCCATTTGCATGCAAAGGGGAGCGGGAGGCAGTTGCTCTGGGGGCTGGCTCCTTTAGTGCACAGGGCCCTCGGCCTCATGCTCAACAGCAACCCAGCTGTGGGTTTAATGCAGCAGGCAGCCCTCCTGCCCAGCAGCCACCCAGCTGCAGGGCTCAATGGAGGCGATGGCGAGTACAGCCCAGGGAAAGGAGGTGGATGGCAACCTCTCCCAAAGGACGGTTAACTCCCCCTGCCCAAAATGCAAGTCACCGCCACAGAAAGAAAAAGGTGACAAGGCCAAGGCAAATGATTGGAAAGGGGAACCAATCTGCAAATAAAGCAAATTCTGAGGACCTGAGGCCCAGCCCTAATAGAACCCCCTAGGAACACCCCTGGCCAAAACACACCAGATAATACAATGGTGCGCTAGTGATTAATGGCCCCACAAACTGGAAAATGGCCTCAGAAACTGGATTAATGGCCTCAGAAACTGGAAAAGTGTGTTGGCTTCTTTTTTTTTTTTTTAGAGAGCATGAACAGTTTTGATTATCAAATTAAAGGCTGGGGGCCTTAGTCCTGGATCTTTTAAGTGTCTAACAACTTCTCAGCTGCTCTATCCAGAGCGCTGTTTCCTTAAGATCCAAGGTCAGCAGAAAAACCAAGGTGAAACTCCTTAGGTTCTACTTTTTCCATAAAGATGTGATTAGGGAAACGTTTAAAAGACAGGGGATCAAAGTGGTGGAAAGATATGTGAGTTTATAACGTCGGAAATATTAGGCATGAATCAGAGACCTAGTGCAAATGCAGTTCAGCGCAATAGCTGCCGAAAACTACCTCCACGGAGATGGGGCTCCAATGCATTCAAAACACAAAATTCTGGTAGCAGTTTGGAAGGGATCCCCATATGGTTACGAGGGGATATGACAACATTCATTTTCTTCAGCATTTACTGGTAACCCACATATGGAGACATCCATCACATTTACTCATTTACTGGTAACCCAAATACGAGACACCCTTAAACAAAGTATCACGAAACTCAGGCTTTGTGGAACAAAATAGGGCAAAAGCTGCACAAAACTCTGGATGAGATAGGGGTGAGGATGGGGATGTGACACTGTTCTTTGAAGGGTCAGGGTTCAGAGGAAACAGAGCTCAATTAACATGCTGTGGTAAGCAGCTATTGGATGCCAACCACAGAGCCCTGGGGAGACAGAACTTACCTCAAGTTCTTTTTTAAGTCGAGCCTCTTTTTCAGCATTGTATTCAAATTCATTAGCCTGCCGCCTCAATACTTCTGAGCAGCTACTGTGCTCCCGTTCCAGATCCTGTATTTTCTTGTGGGCGTTCTGCATGGCACTGTTGCTTTCCTGATGGCAAAAATTATTATTATATTGAAATTTCAGTCAGAAGCACAAAGGTCAAGAGACAATGAGCCTCCTACTTAAATGAGGTTAGGGGAGTGAGTGCTCCCTTAACTGCATTTAATTCATCGTGTGTCTGCTGCAGCTGCTTGCAGCCACGGCGGGTACACTCGGAGGAGGAATCCCAGTAATGCACCTCGCACTTGTGTGGTACATTATTGGGGTTCCAGGGGGTGGGGCGCCACATGACGGCGCTTCCCTGCACCCAACCCCCAGAGCTGCCAGGTGAGTCGCAGGCGGACCCCAGGAAAGCCGCCACTCATCTGGGTGGGTGATCTGCCCGCCCAGCAAAGGGTGAGTGAGAGTTTGCAGGGAGGGCCGGGCAGACCCGCTCTCCCCACAGACCTTGGAGGAGCTCTTCTTACTGATCGTGCCAAGGTTAAGTCTTGACTTCACATGATTTCTCAGAACCCTGGAGCAAATGCTCCCCACTGCCCTCTTGTGAGAGCCAAAGAAGAATTCTACTTCCACTTGTGGTTACAAACAAGTCATGACTGGTCACGACATCCAAACCAACCAATGAACCCTGGCTTATTCTAACCTGAGATCTTATAATAAACCATGATCTGGACCCAAAATTTGAAATCTGGAATAAAACAGGGTTAGTCACCTCTGCTACTACAACTCATAGTGGTTTGTTTCTAACCACAAGCAGAAACATAATTCTTCCAAGGCTTGCGTACAAAGGGGATTGGGGGGCATACACTTCCAGGGCCCCAAAGACTTGCACAAAGCCAAGGTTTAGTGTTGGCTCCGTGTGGCATCTGAACCAAACCAAAAAGCTGAGCTGAACCTGAACCGCGAAACAGCTTCAAAGAGGATTTCTCTGTGAACCAGAACTGAACTTGAACCTAGAATGTTTGAGTTTGCCTTGAACCTGCATCTGAACCAAACACAAAAAGTGGTAACCAGTTCAAAAGAAATGGTTCAGTAAGCAAGCACTCAGCTGCCTATGGTGCTGTAAGGATGTTATTTTTTAAGAAATATTTTTACAACTAGGTTAATTTTCCCCCCTCAAGTGAAATATCGTAGTATTCACTGTATAATGTTTCCCAGCCTGTGCGCTATGGGGCACTCACCAGTGGGCCATGCCGATTCACTTTAAGTCTGCTGAAAAAAAGGGGAGGGAGTTTCCCACTTTTGCAGCTGACTCACCCCATCATGCACCAGGAAGGAGGTGCATCTTTCCCGATGCATAAAGGAGTGAATCACCTGCAAGAGTTTAAACTCCTGGCTTTGCAGCTGACTGGCTCCTTTATGCATTGGAAAGGGGGTGCCCCCTTCCCTCTACAAAGCCAGGAGTTTAAACTTCCCATGTTTGGAGCTCAGCTGACGCACCCCATCTTAAATGGGGAAGGTGACACCCCTTTCCCAATGCAGGAAGGAACATGTCAGCTGCAAAGTCAGAAGTTTAAAGTCACGGCTTTTGGAGCTGATTTACCCCATAATGCACCAGTAGGATAAAATATATAAATGTTAGGCAGCTTCACTGTCTCAAAAATAATGGCTTCATAGTGAAGGGGAGGGAGCATGTTAAATCCACCACCACCACCCACACACACACATACCAATCTAAGTATGCCTTAAAAAAAAAGGTTGAGAAATACTGGTAGAGAGTTATATTGCAAGCAGAAGAGTTTGATATTATTCTCTATAAAAAGGCATCAAAACCAATTATTACCTGTTATTGAAACACTTTATAAGACATTAGCATCTGAACCAGAACTGAATTGGAAAGTTATAAAATACTGATTAACCTGAACTGAACCAAACTGTAATAGTTCAACTCCCTGCTTAAAAGCAAAGTCCAAAGAAAAGATGTGGTTTCCAATCCCTTAAACAATTCTGGCACCTAGAGCATGTAACAGCAACAAGCATCAATTCAATTAAACATTCAAGTTTAGGTGTTCTTTTATGCAAATTATTAATATTTTTGTTATTCACCAGCAACACTGGGGGGGGGAAGGAAAGCAAAGGATTACATGTGACTATTTGGGAAGATCTTTATAATTAATTCTCTTAGCCAGCGTGGGGATGTGGCAAGGCTATGCGTGCCTGAGTGGGTGAGCTTGAACCTGGCCGGTGGAGGCGCCTGATTGGCCGGGCGCCGGTTGGCCCGGCCGCTGCAAGGAGGCGGCAGCAGCAGCAGGCCTAGCCCAGCCATGGTTGTGGCCGCCGCAGCCGCAGCCTGGGCTGCAGGGAGGCGGGAGGCAGCAGGACGGACTGGCCCTGGCCTGGGTGGCACCGGAGGGGGTGAGTGGGGAATGGGCGGTGGGGGAGAAGCCCTCACGCTTGTTGCAGCCTGGGACAGGAGGAAAACGGGTGGCAGGGCGCAGCCCCGGCGCCCGTTGGAGGCCAGGGCGGGAGGGAAACGGGTGGCAGGGCTTTCCTGTTCACCGCCAGGGAGTAGGAATGGCAGCAGAGGGGTCCTTTTTAGCCGCCCGCCGTGGCTCTGTGCAGGTGGGGGGAGGGGGAGGAATGGAACAGGGGAGGGCAAGAGAGCGTGGGGCTGGAGGGAGGGGGGAGAGGAGAGACTGGGGCAGGAGGGAGAGGGAGGGGGGAACAGCCGGCCCGAAAGAGCACACAGATGCTCTGTGCAGGGTCGGCTAGTTATATTTATTATATTAACAGTACTAGATTTGATTCTGAATTTTCTTGTGACTCTTGGAAAACATGATTGTTAATTGAACGGTGTTATGTTACTGTTCTATGTTATTATGTGAATACTGCAAAGAAAAATAAAATAAAATATAAAATATCTTACTACTGAAGCAAGGAAACCTCCACGGGAGAAAAATTTGCAAGCACCGCCACCTTACAAGAAGGATGGCCAACAATGTACAGAATCTGAAGGAGCTGTATAGGGAACATTTAACGCCAAAGTGCTAGAGGCTACAGATTTAGTCAAACCCTCTTCAGATCTGCGATTGCAGCATATTACAATCAATTTAGAAAATGGAATACTGTCCCTTGGTTATTAGTTTGACTGTGTGCTCGGCATGCACCTTTCCTATGGCAGTTAAAACAACCTCTGCAGGGCATGTATTTACTACTCTTGCTTAACTATCCAATACAATGCTTTCTCTATCATTAATTTCTAAGCATGTTGGTCTTGTTTTAGCACAGATGCATATAGCTCCAGTGCAAGGGGAGACAATACACATAATTAGCTGGTTTGCATGATAAGAGTTCAATTGCAAGAGCCAGGTATTTAAAGCAGCACTTACAGCTACCAATTTAGTTCTCTCTGTAGCACTGCTTCTCTGTCTTAATCTCTGACTCAAGGCAGCTAAAGGAAAGGTTACTGTGGGGTCACAGTAAAAAAAGAAAAAGGAAAATAATCAAGCTGTTAAATTAACTCAAAAATAATATTCCGCCTGCACTGTTATGACAACAGGCCTTCTGATCTCATTGCTACCATCAGCTGGATTTACTGGTGTGGATAGCTTGACCCCCACGACCTGTTCTAATTGCAGGATGTTTCTTCTAGTGCCAAAGAGGTCTTTTCTAATCACGCAGCACTTCAGTCCGACAACAAAGGGCAAAGAGGCACCTTTTAAAGTGGTGGCTCTCTTATATGTGAAAGCAACTGTCCCTGCAAGGGCTGTTGTTGGTGTCTATCTTCTGTTTCTTTTTAGATAGACTGTGAACCCTTTGGGGACAGGGAACCATTTTATTTCTTTATCTAGGTAAACTGCTTTGAGAACTTCACGTGGAAAAGCGGTATATAAATATTTGCAACCACCACCACCCAGAACCAAGTTGAGCTCACTTTAAAGTTCTATATTTCTCAAGCTTGGATATTTATCAGATATCCAGAATCTTCTCAACCACTCATCCCATCTCTGCAAAGAGACCCCGCCCCCATATCTCATCCTTCCCTCACCCCCCTCTCTGTTTAGCTCCACCCATGCTCACCCCTTTCTCCGTTTCACTGCAGAAGCGACGTCCACTGTCATTTAGACACCTGGCTTGAACAAGTCTACTGACACTCAGCAAGATCTGGAGGTACTGGGGAGCACCGGACTACAGTTGCCGGACTACAAGCACAGTCTCCCACCTAAAATGGCAAGTGGCATTAACTTATGCAAGGGGAAAGGAAAGCAGAAATGGTGCAAGAATGATTTATTGGGGGGGGAACCTGTCCCAAAGCGTTTTGAGGTGAAATGTGTTGCTAGCTTTTCTATTGCTATTGATGTGGTGCTTCCCTTCTTGTTTGATTTCATTAACTTATGCAAGACCAACCACTGTAATTCAATATTGGTTCTTTTGGGTGAGTAGAAAACAACATTTAAAGACACAGCTGAGCCCAAGTGGTGTTAATACCATCTTAAGAAAAGGAGTGGTCCTGACCACCTTGGTTCAGAAGTGGGCAACCAAAATGGTGAGGGATCTGGAAACCAGGTTCTACAAGGAATGGATGAAGGAGCTGGGTATGTTTAGGCTGGAGAAGAGAAGACAAAAGGAATATACAAAAGCAGCCTTCAAATATCTGGAGGGCTGTACATAGAGAAAGAAGCCGACTGGTTCTCTCTTGCTCCTGAGGTCAGGAACCAACCACTTTTCCATTGTGGAACTGGGTACTTTGTACATTGGTAGATGATGAACATCAGTATATCAGCTAATCATGTCCACCAGCACTGGCACCCCTGTATCCCTCATGGCTATGCACCCTGCATCCCTGGATACAACCTTGATTTGAGGAAGGCAGCACTAAACTCAGGAGCAGTTCAGCCTCACAATCTAGGACTCTGAATTCCAAATGGCATGAAGTGTCCTTGGGCTGAGTGCTGCCTTCCTCAGAGAAATGCTGTACCCAGGGATGCTGGGGGACCAAGGTCATCAGTGCTAGGGACATGGCTAACCAACTTGCTCCCATTCATCTTCTACCCAAGCACAGTGTAAGTTTCAGAACACCTGAAGAGGAATCAAGCCCTCTGCAAGTCTCCTCCCTAATGTAGACGGCGTTTACGTAGCCACATGCACCAGCACAGAATTTGCAGATGTGTATAAAGTCTTGAGTAGCAGATGATAAATAGCATTTCAGTCCATCACCAATGTCAGTTTATACATATTATCCTTGTAAGCCGAGTTTCGGAAACAAACAAATCTGCCATTTCCAACTTGAGAGGAAGCATTTCAGCTGTCCTCAAACTACCCACACGCCATCTGTGCTTAGCAAAACTGCCTCTCAAAAAAAAAACCCTACCCATTCCCCTTAACATTGAGGTAGTTCTTAGGCTTTGGTCTTTGTTGTCATTTGCATTCCAAGGTTTATCCACCTGGAGAATCAAAGAGCAGGAATCACTTCTGCTTTGGCATTCAGCATCTCTTTCTGTGTCTATGCCATACACTAAAACAAGGTTGGGATGAGGTAACAGATCACGATCTGTTGGCAGGGTGGAAGGATGATATAAAATCACATTATGCACATGAACTACTAAAGGAAAATTATGAATTACATTCAGCGTACCAGCCTATATGTCAAATAAGCAACATATATCCACTCCAGGCATTAGTAGCAGAAAGAATAGAATAAAACCTACGTATCATAGAAACTGACTGTTTTACAAAACAAAATGATCTTCACATACATTAGCAACAGCTGAAGCTACAAGAAAAGACCACTTTCTTTGGATGCTCTAACAAAATTTGCTGAGTTGCAGAAATAAATTGTGGAACAGCAGTGGACTACTGTAAGACATGTTTGATTAAATTCAGGGGACAATCAATCTAATGCCCTCCCTTAGAGCAATTGTGTAAATCCAGAAATTTCCCCAAATCTGACTGGCAATGCACCAAACCAACACAAAGCCAATATTGTCAAGCTGAAGATTTCGGCTTCAGACCAGTTTAGTGTGCTGCTAACTAGAGATAAGGGAAATTTCTGGGTTTACACAGTGATTCTGTGGAAGCATGCACTCCACAGAAATCTATGGATACCCATGAGGCCAGCATTAGATCAATTGTGTAAAGGACCCATAGATCGCACAGAGTGGATGGTCAAAGTCAATAATAAACACATCCTAAAAATGGAGAATCTAAAACTCTTCCTCCACAGAAATGCTACAGAATCCACAAAAGCAATAGATTTACTTGTAACACCATTGACTACAGGAGATTGCATATAATTGCTCTTCTCTCACATGAGTTAATTTTATTTTAATAACCTTACAGCAAGACCCATGTAAACCAGGGGATCTAAAATCCCAGGTTGTTGAAATTGCCGATAAATAAGTTTATCAGACCTGTATTTTTAGGTTTGCCCAATTACTGGATCTCTCACACTTCCCAGATCCACATGGTTCTCACTACGAAGCAGTTAAAGTACAATTGGGTGAATAAACCCTTAGGGTTAAGCAGGAGCTTAACCATGAGCGTCTCTCCAACTAGCATCAAAAACAATCCATGAATCCAATGATTTAGACAGAGGTTCACTAGAGACTCAATTTGTTAAAAGAGCTTTCTGTTCAGAAAAATGGCAAGATTTATACTAATTCTTCAGGCAGTTATTCTTTATAAGGCCATCACAAGGGGCACTTCACAGAAATACTATCAAAGCCTTAGGCGTTCAAACTCAACTCCTAAAGGAAAAAATAGTTACTGAGCATGGATGCACTGATATTTTCCCCCACCAAACCAAAAAAACCGGGGGTGGGGGGTGGATGACATTACTCAGAATGTTATGCAGTAAATAGCTTCACACTATAAATCAACCTTTTACACCTGGGCCAAGCCAGTTCCTGCAAACCTCACAAAAGGTTGGAGGGAGTCAGGTTTCAAAATGTATGTTTAAAATACTTCTTTTGGCGTTTAAAAGTTTAAAAGTTGTGATGACAGGCATCCTGGTCTTCAACACTTCCACTGGGGTGTCTACCTCGGGCCTTAGGATTTGCTGAGGACGATCTACTATGTGCACTCAACCCCTCATGGCTGTGGCCCTGTCTCTGAAACTGCCTCCTGAGGGAAACCCACCTGCCTGACCCCCTTTTGAAAGAAAAGTTCATGAAAATATTTTGTATTTAGGTCAGAAAGACCTTTGACTCTACAGTGGGATCTTAGGGTCTCATCTGCCATGCTGTTGTTCAGTGGGTTGATTTTAATAGCAGACAGCAATCTGCAATATTATTGGTGGATTTAATAAGTTATTGTAATTATTTTATATTGTAAACCACTTTGAGAGTCTGGTATGGGCCAATAAATGGGCTGTAAATAAAACAAACACATACACACACCCCTACATCCAAGTACTGCACATACATTGTGGGCAATGCCTTTTATACATTGGCGCCTCTAGACCAGAGGTGGGCAACTCCGACTCGCCAGCTGTTGTTAAACTATAACTCCCATCATCCCCAGTCACAATAAATTATGGCTGGGGACGATGTCGTTCAACAACAGCTAGAGAGCCAAGGTTGCCCACCCCTGCTCTAGACTAAAACGCACTTAAAAATAATAATAATACTCTAACTTAGAATTATCAAATTGAAAGTTATTTGTTAGATTTATATCCCACTCTATCCCATAGGCTCAGAGCAGCTTACAACATTTAAAATTAATTAATTAATAATCTTGTCTCAAGGGGGCTTACAATCTTTTCAAAAGGGTGGGGGAAGAGGGAGAAAGATTTTTATTACATTCCTTAAGGAAAGTAAGCTTATGAGATCACTCGGCATTGCATGTATGTTCCTATCGATTTCTCAATGCTTGGATCAATATGAACCAAATTTGGTACAGTGTAGGGACATATAGGTACACCTCGACGATGTAGTTTGTGATGATGTTATCCACCCTGATTCAAGATAGTGGATGCATAGACCTTTGAGGTGCAAGTGGGCTAACTTGTGCATCATCTAACCAATCTGAACCAAATTTGCTACAGCTGTAGGAACACATAGAGACACCTCAATGGCATAGTTTGTGATGATGTCATCTATCCAGATTCAGTTTGGCAGACGGATAAATGTTTGAGGTGCAAGAGGACTAACTTGTGAACTGCCTAACCGATTTGGACAAATTTAGTCCAGTTGTAGGGATAGTGAAAGGAAGGTACACAAATTAGTTCTTGCCAGAACTACTTGTCAATCTTGTCAATATTTGGGGGAGGCATGGTGTAGAAGATCTAATAGAAAGGATCCAACCTGTGACAAATCCAAGTACAGCACAACAGCTACTCCTCAAGCAGTGGTGTGTTGTGATAGGGTGTGACATCTCTGCTCCAGTGAAGTGAACAGCACAATGCCTGCAGGCTTCAGAAGAAACACAGTTACACTACCCTTAAATCTGGGCCGCTAACCAGAAAGCTACTTTATATGTGTCCAGGGGTTTGTGCATACGCAGCAAGGGGTTCTTTTTGTCTTGGAACAGACCAAGAGCATCCCCTGTGTTATGCTCTAAATGGATTTTGAAACTCCCTAAGCAGCACGGATGGTTTCGGTTTGACAAACAAGTCAAAATCCTTGTTGGGGCATGTGATGCTGTTCTCTTGCCTGCAGCCTTCATCTTTTATTTGTGCATCTGTGTAAAAATCAACTATCTGTGTTTGTTCCAGTGTTCAAAAAAACATTTATCTAGTTATTTTAGTTGGATATAAAATTGTTATTTACTGGCTGTTTAGATACTGATTGGAAACATAAGAATAGGACATATACAAAAGGCAGGCTTGTGGTGGAGGGATAAGTCTGAAGACCCACCTACAGTCTCTTGGACTCATTAGTGGATCCAAGTGTTATATCAGCACCAGCCCCAATTGGTTTAGTATATTTTTAGTTTCATGCAAATGCCATTACATGTGTTGAAATCAAGCCTCTTGGGTACTTTATGTACCATTTTCAGTAACATGCTATCTCTTTGCATTTAAATTCCAGATTCCACTAAGTTCAACAGCATGACATAAGCCAGAAATAAATTATTTACTAACTAAACAATATACATTCTAAGTACCAATAGTCTAACAAGTTAGACTGGGAATTGAATTGAAATATATTATAAAGTTTAAATTTAAAAAAAAAAAAGTAGGAGGAAAGAATCAAATCACAACATGACATGCTGGTGAGCAAAAGGTAAAAAGAGAAGTGTATGAAACATTGCATGAAGTTTCAAAAGACTAGATTTTGTTTTACGGGAGGAGACAACATTTTTCAACATACTGTACAATTTTCCACAGTCCTCTAACACCAAAACAGTTGGAATAAAACATTTATTCCCATGCCTTTAATGGAACTTAAGCTTTGTAAATGTGAAATTTATGCTTACTGACTTACAGACCAGGCTGCTGCAAGTAAACATAAAGCTACTGTGCAATGCTGGGTTGTTCGCCACAAGATGATGCTGTTGTATTTGTTATAGAACCTTCACTCTTCCCTGAGTTAGAAAGCACTAGGCAGACAAGGACCCCAGGGGAGGCCCACACCGCAGGATCTGCTAGAAAACATGGCAGGTTATTTTCCTTGTTTCCGAGAGACAACTCTTGAAATTGTATAAGGCTGCATTCATTTTCTGCATTCTGCTATGGCCAATAATTCTTGAGCCTGTACTCTTCAGTTTACAGCTAACAATTTGAATGTTCACATGCATACAACACAAGGCAAGCATTTACAAAGTACTCACAAGGACATAACACAAAAAGACTCTGGCATTTGCCAGTCAGCATCTGCCATATTTTAATGTGTTGCTTAACCTGACTGTCAGAAGGAATCAGCATTCATACTTGCCCCACCAGAAATTATGCAGGCCAACAGCTGAAGAAAACCATGCCAATCTAATAAAATGTTCACTCACAGGCTCCTAGACCAGGAGTATATGCAAGTGAAAATGTAAGATACAAGCAGGCTAAAGTCCGTAAGAAAACTTTTTTTTTTTTTTTGCAGCTCTTCAAAAAAAGCGGGGGAGGGAATTTCAGCTACTACCACAATCCCGTTCTAAATCTGAGAAAACATCAGCTTTCAATTTCCAATTCAGCAGCTCCAACACATTTCTAAAGGGCTAACACTCACATGCTATTTAGAATATTTTGTCTGAAATAATTAAAGTGAAACTGGCCCACAGGCTGCACAGCAATGCCTTTGCAAAGAGGTTTATTCATTTATTATTATTTATTTACTACATTTATAAACCGCTCCATCCAAAGGCTTTGGGTGGTGTACAAGAAGTTGGAGAATAGTTGCAGTGAAGGCTTGTTCCACAGTCCAGTGTGCATGGCAGGGAGGATGAGAGAGCTGTTTTCACTTTTCTCACCTCCAGAAATATGTCTCCAACAGTCATATAGCTCTCAGGGACATATTTGTGGAAGCAAATGAGTGTTTGCAGGGAGGGAAAAGAATCAGATATCTCTTCCCAACCCTCACCAAACACTCTTGACTGCAGAACAAGCCTTCGCCGCAGCTATTCTCCAACAATTCTGTGAGGGTGGAGACCTCCTCCCCCCCCCACCTCATTTTGCTGCACAACATGCAGGACACCATGTTTAGCTTATAATATAGACATAAGAGCTACTTTAAGTTAGCAGTAATTTTGTTAATGCAACACAGAAACCTGCAACAGAAACTGGAATTCACTTATTTCTGTTTTCCACCACTCTGCCTGACACCTAAACTCCTCTCTTGTCACCTCCTTGATCTCTGACTCTATCGGGCTCTTCTCCTCCTTCTGGCATTCCAAGGTGTCTTTGACATGGATACAGTTTAACTTTTATTTAATAAAAGATACACTGATCTATGTATCAAAATCTTGAAAGTAAGATTTCTGATAAGAAATTGTGTCACAGATCTATCTGATCCTGAGATTCTAATCTTATGGGCAGAGACCAAGTCACACAAGCCTATTTTCTTTCGTAGCTACCACCTACCACACATTCAGTATATACAGCTTCTTATGCGTGTGAACGGGCCTGAAGTTCAAATGCCGCATCCACAATACTGTCAGCAACCCCTTTTCCACATGAAGACTATTCTCAATAGCCCCAAGCTGGTATAATACTCCTATTAACTGCCTCCCTCCTATACCAGCTACGGAATAGAAACACTTGTTTGCACAGAACTGCCTTACCCGATGATCACTGCAAAGACCACACATAGGATATTCTTGTTACTGTCTTATTTTATGATTTTGTGTTAGTTGCTGTACAAGCACTAAAAGGCACAAGAACAGCAGCCAGAATGTCATTACTATGCCATAATTTATTATAAATTAATCTTAATTTATGTAAGATTTGAAATGCAAATCTTCTGACTGAATGTTTTGGGAGATTCCACATGAATAGGAAAATGTGCCGAGGCACCCCAGGACTCGCTGGCAGAGTGGGGAAGGCCGTGCATGCTCATGGCATACACAGGTCCTCATTGCATGTGGTTGGTCCAGTTGGAAATGTATCATCCAAACTGCCCCACTATGTTTGCAACAGGCTACAGAAAAGGGGTCTAGAACTGTGGCAACAAACAATATTCCACCCCGCACCCATAAGAAATACAACAGTTCTAAGTTTATACTGAATTGTTTTGCTATACCAAATGTGTGTGTTTTCTATCTTTTTTTGTACAGAAAACAATTACTTTCAGCCAGGTACTAGCAACAAGGTAGGCAACTG
Organism: Hemicordylus capensis; assembly: GCF_027244095.1. Lineage (NCBI taxonomy): Eukaryota > Metazoa > Chordata > Lepidosauria > Squamata > Cordylidae > Hemicordylus > Hemicordylus capensis. The sequence continues at coordinate 118,588,375 of NC_069658.1, read as the reverse complement.
GAGCGCAAGTGGAGGAGAACCTGGCTCAAAATTGAAAGGACACAGCATAGAGCCCATTTGAAGGTTTATACAAAAGCGGTGCATGTGGCCAGAAAAAAAAAAATCTGGTCTGCACACATTGCTTCTGCAGGTTCACGTTCAGCAGAGCTGTCCCAGGTTGTGAGGAGTTTGATTCAGGCTCCTTCCATTTCAAACCAGTCCCCAGAGATTTTGTCCTGCTGCGATGCTTTTAATGGGTTCTTTGTGGACAAAATCTCCAGTATTCGGGCTGACTTGGACTCCACTATTTCTGCAGTCTATTAAGATGGTGTTCAGCAATCCCTCTTGCAATATTAGGTTGGATCAGTTTGTGATGGCATCTGTGATGCCTGATGACGTGGACAAGCTGCTAGGGGCGGTGAGGCCTACCACTTGATCTCTGGGTCCTTGCCCAACTTGGCTGCTTCTATCTAGCAGGGAAATTGTTGGAGATGGCCTAGTTAATATAATCAACTCATCACTGAGGGAGGGTAGGATGCCTCCTTGTTTGAGGGAGGCAATGATTAGACCACTTCTTAAGAAGCCTTCTCTTGATCCTTCAGTGATGGATAGTTATAGGCTGGTCTCCAATCTCCCATGGTTGAGCGAGATGATTGAGAGAGTGTTGGCTAACCAGCTTCAGGCAGTTTTGGAGGAAACCAATTATGTATGCCCCTTTCAAACTGGCTCCAGAGAGGGCTATGGGGTTGAGTCTGCCTTGGTCTGCCTGATGAATGACCTTTATCAGGGAATCGACAGAGTGAGTGTGACTGGGTTCTTTTGGATCTCTCAGCAGCATTCAATACCATCAACCACGGTATCCTTCTGGATCACCTGTGGGAGTTGGGAATAGGAGGCAGGGCTTTGCAGTGGTTCCACTCCCATCTCTCAGGCAGATTCCAGATTATGGAACTTGGTGACGGTCGCTCTTTGAAATGGGGGCTATTATATGGAGTCCCTCAGGGCTCCATTCTGTCACCAATACATTTTAACATCTACATGAAACCACTGGGTGAGGTCATCAGGAGTTTGGGTGCATGGTGTTATCAGTATGCTGATGACACCCAAATCTATTTCTCCTTATCATCATCATCATCATCATCAGTAAATGGCATTCACTCACTAAATGCCTGCGTATGGGCATTTAGGGATGAGGGCTAACAAACTGAAGCTGAATCCAAGCAAGATGGAGGTGCTCATTGTGGGGGATTAGAATTTGAGGGATGAGTTAGATCTTCTTGTGCTGGATGGAGTTATACTCTCCCAGGAGGAACAGCTACGCAGCTTGGGAGTGCTCTTGGATCCAGGCCTCACCCTGGTATTTCAGGTGGAGGCTATGGCCAGGAACGTTCTCCATCAACTTTGAATGATTCGACAGTTGCATCCATTCCTTCTATGTTGGTGTATTCTGTATAATTTACTTCTTATCTGAATGTAGTATCATCTGTTTGTATGTATAACTCATCAATGATCATAATAAAGCTATTCAATTCAATACCTTGAAGAGAACAATCTCAAAACAATGGTGCATCACCTGGTAACCTCCAGGCTTGACTACTGTAATGTGCTCTACATGGGGCTGCCTTTGTACATAGTTCGGAAACTTCAGTTAGTTCAAAATGAGGCAGCCAGACTAGTCTCTGGGCTAACCCAGAGAGATCATATTATGCCTGTTTTAAAACAGTTGCACTGGCTGCCAATATGTTTCCAGGAAAATAGAAAGAAACATTGGTAGACTTACCATGAAGGGTTCTTTTGCAGGGTATAGGGAGGTCATCCTAACGTGATGACCTGGCCAAAAAATGATTTAGCCTTGGCCAAAAGAACCTCATACTCTGATAAAGAAAAAAAGACGCGTAGTACTAGGCTTTTCCGTAGGTGTCTGTTCATCAGACAATTCCCCTTCTTCCTTCTCAGACTCAGATGAATGTGAGTCTGAATACACAGGTACCGCTGGTTGTGGACCCCTTGGGGGAATCTGTTGTGGTATAGGTGTCTGAGGAACAATAGGTAAGGCTGGAGTAGAAGGAGGAATCAGTGCACTAGTTCCATCAGGTACTGGAATTGGTAATGGCTCAGCCCTCCTAGGCACCTTTGCAGGCTTCCCCTCCGAAAAGGAAGACAACCTGGGACGCCTCCTCTTACGAAAATAGCTGCTCCGCTTCCCCAAAAAACTCTGCCTCTCACCATGAGGAATGGTCCACCTTGCAAGGCTGGAGTCAGGGGAAGAGGAAAAGGAGGGACATCTCCTACGTCCTTGTCTAGAATGTGGAACAGAAATACCAGATACTCCTGGGGTAAGAGTAGCGCCCAACAAAGGAGCAACCACAGACAGACACTGTCTAGAAATAAAATCACCCAGCCATTGTACCATATCATGAGAAATATTCAGCCCCAGTGCTGCGCTCCCAACAGGTGGAGCTGGGCAAACTGGATTTATAGGCAAAGGACCCTGAGGAGGGTCTTGACCAGGCAGGTCTCCAGAGACAATCGGACCCAGAGGCGGGTCAGTACAAGTGGCATCAACAGTATTCAACAACAGACCCTGCGGGGGGGTCATGCGGCAAGGAGTCAAGCGGACACGTAGCCCCAAAATTAATAATGCTCTGCCCAGCCTGTAAGGGGACAGCAACGGCAGGAGCCAGCGAAACCAACCCCTGACTGGTGAACTTTGCAACTTGCTGGGCACGCTTTCCCCGACAGCTGAGGCTGTACTCAAAATGGCCAACGGCAAAGAAGGAGGCAGGGGGAAATCGGGCTGCTGCCCTCATACCGCTTGGAGTTGTAGCCGCTCACTGAGAAGAACAACTTGCGCCCGCTTGTGTTTCTTTGCCTTTTTGGCACCTCCCATCTGCTTGAGGTGCTTAATTTTCTGAGCCACTTTTCTGGGCGGGGAAGCCACAGCAGTGAGATCAACCGCCGACAATGAAACCCCGGTGGGCACACACAAGCCGCCAGCCTGAGGAGGAGCAATATTAATAGCCTTTGAGGCGGGAATCAGCACCCGTCTGGGTTCCTCGCTCCGAGTCTCTGAAAGGTGTCCCTCCGAGAGAGCCCCTTTCAAAAGGTCTCCAACCTGACACATCTCCATTTTAAAAGCCAAATTTTAAAAAATAATAATAATTTTAAAACTTTCAGAGAAAATCGGACTCCCTTCCCTTCCTTGCACACAGAAGAAACAGAAAAGGGAGAATAACCTAAGCAGCCTGAATAGCCTGAGTATCAAATTACAGAGTGAACCACTCCAAGAAAGCACTGTCTAAGATCAAGACAGGACTGGAACTGGGGCTTGAGTGACAGATGCCTGACTATATAAATAGCGCCTGAATTTTGATTGGTCCTGTCCGGAGCATGCAGAGGCTGACAAACCGTCACGTTAGGATGACCTCCCTATACCATGGAAAAATTGCTGGTTATTACCTTTAAAGCCCTGAACAGCTTGGATCCAGGCTACTTTAGAGAGCACCTTCTTCTGCATGATCCCCATTGCATGTTCAGGTCATCTAGAGAGACCCATCTCCAGTTACCACCAGCACATCTGGTGGTGACTTGGAACCAGGCCTTCACTGCAGCTGCTCCTGCCCTATGGAATGCACTCCTGCCATATATCAGCAGTTTAGGCTCACTGTTGGCCTTTAAGTGAGCCCTAAAAACTTACTTGTTTGGCCAGGCCTTCCAAGGTTTTTAAATTGTTTTAAAGTATTTTAATTGGTTTTAAATTGTTTTGAATTGTTTTTAAATTGATTTTACATTGTTTTAAGCAGTGTGTTTTAAATGGTGTTTATTTTTATGTCTTTTTTAACTTGTGCACCACCCATAGCCTTTGGATGGGTCTATAAATGTAATGAATGAATGAATGAATGATCTCTCAGTCTGTCGTATCCCATAGGGTTGCTTTGAGGATAAAGGTAGGAGGAGAAGGCCATGCATGCCATCCAGAGCTCCTTGAAAGTGCAGACAGCTAAACTAAGAAAGCATCTCATTCTATAATTTCCCAATATTGAGAACTTCAGTAAAGGCATACCTTCAAAATATTGTCCAGTTTAGTCCTCTCCTTCAAAAGTAACTCATATTCACTATTGCAGGTTTTTATAATGAGGTCCTTTTCTGAGATGTCACTCACAAGTCTTTGCTGTTTTTCATCCCAGTGCTTCTGAGAAATGTGAAAGGCTCTCTCAGTCTCATTCAACTTCTGCTGAAAAGCTATGATGGTTGCTATTAGGAAGAGAAAGGAAGTTTCTGCTTAAGTTTGATTAAAACCAGCAAATGTTTTTCCACCTGAGCACATAAAAAGATAAAAGGAACAGCAGTAATTCTGGGTCTGAGGACTTCTTCCAATTTTTACTTTAGCACTGCTTTATCGCAAATAAAGAAATATAAAAGGAATCAACCCAAAGTTTCTTTTTAATAACCAAGAGGCACAATAAGAAACAGGATAGACAAATACAAAGTATGTATGCATGACACCATTCTTTTAAACAAAATTATATAGTACATGACATATGGTACAAAACCATATGTCAGCCTTGTATATAGCCTTGTATACAAATCTATAAAAGTTACTAGCCCACAAAACAGTTTTAATACCTTGTCTGCAAATTACTGCATTAGCCATTTGTGCCATTAATGGCCCTGTCCAGGAAGGTCTCCCTAAACCACCTTGAACCTCCACTATAGCCTCCATGGTCCCCTGCTAACTGAGCAAAGAGGCACCTTTTTAAAGTGGTTTCTCTTTATTTAGCAGGGGGAGATCAACTGCCCATATCCACCGCCAGCACAGTATCTCTCATTGCTGGTGTCTATTTAGTTTTAGACTGTGAGCGTTTTGGGGTCAGGGATATTTATTTATTTTACTAGTGTTCTGAAGCCCCTTATAATAACGGGCGCTAGCCTTTTCCTCTCCCCTTTACTGTTTGTTTGTTTTTTAAATGCAGCCTCCACCGCTGCCTCCAAAGTCCCACCCTCCCTCCCTCCCAGCTTCCGAAACCACCTTACCCTGTCCCGTTACAGTTGATCAAAGAAAGTCCTAAATTTAGGAGGGAGAGAGGAGCTCTCAAGCAGTGCTCTCTTGCGTCCTTTCGGCCCCAAGCACCAGTTCGGGCAGAGCCTTTGCAGAGGGAGGAGCACTGCTTGAGAGCTCCTCTCTCCCTCCTAAATTTAGGACTTTCTTTGATCAACTGTAACGGGACAGGGTAAGGTGGTTTCGGAAGCTGGGAGGGAGGGAGGGTGGGACTTCGGAGGCAGCGGCGGAGGCTGTATTTTTGCTTTCTGTTTTCTTCGGCCTTCGCTCGGCCCCCGGTCCCGGCCTCCGTCTCCCTGCGGCGGTCTGGGTCTCCGCCGCCATTCCCCCTCCCGCCACCCACCGCGGCCCGTGTCTCCGGCCGGGGCGGCCACCCAGGGCTCCGGTGGGCCCGCCACCCACTGCCGCCGCGGCCCGCGGTTCCAGCGGGCCCGCCACCCGCCGCCGCCGCCCGCAGCTCCGGCCGGGTCCTCCGCTCCCTGGGGCCTCTCCCTTGTCGCCGCGGGTGTCCTCTGGGCAAGGCGGCGGCGGCCAGTGTCCCCCGCCACCGCTTACCCGGCTTCTTCGGGGCGGCTGCTTCTGGCCGCCCAAGATGGCTGCCGGGTACCGGCGAGCGTGTCTCCCTTGCCCTGTTCTGCGCCTGCGCTTCGCGCAGGCGCAGAACAGGGCAGGGAGGCACGGACACATGCTTGGTGTCCGTCCACGGACGGACACCAAGCGTTTTATTAGAGAGGATAGATATCTCTATACGAATACGACTAATATTTATATACTGCTTTTCAACAAAAGATCTCAAAGCAATTTACATAGATAGACAGACAGACAAACAAAAAATGGCTCCTTCTCCCCAAAGGGCTCTCAATCTAAAAAAGAAACATAGACACCAGCAACAGCCACTGGAGAGATGCTGTGCTGGGGATGGATAGGGCCATGTATGTAAACAACTTTGGGAACTTTTGCTGAAAAGCGGTATATAAACATTCAGAGTAGTAGTACAGCACCTTCCACAACAAACAGCTACAGTGTACATTTTTAGGAGAGGAAAAACCACCCTGTATCCTATAATGTTCTGTAGATAGTGAGCCTGTTTCCAAATGAAAAAGAAAATGAAGGAGAAAATATGTTCATGATTTTGGTCCTACCGTTTTTGTTTCCCAGATGCTTCTGATTTTCTCGAAATTACAACAACAAATAAAAAGGGAGAGTTATAAGTTTATTCGGTCATTGACCAGCAAATGGGAGAGTTAATCTACATGAGGCTAAGCTCACACACAGCTTCTGGTTATCTCAGACTTTAAGGTCCATAAAGGAAAACAAAGAAGATCTTAAAAACCAAGCAAGAACTAACAAAAAAAGAATGATATTTTGTCCAAGGTAGGTAATGCCCAGCAAGACAGAAGGCAGTGACACATTATTTGTACAGCACTACTGATTTACATGCAGTTTTGTAAGCAAAACCAGATAGGTTCCTGTCCCCAAGGAGTTTGCAATCTAAACTTGATAGCTGGGAAGAGAACAGAGGGAGAGACATATGTAAGGATAACTTCTGCAGTCTTTCCCTGTCAAAGAATGTGGTAATTATGATTACAATTATGCAGACTATTTTTAAAAATAAAATATGTGTATGCCTCCTTTCTGTTCCATAGGATAGGACACCGACAGTGATCCCTCTAAGGCATGCGCACATGCCTGCACTCACAAATGTTCTGTTGTCTGCTCAATCAATTTTAGATCCCGCTCAGGTTGAATCAGGAAGGCCCCACTCTGAATGCATGTACGCACACACTGCCTTGATACTCCCACCCAGAACAAAACTCATTCCGCACACGGATGGAAAAAATTAGCGAGAACACTGGACACCAGAAGTTGCCATCAAAACATAAAAACCGTAAGGATAATTTTTTTTAGTTTTAAGAACAAAACTCTTAGTGCAAAAGCAGCAGGAAAAACAAGAAGTAACATAGGAGCCATACTCAAACAAGAAGCAGGAAGAGTGAAAATTAGTTCTTAAAAAGTAATTCTAAAAAAAGAGTTTCTGTTTTAAACTCTTAAAAGAGCCTTCTTCTGTAGGCCACAGGGCCATAACCAAAAGCACAATTCTGATATTAAACTACAGGAAGTGTTCTAGATTTCATTTCATTCCATTCCCTTTTGGCTGCTGACTTATGCTATTGATCCAAATGAACCCAACTTCAGATGCAGAGACAAATTTCATTTCCAGTCATTTTAAAATATATAATAAAGAAGGGGTTTTTTTTAAAATCCAAAAAGAATATATTGTGCTGGGGCGAGGCAGGCGGGGGGAGTAGAACAGACAAGATAAATCAAGTGTCACAACCAAAATGCTTTCCTGAGGAGAATAAAGGCAGAGGAAGGCCACAAGCCCACAGGGGAACCCTTCAGACAGTATGTCTCAGCATACCATGGAGCATTAAAAAGCACACACACACCCCCAAGCAATCAAAGAGAAAGAGAAATCTCTAAGCAACTGAAAAGAAAGGCATTAATTAAGCCACAAACTAGGAGAAAGCAGGAAAGGAGCAGAGTCAGGATTCAGCACCAACTACTGCTACTAAATCAGAAACAAGAGAACAAAAGAAGATGCTTGACAGATATATTTTAAGTTCTATCATCAGAACTGCCAGCAAAGAAGATATACAGAAAGCCAAAAGCTTTTCACTAGAAAGGTTTCACACAGAAACCCTTTGTGTGCAATGTTACAAGAGAACCATTAGCTTTTCTAACATTGTGGTGTTTTGCAAATTGTGTGTGAGTGTATGCAAGAAAGGTAGATCAAATGTGACTCCTGATGTTAAACAGTTTTAAAGTGATGTATATACAACTCTTAAAATATGAATGCCAGCAGAATGTTTTCAAGGTTTTAAATCTCTCTACCTCTCTTTAAAGGCAACACAGTTGGGAAAAGCATTAAAGCTTGTAAGCCGTAAGAGAAAAGGTATGCAGCAAAGGAAACCATGTAAAACAAACATGAAAGTTGGATGGGATGACATACCAATTTCTAGTTTTGCCCTACAGTAGATGGAAAAAGAGGGCAAAGATGAATGGAGGAAAAGGGTAAGAGGCATATTTGCATGGTCTCTCACTGCCTTGAAAGACGTATGCAGATTCTCCAGTTAAAACCTGGCAACTCTAGATGCTAGTAATTTTATTTACTTTGCATAATGGGATAGGTAAGATATAAATTCATAGGCAGAAGGCTGGAGGGAGAAATAAAATCAACACACACAACACGTGATCAATAGAATCAAGGCACTACTGTACAGGTCAAAATCTGAAGACTATGTTCTATCACATAAAAGTAAATATGGGTTTTGAATCTTACCTTGAAGTTGTTCAATTTCTTTGTTTGCTTCACATAATTTGTCTTCAGATGAATACCGCTCCAGACCAGCTTCCTTCCTTGCAATAGCAAGTTCATACTCCAGACTTTGTCGCAAAGCCTCACCCTTTTCAACTTCTGCTCGCAACCTGGCAATCTGGCTTTCATAGTTTGATAGCTGTGAAAGGAATTTTTTCTGTTTATAGTAGACAACTTGTGCTTGTAAATATTAGAAGACCATCAGAAACACAACATTAAAGAGACAATTTGGTAACTATTTAACATATTTAAAATATCAGAAACTGATTAATTAATTCTGATTAATATCAGAAACTGATTAACAAGATTATTTTTTTAATCATTTTGAAATGCCTCTTTCTGTTATCTATTTTTTCTGCCTCTTTCTGTTATCTATTTTTAAGATACCAAAATATTATTAAAATATGTACACTATCCTCATCAGAAAACACATGATAAATTAGGACTACTACTACAAGACCAGTATACTAAATATTATCCACATTTACTGACAAAATTTAAGACACAATACAGGAGTCTCCCGCTCCTGTATCCAGTAAGATATGATCACCATGCCCTCACTATCTATCAAGTAGAAGGAACAACAAGCAAACAAGGAATACATTCATTAAGAACTTGCAGGGAAGGGGAAAGTGAGACAGAATTCCACTGCATAACTATAATAACTGTAATGGACAAAGTACATTTTCCTCTAAATAAAATGGGTCTCAGCTCATTTAGCATGAATAAGGGTAAAAATAAAGTGTGCCATCAAGTCGGCGTCGACTCCTGGTGACCACAGAGCCCTGTGGTTGTCTTCAGTAGAATACAGGAGGGGTTTACCATTGCCATCTCCCATGCAGTATGATGCCTTTCAGCATCTTCCTATATCACTGCTGCCCAATATAGGTGTTTCCCATAGTCTGGGAAAGATACCAGCGGGGATTCAAACCGGCAGTCTCTGGCTTGCTAATCAAGTGAGAGAGTAATTACCTATTTGAACACACAGTAAGCCATGCACCCAGCATCACCGTCCTCATCCCCTACCATGAATCTCCTCTATCTTCCAGCAAGAAACAGGTCATATGTAAAATGGGAAGTACAGCAAAGATTCAAAGAACCATGCAACTAGCTCCATGTACCCTAAGGAATTTTAGATTTGTGCTTCTGGAACACCAGCCACCTGTGCCACATGGCAAACTGCTTTTGAAATGGATATTACGGACTTTGAAAATCAGACTGTGATACAGCATGAGGATCCACTACTCAAAGAAGTCAAAAAGCTCACTGAATGTGCCCAAGCCCTTACACATGCCTAGAGAAGCTGGTTCTCAGCCCATACAACCACAGAGAAAAGGAAGCAGGGCTGAAGAGATTAACTCAATAAAATACCATTTCCTACAAGAAGCAGTGATATACGAAGATGCTGAAAGGCATCATCTCATACTGCGCGGGAGGAGGCAATGGTAAACCCCTCCTGTATTCTACCAAAGGGCTCTGTGCACACCAGGAGTCAAAATTGACTTGACGGCACACTTTACCTTTACCTACAAGCAATTAAGTTCAGTCTTTTCTCCTGTTGAATGAGAAGATATGGGAAGCTTGCATAAGAAAACTTTGGTTATCATAATATTCTATACTGACTCCTTTTCCATCCTTCAGACATACTTGTGATATATAGGGACTCTATTCATTTTATTACATGAAGGAATAGCTTTATCTATTAAACTTGTAAAAATCAAAGCAATTAATGAATGTCGAGTTGGAGTGGGCAGCTGATTTTAAATCCCTCATACGGTGTAAAGCTGGATGAGCAGAAAACTCAACTTCACACTGTATGAACCTGGGTAGGAATTTTAAACCAGCTGCAGGTGGACATTTGCAAATTGCTTTGATTTTTCACAAGGTTAACAGATACACCTATTCCTTCATGTAACAAAGTTAACATTAGAGCTCCTATATATTGTGCTGTGGACAGGTGTGCAATACTCTGCAATGGCAATGCCAAATCAATCATAGAGCAAGCTATAGCACATTACCTGTAAAGCTTGACATGAGGATTAAAGGCTCACTTACCTCTGCATTATGTTTAGCAGTTATATCCAGTTTCTCTTTCTTGGCTTGATGGAGTTTCCTTCTCAAATCTTCTTTAGTATCCATGTCTGGCTCACCACAACTGTGCAGAAATGTCTTTCCACCGTGCCTGCTTCAAAATGCAAGGATTTTAAGCAATTATTTTAATCCCATCCTTTCTCTAAGGAGCTCAGGCAACACATATTGGTCTTTCTTCCTCCATTTTATGTTCACAATAACCCTGTGAGGTAAGTTAGTTTGAAAGCATTACTGGTCTAGGTCACCCAGTCAACTTAGAGCCAGTATGGTGTAGTGGTTAGAGTGCTGGACTAGGACCGGGGAGACCCGAGTTCAAATCCCCATTCAGCCATGAAACTAGCTGGGTGACTCAGGGCCAGTCACTTCTCTCTCAGCCTAACCTACTTCACAGGGTTGTTGTGAAAGAGAAACTCAAGTATGTAGTACACCGCTCTGGGCTCCTTGGAGGAAGAGCAGGATATAAATGTAAAATAATAACAACAACAACAACAACAACAACTTCTTCATGGCTGGGTGGAGTCCTGATCTGAACACAAGTCTCACCATCCTAGTCAACACTCTTACCCTACAACACATTGGGGCTATTCTCACGATCGAAGAAAATTGGGCTAGCCTCCGCTAGCCCGGTTTTCTTCGACTGTGAGAACCACCGGGCTCGGCTGCGAGCCTGGTGGTTCTAGAGCGGGTAACCCGCTCAAGAACCCCTGCCCTAAAACCAAGTTTGTGGAGCGAGTGCTCTGCAAACCTGGTTTTGAAGACTGTGAGTAGCCACACCGTGGCTTCGCGCTGTGCCCACTTCACGCTGCGCCCCGCTCGTGTGCAGGGAGAGCGGGCTTAGCCCACTCTCACTGCCCCAAACTGGGTCTCACTGATCGTGAGACCCGGTCCATTGACTCTCACTAAATCATCAGAATGTTCATAGTTATATTACTTTAAACTTTCTAATATTTAAGGTAGCAATACAAAACATACTGACCCAGAATTAAGCCCCATTAAGATATCTGAGATATATTTCTAAGAAAAAATGCTTAGGACCCAGCTATTAATGAATCTGCTGAGTTCCCAATCATAAATAATGTTCTACCACATAATTAAGCTTTGGTAGAGCCAGCAGGGAAAAGATAGACTTGGGCCACGTATTACCAGCCTCCCCAGAAATCCAGTATGGTGGTTATTATTGCCAGAGGTTACAGACGTCAGCCATATTATTGGAAGAGGTTACAGACATCAGTCATCCAACTAGAGATGCTGCAAGGTATATTTTAAGCAGCAGCCATGCAGTAAGGGTTGTCTACTTTCACCCATTGGGGTAGTTCATATACTACCAGTAACAACATGGGCAACTCTGCCATGGGAAGCAACTCCACTGTTGGTCCCACCCAGTCTCTGGTTTTTATGGGACATTATTGGGAGCAGTATAAGAGCTGTCACAGCTGGATCAAGCCATTTTTCCAGTTAATGATAAACAGAAAATGATGTTGATTGGTCTTAACTATGTCAAGGGAAAACAAGTGTATATCAGATTAACAGAGCTTGCAGCTTAATTAGTCTAATATGCATGTTATTGTAAGATGAATGCACATAATTACCCTAACACGATCTTTTATGCATTGAAAAATTATAACTTACTAGAAGTCAAGCATAACTCTTACCTCACAGACAATTGTTAAACATATCAAAAAGCAGAAGATTAAAGAACACTGCAACAATAAAACACAACTGCATGTGACTTTGATCTGGTGAAACTGTTACTGGTATTACTATGGCAGCCACATCCCAAGGAATCAACAAAGGAAAAAACTGGGGATGTAATCGAACAGAAGCACTGTTTAGGTATTTTAAATTAGTATATAGGGCAAATATGTAGACCATTAAATAAATAAAAAAGATATAATTGTACAAAATCATTACAGTGTGCATAGCTGCTGCGATACATTGCAAGAAGGTGGCAAATACAGAATTTAAAAGAGCAGGTTAATATGAATGGGCTGGTCCCTGGATGGGTAAAGGTAAAGTGTGCCCTCGACTCAGTCTTGACTCCTGGCAACCACAGAGCCCTGTGGTTGTCTTTGATAGAATAGATGCCTTCCAGCATCTTTCTATATCGCTGCTGCCTGATATAGGTGTTTCCCATAGTCTGGGAAGTATACCAGCAGGGATTCAAACCAGCAACCTCTGGCTTGCATGTCAAGTCAAAATATGACACCATCAGAATTATCACCTATGTACCTGTTTAAAGAATAATAGCATAAAAACAAAAAAGCATATTATACAAAAAGATCACAATCCAACACAAGACATAGACAGCAAACCTGCACACATTCTTACTAAGGATACGTTCAATTAAACTCATTGTAACTTACTTCTGAATATGTGTTTCAAATTACCCACTTGTCCATTGAATTCAACAAGCTTAAGGATACTTAACCACCTTAAGTGGCGCAGCAGGGAAAATGCTTGACTAACAAGCAGAAGGTTGCCTGTTTGAATCCCTGCTGGTATGTTTCCCAGGAAACACCTATATCAGGCAGCAGCGATATAGGAAGTTGCTGAAAGGCATCATCTCATACTGCATGGGAGAATGCAATGGTAAATCCCTCCTTTATTCTACCAAAAGAAAACCACAGGGCTCTGTGGGCACCAGGAGTCGAAATTAACTTGACGGCACACTTTACCTTTACCCTTCTGCCAGCGCAAACGTTAGTTTGGATGTTGACCATTGTAGTTAGAGCAACCTCTCTGTAAAGATTTTATTTTGTTGTGTTAAGGGTGTTGTTTAATGATTACATCATGAGCCAGTGTAGCATAGAGAAGGCAGTTTTAAGCAGAAATCAGCCCCGCTGAGTTCAGTGGAGCTTATTCCCATTCGTGTGCATAGGACTGTAGCCCTGGAGTTCTACTGGAGATACCTGGACCACTCTACCTATTTATTTTTAAAATTGGTACATTAATAACCTATCTCACAGGATTATTGTGCAGCTGAATAAATGAAAGGTATTAAATTGTATAAGAATCAAAATAGTTAGCAACATTAAAAATCATCAAGAACGACTGCTTCCACTTTACATTTTCAAATTATCACTGGAGCCAGTACAAATACATGCTAAAGCAGAGCACTTTTTATTTGAAAGATATAGGGGCTGTTATCAAATGCAGGCAGAACTGGGCTAAGGAAGCCCAGTCCAGTTGTGCCTGCATGTGAGAATTGCTGGAAGCCACTTGGCTCCCACCAGTGGCAAACCCGCCTCCAGAGCCCACCTTCAAAAACAAGGTTAAGAGAGCAAGCGCTCCCTTAGCCCCATTTTTCTGCTCATCTGCCAGCCCCAGCTGCAAGGCTCTCAGCCGGCGTGAGGGGAATCCCCGCTATGCGCTGCACACTCACGCTGTGCATTATGGGAGTTTCAGGGAGTGGGGCAACACTTTCCAGCCCCCACGCCCGACCCTCCACACTGCCAGGTGCCCGCAACCATCTGGGCAGGCCATCCTTCCGCCCATCAAGGACAGAGGCATCGTCTGCGAGGAGTGAGGTGATGCCTTTCAGCCTTCCTCCCTGCTCTGCCTCGAGCCCTTTTTTTACTAATCTTGAGAAAGGGCTCATAGGGTTAGATCTTAACCTTGCACTCCATGGATGGAAGCTGCCTCTGCTTACAGAAGGAGAGTTATGCTACCAGAAGGACTCTTGCCATGAATGAAAGGAAGGAGTTTCCACTCAAGAAGCTCAGGGTTAGAATCCAAACATAGTTCCTGTGGTCAAACATACTAACAAAAATAAACCCAAAGCAATGTCTACTGTTCAGAGCTATGGAATGTGAACAAAAAACTATTGGATTTTATTTTAATTAAGGGTGGGGAACTTACCGTTTAATGTCAGAAATCACAGAATTTATTTGAGAGGTAGAATTCATGACAGCTAATGTTCTGCCTTTTAACTACATTCTCTGAACATAATCTTCATAATTTTTATTCTTTGCAGCAAAAGGACAACTTCAAACACTGTTGGTTCCCCACATCTTGAAGACACACTAAAACCTATATGCACACATATAAACAGCCATTTAATGGATTCTCTTCTTAAATTAATCACCTTGTATCTATTTCAGAAAGAGAAACATTTTGATCCTTATGGAAACATAGCCAGAACACCTGCAGGCAAGTGGGAGGTACTGGCAGACCCGTGACCCACAGATATGGTGTTCAAAAAATCTGAAGGGGGGGGAACCTAAGAAGGCCAAAAACCCTCAAAACCACCCCCATGTAAATTAATGGGATGGAAAGTTTCCAGGCTCATAGTGCAGTTAACAGAAGGAGTCTGAGTTCTGACACATTTAAGCTCTTACTGTGTGGGAGGGTTAATCCTCACAAAATAAGATTAAGAACAATTGCATGTGTATGAACTCTCCTGAGAAATAGAGGGGAACGTTGCAGATCTATTAATCTGCTTATCACTGTATGTACACTCACACTCCAGTGTTCCCAGTAATAGGGAATCCCAGATGTTGATGACTACAGCTCCCAACATCCTCAACTGCAAGAGCCTTGGGCTGGAGATTATGGGATTTGTAGTCAACAACATCTGGGAATCGCTTTACAGGGAACACTGTCACACACTTATACAATAAACTAATAACATTCAGCATTAGATATAACCTATTCCACAATCCCTTTTCCTTCCTGCAACCTTATCAAATACAGATGAAAATCAAACTAACCTCTCACCAGCCTTTAATTTAGGGATGGATGAAATAGAGCTGGTCTTGGCACCAGAAACCCTCCCACCCCCGCCCTCGCAAAAGATGTCAGGAAAAATAAAATCTGCATATAATGTAAGACTCAAGTTACAGCAAAGACTTCTTTCTTTGTTGCCAACTTTTGTTTTTTTGCTATGCTCAGCCATAGGCTCAAGTAACACATGCACACCAGGGACATAGTGCAACATTTTGTTGCGAGTCCATACTTGTAAAATAGAAGACGACTCTGAATTTAACATGACCCCCTTGAAAAATAGAGATTAAATACACATTATACCTGTGTTTACCCAAAAGGAAGAGGACTGAATTTAAGATAACTCCAATTTCTAACATCAAACAACCAGTCTTGGGTTCAGGTAAATACAGTACAACTACTGTAATGTAAAAACATATGTGAGCCAAAGACTCAGTTCAAACAGTGCAAGTTCTGTCTTTAAATGTTAAATGGCCTCTCATATACTCTAAAACTATAACTTAGTCTGCAGGCTATGTGCATATTGCTGTCACAAACTTCCCACAAAAACAGAACCATAATGCAATTCATAACATCTTTGATATAAACAAGTCAGATCGGATTACGTGAAGACTCCCCACCCCCTTTAAAAAAAACAAAACAACCCCACAAGAGTACATTTACTATGGCATTTCTTTGTTGTTCATATCTGTACTCAATTATTGGTCATATTTCACATACCTGTATGCTATGACCCTAATCATCGTTTGCTCAAAAATGAGAAAGTCTGCAACTTCATGGTTTTCAAACTGTGCTTCAAAGAACCCTGTAATTCTTGAAATGTCTATCACGTATTGCTCAGAGGATCAGTAATGGTGATCCTTCCATGAAAAATAGCTTGCCAATCTCCATTGCTAATCTTCCCCTGAAATCTGCCACCTGGAAGAGAGCTGATGTGAGATGATCCTTTCAGCTCCCACAAGGGAGAACAGAATCCCAACAGGTCTCACTGGTATTGTTGTTTGTTATATTTATATCCTTCCATCAAGGAACTCAAGGCATGAACAAAGTGTTAGAAAAATAGTCTTCAGCCTTTCAGTTCTGGGGCCCATTTTTAGCCCCTATCCAGCACATCAGACACACTTAAAATGACTTATCTTCTACATTCATCTTTCTACTTCTCTTTCAAGGTGACAACATGGCTTCTGCATCTAATAACAGTGGAGATGAGATTTTGACAGGTGTGGCAGCCACATAAGCAAGAAAAGCTTACGTTCCCTCTTCCGCACAACTACTGAAACTATATATAGTCTCTCTTTTCTCTTAAAACAAGTAAAAGAAACCGGTGGTAGCATCACTATCAAATCCACCTTAGAACAGGGTACAACCCATCACTCACTCCCGACCCATAACCTGAAGATCATGGGTTGGGGCACTGGGGTTCTGTGATAGACACATGTGCAGGTGTGTGTGTGTGTGTGTTCTGCATGTGAGAAAAGTGTTGCCTAAATGGTAGAAAATTTGAAAACCCCAGTCTTAGAGGATTTTCATCGGGCAGGCATCCAGTCTTCAATTCTCATAACTTTGACTTGGTCCACATGGCTGACTAGTTTTATTTCTTACCTTCATAGAGCATTTCGTTAATGACAATGTAAAGAGCCAGGAGTCTTGCTGAACAGCTACAAAGCCATAGTAAGTGTCATCATATAGGCATAGAGCATCAAACAAGAAATAACCATTTTCTTGTTTGCTACAATGGTCCATGTTCAACACCCATACCATGAATGTACAATGTACATAGTTATTCACGCAATACATTGAACACAGGTACAACAGTACACTTCCTATCTGCACCATGCATTTTAGGATCCTGTACCCAGGTTCACTTTTAAAATGAGCACAGGTACAACAGCTCCATTCAGACATCAAAAGCAAAAGCACTGTTCATGGTTACAAACCCAAAGTGGACTGGCAGTCCCGCCCCAGTGAGTCACTCACACCCCTTCAACCTAGCCACTCACCAATACAGCAGCTGAGCAGCATTTGTCTGTATGGGGAAACACTGTAACCCTGGTGGCTGGTGCTTCCATGATGGCTGGGACTTCAGTGAAGGCAGCTATCAGAGCTACAAGACCATATTAAACATGGAAGTAGCTATTGTGGTTAAAAGATCATACCAACTGTTTGCTGGCCTTGCTTATTCATTTAGAGAAAATAAACCAGTTCAAGATAAAGGTATATGAAGGATTATCTAAAATCCTCATTAGCGCACTCTAAGATTTTACACTCTGAATGCTTTGGAATCAGGTATTTTTGAACCACTAAAAACCACACACACATACTGTTTTCTCTAGGAATTTTTTACTTTCGAAGTTAAAAGTTCTGAAATGCTGAGGAGTGGAGCAAATGACAGACAGCACACTTTGAAGATTGGCATTGCTCATACTTATTATTTAGTATTGCAATCCCCTCCCCCCGCCAACATGTCCATTCTACTTATAATATTTACATGGCTGGCAAACATTCAACAGGTTCACTGCATCTTTGTGTAATGAAAGATTGCACCTGATGAATTTCTTCCTATCATGCTCAAGTTCAAGAGCCCTGTCAGAAAAGAGAAAGCAGTCCTATTACTACCCCACTTTTCTCTTTCTCCCCCCCCCAGCCAGTGTTAGAAAGTTTTCACTATTCACATATGACATTTGAACACATAGCCTGTCGTCTCCTACCAAGGAAGGAAAGTTCTACAGTAGATGATCGCCATCCTCAGCACCCTATCGACCACATACTACCAGACTAGCACCCAACAAACCAAAGTGTTTGGCTCAAGTTCTTATCCTGCATTTCCAGTTTCCAAGCGTTCAATTGCAAGCCTACACTTATGCACTGCTTAAGCAAAACGCTGTCCCACCCCCCCCCACCCCCAAATCTATCATAATATGCTCGCGTCGCGGCCTATCCCCTTCGGTTGCCTTTCTTCATACCTTTCCGTCAACCCGCAACTGAAATCAGCAGCAACGTAGGTGACGGATCTGCCAACTATAAACTGGTCACGACCTGCAGCGCATCCCTTTGGGAACCACAGGGCGCTAGGACCCAGGAATTAACGGGAAAGCCAAACCACGCCCAGTACCTCATGGGAGAGTTGTTGCAACGGCTACTTCCGGTAACATCCCCTGCACGGCCTTGCGAAGTTACAACCAACCCAGAAGCTTCGTTCCTCCTTCCGACCTCGGAACGACGCTTCTCATTGGAAGATCATCAGAAGATTATGACGCAACACGTTACAAAAGGGCGGAGAATTAACGCGTTACCATTTGGGGGGGGGATTCAACTTTGCAAAAAGAGCATGCGCAGCTGTTAGTCAGGGTCGTTGTTCCCGCTGTGCTTGCCGCTCGTCTAAATACAGAAACTGACTGTTAAAGAGATAAAAGTGGGAGGCTCTTTAACAGAGTGAAATGTGTATGTTTACGACCAATATCTGGCGTTCTCTTTCGTTTCTTATTTTATTTATTAAATGTTTATGGTGCCTAACATAGGTGGCTCTAGACGGTTCACATGAATAATACGGTTCTGTCTTTTCTAAATAACCAGATTTATTTATTATTTATTAAAACATTTTTATACCGCCCAAAACTTACGTCTCTGGGCGGTTTACAACAGAATAAAACCAAAGTAAAACATTTGTTAAGACAAAATTGGGGGGCGGGGGACACAGACATTACAACAATTTAAAATTTAAAAATAATATTTATTTTATTTTAAAACATCATATGTAAGTTTACTTAGAGATTGGATGCTCTCCACTGGATTCAGTGGGACATTCACAAGTAGCTATACAGATAGGGTTGCAGGCTGTAGCCAAAATATTAATATACTATGACATGGTAGTACTGTATATGTGTATGATAATCTACCTTATCATTCATTTCAAGCCTATGCACATTTATTCAGAAGTCCTGTGCCCAAATTAAACCTTAGTGCCCAAATTAAATGTAAGCTTTTGTGTTTGTTGATGCTAAATCAATTTGTAAATAGCAACTGTCATTAAGTAATAAATATTAAACCATATATTTTGATTAATAATAATAATAATAATAAATAATTTGATTTCTATACCGCCCTTCCAAAATGGCTCAGGGCGGTTTACAAAGATAAATAACAAATAAATAAGATGGCTCCCTGTCCCCAAAGGGCTCACATTCTGAAAAGAAACATAAGACACACACCAGCAACAGTCACTGGAAGTACTGTGCTGGGGGTGGATAGGGCCAGTTACTCTCCCCCTGCTAAATAAAGAGAATCACCACGGTAAAAGGTGCCTCTTTGCCCAGTTAGCAGGGGTAAAGTATCTTATTATTATTATTATATATAAAGTATCATATTATTATTATAAGTATCTTATAATAAGAACTTTTTAATAAATGAGTTTAACAAATTGAATGAAACTTTGTTTAACTGTTAATCGTTTTTGCTGTTATGAAAACAGCAAAGCCTTGAAGAACCCTAACACTACTTTCAGCATAATAACCTTTTGTACACTACAGTTCATCAGATGCACCAAGTGTCATCCTCATTTGGCAGATGTTTCTGTACATACGACACACACACACACACACACAGAAGCTCTAAAGGTGGGGTCACCGTCAAAGGGCTAAGAAGGAAAAAAAAGATAAGTACAGTAACAATTCAGAACAGTAATAGAAAATAAAGCAGTCTTCATGTCTGTGCTAAGTTAATTAACTAAATTATTGAAATAGGAACAAAAGATCTTGAATGGGTTGATCCAGATCTGAGACCTATGAGATCAGAAACTCATTTGAGATACAGAGTGTAAGATACGTAGGTGACAATTCTTAAGTGAGGCTAAATGCATGAAAGAAGTATAGCAATAAATCAGCAACAATAGGTGATAAATAATACAGTGGAGAGCCAGCATGGTGTAGTGGTTAGAGTGCTGGATGAGGACCGAGGAGACCCGAGTTCAAATGCCCATTCAGCCAAATACTTGCTGGGTGACTCTGGGCCAGTCACTTCTCTCTCAGCCTAACCTACTTCACAGGGTTGTTTTGAGGAGAAACTTAAGTATGTAGTACTCCGCTCTGGGCTCCTTGGAGGAAGAGCGGGATATAAAAATGTAAAAAACCATAAATAATACAGTCTTCCAGCCTGAACTGCACCTGGTGTAATTAAAAATAAATAGAACAGATAAATTCTAGTTCAGCAGTTTCACACTGGAGTCTCCTTTTGAAGTTCCTGTATTTGTAAAATGATGACTTTCACGTCAGCAGTGTTCTCTCTAAAAAAAATTTTCTGTGTGTGGAATGAGTTTTGTTCTGGGCAGCAGTATCAAGGCAGTGGGTGCGCATGTGCATTCAGAGTGGGACCTTCCTGATTAAACCTGAGCAGGATCTAAAATGAACTGAGCAGACGTGAAAAAACTTGTGAGAATGTGCACATGCTTCAGAGGGAATACTGGTCAGCAGCAGAGTGTCCTGGAAGACTGAAATGTTCTCCCACTGGTTTCTGAATACTGCAGTTTAATGACAGATTTGTGTGCATTTATTATTTTGCACAGAGATTGGCCTGTTTGCCTTATAGCTAGCAGAAGAACATTGCTGGCAGATGACAGCATGTATCGCATTGGAGGATGAGCAGGTGAAGTTCCTTATGGCATATTTGATGTTATTAGATTCTGTGATGATATTGCCTGAGGATAGAATTGGCAACTGGTTTTGTTGTAGTTGAACCTGGTGTTTTGTAGCCAGATGTGCTACAGTATCATTAGGGACTAAATTTCCGATTACTTGTCGTCCATCTTTGTGGGAGATGTTGGTGTGAAAGGCTTGTATATCTATGGTTGCCAGAATGGTGTTCTTTGGAAGAAAATTGATTATAGGGAAGTTGGTGTCTGGCAAATAGCTAGGAGTAAAGGTGGCATAAAGTCTGGAAATTGTGCCCATATAGCTAAATGCCCCTACAGTGGTAGTGGCAATGCCCAAGACAATGGAGCAACCAGGGTATTTTGAGAATTAGATAGCATACTTTTGGTTTAGGCCTCTTGGATAATCTGTACAGATTTGCTCTTTCACCTTTCATCATTTTTTGTAGTTCCCTTTAGTATTGCTCAGTGTGGTCTACAGACACTGTCCTGTATAAAATAGTGTTGGAAAGTTGTCTCAGGCTTATGTAATCTAAGCCATCTTGTAAATGATGGTCATCACTCCTCTTCTGTCAGCTGCTGTCATATTTATTTATTTAAAATATTTCTATCCCACACCCCACTCCAATGAAATTCTGCTTGGGAAGGCTTACAACAATAGCAGAACAATAACATTTCATTATGTCAGTAGCATTTCTGAGGCTGTAAATGGCATGTGGATGGCATCCTATAGAACTAAGATAATGTGGTTTCCCAGTGATGTCAGTAAAGACCTGAGCATGGTGTCAGTAAAGGCCTGAGCATGGTAGCAGAAATACTTTATATAAAAATCAAGTTAAGTAACTTAACTTAAGAACAGCCCTGCTGGATAAATACGTATTTATTTTTTCCTGTTATTTCCTTGCTGTGCTCCCTTGCTTGATATCTTCTTTAGGAGAGAAATACAAGCTTGTTGCTTCCTCTTTCCTCAAAACCAGCAGGCAATTGACTCACCTCGGGAATGTGACCCCCACCTACGAGCTGAGGCACTCACCTGGAATGAAACCCCCACTCAGACTACTCCGCTGTCAAAGAGTGTACTGAGTATCAGGAGGCATCAGTGCAGAATTCCTTTTTGTAGTGTTCTGAACTACACAAAGTAGGGGTCCCCCCCTCCACCCTGTTCTTTTCTGAATTGGTGGCCTGGCTCAGCCCAACACTTGAGGCATCATGATGAGCTACAAGTCCATGGCATCCAGAATGTGCCACACAGAAACTCCTGATTACCACCCATGTGGTGGTACACAGAGTGCACCATGAACCAGTCTCCCAGCCCATTAGCAGCGTGCTAATCTCTCACCCCACATGTGCATCTCTTACCCCCTACCCCCATCCCTGCAGTATGCACCAATCTCCACCCACCCATCCCATCTCTTCTTAGTTAGTGGCAGCGGCAGCAGCAATTGCTCTTACCCCTCTTCCTGCTGAGTTTGTCTCACTTCCTGCCTGATCAAAACTAGACACAAGGAAGGAAATGGAGCCCCAGGAAGTATGGATCTTTCTGACGTGGAGGCCTGGGGACCACAACAATAGAGAAGGTGGACGTCCATGCTCCCTGCTGCACTATGCCCTTCCTTCTGCCTTTTGAAAAGGCAGGGCTCAAGATAAGGTCAGCAGGATGAGGAACAGGGAGGGTGGTGGTGGTGCCACCAAGTCAGGTAGAGTGGCGCAGCCCTGTGAGGTGGCTGATGAAGGTGGGCATAGTGCACCTCCTCTAGTCTACTGCCTGAGGTTGCTGCTTCCCTGCACCTCATCAGTGAGGCTGCCCTAAAGAGGTGCTTGTACACCCATGTACTGTCCAGCTGCTGGAAGTATGTCAGTTTGTTAGCACTGTGGTGGACGTATTCCTTGAGTAGCAGATACTGGAAATAGGCCTTCAGGTCACTACAGAAATCTGTCATGTGTCGAGCAGGAGAGTCTCCATGAAAGGAAAGACACATTTGCCTGGCTCAAAATATGACTAGATAGATTAATAATATTGGGAGGTGAGGTGTTTTTGTGGCCCGTGAGAATAGTATGCAGGAAATTAGATAGCCTGGAGGCCTTGGTTTTAACAGAAGCAAAATGTTTATAATAGATTGTCTTGTTTTGAAGAAGTCATGCCAGGTGCAAGACTGTATAGAAGGCTGGTTCCTTAGGAACATAGGAAGCTGCCATATCCTGAGTCAGACCATAGGTCCATCTCGCTCTGTATTGATTGGCAGAGGCTTCTCCAAGGCTGCAGGCAGAAATCTCTCTCAGCACTATCTTGGAGATACCAGGGAGGGAACTTGGAACCTTCTGTTCTTCCCAGAGTGGCTCTATCCCCTCAGAGGAATACCTTACAGTGCCCTGCTTAGCTAAGGAGACAAGTCATGCTTGCTACCACAAGACCAGCTCTCTTCCTTATGTAAGATTCCAGATCTGAGCACCTTAATCTTCTCTTGTTTGTACAGGATGCCTTGTTTTCCACAGAAGCTTATCGTGAAATAAATGTGTTAGTCCTTAAGACTCTTGTTTTTATTGCAACAAACTAACATGGCTACTCCTCTGGAATTTATTGTTATGCTGTTTTGTAAAATTCTAATAAAAATATTTAAAAATTGAATTTAAGTTGCTATAAATGGACCATCAACAATGCAAATCCTGTTCACACATATAAGTCTTTAAAACTGCAATCCT
The DNA here is from genome assembly GCF_027244095.1 of Hemicordylus capensis. Classification (NCBI taxonomy): domain Eukaryota; kingdom Metazoa; phylum Chordata; class Lepidosauria; order Squamata; family Cordylidae; genus Hemicordylus; species Hemicordylus capensis. The sequence continues at coordinate 118,564,804 of NC_069658.1, read as the reverse complement.
AAACTCACTTTTACTAGGGACTAAATTATATTGATGGCAGTGGGACTTCTGAGTAAAGTGCAGAGCATAGATAACATTGGCACTAGCAGCTTGAAGATGCTTCAGCAAGTCTTAGATTTTCTGGTGTCTTTTCCTGAAAATTCATACACATAAAATATAGCTTTAAGTGACCAGGGTTTAGTTAAAGGAATTACAGAACCATAGGTGACCTAACTTAAAGCAATGAGAATAATTTGCAAGATGGGCTCATGTTCTGCAACATGTTTTGTTTGTTTGTTTTAAATCCTTCAACCCATCTATGCTCTTTCAAAAGATTGTCAGCCAGGTAATTCGTAACAACCCATGTTTTTATTACATTTCTTTCCCACCCTTTCCTCCACAGAACTCAGGGGTTTTCCTCTCCTCCATATAAACCCATGTTTATTATCACAACAGTCCTAAGAGGTAGGTTATATGAGAGGGAGTGGCTGATCCAAGACCATGATGGAATAGGCATTTTTTAACCTGGTTCTCCAGACAGAGTTAAAGTCCAACACTGTGACCACAAATGTTGGTCACACTGGCTGTCATTCAGTTGGACTCAATGCTAATGGCATTGTTCTTGATATATCTTTTGAATCATTTTTGGAAGGGCGGTATAGAAATCATATTATTATTATCATCATCATCAAGCAATGTAGTATTCACTAATACAAGTAATTTTAGGATTGCAGTTTAAAATAAATAAATAAATAAATAAATATGAATGTGCTTGCTATGATTTTCAGTGTTAATTGTGGAACTGATCTGGTGAAATAGAAACAATATTTTAAAAAACCCTGAATTCCTCCAGAATTTAATAATTCTGGTGCTGGTTACAGCCACAATTCTTGACCTTTTAAAGCCCTGCAGTCTCAATTCTCCAGTCCCACACATGCATTCACAGAATTCTCTGGAACAAGATTATGCCCAAGTTAGTGGTGTACTCAGGGGCATAGCAAGGTTGTAGTGGGCCCAGAGACAAGATTTTAAAATGGGCGCCCCCCTCACTGAAGCTCAGCTTATAAAGTAAAGAAATCTTAAATGAGGCTGAATAGTGGTAACAAAAAGCATAGTAAAATCTATCTATCTATCTATCTATCTATCTATCTATCTATCTATCTATCTATCTATCTAAAACCAATGCTCCACAATAGAACATCATCCTAAATTATTTTTTAAAAGGTTTTGTAAACTGTGGACAATGCAAGTCATTGAATGGTGGCTGGGGGAGTCAGTCATGTGACTTGCCTCTGGGCTCCCCCCAAGGCAGTGGGCCCCCAGACAACTGTCTCCCCTTGCCCTATTATAGTTACGCCCCTGGGTGTACTAAAGCTGTTTTCATCCAAACATGTAGAGCAATCAAAGGCCAGCAAGACTTGTGATCCAAGCAGACTGCCTACTGGGTAAACTGGGAAATCTTGATATCTAATTTGGGAATTGTAATCTGATTAATTTTGTCATTCACTTTTTCTGTAATGGAGCCTATATTGAAACATTCATGCAGTCCATGATCATTCTGCAGAAGCCTCAGCTGCCTCTACAAGTATTTATAGATAGATATCTATTAATACTTTTGTTTATATCTGTTCATAATATTGTTACAGATGCTAGAAAACTATTCTTTTTAGACCTATCTATTTATTTAATTTGCTTAGCTGGCATATGTGTCCAGGCTTTGGTGGTAGAACTCTCGTGACAGGTTGCGAGAGTTCTGCCACCAAAGGGCAAGAGTGGCAGGCAAGAAAAATGGCAGCAGGCGGTAGCGGTGGGCCGCAAAACGGCCTGAAGAGGTGGGCTCGGCTGGCTGCCAGGAGGTGGCAGGACGCCTGGCCAGGTCAGGCCGTCCCAGGTAAGGACCAGGAGGCAGTGGCGGCCCAGCCTGGCCTGGCCGCGGGGAATGGGAGCGGGAGGCAGCAGTGGCAGGACAGCCAGAGGAGGCACCGACAAGAGGGGTAAGTGGGAAACAGGGCCTGAAGCCCCGGCTCCTGTTGGAGGCCAGGGTAGGAGGGAAATGGGCGGCATTGCCGCCCGGGAGAACATTCCCTATTCACCACCCACTAAGGTAAGATGCACAGTGTGGGTGGGAGGGGAAGGAGGAGAGGAGCGGAAGGGAAGAGAGGACAAGAGAGAGGGGATCAGGAGGGAGGGAGGGAGAGTGTGGGGCCGGAGGGGGAGAGGGGAGGGGAGGGGAGAGGGGCAGGAGGGGAAGGCAGGGAACAAGAGAGGGGAGCGGGAGGGAGGGCAAGAGAGTGTGGGGCAGGAGGGAAGGGGAGGGAGGACAAGAGAGAGTAGAGGGGGAGGGAGGGCAAGAAAGTGTGGGGCAGGAGGGAGGGGGAAGGAGGGTGAGAGAGTGGGGAAGGAGGGAGGGGGAAGGAAAGCAGGAGAGTGTGGGGCAGGAAGGAGCACCCAACCCCCAAGAGCACACAGATGCTCTGTGCAGGTAGGCTAGTCTATATTTTTAATTCTCCAAGAAGGGCCATGTGTGGGGAAGTGGCAGAAAGGAGGCGATTGGCTGACATAGGGGGAGGAAGCGATTGGCTGATAGAGGGGGAGAGAGTTCCAGAGCAGCAGGGAGTATTGTGGGGCAGCTGGAAAGCAGTTTGACAGTTGGCTCAGGGCCGGCATATACGTGAACAATAACAGGATATCTTATCTTGACAGCTAGGGAAATCTCTTTCAAATTTCTGGAATTCAATATATTTTATACATTTACATCTTGCCTTTTAAAAATACATTTTCCCAAGGTAGCTACAAACCTTGAAAATCACAATAAAATCAGGGGTAGTAAAAATACAATTATATTAAAAACAACAAAGCATGGAATCATAATAAAAGCATCTACAGGCAGCAAAATGAAGGGCCTTCCTTTCACAAGCTACTCTTGTGGTAGCAAGCATTAATTGTCATTTTTGCTAAGCAGGGTCCATCATGGTTTGTATTTGAATGGGAGACTACATGTGTGAACACTGTAGATATTCCCCTTGGGGGATGGAAGCACTCTGAGAAGAGCGCTTGCATGCAGAAGGTTCCAAGTTCCCTCCCCACTATGTCCAAATTAGGGTTGAGAGAGAGACTCCTGCCTGCAACCTTGGAGAAGCTGCTGTCAGTCTGTATAGATACAGACTGAACCAGATGGACCAATGGTCTGACTCGGTAAAAGGCAGCTTCCTATGATACAGCATCTTCTGTTGTTGGAAGGAAGCTTTATAGGTATCCTCAAGGAGAGAGTTCCACAACAGTGATGCCTCTACCAAGAAGACCCTTCCCCAGTACCCATCAAACACAGCTTCATTCATGGCATTTTGGCCTGTGAAACCAATCTTAGAGCACTGGATAGGTACATATGAGTGAAGACAGTCTTTAAAATAATCCAGGCCCAGGACATTTAGAGCTTTAACGTTCAACACCAGCACTTGGAACTGAGCCTAAAAATAATGGGCAACCAGTGCAGCCAAAATAGGATTGGTGCGATATGTGAAGTCCACTTCATCCCTGTTTGCTGTATATAAATCAATTACTATTTCCAGGCTGTCTTCAAAGGCAGCCCATACAGAGCACATTGCCAGTAATTCAACTAGGCATGGTCACTGCATGGGTAACTGAATAATATACATTAGAGTCTGGGAGGATAGCACTTTCCAGCGAGTGGCAGGGAACAGATAAACTGTTTGAATTAAATGAAACTGGTAGAAGCTGTGCATTGGCTGAAGCATCCTTGGAGTACACAGTTGCTCACTTTGGGAGAGCTGATGCAATTCTGCTATCTATGAAGGAATCTATTTGCCTCAATTATGCTCCTCTTGTATATTTGCAAATAAAAATGGTGACAAAACCCATTAAGTCTCCAGTGTTCTCTCTTACACAAGAATCTAAGTCCTGTACCAATGCTGCTGAAAATACTGGAGAAGTGGGGCAAGCAAGTAACCATCTAATCTACACACACACACACACACACACACACACACACACACACACACACTTGATTTAGCCTATGGTTCTTGTTAAAAGCTTTTGGAATTGAAAAGTCAAAATCTTGAAAGAATAAAGCTCTAGGACACAGCAATCCAGAGTTTCATCCGACGTTTAGCAGTGGCTCTGACAAAATTAGTCATCTTAAGTCTTACAGATATTAAAAAGACAAATTAGAAGCAACTAATATAAGACCAATTGATTTCCACAGAACTGTGATTAACTTGGGTTGGATTGGATCCTGTACTTGCAAGCAGCCACATGCACAAGTAATATCTTGTGCAGGTAAACTGCTTTGGGAATTTTCATGGGAAAGTGGTATATATAAATATTAGTCTTATTCGTCGTATTTCAGGAGCGACTCTAGAACAAGTAGGCTGGGGTAGCAAAGAACATTATTAGGCGAACAAAGATTTTGCTATGTATTAAATACTTATTGAGGTAAGATTAATATAATTAAGATAATGAATTAGCCTCCTACATACCTGGCTCCACTGACTTCTGCAGTTTGTTCTGGAGTAGAGGAGTGAGTGAATTAGGCTTCTTTAAACAACTGAGGTCTTTTAAAACAATTGATTCAAGCTATAATATACCACAATTAGACAATACAATTGTCTAATACAATTGACACTTAGCTGTAAGGTTTCAGTCTGGTGGTGGATGGGGCAATAAGAAATATTTTCAGGGAGCACTCACTATGCCCTTGGAGTCATCCATTGGTCTATTTTCTTTTTATTCTTATGAACACTCAGCCTATCAGACAGAGTAATGTATTAGTCAAAACTTTATTTTTTTTAACAGTAACAGGTCAAGATACATAATTTTATTTCCTGCTCTGTAGAACCAACATGGCTTAATAGGACTTTGATCTATATTAACTAATTTTATTTTAATCTCTTTCCCCTTGATTATTCCCATTCTGTAGACAGCGCAGTAGAAACAATCTGAGCAAGCATTCAAGATTCAGAGTGGAAAACAAATGATGGAGGCGGAGGGGGGGGGGAAAGGGATGTAATGAGAATCACTATTTTAATCTGTCCTGATTGATTGCCATAGCTGCTATACAATCTGACCCTTGCCAGCACATATTTCAGAATACTTTTTTTTTAAAAGTCTGGGCATTTTATTTATTTATTTATTATTTATTTGTGCATTTATATACCGCCTTTCGTTAAAAGACAACCCCAAGACTTTAACAGTCCTGACTTTTCCAAAACTATCTAGTTCAAATTAGTAGGTCTTTGCCTCTGGGCAAGCATATAGGGGACACTGTAAAGAAGTTAAATAGGCACCATTATACCTATTCAAATTTAAATCTGCATTTGAATTTGTAGAGGAGAAAGACAATTTACTCTATTATTTGAGGGTAAGTATAGCTATTCTGTTTTTCAGATTATTGTGTCATAGAGAATGATTTTTGTATTTTTCTAAAAAGTGTCAGAAAAGCACAAAAGACTGCTACTAGTGAATAATTTGAGTCAGGCCTCTGATTCCAAACCTGTTTTCAGTGTTGGGATCACCCCTGAAATAATAAGAGATCCTCTAAGGCTAAAATCTTATACACACTTGCCAGGTAGTAAGTTCCATTGAACTCAATAGGGCTTAATTCTGAATAAACTTTCATAGGTTTGCACTGCAAATGTGTGTAGAATGTGGTTCACATATGTCTGATTGATTGATTGATTAAGTGTCGACCCTTAGTGACCACATAGATAGATTCTCTCCAGGATGATCTGTCTTCAACTTGGCCTTTAAGGTCTCTCAGGGGTACATTAATTGCTGTTGTAATGAAGTCCATCCATCGTGCTGCTGGTCTCCCTCTTCTTCTCTTTCCTTCGACTTTTCCAGCATTATGGACTTCTCAAGGGAGCTGGGTTTTCGCATAATGTGTCCCAAGAATGATAGTTTGAGCCTGGTCATTTGTGCCTCGAGTGAAAATTCTGGACTGATTTGTTCTATGATCCATTTTTTGTTTTCCTGGCTGTCCATGGTAACCTCAAAAATCTTCTCCAGCACCAAAGTTCAAACACATCAATACTTTTTCTATTTTGCTTCTTCAAAGTCCAGCTTTCGCATCCATAGAGTATCATGGGAAAAACCATTGTCCAAATGATTCTAATCTTTGTAGGTATAAACACATCATGGCATCTAAATATCCTTTCCAAGGCCTTCATTGCAACCCCACCAAGTGCTAGACTGCAGCATATTTCTTAACTGCTGGATCCTTTACTGTTGATTGTTGATCCTAAAAGGCAGAAGCTATCCACCACTTCAATGTCTTCATTATCAATTCTGAGGCTGGTTGCTGTGCCCGTTGTCATTAGTTTACTCTTCTTTACATTTAGTCGTAGTCCCATTTTTTCACTGTGTTCCTTGACTTTCATTACTAGAGCTTGCAGATTATCCACATTCTCAGCTGTCAGAGTGGTGTCATCAGCATAGTGCAGGTTATTGATGTTTCTTCCTCCAACTTTAAAACCACTCTCATCTTCTTCCAATCCAGCTTATCTCAGTATATGTTCAGCATATACATTGAATAGAGAACGTATGCAGCCTTGTCTTACTCCTTTGCCGATCTGGAACCATTCTGTTTCACCACATTTTGTCCAGACAGTGGCTTCCTGTCCTGTGTATACGTTTCTCATGAGAACAATGAGATGTTCTGGGATGCCCATTTTCCCAAGGATATTCCACAACTTGACATGGTCGACACAACTGAAGGCTTTTCTGTAGTCAATAAAGCACATATTGACTTGAGGGGGGTATTCTTTGGATTTCTCAATTATCCAGCATGCATTGGCAATGATGTCTCTTGTTCTTCAGCCTCAACCTAGAAATCAACTCAAACATCCAACATTTTCCTGTCCATGTAGGGCTCTAATCTGTGTTGGATGATCCTGAACATTATTTTGCTAGCACGTGAAATTAAGCATATTGTGCGATGGTTTGCTCAATCTGTTAGGTCTCCTTTCTTTGATATGGGTATGTAGACTGACCTGTTCCAATCTGTTGGCCATTGTGTTGTTCTCTAGATTTGCTGGCATAGTTTGGTTAGAGCCTTGACTGATTCTTCTTCTGTTGCCCGCCATATTTCTGTAGCTATTCTTGTAGCCTTCCAATTCCTGTAGCCTTCCGACTTGGTAATGACCAGAGTGCTGATCTAACTTCATCTTCCCATACTAGAAGTTCTTGCAAGTGGGGAATATCTTCTAGGGTATCTTGGATGTTGACATCCCTGCTGTACAGATTTTCAGTATACTCCTTCCATCTCTATTTGATCTTCTCTGAATCAGTTACTATCTGTCCTTTGGCATCCCTTAACATACCAATTCATGGTTGGAACTGCCTTCTGAGTTCAGAGATCATTTGGAAAACTTTCTGTGTTTTTCCATTTCTATTTCCATCCTCAAGGTCTTTACAGATGTTGTTGTAGTACTGTTCCTTGTCTGTTCTAACAGCTTTCTGAAATTCCCTATTAAGTTCCTTGCTGAGGTATTTATCTTTCTTGACTTTGGCTTCTCTCCTCTTCTTGGCAATTTCCACCGTCTGTTCTGACATCCATTTTGCTTTCTTCTGTTTCTTGGTCTTTGGGAGTCTCTTTTCACATTTGTGCTTTAAGAACTTCTTTGATTTCATTCCACAGTTCTTCTGGTTCCCTATCTATGAGGTTCAGAACTTCAAAGCGGTTCCTGATGTTCTCCTAGCTGGACAGCTGTTTTTCTGCTTTAGCTTGACTTGGAACTTGCACATGAGCAGTTTATGATCTGTTCTACAACTGGCCCTCGGCCACGTCTTTGCTGTTATAACTGAGTTCTTCCACCTCCTTGCACCAATAATGTAATCAATTTGATTTCTGTGTACTCCATCTGGGGATGTCCATGTGTATAGGGGTCGCTTTGGTTGTTTGAAGAATGTGTTAGCAATGAAGAGATCATTGGCCTGGCAGAAACTAATAAGTCATTCTCCTGCTTCGTTTCTGTTTCCTAGGCCATACAGTCCAACTGTGTTTTCCTCCTTACCATTTCCAGCTTTGGCATTCCAGTCTCCAACCACCAGCATCACATCTTGCTTGCATGTTCTGTCAATTTCAGACCGAAATTGAGCATAAAACTCATCAACTTCCTCTTCTTCTGCATCAGTCGTTGGGGCATAGACTTTAAAAACTGTCATGTAAAATGGTTGTCCACGAAATCTAATTGATATTAATCGGTCACTGACAGCATTGTACCCAAGTACTGTCATTGCTGTATCCTTCCTGACTATGAAAGCAACACCATTCCTTCTGTGTTTTTTGTGTCCTGAGTAATAAATGGTATGATTTTGTGTCCTATTCCAGTCCACTTTAATTCACTGATACCCAAGATGTCAATCTATAGTCGATTCATTTCATCTTTCACTGTGTCGAGCTTTCCCATATTAATGCTTCTTACGTTCCAGGTTCCCATTGTAATTCTGTCTTTGAAGCTTCAGATTTTCTTTTCACAAATGGCAACGTCAGTTGCTAGACGTCCAAAAGGCTTTAATCTAACCATGTCATAAACACCATCAGTACTCGGAGAGATCCTCAGCTCTTCCATAGTAGCATGCTGAGTGCCATCTGACCTGAGGGGGCCATCATACAACAATTATTCTATTTTGTCTATCCATGTGGTTTTCTTGGTAAAATACAGGAATGGTTTACCATTGCCTTCTCCTGCGCAGTATGAAATGATGCCTTTGTCGTTACTGAAGTGATTGTCCACCTCCAGCACCTCCTGTATCGCTGCTGCCCAATATAGGTGCCTGCTTGCTTTAGCTGGGCATCTGGGATGACCTTCGCGCTTTGGGTGACCCTACTGGGAGTATACCTCCCGGCGTACTTCGCTCATCCCTCCCAGGAACAACCTACTGCCACGATGAGGCAGCATAGCAGGACGTGGCAGGGTGGGGGAGTCACATATGTCTAAGTATTCACAAATTGTCTTCCTGCGTCTGGTTTATCTTTAATGGTTCATCTGTCTGGAATTCCAGACAGATTTGAATCCTGGCAATAGTAAGGTTGTCATCTCCCCCGCCCCCCCCCCCCCCCGATTTCTTGGTATTGACCAGATCTTAAGCATATAATGGTTAGCTCATTAGCTTTGTAGTTCCCTACAGTACCCACATTTCTTTTTTTCTTTTTTTTAAGCTAAGCTCTAGCCCTTGTAGAAGCAGAGTTAAGGAGCAAAACCTGCGATAATTATTCTGTTCAACCACTGGACTTTGAGAAAGGCAGATGAAGCACAGGAAACTGTCTGGGGGAGGTTCACACAATAAGTAACCCCCCTGAGGAATGTTGTCTTTGTTTTTTGTCAACAGGGGGTCTCTATAGGGCAGTTGAGAAGATAGCTTGATTTTATTTTTACTTACTTACTTACTTAAACATATTTTTATACTGCCCCAAACATACATCTCTTGGCGGTTTACAGCTAAGTGACAACAGAAAAAGTTAAAACATTACAACAATTTAAAATTTTAAAACAATATTAAAACTATTAAAACAATCTCTAATTAAAAGCCTGGGTGACATCTTTGAAGACCTTTTTAAAAGTTGTCAAAGATGGGCATGCTCTTATTTCAGCAGGGAGTGTGTTCCAAAGCTTCAGGGCAGCAGTCCCCAAGTTACATTTTGATGTAAATTGCTGCCTACCTGTGTATTGTAATGTTTAAGGTTTTTGGCTTTATATTGCAATCCATTCTATACATGCTTACCTAGAAGTAAGTACCTTTGGTTGCAATCAGATTTTCTCCAAGTAAGTGTATATAGAATTGCAGCTTTACTGAAAAGCTCAGTGTATTTTTTGTTGTTCTATTGCTACTATTAATATATCAAACGTATAAAATAGTCTTCATCTATTTTATACAGATATTATTTTACATAAGAACAGCCCTGCTGGCTGGATCTGGCCCAAGGTTTATCTCAACATCCTGTTTCATACAGTGGCCCACCAGATGCCTCTGGGGAACCCACAGGCAAGAGGCAAGGGCATGCCTTCTCTCCTGCTGTTGCCCCCCTGCAATTGGTATCAAGAGACATCGTGCCTCTGAGGCTGGAGGTGGCCCACAGCCACCAGACTAGTAGCCATTGATAGACCTGACCTCCATGAATTTGTCTAAGCCCTTTTTAAAGCCATCCAAGCTGGTGGCCATTGTCACATGCCATGGCAAAGCATTCCATAGATTAATTATGTGCTGTGTGAAGAAGTACTTCCTCTTGTCGGTTCTACATTTCCCAACCTTCAGTTTCATAGGGTGACCCCTGGTTCTAGTGTTGTGAGAGAGGGAGAAATATTTATCTCTGTCTACCCTCTCCACTCCATGCATAATTTTATACACCTCAGTCATGTCTTCCCTTTGTCGCCTATTTTGTTTTTGTGGATTTTAAAAATTTTGCTTTAAGCCACCATGAATTCTCCCTGCACCTGCTCCTTCCCAGCCTATACTAGCATTCTAGATCAAAAGGAGTCATTTTAGTGTTATATTTTATGTTTTTGTCTCAGAATGTAAATGGTGACCGTGAGAAGCCTCAGACCTGAAAGCCTTAATCTTCTTCTTCTTCATCATCCCTAGCACCAATTTTGTAGGGTCTATTGTAGAATTTAGTGGTGATGAAAATACACTCAGCACTGCTCCTCAGCATGAGCTTTGATTTGGTATCTTCACCAATCTTATCTGGTATCTTCACCTTCACCAATAAACAGCATACTTGAATTAGCAGATTTAAACCAATAAACAGCATATTTAGTCAATAAATAGCATATTGTGGTACTGGGAAATGGAGTGGGGTGGTAGACTGCAGTTGATGAGAAATCCATGCAGTGTTCCCTCAAAAAGAGATTCCAAGATGTTGTTGACTACAACTCCCAGAATCCCCAGCTGCAATGGCTTTTGCTTGGGGATTCTGGGAGTTGTAAGTCAACAACATCTGGGAATCCCTGTTAGAAGGAACACTGAAACCATTACAGTATTGCACACAATTAGACACGGTTAAAAACTGTATTTGTTGGGATTCAGTGGCAGTATATATTAGAAAGTGTTGGGATATAAAGTCTGGGTGTTTAATGCTCAGGTAAATGGTCAGGTAAAGAGATCCTCCCCAACTATTGTTGGTAGATACCCAGAGCAAATACAAATCAACTGGACAGTGCATAACTTAATTTGCATAACATGCAAATTATTCCAAACTATTTTGCATAGTATGTGAATTAGGGTGCTGAGAATTGGAGAGCTTGAATATGGCAACCAGTAGTATATTTTAAAAACATTTATTTATTATCCTGCTCTTTATCCAAAGAATTCATACAGCATACACAGTTCTTCCCACCAGCACCACTGGTTACATCATCCCACCTGCTGTACCTTACAAATTCTCACAACAATCCTGATGAGAGAGAATGACTGGTCCAAACAAGCTTCAGGGCTGAATGGGGATTTGAACCTGTCTTGTAACCCCTATACCACACTAGTTAAGAAATTAACCACTGGTTACATAATCCTACAAGACCCGTGAGTTTGAGGGGAGCAGCTCACACAACCACTGAAGGACAAAAACCAATCATTAAATTCCTGAACATGACAATTCCTGCCATTTTTTGGAATGTTAACACTAACCTATATGTTTGTCATTTGTGGTAAACACGCATAGTTTGTGGTCAAAACATGCTTTTGTCATTTGTTCAAGAAACACATCAAACTGAATCCAGTACATAAGACTGCATCTACAAACAACCAGCCATTCCTGGGGAGAATGTTGCCAGCCATGCTGGAATGTACTGACACTTGCACCAATATAGCTAAACAAGTAGATTTATTAAATGTATACAGCATTTTAGCCTCATACAAAATTTAGCTAAAAGGGGAGAGAGCAACTTGCTTAAGGGCACCTACAGTGCAGTTCTACGCATGAGCTCCCTAGCTGAACAGGGATTAGAATCTAGGTGACCAGATTCACAAAAACTGCCATACTGAAACATGCAAAGGTCCAGCTAGTTCAGCATTCTCTTCCCCACAGCAACTAAACATGTGCCTCTAGATAGAAGCTCATAAGCAGCACAAGGTGGTTGATTGTTATTTCCTGTCCCTAGATCAGGCCTGCACAACATAAGGCCCAGGGGCTGGATCCGGCCCATGGGGATTTTTTGCTGGCCCCAGGGGTTTAGCGGTGCTAGAGGTGAGGTGCAAAATGCTGCCTTGCCCCATGGCCCTGGTGGGGGCCAACCTCCTCTCAAAATTAAGCTTTGAATGTGCATGAGGGGCAGGGAGGAGTAAAGGTTACTAGCAGCTTCCTCTCCTCATGCTGAGGTTTCCTCATAATTGCTTTCAATATTATTTTTAATGAGGAATTAATAATTACTTTCATTTATATTTAATAATTAATTGTAAAGTAATCCTTAATGTGTTGAACATTTACCTGGGCCCACACACACCAAATCATGGTTGGTTATGGCCCACTGGAGTATTTGAGTTGTGCACCCCTGCCCTAGATGGCAGTTGAATGGCAAATAGCCATTGATAGACTTATACCCTGTGAATGTCTTATGAGGAAAAGGTACAGGTTCCCTACTGCCCTTTGGCATGGGAGAATATGGGACCTGAATCCACATAACTCCATAGTCGACTCTCAACCTGGGCAAAAGTACAATAAACAAGGTTCAAACATAAGCAAGTAACTAGGTTCAAACAGCACAACCAGATATAAAGGAGGACAAGGTCCCAGTTCCTTTAATAGCTATGCTGAAGGCCGCATTTCAGGGGGTGTAACCTGTAATACCTTTTTGTGACAAGCAATAGCCTTATTCACAGACTTGTTGTACACATGTACGTGTTTACGTCTGAATGACTGCATATTTGTTCACTTTAAAAGTGAGCCTGGATACAGACCCCTGAAATGCAGGGTACAGAGGTACAGATAGGAAGTGTACATGTATTGAGCATGACTGAGTAACTGTGTGTGTACACTGTACACATATTGTACATGCACTGAACATATTAACAGGGCTAATATTTGACAAAATTCCCAATTCTACCCAACTATTGGACAGATTGTCATTTGGGGGGGGTTAGTTTGCCTGCTCTGTCTACCCTCTCTGCAGGGGTGGTGGCTCAATTAGCATGATCTGCCCATGGAGTCTTATGGCTCCGCTTAGTTTCCAGACAACCTCCAGTGTCCAGAGCTGGCAACTCTGTCAAGGACCTGGTGAATCTCTGGAACATGGAGACAGCCTGGGCTATTGTCACAGTTGTTCCTTATGCTCTCTCTGGCTTGGTGGAACACATTCTGCTCCTTGGTTTTTCTCGGAGCTTAGGGCAATGAAACAACTTGGACGATGGCTGGAACAATGCTGGAGGAAGTCATGATGAATCAACTGAACATGGGCTAGAGCCTATTTTAGGGACTACTCCATGACGGTGGGGGTGGTGAAGAAACATTATTTCTTTGCCTCCATTAGGGATATGCACGGAACCAGGTGGGAGTGGCTCGAAGGGGTGGGGTAGGACTTTAAGGGTGGGGGGAGGTGCACATATCCCTCCCCCCGCTTTCGCCCTGCCAGCACTGGAGTTCTGTAAAATCCCTCGGGGTGGCAGCATACCTCCCTGCTGCCCCTTCCCCCCTTCGGCCGAAAGAGGCCAGAAGTACTGGGTCCGTGTGGGCACACCATGCGCACAATTGCACACATAGCACTCACACGCATGTCAGACAGGCTAGTGTATGATCGCTGCATGCGTGCCCAGCATGTGCACGCACACCCGGTACTTCCGGCCACTTCTGGCCGAAGAGGGGAAGGGGAAGCAGGGAGGTACGCTGCCGCCCTGAGGGATTTCTCAGAAATCTAGCGCTGGTGGGGGGAAAGCAGGGGGAAGGGTAAGTGCACCCGCCCCCACCCGAAAAGTCCTACCTCCACCCCAGCCAAACGTTCAAACTGGCCAGTGTTTGAACCTGTTCGGAGGCCATGCACATCCCTAACCTCCATTGCATCTGCTCAGTGCAGACCAGTGGAGTTGTTCCATGTAGCAAAGGCATTGCTTTACACATCCCCCCCCCCCGCAGTGATGGGGGAGAAACAATCTACAACCTGTTGTGATCAGTATGCATGTCACTTTGCAGAAAAAGTCGCTTGCATCTGTGATGATTTGGACTTCAAGATTTTGGCAGTTCTGGCAAAAGTACCTCGGATACTGTCTGGTCCTGTTGTGTTGGATTCTTTTCAGTTAGTGCAGCCTGAGAATGTGGACAAGATCACGGGCAATGTGTGGGCAACATCGTACGCTCTTGACCCTGGCCCTTCATGGTTAATAAAATCTGCCAGGGAGGGTGCAGGCAGAAGATTGGAGGCTATAATCAGTGCTTCATTAAGAGAGGGCAAGATACCACCATGCCTCAAGGAGGTGATGGTAAGACCCTTATTTTAAAAATTCCCTTGATCCCTCTAACCTGGACAACTATAGACCTGTTTCTGACCTTCCCTTCTTAGGCAAAGTGATAGTACATGTGGTGGTGTCCCAGCTGCAGAGGGTTTTGGATGATATGGATTATTTAGACCCCTTTCAGTCTGGCTTCCATCCTGGATATGGGACTGAAACTGCCTTAGTCTCTCTAGTGGATAACTTACACTGGGAACTAGACAGGGGGAGTGTGTCCCTGTTGGTTCTGCTGGACCTCTCGGAGGCGTTTGATACTATCTACCATGGTATCCTTCTGGACCACTTCTCAAATATATAGATTGTAGGTACTGCTTTGGAGTGGCTGTGGTCTTTCTTGGTCGGAGGGTCAAGAAGATGCTGCTGGCAGACTACTGCTCAGCTCCATGGCCATTGGCCTGCGGGGTCCTGCAGAGTTCAGTTTTGTTCCCCCATGCTGTTTAACATCTACATCAAACCACTGGGAAAGGTCATCCGAGGACTTGGACTGAGTTGTCAGCAATATGCAGATGACACTTAGCTCTATCTCTCCTTTATCACCTGATCCTAGGGAGGCAGTGGATGTCCTGAGTCGGGGGGGGGGGCTGGAGGCAGTGATAGGTTGGATGTGGGTTGGATTGAATCTAGGTAAGATGGAAGTACTGTTGGTCAGTAGGAGAGCCAATCAAGGTCAGGGAGTCTGACCGGTTCTGGGTGAGGTTGCATTCCCCTTGAAAGGGCAGGTGTGTGGCTTGGGGGTGTTGCTGGACCAGACTCTTTTAGAAGCTTTGGCTACTGCATCAGCTGCATCCCTTTCTCAAGAAGGCAGATCTGGCCACAGTTACTCATGCCTTAGACACGTCATGGCTGGATTACTGTAACACGCTCTATGTGGGGCTGCCCTTGAAGAATATTTGGAAACTGCAGCTAGTGCAAAATGCGGCAGCTAGGATTTTATCTGGAGCTGCCTGCTGGAATCATATTACACCCATTCTGAAAGAGCTACATTGGCAGCCAATTTGTTTCCAGGTCCAAGTCAAGATTCTGTTTTTGACATTTAAAGCACTTAACAGTTTGGGCCCTGGATATCTGCAGGACTGCCTGCTCCCAAGGGTGCAAGGATGAGCTTTCCTGCTTGACAAGGTCATTGGAGGGGGCTTTGCTCCACGTGCCAACAATGAGAGAGGCTCAGCTGTCATGCACGTGGGACAGAACCTTCTCAGTGACTGCCCCCAGAAATGCTCTCCTGGTAGGCATCCATTCCTCAGTCTCCATCACAGTTTTTAGAAGGCAAGTGAAATCTTTGCTTTTTACCCAGGCTTTTATATGTGTTGTTTTTGTTGCTGCTACTCTGTATTTGATGGTCCTATTGTGAATTTTTTAAAACTTTTCATTAGAATTGTATTTTTAAACTCAAATTTATTTTTATTGTGTGAACTGCCTTGAGATTGTTCTACTGAAAGGTAGTATAAAAATCTAACAATCAATCACTCAAACAAGGCAGAGGAACACTGTCCTTTTACTATAGGTACTATCTGAACCTGTTTTTCTAGTATCTACATCCTATAATGCACCACTTTCCATTTCTAAATCTTCCCAATGCCACAGCTCAAAACTGTGGCATAAAGCGAGAGGGCTGATAAGACCTAATAAAATATTGTAAGAGGCTTTATTTTTATGTGGACTTTCTAATGCAGAACAGTATCGGTATTCGACCGACAGCAGTTCTGCATGCTGTCAGGCCAGAGGTCTTGTCTTTCGCTGCGCTGCCTTGCCATGGGGGAAATCCTTTGAACTTGAGATGCCGAGGAGGTGGCAGTACAGCGGCAGCTTCTGGCGAAACAAGCACATCCTCCCTTGCTTTCCCTTATTATGGCTGAAATCCCATGCACTCCTCCTTTGAAGTAAGCACCACTGAACACGGTAGGATTTACTCTCGACTAGTAAACGTGCATAGGATCGGGCCGTATTGAGATGTGCATCTTGCTTTTTTCCTCCAGAACCTTATGTGCAGCTTCGCACCTAATGAGCGAACGTCATTTCCACTTTCCTCCCAGTCCCCTCCCCACCCCCACTGGGGGGTGGTGGAGGTGGTGCGCGCACGCCTAAGGTGGTTGGTTGGCGGAGGATATATTGGAAGAGGCAGATAAACCTCCCCAGAGCCATTAGAACCATTCCACGCTGAGAAGCAACATCCCTCACTATTCCTCTTCCCCTACTACGAATTCACTGTTGTTTGCCTCGCGACCTACAGGAGTTCTGCAACAGAAGGAGGAAACGGAGCGAACCATTCTGCTTGGAGGAGGGGGGTTCCTGTCAGTGAGTTTCCCGGGCCAGCTGCGTCGTGCTCCGCCGCTCTCAGTCACACGCTGTTCAGCACTGGGCTTGTAAGCTGAGCGCTGAAGCAACAGGAGGCTGGTAAGCCGCCGATTTCATTCGAAGGGAGAGTGTGCGCGTGCGTCCTCCCCCGCCCCATCCCATCCCGTCCCCCATTTCTAGGAATCGTTTGGTGCACGCCGAGCTTGTCGAGAGCGAGCGTTTAGGTAGCTGGCGCGAGAAGGAGTGGGCGCGCGTGAGCCGTGGTTCGCTTGCAGCGGCCGCTGTTTTGCTGTTAGGAGGCGGGGTTGGGTGCAAGCGGGGGGGGGGAGCGAGCGAGCGAGCAACGGGCCGCGGTGGTGTGCTGTTGTATCGGGGGCTCTTGCGCGCGTGCGCGGGGCAGGTAAGCGGGGCTCGGGGGGGGGTGCTCGAGCCCCAGCGGTGATAGAGACGGAGACGAGGGTGCCCCCCCCCCGCTCCGCTGTGGCGCCGAGTGATGGGAGAGTTTCTTCCCGCCAAAACGGGAGCGATGAAGGGTCGTGGGAGGGAGCTGCGCTGGCCTGGCGACCCCGAGAGAGGGGCGGGCTTGACGGCATGTGGAGCGGGCTCCCGGCTGGGCAGGGAAGGTGATGAGCGGGAATCATCGCCGGGTGTTGTGGTGTGTGTGCTTTAGGGGTGGGCATATCCCTGCCGTTTACCTCAGGGTGGCTGCGGCTGCTGCTGCTCTCTTGCTCTCCCCTCCTCTCCCCCCACGACCCCCCTTCAGAGCAGCGACGCTCCTCTTCTTCAGCCGATTCTCCGCAGCAGCGAGGGCAGCCGCCTCGGCGACAGCATGAGCCGCGATTTCAAACCCGGGGACCTGATCTTCGCCAAGATGAAAGGCTATCCCCATTGGCCAGCCCGGGTAAGGCGCTCCCTCCTGCCCTCACCTGCCCTGCTGTCGTCTTTCCCTTGCTGCTTACGGATTCTGCCACCACCGCTTCCCTTGGAAACCAACCAACATCTGGTGGCCTCGCTGTGTCGACCCCTTTTCGCTGTTTCTAGAAAGCGCCCCCTCCGAAATGCCTCGGGGTCCATGCATGTCTGGGTTCGTTCTTCCATCATCCCGTTGGCCTGAGCAGCCTGGTGGAGGGGGGCGTGTTTGTGTTGGTGGAAGTGACTTCTAAATCACATTGCAGCTGGTCCTACCGACCTGCTGGTTTTGGCTTATATCTTGAGGCGTTCTGATGTTTCCACTTGCAACATGCAAGCAGCCTCTTCTTTTCAACATTTACATGTAATGTTACATAGTATTTTTAATTTTTAGCAAAAGGGCCTATAAACCTTTGACTGTAAAATATGTAGTTTGCCAATCTAAGCCTGCCTTCAGAGTTGTGTTTACCTTAAGATCAGGGCAATTAATTATTTTTTCTATATTCTATAATATTGCCTATTTGTTTAGGATGCTAAAGACATTGCATATAACTTTGCTTTTATTAAAGAGACCTTACAGTAGACTGTTAGAGAAAAGATAAGTCAGATTATGATGTTGATTATACTAATACTACTAAAGAGTCTATAACTGCTTAAATTTTATCCCAAAAATGGTGTTTAATTTTTATCCCAAGCTATATAAAATCATTTTTCAAGGTGTATGTAGTTTGACTTAATTACTTTAAAAAAAAACACGCACACAGATCCAGCACCTCTATGCAAAAGCAAAAAAGCTCAGCACAAATCTTCAGTTTTCAATTCCCTGTATATACCTAATATGACACATTTGTTCCTTCTGGCAATGTTATAAAAGCAAGTGATCTAGGTCCTCTTGTCATAGATTATCAGGATATTTACAGAACTGAACTCTAATTACAGCTTTCATTTGATGTGGCCACAAGAACTACTCATCCTATGCTTTGGCATGTTCCTGGAAAGCATGGAGACCCCATTTGAACAAAGCCATGTTTTAATTGCATTTTGAAAAAATGTAATGTTCTGATGCTGTTCTAGGACATGGAAGAGCTGTGCTATGAATCTTTCAAAATAGTCTTCATCTTCATTTTACATATGGATCTCTCAAATCCGCAAAAAATTGTCACAATCAGTTATTTCATGTAAGCATGATACTAGTTACCCAAAACAAAGCAGATTCAGTTCTACCATGCTGATTAAAATAAATCTGTCTCCATCTGGTACCCTCAGTAGGGGACAACTGGGAAATACCTCTTGTAAGGCAGAGCAAATCGTGCATACCTGAACTAGGTACAACTGCTGCCAACTTCTACTAAAAGCAGTGGCAGAACCAGCAGGCAGATTGCCTCCTTAGAATTTGCCTTTTAAAGTGGTGAAGGTACCAGATACTATATTTGCCTTTAATGTGTAATCTTCTGTTCTTAGTGTCAGCTTACAGTAGAATGTAATGAACTTTGTAAGCACCAGTGCTTTAAATATATGGACACTACTCTCTGTTGCAATCCTATACGTTCTTACTGTGAAGAACATCTCATTGAACTCTGACTTCTGAATAAAAATACTAAGGATTGTGGTACACAAACGATATAAGGCTGGTCCTGCTATTGAGGAGGTGGTGGCAGCAGTTGGCCCTGCAGGTAGAGTCTAGATATCATTGTCAGTTATTGAGCTTATTATTATATTATTTTGGGGTGCGTGGGAAGGTTTCTATTTGAATTTTTCACCTCGGATGCCAAAATATTCTGGGCCAGCCCTGATAGTAAACTGGTATAGGGTCTTTTTGAACAGTAATTTAAGTATTAGTCAAAAGCAGAGTGCAGGGCCCTGAACAAACCTAATTCAACTTAAAACAACCAGAATTAGCAATAGCACTTACATGACCTTGGAAAGATGGAAGGCTGAGTCAACCTTGAGCCCCTGGTCAGGATCGAACTTGTAACCTTCTGGTTACAGGACGGCAGTTCTACCACTGCACCACCAGGGGCTCTTATCCATGGTTTTTAATCCTCCATTGTCTATAGTGCTGAATTCTGGTAGCTAGACACTTCTATATTTTATATACATATGCATACAATCTTGTAGTAGTAGTTGAAAGCCCTAATAAATAAAATTGTTTGACCAGGATTCAGTTCTTCATTTGTCATGGTGCATATGATAGCCTTCCTTCCAACTTTAAAGCTGCAGAGGATGAGGATTGTCCTTGCTGTTGGGCCATACTTCCCAGCTCCAAGACTGAAAGACTAGTAGCTGGGCCAGAGTGTCTTGTTAAATAGGCCAGCTCCCAACCACTGCTTCTAGCTCCTGAGCAGGAAAAGGAAGCAGGATAGTCTTTCATGCCTAGAAAGACCTGGCCCAAGTAAGCCTTTTGCCTCTGGCTCAGAGTTGGGAAGGCAAAGCAAGGAGCTTGTCTGCTTGGCTATGCATCTGCAAGGTGCTACAAACACTCAACTAGCATAAAACTAAGTCAACAAGCTTTATCTCTCCAGCTCAGAGCTAGAGGGGTAAGGCAAGGGGCTTGCTTTACAAGTTCCAGACAGAGAATCCAGCCAATAAACCCCTTACCTCACCCTTCCAATTCCAAGCCAGAGGGGCAAGGCAAGATGCTTGCTTTGGCCACATACTTGCAAAGGGTGCCTTACTAATGCATCAGCCAAACAAATTCCCATTCCTTGTTCTAGGATCAAGTTAGAGAAAAAGACTTGGAATAATCCTCCCCTGTCCTGAAGTTTGGTCCTACAGAGAGAAGCAGTGGAATATCTCTCACCTGCATTTTGAAGGTGCAGTGCAAGGTCAGGGACAAGACCCTCCCATTGAGCAAGGGGACCAAACACCACACATTTTTCTAGCCAAAACCTGTTGACACTAGTTACAATATCATTTTTTTTAAATCAAGGATAGGTCCTTAATTTCAAAATGCTTCAAAGCACCTTGTGAATGAATGATCACACTAATGAAACAAATCTTTTATATTCTCTCCTTTAATTAGTATGTTCCTATAAATCTACTTTCACTAGAACACATTGTTTAAATAAATTTGGCAGGGGAGAATAATCACATACGTGCAGGTTCGAAGTGGATTTAGGGGATCCATGTATAAAAAGAGATGATCCTGAAAGACTATAAATATTAATGTCATAGTAAGGTAGTAGAACATAAGATTACAACCTCCATCTGTATGGGCTCTTTGGATGATCATGGTGAGATACAGGATGGCATCACTTCAATTCTAGCACTTTTAATTTGTTGCTTTCCTCTGTCTTCAATATTAAGCCGTAACAAGTATATGAACTTCTATTAGGCTGTATGATAACACACAAAGATGTCTTCCTCACTCTCTTCAGAAAGAAAAGCAACTGTTTATAAGATAGCCCTGAGCTGATAATAGCGTCATAAGTTCAATTAAGAGATTATATGTTTGCATCACATTCAAATTTCATTTTAAAGCAGGTTTTTATGATAAACTTGTACTTCGAAACACTTTTTAAAGCATTGATTTTTCACTACCCTTTCAGTATCCTGGAACTTGGAAAGGATTTCTCCAGTTTATAGAGTTCTGGGGTCTGTATGTAAAAATAAAAATCTATGCCTTAGATACTGGGTTCTTTGCAATTGGAGTATTGTGTCATGCATAGTCTGTAACTTTAATGATGTTAGCAGGGACAGATGTGATTCCAGGTGGTACAGACTAAAAAAAAAATCATGATCTATGAGTGTACTTTCCCCACTTCTAGATAGATGTGTATCTATTTTTCTTGGCTCAGAGTGGTATTATGCAATACATATTTGGGAAGATTACACATAGTTTATTAAGAAATTATTAGGCTCTGTCTAGATACAGCTTTTCCACAGACCTGTGTATATCCTATTTATTAAGGCTTTAAACTTAGCACAGTTGGGAATTTCTGTTAAACCAAATGACACTTAATTCCAGGTAAACATGCCTAGGATCAGGCTGCACAAATTATTTGTCCAAATGCTGTTCCTGTAAGACTGTTAGTTACAATGAAACACTTGGAGGCGGATAATTCTTTTTAGTTTCCATAGCACTTTGTCTTTAAGCATCTTTAAGTAGTTTTCTGTATAGCGCTTTATTGTGAATAATTTTGTCTTACCGTAGGTAGATGAAGTTCCTGATGGAGCAGTCAAGCCACCTACAAATAAAATGCCTATATTCTTTTTTGGCACTCATGAAACGTAAGTCCTATCTATTCAGAGACGTTAACTTCAGTAAGAAAAATTTACAGTAGAGCTATAGATTGTGCAAACAGCCTCTGCTAATTTTAATCTTTAAAATTTAATGTGCATTGCTGCACATGGGTAAAGCTAGTGTGGATGTCAGCCCATGAAATTTTAAAAACAATTTGCTATGGAAAAGCAGGACGTTTCCATTTTCAGTCTCTGGGCAACTGAGAGTTTGCATCAGGAACAACATAGGTGGGGTGAAAGCCTTCTGATTGCCTAATTGTAGGGCGTTTTGGAAAGTTGTGCATGTTGGAATTTACCAACCAGTGAAGTGGCTGTAGGTATCTAGGACTCAACTGCCAGACTGTGTTTCTCTTTATTTCTCATTCATTCTCATAGTAGCCTTAAAATTTGTCAAAGCTGAATCTCCTGTTAGTTTCCATAAAGCAAGAACTGTTGGCTCATCATGTTTGATGAGTCAACATCAGTCTGTTCCAAGATAGCATAGGAATGTTCCCATAAGACATTCAGCATAGTTCTTGCAATACCATCTATAAAGCTTGCAGAGCCATGTTGTACCAAGAACAGAAGTGGAGGGTCTGTACCAAAGCAGAAACATCAAGGCTTGTATACCAGGGTCAGAGCCTTTCTTAATATAGTACAATTCATCACTCCTGCCCTCATTTAGTTACTTTGTTATACTGGTTTAGTGCAACAGTACTTTTTAAGATGAAATGACTAGATTTATGCACAGAATTCCAAATACAGTATAGATGTTTGTATAGTGGTACTAAGATACTTGCCGTATATTTCCACCCCTTTCCTAATAATGCCAAATCAACCTTTTTCACTGCAACAGCATTGCTGAGCTGATATAATTTTAGTTATGTATTGTAGAGAAGTAGTTGGAAGCATCTAAAAAATACAAATTTGGCAGTGAACTTTATACCATAATCCCAAAATCTTGCCTGTGTGGTTAGTCAAATTATTTCCGAAGTGTGTGCATGAAGCCATAATATATCTTTTAGTATATATCGGGCAGCAGTGATATAGGAAGATGCTGAAAGGGATCAACTCATACTGTGCGAGAGAAGGCAATGGTAAACCCCTCCTGTATTCTACCAAAGTAAACCACATGGCTTTGTGGTCTTGAGAAGTTGACACTGACTTGACGGCACAACTTTACTTCTATATGTTGAATCTCTCCTGCCATTCTATTGCTCAGTTCAGGGAGAACCTTTTTGGTACTGTTCACAAGCTGCTTGAGAATTTATTAGCCTACTTTCCAGTAGGATTATGAGATCACCCAGCATTCAGAATCTCTCTCTGTGTGTGCAAACACACACATGCATCCCCCCTGCACCCTCAGCTTTGCAATGCCCGGACCAATATGAACAAAATCAGGTACATTCGTAGGGACACCTCAGTGGCGTAGTTTTTGATGATATCCAGTTCAAGATAAGAAACATAAGAACAGCCCTGCTGGATCAGGCCCAAGGCCCATCTAGTCCAGCATCCTGTTTCGCACAGTGGCCCACCAGATGCCGCTGGAAGCCACAGACAGGAGCTGAGGGTGTGCCCTCTCACCTGCCATTACTCCCCTGCAACTGGTGCAAGATGGCGGACATGTAAACTTTTGAGGCGCAATTGGGCTAACTGATGTGTACCAAATTTGCTATAGGTATAGGGACAGCTCAAGGGCGGAGTTTGTTATGATGTCATCACCCTGGATGTCATCATTCAGGATGATGGATGCATGAACATTTGAGGCACAAGTGAGCTAACTTGTGAATTGCTTAACTGATTTCGACCAAATTTAGTCCAGTTGTAGGAACAGTGAAAAGAAAGTAGGCAGATTAGTTCTTACTAGAATAACTTGTACTATCCTGGTATAATGTGCAAGTCTGGCCATCAAATTATTCATACCTGATCATTTGGGAATAATTTCATTAATACCGTCAGCCTCACCACAGATACATGGGGATTCCAGTTACTACTATATGGGGAAACATCCCTATTTTCCTATGACTAAGTTACATAAGGAGCATTTGGTGCAGAACTTAACACTTTTTGGAATCCTAATATTATATACTAGCCTTATATACTAGCCTAATATTATATACTATCCTAATATTATATACCAGCCTTGTCTAAATGCTTGCTGACACTCTCACTCTCTAAAACAGCTATAAATCAGCAACCTTTAAAATAAATGTATTAATCTATCAAGTGCAGACTGTATATGGAATATCTGAACTCTTCAATTTTTTTTCTAGAGCATTTTTGGGACCAAAAGATATATTTCCCTATGCTGAAAACAAAGAAAAATATGGTAAACCAAATAAAAGAAAAGGTTTTAATGAAGGATTGTGGGAAATTGACAACAACCCCAAAGTTAAATTTTCTAGTCAGCAGGTAAGTTACCTTCCAGTTTGGAAGCATCGTTAATTTGGTCAAAAATTTCCACTGTCTTTTTGACGAGAATGACACCATACCAGAAATGCCAGTCTGAGAAGGAGGAATGGTATAGCAGTTGGTTTCCAAAAAAAGGTCCCAACACATTTTGAGGGAAAATCTCTTCTTTGGGGGCCTATGAAAATTATCTATCTATATGCAAATTTTAAAGTACAAAAGGCATAAACAATAAAAATGGTAAAAATAATATAAATGTGAATATTATAAACATTAGGGATGTGCACGGAACCGGCACAGGGAAGATCGAAGGTGAGGGGGTGACTTTACATGTGGGGGAGGGTGCGCTTACTCTTCTTGCTGCTTCCCACCCCCCACTGGTGCTCCATTGTAAACTGGTCTGGGCGGGGGCGGCAGCATATCTCCCTGCCGCCCCATACCCTTGTCGGACCAGAAGTAAGCAGAAGTACCTGGTGCTTCTGGTCCAATGAGGGGACAGGGCGGCATGGAGGTACGCGGCCTACCCGCCGGACCAGTTTACAATGGTCTTCTGGTGGGGGGAAAGCAGAGGGAGGGGTACGTGCACCCTCTCCCTCCCTTAAAGTAATCCCCCCACCTTCAAGCCGTCAGAACTGCCATTTGTTCCATGCACATCCCTAATAAACATGAAACAGTAAAACATATGTAAACTAGCAGAGAAGATACATAAAACAAGCAGGAGATTGAACAGCTGATCAAAAAGCTGAATAAAATATATAAGAATATTGTAAAAGAAAACCCCTCAGAAATATATAATTTAAAAAAGAACTTCTCTCTCTCAGGTAGCTGCTCTGCAGATTAACATGCCTCATTTTTAAGAGTAAAGTAGGCTCAGGTGAAGTTAACAGTGATCAGTTAAAGCAAGAGCACATGTACAAAGAAAGACTTGGCAGAATTTAACTCTTGAATTACAGGGTTGTTAACAGCCAGGAAACTGATATAGACAAAAAGCTAATCATGCACAAGCCTCAGTCTGTAACAAGGATTGTACAGCTGTACCAGCACCTCTTTTTCCTTTAGACAGAAGTAGATATTACTACTAGAAAATTAAAATAATGATGTTAAATTTTCATTAAGTCCCCTAGGGGAAAAGTAATTTAATCTCAAAACCCAACAGGCCTCTTTTTCCAAAAGGATCCTATTTACATACAAAGGTATGTACTGTAAAGCCCAAAAATAAAAATCTGACAAAGGGAGTTAATGTTCCAGACTGTTTTTAAGAAGGGGCTTTGATGTTTTTATGTCTGATATTGGACAAATGCTCACCAATTCTTTTTTAAGGATCTAAAAGTCTTTCCTGCCCTAGAGCAAATGGCAAGGGCACTTGACAAGATAAACCACAGATTCAGAATTGCACACTGTAAAGTGGAGCAAAGTATATGTTTTATAATCTCCAGGAGCAGTAAACTCCTTAAGTTTAAAGGTAACCACAATATACACAATTCCTACAGAGAAAATGTCCCTGGGGAGAAATAGATCAAAAAAATGAAAGACTGATGGAAATAGAGATGTTGCTTTTAATAAGCCATTTGGAAGTGTTTTTACTATGATTGAGCAATGATAGGCTTGGGTTGACACCCAGGGTTGTCCTGAACAAGAAACCAGTATTTAAACTGCCTTCACAAGTCTCATATTTACATGATTAAAAGGAAGTCTACTTGGCATTCTATTGCAAGTACTCAAGAAACTTCTGTAGTTGAATGGATAGAGTTGCCATTTATATCATGGTGCATGTTAAAAACCAGTTTTGCTGTAACATCTACAGAAGCCTGCCTGCGTAGTTTTGCAGAAGAAAGAAGCAGCCTCTCTTTCATCAGCAGCCAATACACATGGTGGTAGCTAGAAAGGTTGAATAGTAGCAGAAGCTCAACTTGCATTGAGCAACAAGTTGCTCAGACTGAGGAGCAAAGCCGGTGTTGCAGTAGCAGAAAGCCAGAGAAGACCTTATTTGTTCCTCAGGTTACCTTGAGAGTACACTTTCTTACCCTGGCCTGCAATTCATCCTGTCATCTCCCACCTATCCTCTTCTGGCAGTACTTGCCCTCCCTTGAACAAATGTATGGACTGCCTTCTCCTGAGAATTTCTCATAAGCCCTTAGGAAGAGTAGTCGTTTCCTCGGAGAAGAACAGCCCTTCCCGCAGTATTTGAGGAATGCAAATTGATGTGGGGTGAGTGACAGCAGTGGGGGACCTTTCCTTGCCAAGAGCATAGACAAGGCAAGAAGTAAGTGCTAAAGCATTTTTCAGCCATTGGAGGGTAGCTGCTTATCTTCTTTCAGAAATCAGTACAGGCAAAATGTTGCAGGTTGGATTTGGGTGCATGTACTCTGTCATAGAAAGAATAATATGTAAATGGTCCCTGTATCCGCATGCTTTTTAACATGTTACTAATTTCCCAGGCAGTGTTGTAGATAAATGTATTTAAGTACGTGTTTGTGCTTTACATTGCCTTGCCAGCCTAAAGAATAGGCCATGCTTGCTTATTTTAAGGCATTGTAGCTACCAAAGCCTGCCCTAGAGAAACTACCAATCTGCTTGGCTGCTTTATTTTCACATTTCCCAGAGCAATATTGTATCAATTTAGCTTTTCGAAAGGCAATCTCTACCTGAACTGGCAGCTCTTCAGCGGACTGGCAGTTCAGCAGACCCAGACTGGGTTCCAGGTGGTATGTTGCAGTTCAACTTGCACTAAGCAGCAGGTACTCAGACTGAGGAACAAATCTAGTATTAACAGTTGCAGAAAGGCCAGACAAGACCTTATCTGTTCAGGTCACGTGAGACTACACTGTCTTGCCATGTCCAGGGTAGTGCTGCAAAGCTGCCTCAGTGCAAAGTTCAAGGCACCTCGGCCCCACTGCTAGAGTCTCTGGTTCAAGACTCCTGGTGCCTCACTCCAGGTCTCTTGCTGAATACACTATCCAGTCATAGTGAACTCATTTAATCCTTGTGTAATTTTTTTAAAAAAGGGTCTTCACTAGAAAATTTTTTGTTGGATATTTACTTATTAAGCACATCTGCCACTGTATGCAAGCCTTATTTACAACAGGGGGAGAGCAACTGGTCCTCCCAGCACAGCATCCCTCCAGTGGCTGTTGCTGTTTATCTTATGTTTCTTTTTTTAGATTGTGAGCCCTTTGGGGACAGGGAGCCATTGTATGTAGGGATGTGCACGGAACCACTGAAGCGTGGTCCAGCACCGGGGGGTGTCTCACTTTAAGGGCAAGGGGGTAGTACTTACCCCTCCCGCTCCTTTTTCCCCTCCGGCGCTCCTCTTTGGAACAAAGTTTTTGGGGCGGCAGCATTCCTCCCTGCTGCCCCTGCCCCCGTTGTTGCCTGGAAAAAGCAGAAGTTACTTCCACGCATGCTCCCATAGCGGCGCGTGTGTGTCCGTTGCCGCCATGTGTGTGCGTGCCTCACACGTTACGTGCGCAACGTGTGAGGTGAACGCACGGCGGCGGCGGACATGCGTGTGCTGCAATAGGAGCATGCGCGGAAGTAACTTCTGCTTTTTCCGGGCAACAACGGGGGTAGGGGCAGCAGGGAGGAACGCTGCTGCCCCAAAAACTGCTCCAAAGAGGAGTGCTGGAGGGGGGAAAGTGGCGGGAGGGGTAAGTACTACCCCCCCTTAAAGTGAGACACACACACACACACCCCTGCTGGACTGGCCCAATTCTGAGCCGGTTCGGAGGCCTCCAACATGGCCTCCGGACCGGTTCCATGCACATCCCTGTATGTATGCATGTAAACCACTTTGGGAACTTTTGTTGAAAAGTGGTATTTAAATATTCATCGTAAATCACGTTTTCTTAACAAGATAATTTATTTTAAACAGTCAAATTACTGTCTCTATAGTTTTTTAATCTGTTCTTTATGTGAAATCCATCAAACATTGCTATAAAAATGGCTTGCCTTAAAATATATTGCTCCTGTAATGTCTTCATTTGCTATTGATTTACTTATGTGGTGGTAATATTTTTCTTTGTAGTCCCATCTAGTGATTAACTCTACAGTTCTTAAAGAAACCACTCAAGAAAGCTGCCCAGATACTACAGAGGGAAATGAACAAAAGATGGGGGCCAAAAGGAGAAAGTCTACAACCCTTAAAGTAAGTGATTATAAATCTGCTGTTTGAAAGGGCTGCTTTCTACAGCAAGTTTGTGCAGAAAAATAAGAATAGCAATATGACAAATTAGAACTGCAGGCTATATGTGTTTAATAGTAAGATTGATCAAAGCTTATATTATTTAACTAGTATGTTAAAGCCCGTTTTAAATACGGGCTCTAGTTATGGCGCTCCTGGCCCCCTGCCGCCATTCCCCTCTTCGCCGCCCGTCCGGCCTCCCTCCCTCGCAGCTGCTTTTCCCCACCCATCCCCCACGTTTAAGGGCCAAATTGGCCCATTCACTCACCCC
Organism: Hemicordylus capensis; assembly: GCF_027244095.1. Taxonomy (NCBI): domain Eukaryota; kingdom Metazoa; phylum Chordata; class Lepidosauria; order Squamata; family Cordylidae; genus Hemicordylus; species Hemicordylus capensis. The sequence goes on along the minus strand of NC_069658.1, from coordinate 118,536,089 downwards.
CGGCCGCAGAGAGCCAAAAAAGGGGCCTGACGGGGCCAGAGCGCCGCCGCCTCACCCGTACTTCTGCGGCGGCCGCCATCAGGGCCACTCGGCCCGCCGCTGCCTCACCCGCACTTCCCGTAGGGTGGTGGCCGCCGCCATTGGGGCCAGTTGCCCTGCCGCGGCCGCCGCCGCCTCGCCAGCACTCTATTCCCGTTGGCGGCGGCCGCTTCTCTGAGGCCGCCGCTTCTGGGCCCCAACATGGCCGCCCGTGTCTGGGCGCCCGTGTCTTTTTGGCCCGATCTGGGCATGCGCTCCGCGCATGCCCAGAATGGGCCAAAAAGACACGGGCGCACAGGATCACGCCATAGCCTTTTATTATATAGGATGGATAGAAGCCCATTTTATGCAGTGGGAATATCTGTTTTGAAGTGGTTTTGCTGTGTTGATGTAACAAAAGAATAGAAATACAAGATATTAACAGTGACCAACAAAAGTTGTAATTTTTGTATTAAATTACATCGGCTCACATGTTCTGCGGTGTTAGAAGTATGGAACAGGAGTTGCATCTGCGGAAGAGGCTATGTTGGAGTTCAGCCCAGAGTGTTCCTGAGCAGCCAGATGTGCCGGAGTGTGTGTGCTGCCCTCCGAAAGTACTTTTTGACTTAAGAAATATATCCCTGAGGGTCGTGCAACCTTCAGGGACATATTTCCAAAGTCAAAAGGTACTTTTTGGAGGGAAAAGAACAGCGAAAATTGCTGCTCCCTCCCCCTCCGTGTGTGTTTGGCTGCTCAGCATGCTCTGGGCTGAGGTCCAATACAGCCTTTTCTACAGATGGGTCTCTAACACGGCACAGAATGTGAGCCACTATCTCATACTTCAGTATAATCCTAAGTATATCTAAAAGGGATTTATACTGGTGGGTTATGCATGTTTTTCACTTTAATTTGTTAAGGCAGACAATTGGCTCAGACCTTTAGCAGTTGATGCCACAAAGGATATGTGATCACATTTAGACATTTTTCTGTCTTTTCACTGAAATGCCCAACTTTGCAAAGCAAGCAGTAAAGTATTGGCTAAGCTGAAGACTAATTTACAAAGCAGAGAATTCTGGAGTTGGAAGGCATCTTGGAGGTCTTGTAGTCCCAGTGCCCTGCTCAGTGCTCAGCAGGCTGTGTGGAACATCTATCTGTTCAAGTTCAGTGTGATCAGAATAAGATAACCAATGACATGCTGGTCACCAGTTTATTGCTGTGGTCTACATTTTATTCAGTTAAAAAAACCTGACTAGTTAAATATATATATTTTGTGAAAACATCTTCATTTGATTTTTTTAAAAAAATTAAACCACATAAGTTTTCACTTGGGGACAGGCTGTACATTATGGATACACTACCCATGTGTCCAACTTCACGTTTTCTGCAAGGTTAAGCTCAGCATGGGCAAAAGAGAATTACTGAACTTCTTTTTCCTAGCCATTTTTCTCTTGACTTGATGTTCGTCTTGAAGTTCCAAGAAAAGAAACATAACTGGAGAGGAATAGTTGTAGGGAGTGGGGGGTGAAGGAGCAAAACTTTGGTGGGGGGAAGGGTTCAACAGCCCTTTCTTTATGAAATTGTACATTGGGAACATAGGAAGCTACCTTATACTGTGTCAGACCATTGGTCCATCCAGCTCAGTATTGTCTACACTAGCTGGCAGTGGCTCGCAAAGGTTTTTCCAAGCAAGGGTTTTTCCCATGCTTACCTGGAGTCTGCAGGGATTTAACCTGGGACCTTCTGCACACAAAGCAGATGCTCCACCACTGAGCTGCAGCCCCACCCCCCTAAAGGGAATATTTTACAGCAGATAGCATTTATATGTAGTCACCCATCCAGATGCAAACCATTGCCAACCCTGCTTTGCAAAGGTGACAATTTATGCTTGCTATCTCAAGACTGGTTAATTTCTTTGCCTTACCCCTTCTGCTTTACATGAAATCCAAAGTGACCCACTTCTGACATGCAGTCTTGTGCTCATCATATCTAGTTTCCCTCTTATTCCTCTATGAGGCCTCAGTCTACACTTTAGCTTTCCTTGAATGACTGATTGACATTACTAGAACTGTGAAAACTAGGAATAGCTTGCCTTTGACAATCTTTTGGCCTGTAAGTTCTTACAAGATACACTCATACCTTTTGTATATAAAACTAATTTTCATAGAATTTGTGGCATTGACTGCTTTAAATCTTCTTTAAGCTCTTGCAGGTGATAATTGCATGCCAAAATAATTTAAAATACCTCCACTTCCAAAAACATGCTGTTGCTTCTAGAGAGAATTAGCCTGGGGCCAAAAGAAGATCCATTAATGTGAGTTGTTAGAGGAGTTGGCTTCAACAGGCAAATTGTCTGAATACCCATGGCAATAGAACACTAGTAGAGTTACTGTTTGGATATCTTTTATGGAATTGCAGCTTGCCTTGAGTACAGCATATGGAGAAAGGCAGGATAGAAATGAAATTAATATCAAGCACTGGTATGTAAGATGAATTTTAGAAATGGGAATAGAAAGAGGATGTAGGAAAGGGAGAAGGGAATTAAAAATGGTATAAGCCAATATAACTGTTAATTGTATCTTTTTTAAAAAAGCACATAGGCAATTCTATCATTATGTACACATAGCCTGGGTATTTTTGCTTCCTGCTAACAGTTTTTAAAAGTAATTACACATGTATTAATTTGAATATTGTCTAAAGAGCTACTAGAACATTTTGAATAGATTTATGGCTTGCTTAATAAACAGCAGTGCTGTTTTGCTTTTCTGTTTTCTAAAACATCAAAGAAGAGGTGTATCTAGGGAAAATAGCGTCTAGGGCAAGCACTAAAATTGCACCCCCCGTCCTAATATCTGACACCCATCTTTCAGATAGCTTTACCATAATACCAGCTGAAAAATACAAGTTAAGCCTGTTAATCTTTTAATATTTCAAAAACTATTTAATAGTGGACATAGTCAGACCAAAAAATGCTGGAAAACTACAAATTTCAGAATGCTGGGGTTCATGGAATACCCAAATACTATGTGGAGGTGTACTTGGAAAACTAAACAGAAGTGCCTGTCTAATTCTCTACTATGCATTATAGCATCGCTTATTACATAAGTTTTAAAAATAAATGGAGAACTTGAGTTTTCCCAGATACTCTGAAAATAATTAAAGGATATGCAGAGTAAACTATGTCACTGCTTGGAATGTATTCTAGTATTTGAGAAAGACAGTTAAAATGAGAGAAAGAGAGCAAGAAACTCCCAGTGGGCCTTAATACTAAGGATTTCACACTGATTCAAAGACAAATTCACCACTAATAGCCATATTATTAAGACATCACATTTAACTCACTTATCACAAGAAGCAAAGTAAGAGCAAATGAATACAATCCTAGCTCATACGCTTCAGCTCAGTATTCACAGGGCCTGATTCTCTTTACATAGTGCCAAACTGAACATGTGTACAGTGACTTATATTATATTAAATTAAAAAAATTTTTTTTACCTGTAGCCCCTTCAGGGGGCTTCCTAAAGGCTGTGAGGAGGGGTCTGCAAAGGTTCCCCCTCCCCCCGCTGGCCTCTAGGGCCTCGCAGGGACCATTTGAGCATGTGTGATGGCCACTTTTTAAATTTTTTTTTTTAAATGGCCGCTAAAAACAAAATGGCAGCTGCGCATGCACAAATGGCCTCTGCGAAGCCTGACCTGTCCTAGGGCCTCACAGAGGCCATTTGATCATGCACGGTAACCATTTTGTTTTCGGTAGGCTTAAAATTTCTTTATATTAATTTTTAAAAATGGCGTCCCCCCTTCAAGTGGCGCCTGGGGCACGTGCCCTGCCTGCTGTACCCTAGCTATGCCTCTGCATCAGAAAAGGAAGGTGTTCCTTGAAAGTGTATCAGGAAAAACAAGAAGGAACATGTGTAACAGTATAAGTTGTAGACCTTGAGACCCAAATACTTGATGTCTGAAAACGCCCCTCAGCAACAAGGAAGGGATTAAATGCAGGTCTGCAGGGAGGTAACACACATTCTGTAGATAGTAATAGTATGTGGGGGCACTTTGTCCCCTCCCCGTGCTCTGCACTCCAATTAAATGGGTATCAAGGTTCCTCGTAGATGAAGTAGAAAGCTATGTAGTGATTTTATGTTGGAATCAGTGAGTTATCTGAGCTCTAGACAAGACTGGTGTCTTTACCAGGGGAATGGTAGCATATCTAACCCTTTTGATAACAACAAAAGTTCCAAATAGCCAGGAACTCCTCTAAGGCACAGTTCTACAAAAAACAATCTTACTGAAGATAGTTAAAACTGCATATAGTTACAGTCTAAGCTTATGATTTTCTTGCATTGATTTATTCAGGCGAGTAAGAGTGTTACAGAGCAGTTTGATAACCTTTTTGAATCTCAGAGGAACAGATTACCAAGTTTTTTTAGGGAAGTGCCACTGAGAGTGTATTGATGGCTTTCTCCTGGGAGAGTGCTGCTTGGAGCAGAGAATGCTTCTTGGCATTGGGGCCAGTTAAGATGACTTTGCTGCTGCTTCAGTACAAGATGGAGTTTTGGGTCCAATTTGGATTTGTACTTAGTAAACCACAGGGTAGCAGGCCCTTCACACAGGCCAGCTATGGTGATCTAACTGTACCATAAGACAGAATGTTACGATTTGTGTATTGCAGTGAACTACATGATTCTGTTACTGTAGCTAATAGTATTTTGATATTCTAATATCACAAAATCTTTGGTTTTAGATGAGAGTTAAGGTGCTTACAATTTTCTCCTGTATTTTAAAAAGTGTGGGCATTTCAAATTAAGGCGATTACCTTAATTTCCGCGTTATGTGTACAGTAAAAACTTTGAAGTTTCATTCTGTACAGTGAGGTTCTGTGCACTCATATTTTTCCTTGGCCTTTCAGGTTAGCATTCAGCTGGGAGAAATGCATGCAGGCAGGAATTCAACACATGTAGCTCCCCTAATCACTTCTTAAAGATGCTCCAATGAATTTCTGCTTGATATATGTCTACAAGGCATAGTGCTTCCCCAAAATGTCACCTACATTTCCCCAAAATGTCAACTGTACACACTATAGTAAGTGTACAGTATATGTAGAAATTCAACAATTGCTTTCTCCAGATACACCTGATGGATTTTTGCTTGATACAATGTGACATTATTCACCGTATCCTACAAATGGGCTGCAAGGAGAAAGCCACTGTATTGGCATTAGTCTGAATGCAGGAGGGAGAAAGTGAATTTCTTCCTGGACAATTACTATAGCACGTGGTAGTTTGAGGAAGCACTGTTCCTCATAAGGATGCATCAGACAAATCCATTTGGTTGTATTTCTAGGAAATGACTGTGGATGCAATGGATTATGAGGCATTTTAATTTCTGCCTGGACATTTAGACTAATGGCATTGCAGTGGGTTTCTTGACCCTCAACCTGAATGGAAGAAAGATCACCAGGTTTAAACTTTCCTTGATGATTTGCACTGTGTTTAGTGGTGTTCCTGTGGTTTCAAATGAAGAACAAGAAGATGGAGGGCATTGCAAGCTTATATCATGTTATACTAACATATTTCCTACCTCAAAAATATTAAAAATTCAGGATGCTTTTGGGGAAGACATGAAAATGTATCTTGAAGGAGAAAGAAAAGCTGCATCTGCTGAAATTCCTTCTGTGTGCATCTGCAGAGACACACTGTGTGTGTGGAGCATACTCCTCACCCTTTATTAGACACATCCAGGTCTAATTTGTAATGTATACAGTGTCATCGTGTTTCACAAATCGCCAAATAAATAGTAAGGAATATAGGATCCTGGATCGTGATCCGTTGTAATAATAAGCAATGGGTTCTGCGCCTGCGCAGGGACCTCGCGGGCTGACTGAGTAGCTCCTCATGATGCCATGCCCCGTCTGCACGTGCTGTGCAAAGTTAGTTAAGATTGACGATTGGGCCATCCTCCTTTCAGTTTCTCTTTGACCGCCTTAGTGTTCAAACCTCGTACTATAGCTCCTCAGAAAATAACTACTATTTAAACTACTTGGATTTGGATAATGGACTTCCTTTTGGATAACAATTTGGCTTGTTTTGCTGTTATGGACTACTCTGTATTTGACCAGGAACGGAATAAACACAAACAATTTTTCTAACGATTTGGCATCAGAATAAAAACGGTCTAACAGTAAAACAAGTCAAATGGTTATCCAAAAGAAAGTCCGTTATCCAAATCCAAGTAGTTTAAAGAGTAGTTATTTTCCATTTAAATGAAATTCCATTACAGTCTTTGGATGAATTCGTGGGTCGAGCCTCATGACTACCTTATGTAGATAGAATTGTGTATAACGTGTATTTATGCAGAGAGCTGTCATCTCTCTAGCTCGCTGCGCTGATGTGATTGCCACCAGGAAAACAGCCTTCAAGGTGAGTAGATGCATCAGAACCGTCGTTAACGGCTCAAATGGCTGCTCTGTTAAAGCCGCCAGTACCAAAGATAGACTCCTGCTCAATTGAAGGGACCTCGTGGGCTGACTGAGTAGCTCCTCATGACGCCCCGCCCCATCTGCACGTGCTGTGCAAAGTTCGTTATGATTGATGGTTGGGCCGTCCTTTCAGTTTCTCTTTGACCACCTTAGCGTTCAAACCTCGTACTATAGCTCCTCGGAAAATAACTACTCTTTAAACTACTTGGATTTGGATAATGGACTTCCTTATGGATAACAGTTTGGCTTGTTTTGCTGTTACGGACTATCTGTATTTGACCAGGAACAGAGTAAACACGAACAATTTTTCTAACAATTTGGCATCATAATAAAAACGGTCTTTACCTCAGTAATGGAGGTGAAGAAAACTTTCAAGCACTGTGTGAAGTGCCGGGCTAAACTCCTGTTGACTGATCTTCATGACACTTGCTTGATGTGCCTTAGGGAGGAGCACAACACAGCTGTGTGCAAGATTTGCAGCTCCTTTTTGAAACAAACAAGGCAAAATAGAGCGCTGCACCTTAAGGGCAGCGTTATATGATGAGGTGCTCTGCCCTCCGATGCCGCGACCAAACTCACTGTCGGTAACGAGTGGCCAGTCGACATTGATTGCTAAGTCAACATCTAGTGCTAAGTCTAGCACTCGCAGAACTGCACAGTAGCAGTCTAAAACGGCGGGCGCTGATCCACTGAAAACTGGAGATGGGCTCTTTAAGAAGCCTAAGGAGGTGTCGAAGAAGACACATAGGCACAGCAAATGCAGGCACCGTCATGAATCCGAAAGTGATTCTGATGAAAATGCAGTGCCCCCGAAAAAGAACACCACACCCCATCTCCATCAGTGGCACAGGCATTTGAGGGTGACTTGGATGAATCGGCCGCAGTGCCGGTGACATTTTCGGCATCCATGGCAGCAGCTTCGATGTTAACCTCGACATCGACATTGACCATGGCTTTGACGATGCCTGCTGCATCTTCGACATTGACCATGCCGACATCGAGTGCAGCTTCGACGTCAACATTGACAACAGCTGTCACACTGAAATTGACAGCAGAATGCAATACACTCGGCCTGCAATCAAGCCGGCAAGTTCAAGCGTCAACGTCGATGAGTTCTCACCAGCGAGGACACCGGTACAATCTCCCTTGAGCCCAAGAACCCCCAACTTGCAGGCACGAATTGGGGAACAAATAGATGGTTGCTGCCAACGTCAAGGAGCTTGATCTACTTTATAAGAGCTGCTGAACTCAGCCTCCAGTACACCGTCTGGATCTACTTTTCATGGGTTCCTGCGCACGGGTCTTGACATTGAGCAGGATGGGGAACCCATGCATCCACCAAAAATACCATCCATGTCTCTGCTTAGAATTCAACAAACGTCAGCTCTCTCTTCTGCACAAAACTCCATTTCAATTACAGCTTCCTCATCGCAGCATTTTGAAACTCAGCCCACACAGTTTACTCCAGCTCACTCCTGTAGTTTCTGCCACTTGCTTCCTAATAACTATGCTGATTATCTGCGTTGGAAAGCAGGACAGGCATCTTCTGCCCGACAAGAGAATTTGGCACAACCAGAAACCCTGCAATTTTAGGTGGCGCAACTGGTACAACAACTTGTGATGATGCCACAGACGTTGTACCTGATCACGCTAAAGTTGAAAGGCCTTGCTAATGTTTCAGTCAAGGTGCATTTAGCGGCTATTACTTCAAAACACAGAGGTTGGGATGGCGCTACCGTTTTCTCCATTCCTGAGTGCAAGCGCTTTATGAAGGGCATTAGCAATTTGTATCCGCCTATTAGAAAGCCAATTGAGCAGTGGAGTCTACCTTTGGTACTGGCGGTTTTAACAGAGCAGCCGTTTGAGCCGTTAGCAACAGTTCTGATGCGTCTACTCACCTTGAAGGCTGTTTTCCTGGTGGCAATCACATCAGCAAAGCGAGTTAGCGAGATGACGGCTCTCCGCATAGATACACCTTATACACAGTTCTATCTTCATAAGGTGGTCATGAGGCTCAACCCATGATTTCGTCCAAAGATTGTAACGGAATTTCATTTAAACCAGGAAATAATCTTACCTACCTTTTTCCAGGACCCCTAAACGCCCTTTGAAACATTGTTACATTCTTAGGACGGACGTAGGGTCTTTCTCTATTACCTGCAGAGTACTCTGGCATTCTGAAAAATGAAGAAGCTGTTTGTGGGTTACAAGGGTAGGTGCAAGGGCCGCCTTATATCCCGCCAACGTTTGGCGCACTGGCTAGTAGAGTTGATATTCATGGCATATCAGCGGCAGGGTGTGCCATCACCGAAAACGGTGCGTGCGCATTCCACCAGAGCGTATGCAGCTTTAGCAGCCCATCTTTCAGGCACCAGGATGGTAGAGATCTGCATGGCAGCTACATGGTCTTCACAACAGCCGTTCATTAGGCATTGTGCAATAGATTTACAAATGGCCCGGGAGGCAAACTTTGGGCGAAATGTTATTAAAAGGGTGTTGCCTTGAGCTTTGGGTCTTCTGCACCCGCCTCCTGGAGGAAAGCTGGCTAATCACTCATTGCTTATGATTACAACGGATCATGATCCAGATAAACAGGTTGCTTACCTGTAACTCTTGATCTGGAAGTGATCCATTGTAGTCATAAAACCCACCCATGCTGTCCCCACTGCAGTAGGAGTGACTTTGGAAAATGGCATGGTGAACATCACAGATCGTCATTACTGGCGGTCTATAGGAAACTGAAAGGAGGATGCCACAACTGTCAATCTTAACGAACTTTGCAGAGCACGTGCAGACGGGGCGGGGTGTCATGAGGAGCTACTCAGTCAGCCCGCGAGGTCCCTGCGCATGTGCAGAACCCATTGCTTATGACTACAACAGATCACTTCCAGATCAAGAGTTACAGGTAAGCAACCTGTTTAACCATTTGTAGATATAAGTGGGAGGAGCTGCTGAGTTCCTTGTCAGAGCCAGAGGGCCCAGGACTTTTAACAGTTGTATGACAGGCGGACGCTCAACATTCTGTACCAGACCTTTGGTTTAAAATACAAATTTAAGTGAAAATTTCAATGGAAATATTAATATTGTTCTTTGCTGAAAAGCAGGCAACCTTAAAATACAGTGAACGTGCTGCTACTTCACATGTTCCCATTAAGCATTTGTGTCCATTGTTACCAGTGCTCTCTTCTGTGTGGTGACTCTTACAGTTGAAATCTTGCTTACTTCTGCCATACCTGGAGCTCTCTGTTTAACTGTTGAATGCCAGACAGAAACTCAGTAGGTGGAGTCTCCCCCAGCACTTGGAGATTGGAATTTCACTCATTCTGGCTGTCATGTAACTGGAGTACAGGCAGAATATCAACAGGTGCCTCTTCATCCTCATATGCTGGGTAAATAAATAAATAGGTATATAAATAAATAAATTTGCACCTGTTAAATGTCTGTTTGCAACTGTTAAATGTCCTGGGCCCTCTGGCCATTACAAGAAATTCAGTAACCCCTCTCCCTTATGCAGTACAAGGGTGGACGATTGTAAAAGCCAAACAGGAACACTGAGCTCTAGCATTTGGAGATTTAATAAAGCAAAATGAAAGAGGAGGCCACTGTCAGATAGAAGCAATCATAGCTAAGGAGCCAAGGCCTATGAGATAGAGGAACAGACCTCAGAGATATTAGTTAAACCATTCAAGTGTAATGATTGCCTCTTATTTCCAAGACATTTTTCCTTCCAGGAGGTAGGGGAGCAGATTTCACTAGCCCTAACAGAAACCCTTCTCAGCTGTTTCCAGGGCTAACTTTCACAAATCCCTTTTCAGTCATATGTGGGGCAAAAGTCCCATACAAGCCTGGAATTCAGTTTGTTTTATCTACACAATGCGAGAGAGATCAGGGAGGTTGAGCACTACTGATGTCATAATCACTTCATCCAGTGGGAGAGTGTTTTTGCTCTGCAAGGGAGATTTGCTTTTAAACAGGCCTTTAAAGCAAACTACTCCATGTAGGACAAAAAAAACACACACTACCTAATGGTGAGCTGCTTAATCGCATACTACTACTAAAAATGCTATATGAGATTTGGAGATATCTCTGTTGTGAAACCAGTGAATGAGGAAGCAAGACGGTATGTCTTCGCTTCAAATTTGGTACTATTTCCCCGCAAAGCACAAATATAACAAATTACAGTTTAAAAAACAAACAAAACCAGCAACAGCTTTAGACGAAGTGTCCAACACTTCCTAGAAATATTCCACATATCTCACAGTTCTGTTTGGTTCATGTCTATGAAAGATGGTTTTGAGTTCATATTTTTGCTGCTATCTAGGGATGTACATGGAACCGTTCAGCGGACCGACGTTCAAGCCGGTTCGAAGGTGGTGGGGTGGATAACTTTAACGGTGGGGGAGGGTGCTCTTACCCCTCCCACTGCATTTCCCCATCTGTGCCTTGTATTCAAATGATCTGGCAGGGCGGCAGTGTACCTTCCTGTCGCACATGTACTGGGAACTTCCGGTCACTTCCAGTCTGAGGAAGCAATGGGGTGGCATGGAGATACGCTACTGCCCTGCCGGACTGTTTGAATACACAGCGCAGGTGGGGGAAAGCGTTCTGGGAGGGGTAAGAGCACTCTTCCCCACCCTTAAAGTTATTCCCCCCCTCCTTTGGACCAGCAGGTGCTGATTCTGTGCCCATCCCTACTGCTATCTCCTAAAATAGCTAGTATATATCAATAGGCCTTAACCAAGGCTGCTGTCTGGATCCCCCTGAGGAAAAGTTTCCACCTCAGGCCCTCTGAATCCTCTCAGAATTGCTTCACAATAAATGTTCATGTGAACACAGTTATAATGCAATAGCAAGCTATATTATTAGCTACACAACCCCACCTTAAGTAACAATTGGGTGACTATCCCTTATAACTGAAACAGTTAAAGTATAGGCTTTAACTTAGCCTAGCTGTTCTGCATGAAAGCTTTCGGCTTTAGCCCTCAGAATTGTGCCTTTTGGCCATGTATGGGAACTTATACTCTACTTTACAGCCCCAAGTGAACAAGCCCCCAGATTCTTTGGTTCCAGTCCTTAAAGGAGTAGGGATTCCACGAGCCTTCTTCCTTCTTTGAGGACATGCAAGTCTTAACCAGCCTCTGGGATATTGGTGGGGGCAGGAGGGATGCCCCAACAGTTCTCTCAGGTCAAAGCTGGCTCCTCCAGAGCTTACAATGTGGAGCTCTTCTGGTCTGGGCTCTCTACTTATTTTAATAAAAAGCTGAAAGAGGGCATAGCCTCTGACCACAATAGAATACATTTCTCCCCTTTAAGCCATAGGCTCCTGTTTAATGGTCACTATCTCTTGCTTTATTCTCTGCAAAGCAAGAGAGGAGGGCTTATTGGCATCTTTGTTTTAAATATGGGATGCTGTGCATAATGTCAAGAGTTCTGTGAGCACAGTGCTGGATGACGTGGTGGTGGAGGAGGTTAGCATCCTCTTTTCCAAAGTGCACAGCCAGATGCTTCCAGGAAGCTACAAAAAGTGCAGCAAGGAACCCCACACACCATTCCTCACTTCCTCAGTGTGGGGAACTGAAGTCTCCATATTAACAGGCTTTCTGGCTCTGATGTACAACCTCCATGTTCAAGGGCAGCCCACATCAGGATGCTAGTTTGGTGGTGGGTGAGAATGGTGTGTGGGATTTCTTTGCTGCACTTCTTTGGAGCTACCTGATCCTTTGTCCCAGTTCTTCACAGGTTAGAAATAAACACCAGATAAATAAAAGATTTTCTTAGCTCAGTAAGTTCTGTGTTTGCTGAGGGACCAGGGAGAGGAAAGCAAAAGAGAGTCCACATTCTTGCCTAGGATTTCTGCTGGTCCTGAGGCTATAGGTGCTTGTTTACTCAGAAGTAAGTTCCAATAAAACCACTAGACTTCTTTCTCAGCAACTTCTTCCAAGCTTTGCTTCCTCTTTTTTGTGAAGAGAAAGGGAACAGAGGGAGATAACAAAAGCACATGAAAGGAAAGAGGTGGGAGAAGGGGACGATTGTATAACTATGTAAGCGCTAAAGTGCTTATAGACTCTCCTTATCAGGCAACTGTATTCCAAACCAGGAATTCATTCTCTAACAACATTTCCCAACTGATGTGCCATTGTACACTAGTGTATCATGGGACACCCTCCATTCTGTGCCACACTGACTTGCTTTGAGATAGCTGCAAAAGCAGGGAATTCCGCTTTTGTAGTCAACTCGTCCCATAGTGCATTGGGAAGGAGGTGCCACCTTTCCAATACATAAAAGAGCAAGTTGGTTGCAAAGAGTTTAAATTCCTGTCTTTTGCAGCTGACCTGCCCCATAATGCACCAGGAAAGTACAAATATATCTTGTGGTGGCTATGCTGTTGTCCTGGGTGAGCAGTGTGTCCTGATTTCCCCCCTAATCTTAATTATTGACGGGTGGAAGACTGGGGAAACACTGCTCTAGAATTTGCTAGGACCTACCCCTCCCATCTCTGGCTTTAGAATCCTCAATGGGACATATTGCTGATCTGTGTCCTTAGCTGATTGTACCCTATTATGGGATGAGCTTTTGGAGACTACTAAAGAGACATTACAATATTGAAAAGGTACATTATCTGTGGTGAAAAAAGGTTACCAACACTTAACCCCCCTCTTTTTAGGAGTTGATGTTTAACCTGTTTTATCTCAGCCATTTTTCAACTGATCTGCATTGAATTTGGAGGAGTGGTGGTGCTTGTCATTTTGTTGATGTGTACAAAATTTTAAGGGGATTGGGTGAATGTTATAAATTTTATGAACAATAGAATGTTCATGGCTTTTGGTGGAAAACTGTTTTTACTTGAACTCTACAGGCAGTATTATGCCTTTATGATACTCTACATCAGTGTTTCTCAACCACCGGTCCGTGGACTGGGTCGGTTCATGAGGCCTTGGGTACTAGTCCATGAGGCATCACTAATAAAAATCACCCTCCAAAAAAACAATTTTGGGCTGGCGGGGGCCACTGGGAGCTCTCTGGAGCTCATTTCCAGGCAACCCTTGCTGCTGGGTAACATTCATTACACTTCCTTGAAATGAACATTATCCAGCAGAGAGGGCTGCCTTGAAATCAGCTCCGGACAACTGCCCAAAATAGTTTATTCGGAGGTGCCGGGGGGTGGGTTGGGGGTGAGGGGGGCAACCCCCTTAATAACTGCCAGTCTAGGAAACTGTACATGAATAATGTACCAGTGAATTACTCCAAAAACGTTGAGAAACACTGCTCTACATGATGCATATATATTCTATTGTATATAACTTATATTATACCTTTTTAAAAAGCAAGAGTTCTTATGTTCCTGAAACAATTTATAGCTCATGCTTTGAGTAGTGTTTTTCTCACAGTAAGTGAATGGATAGCTGAGTTTGTCTTTTTTTCAGTTTCCATTGTGTCTTGCACAATGAAAGTATAGCATATTGCTTGTGTAATCCAATCTATTCTTCCCTAATAAAGAAGCAAAACCAATCTGAATCTGAGCATTTTCACAGAAGGGATTGCCCTTTTAAAGCAGGTTCCAATTGGCTGTTTGTTTTGACAAGATTGTCTGCTTTCATCTTGCTTGGTGAGACCAGACTGAAGCCTAGCAAATGGTTTCCTTGTGGAAGGTGTGCAAGATAACACTAGAACCAGGGTCATCCCATGAAATTGATTGCCAGGAAATCTAGGACAAACAAACAGAAGTAATTTTTCACACAACGCATAATCAACTTGTGGAATTCACTGCCATGAGATGTAGCAGCAGCCAACAACCTAGATGGCTTTAAGAGGGGTTTGGATAACTTCATGGAGGAGAGGTCTATCATCGACTACTAGTTGGAGGGCTAAAGGCCACCTCCAGCATCAAAGGCAGGATGCCTCTGAGTACCAGTTGCAGGGGAGTAACACCAGGAGAGGGCATGCTCTCATCTCCTGCCTGTGGCTTCCAGTGGCATCAGGTGGGCCACTGTGTGAAACAGGATGCTGGACTAGATGGGCCTTGGGCCCGATCCAGCAGGGCTGTTCTTATGTTTTTGTGAGGGTATTTTGTGTTGTTTGGGTTTTTTTAACAACACTATCAGGACAGATTTCCAGGATAAAAAATAACCTGCCTCATTGGGGTCCCTTGATCAGGCTTTCAGATTAAATCTATGTATGTGTAAGTGGCTTGCATTTTACTTAGTTTGTCCCATCAGTAATGTAAGAGAATACAGTTGTTTGTATCTGGCCTTTTTATTCTTCTAAAAAATTTAAGAGGGCAATTCAGCAAAGAGTTTGTTCAAACTTGAACAAAAAAAAAAAAAATTATATGGCTACAGCTGACTGTGTTCATTTACCATTTCAAAAAATTCAAAAGCCCCATAATAGTACCACATCCATAGGGCTACAGTAATTATACTAACTCTACATGAATGTAAGTGAAAACAAATTGTTTTGGAATCTTATTTCCAGGGATCTTCGAAACAGGATAATATAACCACTGAAGTTGAAATAGAAGAAAAGGAGATGGATACGTCAAAAGATGATGATCCTTTAGAAAAACCTAGCAGTGAAGTATGTGGACCCAAACCTCAGATTTTTTTTTTTTAATTTGGACATGGCTCAAATTTTCTGCTAACACCTGGAGATTTCTCATTTCCTTCCCTTTGTTTTGCATGCAAATCCCTCCCCCAAAAGCCATTTCTTGGTGACATTATATATGAGTTTTACCAATCTAAGTTGAAATAACTGGTTGTACTCCTAAACTTAATTTGAGAACCTGAATTTAATCAGAATCTATCATGCTATTTCAGTAGTGTTATCTAACTGCCAAATAGGGTAAAGGATGTGGGAGGAAACTTGCATATGGATAGGAGGGGTGGAGGAGGACACTTGTGATTTCCCAGCCTGGTACTGACTTCCTAAAACCTGTTAATTTGTTAACAGGAAC
Source organism: Hemicordylus capensis (assembly GCF_027244095.1). Lineage (NCBI taxonomy): Eukaryota > Metazoa > Chordata > Lepidosauria > Squamata > Cordylidae > Hemicordylus > Hemicordylus capensis. Next base: position 118,520,652 of record NC_069658.1, on the reverse strand, counting down.
TTACAAGCACTGACAAATCAAAGCAAGAGTTCTTAATTCAAATCAGCTGAGGGGTCACTTTTACATTCTTGTTAATTCAAGGATGATATTGCTACATTAACACAGAAATGCATTTGAACAAGGGCTATCTTTTTATTTTATTTTTTATCTTTGGAGATTTGTGCAACACCTAGCTTCTTTTTAGATGCTTAATAAATAACCCAATTTTTCTCTATCCTCTTTTCTTGATAGTATTTTCAGTCTCCCTCTCCATAGCTCATGCTCTCTATGCTAACACGGATCAGCACTACTACTTTTGTTATTCTCTCTTTTTTTCCTTTCTGCACTCTCATTTCTCACTGTTCACTTTTCTTTCTTTGCCCATCTTACACAGGTTTTCTGAAACCTATGCTGCTCTCCTTTTTCTCTCTTCACCACTATGAGGTTCTGCATCCATGATACACTCATTTTTCTTGTTCTCCACATACTGTCTTCCTCTTTTTCATTCCTTCAGAATTAGTCTTGCTCTCTGTCTCCTCCTCTCTCATGTCTTCTACCTCTCACTTTGGCAACAGCACATAAGGTTTTCACTCAGCTATTGACACAGTGAAGCCCTTCTCACAATTAGTGAGAAGAGCTTTGGGGCTACTGTGGGGGAAGGAGGGTTTACCTTCCCTTCCCTGCAGAGGATCACAGCAAGGTCCCTGGGCAGCTGGATCGCTTGCCCAGATGAGCAATGGCTCTCCTGCAGGCCACTCACGCCTTGCTCGGCCGCTTCGGGGGTCGGGCTCCACCAAGCCCCAATAATGTACTGTGTGAGTGCATGGTGCATTACTGGGAGCCCCCTCCCCCCGAGTGTGCCTGACACACAATCGTGCAGACACATGATCAAGAAAACGGGTTTAGGAGAGCACTCGCTTCTCCTAACCTCATTCAACGAGGAGGCTACATAGGTGGGTTTGCTGCCTTGTAGCCACTGGGCTTGGGTGCAAGCCCAGTGGTTCACACACAGAGCAGAAACTGGGCTGGGCTTCCTTAGCCTGGTTTCTGCTGAACGTGTGATTAGCCTCAGTGAATATTCAGCTGTTTACACAGTCCAGGCGTTTCAGGTACAGGTGAGCCATATAGAGTAGGGATGTGCACGGAACTGGCAGGAGCCTGTTTGAAAGCAGGGAGTACACCTTTAAGGGTGGGGGAGGGTGCTCTTACCCCCCGCCCCACACCCCACCCCACCCCGCCATGTTTCCCCCATCGGCGCTTTCTTAAAAACTGGTCCGGTGGGGCAGCAGCGTACCACTGTGCCGCACCATTCCCTCCTCAGTACAGAAGTGACCAGAAGTACCCTGCACATGTCACGCTCACTCGCATGCACGTCGAACGCACATGCAACAAGCACACACATGCGGAGTACTTCCGGTCACTTCCAGACAGAGGAGGGAACAGGGCGGCATAGAGGTACGCTGCCGCCCTGCCACACTGGTTTTTAAGAGAGCACCGGTGGGGGGAAATGCAGCCGGGGTGAGGGGAGTGCAGCCTCCTTCGGCTTAAAGGTGTCTCAACCACCTGAACCGCTGGTTGTTCAAACCTGTTTGGAGGCCTGTGCACATCCCTAATATAAAGTGGCTAGTTGCAACAGGCTGGAAATTTTTTTCCTGTCTTCACCATATGCTTCTGAATTCAAAAGAAGCTAAGCAGACTTGGGAATACAGGAATTATTTCATCCTTCACCCAGTTGCTTTTTTTGAAGCACTTTGAGTGAACCTTCACACTATTACACTGGTGTTGGGGAGCCACTACAATGTGGAAACTTACCATGCTGCCAGTGTAATTTGAGGAGCCCATTGCTATATCTCCTAACCATGCCAGCATTGCCCTTTCTAGAAACTCTTTGTGTTCTGGAGCTGTGACATCGGTACACCTGGCCCACACCTTCAGACATTACTCTTAACAGTGCACAAATGAGGTTCCGCATCAGCTTCCATGCCAGTGTAACATAAAGGAGCCTTGGAAATGAGAGAAGAACACAGACGGTTACTCGGAATTCCTCCAGGAGGTTAAGGGAGGACCTTATGTTGTGTAGGACTGATTTCTGTATTTTTAGAATTGAAGAACTGGTGTAATGAAATAATTACCAGTCTAATACTAGCTCATTGTGCTACTTGTGCTTCTGTTCCAAACGCATTTATCTTGAAGCAAATCCCATTTTAATTAACTTTACTTCCAAATTAAACATTTCAAATTGTAGGCCAGGATCCAAAAGATCTGTGGCATGATCCATTGAAACCATTAGAATGTGTTCTGTGCCTGTGCTGGAACCTGTTGTTGTGGAGTACCATAGCTCTTGGTGCTTGTGCCCGCCCCATGTGTTTAGGGCTTCATAGGTTATAACCTTGTACTTTGCCTGGAAACTTATCGGCATTCAGTGTAGATTTTTTAAGATAGGAGTGATATGGTCTCTCTCAGATGACCCAGAGACCAACCTGGCTGCCACATTCTGGACTAACTGCAGTTTCTGGACTATGTACAAAGGCAGCCCCACATAGAGTGCGTTGCAGTAGACAAGTCTGGAGGTCACCAGCAAATGTACTACTGTTCTGAGGTCATTTATTTCAAGAAATGGACGCAGCTGGCATATCAACCGAAGCTGATAAAAAGCACCTCTGGCCACTGCCTTAACCCGGGACACCAGGGAGAGTTTTGTGTCCAGAAGCATCCCCAGACTGCGTACCTGTTCCTTCTGGGGAAATGTGACCCCATCCAGAACAGGCAGATCAAAATCATCTCCCGAATTCCGACTCTGCACAATAAGTACCTCCATCTTATCGGGATTCAGTCTCAGTTTGTTACTTCTCATCCAGCCCATCACCGACTCCAGGCACTCATTTAGAGAGGTTATGCCTTTTCCTGATGATATTGACATGGAGAAATAGATTTGGGTGTCATCAGCATACTAATAACACCCTGCACCAAATCTCCTGATGATGTTTCCCAGTGCTTTCATGTAGATGTTAAACAACATCGAAGACAATACGGAGCCCTGAAGAATACCATACCAAAGTTCAGTTTTTTAAGAACAACAGTCCCCGAGGGACAATCAGACAAGGCAATCAGATGCTCCAGAAGGATACTATGGTCGATAGTATTGAAAATGGCAAACACATCAAAGCATGCCAAAAAGAAAAAGGTCGATAGTATTGAAAATGGCAAACACATCAAAGCATGCCAAAAATCAAAAGGAAACATAGACTTTGAAAGCAACTCCGTCCCTGTCTTGGGCACAGGAAGTAGTTTTTGTGTCGATATCAAGATCATTGACTCCTACTGTGTCAACATTGAGACAACACCAAAACAAACAACTTCAGTGTCGGCTTTGACATCGAAGGACCTATCCTCGACATCGACAAGTGCCGTCTGTATCCAGGTATCGACATCGAGGGAACTTGCCATAGCAGCGTTGATGTCGACACACGTTTTGTCCACTACATCACTCTCGGCATCGAGACCTTAGATGCCGAAACCACAAACCCCACCGGTGTCTAAATCAGCACTGATATTGAGAGTGGTTTCTTTGTTCTTGGCAGCGACACCATTGAAGTCCCTGTTGGCGCCAAAGGCAAAGCAGTTGACCTCGACATTGAACACACTGGTATTAACAGATACTGTGACACCTCGATGCTAGGTGCTGGTTACTTTTGAGGTTGAGGAAGAGGACTGTTCTGGTGTTGAGGAAGGGAGCATGTGGGATCCAAATACTGCACGATCTACTATCTATGTTGAACTCCAGCACTACCACCCCTTCAACTTTTAGGGGTTTTGCACAATCGGAAGAGAGGGAGACGCGTTCTCTACCTCCAGAGATGGCATATTCAACAGTGGCATGTACAAATCAACAAGTGCCCCATGTTTTAACGGCAGCACAGTTGTCCACTTTGTCTTCTTGGCTACACATGTGGATTCTCTCATGGCATTTCACTTACTGGACAAGCGAGTGTCCTTGGCCAGACTTCTCTGGGAGTGGCTTATAACTGTGATGAAGATAGGTCGTGGAGGTCTGCAGGGTTCAATTGCAACAATCCTCTGGCCAAAGCTTATTCTCAGTCTCTTCCAGTACGCATGCTGGCTGGGGGGCGGGGGTGCTCCTGCTCTGGTACCATTGTTTGGTACCAGAATAGAAGCATCCCCCCAGCCAGCGTGCATACTGGAAGAGCCTGAGAATAAGCTCTGGCCAGAGGATTGATGTGATGACAGTAGCTGCAGCCACACAGACTCTTAACAGAATCTCTTTCCCCACCAAAACCTGTAACTTCATGCAAAACAGACCCAAATCAGGGAGAAGAAAGTTTTATCTACAGCTATCCAAACAGACCCTTGAGAACCTACGATTCCTAGGCCTCCACCTCCTGCTAGGCAGCATCAGCTGCATTCCTCCCCAGAACCTTCAGATGATAGTCACCATGGTTCATTAGACTTGGAGTCTGACACAGAGTCTACTGACCCTGACCCATCACCTGATGTGGCAACGCGTTCGCATATATCCCCCACTGAGGAAATGAAGGCTTATCATGTCCAACTTAAAGAGATGGCTGCGGCACTGGGTTTTGATCTAAAATTACAGTTGTCCACAATTGACGACCCGGTATACAATTTTATGGGAAAGTCCTTGTCTACACAACCGGTCACCTTGCCTCTTTTGCCAGTAATTTCTAAGGCGGCTCAAAGCACTTGGGAAATCCCACATATTTCCACTCCAACCATCTTATTTGTTTCTCTGTGTAAACCGCTCTGAGCCATTTTTGGAAGGGCATTATAGAAATCAAATAAATAAATAAATAATAAAACAAAAGTCTAGAAGGCCTATATAAAGTGCAGGAGCAGGATAACACTTATCTACTGAAACATCTTGTACCAAACTCCCTTGTCACACAACTCCTGCAGATAAAGAGGGAAGAAAATTAGATGTACTAAGCAGAAAGATATATTCAACAGCATGCATATCAGTAAAAATTATTTATTTACTAGCCAACCCACACAGAGCATCTGTGCGCTCTTTGGGGCTAGCTGTTCCCTTCTCTCTCCTGCCCCACTCTCCCTCCCTCCCTCCTTCCCCACACTCTTGCCTCTCTCACCCTCCCTCCCACCCCTCTCTCTCACCCTCCCCTCCCTCTCACCCTCCTGCCCCAGGCTCTCCTGCCCTCCCTCCCCCCGCCCCACTCTCTCTTTCCTGCCCCTTCCTTCTTGCCCTCCCCCCTGCCCCCTCCTTTTTGCTGCTTCCTCAGCCCAGCCAATCAGCTGGGCTGCCGGGACGCATTTTCCCTTGCACACCCAAGAGAAATTTATTTATTTATTTATTTGGTTTGTTGGTTAGATTTATATGTCACCCTACTCCCATAGGACTCAGGGCGACTTACAAGCAATAACATACACAGCAACACAATTTCATAAAAATATATTTTACATAGCCTAATAAACCTCAGCCTCATACAAAAATAGCTAACTGTTCAGCTTGCATGGCTGAGTACATGCATATGGGACACGTTAGGGCAGGATTTCGATTCCCTCTCGCCAGAAGAGTTCAAGGCTCACTTCAACAAAACATTACAAAGGTCTGCAGACTTGACAAGTCAGCAACTGAGTACTGCAAAATACCTGGCGGAATCTGAGTCCAGAGGAATAAGTGCTTCTATTACTTTGAGACTTGGCTTGGCTACGTTCAGCAGCTTTACAGACAGACATGAAAGACAAAATAGAAGGTCTCCCATTGAATGGAAAAGGTCTGTTTTCGGAACAGACAGATGCTACAATGGAGAAGCTTAAAAAATCAAAGTTCACTGCAAAGACTTTTACTTTGGCTTTTTCTTCTACTTATATTTCCAAATCCAAGCCTTTTTTCTATCTGCACTCCAACTTCAGACGGCAGGACCGCTGGGATTTTTGGAAGACCTACCAACCTTATTCTAAGAGACACTATCCACGAAAAGACAAAAACAACCAAGGCCAACATAATAGAGGCCCAAAAGCAGTGCCTTTGAGACCAGCAACAGCCCATCACACCTTCAGCCAACAGTGGAGGCATTGCTAACATTAGCCTTCCCCAATACTGGAGAGCTGAGTACAATTGCCTGCAACATCTATCAGGCACAAACAACACCTTCAGCCATCAACAACATCAGATTGGCAAGCCGTGCCCAAGCATGGCACCACGTAACATCAGACCGATGCATGTTGAAGATTGTCTGCTCAGGCTGTGCTATAGAGTTCAAGGCCTGGCCAACTTTCAGAGGGCTATGTTTCACAAGAGCGACTCCTGCCATGCAACAGGAGCTCCTAAGCAACAAAGCAGTTGTCCCAGTGCAATGGGCACAGAGGCGGAAGGGTTCTACTCCTGCTACTTTCAAATCCCCAGAAAGGATGATGGAATTCAGCCAGTAATGGACTTGAGAATCTCAACACGTTCGTCCATGTGAAAAAGTATCGGATGATAACGTTGCAAGACATCTGCCACTTCTACATCAGGAGCAGTGCCTTGCAACGTTAGATCTGTAGGATGCTTATTTTCACATAGTGATCAGGCCTTCCAGTGTGTTCTCATTTTTTCCCATCTGTGTGCAGAATGAGTTTTGTTCTGGGCAACAGTATCAAGGCACTGTGTGCACAAGTGCATTCAGAGTGGACCCTTCCTGATTCAACCTAAGCGGGATCTAAAATTAACTGAGCAGACATTTAAAAACATGTGAGCGCACACACGTGCACATGCCTTAGAGGGAACACTGAGGCCTTTGTATCGAAAGTAGCTAAGATTCACAGTGTGGACCTCAGTTTACGAATATCATGTGCTACCGTTGGGCCTCTGCACTGCCCCTTGTGTTATCACAAAGTGCATGGCAGTGGTGGTGGTGCACCTCTGGACCAAGGGGCTGGAGATTTATCCATATCTAGACAACTGGCTCCTGGTGTCAAAAGACAGAGAAGGATTACTTTCTCAGATACAGTACTTGTTGCGCCTTCTCCAGGACCTAGGAATAGAGGTCAACTGGAAGAAATCTCATCTAAACCCTGTGACATGACTCTCGTACATAGGGGTTCTTCTGGATACCCAGACAGGAAGAGCCTACTTAGAGGAGAGCTGGTCTTGTGGTAGCAAGCATGACTTGTCCCCTTAGCTAAACAGGGTCTGCCTGGGTTGCATTTGAATGGGATACTACATGTGTGAGCACCGTGCGATATCCCCCTTAGAGGATGGGGCTGCTCTGGGAAGAGTGCTTGCATTCAGAAGGTTCCAAGTTCCCTCCCTGGCATCTCCAAGATAGGGCTGAGAGAGACTCCTGCCTGCAGCCTTGGAGAAGCCGCTGCCAGTCTGTGTAGACAATACTGAGCTAGATAGACCAATGGTCTGACTCAGTATATGGCAGCTTCCTGTGTTCCACAAGAGAGATTCCAGGCCATTGCAGAACTTGTACATCATGCAAGACAGATTTAATGCCTACTAGGCCTTATGGCCTCCTGCAAGATGATGGTTTGGCACACATGGCTGAAAATGAGAAAATTGCTGTTATGGTTCATATCAACCTTCCGTCTGAACATAGAGAACCCCAGGAAATGATTGGTTATTCCACAGCAAATCCTCTGGTCATTGAGTTGGTGGACTCATGCAGAGAATCTACTGTGAGGAGTCCTGTTTCAACTGCAGTCTCCATCAGTTTGGGTGACCATGGACGCCTCACTGATGGGCTGGTTGGGGGGGGGGGGCATTGCAGTGACAGCATGGCCCAGGGTCAGTGGAGTCTCCGTCAAAGACAATTCCACATAAATTTCCTAGAACTCGTAGCTTTTTTCTACACCATAAAGGCTTTTCTACCAATGCTCAGACGGAGAATTGTACAGTTGCAATTGGACAACACAACAGCTGTTGCCTACCTAAACGGACAAAGGGGGATGGTGTCCAGGCCTCTGCACATTGATCGCACAAATTTGGCACTGGTGCATCAAAAACAGCATCACTCCTTTGGCCATTCACATAAAAGGGACAGAAAATGTCCAGCAGATGATCTGAGATGCTCGTTCACCAGGGAAGAGCAGCGCAATTGGAGAATGGACAAGTATTTGCTTCCAATATTCAGAGCTTGGGGGTTCCTCAAGATAGACTTGTCTGTGACAGCACTCATTGCCAAGTGCAGAAGGTACTGCTCAAAGGCAAGCCACGACCCACCGTCATTAGGAGACACGTTCCAGATGGATTGGTCTCAACACCTCTTCTACGTTTTGCAGGGAGAGTAGTGGCACACATTCTGACCTGCTGAGTAAAATACATCCTGATCACTCCATGGTGGCCTCGACAACCTGGTTTCCGCATCTACTCAAACTGTTAGGACATACATACAGGAGGCTTCCTCAGTGCCAAGATCTTCTCACGAGAAAACGTTCTGGTACTGCACCCAGAGGTGCCCACTCTACAGCTAACAGCATGGAAGATAGGCTTCTAAACAAAATCTTACTTCCGCTAGGAGAAAATATGCTAGTAAATGGAAGAGATTCACTTGCTATGCAGCCTCAAACAGCTTTCGCCCTCTAAAAACTACTGTCCATTAGGTCCTACTGTCCATTAGGTCCTACTAACCACTACTACTGTCCATTAGGTCCTACTAACCACGCTAAAGACCTGCCTGCTTTCTTTTTTAAATTTTTATTTGAAGTATTCACATAACATAGAACAGTATCTCATAATAACCCTAACCCTAGCACAGTACATTTAACAATAATATTTTCCATATATCACAAGAAAATCCACAATCAGATTTAGTACTGTTAATATAATAAATATAATCTGTCCAAATGCGGTGGAACTGTGATTCTACTCTCACAGCCTGCATTAATCTAATCTTATCAGTGATCTTTTCTAAGAGTGCAATTGACCACACCTTATTATACCACTGCTCAATTGTTAATTGATCCAAATATTTCCATTGTTGAATCAATTATTGTTTTCGCTGCCAAGATTTTAAAAAGTTACAAGTTCCTTATTTTTTAACTTGGCATTATTTCCTACAAATATACGTAATAACCCTAAATCCGGAGAACACTCCACATTTTGTCTCAATTTAGTTCTTATTTCTTCATAATTTTTTTTGCCAAAAACATACTACCTCTTCACAAGACCACCACATGTGATAAAATGTTCCCTTTTGTTTACACCTCCTCCAGCACTGAGTAGAATAATTATGAAAAATATATGCTAATTTTACTGAAGTTAAATGCCACCAATGTAAAATCTTCATTGTAGTTCTTGTATGGAAGCTGACAGGTATCCTCCAGACTTCCATAATGCTTGCCATTTACACTCTTCTATAGGATTTTTCAAATCCATTGCTCAAATATCCTTCAAAATTCTTGGGGGGTCCCCTATTTCTAATTCTAACAGTAGTATATAAATTTTGGAAACTATCCCTTTTGGCTGATCCTGATAAGACAGAATTAATTTTTCAAAATGTGTAAGTGATCGAGTTACTGAATTTACTATCTATTACTCAAAATAGATTTGATTTGAAACCATAACCATGGTAATTGATAACCTATCTGATGCTCAAGCTGTTCCCTATGACATAACTCCTCCCTATTAAAAAAATCTTTGAATCTATATAACCCATATTTTCTCAACAAATCCAGCTGAATCAAAACATATTTATTTCCAGGGTCAAAATACATCTTTAGAAGTGTTAATGGGGAAATGGTCCCTTTTGACTCCTTATATAGTTTCTTCCATATCTGGAACATGGCTTTAGTAAATAAATGGTTAACTTGGCTATCTTTTGGAAAAACATTTGAATAAAAAAGAACTTGTCTTTAAAAAACCATCTGCCTCATGTACATTCTCTATTTCGACCCACTGTTTAGTTGAGTCTTCCAGTATAAATGAAATCATATGTCCAAGGTGTGCAGCTTGATAATATAATCTTAAATTTGGAATTACTTATCCTCCCTTATATTGTGGTCTATATACAATCTTCCTATTAATCTGCAGTTTCTTAGCGCTAAAACAAAAATTTTCAATTTTCCTCTGCCATAATGATAATATTCTGTCAGGAATTTCCACTGGGAGAGATTGAAGCAAAAAATTAAATCTTGAAAGAACCATCATTTTTACAGCTGCAATCCATCCTATTATATTACCACCACCCCCCACCCCCCGTAATGTTTCATCTCTTTACTTAGTTTTTTCCAGACTGGGATAAAATTATTATTAAATAATTTATTGAAATTTTTTTAGTAACATTGATACCTAGGTATTTCCAAAATATTAGATACCTCTTTCTGAACTATAGAGAGAGTATGAAAAAACAATTGAGATTTTTGAAAATTAACTGTTAATCCTGATACCTCTGCGAAATCTTGTAACTCTTCCTTAATATATTTAGCTGAACATCCAGAATTCCTTCCTCTTCCTTAATATATTTAGCTGAACATCCAGAATTTGAAAGAGTTAAGATCATATTGTGCACAAGCAAAATTAATAGATAGTTCTTATCCCATGTTTTTATCCCACACATTTGGTTATTGGTACACAGTGCAATAGCCAATGCCTCCATAGCCTGCGTTCTAATGTCTCCATAAAGGTTCGCTTAGCAGTGATCTCAGCTAGGCACCTGGAATGGGATGGAGACAGTATTTTCCCACCCCAGCTGCAAGAGTTTTCTGAAGAGTCTCATCAATCTATATCCTCCAGTAAGACAATCTGTATGCTCCAATTAGCCACTGGAACAGTGGAGTATATCCTTGGTCCTTTCGGCTTAGATACGCCCTTTGAACCACTGGCTACAGATAGCCTGAAGCTGGTTTCTCTAAAGATTGCCTTCTTGGTTGCAATTACAACTGCCCGCAGGGTGAGTGAACTTACAGCCCTAAGGATGGATGTACCTTATGCATGCTTCTACCCAGATAAGGTACTACTATGTCCTGATATTACTTTCCTACCAAAGGTTGTGACAGACTTCCACATAAACCAAGACATAGTGCTTCCTACCTTCTTCAGCTCTCTGAGCACAGCTCTCAAAAAGGCTGTGCATTCCCTAGATGTTTGAAGGGCTCTTCTGTTCTACTTACCAAGAACAGACTATCAGAAAGACAAAAAAGTTGTTTATATCCTACAAAGGAAAATCTATGGGTCAAGGCAGAGGCTATCGCACTGGCTAGTAGAGCTAATCCTATTGACTTATATAAGTTACAAAAAGTTCAGCCTCTAAAATCCATCAAGGCATATTCAACTAGAGCTTACAGTGCCTTGGTGGTTCATTTATCTGGCATACCATTTTGGGACATTTATAGGGCTGGAACTTGGTCCACAGAACAGCCCTTTGTAAAGCACTATGCCATTGACTTGCATTCTGTAGCAGAGGTGAATTTTGGGAGAAGGGTTCTCAAAAGGGTGTTACAGTGACACTACTGCTCCCTCCTCTTAAATGAGCTAACTAAGCACCCATTCTAATGGACTTGACGGATCACGCCCCTGATAAACAGGTTGCTCACCTGTAACTGATGATCTGATAGTGATCTGATGATATCCATTAGATCCTCTTGAACCTCTCAATGCTCAATTCTACAACATAAAACTCGCCTATTGCTCCAAATATGTTTTTCTGCTTCGGCAGACTCCAAGGAACTGAAGTGCTGGTGCTTCCTCCCGCATTAAATAGCCACATGGTCACATGGGGCAGGGCACAAGCACAGAGAGGAGCTGTGGTACTCCACACAAACAAGCTTCAGTGCAGGTGCAGAACCCGTTCTAATGGATGTCAACAGATCACTACCAGATCAAACAAATTGAATAAATAAAATAATCAGTTACAGGTGCTTACCCTTACATAAAGGGTGTGTGCTAGCACAGTGGAATATAGCATTTTTATTTCAGTGGCCCCTGTCCGCGTTTCACCTATGCACATGTATGTTTGCTTTTCCCCTCAGGTAGTAGTGAGGCTGTAATGTGATTTTAATTGATGACCTAATCTTATGTCAATTTTAGTTATGGCTGTCCGCCATAAAACTGTCATATAGCAGGACTTTCTTTTCTTCATGTTGAATGTTTAATAAACTGTTTTGTAATTCAAACAATTTTCACAGTTCTTATACCATTCCTGCCCTTAGGATGTGGCGAAAGCAAGTGATGTACCTGTTCCTAAGGTTGCTCGAAGGGGAAGAAAAAGAAAGGTAATAGTTAATTTTACTACCTTATTTATAACTTTGTGAATGGATTGGCTTGTCAGTCTGTTAGAAACTTCAACAGTATGTATCCTTAACAATTCACTGTGAAAACTGCAGCATTTCAGAATACATTATTTATGTCCATTAAACTTGTATTTATTTTTTGTGAAATATTAAGTAGTTACATTAGTTATTTGTATCTTGTGTTATTTCCATTTTATCTTCATAACCCTTAAGAAGTAGCTGGGGGAGAGAGAAAGAGAATTATCCAAGGTTTTCCAGTGAGAGCCCGGGTTCTACAGACAACCCCACATCTCAGTTCAAGCCCAACATTCTCTATCCAGTGCACCATGTTGGCGTTTTGAAAGCCTAATTAGCCTCCCTAGTCAATGAAAGCACAAGCAAAATGTATAATTATATTTTAAAAAAGAGTTTGTACTAAACTAATCCTCATGATGGAGTATGATTTGTTAATGTTAATCAGTATTTGAAGAGGAGACATAAAATATAGTAGTAAAGTTGTTTCAACACTGTAACAGTAGTGAAATTAGTCACATTTCTATGAAGACATTTCTTTAATACAGGCTGAAAAACAAGCAGAAGCTGAAGAGGCAGCTGCATTGGCGGCTGCAGCAGCAGCGGCAGCAACAATGGCAACGACAGGTGCAGTGGCTACAGCTCCAAAAGCAAGCCCTAAAAGAGGCAGGCCTTCTGGTAAGTTATGGAGCTGCCCTTTGCCTGTTGACTCCAAATTTCAAGCAAGCTCTAAAATACTGCTAGTTTATACAGTTATCTGAAACAAACAGTAAAGCTTTCTGAATTATAGAGTGGATTGTTCTATATATGAAGCTGAAATATTCAGTTTTAAAGTGGATTCATTTCTTCATTTTATTAGACTTTTACAAATCCCTTGAAAGGGTGCCATAGCTGTAGATTTGTTGTACCTTATCCTTTCAGTTCTCTCTGGCCATAATAGTACAACAATTAATATACTTATTAATTATTGGGGGGGGGGATTTCTAATTGTCGCCCTCCATTGGTCCAAGGCTGGAGTATTCTCCAATCTGTCCACTAGAAGGCAGGTTCTTTGAAGAAAGACTTCAAAGGATATGAGCTAGGAATCATTTCCTATTTTCCCTCTAAAGCCAATTTTTCTCCTGCCTCTAATGTGAACGCATTCAGGTTTACAGCCTGACCAAGGAGACCAGCTACAGTTAGCTTTGTATCTCTTAGTTAGTTAATTGGGTGAGGAGAAGATGTAAAATGAGAAGATGTGCAAGCTATCCACAGTCTGATCTCGTTCGAGATCCGTCGATGCCCATAAGAACGGGGCCTGCGCAGGAGCCGAGTGGTAGCCATGCCTGAGCTAGTCAAAGCGCCCAAGCCATGCCCCCACGCTGCAGCGTGCTATTTAAGGTGTGGGTGAGGCACGAAGTCCCTTCGTTCTTTTCTGACCACCTCTGCATTTGGACCTACAGTCTGCCTCTGTAGTTAGAAAGTTCCTCTTCTTGTTAGTTCATCCAAACTTTTTACTGTTTTTTCCTGGATTTGACTCGGACTGGTTGACTTGCTTCTCTGGTTTTTTGACTCGGAATGTGTGACGTATTCTCTGGCTCTTGACTTTGACTGGCTGCAATGACCTCTGGTGTTTTTGACTCGGAACGGACTTGGGACATGATATGGCTGCCAAGAAAAAATCGTTTAAATGGTGTGAGGGCTGTCGGGCTAAATTGCCACCGAAAGACCTTCACAACCTGTGTGTGTTGTTCCTTGGAGAGGAGCACAATGTCTCTGCTTGTAAGATATGTCTGTCCTTCTCGAAGCAGACACAGAAGAATTGGGTGCTCCGCCTCCGGGCGGCAATTTATGACGAAGTGCTCAGTCCTTCGACACCGGGCACTCCTCGTTCCTCAACTTCGGCAACGCTTTCAAAAGTGATGCCTAGATCGACATCGACACCTCCCTCGCTTTCGAGCAAGCATATGTCTCCGCGTCGCGATTCGACATCTACAGAGTGCTCCGTGAAGGACCGACCTTCGACATCAGCGTTGAAAAAACCTTCAACATCGGCGAAATCTTCAGATCAAAGTCGACCTCTTCTTCCTTGTCCTCTTCCAAGTCTCGCCATTCTGAGGACCCTGGGAAATCTACTAAGCGTCGAGGGTCTGATCATGTCACTCCGCCTCATGACAAGCACCGAAGGCTCCAGGACGGCCATCGGGACCGTACGCCTTCATCTTCCTTGGCACAGCCTGCGATGCCGAATCTCCCGACAGAGGCGCCACCAATATCTGCGCTGTCAATGTCAACTGATCTTTCGGCATCGATGACTGCTGTGGTCTCTCATCAACAGTCTACAATGTCAACGCTCGATATCGAGCCACCACTGGTGAATATTCATTCGATGCCGACATCGGCATCGATATCGGTCTCCATGCCACTGGCCAGCTCACTCTCCCTGGCTCTGACACCGTTGGCTTCTTTGGCTTCTCCTTCAATGCCACAGGCTGTTTTGAGATTGCTTTCTGCCCTGCATATGCCAGTCCTCTCCGCGTCAACACAAGTGACTCCTCGATACCAAGCCCCGACACCGGGTTTCGAGGTCATCAACGTCAATGCTGAGGAGAATCTCCCATCAGCTACACATTCTCTGCTTTCCTTATTGGACTCTACTCCTAGTGCAGACTCTGCGTCGACGTTCAAAGGTTTTCTCCCTGGTGATGTCGACCCTGCTCCATGTGTCGTACCTCCTGCTGTTGCATCTACGACTGCTCCTTTGCCGACTGACCATCTGCCACTTTTAGCGGGCCGCCCTGCCACCAGGGCCGCTAAATGTGCCTGACCATCCCCACTTCATGACATACATGCGGTTTCAGCCATACCACGCTGGGTACATCTTCCCTGGGTGCTCCCTATGTTTGTGAGAGCCACAGGCTCTGGAGACCCATGTCACCCTCACAGGAAACCCATCCCGCCAGAGTTGCTGTTACTGTGGCCACCCAGACCACCCGCCTGGTCCTCCTTCAGCAGGCGTCTCAGACTCCTGAAGTGTCTTTTCGTTCAGTGTCCACCCAGACTGTCCCATTATCTTCTACTTTTGCTGCTGCTGGGACACAAATGACCTCTATCCCAACAGATGGGAACAGACCTCCGCCAAGCTCGCCATCGGAGCATTATGGTTCGTCTGATTTCGAATCGGACCCTGATGATGAAAGCACGATTGTAGAACCTCCCACGGATGTTGCACCAATTACCTATGTTTCTCCTAATGACGAACTCAAGGCTTACCACAAACAAATAAGATCAATGGCTGACGCTTTGGGTCTGGATCTTCTTTCTCAGCTCGCCACTATCGATGATCCAGTGTATAACTTAATGCTGAGGTCTCAATCTACTGCCCCAGTTGATCTGCCAATGTTGCCCGTTATCACCAGGGCCGCTAAATGTGCCTGGGAGGTCTTGCATACCTCTACCCCGACTTCAAAGAAATTGGAAAGTCTTTATAGAGTTCAAGATAAGGACAATGAATACCTTCTTAAGCATCCAGCACCTAATTCCTTAGTTATCAACTGTGCCACAGCTTCAAAAGTCCGGCAAGTGCTACACTGTCCCTCCCGACAAAGAGGGCAGGAAATTAGTCCTAATCGGAAGGAAGATCTACTCGACTTCATGTCTGTCTATAAAGGTGGCTAACTATGCTGCCTGCACGACTACAGGTGAAACTCGGAAAATTAGAATATCGTGCAAAAGGCCATTAATTTCAGTAATGCAAATTAAAAGGTGAAACTGATACATGAGACAGACGCATTACATGCAAAACGAGATAAGTCAAGCCTTTAATTTGTTATAATTGTGATGATCATGGCGTACAGCTCATGAAAACCCCAAATCCACAATCTCAGAAAATTAGAATATTACATGGAACCAAGAAGACAAGGATTGAAGAATAGAACAATATCGGACCTCTGAAAAGTATAAGCATGCATATGTATTCAGTACTTGGTTTGGGCCCCTTTTGCAGCAATTACTGCCTCAATGCGGCGTGGCATGGATGCTATCAGCCTGTGGCACTGATGAGGTATTATGGAAGACCAGGATGCTTCATTAGCGGCCTTCAGCAATTCTGCATTGTTTGGTCTCATGTCTCTCATCCTTCTCTTGGCAATGCCCCATAGATTCTCTATGGGGTCAGGTCAGGCGAGTTTGCTGGCCAATCAAGCACAGTACACTGTATACTTTTCAGAGGTCCGATATTGTTCTATTCTTCAATCCTTGTCTTCTTGGTTCCATGTAATATTCTAATTTTCTGAGATTGTGGATTTGGGGTTTTCATGAGCTGTACGCTGTGATCATCATAATTATAACAAATTAAGGCTTGACTTATCTCGCTTTGCATGTAATGCGTCTGTCTCATATATCAGTTTCACCTTTTAATTTGCATTACTGAAATTAATGGACTTTTGCACGATATTCTAATTTTCCGAGTTTCACCTGTAAGTATGCCCATGGCTTATGGGAACTTCTTGAGAAAGACCTGACTCCTTACATTTTGAGGACTTTAAGGCCAAATTCCATCAGCCTTGAGAATTCAGGGAACCTAACGCGCAGACAACTCAGTATTGCCAAACACCTGGCGGAAAGTGAATCCCACACTATGACAGCAGCAATTACTTTGAGGAGGCATGCCTGGTTGACATCTACGGGCCTACAGCATGATATGCGAGATAAGATAGAAGGGTCACCCTTTGATGGCACTGGCCTTTTTAGTGAGAAAACTGACTCAACCATAGAACAACTAAAAAAGTCTAAATTTACTGCCAAGACTTTTACCGCCCAGGCATCTACTTCATCAACTGCCTCTAGATTCCACTCTGATTATAATAAGTTCCGCCCGTCTTACCGAAATCAAAATCGGCAGGACTTCAGGAGGCCCTACACTACCTATCAGCGTCGTCCTTTCCACCAGAAGGCAAAGGCCAATCAGTCCTAGCGTACTAAATTGCAAGACACTCAGAAGCGTCTTTGAGATTCAAGATCGCCCATCGACACTTCTCACCTCCCCTTTCCCGCCAGCGGGGGTCCCAACAACGCTTCATTCCATCCGACCGTCCCAGCCGACCATCAGGCTGGCAAGCCATGCCCCCGCATGGCACCACATAACATCAGATCGCTGAGTCCTGAAGATTATAACCACTGGTTATGCAATCGAATTCAGATCCCTGTCATGGTTCTCGGGAATGAGACTCACTCCTCCTTCAGACGCACTGTGACAAGAGGTGAGGGTACTATTGGAGAAAGGGGTTATTGCCCCGGTGTCATGGGCAGACAGGCGGGACGGTTTCTATTCCAGGTATTTTCAAGTTCCCAGACGGGACAGGTGCATTCCGCCCATTATGGATCTCCGCCGCCTGAACAAGTTCATCAGCGTCAAGAAATTCCATATGATGGCATTGCAACAGATTCTTCCACTGCTCCAGGGAGAGAAGTGGCTTACAACGCTGGATCTAAAGGACACCTATTTCCATATCAACATAAGGCCTTGTCATCGCAAATACTTACGTTTCCCCGTCTGAAATCAAGTGTTTAAATACAATGTATTGCCCTTCGGACTATCCACCACCCCGAGGGTTTTTACAAAATGTATGGAGGTAGTGATTGCACACCTGTGGACCAGGGGTGTCTCAATCTATCCTTTTTTGGACGACTGGCTTCTGACCGCACAAGACAGAAGCGAGTTACTTTCGCACATCTGCTATGTGGTGGGCCTACTTCAGGACCTGGGTATTGAAATAAATTGGAAGAAATCATATCTGGAACCGGTCCCCATAACCTCATACATAGGGGCGACTTTGGATACCGTGCAACAGAGGGCGTTCCTGCCAGTAGACAGATTTCTCAACATCCGAGACCTTGTATTTCTTTTTCAGCTGCAACTCGTCCAACTGGCCCGCACAGTTCAATGTCTGCTGGGCCTGATGGCGTCTTGCAACACAGTAATCCACTTTAGCAATAGCAATAGCAATAGCACTTACATTTATATACCGCTTTATAGCCGGAGCTCTCTAAGCGGTTTACAATGATTTTTAGCATATTGCCCCCAACATTCTGGGTACTCATTTTACCGACCTCAGAAGGATGGAAGGCTGAGTCAACCTTGAGCCCCTGGTCAGGATCGAACTTGTAACCTTCTGGTTACAGGGCGGCAGTTGTTGTTTTTTTTACCACTGCACCACCAGGGGCTTTGCACGTCTAAAAATGCGAAAACTCCAGCTCTGGTTCCTGTCTGTATTCCATCCCATCAAGGACAGTCAGATGAAACGTTTATTGCTCCCACCTCAGGTACTTCAGTCGCTACCCCTGCTAACTGGGCAAAGAGGCACCTTTTACCGTGGTGATTCTCTTTATTTAGCAGGGGGAGAGTAACTGGCCCTATCCACCCCCAGCACAGTACTTCCAGTGACTGTTGCTGGTGTGTGTCTTATGTTTCTTTTTAGAATGTGAGCCCTTTGGGGACAGGGAGCCATCTTATTTATTATTTCTCTTTGTAAACCACCCTGAGCCATTTTTGGAAGGGCGGTATAGAAATCGAATTATTATTATTATTATTATTATTATTATTATTATTATTATTATTATTACCTGGTGGACTCGGTGCAGGAACCTGCTCAGTGGGGTCCCTTTTCAGGCTCCGTCACCTATGATCTGGATGGCTACAGATGCCTCCCTTCAAGGCTGGGGAGCCCATTGCAACAACCACAAAATCCAGGGGAAGTGGTCCACACAGCAGGCCCGTTTGCACATAAATTTCCTGGAACATTTGGCCATTTTCCAGGCACTGCTAGCCTTCCTGCCTATCCTTCAGGGCAAAATTGTCCAGATTCATCTCGGCAGCACAACAGTGCAGGCCTATATCAATTGCCAAGGGGGCACGGTATCCTGCAGCCTGTGCGCCCTCAGTGTACAGTTATGGCACTGGTTCATTCAACACCAAATATATCCGATAGCCGTACACATCAAGGGTCTGGACAAAACCTTGGCAGATGACCTCAGTCGGGTCTTCCTGCAGGACCATCAGCATGAGTGGGAACTTCAGTCAGAAGTTGTCTCTCCCTTTTTCAACCTATGGATGAGACCAACCATAGACCTCTTTGCTTGCTCCGTGAACACGAAATGCAGCTGCTTCTGCTCGAGAGCGGGCCATGACCCTCTATCTCTAAGGGATGCGTTCCAGCTAGATTGGTCTCTGGAGACTCCTTACATGTTTCCACCTCTACCAATTAATTCCCACTAATTGTCCAAGCCAACCAACTGCATCCTAGGGACACCATGGTGGCCAAGGCAATCCTGCTTTCCACAGGTACGCAGACTGGCAAGGAACTGCTACAAACACCTGCCTCGCCGACAAGATCTAATCACTGAAGATGGGGGTCGCATTCTAAATCCAGATGTCCAAACCCTCCACCTGACCGTATGGCAGATAGTTTGTTAAACCATTTCCTGCTCAATCGAAGGAATCCACACGCTGAAACTACCCAAGGAAATGGTGCTGGTTTAAAGCCTATGCACGTACCAAAGGATTCCTACCTAAAAAAGCTTCCATCCGTGAGATTTTGCAATACCTCACTACTTTGAAATCTGAGGGTCTAGCTAACGTGTCTCTAAAGGTCCATTTAGCTGCCCTATCTTCATACCACCCGGGGAGCGATGGGTGTACATTATTTTCACGCCCGTTGAGCAAAGCCTTTCTGAAAGGCCTTTCGCGTGTTTACGCTTCAGTCAAGCCGCCAGTGGAACCATGGAGCCTGTCATTAGTCCTGTCATCATTAACCCGGGCTGCCTTCGAACCCATGGCCACCTCTTTACTAAGGTTGATTTCTTGGAAGACAGCCTTCTTGATTGCCATTTCCACTGCTAGACGTGTAAGTGAACTCATAGCCCTCAGGGTTGATTCCCCTTATACAATATTTTATCCAGATAAAGTCTGCATGCGTCTGGACCCCTCATTTTAACCCAAAATTGTGTCTAATTTCCACCTAAACCAGGAAATCATCTTACCAACCTTCTTCAGGAATCCTACTTCTGCTCTTGAGCTTTCACTACATGCCATGGATGTACGCCATGCCCTCCTGTACTACATGGACCGCACTAAGGAGCTCAGACTGTCTACCCGACTTTTTGTATCCTATAAAGGTCCAACTAAAGGTTCCCCAATCTCGCGGCAAAGATTGTCTAGATCAGGGATTCTCAACGTGTGGGTCCCCAGATGTAATTGGACTTCAACTCCCATAATTCCCAACCAAAGGCCACTGGGGCTGGGGATTATGGGAGTTGAAGTCCAATAACATCTGGGGACCCACACGTTGAGAAACTCTGGTCTAGATGGTTGTTGGAACTCATTCTGTTTGCCTATAATCTACATCACAAGTCTCCACTGGAAGCTATTAAAGCCCACTCTACCAGGGCTCACGCTTCTTCCACTGCACATCGTTCTGGGGTAGCATTTGAGGACATCTGCAAAGTAGCCGCTGGATCCTCAGAAACCCCGTTTGTAAAACACTTTGCCATAGATGTACGCTCTGCTGCAGAGGCTACCTTTGGGAGAAGTGTTTTGAAACAGGTATTGCATTAGCTACTACTGCTCCCTCCTCCTAATGGAGCTTACTAAACACCCGTTCTTATGGGCATCAGCGGGTCTTGAACCAGATAAACAAGTTGCCTACCTGTAACTGATGATCTGGTAGAGATCAGTCAATATCCATAAGACCCGCCCTCCCTCCCCTCTGCAGTAGTGCTGCCTCTATGTGCGTACAGGTGTGCGGCCTCCTTCTGTTCACTTGGGCTCTAATATACCTCATGGATGAACTTACCTGATAGATTATCGTCCTCCATGGCGGTCGTCCAAGAACTGAGGGACTTCGCGCCTCAGCCACGCCTTAAATAGCACACTGAAGCGTGGGGGCATGGCTTGGGCGCTTCGACTAGCTCAGGCATGGCTACCGCTTGGCTCCTGCGCAGGCGCAGAACCCATTCTTATGGATATCGACGGATCTCTACCAGATCATCAGTTACAGGTAGGCAACCTGTTTTTTTGAAGGGGATTGAGCTAGCCCTAGGGTTTATTTCTACCCTTGGCAAGTTCCCATTCAGACTTCCATGAACATCACTGTGAGAGTATGTGTGCCCAGAGTCCAACTTTAAGTTCTCAACCAGGTACATGACTTGGTTTTCTGGACCCCCAGGATGAGGAGCAGTGAATGACAAATACGAGCATATCTCCCCCCCCCCCCCAGTCTACTGCAAAGCCTGGAGAGATCGGGTGGAGGAGGCTTCTGGTGCAGGGAAGGAGAGGACCAATATTGGACTGGGATTTTCTTCCTGTAGTGCTGAAGTTGGCATGGGGGAAGGGAGGTGCAGAACACCTGACCAGAATTGTTGGCCTTATGGAAGCCATCAGCTAGAGGACATCTGCAGATGTTATCTCTTGGCTAAAGTCCACAGAACCTCAGTCACACGTCTGTGAACCTCTTGCTTATGTGCCCAATGCTGTCCCCAAAGGTAATTTCTTGTCACATTAAGAAGGTTCTGTTGGGGCATCCAGGGTGGTGACTTGATTCTGGGGAACCACATGGGCAGATATTACCATGTTAGGCCCCTGGACCCGGGGTCCATGTGGACAGGTGCCACCATGTTGGGAGCAAGAACTGATGGCTCTACATTGCCTTATTGAGACAGTGGCTTCACATGAGCTTATTGAGGGTGGTAAAGCTGATGACTGGGCACTGTCATGTTGGGGCTCCAACATGCTACAGTTGCTGCCATAGGCTGGCCTCATGTTCCGTGGACCTTCAGGAGATCGGACTGGGCAATTATGAGTGTGGATCACTCTATATGGAGATGTCCCACCACCACGTAGCCCAGCTCACTGGGGATGTGGATTGGAAGCCATTAAAAGTTGGGATTCTCTTTGCTTCTCACTCCCAAAGGTTGGGTGGCTGTAGTGCCAACCATGCTGCTCTCCACTTCCTGGATCTGGCCTGTAACCATGTCGAGCACAAGAAGGCTGTGATGCTTCTCGCTCTCTTTCCCACCTCCCAGATGAGGGGCTGTGTTGGGGTAGTAAAAAGAGGATGAGACCCTGTCTCTGCTATGTGGAGCACATGCCTTGCCAGCAGATGACCCCAGGTGCACGGGGGACTCCATTTTCAGACTTTAGGCTTGATCTTTGTTGTAGTCACACTACATGGGATCTGGATCGTGATCCATTGTAACCCATAAGAATGGGTATTGCGCCTGCGCAGGGACCTCACGGCCGAGTGTATTAGCTCCTCTCGGCGTCCACTTCTCCCTCACGTGCTCAGCGTGGAAGTATAAAAGGTGGGCTGGACATGCTTTGTGAGTTTCTTTTCAACTGCCGTAGTGATCACACCTCTGGTTGCTCCTTGTTGAACTGGTTCCTCATGAGTTCCTGTAAAGAAAATAGAAATATATGGTTTTCCCTCCTCTGACCCAGACTGTTTTTTCCGACCACTCTTTGAATTATCTGTGTGGTTTTTGGCAGACGGACTGTTTTGACTGTCCTACGGTAAATGGACTATTTTGGCGTGTTATCTCCGATTTGTGGACTAAGACGTGAAATGTACATGGCTTCAAAAATGGAGAAAAAGTCTTTTAAACGTTGTGGAGAGTGTGGGGCCAAGTTGCCTTCCCACGATAGGCACAATTCCTGTTTGATCTGCCTTGAGGAGCAAAATAGTACTTCAGCATGCAAGATATGCATGTCTTTTTTGAAACAAATTATACAAAACTGGGCCCTCAGGTTGCACGATACGCTGTACAGCAGTGCCCTGAATCTGTCGACACCAACAACTGAAACCACTTTGACAGTGAATGTGCTCATCATTGGAGCACTCGTCTTCGGGGTCTGGACAACTGAAACAGTCTAAAACCCCAACCCTGGTGATCAAGCCTCTGCATGGCTCCTCTCCGAGATGAGATTGGAAGAGGCACGCATCTCACATGGAGGACAGAATGGCTCTGGCTTCGAAGAAGTACAAACATCAAAATGGGCTTTCGAATTTGACACCATCCCCATCTGGACTCCAGTTGGCTCCCCTGTTATCGAAGTCTGCTCCAACTTCTAGGTCTTCAACACCAAGTGCGTCGGTATTGAGACCTCCTACAGTCAGGCCCTCAACGCCTGTGGAGGAGGATACCTGCACTGCCCTGTCCAGCATTGATTTCTCCGGTGGTTTTGCCCATTCGGTACCCAGCTGATTTACCAAGACTCGTGACACCAACAGCTATGGTTGCGGCTGCCTCCCCAAAGCTGATCTGGTAGTGACTTCTTCGATGTCAGTCTTCAATCTTGAAACTGAACCTGATGGTGCAGAAGGGGGACTGGACCCATCTACGGCATATACCTTGCTCTTGATCCTCAACTCCAGCAACAGCACACCCTTACCACCACATTTAAAGGGTTCTTATCGGGTACACCAGCCAAGCAAACAAACGATCAGGATGTGGTGTGTATCTCACTAACCACCCCACAGGGGGTGGAATCCCTTGTACGTCCAAAGGCTCTCTCAGCAAGTCAGTTACTAGGTGCTGCCCCACCAACTTCATCATGGCACCAGTTTGTTTTCTCTCATAGCTCTCCTGCACCAGTTGCTTCATTGTCCGGCAGGTCTATGGGCACCTGTTTGCCTGGACTCCCTTATGATTATCTGCATTACAAGCTTTCGAAAACACAGAAAGGAGGAGTGTCCACTGCTTTTGCTTTGGCCACCAGTTCTCCTAGCACTTTGCCAGTCTGCACCTTGGGAAGCTAGAGATACCCCGATGCTGCAACAAAAAGTGCTTACTATGACTGCTGTATCGCTTGCAAATATCTCACCTATTGTCCTACTTCAGGAAAAATTTACGATCTGGATTGTGATCCATTGCATTCATAAGGAATGGGTTCTGTGCCTGCGCAAGGACCTCGCGGATAGATTCACTACCTCTTCGTGCTGCCCCCAACTGCCGCACACGTGGTCTGTGCTTTCATTATCTCAGGCAATTGGGGCGCATCTCTTTCAGTTTCTATTAGACCACCATTGCGTCTAGACCATGGAGCTATTTGCCTTGGATCGGCGTCCAGCCCATCGACACCAAGACCTACAATAGCGAGGTTCTTGTTGACTGAAAGACCCTTTTCAGACCCCGAAGACGGGTCGGTAGTGAATTTTAAAAGTCTGAAACTATCAAGAAAAGGCGACATTGCCACAAGAGGCATAAACACCTGTCATCTACGGATGAAGAGAGTGAGTCCTCACCACCTAGAAAGAGAACAAAGACACATGTGAGTAGTGGGATGGCATCCCCGATGAACTTACAAACCAAGTCAGCGGAGTGAGAGTCCACCTTGCATGTTGCGCTAAAGCAAAGTCTGATTTTTGTTAAATGTGGAATAAACTGATGAGTGCCAATTACTTTTGTCAGTTTCAAGTTATTTCAGAGTCAATTGTGGGTTCTTTTTTCGTGGAGGGGTACCAATGCATTTGTCCACATGTGTAGCTTACATCAGTGCAGTTTTGGACACAAACAAAACTAGCTTATCTGCCAAGGGACTGCTACGAAACCATCACAGAGTTGGTCCTGGAATTCCAAGCTCAGACAGAACAACAGCCCATCGCATCCAAAGACTGTTGGGGCTCATTGCGTCTTGCAAGTCAACAGTTCCATTCACGAGAATGAAGATGTGGAAACTACAGTTGTGGTTTCTATCAGTCTTCAAGCCCAATGTAGACAGAACCGTCTGCTCGTGATACCTTTTCAGATCCTATGTTCTCTGACCTGGTGGCCAAATCAACACCACATATTACAGGGGATACCCTTCCAATTATCTGTGCCAAAAATCTGGGCCACAACAGATGCCTCCCTGACCAGATGGGGAGCACAGTGCAACACCCACATGGTGCAAGGTCATTGGACCCTACACCAAAGGAAATCACATATCAGTTTCTTAGAACTCCTAGCTGTATTATTCAGAATGAAGGCCTTCCTACCCTTGTTGAAAGGCCAAGTGGTCCAACTATAGCTCGACAACACTACGGCCATCGCCTACATAAATCAACAGGGTAGTATGGTCTCGAGGTCACTATGTGCCCTCAGCCTCCAGCTATGGCCCTGGTGTACCTGTCAACAGATACATCTCATTGCCATCCACATAAAAGGGACAGACAATGTGCTTTCAAATGACATCAGCTGGTCTTTCCCTCAACAACATCAACACGAATGGGAGATCCACGACCAGGACCTGTGACCACTGTTCACAACTTGGGGCCACCCCACAGTCGACCCCTTTGCTTCAGCACAGAATGCGAAGTGCAAAACATTTTGCTCCAGAGCAGGTCATGGCCCTTTCTCTCTGGGCAACGCTTTTCAGCTAGACTGGACCGAGGAGGTCTGTACATGTTTTCTCCACAGCTGTTAATTGGCAGAGTAGTAGCCAGACTATTGCTGTAACCTGTGTAGGGCATAATGATAACACCTTGGTGGCTCCACCAAATTTAGTTTCTGTCGGTACTCAAACTGTCTTGCTACAGGTACCGATGGCTACCCCTACTACCTAATCTCTTGTCTCGGGACCACAGTCTAGTGCTCCACCCAGACATGTTCACTCTGTGCCTTACAGCCTGGAGAATCAGCTGCTGAATAAGATCTTACTAAACAAACACAAATGTTCTACTAGGCCCAACTGCACAAGCAAGTGGAGACGCGTCAGAATTTATGCCACTAACAAGGGATTAAAGCCTAAAATTTTTACCATCCAACAGGTACTGCTCTACTTGACTTCTCTGAAGCCTTCCACCCTGATGAATGTCTCTATCTAGGTACAACCGGCTGTCTTATCCTCAAGGCACCCAGGCTGGGATGTAGGAGTCTCTTCACACACCCAAGCTGCAAGAACTTAAAAGGCCTGAATAACCTATATCCACTTTTTAGACAACCTGTCTCCCAGTGAAGCATATCTCTTGTCATTTCAGCCTTTACTCTAGAGCCCTTTGAATCTTTGGCCTCAGCATCACTAAACGTGGTGACCCTAAAGACTGCCTTTCTAGTGGCCATCACCACAACACACAGAGTGAGTGAACTAACTGCACTCAGGATAGATGTTCCTTACAATAAATTCTACACAGATAAGGTGGTCATGCGTATGGACCATGGGTTTCTCCTGAAAGTTGTCTCAGACTTTCATTTAAACCAGGATATTTTTCTACCCACCTTTCAGGGCTCCTTCTACACCTCTAGAAAAGACTATGCAAATGTTAGAAAGTCTCTTTTATACTATTTGGTACTAAACCATTCAGGCTTTCAAAACGCTTGTTTGTTTCCTGGAAAGGGAAATTGAAGGGACACTGTCTCTAGGCAAAGCCTGTCTCATTGGCTAGTAGAACTGATATTGTTAGCTTATAAACTTCAGAAGGTCAAGCCCCCGAAATACATCTAGGCTCATTCCACTAGGGCCTATGTGGCTTCAGCGGCCCACCTGTCTGGAATTTCTTTTAATGACATTTGCAAGCCGGCCATCTGGTCTACAGAGCTGCCTTTTATGAAGCATCACACTATTGACCTTCACTCTGCAGCGGAGGCTAACTTCGGGAGAAGTGTGTCGAAAAGGGTGTTGTAGAAGCTACTGCACCCTCCATGTCAAGCAGCTGGCTAAACACCCATTCTTATGGGTTACAGTGGATCACGATCCAGATAAACAGGTTGCTTATCTGTAACTATTGATCTGGTAGTGATCCTTTGTAATCTATAAGACCCTCCCGACCATCCCCGCTGCAGTAGCCTTCAAACCTTTTTTATTTTGGAACTCAACTGTTTTCTTCTGCTCATCATGGTGAGGATGATCGTCTCACGGCTGTCATCCAGGAACCAATGAAGCGCATCCAGCCTGCCTTTTATACTTCCATGCTGAGCATGTGGGGGCAGAGTTTGGACGCTGAGTGGAGCTAGAGCACTCGACTGCGAGATCCCTGAACAGGCGCAGTACCCATTCTTATGGATTACAGAGGATCACTACCAGATCAATTGTTACAGATAAGCAACCTGGTTTTTTGCATCTACGCAGCCTTAACAGGAAGATTCCCAGTTCCTTGTGGCACTTCAGCCCTGCCTCCCACGTGTACAGCGCAGTTGTTAGAAAGAGGCAGTCCAGCGCCCAGTTCTTCCTCCACTGCTAGCAGGCATAGCTTGACAACCCCACTGCCTTCCAAACAATGAAGAGTCAGTGGCAGCCCAGCAGAGCCATAGTCACTAGTTAACCCATGAAGCCTGCTATTCAGGATGCTAGGAGCGAATGCACTGTCCTCATGGCTACAGAACGCTGTTGTGCCCCAGATTATTATAGACTAATCACAGGTACAGGTAGAAACTGCAACAACTGTATCTTCTGACTCTTCAAGCACCATTGAGAGGTGGTCAAAGAGTCTGTATGCTCATAACCACAGATACACTACAGAGAGATTTCCCTCTGTTCTCTCTTACATGACTAGAGGTGACAAAGTCTGAGCAGACAACACAACACAACACAGGAGACGCTAGTTTCCCTCCAGGAGTGAAGACACAGTTTCCTCAATAATCCAGTGATCTATTCAGGCCATCAGACAGAGGAGAAAACTCAAATGCTAGGTGCTTGTTGCTGTTTTTATTATTCCTAAATCTCCTCTACAAGTTGCTCAATTGAGTGGTCCAAGACTGGGTATGCACTACATATCCAGGATGAGGCATGCAAGGCAGACACAATTGCAACAAAGTACAAATTTTAACCTCTGGACCCAAGTCCCAGAGGAAGGTTCTACTGCTCTTAGTGGTGTGGTATGTGTTCATGTTAGTCTGAAAGGGATAAGGTTTACACTTTTGACTCCAGTTGCAAGGAGTTAATTTTTCCAACTACAGATGAGCCAGCAGCTACCTAAGCAAACGATTTCTGCCTTCTGCCAACAGTGAGGCCTTGCCTGAGGACCAGATTGACTGGAGAGTGGAGCCTAGCTCCCTGGAGGTTATGGAGTGCACTACTGTAGTGGGCAAGTTGAGCCACCATATCCCTGGCTTCCAGGGCTACCCTCATCTAGCTTAAAAACTTGCACTGTCAAGACTTACCTGATGTAGATTATCTCTGCAGTGCAGCCCCTTTCATATCTCCCCACTCAGTGATGCTGTGGGAAGTACAATCCAGAGGATGATTGATGTAGCAACAATTGAACCTTTTTCACTTCTTGAAAGGGGAATTTACTTCTTTCTCTTCCTTGTCTTCAAGAAGAATGGTGTGACAAAAGCCATTTTGAACTTCAGAGGAATAAACCAGTTACACCAGTTCAAGATGAGTTGCTGGCCTCAACTCTGGAATGTTCCAGGTGCATTACTGATACTTCTCTGTCTTAAAGGTGTGCATCTATACATTGGCATCTGATCCAGGAATCTCACGTTCCTTCACTTTACCCACAGGAGTCTACATTACCGATACTGTTCTCTGCCATTTGAGCTTACCACTGTGCCAAGGTCCAGGTTGTGGTTATTGCAGACCTCAAAATGAAGGTCATTCAAGATCATTCATAACTGGATGATATTCTCATCAGGACACATTATGTGTAAACTGCTTTGAGAACTTTTGTTGAAAAAGTGGTATATAAATATTTGTTGTTATCGTCGTAGTAGGGAGAAAGCGGACACACACACAGAACAAGCATTAGCCTCCCTACAAGATCACAGCTTTGTTATCAATTGGTACAAGAGCAATCTTCTTCCCAGAGGCCAGATACAGTACCTGAGAGTAATCACAGATGCAGCCCAGGCAACAGTCCCATTGGAGAGAGAGTGCTTCCTCTGTTCATCTGCCTAATCCTTAGCAACCAATCAGCCCACTTGTGTCAAGAGGACTTACTCTTAAGCATGTCTCCTACATGAACCTAGCCCTCTGGCGAACGGCCGCTTCAGGCAGCTATCCACCCATTTCAGGAACTCCACTGTCAGGAAAAATTGCTGAGTCCAAATATTGATATGTTGGGACATCCATGGCTTGGTGGTTGAACAGCTGATGCTTCACAGGGGTGGTGCTTTCTGAACCACCCAAGATCATAATTGCCACCAATGCCAGCCTATTTGGGCTATATATAGAGACAGCACAGGTGGTTGGTTGGTTGATTTATCGTATTTCTATACTGCCTGATATAGAAATCTCCAGGCAGTGTACAAGTTAAAACATAATATAAAAAGAATATAAAATAGTTATAAATTCAGAAAACAGATAAAAACACTCTCAGTAAATAAAAACATTAAAAATTAAATTTCAGTTAAAAGCCTTGGAAAACAGGTAGATCTTGAGGTTCTTCCTAAAAGCAGACAGAGAAGGAGATGCTCTTATTTCAATGGGGAGTGTATTCCAGAGCCTTGAGGCAGCCACCAAAAAGCCATGGTCTCAAGTTGCCAGCGGAAACCATAACCAGACCTCTCCAGATGATCTTAATAGGTTATGGGGTTCATGACAGAGAAGGTGCTCTCTTAAATACCCTGGACCCAAGCCATTAAGGGCTTTATAGGTAATAGATGAAAATGAAGAGACAGAAGTCCCATGTTGCTGTAAACAGGTTTATTTCAGCCCAACACATGTCTTCCAAAACCTTCTTCAGGGGCAAAATATTATCCGATGTAATCCTGTTACAAAAACACTTCTTCAGAAACAGGTAACAGTATCTTAGAATAGCCAAAGCTAATGAAGTTCATTAGGTTACGTACAAAGGCAGCCCCATGTAGATTGTATTACAGTAGTCAAGCCTATTGGTTACCTGCATATGTTACCACCACTGTTTTAAGGTCATTTACCTCCAGAAATTGACATATCTGGCATATCAGCCGAAGCTGATAAAAACCATTCCTGGCCACTGCCTCAACCTGAGAAACCAGGGAGAGTTTGGGATCCAGGAACACTCCCAGACTACATACCTGATCTTTCAGGGGAAGTGTAACCCCATCCAGAACAGGCAGATCTAAACCTCCTACAGACAGTACCTGTCTTTTTTGGATTCGACCTCAACTTGTTTTCCATCATTCATCCCATTATTGTTTCTAGGCTTAGGTTTAGTCTTCCCATGAGGCAGAACTTGGTATCACCTCTAGGTTTAGTCTTTCCATGAGGCAGAATTTAGAATCAATTTGCTTAAGCTCAGGGTAGTCCAACTCATTAGTGTCAGTTCCTAAATATTACCTGAGGTGACACAAAATTAGTTACTTGGATACATAACGATGTACATTAGCCCTCTGCTACCTCAACAGCAGGAAGGTTTCAAATCTAAAGGCCTTTACAGGAAGGCAGACCACCTGTTTGAATTGGCAGAACAGAACATCTCCTCCCTCAAGCCCTACATGTTAAAGGGGAAGGCAGTGATTGAGTTGACTAGTTAAACAGATTGGCTCTTGAGTCTTGGAAATGATGCCTCCATTAAGACATTTAAGACAATTAAGGAGTGCTTTGGACTCAACTGGGATAGCCTCACTGCAAAATCCAAAGAAAAGGCTCTTCACCTGACCCAGGGAAGCCCCACACAGGTCTGGCACTCTAGTACATTCATGCCTCAGAATCTACTCTACACATTTCCTCCCTTTCCCATTCTCATCAGGATGCTAGTGAAGATCCAGCAGAAGCATGCAGATGTCATACTCATTGTTCCAAGAGGCCTCTGCATTTCTAGTTTGTAGACATTGGATGCTCATTCAGCTACCCCTGACCTCCCCCTTCCCTCAATCTGATTTGCTTATTCAGGGCTGCTTCCATTACCCAAAGCTGGAGCTTCTACAGCTTCATGCCTTGAAGTTGAAAGGGCAGGCCTGAGAGAACTTGGAGTGACCCTTCTGTTGTATCTGCGGTGTAAGGGAACCTGGACATGATTACTATTGCCAGAACAGAGCCCTCCCTTTTCAGAGGTTTCTGACCTGTCCATGCTGGAACTCCTACAGGATTGACTAGATCTAAACCTTAAGTTGATACAATCTGCAGACAGACAGTTGCTGTAGGTTCCATTCTGACAGTTTGCAGGGATACTCTATTAGGTGTACACCCTCTAGTTAACCATTTCCTTAGGGCAGCCTCCAAGTCTGCCCCCTCAGGTGGTCAACAGTTTTCCCATGTGACATTTAAATGGCATACAATGGGCCCTAGTGGGCCCTTTGAACTCTTTAAAGATATATCCTTTTTCTCCATCTCCTTCAAAATTACTTTCTTGTAGCTACCTTCTCTGCCCACAAGTATCTGAGCTGGAGGCTTTATTGGCCAACCTGGCACTCTGTATGTTCCACAAAGTAGTGCTTGTGACTGCCCCCTCCTTGTTCCCAAAAGCAACTTGCATGTCCCCTGTGAACAGAAGCTAGCATTCCCATCTTTCTGCCCTAATCACTCCCACGCCAAAGAGAGGGAATGGCACCAGTTTGGTTCTCAGGACCCTTCCAACATCTATCTCAAAAGACCCCAGTTCTTCTGACTGTCATCATCTCTATTAGTTAACTCTTAACTATGTGGACAAGGGTAGGGAACAGGCTGCCTCCAAAACCTCCCTCTCCAGTGGTTCAAGGAATGCTTTGCAGAGGCATATAGAGCTTTGGATAAACCCCTACCTGAAGACATCCCCCCCCCCCATTCCTTCAGGGCAGGGGTAGACAACCTTGACTCTCCAGTTATTCTTGTTATGCAAGTCAGCTTTGAAACTTCAGTGTAAAAGACTAAGCTGAAGTAGCCTTTGGTAAGGGGGCTTTAGGCTGTTCAGCTGAACCCAGACAGCTCTCCTCTCCTGAACATAGGAGGCACTGCTAAGATATTCTCCAGAGTTCTGGATCACTGCAGGGCAGCAAGTGGGGAGAATGGAGAATTTTATTACCTGTCAGTTCTCCTTCTTACCTCTTTGCCTGACAGTGGTCCAGCACCCACCTGTTTGGTAATCATTTTCTCCTTCTCTTCTCTCCTTACCAGAAGGGAGGGCCACCTATAATTAGGGAGCTTTTGTCCTCTTATTGCTATGTCAACAGACACTGGCCCTCAAAAGAAGTGGGAAATTCCTCCTAGCCTACATCTTGCCAAGTATTTCTTTTTTTAAAAAATCAGCCTCCTAGTGGAGAGATTGCAGAACACCTCAGTCCTGGACCACTAGGGCAAACAATTAGGCAAATACACAGGTAAGTAAATTCTCAAGTTTAATATATGTAAACATTGGTATCTTTGGAGTAGCTCTGTACATTGATGTGCAGTGATACAAACATGCAGTAAGACCTTGAAAAATCTAAAACCTATATGACCTGTAAGTTAAGGAAATGAAGACCCCATTGTGCAGCAGCCAGAAAATTACTTTGCTTGTAAGGAAGGCATTATTTAATTCTACATGCAAAGATGTAATAGATAGCAATTTATGAAAAATGTAATTCTGTTTGTTCCTATTAGGCATTATTAAAACTATATCTTCCTTGTAAATGCAAACCTATCCCATTTTTCGTTTCTTTTAAATTTAGGATTTAAATTAAATTTAGGATCAGCCCTGCTTTTTCAATTAAACTTTTTTCCTTGATCAGTATAATGGTTGAATAAGAAGTAGCATGATTGACTTAGTCTTTGTTGTGTGCCCTGTTAAAGCAACTGTAAACATTTTAAGTACTTTGAAAAGGGAAGAGGTCACTTTCAAATGCAAAGAAACACTAAAAGTAATTGACCTGAAGCACAAAAATCTGAATATGCTCATTCTCATTGACACACATCATTAGGCAATATACGCCACTGCATTCATGATTATGCTAATCTCAAGTCAGTTGTGTAACATAATATTGCTACAGAGTCATTTCAAATGCTTAATTTTTTGAATATGCTATATTTTTGTGAAAGCAAGCAAAGATTCCCTGCTGCATTGACATGAAAATACCAGTGCTGTGTGTGCTAAAATGTTTCACCAGGATACTTCAGTTGCATACAACTTACTTGAGTCTATGGCACAGCGGGAAATGATTTGCCTAGCAAGCATGAGGTTGCCGGTTCAACTCTCCACTGGTATGTTTCCCAGACCATGGGAAATACCTATATCAGGTAGCAGCAATATAGGAAGATGCTGAAAGGCACCAACTCATATTGCGTGGGAGGAGGCAATGGTAAATCCCTCTGTATTCTACCAAAGACAACCACATGGCTCTGTGGACGCCAGTAGTCGACACTGACTTGACAGCACACTTTACCTTACTAATTTTAACAGAATTCATTAGCAAGGTGATGAATTAGGAGTACAGCCTCAGCCTTGTGTTTAATGCGTTCATTGGCATCACCTAGTGGTGATGATGTTGAATATCAGCCAAGGGGAGAGAATACTATGGAATGGGAGCTTCCTTCAAAGAGGGGGGCCTGATCTGTGACAGAGACAAGTTAAAGCCTCTCTCCACCCCTGCCATATCCTGATTACACTCCACACCACCCCCTCATTGGCTGATTATTAACGGATAAAAATCCAAGTGTGCAAGGGCCAAGCTATGTAACATAGCATGTAGCTTGGCTCTTAGACTGAGCTGCAAAGTGGATATGTTTGTGCACAGAGTTTTGCTTGTTTTCTCACTGAGGTGTTCTGGTGTTCCAAATAGTAAGCAAGCATTCAACAAAACACACTATTATCTTCTGTTTGAACACTTCATTGTATCTTGGACTTAATTTTGTCACTTAGACTATTAAACATGCTAACACACTTTTCTTAAATAATGTGATGTGAGTTCTTAAACAGAATTGCATCACAAGGAAATATATTTATATTCCACTGTGTGAAACAGGATGCTGGATTAGATAGGCCTTGGGCTGATCCAGCAGGGCTGATCCAGCAGGGCTGTTCTTATGACTGAATCTGGCTATCCTTGTTAGAAAAATCCAGTACACTGGGTTTTCCATAATGCATTAGTATACTTTGTTTCCCACATTCCAGACTGCAACAAGTAGTCTTTCTAAAATAACGTTTTAAATAGAGATTATTTTCACCTAGAGAAACTGATTTTCACTTAAAATTGGGCATAAGGGATATACATTACTACAGTTAACATTTTTAATTGTCTAGGAGTTAGTTGTTCATCAAATGTTTTAACAGAAAAAGTGAAACTTTATTTAATGAAAATATTTCTTTATTAAATTAGCTGCTGAAGTAAAGGTCCCAAAACCCAGAGGAAGACCGAAATTGGTAAAAGCACCTTGTCCTCCTCCTGAGAGCGATGGGTAAGTTTGTTTTTAACTATTGTTATTTGTCAGGGAGAATTATGCAGGCAATAGGATGAATTGTAGAAATTAACATATAATTTGTATCTGAGTGATCCAACCTGCCTTCACTTCTAAGAGGCAAATGTGCTTGTTTCTCTATTGGTTTACCTTTCTTCGATCCTAGACTTTCTCTGCTCTATAACCTAAATGTAAGAATAATTTCAAAATCAGGTTAGGTCATTGTGTCAGTTTTGTTGGCAGCTGATACTTAAATGTACAATCTAGTCTTTTCTTAAGGGTCTTCAGTTTGGAATTAGCAGAAGCTATGCTCCTGGCCTGAAGTTCATGCTGCATCATCTGCCAGGATGGCAGATAGAGAGAGAGCTTTTGATTTCTAACTCAAACCGTTACACTCTGCTAAATATCTTCTGTAGCTATGTAAGATAAAATCAATGGGCTTATTATGTCAGCTAGAACCAACATTTTCCTCCCAGCTCGCCTAACCCTCTTAATCAACCCAGCTGTTAGCCGAGGTTAAGGGAGCTGTCGCACCTTTAACCCAGCTACTGGGTATTGTGTGATTCCTCAAGCTGTGTGCAGCCCAAGGAGTCACAGGGACGGGCACATAGAGCGCCTGTCTGAGGGGGGGAATCCCCAATGCAACGTGCATGTTGCACATTGCAGTGAGGGATGCCTGGAGGCTGGAATAACAAGATCTGGATAGTGATTCCTTACGACAGACCTGCGCAGACCTGCTCCGAGTAGTAGTCGTTAGCTCCTCTAGGCGCCTTTAACCCCCTCTGCATGAGCCTGCAGTACTTATATTGGCAGTTAGGCTTCCCACTCTTCAGTTTCTATCTGACCACTTAGGCGTTTAGATGCTTCGGAAAGTCTAAGCTCCTCAGCGAAATATATTCTTGAACTACGTGTTTTTGAACTTTGGACTGACTGACCATTCTTTTGGAACTCCTTAAAAGTAAAGCATATAACTGAAGGGGGGAAAAACCAGACGGAAAATCGGCAACGGATAAGCGGAACGGTAATCATAATGCCCAGCGTTTTCTTGCCCTGTACTCCTCTACCCCATCACCTTGAGCGAAGGGTCAGTGCCTAGCGCCACCTCGGTTGGAGGTGCAAGATCTAAGAGCGGCACCCAAGAAAAGACCACTTTTAGTAAGTGCCAAGGCTGCGGAAACAAACTCCCGTCAACTGACGGTCATCAGCTTTGTCTCCTTTGCCTGGGAGAGGGGCATTCTGCTGCGTCATGCAACATCTGTGCAGGTTTCTCTAAACAAACATTAAAAAATAGGTGGGTGTGTCTGAAGGTCGCCCTCATGGAAAATGCATTGCGCCCTCCCTCAGGGGATTCTCTGCCTGCTCCGGGAGCTGCTCAACGCTTGCAGTCTAAACTCCCGGAGAAAAGGAAATTTAAGCAGCCAGCGAGCCGTGCTTCTAGCCCTCAACACCGAAAGGATTTGGCATCGAGCGATGCACCACTAGCTAAGCGGAAGAAACGTCACCATGTGGATGCTGTGGCCACAACGCCTTCCCCATCGAGATTGCAAGACTCTCGCCTCCAAGATCAAGCAGTTTCACTTTCTTCGGCACCGATGCCACAAATGTCTTCAGCGCTATCAAGCTCAATACCAACTGCCCAGACACAGATGAAAGTAAGCCGTTCGGGAAAGCACATTTCGAAGTTGAAGGATCAAACAGCCAAAATAAAGGAACATGCCTCGACATCAAAGAAGCACGCCTCGATATCGAAGCACCCTTAGACATCGAAAAAGCATGCCTCAGTGTTGAGCCAACGAGATGAGAATGTCATTACACTCGAAGTTGAGGTAATTCCTCAGCAAGGTGAAAGTGTTTTTAACACAGATCCAGCTTTTGATACCAAGGAGATTGTTTTTGATACACAGCCAACATACAATGCTGAAGATGCCCCTGTAACCCTAGTGGATGATCCTGTAGTGGTCCATCTCCTATGCTCAGAGGAAACCACCCCTCCCACTTCGACTTTCCAGGGGTTCCTCCACCTGGTCTGGATCAGGACGACCCTGAGGATGATGTTGAGGACTCAGCAGCAGAGGAAGGATGTCTGCCAGATATTCCCAAGACACCTGAGACTACAGGCTTACTACCCCTCAATGGATGGGATCGAGCCACTAGTACACTGTCACAAGAGGAATATTCCTTGCTTAAACAGTGGCAGATTCATAGACACCAGCGCAGTGATGCTGTGACTCAGGTCACACCACTAAGGAATCAGCCAGAACAACATTCCCGTGAGTCAGACTCTACACCACCCTGCAAGGACAGTGGCGGTGCGAGCAACCGTGCACCCTGTAGCAAGAACTGTGTCCGTCCAGGCGGGCTGCACACCTCACCCGGCGCTACCGGGATCTAAGTCTACTCTGCAGGACTCTGCAACTTCAGGAAACTCAAGTTATGTTGGTCATCCTCCCATTGCATCTCCAAATGCCTATGACTTGTCTGAAGAGGAAAGCTATGAATCTGATTCCTCAAGAGGAGATTCGGAACCGTCCATACCAAATTTGCCAGACTTGCCACTGGAGGTCCCTCCTCCTTTGTTGGTTTCACCGAATAAACAGTTGAAAATGTACCATCGGCAATTAATGGAAATGGCAGAACTTCTAGGGCTAGAGTTACGACCAAAATCCACAGACATAGACGACCCTGTCTACAACTTCATGAAGAAGAACCCGGGACTACAACCAGTATATCTCCCCATGCTGCCTGTAATCACAAATGCATCACAATCAGCATGGGACGTATTACAAACTTCTACCCCAACATTCAAAAAATTAGAGACTTTGTATATAATCCAAGAAGCTGACAATGTCTATTTCCATAAACATCCAGCCCCAAACTCCCTGGTAATAGATTGCATCTCCACGGCAAAAACTGGGAGACGCCATACTACACCAGCAGACAAAGAGGGGCGGAAATTAGATGTTCTTGGGAGGCGCACGTATTCAACAGCTTGTCTCTCCATTAAGATCACTAATTATGTGGCATGCTTGGCGAAGTATACATGCTGCTTATGGGGAAAACTCTTATGATGATCGGGCTACGCTCTCTCCTGAAGAGTTCAAGCAAAGATTTGAAACCACCTTCTTACAGACCACTACAACTGCACACCAGCAATTGGCCAACGCAAAACACCTGGCAGAATCTGAGTCAAGGACACTGACTTCAGCAATTATATTGTGTAGACATGCCTGGCTCCGCTCGACGTCCTTGCAACAGGACATGCATGACCGTATCGAGTCCTTGGCCTTTGATGGCAAAGGCCTTTTTGCAGAATCCATTGATGATGCAATGGAGCAGTGGACGAAATTGAAGTCGACGGCAAGAACCTTAATGGCCCAGACGCAAAGGTACAATTCAAACAGGTACCAGCCTCCACATAAGCGACAAAACTATTTTCAGCGCAATGATCGCAGAGATTACTGCAAGCCCTGGAATCGCTACAATAAGAGGCCCTATATGGGAAAGAACAGGGCTGACCATCAAGTAAAGAATAAGTCTGGCCAGCAGAATAAACAACACCTGTGATACCAGAAAGCACTTTAAAAAGTCACCCACTTGGGAGTAGCACTCAGCCTACATCCTCAAACCCTACCATCAGTCTCCGCAGGGCCCAACATCACCTTGTGTGTAGCCAGTAGTTCCATCCAACTGGCAAGTCATGCCTTAGCATGGCGAAACATAACATCAGACCGTTGGGTGTTACACATAGTCTAAACGGGATATGCTATTGAATTCAAGACTCTGCCAGACTTCTCAGGTATTTGATATACCCCTGAGACTGAAACCCTCAGAGAGGAAGTCAAGTCCTTGTTAGAGAAAAGGGCTATATCTCCTGTGCCTTGGTCATCATGTCTTTCTGGATTCTATTCAAGGTATTTTCAAATTACCAAGAGGGATGGTGGAATTCGGCCAATTATGGACCTCAGGGATTTGAACCAGTATGTGGAAGCGAGGAGATTCCGTATGATAATGTTGCAAGCAGTCCTCCCTCTGCTTCATGAAGAGGGTTGGATTGCAACGTTGGATTTAAAAGATGACTATTTCCACATTGGCATACAGGCAAGTCACAGGAAATATTTGAGATTTACCCTAGGCACACAAATTTATGAATACAATGTTTTGCCATTTGGGCTGGTGATGGCCCCTAGAGTATTTACAAAGTGCATCATTGTGCATCTCAGACTACAAGGAATTTCTATTTTTCCCTTTCTAGATGATTGGCTTGTGACAGCAAGGAAAAGAGAGAACCTAGAGTTGCACATTGTGACGATAACGTTGCTTCTGGAGCAACTGGGGGTAGATCAACTGGAAGAAGTCGCACCTAACTCTTGCCAAGCGCCTACCTTACATAGGTGCAGTTTTGGACATGTCCGTTCAAAGGGCGTTCCTACCCGAGAACAGGTACCTGCGCATTTGTGGCTGGGTGCGGCAGTTTCAGCTGGCCCCACAGCAGAAGGCCAGGAACATTCAGGTACTACTAGGCCTAATGGCATCCTGTACCACAATGATGAGATATGCAAAGCTACAGATGCAAATACTACAGGAATGGTTCCTGCAATCATTCCGCCCGAATACAGACCCACAAGGGAAATTGCTTCAGATACCAAGATGGGTCCTGGCTTCTCTACAGTGGTGGATGAAATCCACAAACTTGTTGACCGGAATGCCTTTTCAAATGGAAGTGCCAACCTTAACGTTGACCACAGATGCCTCACAACACGGCTGGGGTGCCCACTTAGGCAGCCAAGAAAGGAGCAGGCAATGGAATCAGCGAGAGAAGCTCTTCCATATAAATTTCCTGGAACTTCTAGCTACATTCAAGGCACTACAGACATTCCATCAGATGGATCGCAACAGCACGATACTATTGCAGATGGACAATACTACAGCCATTGCATACATAAACAATCAGGGCGGCACAGTATCCGTTTCTCTGTGTCGGCTGAACCTGCAAGTGTGGAACTGGTGCATTGCAAGAGGGATACATCTACAGGCAATCCATATAAAGGTCAAGGAAAGCGTGCTGGCGGATGCATTGAGCAGGGCAGGGTCCCTGTACCAACATGAATGGCAGCTGCACCCACAACTGACGGCCGTGTTGTTCCGGACTTGGGCAACCCCGACAGTGGACCTTTTTGCAAAAACCGAGAGCAAAAAATGTACAGAATATTGCTCAAGGTTGGGACTGGGAGATGACTCCAAGGGAGATGCCTTCCAGTACCGCTGGACTCACAATGTCTTTTATTTATTCCCACCTTATATCCACTACTAAACAGGGAGGTGGCCAAGTTGCTTCAGGAAGAGACCAAGGCCATAGTCATTGCCCCGTGGTGGCCCAGGCAGTTGTGGTTCCCAAGGCTACTGAGTCTAGCGGGCGGCAATTACAGGAGGCTGCCACGGAGAGCGGACCAAATATTCCAAGACGAAGTGATGCTCCTTCATCCAAACCTTGCCACCCTCAATCTGACAGCATGGAAGATAGGCTTCCGAGGCACATCCTACTGAACAACAGAAAGGAATCTACACGGAAAAATTACAAGGCTAAGTGGAAGAGATTTGCAAATTTTGCAAAAACCAAGGGCTTCAGACCAAAGGATGCCACGTTAAGAGAGGTTCTATTATACCTCACGTCCCTGAAATCCCAAGGCTTAGCCAATGTTTCTATCAAGGTGCATATGGCTGCCATTTCATCCGACCACCAGGGATGGGATGGTAAGACAGTGTTTACCCATCCATGAGTTAAAGACTTCATGAAAGGCATAAATAATTTATACCCACCTGTTCGACCAGTAGTGGAGAAATGGAGTCTGTCCCTGTTGTTATCTGCTTTGACACAGGAGCCTTTTGTGCCCCTATCCACTACAACGTTGAGACTGTTGACGTTGAAAATGCTTTTTCTGGTTGCCATCACCTCAGTGAAGCAGGTGTGTGAACTCCTTGCTCTTCGTATAGATGCACCTTACACGAAGATTCATCCAGAAAAAGTGGTGATGTGCCTAGATCCGGAATTCTGGCCTAAGATTGTAATGAATTTTCATGTCAACTGTGACATTGTCTTACGTTTTTCAGAAACCCATCTTCACTGCTTGAGAGAGCAATGCATTCCTTGGATGTCAGAAGGGCAATCCTCTATTATTTAAAGAGGACAAAACCATTTTGGAAGTCTAATAACTTGTTCCTGGCGTTCAGGAGACGGAACAAGGGACAACAGCCGTCGCGCCAATGTGTTTCTGCCTGGTTGGTGGAGTTGATTAAATCTGCGTATGAATACCAGGTGAAGTCTGCCCCACGGTCCGTGAAGGCACATTCAACGAGGGCTTACTCTACTTCAGCAGCGCATATGGCGGGTCTGAGGATGACAAATATTTGCTCTGCGGCATCATGGGCTACAGACCAGACGTTCATGAAACATTATGCCTTAGATCTACAGTCTGCAGCGAAGGCCAAATTTGGCAGAGAAGTTTTGAAACGGGTGTTACAGTAGTATGCAGCGCCTGCCCACCACCAGTGGAGCTAGCTCGTTAAACACCCATGATTATGTATGTTGCAAGGAATCACTATCCAGATAAACAGGTTGCTTACCTGTAACAGATGATCTGGTAATGATTCCGTGACATTCATAATACCCGCCCATCCTGCCCCGCTACAGGCTGCATACTATTAGTCATACAGGAGTCAGAACATTAGCTGTTGCATGCTATGTCGGTCAGCCAGAAACTGAAGAGTGGGACGCCTAACCACCAATATAGGTACTGCAGGCTCGTGCAGAGGCGGTTAAAAGCGTCTCAAGGAGCTAACGACTACTACCCGGAGCAGGTCTGTGCAGGCGCAGAACCCATGATTATGAATGTCACGGAATCACTAACAGATCATCTGTTACAGGTAAGCAACCTATTTTTCTGGCCCCAGATCCCTCTGCCCTGTCCTGTGCTTCACTGAACTGCACAGATCAGGGCTGCCCGTGTGGGCACGTGGGAGGCGCACCAAAGAGGATCTGCTTGGTCGTCTGGGGGGAAGGTAAGGTGAAGGCAGCCTTCCCTCCCCACCTGTTCAGGACAATCGTGTGAATAGTTTCAAAGTTTTATGCTCAGTGGGTCCCTTGGACCTAGTGCTATCCTTGGAGAATTGGATTTATTTTAAACCACAATAATAGCCCAGTTAGAATGTATACCAAAAAGGAGAAAAGGTACCAACAAGTCTGGAAGGATGCCAGCATAGCTGACAAGTAAAGTCAAGGAAGCTATAAAGGGGAAGAAGAATTCCTTCAGAAATTGGAAGGCCTGCCCAAATGAAGAGAACAGAAAAGG
The DNA here is from genome assembly GCF_027244095.1 of Hemicordylus capensis. Lineage (NCBI taxonomy): Eukaryota > Metazoa > Chordata > Lepidosauria > Squamata > Cordylidae > Hemicordylus > Hemicordylus capensis. Next base: position 118,478,880 of record NC_069658.1, on the reverse strand, counting down.
AATAGAAAGTCTTGCAAAAGAAATTCATGGAGACAATAAGGGAGGAACATTTAGCTAAAGGGGAATAACAATTTTTTAAAAAACCATATCATAAGCAGGAAACCTGCCAAGGAGGCAGTTGGTCCGTTAGATGATGAGGGAGTGCAAGGGATTAGGGATGTGCAGAACATTTTGCCAGCGAAATGGCTGTTCAAGCTCAAAACAGAGCACCCTCTAAAAAAGCAACCTATTTCAAGCTTGGAGCAGAACAACCCCTGTTTCTATAGCAATATTTTGACATTCTGAGTGCCATTTTGGAGATCTGTGTTTTCCTTAGCTGATTGGTTTTCTGGCACTGGCTTCTGATTACTTTTACAATCTCCTTGCTTGGCTTGATTGGCTACATGGTTGGCTGGGAGTGCTTCTGGACATAAAACTCTCCCTGGTGTCCGAGGTTGAGGCAGTGGCCAGAAGTGCCTTTTATCAGCTTCGGCTGATATGCCAGCTGCATCCATTCCTTGAGATGAATGACCTCAGAACAATAGTACATCTGCTGGTCACCTCCAGACTTGACTACTGCAGTGCGCTCTATGTGGGACTGCCTTTGTACGTAGTCCGGAAACTGCAGTTAGTCCAGAATGCGGCAGCCAGGTTGGTCTCAGGGTCATCTCGGGGAGACCATATCACTCCTATCCTAAAAGATCTACACTGGCTGCCGATAAATTTCCGGGCAAAGTACAAGGTTTTGGTTATAACCTATAAAGCCCTAAACAGCTTGTGCCCTGGGTATTTAAGAGAACGTCTTCTTTCCTATGAACCGCACTGCCCATTGAGATCATCTGGAGAGGTACATCTGTAGTTGCCACTGGCTCATCTGGTGGCTACTTAGGGACGGACCTTCTCCATTGCTGCCCCAAGGCTTTGGAACACACTTCCTGCTGAAATAAGAGCCTCCCTATCTCTTACAACTTTTAGAAGGGCAGGCAAGACACATTTGTTCATCTAAGCTTTTAATTAGATATTATTTTAATTGTCTTTTAATTGTCTTTTAATAGTTTTAACTTTTTAAATTTTAATTGTTGAAATATGTTAATCTTTTTATTGGTTGTTTTTATTGTCTTGTAAACCGCCCAGAGAACTTGCATTTTGGGCAGTATAAAAATATGCTAAATAATAATAAAAATAGTAGAAATCAAGTGTCGTCATGGGAATCTGTGCCCCACTTGGCTGGCTGGGGGGAGGAGGGAGGGGGAACATGTTTGGAGGGAATTACAAATGTATTCAAAGGGATTGGGAGGCAGAGAGGGGAGTCCTTATGCCTCTCTTGAAAAGGATAAATCAGGAGAGGAGGAATTTAAGTTTCATCTTGTAGATCTGGTTTGTGATCCGTTGAGATCCATAAGAATGGGTTTTGCACCTGCGCAGGATCCTCATGGGTGGAATACTGCAGCTCCTCGAGGTGCCCATGCCCCGCCTCCACTGCTCCAGCTTGGTACTATTTAATGTGGGCCAGATGCCATGTTCATCAGTTCTTTTCTGACCACCATTGTGATCAGATTTCGTGCTGTTGCTCCTAATTCTGATAAGTTCTTAATGAGTGTACGATCTTTAAAAATAAACATAAAAAACTTTTATCTTTACTGTTATTGACGACGGAACGGACCTGACAACATTTATGTACAGTGGCTTTGAAAGATGACCAAAAATTTTTTTTTAAGAAATGTGAAGGCTGCAGAGCAAAACTCCCCTCAAAAAACCTCCACGACTTGTGCCGGATTTGCCTAGATGAAGGGCACAATGTCTCAACTTGAAAGATCTGTCTGTCTTTCTCAAAACAGATAAGAAAAAATAGAGCTCTGAGGCTTCATGCTGTGATTTACAATGTTGTTTTTAGCCCGTCAGCACTGGGAGAGCCACTCCTATCGACATCGAAGTCAGCAGTATCATTGACTCCGAGGCCTGCCCCAACAAAGCAGTCGAAGCCCTCAACATCCACTCTGACATGGAAGGCTTTCAAAAGCCCCAAACTGCTAACTTCTGCCGAGCACTCAAAGTCGAAAGGAAAGTGACCTTCTGCAGAGGACGCCCCTTTAGCACCCAAGACTAAGAAACCGAAGACCATCTATTTGATGGAGGATCAGACACCTTCTCTTCCTGATCTACAGTCCATCAATATTGACCAACCAGAAGCCCCACTCTGAGGGAAGCTCTTGATATCTACCACCCCTCCACAATGACAATTGTGTCAACGTGGAGACTGAGGTCAATATCAAAGGCTCCCACACCAGTCCATTCTTCGGTGCTTTGGGCGCCTACAGATCGACATCAAAGGCAGTTGTCAACACCAAAAACACCATTGATAATTGTTCCGGCCCCTATATCAATGCTAAACACTTCATTGTTGGCGTCGAAATAAGTTACAACTCTATAACGGCCACTGGCTCCTACTTTCGAAGTTGAGGAAGGTGAAGACAATGGTGACATTGAGTTTGACCCATCTACGGCCCAGATCTTACTCTCTATAGAGCTTCACTCTTTGGTGGAGGCTAACTTCGGGAGAGGCATATTAAAAAGGCTGTTACAGTAGCCACTGCATCTTCCTCCACAGGGAGTTAACTAAATACCCATTCTTATGGATCTCAATGGATAACAATCCAGATAAACAGGCTGCTCACCTGTAACTTATGATCTATTGACATCCATAAGACCCTCCTGTCCATTCTACTGCAGTAGTGTTGGGCTATGAGCTTAATGAGTGTGCAGATAAGTTTACCTCAATAGTGAACTTATCATTCAAGGATGATTGTTTTCGTTGGTGGACTTCCAAGAATGAAAGAACATGGTGTCTGGCCCGCCTTAAATAGTATCACTCTGGAGCTGTGGTGGCAGGGCATGTGTGCCTCAAGGAGCTGCGGTATTCCACCCGTAAGGATCCTGCACAGGGCATTTTTATGGATGTCATCAGATCACTACCAAATCATAAGTTACAGGTGAGCAACCTGGGTTTTTGTTTTGTTTTGCTTTGTTTTTTTGTCTTTTCTCAGCACTGAGTATAATATTCTATGCTATTACTGTTGCTATAACTATCTGGTTTTACTGGATCTCAGATTGACAAAGGCATAACGTGGAGGCATGCCTTTAAACTTCTTGAGTTTTTTGTTTTGTTTGTAAGATAGTGTTGTGGAGAGAAATGGATTGTGACAGCTGTGTGTGTGTGTGTGTGTGTGTGTGTGTGTGTGTGTGTGTGTAAAATATTTCTTGGTGATTGATGTGATGAGCTCCATGTCTGGCCTTAAAACTAACTTGTGCATCTGCTCTGCAGTCTGAATTGCAATATGTACTCAGTCAAAATCTGGCTGAATTTGCTCTGTTGCGACTGGGAGAGTAATGTTTAAAATAGATAGATGTTAAAATAAACAGTAGATTTGTGAACCTTTGGTTTGTTTTAAGACCTTTATTTAATTATTACGCCGCCACCAAATTAAATCCTAATTTGGGTTTCTAACACTAACTTTGGTATTGTGCCCGAGTGGTAATGTGGGGTGAATTAATAGACATAGTTGAAACAATTTTAAAGTTCCAAACCAGAGAAAATAACTTTATTCTTGTACAATAGCTTCAGTGGTTTCTTAGACACTGCAGTGTAGGGTCAAATGCAGACAACCTTAGGGCAAGACTGTACACCGCCTCTTATATTTGGAACTGGTTCTCAAATGCAGGTACTTATATAAGATTGTGTCACTACATCAGCAATTGTGTCAATACATCGGCTTTGCTTTCAAATAGACTTCCAACACCTTTACTGAGATACAACCTCCCTGGTTGTATATATCCTGTGTAATCATCCATACACTCCCAGCATTTACATTTTGATAGTCCAACTTGCTCTACAGTGGTCATGCCTGGTGTGTAAAACCTAACCACCAACCTGCCAATTCCACCCTCAGTCCCAATTCCACCTCTCCCTGTTCTAGAGACCCTAACCAGAAATCCTATCTCTTGCCCTAACCTTCCCTATCTCTGGCAATTCAAGCCCTACCTGAACCTGCCAGTTAACTCCAACTGAATTTTATAGCCATCTGTTCACTCCATTTCGAAGCCTTTCCCTTTGGGATTCTCTCCGGAGGAAATTCCTAAATTTAAATTCCTCCTGACTGACAGTATTTACTATCCAATCACCACATCCCATAGTTGAGTTTATGGCTATGCTTGCTGCTAAGTAACGGTGTTGCTGTGGGAGCTGTTGCAATACTAGGAAGTAACAAAAGGAGGAGATTCTTACGATCAGCAAAAAACAGGCTAAGGGAGCCTAGCCCACTATTTTCTGATCGTCTGCTGCCACGGGAGCCACACAGCTCTCAGCAGCAAACCCTCCTAATCCCCCCGCCTCTTAGCCGAGGTTAGTGGAGCGAGCGCTCCGCTAACCCTGTCTTTTTTATTGTGTATTGCTGTGGCATGGCTCCGCACCACGGCAACGTATGGGGAGACCCCTGCCGGGAGGCTGAAACAAATCTTCTGACCCTGGAGGTCTCTTCAGGATGCGGTGTTTCCTGGAACTTCTGGGGGCCATGTGGCCCCTGATCCCCGCAGCTCTCGCCGGCTCCGTGACGGAGCCGGCAGCTGTGGGGGGGTGGCAATCCAGCTGCCCAGGGCTCCATGGGCGATTGTCTGCAGGGAGAGCCGGCTAAGCCCGCTCTCCCTGCAAACCCCCTAAAGGTGAGTCGCACTGATTGTGAGACTCGCCTCACACCTAATTGTGTGTGAGAGAGCAACTTGTGCCAGTGGTGTTACTGCAGCATAAGCACTGTGACTGGCAGTGGATTCTGGGTCACTGATTCTTTTTTGGCCATTTTTTGGCTGTGTTTAAAATGTGTGTTCTGTGTTGGGAGGGACTGATTCCCTTTTACTGTGTGCTTCTACAGTGTTTTTCAAGGCAGGGTTGCAAAATGCATTGCAAATTGCAATGCAAAAGTTGTGCGCAGTGCACTCTGCAAGTGCAGCTTTCCCTGGCCATAGGGGACAATGGGGAAACTTGAAATATGCCATCGTTCCCCATGGTTAGCTCCTGGGGCACCAAAGTGAATTGTGTGGTAGGGCATGATGGGTGTTACCTATCATTCAATCCACAAAGGAAATGGGCAAGTGGGTGATTTTAAACAAATTTTTAATCTTTCCCCCAAATCCCCATAGATCCCACGGGGGTTTGGGGGAAAGGTTTAAAATGTGTTAACAATCGCTCACTTGCCCATTTCTTTTGTGGGTTGGGTGTTAGGTAGCACCCATCATGCCCTACCACACAATCCACTTTGGTGCCCCTAGGAGCTACCCATGGGGAACAATGGGGTGTTTAGAGTTCCACATAGTTCTCTATGGCAGAAATACTAGAAAGTTTTTGAGTTTGTTTCTTTGAAAACAGCCAGCTTGACCACTGCTTTGATTGAACGCTTTAGCTGTTTTACATTTTTTTTTTTAGCTCAAAACACAAATCGCTTTCGTGCACATCTCTAAAAGGGATTTTTAAGGAGGATATGGAGACCGCAGATAAGCTAAATGAGTTCTTTGCATCGTATTCATGGCAGAGGATACTGAGCATATATCTGTGCCTGAACCAAGTTTATCATGGATAGAGGCTAAAGAACTGAGACAGAGGTGATGATGTTCTAAACTGTCTAGAAAAATTAAGAATTGACAAATTGCCAGGGCCATCTACCTGAGAGTCCTTAAAGAACTCAAATGCTGACCTCCTTGCAAAAATATGTAACTTATCACTTTGATCAGGCTCTGTACCAGAGGACTGGAAAGTAGCCAATGTAACACCGGTTCAAAAAGGGATCCGGGAGGGGGGGATCTGGGGAATTATAGGCCAATTTGCTTAATGTCTGTTCCGGGCAAATTGATGGAAAATATTCGCAAAAATAAAATTGTTAAGCATATAGAAAACAGGTCCTGCTGAAGGACAACCACCATTACTTCTGCAATGATAAATCTTGCCTCAACAACCTTTTGGAGTTCTTTGTGAGTGTCAGCAGGCGTGTGGATAAAAGTAATCCAGTCTACACAGATTTTCAAAAAGCTTCTGACAAAGTTCCTCATAAAAGACCCTCGAGAAAACTTAGCAGTCATGGGATAAGGAGACAGGTTCATGCGTGGATTGGTAACTGGTTGAAGGACAGGAAATGGTGGATATAAATGGACAGTTCTCTAAATGGTGGGAAGTCAGTAGTGTGCTCCCTCAGAGATCTGTACCAGGACCAATGCTTTTTAATTTATTCATAAATGATCTAGAAATTGGGGTACGCTGCAAGCTGGCCAAATTTGCAGATGACACCAAACTATTAAGGATAGTGAAATCCAAAACAGATTGCAAAGAGCTCCAAAAGGATCTCTCTCCAAACTGGGGGAATGGGCAACAAAATGGTAGATTTGGCTCAATGTTAGCAAGTGTAAAGTGAAGCATATTGGGGCCAAAAAACCAACAACCCAGCTTCACATATACACTGATGGAGTCTGAGCTGTTGGTGACTGACCAGAAGAGAGATCTTGGAGTGATGGTGGACAGCTTCGTTGAAAGTGTCAACTCAAGGTGCGGCAGCTGTGAAAAAAGGCAATTCCGTGCTAGGGATCATTAGGAAGGGAATTGAAAATAAAACGAATATCATAATGCCCCTTTACAAATCTATGGTGCAGCCATATTTGGAGTAATTTGTACAGTTCTGGTCACCATACCTCAAAAAGGACATTATAGAAATGGAGAAGGTGCAGAAGAGCGCAACCAAAATGATCAGGGGCCTAGAGCACCTTCCTTACAAGGCAAGGCTACAACACCTGGGGCTTTTTAGTTTAGAAAAAAGACAACTGAGGGGCAACATGACAGAGGTCTAAGAAATGATGCTTGGTGTGGAGAGAGAGAAATGTTCCTCTCTCTCTCATAACACTAGAACCAGGGGTCATCCCATGAAGCTGATTGCCAAGAAATTTAGGACCAGTAAAAGGAAATACTTTTTCACACAATGCATAATTAATCTATGGAATTCTCTGCCACAAGATGTGACAGCCTGGATGGCTTTAAGAAGGGCTTGGGTAGATTAGCTATGTTTGTAAGGGTTTGAATTTATGTTTTGAATTATTATTATAGCAAGGGTAAATTTTATAGTTGATGATTCACAAAGAGATGTGTGTGGGAAGTCCACCTTTTTGTGTGTATTTGCAATGAATGATAATATTACTACTGTTAAAATTAATAAAAATTGAATTTGGAAAAAAAAAGAAGGGCTTATTTAAATTTATGTATGACAGGTTTTTCAATGGCTAGTCTGATGCAATTGGTCATTGTGGCAGTTGGTTTTCTGTTTTTTAAACCCCTGTTACCATGCAAATTATGAGGGCCACATGTACAGCATGATGTTGAGACACCATTTCATGCAATTACATACCTGTCAATATGACTCTATTTTCCTATTCAGGTGAATGGGAAAATATTCAGGTTTCCTGAATATTTCTTATTTCCTCTTCAGATGAATGAGAAAATAGGGACATGTTGACAGGTATGCTGTTGGCACCTCCATATGATCTTTGGAGACCACAGCTGATCAGCAGCCCCAGGCACTTGTTATTGGAATGGAGGGTTACCAGTGGCATGAATTAATGCCTGGAAAGCTGTGTAAGGGCATTTTCCATATCTAAGATGAGATCTTAGGTTGGTTTGAAGGAAAAGGAAAGCATATTCTGTTTGTTTTGCATTTAGTGCTCATGAGGAAGAGAAGAATAAGAGAAAGGGAAATGAAGAAAAACCACCCAAAAAGCAGCAGAAAAGAGATGAAGAGAGTCAACGGGAAGAAGACAAAGTAAGAAAAGATTCAGACAAGAAAGAAAGCAAAAAAGAAGTTGAAACAAAGCGGAAGAATTCTGCTAAAGTGGGGTCAGCATCAGCTTCTGACTCTGAAGAAGATGGAGAAGAGCAGGAAGGGAATAAAGTATGTAGGCCTTCCTTTTCTGTTAGGAAAGAATTATTACACAAATAAAGCTTGTTTCAGGTGCTCCATTGCTTTCTTGTTGTACAAAGTAAACTGTGAGCACCTCATTTGGATGGTACTTGCTGTCGTCAGTGGCAAAGCTGTTACCAAATTCAGTGCTATAGGCTGAGAAATATTTTCAGAGTCTTCGTTGTCCTGTACATCTGTGGTATCTGTGATCATACGTATATGATGGGACCACTGGGGGATTATATGGGAAATGTATGTCAAGTTACTAATTATACATGCTAATGTATTTGCAGACTTTGAAACTCTTGGGCCTCCAGTCCATAGTCCATTTGACCATCATGTTAAATATACATGAACACTGATGCAGTAATGTGACCCTGATGAAAAAGTAGTCATACTGAAAGCATGTTTAAAGTTACACCCCAAATATTTTTTTCTTCCCATACTGTTTTAAGAAAACTTTTATTTTTTAAAAAAATGCTTTTGATGTACAGTACTCTCTTTTTCGTAAATACCACTGTTTGATTTAAGGGGAAAACACTTAACACATCTTGAATTGCTTATGAGCAAGACCTCCTGGAGGATGAGGATGAAAATAAACCCCCCACCACCTCAGTATTGAGGCACTAGATGGAGGCAAAGGCGGGGCCTCAAACACCCACATAATGAGAAGTACTTTTTGCACAACAAAAGGCTGGGGAGCTGGTATATAGAGGCAACTATCCCGACCATAATCCACCTGTGCCCACTAGGGTTAGAATACAACCCAAGGATTTTTTTTTAATGCAACACATTTACATGCTTCAAGGTAGAGAGATTGAGCACTAGTCCATAGAAACCCATCTGTGGTAGATCAGGAACTGGCTGAAGACTGTTTGTTTCAGTTGTTAAATATATCCTTTTCCCTTCCCATTCAAAACTAAAATGAAATAGAAGAAAAAGGGAGGAAGAAATTTTCAAGGGCCTCCTAGAAGGAATATTATAAAAGCCCAACATGAGCGTGAAGTAGCAGAGAGAAAACATAAGCAGGAAGAACAAATGGAAGCAGAATTGTGAGTATCACTTCAGAGGTTGTGCAGATTTTTAGAAGTTATGTGACTAAAGTAACAGACATTAAAACCAAAGATAAATCACATTAAACATACTTCTATCTGATGTGTTTGCAAGCAGTATTTGGGCTGTTAAAAATGACTGTGTTTGTGAATGCTCTTTGCAATTTTTCTTTTTTGTTCTAAAAACCGAGAGGAATAGACCTGGGTACCATATTAATTCTTAAAAGGTGCATTTTGCATGAATTGCAATAGTCAGAAAAGTAAGAAAATAAAAAAATGCCAACTCATTGAGTCAAAGCAAATATATTTATTTATTCGATTTCTATACCACCCTTCCCAAAATCCCATGCTATCTGGGCAAAGAGGCCACTTTTACCATAGTGATTCTCTTTATTTAGCAGGGGGAGAGTAACTGGCCCTATGCACCCCCAGCACAGTACCTCCAGTGACTGTTGTTGGTGTCTATCTTGTGTGTTTTTTAGAATGTGAGCCCTTTGGGGACAGGGAGCCATCTTATTTATTTATTATTTCTCTGTGTAAACCACCCTGAACCATTTTTGGAAGGGCGGTATAGAAATTGAATTAATAATAATAAAGATGGTTCAGGGCATTTACACAGAGAAATAATAAATAAATAAATAAGATGGATCCCTGTCTCCAAAGGGCTCAAAATCTTAAAAGAAACATAAGATAGACTCTAGCAACAGGCACTGGAGGTACTGTGCTGGGGGTGGATAGGATCTGTTACTCCCCCCCCTGCTAAATAAAGAGAATCACCATGTTAAAAGGTGCTTCTTCGTTGAATCTAAATCACTGTTTAAATGTGTTGAGTTCAAATCAAAACATACAACAATGTAACAGGGATTCAAAAATATCTGATGTGGTGTTGCACACACTCCAGGTATCTGGAGGGGTTTTTGTTTGGTTTTTGAACATCATACACATCATTGCTTGTTAAACACTGAATTCCTCTGCTGCTGTTAGGGCTAGGCCCACATGCTTCCAGGCACAGCAGCAGCCTCCCAATTTGCAGGCTCTGAGGTACCGAGCTACAAAAGACTAGGCAGTTGGGACACATTAACTTGCTTTGCTCCACTTTGCAAATCAGTAATGTAATGTGAATATGACAGTTCCATCCAGTCATCACTTTCTTGTATTTAGCCAAAGGCTAAGTACAATATGAAAATTGCCTAAAAATAACTGTATGCCCAAATCAACCAAATTGTCCTAAATAAACCCTTCCAATGCAAATCTGTTTTTAAATTATTATTATTATTTATTTAATTTATATACCACCATTTAATAATTTCTTTGCAGCTGGAGCAAATAAAGAAATCATAAGATCTGGGGCGTGATCCATTGAATCCATTAGAATGGGTTCTGCGCCTGCGCGGAAGCCTCTCGGTGTCAAGTTCCACAGCTCCTTTACGGTGCCTGCACCCCACCCCACCCGGCCACGTGGCTATTTAAGGCAGGAGGAAGTGCAGGCAGCTCAGTTCCTTTCCGACCGCCATGGAGATTGGTGCATTCGGTTTCTGCGGCTCCTCGTACTGGTTCCTTCATAAATTGCTATCTCTGTAAAGCTTCTACTGGTATCAACCTCGGACTGACTTGGAAAACGCTTTGGCTTGTCCTACCTGGTGACAGATCGGACTGATATCTAGCTATAGACCTTGGACTGCCTTCGGAAAACGCTCTAGTCTTACCCTCACTGACTGACGACTGATTGGACTGATATTTGGCTTTGACCGCGGACTGTTACCTGGCTCCGTTTTTTAGTACCTCTTTGTCTTTAAAAAATAAATAAATGGACACTTCCAAATTGAAAAAGACTTAAACGCTGTGAGAAATGTAAAGCCAAATTGCCCTCCCAAGATGCCCACAGCTTGTGCTTGCTGTGTTTGGGTGAGGCTCATAATACCTCAGCATGTAAAATTTGCCAGTCCTTCTCCAAGCAAACTCGGAGAAACAGCGAATTGCGTTTGAGGGCTTCTATTTATGATGACGTTCTGGCTGCTCCATCTACGTCGAAGCAGTCCCCTCAACCTCATGGCTTGAGGGACCTGGAACCTAACCAGTCTAAAACCTCGATGCCCACCGGAAAAACCCCGCACACCTTGAAGAGGCAAGGGGAGAAATGGCTTCCTCTGAAAAGCCCGCCAAAAAGACCTGGAAGCCTTTGGCATCTGCTTCAACTCTGTCTCCAACTTCGGCTCAGGACGTACTCTTTGTCTCGATATTGAGACCGTCGACGCCGACACGTACGGCGTCGAAGCCTGGCTCGAATTTGCCAAGATCCCCAACTTCAACATTGAAGTAACCGACATCAAAATCGGGAGAGACGTCTTCATCGAAATCTCCATTGATGCCGGCAGACTAATCAGCGTCGACACACCCCGCTATTCCAACATCAACTCCGTCGATATCAAGCGTACCACCGATGCTGACTTCAACAACCTCGAGGCAGTTGATACCGACAGCGAGGGATTTAATGCCAGCACCAACGCCGATTAGATCTCCTTCGACATTGAAGGAAGATGTGCAGTCATCGACTCTGAATACCCTGGCTTTAATGTCTACAGTCACTCCGCGCTTCAGAGCACTGCTGACGTTCACACTTGAACAAGAGGACCTTGATGACACTGAGGGAGCACCATTGGATCCTGGCGCAGTGCAGTCTCTGCTGAACATGCTGGAATCGAATACAGCTACGCCATCAACCTTTAAAGGCTTTCCACAAGCGGAGGAAGAGGAGCCTTCTGCTCCTGAGGATACCACCTCCCACATTCTGTCTGCAACCCACCTTTCTAAAACAACACCTTGGCACACCTGCAGCTTCAGCCACGCAACATCTCCATCAAATGAACCTGCCTTGCCTGGTGGTACTTCCCCTGGCTTGACATATGACTTTGGTGAAAGCAAAGTATGGCGGCTGAATTCCTTACCAATTCGTACATTGTCAGTAGGAGCTGCAGATGCAGTCCCAAAGAAGAAGAGTCAAGCTACTGCCGCGACACAAACCTGAGTCACATCTTCAACAAAATTAACTCAAACGGCAACACCACAACTGTCTTCTAAGTCCACACAGACAGATAGTACAGTTCAAACTAGTCCGGCACATCGGCCCTTGACACCAGCGGTGCCTTCATCACGCTCTCCATCACCACATCTGTCGGAAGACAGTCACCATGGGTCCTCCGACTTTGAATCTGATGCTGAGACCGTGGAGCCCAATCCTTCCCCGGATGTAGCCACACCGTCCGATGTCTCGCCAACAGAAGAGCTAAAGGCATATCATCTCCATGTTAAAAACATGGCTGCAGCCTTGGGTCTCAACCTCACTTCACAGGTCAAAACAATTGATGACCCTGTATGTAATTTTATGGTCCGCTCTCAAACGGCCCAACCAGTTGCATTGCCTCTTCTTCCAATAATCTCAAAACGCCGCACAGTGTGCATAAGCAGTTCCTCATACTTCTACTCCCACTTCAAAGCAACTAGAAGGTCTTTACCGGGTACAAGAAAAAGACAACACCTACTTGTTCAAACACCCTGTGCCTAATTCTTTAGTAATTGATTGTGCTACCACTTCGCGTTCAGGCAGAAGACACACTACTCCTGCTGCAAAGAAGGCAGGAAGTTGGATGTGTTGGGCAGGAAGCTATACTCCACCTATTGTCTCTCTGTGAAGGTGGCTAATTATTCCGCTTGTATGGCAAAATATAGTTACTGCCTATGGGTAAACTTAGAGAAAGACCTGGATACACTCTTTTGACCAATTTAAAGCCCAGTTCTGAAAAACACTGCAAAGAGCGGGCGATTTGACATGTCAGCAGCTGAGCACTGCCAAACATTTGGCAGAATCTGAATCTTGGTCCATTACAGTAGCAATCACCTTAAGACGTTATGCTTGGCTGCGTTCGGCCTCTCTCCAACAAGACATGAAGGATAAGATAGAAGGCCTTCCTTTTGACGGCAAGGGCTTGTTCTCCGAAGAGACCTACGTAACAATGGAGAAGATGAAAAAAATCAAAATTCACTGCAAAGACCTTCACTTCTTCCTCGGTTTCTACATAATACGCTGCTAAACAGAGGTCTTACTTCCGGCCCAAGTCTACCTATAGGCCTCAAGAATGACAAGACTATCGGAAAAGCTACCAACCCTTTTCGAAGCGGGGAACTCAGCAAAACAATAAGTACCCTTCTACCCAGCGTAACAACCAGGCAGAGGGCAACAAACAGCACCTTTGAGATTCAGGAGAGCTCACCACCACCGCTGACAGCGCCAGATCATTTACCTTATTGCACCCCTCAAACCAACAGGGAGGAAGGGTTGTTGGCCTGCACCACCAAACTGCCAACCCCAATAGCCATCACCACCACCAGATTGGCAAGTCATGCGCAAGCATGGTGCCACATAACATCAGATCGGTGGGTCCTGAAAATTATCCAGTCCGGCTATGCAATCAAGTTCAAAACTCGACCTCAATTTTGTGGTCTGCGATTCACGAAGGCAACTCCTGCCTTACTTCAGGAGGTGCAGGAACTCCTACATAAGAAAGCGATAATTCGTGTGCGGTGGGCTCATCGGCAGGAAAGGTCTTACTCCCGCTACTTCCAGGTGCCAAAGAAAGATGGAGGACTCCGTCCTATAATGGACCTCAGACAACTCAACAAATTTGTCTGAGTGAAAAGGTATCAGGTGACAACGTTACAGGACATCCTACCTCTTCTGTATCGGGAGCGGTGGCTGGTGACGTCAGATCTAAAGGATGCCTATTTTCACATAGGAATCCGGCCTTCCTTCCAAAAGTACCTGAGATTTACTGTGGGCAACACAGTTTATCAGTACCAAGTTCTTCCCTTCGGACTCTGCGCTGCCCCGCGTGTATTTACCAAATGCATGGCCATGGTAGTAGCTCATCTCAGGACAAGAGGACTAAAGATATACCCTTTTCTCGATGATTGGCTCCTGACCTCAGGGGACAAAAAAGAGTTATTTTTGCAGATAAAGTATATTTTGCACCTTCTCCAGGCCCTGGGCATCCATGTCAACTGGAAAAAATCATATCTGACTCCAGTGACGACCATATCCTACATAGGAGCCGTTCTGGATATGGATGCGAGGAGGGCTTTTCTACCGGAGGACCATTATCTTGCCATTACCAACCTAATACGACAGTTTCAATCTGCCCCTCTGCAGTCAGCTCAGCGGATCCAGCACTTACTGGGACTAATGGCCTCCTGCAAGTCAACAGTTGGTTACACTCGTCTGAAAATGAGGAAGCTTCAGTTATGGTTCTTCTTCTCCTTCCATCTGCACAGGGACAACCCCAAGGACCACCTTTGGGTCCCACTACCAATTTTACGTTCTCTAACCTGGTGGACTCGAAGACTCAATGTACTGAGAGGAATCCCGTTCCATCTACAATTCCCCTCTGTGTGGGTAACGACCGATGCCTCCCTCAGAGGCTGGGGGGGCGGCGGCATTGCAATGCCAAACTGACACAAGGATTGTGGACAAGTGCCCAGCGTCTACTGCACATAAACTTCCTGGAGTTACTAGCAGTTTTTCAGGCCATGAAGGCTTTCCTCCCGATGCTCAGAGGTCGGGTAGTGCAACTACAGTTGGACAATACCACTGTGATTGCATACATCAACTGACAAAGGGGAACAGTCTCCAGGTCTCTCTGCGGACTCAGCATTCAGATTTGGCATTGGTGCATCAAGAACAGCATCACACCTGTAGCCTTGCACATCAAGGGGACAGACAATGTTCTGGCGGATGACCTAAGCCGGACTTTTGCATCGGACACCCGACACGAATGGGAACTCAAAAACCTCTACTTCTGGCCGATTTTCGACCAGTGGGGTTTCCCATAAGTGGATTTCTTTGCTACAGTACAGAATGCAACGTGCAAGCTCTACTGCTCCAGAGCGGGCCACGACCTATCTTCCATGAGGGATGCCTTCCAGATGGAGTGGTCGCATTACCTGAGCTACATGTTTCCCCCGTAGCCCTTGATAAGCAGAGTCGTAGTAAGGATTCTGAGAGAACCTGTGAAGTGCATTCTGGTCACACCGTGGTGGCTGCGCCAGGCATGGTTTCCACATCTACTCAGACTCTCCTCTCACACCTACAAGAGGCTTCCGGCACATCCGGATCTTCTGATCCAAAACGACGGACAGATCCTACACCCAGGGGTTCTCACACTGCAGTTCACAGCGTGGAAGATCGGCTTCTAAAAAAGATCCTTTTAAATGAAAGAAAATCCTCCACTAGAAAGAATTATGCAGGGAAGTGGAGACGTTCTATCTCCTATGCCACAAGAAACAGTTTCCGCCCCATGAAAGCATCTATATGCCAAATCCTCCTCTACCTTACCACGCTAAAGACGGCAAATCTTTCCAATGTGTCCATCAGAGTACACCTCGCAGCTCTATCTGCGAAACATCCGGGCTGGTATGGAAAATCAGTCTTCTCCCATCCTTCCTGCAAAAGCTTCCTGAAGGGCCTTAATAATCTGTATACGCCAGGTGATGGAACAGTGGAGCATATCCTTGGTTCTTTCCGCTTTAACAGAACCTCCTTTCAAGCCAATGAAGTTAGCAAGTCTGAAACTAACATCCTTGAAGACTGCCTTCTTGGTGGCTATTACCATGGCTTGTAGGGTGAGTGAACTTACGCCTCTCCGCATAGATGTTCCATATGCCTGTTTCTACCCGGACAAAGTACTCCTACGCCCTGACATCTCCTTCCTCCCGAAGATTGTGTCAGACTTTCACATAAACCAGGACATTGTCCTACCTACCTTTTTCCAGCCCCCAACTACGCCTTTGGAAAAGGCTTTGCATTCCTTGGACGTACGCAGAGCTCTGCTATTTTATCTTTCAAAAACCAAGGCACTACAAAAAACCAAGAAACTGTTTATTTCCTATAAGGGGAACACAGTAGGCCGAGCCTTGTCACGTCAAAGACTCTCCCACTGGCTGGTGGAAACGATCTTACTAGCCCACACTATGCAGAAGATTCAGCCCCCAAAGTCCATAAGATCTCATTCAACGAGGGCATATGGGGCGTCAGCAGCACACCTATCCGGCATATCCTTCCAGGACATATGTAAAGCTGCCACCTGGTCTTCTGAACAACCATTTGTGAAACATTATGCTATTGACTTACGGTCTGCAGCGGAGGCAAACTTTGGGAGAGCCGCTCTTAAAAGGGTGTTGCAATAATTCTACTGCTCCCTCCTCCTATACGGAGCTTACTGAACACCCATTCTGATGGATTCAACGGATCATGCCCCAGATAAACAGGTTGCTCACCTGTAACTGATGATCTGGTAGAGACCGTGGATATCCATTAGACCCTCCCGAACCTCTCCTCTGCAGTAGTACTTACAATTATTGCCAGTAGAACTTACCTGTTCATCGCACTACATGACTGCTTTGGCGGTCTCCAAGGAACCGAGCTGCCTGCACTTCCTCCCACCTTAAATAGCCACGTGGTCACGTGGGGTGGGGCACAGATGCCGTAAAGGAGCTGTGGAACTCGACACTAAGAGGCTTCTGCGCAGGCGCAGAACCCATTCTAATGCATATCAACGGATCACTACCAGATCATCAGTTACAGCTGAGCCACCTGTTTTAATATATGGTTGATTGTCATATAATAGGCACACTACAATATCCTTGTAAGTTCTTATCTGGGTATTGTAGGAGAAAAGGCAAGAAAAATTTACTTGTTGGATTGGTATATAGAGGACAAACCAACCAATAGTGCACAACATCTTTCACCTGGTTACATAGATACATTTCAGTTCCACCGCAGGGATGCCTAGGTATCCCCCTTCAAGGTAGGCAGTTGCCATCACCTGAAACCTAATTGATTTTCGAAAACCAGAGTCAGCTAATTACAACTCTATCATCAATGATAAAAACCAAATTCCTCAATGCATAACTATTTTCTGTAGATGGGTATTCCACAGAAAAAGTTCTACTTCCTCAGCAGGACCTGACAGTGCTAAGCCTACCACACACACACACACACACACACACACACACACACACGTTGTTGTTGTTTTTTCCAGGCAACTGTTGTTTTGTAAAACAGTCTTACAGCTGTTTTATGTGCATTAGAACTGAATCTGTTGAGGTATGCCAAACCAGTTACTTTATTGGTTTGAAGCAGAACCACACTGGAATAGCTTCAGGCAAAGCTGAAAATTGACTAGAACAAGCAAGAATTAATGATTGAACTCCTGGATGAAAGAATTGTTTCGTAGTTGTTTAATTACCAAGCATGCTCTGAAATAGAGGTAGCACTATTGACAAGTTGTTCCAATACAGTATAAGGAAAACCCCAGTTTTAAGGTCCTATAATTAAATTATTATAGTTTTATATGGAATTTGAGAATTGTTTTAGTGGGGGGCTGGGTGCATGCCCACTCATACAAAACTAGTTTTCATACACACACACACACACACACACACACTCTCTCTCTCTCTCTCTCTCTCTCTCCCCGCCCCCCAGAATAACTGTCTACTGGCAAGTGTATTGCTTATCCTTGAGGTGTTGCATTTATATGTTGTATTTTACCATTTTATTTAGACATACCTGTCACTTCACAGATTAAAATAGAGCTACACTTGTAACAATCAGTTCTCACACCAACGTTACAACCCAAACATGCTATATTACACATTTCTAAAGACTGTATTTTCCCTCCTATGCAAAGCATAGTGCCTGTTGTATACTTATTTACATGCAGGTACACTAGAGACTCAATACAATTATTCAGAGATTTAATTTCTAGAAAAATTGTTGTAATACTGAAGAATTACAACTATTGCAACTCTCATAAGAAAAGAAAACATTCCCAACAGGCAAAAATAGAAACTTACCAGGGTCATATTCCAGAAAACAGGGTCTGTCTCTGGTAAATAGGGACAGTTGGAGCCCCTTATTTAAGTGTAAGCTCTAGTCTCATTTAAACTATTCAATGTTTTTAATAGGCAAAGCAAAGATGAAAGCAAGAAACCAGAAGCTAAGAAGTTGGAGAAAAAACGAGGTCAGTAGTGAAAACTTGTTTTCTTCATCTGTGCAATGCCTCAACTCAGAACCTTCTAGAGTTTACCTCAAAGCTTTTGGCGAATCCCGTCCATCAGGCAGCACTTGCCTTATATAGGAGTGGCTGACATAAAAGCTCCCTTAGTTCCTTGTCAACTGCAACTGTGGTTGCCTTGCAAAGATCCTTCTTCGCTAGTTACAGACTGCAGAGATTCCTTTCTGTACTATAGTTTTGAGCCTGTTTCTTGGTGTGTGTGTTTCTTTATAGCTTTATTTTTTTTGTTTTGTTTTTGTGGAGTTTTGTATTTTTCATGTTCTCCCCCTGCCCTATTCTCCTGGCTTGCATTCTTACTAAGATGCACCTAAGGGACGCATATCCAGATTTTTGTCATACAGGAATCATTCCTTTTGCTCTCATGAGTAAATCGGTGTCTTTTTAACTTTTTAATGTGTTTGGGAAGCCAACAGTGTACAGAAATTTGCCTTAATTTATGGCATAAAAGCTAGATACTGGTCTTTCCTGCTTTTTTCCTACCCTGTCTCCTTGCAGGTTCAGTTCAGTATTATGGTATGAAATGCCTGCTTCATATATTAAAATGTATCTGAAAACACTATCTTTGTGTGTGAGCGTGAAGGAATGGAACCGTTTCAGCCATTGTAATTGATTTTGTTATATTCAGCAAAGTGTAAGGTATTATAGGAACATAGGAAGCTTAGTAATGTCTACACAGACTGGCAGCAGCTGCTCCAAGGTTGCAGGCAGGAACCTCTCTCAGCCCTATCTTGGAGATGAGAATAAGATCAGTTCCTATAAGAGCTTCAGAAGTACTTACCCCCCTGGAAGTTCAAAAGGCCATTTCCAAGCAAAAGAATCTTACTGGAGAACAGACACTTAAGCTACTGACCTTCTGATTGGTTAGCATCTTGGAGGAAGAATCAGACTATGGAAACCAGAATGCAACAGAGCAGGGTTTCTTAACTTTGGGTCCCTAGATGTTGGACTACAACTCCCATGATCCCCAGACATGGCCTTTGTGGCTGAGGATGATGGTAGTTGTAGTCCAAAAAATTTGGGGGCCCAAGGTTAAGAAATCCTGCAAAAGAGGAAAGTCAGGACAAAGAGGATGTAGTAGAATAGAAGTGCTAAAGAAAAGACTTGTAAAAAATAAACCTGGAGCCAGGGCTGTATGAGCTGGAATAAGTTGTTCAGTGCTAGAACTTGACTGCAGTACAATATCAACATAGTCAGCTTTCACTATTGGGTTATTGCAAAAAATGCCTGTGGTACAAACAATAGATAATTTTTTACTAGGGGTGTGCACAAACCGAGGTTCATGCACAGGTTCGATGCCATGTGCGTGCTAGCACCATGCGTGGGTGCTTGGGAGGACGCCATTGCAGCAGGAAGCTGTATGGTATGGCAGCAGGTAAGGACCTGTTATCCTCCTTTTAAAAGATTCTGCTTGCCACTCAACCCCACTGCCGCCAGCGCTGAACCTGTGCATGAACCTCGGTCTATGCACATCCCTATTTTTTACTAACAATTATGGGAGGAAATCCATCTTATGTATTTACCTTAGTCTCTGGAACTTTGTTTACCCACCTGTCTAACTGGTTTCCCATTTTTGGTACAAATAAATTGGGTGAGTCATACAAGAATTCTCAAATGGAGTGATAGAGGGCTGCTTTTTGGAGGTAGCCAGAAGGGACAAAAGGCTTGCACTTGGTGGTGGCGGTGGTGAAGGCCATAAGAGGGAAGGAGCAAGAAGCAGGCTAAGTAAATTGTGTGTTTGGTGGGTTTTTTTAAACTCTCTACTTATTGTGCAGTTTGCTGCCTGGACCATAACAATGCACATGTACCAACAAGACTGAGCTTCCCTTTTTGTTTCCCCCCAGAAACAAAGGCTTTTCTAAAATGTGTGAGTGGCAAATGTATGAATGCTTAGAAAATTCTATTACATCAGTCAATCCAATTTATTAAGGCCAATAGACCAAAATAAAATAACAGTCATGGCTACAGCACTGACTGTATCAGCACAATACCAACAGTACAATTTCATATGTACAGAGCATTAGATGACCCATGATACCCCTATGCTCCAGATCCCCAAGGCCTTCTGTCTTCATCAGTTCACAAACTGCCTCCTAATTCATATACTAAGTGACAGAAATTTGGCCACTACTAAGGTCATCCTGGGAATTTTATCTATCAATAGGTATCTATAGATTTAATTCTCCTGGGTGAGCCTTGGAATATGCGTCCTGGCTCCCATCTGATTGGCTTGATGGTGGAGGCACCTGATTGGCTGAGGCGCACCCAGGAGAATTCGTCGCCGTGGCGGCCCCGATGGTGGCACTCAGCCCAGCAGCCTGAGCCCGGCCCAGGCTAGCCGGAGACTGGGGCAAACGGTGGGGGGGAAGAGGTAGCCGGCCCCAAAGAGTGCACAGATGCTCTGTGCAGGGTCGTCTAGTTTAATATTAAACTGGATAGATCTACCTGGCAATGTATTTAATATAGGAGTAATCAGTTGCTTTTATATTGGTTCCAATATAAAAGTTAGAAACACAAGAACATGCTCCACAGACTCTGCTTCCTCATCATTACATGGACAAAACCTCAAGGGCAGGGGAACCCCAGCATACCTTCCCTGGAACATTTGTGAGGGTACTACATTAAGTCTTGTCCTAATGAAGGCACTTAGGTATCTAAATACATGGAAGTTACTGAGGTAAGTGATCAGCTGAAAGGCATTTTCACATGGAATGCCTAGATGACATGGTGGACAGGATGTGCATAAGAAAAGAGATCCTGGAAGGAAACATCCCAGAGTCTTCGCTTGATCGGTGCTTTTGAAGAAGATTGCAGTTTGAAGAAGAAAAGCAGTGACAACCCAATACAGTGAGCTCTTTGGGCTATCTGTTTAGCCTAGGTACTACTTTGCCTATCAGCAGAGAGACAGGATGGTACCCCTGCAACTGTCCTAAAGATATAGACTTGCAGCCAAAACTTCAGGGCTGCCAGCCAAGCTCTGACATTAAGTGTTCTGTCTCCAGTAAAACAGCTGCCTTGGGAACACATTTCAGGGTATGTAAATGAGCTTAAAAAAACCTAACCTGCACACCATTTAATTTTAAAGACACTTGCTTAATCCAAATAACAGCTCCATAAAGAAGTTATGATATATGGAATATTTGCAATAAAAAACAATGTCTACAGGAATGTACTAGCCCCCTTTGGAGTAAAAACAACAACAGTCTGATTAGGACTTTCTGGGAGGCATAACATCCATGTGTGGACCATGAAAGGGAGTGATGTAACACAAGCGGCTAGCCCAGGGGTTCCTAACCTGTGGTCCTCCAGATGTTGCTGAAATGCAACTCCCATCATCGCCAGCCACAATTTGTGTTTGGGTATGATGAGAATTGTACTTCAGCAACATCTGGAGTACCACAGACTGGGAACCCCTGTTGTAGCCTGTTCCATAGTGTGATCATCAGAGAGCCACCTGCATTGGGTGAACTTCTCAAAGATATTGGATGTTGCCTAATTAATCTTTAAAAGAATTGTTTGTACAATAAGAAAATTTAGCAGGTTTCTAAACCTACGTCTGGAACTAAAGATGATTATGACAGATTTTTCTGTGGCCAAGTTCTGGCAAATTCCAAATTTTCAGATATACTGTATTTGCCTGAATACAAGACTTAAGTTTTTCCAAATATTTTTGATATTAGAAATCAGGAGGTCATCTTAAATTCAAAGTCCTGTTCCTTTGAAGAAAATATAGGTATAACTGTATTTAACCTCTACCTTTTAAGGGGGTCATCTTAAATTCAGAGTCATCTTCAGTTTGGGTAAATATAGTGTTTAAAGTAGGAGCTAAAATACATTCTTGCCTAACTCCCCTAGAGATGCATTCCATCTGTGCTTCATAATTTGCTGCATATATAATCAATATACACAGTAAAATTGTCAGTGAAGAACACTGGCTGTGGTTTTTGTGTGTTTTTCACAGCAAAGTAAAGTTAGAGTGCTAGACTAGGACTGGGGAGACCTGAGTTCAAATCCCCATTCAGCCATACTTGCTGGATGACTCTGGGCCAGTCACTTCTCTCCCAGCCTAACCTACTTCACAGGGTTGTTGTGAGGAGAAACTCAAGTATGTAGTGCACCGCTCTGGGCTCCTTGCAGGAAGAGCGGAATATAAATGTAAGAAATAATAATTTCTCTTAGACGTACCCATCACTAATCTCATGTGTGGCAGCTCTTGCAAGAGTTTGTGAGCATCTGTCGGATAGCAATAGCACTTACATTTATATACCGCTCTATAGCCG
The DNA here is from genome assembly GCF_027244095.1 of Hemicordylus capensis. Taxonomy (NCBI): domain Eukaryota; kingdom Metazoa; phylum Chordata; class Lepidosauria; order Squamata; family Cordylidae; genus Hemicordylus; species Hemicordylus capensis. The sequence continues at coordinate 118,456,465 of NC_069658.1, read as the reverse complement.
AAGCTCTCTAAGCGGTTTACAATGATTTAGCATATTGCCCCCAACATTCTGGGTACTCATTTTACCGACCTCAGAAGGACGGAAGGCTGAGTCAACCTTGAGCCCCTGGTCAGGATCAAACTTGTAACCTTCTGGTTACAGGGCGGCAGTTTTTACCACTGCGCCACCAGGGGATAGGATTAGGGACAAGGTAAAAATAGGGATGCCGGCTGGAGGAGGCAGTGGACTGGGCCGGCCAGCGGGAGCAGGAGGTGGCAGTGGCGGGCAGCCCAGCCTCCAGGAGCAGAAGGCAGCGGTGGTCCAGCCCGACCCGGCCAGCAGGAGCAGAAGGTGGCAGCAGACTGGACCGGCCGCCGGGAGGAGAAGGCGGCAGTGGGCCAACCCGGCCCAGCTGGCGGCTGCTACCAGGAGTGGGAGGGCAGGTGGGAGGAGGTGGTGGGCCGGCCAGAAAGCAGTGGGGGTGGGGGAGAAGCGGCCGGCCAGAAAGCCTGGTGTGCCGGGCGGCAGGGAGAAGAAAAAGCGGTGGTGAGTGGGGCAGCTAGAGATGCAGATGTTCTGCGCCCAGTCCAGCTAGTTGATAGTATTTCATCCATGTCCTTAAAATCTGATTACCAACCTTGTTTTGATTAACATCAAAATAGCACACTTATACTGTCGGTTTGATAGGTTATCTGTTTTGTTGCATGTTACCATTTACTTAGAGGGATGCCCAAAGACATTCTTTCCTAATGGATTTTATATTCAGTATCATTAAGATAGATATCTTTATTACAGTCTACGACCGGCAACATATCATTAAGATATTTTCATGTTAATATTTAGAAACATCAATGGATTCTCGGCTTCAAAGGATACATGCAGAAATAAAAAACTCGCTGAAAATTGATCATCTTGTGAGTATGTTATATTATGTCTATGGCTGCACTGAGGCAAAGAAACACTTTTGATTTTTTAAAAAAAGTTATAATAAACTTAATTAAAATACATATTCCTACAAAACAACTATTGAGTTTTGATTGTGGATGTCTTTCTTTACTGAAAGGTAGATTTTCATGCTTTCAACATCTTGTGGCTTTTGAAAAATGAACTAAAACTCAATTTATTTTATTTGAATAATGCATGAGAATGGTCAGCCTGTTTTTACTATCCCCACTTTTCATTACTTACTTGAACAGTTCTACTACAGAACCTTTCAGTTGGAATTGCTCAGTTGGAATTGCCAGCCAGATCATTTTAAGTATGCTTGAATGCTAGTGATTAGGTAACTTTGCTTTTGCAAACTTCAAAATATATCCCTTCTGGCATGATGATCTCTGGACCACAAACAGGGAGAATAGTTAGAAGAATCTGTCACTGCAGTTCTTAAAATGAATGGCTAAGAGACGGTGACTGACATCTATTCCTGACTAACAAAGCAGCGTACTGAGAAAAATTGTGCAACTGCAAGAAGATGGAATAGTTTTGCTAAAAAAAAGTGAGGATTTGTGGAATTGCACAAGAGCCCTATAGTGCACTTGTGCAATGGTCCCCATTAAAATAAATGAGCCATGCGGCAGTTGGGCAGATGTTGTGCAACCACAAACATGCTTATAATAGCGTAACAGTCTGAAACCTAAATTCCTAACGTAGTGCAACTCGCACCAGAATGTTGTGGAAGCACATCCTTCCAAAATTTCTTTGGTAGGATGTTAGCCTAACAGTTCTTTGGATGTTAGCCTTCTCTCTTCAAAGTGGTTAAATATTTACACAGTTCTAATATTGAAGACTAACTTCTGTTTTGGAAGGGTTTTTTTGTGGGGAGGGGGGAGAACTTCAAATATGTGATAGCTTACAGTTTAAGTGTATATAACTTCAGAAAGCCAGCACAATATAGATATATTTATTTAAACGTGACTGGAAAAACTACCTTTTTAGGGGAACGAGGGCCACATCAGCCAAAGTTAAACACTGAAGTCCCCTAGATTTCAAAGGCAGATATTTTAATCACATGTTCCTCTAATAGTATAACGTGCTTAACTTGGGCTAAATTGCTTCAAAAAAATATTGGCTTAGTTGTATGGATTCATTTTCAAACTTTAGTGTGAATATGCAGAATATCAAATAAAGTTCAGTTTGCTATATGTTCAGTGCATCAAGATTGCCTGAAAAATCAAGTTAGATTGATATTTTAAATAAATTAAATTGAATGAACATTCACTTGAACTGCTTCTGTTGTAAAGCCACATTGAAGTCCTGCATGTCTTTAATTGTACAAAGCATAAAATATTTTTTCCAGTATTGTTTTGTATTCTTTGTCGGTTTTTTAATCTGCTGAAATTAAATTTTGGGGTTTTTATATTTAGGATGTAAACAGATGCATCGAGGCTCTGGATGAACTTGCGTCACTTCAAGTAACAATGCAGCAAGCTCAGAAGCACACGGAGATGATTTTGACACTTAAGAAAGTAAGATTGGTAGTTCATATGAAGAAATGTAGAAGTTTAATTTATTTCACTTTCATGTTTTATGAATCTTGAAATGTACACATGGCAAACCATTATTTGTAATGAAAGATATGGTTTCAGTAAATATTAGATCCTTAAGGCAATTTGGATCATTCCCAACATGGGGTAATGTGCCCGCACAGTAGCCCTGTGGAAGGATTTCATAGCTCCTTGGCGCTCTGAAGCTCTACCTTTTGCTTGCGAAGCATGGTCGTTAGCGGGGGACAGAGCACCTGTAGCTCAGTTCCTTTTCGACTGCCACATTGTGTGACTCATTAGGGCTTGCTCCTCTTCTTCATCTCGTTTCCTGTAAGAATTCAAAGAAATTGGTTTGGATTTTAAGGCTTGGACTCTGGCTGCTCTCAACTACTCTTTCCTTTTTGTTTCGGACTCATAGACACTCGTAAAACTTTTTAAAAGTGTTCATCTTGTGAGGGGACTCTCCTGTCATGGGACAAACATGTATTTTACTCTGTTTGGCGGAAGATCATATTGCCCGGACATGGACATGTAAGATCTGCCTCTCTTTTTCTAAACAGACCAGAAAAAGTAGAGAATTGTCTCTTAAGGCTACTTTATATGAAAAAGTGTTGTGCCTTCCGACACCAATGCCATGTTCCCTGTTGCTGTCAACATCCGTGGCTTTGATCTCACCTCACCATTGACACTCGAAATCGATGTCAGTGTCAAGACATTCACCCGAGAGAGTTTCCCATACCTATCAGCTTGGAGTACCCAAGGATCTGGATCGTGATCCATTGCATTCATAAGGAATGGGTTCTGCTCCTGCGCAGGCACCTCACGGTTAGATTGACTAGCTCCTCGTGCTGCCTCCAACCGCCCTGCACGTGGTCTGTGCTTCCCTTATGTTAGGCAGTTGGGGCGTGCTTCTCTCAGTTTCTATTAAACCGCCTTCGCGTCTAGACCTCGGATATGTTAGCTCCTTCACAATAAACTGTATTGACTCTCAGTTAAGACCTCGGAAAGTACATGTAAAACGCACTAGAAAATCTACCTAGGACTGGAAAACGGACATGGCTATAGCAATACCCTTGCACAAGGAAAGCAAAAAAGTGAGTCTCCCCCGGGCTCCTCGGGGGAGGCAAAACTGTAAATCATCTCGGAACAACTTAAAACTGAGTAGCAGCAATGACGTCCAAACCACCAACGAAAACAGTGTTTGAGCGCTGTACAGAATGCCGTGCCAAACTCCCGTCGACTGATACTCATGAAGCCTGCTTGCTCTACCTGGGGGAACAGCACAACTCAGCCACTTGCAAAATATGCTGCTCCTTCTCTAAGCAAACACTAAAGAACCGGGCACTGAGTTTGAGAGCAGCACTTTATGACGATGCACTTTGTCCTCTGATGCCGAGACCTTCGACATCAAGGTCTGTATCGAGCCCACCGAGACCTACGGTATCGAATGAAACAACATATTCAGAGACTGTGACTGTCGGTGAACTCTGCAAAATGGCAGTCGAAAGCCACCAAAGAACAGAAATTTAAATGTCCAGAGACCATGAAGGAAAAGAGGCATAGACACAAGAGGGTGCATCTCTCTTCCACTGATGAGGAGAGCAAGTCATCACTACCTAAAAAGAAAACAAAAAAGACTCACCTCAGAAGTGGAACTCCATCACTGACTGGCTTACAAACCGAAGAGGACGACTGGGGTTCCACTGCAAACATCACACCGTCGCCTTGGGTACAATACTCCCCATCGACACCAACAGCTATGGAGCCGAAGACAACCTTGCCCAAAACTACTTCGACATTTGCACTGATGTTGGTATCAAGACCGACATCGGAAGGAGAACTGAAGGACAAACTACCCTCGGCATCGACAGCTTTGGTGCGACGCCATGCTTTGTCTTTGACCCCCTATTCAATCTCCCTCTGCGATACCACAGGACACGTACCAACCAGCCTGAGGACTATCTGGACTTTGGAGAGGGGGCAGCAGTGGAGGAGGAAGTTGCACTGGACCCAAAGACAAGGACATCACTTATAGCTCTGCTAGAGTCCAGTGAGAGTACCCTCGGGCTCAACCTTCCAAGATTTTTTGAGCCTCAAGGTTGAGCAGACTAGAGAGGACATGGCGCCACCAATACCAAAGACTCCTTCTCTGTTGCTGGTGAGAACACTGCCCTCAATACCGAATCGAAACCCGATGCGTCTGGTGTCGGCTGCGACTAGTCCAATGGACTAATAATGGCCCAAACAGTTCGACTGGGATTGACCAAGCCACTACCTATGTTAGCACACCCTGCCACAGTTCCATCTCAGAATACATTTTCAACTCGAGGGCTTGGCCAGATCACACATAGTTGTGGTTTCCGACATAACCCACCTGTAATCTATCCCGCTGACTACGCAGAATATAAAATCTGGAAGGTACAGTAGGAAGCTGTACGCCAACAAGTGGCACTGCAAGCACTGCCACAAGCGCCTCTATTATATGATGTCCCACAGACAGCTGTCAAGATGGCAACTACAAGGTGCCAAATGCATTCACTGGGTGAGCAAACCAGCCAACTGCTGAATCAGCAACCAGCCTTATCAGGAAAGCCCAAAGGAGTGCCCACAAGAAAGGTGCCCCCTACTCTTCCAGTGATCTTGCCAACAGAACCGTCTGAGGAGGAGGATGCTGAAACATCATATGCATCAGACATGGAGGAGGAGAGCGTTGTGGAGCCAGGCCCAATGGAACCGGATCCTCCTGCAGAAGTTGCGCCTAAGACTTCTATTTCTCCTACCGAAGAATTTAAAACATACCATGCGCAAATAAGAGAAATGGCTGAGGCTTTAGGCCTTGAGTTGAAACTACCAGAATTGGATCTAAAGGATCCTGTCTATAACATGATGGCAAGAGCAAAGTTGTCACACCCAGTATCTCTTCCCATGCTGCCGGCAATCACTAAGGCAGCACAGTCAACATGGGAAGTCATACAAATGTCTACGGCCACTTCAAGAAACTTAGGATTGTATAGGATACAGGAAGAGGAAAAACACCTACCTCATGAAGTATCCTGTCCCGAACTCCGTGGTGGTAGAATGTGCATCCTCCAGAGGTGGACAACGCCACACCACACCCTCTGAAAAGTATATTCCACATCTTGTCTGACAATAAAAATAGCAAATTATTCGGGATGTCTGGTTAGGTATGGACACCATCTGTGGGATGTCCTATTTCAAGACTCACCTTCAATGTCCTCTGCAGAATTCCAAGAGAATTTTGCACAGACCTCCAAGAAAATGACTGATTAATAGGCATTTGCTTAGCATGTTCAAGCACCTGGCTGAGATGGAATCACGGGCAATGACCATGGCTGTCACCTTGTGCTGCCATGCATGGCTGAGGTCTACAGGCCTACAGCAAGAAATGAAAGAAAGAATAGAGCACTTAATTTACGATGGAAAGGGCCTATTTGCAGAAGTCACAGATAGTACTATAGACTCCTGGAAAAAATTTAAATTCATGGCAACGTCTTTCATGGCGTCGGCAAGTACAACAGGCCAATCATCATGCAGTCGCAACTACAGAAGGCAGCAAAACCGCCCTTCTTATAGGCAAGATAAAAGAGAATATAGAAAGCAATATAGGCCTTTCCAAAAGAACAAGCCCTATGGACAGAGACAAAGGGTCCAAAAACAAAACAGAGAGCAAGCCAAACAGTCTCTTTGATGGCCAGGTCCATCCACAGCACGAACACACTGCATCGCAAGCTTCAGCACCCAAGGCTCCCAACACTAGCTGTGTGAAGGCCAACATGTCCATCCAGTTGGCAAGCCATGCCCAAGCATGGCACAACATAACATTGGACCAGTGGGTGTTAAAGATTATAAGGTCTGGTTACGCAATAGAGTTCAAAGCGTTGCCACCTTTTCAGGGGGTAACCAGCCTTTTCAGGGTTTACCAGATTGACCACGGTGCTACAAGAAGAAACAGGTGATTGTGAAAGTGCAAGTGCAGTGAATGGACATGTTAGGATTTTACTTTTGTTATTTCCAAATCCCCAAGAAGGACCTGAGACAATTAAATCGATATGTGGACACACAGAAATTCAGGATGATAACCCTGCAGGGTATCTTGCAGTTCCTTGCAAGGGAGGAGTGGGCAGTGACCCTAGACTTGAAGGATGGGTATTTTCATGTAGGGATACGCGAAAAACATCGCAAGTACCTTTGCTTCACAGTTGACGATACAGCATGCCAATATGTGGTTTTGCCGTTCCGCCTTTCAACAGCGCCATGAGTATTTACAAAGGTCATGGCAGTAGTAGTGGCATACTTAAGAATGGAAGGGATAGTGATTTTTCCCAGCTGGATAACTGGCTCATAGACAAATACAACAACAAAGAAAAGTTACTTTCGCAGATACAGGTAGTCTTGCATCTCCTAAAGGGGCATCAATGTGAATTGGAAAAAATCGAACTTGATGCCACAGAAACAAATCAGTTACATAGGAGTGGAAATGGACATGCAGGTGTGAAAAGAATTTACTTGCCGGAATCCAGGTACCAGCAAATCAAAGAATTGATATTCCAGTTCAAAAGAAGACCACAGCAGCCAGCAGAAGCTGTGCAAAAGCTGCTGGGACTTATGGCATCATGCTACGGAACTTCCGCCCAGATCATGACCATCAACGGAAGATTCTCACGTTGCCAACAGGTGTATTCCTAGCACTAGAATGGTGGACTGTGAAGGCCCATCTAGGAACTGGAATGCCATTCCAGCCCAAGGCCCCCACTCATTGGGTGACAACAGATGCTTCTCTCTGGGGTTAGGGTGTGCATTGTGGTGAACACCAGGTGCAAGGGCAATGGACAAGGGCCCAAAGGAGGAGACCCATAAACTACCTCGAGCTTTTGGCTGTGTTCATGGCACTGAAGGCCTTCAAACCACAGATAAAAGTGTCTGCGGTGCAAGTTCACTTAGACAATACAATGGCTATAGCTTTCCTGAACAAGCCGAGAGAGACAGTGTCTCGTTCCCTTTGACAACTAACTCAAAAGATGTGGAATTGGTGTGTGGCTCAAAACATTACCTCATCTGCGATACACATAAGGGGAGAAAACAATGTTCAGGCAGACAAACTCAGTTGAATGTTGCTGAGCAACCAGAATCACGAATGGGAACTAAACGATGCCTACCTTCAAGTGGTATTCGCCAAGTGGGGTTGGCCAACGATAGATTTGTTTGCAACTGCTGCGAACAAAAAATGTCAAGAATACTGTCCTCGTGCAGGGCATTGCAAGAATTCTCTGGGCGACGCATTCCAGAATCTATGGACCAAGGGCTACTTCTCTCTGTTCCCACCACAACCACTAATAGCACGGTGGTATCTTAAATGCTCAGGGATGCACGAAAGGTATCCTGGTAACACCTTGGTGGCCCAGACAGCCATGGTTTGCTCCCTTGCTAAAACTGTCAAAAGGAAAATACCACAAATTTCCAAATCGGCCAGACTTACTGAGTCAGAGCCAAGGAATGATCCAACACCCACAGCTTAAAATGTTAAGACTGGTGGTATGGCATGTAGGCTGTTAGACAAGATATTGCTTAACAATAGAAGATACTCCACGTAGGAGGAGGTTTACAGCTTATGCAAAACATCAGGGATTCTTCCCTAGGAGAGCTACGGTCAGACAGATCCTCCTCTACATGACAACACTAAAGATGTCGGGCTTAGCAAACATATCACTCAAAGTGCACTTGGCCGCGATATCTTCGGAACACAAGGGCTGGGAAGGGACAACAGTTTTCTCTCATCCAGAAAGCAAGAGGTTTCTTAAAGGATTAAACAACTTGTACCCACCAATAAGGAGACTGCTACAGCAATGGGACCTGATTCTAGTGCTCAATGCCCTGTTGGAACAGCTCTACGAGCCTTTCGCGAAGGCCTCGTTAATGTTTAAAACATTAAAAACAGTGTTCTTGATAGCAATAACAACAGCACCAAGAGTTAATGAGCTCGCAGCACTACGGGCAGATCGCCCTTACACTCAAATCTTTCCACAAAAGGTCCTGATGCACCTAGACCCACGCTTTGGACCAAAGATAATAACTGACTTCCATATAAATGAAGATACAGTGCTTCCAGCCTTCTTCCAAAATCCAGAATCGCAGTTAGAAAATTCCATGTATTCTTTACATGTGCTGAGAGCACTGCTATACTATCTGGATACTACAAAGGACATCCGTAAGACAAAGAAGCTTTTCGTTTTCTCCAAGGGAAAGTCTATAGGCAAACCAGTCTCAAGACAAAGACTATCGCTATCCCAATGTATAATTCAGTCTATAAAGCACTCAGGGGAAGAAGCCTCCTAATGCCATCAGAACACACTCCACAAGAGCGTATGCATCTTTGGCTGCCAATTTGGCAGGGGTTAGAATGCCAGACATCTGTAGAGTGGCGACATGGTCTGCATTTCAGCCATTTGTAAAGCATTATGCGCTGGACCTATGGCAGTCTAAAAATGCAGTTTGTGGGCGGAGTGTCCTTAAGTGGGTCCTGAATTGATGGCCCACCACCTGATAGGCAGCTGACTAAACATCCATTCCTTATTAATGCAACGGATCACGATCCAGGTAAACAGGTTGCTCACTTGTAACAGATTATCTGGAGGTGATCGGTTGTATTAATAAAACCCACCCAGACCTCCCTGCAGTGAACAGGGCAGGACAAAAAAAACAAAAACAAAAAAAACCCAGATCGTCAGAACAATAACTTAAACTGGCAGTCTACAGAAACTGAGAAAGGCACGCCTCAACTTCTAACATAACGGAAGCATGGACCATGTGCAGGGCACTTGGAGGCGGCACAAGGAGCTAGTCAATCTATCCGTGAGGTCCTTGCGCAGCCGCAGAATCCATTCCTTATTAATACAACGGATCACCTCCAGATCATCTGTTACAGGTGAGCAACCTGTTTTTTAAAGAAGCCCATGATATCTCCAAGGAAGGACATCACAAGCACCTTAAAAAGCGGAAACATTCTGAGGAAGACTACTCATCGCACTCAGCTTCTAAATATAAGAAGTCCTCCTCCTTAACATTGATCCCAAAGTCAACTACCCCCGCAAAGACCTCAAGTTGTTCGATGTCGACATAAATTCATCATCCATTGTCGACAACTGCAGAGGACAAACAAGAAACATCAAACTCCTCCCCTTGAACCCAATTCAACTTCTGACATTGGACATCTTATCCATGGAAGCTTCTTGGGAGATTCAGGATCAAACCCCTTCTTCCATGGTTCTATTCGGCATCCTGCTTCTCCATCAAAATTGGTAATTACATGGCCTGTATGGCAAAATATCATTACTCCACATGGGAACATCTTAAAGAAGATCTCAACGATGTTCTCGAAACTCTGAAATCTAAGTTTAAAGACTTAATCTCCAAGTCAGCAGACATAACCTGCCAACATTTAAGCTCAGCATAACATCTGACTGAACCAGAATCATGTTCACTAGGGTGAATGAACCATGAAACTCACTTGGTGACTCTGGGCCAGTCATGTATCTCTCAGCCTAAGCTACCTCACAGGGTTGTTGTGAGGATAAACATAACCATGTACACTTCTCTGAGCTCCTTGGAGGAAAAACGGGATATAAATGTAAAAATTGAATGAATAAATAAATCTCTTGCCTCTGCCTCGTTGAAATTGTTAACCCTTAAGATGGCCTTTTTGGTAGCTATAGCGTCTGCAAGAAGGGTCAGTGAATTGACTGCATTAAGGTTAGAACCTGCCCCCCGCCCTCATTATTTCCTGATAAAATAGTAATGAGGACTTGCCCCTCTTTTACTTCTAAAACTTCTGACTTCCATATCAACTAGGATATTGTTCTCCCTGCATTTTTCTTCAATCCTTCCTCCACTCTGGAACGATCCCTCCACTCTATGGATGTCCATAGAACCCTTTATTTAGGGGTGTGCACGGACAACGGACTGGTTCAGACGGGGTGGGGTGGCGGGGGTGTGTGTCCTGCATCTTTACTTCTAAAGTAAAGATGCAGGTCCTTATCTGTGTGACTGCTGCTCCAGGCAGTTTCTTGTTGCTGTGGTACTCCCCTCAGCAGCCCACTCGCAGTGGCAGTGCAGCTCCATCACTCACCTGGCCTCCGCACATGCACAGAAGCTAGGTAAGTGACAGAGCTGTGACACCACCGTGCGGAGCACCACAGCAGCAGGAAGCTGCCTGGAGCAATAGTCATGGTGGTAAGGACCTGCATCTTTACTTTTAAAGGTGCCACTTGCACTGCCTCAAGCTGCCTGACTGGTTTGTGGTTCAGCCGAACCAGCTCCCCGGACCATGAAGTCGTCCAAATTCAAACCAGACCACAGTCCGTGCACACCCCTACCTTCTTTTCTATTTGGTCAGAACCAAAAGCTTTCAGAAGACAAAGAGGCAGGCTAATTAATTGATTAATTGATTAATTAAATTGATTTTTATATTTCTATACCGCCCAAAGTATGCTTCTCTGGGCAGTTTAAAATTAAAATCATTAACATTAAAATCATTTAAAACCCAACATTAAAATTATTAAAACTATAAATGTGATTAAAAGCCTGGTTGAATTAATATGTCTTCAGTGCTTTTTTAAAAGGTTGTCAGAGATGGGGAGTTTGTCACCTTCAAGAGTCACAATAAGAGCAACACTATTTCCAGACAAAGATTTTCTCATTGGCTCATAGAGCTCGTTTTCCTGTGTTACAAACTAGGGATGTGCACGAACCTGTTTGGCATTCTATTCTTAGAACGTCAAACAGGTTTGGAACCCCTGTGTTCGAACACGGGGCAGGGGTGGCTTTAAGGACGGGCGAGGGTGCACTTACCCCCCTCCACGCACTCCCCCCTCATGCACTTCCCCTCGCCCACGCTTTCCCTTCTGGCGCTCTGCGTAGAAATAGTCCCACGGGGTGGCAGTGTACCTCTTTGCCACCCCTTTGTTTCAGTGATCAGAAGTGCCAGGTGTGTGCACACACACACTTCACGTCCAGTGACTTCCAGTCACTGAAACAACAGGACAGCAAGGAGGTACGCTGCCACCCCATGGGACTATTTCTTTGCAGAGCGCCGGGCGGGGGGTGGGGAAGTACACCCTCCCCCATCCTTAAAGCCACCCCCACCCCACCATCCGCATCCCTATTACAAACTTCAAGGAGTAAAACCTCCTCCAACTATTAAAGCCCATTCCACCAGAGCTATGGCTACCTCTGCAGCTCATATGTCTGGAATTAGCATTATGGACATTTGTAAAGCAGCCACATGGTCTTCTAACCTAACGTTCATAAAGCACTATGCCATTGATATCCGAACTACGGCTGAGGCTAATTTTAGATGGGTGGTTGTAAAAAATTGTTATTTGATAACATTCTCACACCCTTCCACCTTTTGGTGAGCTCATTAATCTCCCATGTTGGGAATGTCCCTGCATCACCATACAGATATACCGGTTGCTTACCTAAGGTGATCTAGGATCAATCATGACACTCACCCAGCCTCCCCACTGTTTGAATGTTATGTCTAGTGGCTTACCTTCAGTGCTTTCAGTGAAGAACAGACCTCTCCCATTTGACTAGGAACCGAGCTACAGGTGCTCTGCTGCCCAAGATAACTAGTTTGCTTTGTACGTGAAGGGTTGAGCTTCAGAGCACCTAAAGGAGCTATGAAATCTTTCCACGGGGCTACTGTGGAGGGGCATTGCCCTATGCTGTGAATGATCCCAGATCACCTAAAGACCAGCTGTTACAGGTAAGCAACCTGTTTATACCATTTGAGTAATTTTGCTGTTTTAGCCTATATAGATGGACATCTTTTTCAAATACCATTTTAGATACGAAAGTTCAAGGTCAGCCAGGTTATCATGGAGAAGTCCACTATGCTTTACAACAAGTTCAAGACCATGTTTCTTGTTGGAGAAGGGGATTCTGTTCTTTCACAAGTGCTGAACAAGTCCCTTGCTGAACAGAAGCAGCATGAAGAAGCAAACAAAACCAAAGAACAATGGAAAAAAGGACCAAACAAGAAAGCTGAAAAAGACAGAGAGCAACCCGGTATTGTATTATTGGCTCACTAGAAATGCTTAATTTGTTTATGGTCTGTATATGGCATTTTCTACTTTGGGCAAGCTCTAGAACTCTGAATTTAATATAAAGTGCTCATTTGACTCACTTGAATAAGGATCAGAGTCTAAAATTTCTATTCTAGTATGTGTCAGCATACAGATTACACATGTATATTTTGAAGTGCTAGGTAGCCATGAACATTCATCAAATTTTCACATGGCCATTTATTTCCCTTATAAGAATTAGGATTTAAGCTTGGTTCAGATGGTATTTTTTAACCTCTGCAGGAGGCCGGAATGGATCTCATGATAATATACATCCTATTTCCCCATCACCCTGCATAGGAAATAATTTCTGATCCTGCACAGTATCAGTTGATCTGAATGCGCTATTTGCTCCATGGGTAGAAGGTGGGTTGAGATGGAACAACCCCAGTTTCAACTCAACCCAGTATTTTATTGGAGCAGATTCTACCTATTGGTAGAAGACACAGCAGTGGGTGGGAGATGGTTGTGCACAAACTCTTCTATGCTCTATGACTGAGTATAAAACACCAACAATCTGTACTGAGAGTATTATAGTCTCTTATTGACTTCGTTGAACCTGTTCTCAAAGCCAGGGAGACACTGCTACTGTTTAAATGTTCTTTCCCTTCAGCAATGGAAACTGCTGTAGCAAAAAATAATTTTGTCTTGCAAGTAAGTGGCAGAATTGCCCTGCTTGAGCATCTAACAAGGGAAGAGGAAAATTAGTCCATTCCAGTACCATGGTTCTAATCTGAATTTTAAAAACTTCATGAGATTTTATCATGGAATTCCTGCTTTCTTGTTGGGTTGTGACTTGAGCATAGCAATTAACTACAAGTAATTTCTTGGGACACTGCGTGTTTCATTTCTGCATTTTGTGTCATTTTAAATGTTGCACATGTACATTGCAGTGGCTCTTGTGAAAGGGAAAGAAGTCTGAATCTATCTTCTTTATATATAATTCTCTAAGACATACCCGTGGCTAATTCCATGTGTGGCAGCTCTTGCGAGAGTTTTTAGGGCTGCTAGATAACCATAGGAGCAGTAGGGGAAAGGAAATGGTGGTGGCAGCCAACCAGCCGGCCAGAAAGTGGCAGCAGCGGGAGAGAGAAGAATCCTGCCCAGCCAGAAAGCCGGTGGGGGGCAGACAGGAAGAAGCCAGCTGGCCAGGCAGAAAGTAGCAGCAGGAGAAGAAGCTGGCGGGCGGGATGGAGAAGAAGCTGAAAGAAGCAGAAAACAGCCTGGGGGGTGGGGTGGGGTGGGGTTGGGGTGGATAGGAGAAGAAACCAGCACCCCACCAGCCAGAAAGTGGGGGAGAGGACAGGAAGCAGTGGGCGGGTGAGAAGAAGCCAGCCAAGCCAGAAAGCGGGGGGTGGGGGTGGGGGTGGGAGAAGAAGCCGGCGCCCAGCCAGAAAATGGGGGGGGGCAGGTGTGCGTGGACAGAAGAAGCCAGTGCCTGGCTGGACAGAAAGCAGCAGGCAGGTGGGTAAGAAGCCAGCCAGCTGGCCGGCCAGAAACCAGTGGTGGGAGGGGGCAGCAGAAGAAGTCTTTATCCATGCATGTATCTATAAGCAGTGGAAGGGGCCTGTGGAGTCAGCAGAATGGTCTGAAATCTTGTTTGAAATAGGAATTCTTGAAACAGTAAAACTATTTTGGTAACTATTTCTTTCTGCACAAATAATGCAGTCTTCTGAGTTATAAATAATGTAATTATGTTGCAGAGCTAGCTGTTTGCCTAACTTAAAAACCAGTATTGACAGAGTGACTTTTTGTTCACTTGCTTTTCAATTTTAAAGGTACAAAGATAGTGAATGGGGGTTCTGATGGTCAAGACGCAAACCAGTCACAACAGAATGGGGACAGTGCAGAGGAAAAGAGAGAGAAGCTTGATGCTGGCAATAAGAAAAAGTAAGGGACAGCTTTTAGTCTTAAATGGGGGGGAAATACAATTTTTTGTTTTGTTTTGCTTCACTATCTTTAACTAGTTTTATAAATCTAAGGAATATTCCAGAGTTTTATATATGGTGTTTTTTCTATGTCGTTTTTTTATTTTGGTTTTTTAATTTTTCTATGTAGTCTTGGGGAGAACAAAAAGTACACTCTTTAATGCTCACTGCTCAAACAAAAGTTATTGTAGAAGTTGGTGTAAAGCATGCAACCAAATGGTACCAATATTTTAACAATGATATTTGTAATACCATCAGGCAGAATTGGCACACCCAGGCCCATCAACTAGGCTTCAGTGTTCTCTTGTTCTTGCTAAATAATTAAGCAGAAGTGTGGGGTGGAAAAATTTGCCCATATTTTTTTCCTGTGGGAAAAATTCTATTTCTAAACATTAATTGGCTGACATCCAGACTAGCACTGCACATGTGCAGCAATGGACATTCCGGATCACAGTCTATTTAGGGCATCAGGAAAATTTGCATAATGAAATTTTGAGATTTAATGCAAATTTTATGCAAATGAGAAAACAGTACATGGGAACAATTTTCAGTTCAAAATTTTCTGGAAAACCCACATCTCTGCAGATAAGCATTACTGTTTATTTTTAATATTACGAAAGCCTGAACAGTTTTTTGCTTGCTGTCCCAAGGCCATATAGGTTGCTCTAGCTGTGTGCTTTAAGATGTAATAGCCTCTTTTATCCCTTAAAAAATAAATCTGTCTGTAGCTCTTTTTTAATGTAAGTTGAACTTGCTAACATTGACTGCATCCCAATAAAAATGTAAGTGAGAGTTGCTCTTATAGTTGTGGAGCATGGTGTTCAGCAACTTGTAGGGAAATAAATTAACCTTTGAAATTTACTTCCTTATTGCACTAGGACGATGCTTAGGATTGCAGACCTGGTGTATCAGGTCTGCAATCCTAAGCATCGTCCTAATTCACTAAGGAAGTAAGTTTCAGTGCTTTGAGAAATAAATTAAACTAGCTGAACCCATTTCAGTAAAAAGTTTATTTACTTTGGGGGGTTTTGCTCATTCCGCACAGAGCATCTGTGTGGTAGTGCACTGAGCCTGTGGCATCCCCCCTCCCCCCACCTCGCTCACGCTCTCCCCCCTCCGCGCTCGCGCTCTCCCCCCACCGCGCTCTCCCCCCCACCGCGCTCGCGTTCTCCCGCCCCACCGCTTGCTCGCCTGACTCTGCCTTTTCTCCTTTCTTCCTCCTCCCCCCCCCCACTTGCCTTTCTTCCTTTCTTGTTCCTTCCCGCGGCCAGGACTGCCACTGCCTCCTAACCACCCACCCCAAGTTTCCCCTCGGCCACTTTCCCTCTCTCCTCGGCCCAGCAACAGCCTCTCTCGCTGGCTCCCGCAGGCCTCAACCTCCGGAATAAACTACCCCCTCCCTCTCTCTCTCCATCGTTTCGCCACCCTCTCTGTTTGGTTTCTCCTTTCCAATCTGCCTTTCCTCATTTCTTCCTCCATCCTCTGCCCCTCCCCCCCCAACTCTGCCGATTTCTGCCTTCCTCCCTCGCTGCTACTCCCACCCCAGGCAATGGTTCCAGGCATCCAGACACTCCGGATGCATCCGGATGTAGTTCTCTTTCGGGTTGGCTGTAAGAGAATTATATATATAGATATAGATGAGGAAATTAGTGAAGTACTTTATCATTTTTAATTCAGATACAAACTGTATGTTGCTATCCAAAGGTTTTTTAAACACAAGTTGAGGATGTTAGAAACAATAGCCTATCTCCTTTCCAAAGCAACTTCTTCCATTTTCCCCATTATCCCCAGCCATCCAGGTCATTAGGCATAGCGAGGTGCCAGTTTTGAGGGGATATTATTAAAGGGCATCAAACCTTGCTCTTTTCCCTATCATTGGGAAGTGGTGGAGAGGAGAGGAGTGGCAATTTGGATTTCCTTCCTCAAGCACCATCAACTTGGACTATGCACCCCCCCAATAGAACTTGCACACACACACCCCATAGAACTTTTTTCAGAAGCGATTCTGTGGAGTACTATTTGATCTCTTTGAAGAAACTTGAAACATATTTGAAACTTACAAATATACTGGGCAGTAAAAAAATACACTAGAAGAAGTGCAACTACATCTGCTACTATTTTTTTCTCTAGGATGTCTGGTGATGGAAGAGACCAAGAGAAGACTAAAGTCTCCACTTCAGAAAATGAATGAATGCAGCCTATGTTTTTGTAAAGTACATATAAAAGAGGACTATAAGGGTTTGCATTTGAGAACTAGATTGCTGAAAGTTTTAAATAATTTTATAAGCATAGTATTTTAATGTGTACAATTCCGTGGGGGTGGGGTATGAAGAATCTCCCCTTCCCTATTGTTTTTAAAAGTATTTAAACATCCTGATAGCATTTGGCCCAGTATTAACAGGCAGTACTCAGTTCAAATGTAAAGACCAAGTCAATTTAGAGACTGAAAGTGTTTGTATGTTTTGACGTTAGAGCTGTAGTATATGTTTACCTGACTACTGTATGTTTGTTTGTTTTTGGTTAATGACAGGAAAAATTAAGATTGCCAAACTGCTCCACTTGTATAAACCTTTTTCTTTCTCTTCTCTGTGCATAGTTTTCAGAGTTGTTGTTTGCCAAAGTGTCTGTTAACCATATTTTGTAAGAAGCTGAGAGCATTTTGTAGGAGCTAAACTGTAATGTATGAGTATATTCAGTCAGTCGTTTATAAAGAAGTTAGTTTTGTTCTTGAAAGCTACTTGTGCCAAATTAATATGCTCTGACTTTCTGTGGTATGCTTTTGGTATTCTAGATATCATACTAAGGAAACTCAAGTGTTTCCATTGAAATTATTAATGCACATTGGTCAACAAACACTGTCTTGAGGCAATTTGTTTTAAAAATTAAAAGTTTATGCAGACAAAACAATTAATTTGTACTTTTTAATTGGACATTAAATTTAGCAGAAGCTGAAAACATTCACTTCTGTGACAGAAGCTAGTTGATCCACTTAACTGGCTCCTAGTCTTTCATATAATGCTATGGTGTTGGAAGTTCACACTCACTCACTGGATTCATCCCATTCTACTGAAACCCTTCTGAGCACTGGTGTTGTCAGTGGTGTTTACATGTTTACTTGTACAGTATTAAGATGTGTTTACAAATCAGCTGAAGGCCTGCAACTAGGAAATTAGATTAGTTCAAATCAAACCTGTGAAATTCAACCTCCACACCTCACTGCTTTGGGTTTTTATTGCCCCTTTAGGCTTGTCAGGTGAAATACTGCAATCATAGTAGAAGCTTCAACTTGCAATGGGCTCCTGAAATATATAGAAGCCTTGTCAGAGCCTAAACTCTATCTAGCAATTTTATGAAATATTGCACATGGGTAGACACGCCTCTTCCCCTGGGAAGAGGAGAAGCAGACCTGAGAAGGTAGTAAGCTTGAAGAAAAAACGGATTTTTTAGAAAAACAAACAGAAGGAGGGGGAGATTCTGAAGGGCTAGTATCTCCTTAAGGGAGAAGTCCCAGTGTGTGTCTCTGATTTTGCCAGGGCAAAATTGTGGCTGTGTGGCTTTCCATTTTAGTTTCTCTTTTGCCTGGAGAGAGACAGCGAGAGGCCCTAGCTAGGGCTAAGGTGAGTCATACCTAGTGGGAGGGACCACATTCCTGTTGAACCTGTTTGCCTCAGTTTGAAGCCTACTCTTTACATAAGAGGAGACACCCAGGGACTTCGTGACCAGAGGTTAGGGAACAGGAATTGGCAAACGGGTGTTATAGAAGTTTTGCATGGAGTTTAGCAGGAAAGTGTGTGGGGGGGTTTGAAAGCAGCCCCCTTAATCAAAAGGAGCCTAGCACGAAGAGAAGGTAAGTACTCCTTTCATATTCTTCGGAAAGGAAGTTTAAACTGTTGAATATCTGACAACTTCAACTAACCTCATTTTCTCCCAATACTCTAAGCAGCCAACAAAGCCAGTCATGAAGACAAAAGGCCAGCAGGGGAGGGGGTACTTCCCAGTGTATTGCCCGGAGGACTGTTTGCATGTAAGCTATTTGCTCTATGGGCAGACGTCGTGGGAGTGTGCTTGGTGCAAGGAGTGCAAGTTTGTTCCCTTGAAGACAAGGTAGATGATCTGGAGACACTCAGAGAGGTAAATGGATGAGACATTCAGGAGAGCCATCCCACTCCCAGGCTGATGGCTCCTCTGCTGTCAGGGAGAATGAAGGTCTCTGGGAAGGAGGACATCATTCTGAGGAAGAGAGAAACACTCCCTTAGAAGGGACTCCTTCCTTCAATAATGAAGCCTGTATCTTCTTGCACAGGGGATACTCCTACGGTGGGGAGAGGGGGCTGCTCCTAGTAGTGGGTAATGCGATCATTAGGGGTATGGAGAGATGGGCCTGTGAAGAGAACAGAAAGGAACATAAACTCTGGCAGAAGAACTATAAGGAGACAATAAGGGAGGCACAAAGAGAGTTTGAGAAACATTTAGCTAAAAGCATCAAGAAGCAGGAAACCTGCCAGGGAGGTGGTTGGTCCGTTGGATGATGAGCGAGTGAAAGGAATAATTAAGGAAGATATGGAGACTGCAAAGAAGCTAAATGAGTGCTTTGCATCTGTCTTCACAGCAGAGCATACTGTGTGTATACCTGTGCCTGAACCAAGCTTCTCAGGGATAAGGGGCTATAGAACTGAGTCAGTCAGAGGTGACGAGAGATGACATTCTAAACTGTCCAGAAAAATTAAAAATTAACAGATTGTCAGGTCCATTTGGCATCTACCTGAGAGTCAAGAATACAAATGTAAAATTGCCAACCTCCTTGCAAAAATATATAACATCCCTACAATCAGGCTTTGTACCAGAGGACTGGAAGGTAGCCAATGTAATACCGATTTTCAAAAAGGGATCCAGGAGGAATCAGGGAAATTACAGGCCGGTTAGCTTAACATCTGATCTTTGTGGTGGCCCAGTATCATTCCCAACATTGGGCTCTGCACCTGCACAGTAGCCACTGCAGGATTCATCAGCTCCTCAAAACTCTCTGAAGCCCTGGCCTTTGCATGTGGAATGTGATTGGTCTCTTATGGTGACAGAGTACTTTTCTCATCAGTTCCTTTCCATCTGCCGTAGTGTGTGCTTCCTTAGGGATTTGCTCCTTTGTCTTGGTTCCTGGAACAAAAAACACAGCATTTTTTTCCTAAATTAGTTACTGGGTTGGGTTTTTTTAACCTTTAAACTCTTTTTTTTACTCTTCTTTCTGTCTAGCATTTTGGATTTGGTTGTTTGGTCTTGTTTTCTCGGCTTATTTTGCCCACTAATGGGACTTGTTCGTCTCAGGTCTCATGGACTCGAGGAAAACCTTTAAACGTTGTTCCTCATGATGTGGCACCTTGCAATCTTTGGACTGGCAAAATTTGTATCTGCTGTGGCTAGGAGAGGACCATATTGTCCACTCTTGCCAAATCTGCTTCTCCTTTTTGAAGCTGGAGGATTCGGAAATTACAGTTGTCGGCCACACTCTACAGAGAGAGCTGGCCTTGTGGTAGCAAGCATGACTTGTTCCCTTAGCTAAGCAGGGTCCACCCTGGTTGCATATGAATGGGAGAGTTGATGTGTGAGCGCTGTGTAAGAGATTCCCCTCAGGGGATGGAGCCACTCTGGGAAGAGCAGAAGGTTTCAAGTTCCCTCCCTGGCAGCATCTCCAAGATACGGCTGAGAGAGATTCCTGCCTGCAACCTTGGAGAAGCCGCTGCCAGTCTGTGAAGAAAATACTGAGCTAGATAGACCAATGGTCTGACTCAGTATATGGCAGCTTCCTATGTTCTATGTTCCTATATTTATAAGAGGAGAGCTGGTCTTGTGGCAGCAAGCATGACTTGTCCCCTTAGCTAAGCAGGGTCCACCCTGGTTGCATATGAATGGGAGAGTAGAAGTGTAAGCACTGTAAGATCTTACCTTCAGGGGAGGGAACTGCTCTGGGAAGATCATCTAGGTTCCAAGTTCCCTCCCTGGCATCTCCAAGATAGGGCTGAGAGAGACTCCTGCCTGCAACCTTGGAAAAGCCGCTGCCAGTCTGTGAAGACAATACTGAGCTAGATAGACCAATGGTCTGACTCAGTATATGGCAGCTTCCTATGTTCCTAAGACCACCTTGTGCCTGCTGACAGATGCAATCAACATCGACAGTGTCAATCTCAAAGTCTGCTCCAAACCTAAGCATCTTGATAGTGATCCAATGACATCCATAAATAATGGGGTTCTGCATCTGCGCAATACAAACAAATTTTCTTCCACTGCCAATTATTCCACCACCACACTTCAAAGAACATACAATGATGTTTGCCATGGGTACGCAGACCATTCCTGTACCAAGAAGCAAACAGCAATAGCAAAGAACCAGCAAAACAGCAATAGCAAAGAAGGCAAATATAATTAATACTGATAGGAAGAGTTCCACATCACAGAAAAGTTCAAAGTCTGATTGGACTTATGTACTTCCTCAGCAGAAAGTAATGATGAAACCACTCGCTCAAACAAACCAAGGGACAGCACCGCTGCTCAAATCACACGCTGGCACCCATTCGGAAGTGGAGGTGGTTTCCACAGATGAAGAGGAAGATTATGCCTCTGACTCCACAGATGAAGAATCCAATGAGCACAACTCCGACCCAAACCAGAATGTTCCAACTACTCCTTCCATATTGTGAATGGAGGAAATGCAATCCTACCATTAACAGATAGCAGAAATGGCTGATTTGTTGGGCCTAGATCTTAAACCAAAAAGTACAGATTTAGATTATCTGTACAATTTCATGAAGAAAATATTTGCAGGAATACAACCTGTATATTTAGCAATGGTTCCTGTAATTACAAAAGCAGCAAAGTCGGCTTAGGAGGTTATCCAGACTTCCACACCAACATTAAACAAATTAGAGAAACTGTATAGAATACAAGAGGTTGAAAATGAATATCTTATGAAGCATCCTGTGCCAAATTCATTGGTAATAGATTGTGCATCAGCTTCGATGGGCAGAAAACGCCACACAACCCCTGCAGATAAGGAGGGGCATAGGCTAGATGTCTAGGGAAGTAGATACTATGCTACTGCATGCCTAACTATTAAAAGCGCCAATTACATGACGTATTTATCAAAATATACATATTCCTTGAAACGCTGTTTGAAGAATGCACCACATTGACACCAGAGGAATTTCAAAAGAAATTTGAGGACATTTTTATTAAGGTAACTATGGCTACCTGACAGCAACTTAGCAATGCAAAACACCTTTCAGAATTGGAATCCCACACATTGTATTCTGTGAGATTGCTAAGAAAATACACTTGGTTATGTGCAACTAATCTGCAACAAGATATGCAGGAGAGGATAGAAGCCCTTCCATTTGATTACAAGGGACTGTTTTGTAAGAAAACTGACTCTTCCATGGGAAAATGGAAGAAATCCAGAAACACGGCAACACCACCCAGGTATGCCGGTGTAAGATAACAACCATACCAACGAAGGCAAAACAGGTACTGCCAAAATGAACGAAGGGAATATAGAAGACCGTTCCAGAGATCTAATCAGAAGGCATACGTGGCAAAAAAAAAAAAAGGAAAACCGCAGTAAAACAACACAGCAGGCCAAGCAACACCTTTGATTTGTCTCAAAGCCCACTTGTACCATTAAAAATCCACAAGACAACACATTTCATCAGTGTCAAAAACAACATCTCACTGGCATATGTCGAAAACATCATCGAACTGGCAAGTCATGCACAAGCATAGCACCATATAATATCAGACCGGTTGGTCTTGAGAGTAGTCAAAACAGGATATGCAATAGAATTCATTACTCTGCCAGAGTTCACAGGGATAAAGTATACTCCCGAGACATTAACACTGATGGAAAAGGTCAAGGAATTGTTGGAAAAGCAGGCAATTGAGCTAATACAGTCCACTTCTACACGAAGAGATATGAATTGCAACGTTGGATTTGAAAGATGCATATTTCCATATCGGCATACAGAAGAACCACAGGAAGTTCCTACGCTTCAAGGTGGGCAAGGAAATATATCAATGCAATATACTACCGTTCGGCCTAGCAATAGCACCAAGGGTATTCATGAAATGCATGGCAGTGATCATAGCCTACCTTTGGACCCAAGGCCTCTCCATCTTTCCATACTTAGATGACTGACTTCTCACTGCAAAAACAAGGGAACAGCTATTATCACAAATACAGTGTGTAACAACTCTATTGAACGACTTAGGAGTTCAAATCAATTGGAAGAAGTCACATTTAGAGCCTGCCAAACGACTACAGTACATTAGGGCGGTGCTGGACATGGAAGAACATATCTCCTGGAAAACAAATTCGAAAGGATAGTCCAGATGGTGAGAGCATTTCACGCAACACCACAGCAACAGACAAGAGCTATTCAGGAGCTAGCATGGTGCAGTGGTTAGAGTGCTGAACTAGGACCGGGGAGACCCGAGTTCAAATCTCCATTATTTATTATTATTTCTTGTTTACACAGTCAGACAGGTGTTATTGACTGGTTTGTTTTATCCAGACATCGAGTCCTTCCCAAGGACCTGGGATGGCTGAATTTTATTGTCAGTTGTTATAGGTATCGTCGCAGAATATAGGCTGTTCCCAGTAAAGCTGCTTTTTGTAATTGACTGATGGTGATTTCTGTGGCCCCTATGGTGTTGAGGTGCTCTTCGAGGTCTTTTGGAACTGCACCTAGGGCGGCAATTACCACTGGGATGATTTTGGTCTTTTTCTGCCACAGCCTTTCAATTTCAATTTGTAGATCTTTGTATTTGGTGATTTTTTTCTATTTCTTTTTCTTCTATTCTGCTATCCCCTGGTATTGCTATGTCGATTATTTTGACTCGTTTTTCTTTCTTCTTGACTACAGTTATATCTGGTGTATTGTGTGGCAGATGTTTGTCTGTTTGTAGTCGGAAGTCCCATAATATTTTTACATCTTCATTTTCTACCACTTTTTCAATTTGATGGTCCCACCAATTCTTGGCTACAGGTAGCTTGTATTTTTTGCAGATGTTCCAGTGTATCATCCCTGCTACCTTGTCATGCCTTTGTTTGTAGTCAGTCTGTGCGATCTTTTTACAACAGCTGATTAGGTGGTCCACTGTTTCATCTGCTTCTTTACAAAGGCGGCACTTGCTGTTTGTTGTTGACTTTTCTACTTTTGCTCTTATTGCATTTGTTCTTAGTGCCTGTTCTTGCGCAGCCAGTATTAAACCCTCTGTTTCTTTCTTGAAGTTGCCATTCTTAAGCCATTGCCAGGTCTTGGTGATGTCTGATTTTCCAGTTATATTGTGCAAATATTGACCATGCAGGGGCTTATTTCTCCATTTTTCTGCTCGGTTCTTGACTTGTTCTTTCTTTCATTGGTGTTGAATAGTTTCGCGTTATTGACCATTTGAAGTGCATCTTCTTCACTGTCCTTGATATATTCTTCAAGGCCTCTTTTCTCCTCCTCTACTGTTTGATGGACTTGCAGCATTCCTCTTCCACCTGAGCTGCGAGGGAGGTATAGCCTATCTACATCACTGCGGGGCTGCAGTGATGTAGATAGGCTATACCTCCCTCGCAGCTCAGGTGGAAGAGGAATGCTGCAAGTCCATCAAACAGTAGAGTATTATTATTATTATTATTATTATTATTACATTTATATCCTGCTCTTCCTCTAAGGAGCCCAGAGCGGTGTACTACATACTTGAGTTTCTCTTTCACAACAACCCTGTGAAGTAGGTTGGGCTGAAAGAAAAGTGACTGGGCCAGAGTCACCCAGCTAGTATTATGGCTGAATGGGGATTTGAACTCTGGTCTCCCCGGTCCTAGTCCAGCACTCTAACCACTACACCACGCTGGCTCTCTTAGTATCATTCAGCCATGATACTAGCTGGGTGACTCTGGGCCAGTCATTTCTTTCTCAGCCTAGCCTACTTCACAGGGTTGTTGTGAAAGAGAAACTTAAGTATGTAGTACACCGCTCTGGGCTCCTTGGAGGAAGAGTGGGATATAAATGTAATAATAATAATAATAATTCAGGTACAACTGGGCCTAATGGCTTCTTGCACCGAAATCATTCCAGAGAATCATGGCCAGATCCATCAGCTGTGGCCAGATCCATTAAAACTATCAAAAACAGATTACAACATGGTTTAAGACTTTAAACATAGAACAGGCTGTGTGGTTTGTTCTACAAGACCATGATACGTGCAGAGTTCATGACTAGGCCTGAAATCCACTGAAAGGGCAATGCTTTCCAATACCAATGGACTCGAAGTATATTTTATTAGTTCCCACCTTATCCATTGCTGAACAGAGTGGTTGCTAAGGTGCTACAGGACAAGATGAAAGGCATCCTAATAACCCCCTGGTGGCCAAGTCAGCTGTGGTTTCTGCAGCTACTCAAACTATCTGGCCAGAATCACAGGAAACTCCCACAATGGCCCGACCAAATAAGTCAGGAGAAGGGACAACTGTTACATCCAAACCTAAAGACACTCAGTTTCATGGCGTGGAAGATAGGTTACTAAGGAGAATCCTACTAAATAACAGGAAGTTATTTGGTAACTTCCAAATGGTGCCAAATGGAAGAGGTTCTGTGAATATGCAAAAATAAGACACTTCAAATCCAAAAAGCAACATTAAAAGAAGTATTGTTTTACCTCACATTGCTAAAAACCAAAGGACTGGCAAATGTGTCAGTTAAAGTACATTTGGCAGTGATTTCTGCAAACCATAAGGGTTGGAAAGGGAAAACTGTGTTCTTCCACTCCAAATGCAAAAAATTCATGAAAGGAATAAATATGTACCCTCCAATACGACAACCCATGGATAAATGGAGTCTATCGCTAGTGCTTTCCATATCGAGAGAGAAGCCTTTTGAACCAATGGCAACAACCACTGTGAGATTAGTAACATTAAAAACATGTTAAAACCACCGTGAAATTAGTAACATGTTCTTCGTGGCAATAACTAGTGCAAAGTGTGTGAGTGAGCTCCTCACACTACGTATGGATGAGCCATACACCAAATTCCACACAGATAAAGTGGTAATGTGTCTGTATCCAGAGTTCTGAACTAAGATAGTCACAGACTTCCATCTTAACTAGGATGTGATTCTACTAACTTTTTTCAGAAACCCATCCACTGCATTAGAGCACTCAATGCATTCTCTGAATGTATGCAGAGCACTCCTATTTTACTTAAAGAAACAGAGAAAGACTAAACAATTATTTGTATGTTTTAGGGGTGGCTGGAAAGGCTACACCCCATAACACCAAGAAGTTTCACATTGGCTAGTAAAAACAATATTAATGGCCTGTGAGCAACAGAAGGTGACCCCACCAAGATCTGTCAAAGCCCACTCTACTCAGGCATATGCAACTTCAGCGGCACATTTGTCAGGAATTAAGTACAAGGACATGTGCATGGCTGCATCTTGGCATTCAGACCAAACCTTTATAAAACATTACACTTTGGATTTTCACTCTGCAGCGGCAGCCAATTTTGGAAGGGCAGTCCTAAAAAGGGTGCTACAATAGCTTGTGACCCCCGCCACCAGTGCGAAAGCTCCTAAGTCACCCATTATTTATGGATGTCATTGGATCACTATCCAGATAAACAAGTGGCTTATCTGTAACAGATGATCTGGTAGTGATCCTGCAACATTCATAAAACCCTCCCATCCATCCCCACTGCAGAGCGCAAGCTATTACAAAAAGAAACAGAACTAAAAACTGGATTGTTGGCCAACAGAAACTGAAAGGAGGATGCCAAACCGCCAATATTAATGGGCACGAAGCATGCGCAGCTGGTGGTTGGGGGTGTCTCGAGGAGCTAACAAGTTTTACCCGAAGTGGTCTGCACAGGCGCAGAGCCCCATTATTTATGAATGTCGCTGGATCACTACCAGATCATCTGTTACAGATAAGCAACCTGTTTTTCCATCTGATTCCACATAAGGGCATCTTTAAGAAGCCGAGGGACATCCCTAAGGAGTCCCATCACAAAAAGAGGAAGCACAAGGATTCAGAGTCCTCAACTGCCCTGAAGCACCCTAACACATCGTTGGCGCCTTCAGCATGAATTTCAATGTTGCCTTTGACCTTGTAGGCTTCGACCAAGTTGACTTCCTCTTCAACCAAGGTACCTACAACTTCTGCTGCGACTTCTTCTCCATCAAGATTGACAGCTGTTCAGCATCACTCCTCGTCAATGTCTCCTCCACTGCCGCTCCATCCTCTTGCTTCTTCACTGCCTTCAAAGCCCTCTGCAATCCAGGTTTTTTATTCCCACTTGTCATCATTCTCTCTGGAGATCGTTGTCAAGTCTTCCATTCTGTCAACATTGCCATTGGGTGCTCTTCAGACTTGAAATGCTTTAAGGAGCTTCTCGTAAAATCTGCCAACATTACCTGCCAGCCTATGAGTACCGCAGAACATCTGACAGAGATGGAGTCCTGTACCATGGCCAGTGCTGTGAATGCCTGGCTTCAGTCTTCCTCGCTCCATCAAGATAAGTGGGACAAGACTGAAGATTTGTCCTTTGTCGAGGAGGGGCTTTTCAGAAAAGAGACGAGCTGATGGAACACATGAAAAGATCTACATTCACTGAGCGTACTATCACTTTGACAGCATCTGCTTTGCACTCCTATACCCAAAGATTCAGAAAGTATGATAAATCCAGAGCCTCCTATCCTCACTCTGACAGAAGAGACTTCCGCCGTTACTTCCCTCAAGGACAGAGATGGCTGTTCTCTCAATGTGGGAAACAACATCAAAAGCCTTGAGGCCAAGATGCCTCCAAGCAAAATCTTTGACCCTAGGGTTGACCTACTGACTCAAAAAAAAAATCCAAAAATAATTAAAAATTACTCAATTGCCCAATTTGTTTCACAGGTTGGGTGCAGTGTTCCCTCTAAGGTGTGCACTTGTGTGCATGCTCACAAGTTTTTTGATGTCTGCTCAGTTAATTTAAGATCCCTCTCAGGTTGAATTAGGAAGTCCCCACTTTGAATGCATGTGCGTGCACACTGCCTTGATACTGCTGCCCAGAACAAAATTCATTCCACGCATAGATGAGAAAAATGAGAGGGAAATGATGGGTAGGTAGCATGCATCTTGCCCTAACACGCAACCTGCGTTGGTGTCCCTAGGTGCTACCCATGGGGAATAATGGGCTGGTTGAAGTTCCCTGTTATTCCCTATGGGCGAAACAGCACACCACCACACAAGTGAAAAAGGAATCTCCCAGCACAGAACACAACACACAGTGCAAAAAAAGAATCACTGACCTAGGCTCTGCCAGCCACAGTGCCAGGTGCACACGCTGCATCATTGACACAAGTTACTCTCTCATACACTGACACACAGAGTTATGATTCCACTGCAACAGCAGCAGCACCCTTTGCAAGCAATGCCATAAGCTGAGCTCAGCTAAAACAACCCACATTTTCATTGAGTGAGTACACCTGACCTCTCAATGCAGATTGCAGACACAGCAGACTACCAGCGAGCATCTGCCAGTTCAGCCACATTTTAAGGGTAGTGTACCTTGCAATGCCAATGCAGAATCAGATCGCTGAACCGAGTCACTAGGACAGTAAGTGAAGCACAAGGCCAGACACTGAGCTTTCAGCAGTCACCAAGATATCTCACAACAGAGAAGTTCCACTGTATCTCAACATGTGTCCAGGTAGGCTGAGCTCACACTGCCTCTCCCTGAGCATCTGCATACCCTTCTCACTGCTGTGGAAGTAGGCTGCTATCCCGTGGCACTTCTCCACAAGAGCAACTGTGGCAGCAGCAGGCCCAAGGGGGGAGGCTACATGCCCTAGCCTCCTTAATGCCAAGCACATCAGTCACGACCAGGTGTGGAGTGTGCCATACTGCATATGGACACAAACTGCAGCGGGTGTGCTGCCCTCAACACGCTGACACCATTGTCGGTGACCAGGAAGCCTCGGCAAAAGTTTGGCTGCCTGGACAGCCATTCCTCAACCTAGCATCCAATGACTGCTGACAGTTTATCCACCATGTGGTCTGTGTCCACCGGCTCTACATGTAGCACAGCCCACCTGCGCTTCACTGCATGGGAGGGGCTGGCCACCGCCACCAGCAGATGATGATCCCTCTTGCTCCTGCCCCCACCAGTGCACCATGAGGGACAGGAAAGCAGCCTGCATCCCACTACAGCTGGTCCACAGATCTGTAGTGAAGTGCAGACTGGTGTCAGGCCCTGCTGACTCCAGCAGCCCTAACACAACATTCCTGCATGCCCAATACCAGGAGGGCACTGCCCACCTGCTGAAGGTGGTGTGTGATCTCATAGTCAGAGGCAAGCAACTGGATCAGCCAGCGGAAGCCAGCGTTCTCCCACCATCTGGAATGGCTGGTTGTTTAGAGCCATCATCTTTCCAATGGCTCTAGTAACAAGGCATGACTCTAGGCGACCAGACTGCACCCACTGCATGACTGGCAGTGTCCCCCGCTTGACAGCAGGAGCAGGAGAACATGCCTTGCTGCTGCTAGTCATGGGCACACCTGGTGGCTTAGCACTGCCAGCAGGAGCAAGGACACTGACAGCATGACACTGTTCGAGGTGCCTCCACATCAATGATGCCCCAAGATACTTGGGGTCCTTGTCCCTGCTGATCTGTGTCCTGCAGTGGGTGCAGACAGCACGTGTAGGCTCATCTTGGCAGTACTCAAAGTGGTCCCACACAGTGCTGCTGCTGCCGCCAGTCCTGGACCATTTTATGGTGTTGGTATTACTGGGCTTGCTTGTTCCTGCTGGGGACCACCACCCTCCATCCAGGGCTGAGACAGTCCAGGTGCAACGGGAATGACTTCCTCCTGTTCCTCCTCAGTTTCAGACTGGGTGGGGGTCACACTGGAAAGAGAGGGGTTAGTGAGGAGGAGGATGGAGAGAACAATATGGCTGCTGTGCTAGCAGCTGATGATACCTCCTCTGGTCCCACCAAGGGAAGAGTTTCTTCCCTGACAGAGCCTCCCCCTACTTCTACCTCAGCCGCCACAGGTAGCTGCGCTGCCGGAGCAAGCAGCACAGAATAGGTGAGCCTGTGCACAGTGGCCTCTAGGGGGAAGTGGAGACTTGGGGAGTAGGCTGTTCTTACCACCATCACCCCCACACCAGCATTGCCCCTCCCTCTGATCCTGCCCTACACCCTCCTGCATGAGATCCCTTTCCCCCAAACATGGTCATATTTTAAAAGGAAGTATTCTAACCTAAACCAAACTCTAAACCTAAAACCAAGCCAAAAGTACAAAACCTAAAACCCAAACTCTGTGGTGGGGAGGGGCAGTTATCAATCTGACATCTTCACCTGAAGTCTGACCAGGAGGGAGCTCGGGCAATCAGACCGAGCAGCAGACACTGGCACTCAACACCCGGGGGGTCCAGCAGCAGAGCAAGGGTCCAGCAAAAGCAAGGCAGCAGCAGGGCAAAGCAGGCAGCACCAATGCAGCAAGGCAAAGTAGCTTTCTCTCTCCAGAAAGACAGGCACTGCCTGTCTTTAAACACATTTCAAAACTTCCTCCTTCTTGCTCCCCTCTCCCTCCCCCCAGTCAGTGGAGGCAGATTTGCCCTGAAAACATTCAGATTTGAATGATAACAAGCTTTCTAGGAGACCACTAGCCAATCAGAAGGCAGTGGCAGAAAACCAATCGGCAAGGGAGAAAACTTGTAAACACACCAAACAAAATGGTGGTCGCCATACTATTCGAACCAGGCTTGGTTTGGTTTGAAGTTGGACCGCCCCCCCTCTTTTGGGGGGCTGGTCCGGTTTGAGTTCAAACTGGTTGAACCAGCCCAGTTCACGTTGAACCCAGTTTGAATCAAACCGATTCCGCACAGCCTTAACTTCCAGCCTAAGAGGCTAGATGCCTCTGAATACCAATTGCAGGGGAGTAAAAGCAAGAGAGAAGGTATGCCCTAAGTTCTTTTTCCCCAGAGGCATCTGGTGGGCCACTGTATGAAACAGGATGCTGGACGAAGTAGGCCTTGGGCCTGATCCAGCAAGGCTGTTCTTAGGAACCAAAAATGTATATAAACATATCAGAACTCTTTGATTCACATGATCATTACATATCGTATGTACTACCGCACGTTCTATTCTTTTCCCCGATTCACCTCTGTTCTATAACTAAGTATACTAATGTTGCTGCTCAGACAGTAGGTGGCACCATTACATAATAGACTATGCGCATCAAAAACATACTCCCAGTATAAAGTATACTTTCAGTCCTACATGAGTAGAACCTGTATGTTATAGGATCCCCTAGAATAGCAATATACAATTCTGTGCTTTATACACATAAACATTGCACAGAGACTCTATAGAGTCCCTGTCCATGTGACCTAGATCCTCATTCTCAGTACTGAAAGATAAACACATAACTTTGATTTCCCTCCTTTATGTGTAGATGGGAGCAATTCACTTTATATATGAGGATATAAAGGAGTACACTTAGGAAGACTAAGTTCCACATATCTGTGATGATTGCAGTGGTCGGGGTTCAGGTTTGTATCCAAGATTGCAGGCTGTTCATAGAACCCTCATAGAACGCAATGGGAGCTTTTGAGAACAGCGCCGCTCCCAAGCAGGATTCTGTTTCTTGGTTTTATGGAACAATGGGATTTGGAGTTTGCATATGTCACTTCTCTCATATGTCACTTCTCTCTCAGCCTAACCTACTTCACAGGGTTGTTGTGACGAGAAACCTAAGTATGTAGTACACCGCTCTGGGCTCCTTGGAGGAAGAGCGGGATATAAAATGTAAAATAATAAATAAATAAATAAATATAATAAAAATACTAGTGAAGGTTTATAAAACTTCTTCATACAGTAGAGATGTTTCAGGGATGAAGGAAGTAGCCATCTTCGCTGCTGCTGGATAAGAACATCTTATGTGAGTTATCTTGTTGTTTCCTCTTCCTTTGTGCAACCTTGCCAATCCTTCTGACTTCCTTGCAATTCTGGTTCTAAAAAAACCCACACCAGCCTATCTATATTTGCTTGCCTTTATGCTTTTGTCTTTATTCTGACCATTACAAGCTATGCTGCCACAAGCTAATTCCCTTGTGCATGCATATGTGGCTAGAATATAATGCAAAACAGGGTTTGTGTCTCGTTTGCTCACTATTTGCTTTTGAGGGAGGGACCATCTTGAAGAGATTACTACTTAAGGCAGAAGCTCATAAAATAGTCTGTTAGGGCTACAACAATCCATACCAGTCCACACAGCCCATAAAGAATTGCTGACAGAGCAACTACATAGTAAATGTAAAACTGTAAAATGTAAACATAAATGTAAAAATAATAATAGTTGTGCATCTCCACTCCTCAATTATACTTTAATAAAAGTAGCATAACATCAATATTCTATAATGTGATTTTCCACTATATTAATCTAAGAAATTACAGTGGAAGACAAAAGTTTATTTCTCTTGCCCCCTTTGAGTAGCCACCAATGATTTCTGTAAGAGGATCTGTTTTTCTCTGTTATCTATGGCCAAGTGGTGGTATTAAAAGATTTCCTTACAGTAATTATTCCCCATTTAAAAGAAATGGAGTGGGGGCGGGATCTTGATTGGATATGCTTTACAGTAAAGCCTTATACACCTGGCTTCTAAAGGGAATTACATATAACAAGAGAAAGGGGATTCCTGATTCCCTGCTTCTTTCATCATGCTAAACTAAAGTCAGGAGGCTTGCAGAGGCACATATTAATTCTTCTCCAATAACACTCCAGAGTCAGAATTAAGCCTGTGTGGGGACAGGGAACACAGTCTCAGGGAAAGTGGGGAGAGTAGGAGTACATGAACGCCTGCAGGAAATGCTTTAAGCACTCTTCTTTCTTGCCAAGTGCCTGTCCCCAATGTGTGTTATGAGGACA
Organism: Hemicordylus capensis; assembly: GCF_027244095.1. Taxonomy (NCBI): domain Eukaryota; kingdom Metazoa; phylum Chordata; class Lepidosauria; order Squamata; family Cordylidae; genus Hemicordylus; species Hemicordylus capensis. The sequence continues at coordinate 118,423,990 of NC_069658.1, read as the reverse complement.
AATGCTGGTTTAGAAATTCATATTTGCCAAGGCAACATGTCGTTCCAAGCAGAGAAAAGGATGACTCGATTGCTCACCTTCCACTTGTACTTTTATTTGACTTTTTAAATTGTTTCCTCAGATGCATGTCAAAGCACATATGTCATTATTGGTGAAATCTTAGAAGCCAGGAGGCAGCTGAATAAGACTATCATTGGTCTGAGAGAGGGGCTTAAGTGCCTGTTGTTCCTTGCCTCTTCTCGGGATTATCAGAGGCAAAATAACCAAAGGGACCTAGGCAAATAAAGGTACAACTTCATACAGGATCTTTACCTGGGTAAAGCCACTCAGCCATGATTGTGAACAGCCAGTCGTCACAGATGCATAGGCAAAGCTAAATCAAATGACTCTTGATTGTTTCTGACAACTAATGGCCTAAAAAATAAAAAGTGTGCTTTTTGCTGCTATCTGGGCTTTGATGCTGTGACCACTTTAATGCTAACAGCATTAAACCAGTAGCCAAAACACAAATACCCAGCTGGTGTGAGAGAAATTTAATTAGAAACTGACAGCTGGGTCCAATGCTGGGTTTGACTCAGAGGACTCATTCAAAGTAAAATACTAAACTAAAAACAGATCCAGCTGTCCTGCAGCAGCTCCTGGGACTCATGGAATTAAGGATCTAATGTTTTCCCTATAATTTATTGTTCATTGTGTAAATTTAATATAGCACTGAAGGTCACTTGATTCAGAATGCAACAGGGCCAGCATAAAATACACTCCTAGTAATGCACAAGTGTCTGACCTTTTGATAATGGATGGTCCAAAACCAATTTTGCTCAGCATTCCTACACCCCAGTTTTCAAAAGGGAAAATGAGCTTTTCTAAAGAAACAGAATCTTTCTCAAGGAGAGGTTAACTGTACAGAAGACCCCAACGGTTTTTAAATTTTAATCTGCTAATCTTAAAGATGCTTTAAAAAGAGGCAGCATGTTTATTGCCTTATTGTTATTACTGTTATTTACTACGCCTGTGCAGCAGTAAGAAGTCATAATGTCCAACATGTGTCCTTCCCCCAACCCATACCAAGGCAGGCACGACCAGCACCAGGCAGTGTGGTTCTGGCATGAAGGCCTATATGTATATCATTTGAAAGAAACAGCCAAATATTTGACTATAGCTACAGCTCTCTAATATGAAATAATTCTGTCCTTGTGTCAAGAAAGTGAAAACAACCAAATATCAAATATAGCATAGAGATATTTAATTATAAACTAAAGCATCAGTACAATAAAAGAAACTAAGGAGCATCTGAAACTTGTGTAACATATCATATATATAAACTCATTTACAAAGGAGAGGCACATACAAAAATCCGACTCAAGTATCAAAATTAAATGCAGGCAGCAATAAATGTTGCTTGGTGCAATAAATCCTATTTACAAATGCCTAGTTTCTCACAGAAAACAATGCTGTTATCAACCCAGAACTGGTTCCCTTTCTGAAGGAGAAAGATATGACAACAGGGCCTTAAATTCAGGTTACCATTGTGAAAGCTAACAGAATTACATTTCAGATAGGATATGAGCAATATCCAGCACAGGCACCTAGAAGGCAGACATGGCAACATCCTTAATGGTAGCAACAAAGCTTTTAATCTTGTTGGCCAAGTGGGGAGAGAACTGCCAGCAGTGCACTGAGCCACTGAAGGCATAAGAAATGAGGTCTACTGTTTCAGGCATGCCTAGTCAGGCAGCCTACAAGGCTGGGGGCTGATGGTGTCCAGGGATGAAGGGGAGCAAAGCAGAATGGAATGGAGGATAGGAAGGACTGTTGGGGAATGAAGAAAGGAGGGACAGCAGACATCATCTGGTCACTCCAGAGGCTCCCTAATGCTATTTCCTCCTCCTCCTCCACAAGTTCTATTTGAAGAACAAGAGGCCTGCGTTTCTCTTCTGACAGCTAGATGGAGGGACAGAGAAACAATACAACTGCCTCATGACAGTGCAATAAGGGAATGCATGGAAGGGCAAACTGAACGTGAGCTTTGACAGCCCTTCGATTTTAGTACCACCACAAGACAAAGGAGCTCAGCTCTCAACAGCCCTTCAAATCCAGAGCCTTTGGATGGGGTAGTTTATAAATGTAATTAATAAAGTAGATAATAAATAATAATAAATCCAGCAGAATTATAAGCATTTTTTAAAAAATGCTCCTAAACATGCCAGCAACACACTGCAAAGGAAACGCCTCATAAGCACCCAGAAATAATATGCAGCTTTTACACCTGATGTAATCCGCACTTTTGGATGCTCTCACCATCTGAATAGCTGCCAAGAATTAAGAAAAAACAAACCAAATACACACAGGAAATACTATTTGAAAAGGACAAGATGGCCACGGCTTGGCGGCAGCATTTGATGGTACATGTTCCAGCAGCTACTGAAGAGGATCACAGTACTGTTTGTCATCTTCCTTCTTGCCAAACTCTTAGTTGAAAATCCCCGGATCAACATAAGGATACGCAAGAAACTCCCCTAATTTATTGCCATCTGCATCATAATGGAGCATTTGGAAGCAGACATTACAGAAGAAAGAGGGGTCCTGTGGAGCAAGGCTGTCTTCATTGGTCACCCATCTGCAGGTGTCAAGACAAAAGCATTACAAGTTACAATGACATTTGTCAATTTTGTTGTTCTAGTTTATAAACAATGAAATATGAGCAGAAATCCAAGATCACTGTATATTGTTTTTAGCTTAATACACTGCCCAAAAATGAAATCGTGCCCCTAGGTTTGCAGACTAGCTAAATTGCAATGGCAAGCAACAAAAAAAGACAGATAGGAGAGGAAGAGGAACTTACGAAATAGAGATTTCAGAGTAAGATAGCTGAATTAAGGACCAGAAAGAATAAAGCAGTATCTTTCAGATACAGGATAAGTTACTGCAGTTTATAAAGAGTAAACAAACAGTACTCTAATTCATTATTATTATTTTATTTTTTAAAAATAGGGCTTTTCCTGATGCACTTCAACTACTTCCAGCCTGCTAGAGAAATCTCGTGAGGTTATAATTAGGCTGCAGCTTTGATTAGCAACAATTTTCAAAAAAAGCAAACAAACAGGAGTGCGATGTTGAACCAAGCAAGGTTTGAAGGGCCAAGAACATGAGAATCAGCATGCTGCTGTGGTTAGATTAGAAGATCAGACTAGAATCAAGGAGACCTGGGTTCAAATTTTCACTCAGCCACAAAGTTGAGTGGGTCTGAGTGACCTTGGGCCTGTCACTATCTCTCAGCCGAACTTATCCATCAAATCCTTTATTACAGCCATCGGCCAATATCAGTATTCCAACAAACAATACTCTGCAGGGTACACTTGCAAGCTACAAGCCTCTACAATTAGCTCTCGTCAAACTTTACACACAGCAACACAAAACTCTGAAACATTGTGAGTGGCACCTGCATGCCTGTCTGAAAAGAGCCAAGAGGCAGAAAACTGATCAGAATGGCCTGGGAAATCACACAAGAGTGGAGATAGTAAATCTCTTCTAAATTATGATAAGACAAGCTATATAATAAAACATGTTAAAGGGATTCAACTACACATGGGCAGACCCTCTCATGGCAGGGAATTTCCCTTATCCTTCCCTCCTGAGCTGCAAACAATAAAGCATCAAATCTAGCCAGGGAGAAAGCTCTGCAGTATTTGGGGATAATAAGGGTGGAAAGATAGTTTGATACCACACATCACACTCCAGTTCTGAATTCACTTAGGAACTTTAGCTAAGCCTAACCTATCTGACAGGGTTGTTTGAGAAACAGACTCAAATGCCTCCCCGCCCCCCCCCGCCCCCCAGTGCACAGAGACATTCTTTACAGGACAGCAGTATCAGTGCAATAATCCCTGAGTAAACAAGGCAAGTAGCCACAAACAAGAGGCATAGGGGCACCATGCAGCTCAGATTAGAGAAGGCAGGGTGTCTAGCCAAAGAAGCTCTCCTAAGCCATGTACTGGCATTTCTTCTTGTAATCTTCGCTCCTAATCCAGCTCAACTTAATACAGTTAACTAACATCTCATCAGTAATGCACTTCTTACCCCATCATTGCCTAATATCAATCCAAACACATAGCCACCTAATGTAAATAACAGGCATTACTGATGGCAAGAACTCCCAAAGGACTGACACGGTAGACCCATCCAGTATCATGGACCACAATATTGTATGAGAATCAAGTAAACTAAAACTAAGTGCCTAAGAATACAGGATAAGCAACTTAATGGGTCAAATAGACCATCCCATTGAGCAAGAGGCCAGAACGTTATTTAGAAGCCATCTGTGGCCCAAAAGTCCAAAACATCCTGGAGTAGTTAATTGTATTCTTTTAATTAATTATTAATTAATTAATATTATAATTATATTCTAAGCAGGAGACTGCTTAGTTTCCTGTTGCAAGGAGTCTGGATCTGTCATGCATGAATGAGCAAAACATTTATCTATCTATCTATTTATCTAATTTATTTAATTAATTTATTTGATTTCTATACTGCCCTTCCAAAAATGGCTTAGGGCGGTTTGTACAGAGAAATAATAAATAAATAAGATGGATCACTGTCCCCAAAGGGCTCACAATCTATTGAGAAGACAGTTAATACTCACTTCCCACTCTCTGCAGCTCAAGTCTGAATTAACATTACAAGAGATTTGGAAGCTCAGCCAGTTTATGCTGCGCTTGCTAACGATGGCTTCGGTACATGGTACATAAACCCAAGTCAACTTCTTCTAGATCAAAATAGTCACTGCACATTTCCAGTTATTGATCTATTCCATGTGAGCTTTCCAATGCTATTTTATGTATTCTTCCCATCTGCATTCTACCAGAATGCAAGCATAAGCCCATAATATTCACACACTCACGCACACCCTTGCTACACCTAATCAATTTGTTTCATGACCAAGTGGCTAAAGCAGCTATGCAAGTAAGTCTACAAAATGTATTAGTCCCCAAACTTCCTCCTCTAGCTTATCTGTTCATACGTAACTTTTGTTATTAATTTATGGCATACAGAATCTGAAAAAAAGGAAGCTAACTCTCTTCTCTTTTAAATAATAACAACAACTTCTGGTAGCATGGGAGCACTTTTAAGAGAGTGATATTTGAATGCTATTTTATATGAATTTGATCATTATTAGTTACTCTGGAGACTCAAAATTGGGAGGAAAGATAGAATAAAATTTGTATTGAAAATTGTTACTCAACCAGGCAAATGACTATTGGGAAGCCTGCATTTAAAAAGTGAAAATAATGTTATCATCAGATGTTCTCATCAACACATGTTCCATGATGCCTGACTCCAGCACTTTTATCTACCATTGGCTTGTACTTTAAACCAGGAATTCCTAAATGTTGCCTGCCAGAAATCCGGCATGGTGTAGTGGTTAGAGTGCTGGGCTAGGACCGGGGAGACCCGAGTTCAAATCCCCATTCAGCCATGAGACTTGCTGGGTGACTCTGGGCCAGTCACTTCTCTCTCAGCCTAGCCTACTTCACAGGGTTGTTGTGAGGAGATACTCAAATATGTAGTACACTGCTCTGGGCTCTTTGGAGGAAGAGTGGGATATAAATGAAATAAATAAATAAATAAATAAATAAATAGAATGTATTTATTTATTTATTTATTACATTTATATACCACCCCATCCAAACAGCTCTGGGACAAGTATTGTCTTGTGGAAACAAGATCTACTAAAATAGCATTTATCTATCTATCTATCTATCTATTAAATGTGTATACCGTCTTTTATTAAAATAATTTCAAGGTGGTTGATGAGACATTTAAAATAATATAAAACTATTATAACTGCACAATAAAAATTACATTTGAATAGAAAAATTACAAATCCAATTAAAGGTTTTTAAAACATGTACAAAATAACCATAAGATACAAAGTAACAGCAACAAAACGCTCATATAAAAACCTGGGTAAAAAGCCAAGATTTTACTTGCTTCCAAAAATAGTGATGGAGACTGGGAAGAGGATGCCCACCGGGAGAGCATTCCAAAGTCTGGGGGCAATAACTGAGAAGGCCCTGCCCATGTGCACGAAAGGCAAGCCTCCCTCATTGTTGGCACACGGAGCAGGGCCCCGCCACCATGACCTTGTTGAGTGGGCAGAAACTTCTAAGACAGCTTCTAGATGGCTCTTCCCCCCAAAAACAAAGTTCTTTAGGTAACCTTTTCAATAACAACCTCCAAAGCTACAAGAGATTTCACTTATCCAATTTGCTATGGCTCAATTTTCTTTGAAGTGTGTCTGGGCTGTAGGAATTGAGACTTCAGGGAATAGATTCCCTGTGTGGATGTTCTTCTATTAAACACAAAAGCCACATCTCTTACCACACAAAAAAACTCACATGTCACACAAAGAAGGGCTCCCTTCTTCCTGACATGCTGGTTTTCTATGTGAAGGGAATTTGTGGGGTAGAGAGAAGCACTGACTCCTGCTAACTGAGCAAAGAGAAACCTTTTAAAGAGGTGATTATCTTATATTTAGCAGGGGGAGAGCAACTGGCCCTATCCAACCCCAGCACAGCATCCCTCCAGTAGCTGTTCCTGGTATCTGCCTTATATTTCTTTTTAGATTGTGAGCTCTTTGGGGACAGGGAGCTAGCTATTCATTCATTCATTCATTCGTGTGTGTGTGTGTATGTTTGTGTAAATTTATTATTTTTAAAAAAATATTTTTTATTATTTATAATTTTGTGTGTGTGTGTTTTTTGAATGTTGGTTGAAGAGCGGTATATTATTATTATTATTATTATTATTATTATTATTATTAGTAGTAGTAGTAGTAGTAGTAGTAGTAGTAGTAGATAAGCCTCCTCTCTTGCCCCCAGACTGAAGTGTGATAGATATAGGACAAGTTTACCATCTCAGTGAGAATTAGGCCTATGAAATTTACTGATAGTAGAGATAGAAGACAAAATTGTTCTCAGTTTTGTTATTTTAACAGAATCAAGAATTTCCATCGCACAGACTCATATGCCTTCTTGGCAGGGAAGTCCCTGTAGTCATTTTGGGCTGATCAGGCTGATATGATAAAGATGCAGAATTTTCTGTAGCTTATAGCACTCCAGTGCACAAGAGCAACACCACAGCCCCTCATAGGTAAATTAAATTATTATTATTATTATTATTAACAAATTATTGGTTATACCATGTATTTTCCTTATATTAGACACACTGGGACAAAAAAAAGCCTTAGTCGTAACAATTTGCTGCAAAAAGGTCCTCTCATTTGTTTGTTCTGGCAGCTGTGCGATGTAGAAGTGAAACATACAAATATATGCACACAGCACTTTCAAGGGAGCAGCAGTCAAAACCTAGCCGATCAAGGTGACACATGCATCTGGTCACTCACCTGGCTGTATACATTTTGCATACAAAGCATTTCTTGGTCCATAGCCAATGTTTCTTGGTAAACAAAGGATAGAAGCTCCTAACCAAACAGTCATCCTGATGAATAAGCCTTGTGCAGAGAAAATATTGAGTAAGGGAATTAGAATACAACACTAGTACGTTGATATGCATGATCGGGGAGGAAAATAAAGGGGGAACAATACAAGTTACAGAGTGCAATGATAGGGGCAGAGGAGTATTTATCTTGCTCACTGTAGCAAAAGTTAATATCCAAACTGAAGCAACCAACGGAGCTCAGTGCTCAGTGATTCTGACAGTGCCCACCAGTATGTGAGGCAAGCTAGGAGCTCATTCATCACCTCTTCTGTACTATATACAGAAAATGGGTCACAGTGGATTAAAAGTTTTCAAACCAATGAGTTCTCCATTCTCTCACCACTGGAAAGCATAGGACTGGAAAGGACAGGGAAACGGGGGCGGGGGGGCTAGGTTCCAGAAAACAATCAGGGGCTTCCTCCCCTGGCCACCCAGTCGGCTTGAATGCCCTCCCACACAGAAGCCTTATTTACCCACAACAGAATTGTGGAGGTGACATCTCAGCTGCTTCAGCCTAATCAGTAATTCTGGTGTGTGCTTTTTAGGATGGAGATAAGGAATTGTACCTATTTCTGAAGAGAGCTAGAAATGTTATGTTAAGCATAACCAGAGCACCTGCTGCCAAGAGGATGGTACCGGCAGATCCACCGATATTTCTGCTTCCCAAAAATTTGAAGAAAAAAGCCAAAAGGTTTTTGCCTTTTGGCGAAAAACAAGGCCAAAGAAGCCCCAAACTGCCCCAACATAACTCAGTGGAGTGGAATGTGTACAGTCTCAGGAGGCAGCAGATAGAGTTAATGGGACTCAGTGGCAAGGAGGGCTTCAACAAAAAGAATGAGAACTTTTTCAACCTGAAGAATACTCCCTCAAGACAGTCACAACAGCTTCTGATTCTGAGGAGGGAAGCTGCCTAAAACATTTACCCTGCTCAGGCACAGGCTTAGCTAGCACATGCACATCAGGGATATATTGCAACGTTTTGCGATAGAAGAAATATGGACCTATTTCTGTCTCTGAAATTTTCTGTACTGCCATTCTTGCCACAGACAACTTAAGAGAGCTCACAAATTTTCCAGTAATGATAAAAACAAGAAAAATCTTCAACCCAAAACTGCAAACATAAGCGCACAAATAGCCCACCCCTCAAAATGCTAGCCAAAATGAAAGCAGCCAGGGCTGTAACCTTCTTCAATAGCCAGGGTTGTATTGATACTCAAGTGTACTGATCCTCACATACAACCGTCAGCTACATGAAACTATGAATGAGAATCTCAGCACTGCCAACCTGTGAAAAAAGTGTACGTTTGGGCAATCACACCAGTTTGGAAGAGGGATCCAAGCTCAAAGAGCTGGAGAAGCCCTACCAACAAATAAAAACTTACCTGATATCTGTGATAACAACAATGTGCTCGCAGTCTCCTTGGTGGCAGTAGAGGTACGGAAAGCCAACTTTGATTCTCAAGTCATTAAAAGTGTAATCTTCCATTTTAGCAGCCTGAAGATTCGCATACCCTCTATCACGAGATTCGGCCCACTCAATAATTGTCCTGAAATTATCATAGGCAAGGTTATCGATATTTCCCTAAATTAAGGACAGTATTCTTGATAAAGGGAAAAGGTAGGCCTTGACAAATTTTCTTTAGATCTAGGAGCCAGACAATAGATACTTTACAACATTATCGGACTTAGTTATTAAAATATTGTTTTAACTGCTTTTAGTCTGTTTTGTATTTGTTGTTTTAAATTGTGTACACTACCTAGAGATATGCATACCAGGCAGTATATAAAATGGAGAAAAAGAGAAGCCCATTACTCTCCCCCTCCAGAATGTTGTTCGTTTATCATATTATATGATAAATAAACAACATTCTGGAGGGGGAGAGTAATGGGCTTCTCTTTTTCCCCATTTACAATTAATATACTTGAAACAGAAACAGGGCTGTCTGGAACAAATACATATTTTATTAAATAACTACCTCTTAATATCCTAGTTTAGTCACCTTAAGTGGCGCAGCAGGGAAATGCTTGACTAACAAGCAGAAGGTTGCCGGTTCGAATCCCTGTGGGCACTATATCAGGCAGCAGCGATACAGGAAGATGCTGAAAGGCATCATCTTATGCTGTGTGGGAGATGGCAATGGTAAACCCCTCCTGTATTCTACCAAAGAAAACCAAAGGGACCTGTGGGCGCCAGGAGTCGAAATCGACTTGATGGCACACTTTACTAATATCCTAGTTTAGGCACCAAGATTAAATTTCTAGGTGTCATGCCTCCCTGGCGCCTGAGATTTGTCAAGGACTCGGAAAACAGGTGCCAAAATTGGATAGTGAATGCACACATGTTGATGACAGTGGCATTTTACCTCAAAATCCAGGGCAAACTGGATTGTCTAAGGGCACATGATACGAACACTTTGATGAAGCTAAGTAGGTCTAGGTGTGGTCAGTACCAAAGATGGATGACTACCTGGAATTCCCATGCACACACCCTCTTCAATTCCATGAAGGAAGGAAGATGAGATATATTACAGACATACACATGTACACAAATGTGCTAGGAGCCATTCTGCTCTATCAAGATTGGAATCTGCAAATATAAATACATGAATGTAGATACATTACCTGCTTAAATCTCTGCACTCTGGGTACCTTCTATCATTGTAAAAAATACCTTCAAAATAAAAGAAAGCAGACTTGTACAAATCCTGGAAAAGAGAGGAGAAAGATAAAGAGGAAAACGAATTAGTCTGGCAACTAACATACCTAAGAAACTACTTTCCCCACCCACCCCCACTCTGCTGATATCTCATCTAAATTCTCAAATATCATCCAAGAGCAACATCTTAGCAGTCTGGTCTACATGCCAAGTTAGAACACCACACATTATTTTTCTATTCCTTCTCCAACTATTCATTATGTTATGCTTGCATTGTTGATGGCCACTCTACAATTACAGAAATGCCCTGTTCTTGGAGATTCACCAAAGCTGAAGGCTGAGCACTGTCTGCAAATCTGGGACAAAGGAACCTGGGAATGTGTCTTATGGACCGAGCGACAACCATCAATGGCTATCCTGTATGATCCAATGAATGCTCCAGAGTATCTGTTATTGCCCCAGAGGAGGAAGTTGGGGCTAAGACTCAGTTTGGGACTACTGTTGGAAGGAAAGGGGAAAGTGACCCATGATAGTTATCATGTCCTAGATCTATCCCCACAGGAAAATGTGAGAACTTTTATTACAAAGGGCACATTTTTGTCTCAGTTGTACTAGTAGGCAGAGGGTGCTGGTTGCATGTTCATGTTGTCAATATATTCCCGGGGGAAAAACATGCCCCAGTCACAAAAAGTTGGAAAAACTCTTTCCTAGAGCTTAAAAGAAAAACATAGAACAGAGTTATACAACAAACAGCACAATCTCTGCACCATTTGCACAATGTTACTTTGTTTTTCCCAACCTACCACAACATACAGATCATCTATAACAAAAATATTATTATTTGCTAGGAGTGTGCACGAAACAGATTTTACTTTTTGTTTCAAGCTTGAAACAAAACGCAGGCCAAAACGTTTCTTTGGAATAGTGATCAAACTGGCTATTTTGACAAAACAAACTCGAAACATTTCGAGTGTTCCGGTCATAGGGAACAATGGATAAACTTGAAATACCCCACTGTTCCCCATGAGTAGCTCCTAGGGATACAAAAGTGGGTTTGGTGGTAGGGCATGATGGGTGCTACCTACCCCCAACTCACAAAAGAAGTGGGCAATTTTAAACAAATTTTAAATCCTCATAGGATCCTATGATACTCATAGGGTATATCAAACTCAGCTCTCAAAGTTTCAAAAGATTTAAGAACAGCTTCAGAAGATATCTAAATACACAAAATACTCTAAAACCCCAAACCCACTCATCAGGAAAATCTATAGAACTTAAAGACATCAAATCCAATTTGCCCCAATGTATGGAGTAAATAGATAAATACCAAACTTTTGAACCCAGGAAAGAAGATTAGGAATTGAGACTTCTCATTTATCAATAAAATATAAAATGTCATCAGTGTGTAAAATAAACTTGTGCTCAATCCCACCTAGTGTAATATCTGAGTCTCTAATAGCACTAGCCAGAGATTCTAAAACCATATTTTTGGAAAGAGGAAATAGAGGACATCCCTGACTTGTGCCCCGTTCTAGCCTAATTGAAGGGAACAATAGCCCATTGGTGATGACCCGTGAATAAGGAGCCCCAAAGAACGGAGGAAATCCAAATTTAATCTGGCATGCCTTTTGGAAAATACAACTTTTATCAGCCACCTCTTTAGGAAAATCCAGGAAAAACATGATTTGATAGTTATCCCATATAAACTCCTTTCCTTCCCAAGCACACCTCAAAAGATCTTTAACGACAGATTTAAGAAACTTCATGATAAATAGATGAGGCTTGTCAGTGGCAAGTCAGGAAGGAATAGGTATACGATAAGCTCTTTCAATTACCAACTCAGACTCCTCTGGCAGTGAAAGTATTTTAAAAGGAACTCTTTAATGAAGTTAATAGAGTCAGTCTTTCCCAGATGTCCTGGGATCCCCAAAATACACAAATTCAAATGGTGAGATTCTAATTCCAGTGTGCACACCCTGGTTTGCAGGCTCTCATTGATAATCTGTAATGTGCCCAAGATTTGTTGGCCTTCAAATCAGTCTTGGTCAGCAGCACAGCATGCTTTTAGATCAGGCCTGCTCCACCTTGGCCCCCCAGCTGTTTTTGGACAACAACTCCCATAATCCCCAGTCACAGTAGCTAATAGCCAACAATTATGGGAGTTGTAGGCCAACATCTGCAGGAGGGCCAAAGTTGAGCAGTCTTGTTTTAGATGGTCAGTCACAGTACCTAAAGCTTTTAATACTGAACCAAACACGGCAGTACAGTTAACATAAGGATTGTTCTGCACACGCCGTTTTCCCCTCCCACTAATCAGCATAAAGTTGGCTTTTGATATGCAAAGGACTATCGATGTAGATAAAATGTAGAAACATAGTCCACCTCTCCAAACAATCTAGAAATCAGCCATACACAATAGAGAAACTGTTTCCCAAACAAACTGTTTTCTGTCTGCTCTGGCACCAGTTTGGCAAACCCATAATATATTGTGCAACAAAGAATTCTAAAATGGCACACCATTTTCTTGCACAAAACAAGTATTTCCGCTTTCCCCTCATTAAGCACTCTGGGAAGACCAGGAAACCTACAAAATACCCACTTAATTATTAGGCAAGGATTGGCGTTTTGCGGAAAATACAGTTCACGCACAGAGCTTTATCCAAACCCATACAGTTCTGCAGCAACTGAAGAAACTTAAACTAGCATTGAACATTTATACAGAAACTCAATGTTTTGCAGCAAGACTGCTTCAATTTTACTTCTTAATATACAAGACAGCTCCCTTGAAAGCCAGGGTATGATTGAATCTAGAAAAGAAAGCTGCAAGTGATTGGAAACATTGTGCTTTTCACCAGCATTACTTCCACAGTGGCTTTCAGTAATTGCCTCTTCCCAACAGTAACCACCAAGGGAAAGCTTTAGTTAAGCAGTACTGATGCAAAAAGGTCACAGTGATGCATCTTTATATATTAGGAACAAAGGAAGTGGTCTTATACCAAGTCAGGCCACTGGTCAATTATGCTCAGAATGCTTGCTCAGTGTTTCAGAAGGAGTTTCCCCACCACCAGCCCTTTCTGGAAATACCAGAGGCTGAACCCGGGATTTTCTGTATGCAAAGCATGTACTCTACCACTGATCAACAACCCCTCCCCTAAGATCCTGTATTTACCCAAATCAAAGACAACTCTGAATTTAAGACAACCCCATTAAAAGGTAGAGGTTTAAAGCAGGTTATACCTGCATTTAATCAAAAGGAACAAGACTCTGAGTTTAAGACAACCTCCCTATTTTTAGTATCAAAAAACTTGGGGGAAATACCTTGGATTCAGGTAAATACAGCTTTAATGTTCCTAAAGGCTCTTTCAGAGTCATTAGACTTATGCTCTAAGTATACAGCAAAAATGTGAAAATTTGAATTGCAAACATATAAACTCCCAGACAGAATCATCAGGGAGTAGGGGTGTGCACGGAACTGGCAGTGGCAGTTTGGTTGAATTCGAACCTAATTTGATCAGAACCTGCCAGCCCATGAACTGGTTTGGTTCGTGTTATCGATCTGGGTCGAACTGGTTCAGCCTGGTCCGAGTACCTTGTTTGTAAAGGGGAATCCAGTAAGGGATTTCCTACATAAAAAGGGGTTCAGGGGGCAGGTGAGAGGGCACCTTACCAGTTGTGGCAGCTCCACCCTCTTGGGCCCGCTGGCACTACTCCCTGTATTGCAGGCCAGTGGGTGGCATGGTTTCGGCCTCTGCGCATGCATGGAGGCCATTTACATTACCTAAGGCCCACGGTGCAGAGGGGGAGCACCAGTGGGGACAAGAGGGGGTGCTGCCACAGAACCGACCCCACTGGGGAGCCACTGCCGGCATGGTACCCTCTGCTTGTAACGGGGAATCTCGTTCAATCTGAACTGGGCCCAGTTTGGTTTGAACTTGGACCTGTTCCCTTTTAGGGAAGACCAGTCCGGTTCAAATCCTATCGGGGAGCTTGATTTGGGAGTATTTATTATATTAAATTTTTATTTTGCCATTCCTTCAAGCAGTTCAGGATGAGATATATGGTACCCACCCCAGACACACCATTTCATCCTCACAAGCACCTTACAAAGTAGATCAAGCTAAGAGTTCATGACTGGTCCCAGGTGCTGAATCAAGGCTTGCTGCGAAGATATTTGAAAGAGCTCTTTTTAAAAAATCAAAGCACCACAATATGCAGTTAGCACAAAATTGTAAACAGGTTCCCAGATTGCATTAAAAATGCACTTTTAAAATACACCCAGTGTTATATATATTACCTATAAATATGTTTAATAGCAGCAGAAATAAATACTGCAAATATAGCTGACAGTGTTGGTATAAAAGAAAATAGCGTGCATTTCCTTCCAACAATGGTCCTCGGTTTTGTTTTAAGATAAACTGTTCTCTTCCATCAAGCACCTTCACTGAGGTCCATCTTTCTGACTGCTTGAAAGCCAGACAGTAAACGGAATGAAACATTTTTTTAAAACCCAAACACAATTGATCTCTAATAAGGTTTTTGAAAGGTTGTAGCCCACACCCACACCTTTCAACCCCCTCAGTTAGAAGCAGTCTCTTGAGAATTTATTAAGCAGATCTGGAATAAATGTTTTTAGCCTTATATAACTTTTATAATTACATTACATAATATATGCAAGTCCAGGAAGGATGTACAATGCAAATCAAATTCATCCAGAAAAGGGCAATGTTTGATATGTGACTACGCCACCCTCACTGCATTTTTTCATTCATCCAATTGCTATTCCTCTCTTTCACTCACTTTCTCGGAATATTTATGTTGTTACTTAAAATGTTCTTATTTATATATATATATAAAGATTTTATATATATATATATATATATATATATATATATATATATATATATAAAGCCACACAAGAGAAAATTATAAAATTTATAAAATTGCAATAAAACCTTACACACACTGTAAATGAGAAATACTGTGGCCTTTCTCTAAGAAAAAGCAATTAAAAATTTAAAAACCCAACTACCTTATTAAGACCAATCACTACAATGCATTTGTTATTCAAGTGAAAAACAGCACTCTTGTCTTGCATGCTTTCCCCAGGAGCAGCTAACTACTGGAGATTAATCCCCACTTTAGAAATATTTATTTTTAAATTTATATCTTGCCTTTTGCTAAAGGCAAAATTTAAGCAGAATTTGAAAAGTACCAATCAAAACACAAGGCTTTTAAAAGACAATCAAAAGAGTGAGAGATACCAGAAACAAGAAACAACAATCAACAAACTTCATCAGCAGGCTTGGACTGGCCCACAGGGCAACAGGGCATATTTCCGGTGCGCCCCACCCATGGGGCGCCCCTGCTTCCTGCTGCACTCGGCTGCAATACTCCCACCCTTAAGTACCCATTCTGCTCAAAACCCGGCACCTTCCCCACATACATTCCACCGCCCTCTCGGTGCCCCCAATCTGGCCCTGTTCATCAGCAGTCCCCATATTAAACAGCATAAACCAGGTGGAATGTGTAAATTGTTAACACCTTTTTAAAAACTGGTGGGATGGGACAATCCAGACCTCCAGAGGGGATGCATATCTGACCTTGGGGGCAGCAACTGAAAAGCCCTGTTCTGTGCGCACATCAGGCTGAGTTTAAGCCAATGATGGCACACAGAATGCTGCCCCTTCTGAAAATGTTGGGGTGGGGAGGCAGAATCCCATGAAAGTAAACAGTCCCTCAGATACTTCGGACCCAAACAGTGTTCCCTCTAATTTTTTCCATCTGTGTGAAGAATGAATTTTGTTCTGAGCGGCAGTATCAAGACAGTTTGTGCGCACGTGCATTCAGAATGGGGCCTTCCTGAGTCAACCTGAGCGGGATCTAAAATTAACTGAGCAGACATCAAAAAACTTGTGAGTGTGCACACATGCACACGCCTTAGAGGGAACACTGGACCTAAGTCATATAGAGCTTCAAAAGTAATAACTAGCACCTTGAACTGAGCTCAGAAACAGATGAGAAGCCAATGGAGTTCACACAGGATTGTATTCTAAGCTAGTGGCCTCAACCATCAATTTGACTGCATTTTGGACCAGTTGCAATTTCTGAATACTTCAAGAGCATCTTCATTTAGAGAGCATGTCAACAATCCGAATGGGTTATGACCAAGGCATGGATGACAGTGGCCAGATCTGCTTTCTCAGGGAAGAGTCGCAGCTGGGGCACACGCCAACACTGAAGCAAAGACTGCCACTGAGCCTGTAGCAAGAAGGCTGGGTCCAGAGGCAACCCTCCAAACCGCACACTTGCTCCTTCCACAAAAATACAGATTAGCATTCAGCAGATTAGAAATTAAAGGTACAATACCTTGCTGATATGTTCTGGTGCTTGGTCCGGACAAGTGCTGAACTCCCCACCAATCTGAAGATCACTTACACAGGAAATGGAATCTCTCAGTTCAACCAGTTTTTGACTGCCTAGAACCAGCACCGTCTGATATGGCTTGCGGAACTTATGCTATGAAGGGGCAGAGAGTGCTAGGGTCAACCAAAACCAGTCAACACATTTTTGTTGCTGTTACAGTACAGCAGATAGTAATTTCCCAGATCTATTTTGCAAAGAGGAAACAGTAAGCCTTCAGTCCATTTGTGGAGCACATATTATGAGACACACACCAGGGTCTTCCTCGGGCAGCGTTTAGCTAAAGACTACTACTGGATCTAAACAATACAGTATCTGTGTTTTATTTAGACCACAGCAGCACATAAGGCATGCTCAGCCCAGTGCAGTGGCAGGTGAACCAAAAGGAACCTAGAGTCCTTATAATAAGATCTCACCTCCATCAAACTTGCTCTTTCTAGCTCTCCTTCCTCCACAACAGAAACTTGTCCCTACCACCAGCCAGCAAGACTGCTGTGGAAGAGCCAGGCCTTGCAGGGAGAGGATGCCAGGCTCTTCCTAACAGAGAGTGCCACTGCTACCTGCAGTATCCATCTAAGAGTGCCTCTGCCTTCCTTCTCCTTCAGAGGTCCATCAGTACCAACTGCTGAGGGGCATTGATCTTACCATCTCTAGCCTATTTTAGGTAATCTCAAAAGATCATAAAAATCTCAAAAAAATGTACACATCCAATTTCTTCTTTTACTCTTTCCTCCTCCCGTTTTCTTATATTATCTTTTGTATTCGATTGTAAGCCATTCAAGGCAAGGCTAGTTTTATTCTTCAGCACTGAAAATAAATGCACAACTGCTCCACAACTATGGAACTCCCTTTCACTGGCCTAAGCAGTAATTGAAGCACTGCAATATTTTATTTAGATTGGACTTTTGGTGGCCAGGGCTATGGCTTATCAGTTGCTAACTTACTTATTCTACATGCAATTTTTCCTTTTTTAAAAATTAGGAACACTCTTCCTTTTAGCTCCAAGCAGTCTTCAACTTGGTCAGGGACACGCCCTCTTAGAAGACAACTTTCACACAGGTCCTCTACAATTGCTCATCCCGTATTCTTCAAAACTATTAAAACAATTTGCTGCAAGAACATTAGAGATGTCAAAGAACAGCTCTCCAAGAAATTTTAATTAAAATCGTACACACAAACCCATAGACACACAAAACAAAGAGAGTCACTAACCTTCTGAAATATAACTGGGTAGAAAATATTGAGAGTTAAAACAAGCTCTCCATCCTTGACTGAATTGATTGGATTTTTCGGCTTCTTTCCAATTGCACGAGATTCCTAATAAGGAAAGAGATTAGAATAGTGTTCTGTCTGCTCAATAATCAGAGCTCAACACGCCACCAGTTTATTAGGGCTGTGCATCAGGTGCTCTGTTCCCGATGGTGGTCACTCCCAGTGCAGCCACCTCCACACAGTTCCTCGCATTTCTAGTGGCAGGGCTGGGCAGGCATTTCTACCAGAAAAGGAAAGCCCCAGAACTACACACCCCAGCCAGCCCCACGTGCATTCCTAGTCAGCCCCACAGGCTCCTATTCTGGTAGAAGAGCCAGAAATGTGGGGAGATGGCTGCGCTAGGAGCAGACACTGAAGAGGGGGGTTGTAATAACAACAGGGTGTGCATGCACTGCAAATTCTTCTGGATCAGAGCGTCCAATGCACAAACTTAAAATGTATAGTCCCTTTACTTAACTATTTTCAAAATTCGAACCTTGATTCATTTTGTTTGTCAGGGCAGTGACCCCCTAAACAGCACTCACAGTGGTTATAATCCACATTAAATGGTTGTTCATGAAGAGAGGTGGAGCCAAATGGTCACAATTAGGAAATAGACTAGGGCGATGGACACTAATTGCATTAGATTAAGATGCAGATGCTAAGCTGTGGTTGCTATATAATCTCTACTATACTTGTATCTCTAGGCCAGGAAGCAGGCTGAGGGAACACAGAATGGTTCTGTTAAACTTATCTACAGTGAACACTACTGGACACAGATACAGACCAAGACATTTTAACACAAAGATATTCTGAACAGGAGTTCTATTCAGAAAATGGCACAGATGCTTTGGTTTTTGCAGCTTGCTTGCTTTCTTTTTAAAGCATCAATATATTTTTACATCACATTTTTGGCCAAAATGGCACTCATTGGGATTTTTTCCCTAATGCTGTTGCACCTTTAAATGCATAAAAGATCTAATGTCTAGATCAGACAAAATCCAAGAACTCTAGCTTATGCTCATTTGATGATTAAATGCCAATTTATCTTTACCAACAGTTGCATTTTCTTATGCATGCATGCTGCTGGAAATTCTTAATAGGCCCTGTTGTCCAGAAATGTGTGATCTCTGGATTCCAGCGCGAAATAATGTATTTGCACGTAACAACACTGTTCTTTGTACATTAACAACTGCTGTCATAGATATGCCTCCCTGATTTCAGAAATGACTTCCATGACTAACAGATTATACTGTATAAAATATGCAGGATATTACAGCACCATCTCCCCAAACCAGCCAGGAATGCAGCTATCTAGAGTACAGACCCTTCAGCTTTGAAACACAGTCTATAAGGGAATGAGGAAGCTTGCTAAGAGAAGAGAGTTGATCCTATAGTGGGAGTGGCAGAGCCCAGATGACTTAATAAGTGATACCAGGAACAGATCTAATCTTACATTGCAATTATTCTGGATAATAAGCTACAGGGTGTGGTAGATGATTGCAATTAGTCTTATCAGTTCTTTTCCATGCTCTCTGTCATATGCTATTTTGGCTGTTAAATAGCAGAAATGTCAAGCTGTGCTGAGAACAGGGCAAGACTAGATTGCTTCACAAACTCCTGTCAAAGATACCCTTAGACGACAATCCTAAATCACATTTACTAGGGAGTAAACCCCTCTGAATACAGAACTTACTCCTGAGTCAACATGCATAGAATTCAGCAGCACAGTAATCTGGAATGCTCAAATCAAAAACTGGGACTCATGGAAGATCAACAACTTCCTGTCTAATAAGCCATGCTGTTTCCTGATGTAGGCAGATGCTAGGGTAATGGCTACTCCTGTTAAAAAGCCAGTGTGCTTTAACTGATGGGATCTGAACTGGCAATGACTAACCAGGAAAGAACTATTGGGATCCTGGTGGATTGCTCAAAGGCAAATTCTACGCTAAAGGTTATTAGAAAGAGGCTGAAAATGCAATGCTAATATTGGAATGCCTTTGTATCGATCTAGTGTGGACTCATTTGTGAAAGAAAGTGGAGATAAGGATACTTTTCTCTCCCTTTCATAAGACTGGAATTGGGGTCATCCAATTTGGCATTAGATTCTATTAAAAAGAAGCAGTAAATTTCATAAATTAGTTATGCCTGACCTTGACAAATTCTCTTTGGTTCTAGGACCCAAAAATGTATAAGTCAGATAATGAACCTTTGACAAAATTAGGGAGGCAAATAGGACAAGTAACAAATAGAAACAGGGGGGCAATGGGGAACTGGGGGTTAGGTTCCCTGTTGCTGGAAAACAGAGCTAAAACATTGAATTGGGGTGGGTGGGGAAGCTGCCTATTGTCTTAGCTGTTCCCCCTGAGTCGCACTGTGCTCCTGAATGCCACCAAATCAGCCAAAAATCACCATTCCCTTTTTTAAATGGAGCCATGTTGAAACTCCAAAATATAAAATGGCGTCTGGAAATCACCACCGTGGTCATTTCCGGCCGGCCACCCCTAACCCGCAGATACATGAGGTTGAAGTGTTCCCCCTGCCCTGGTTTTTTTTACGTATGCTGAGGTCAGATGTCTATTTCCCAGCCGTGGATATGAGAATCCATGGTTGCAGTGTCAGCAGATATCGAGGTTCTCCTGTACTATAATATAGTCCATCTTCCCAACACCAAAAAGGTTTCTCTACCATTAACCGTAGCTATTGGTTAACTGCTGTTAGCTGCTGATGGGTTTCTATTGCCACCACCCAAAATTTGTCCACATTGTAAGTGAAAGCGGGCTTTATATCTGATAGCAAGAGCTTTAGATAGAATTTATATTCTCAGCCAGGGAAATTGAATAGCAGTGGAGTTATAACTATTACGACAATCATTATAAAAGAAACAGTATAACAAAACATGCAACCACTTCAACACTGCAAGGGCACATTCGACTATCCAACGGAGTTATAGTAAACATGCCCTGCAGAACTGCTGTCACAAGGATGTTGTGTCTCACTCTGAAAAACACTTTTCAATATTTGGGCAAGGTAAGCATAGATAAATACGCTCTGGTTTCTCAGGTTGAGGCGGTGGCCAGGAGCACAGCTTCGGCTGATACGTCAGCTATGAACATTTCTGGGGGTAAATGACCTCAAAATAGTGGTGAATATGTTGGTAACTTCTAGGCTTGACTACTGTAATGCACTCTATGTGGGGCCGCCTTTGTACGTAATCCAAAAACTACAATTGGTACAGAATGTGGCAGTCAGCTTGGTCTTGGGGACAACTCGAAGGTACCATATAATTCCAATTTTGAAAGAAATGCACTGGCTGACACTAAGTTTCTGTGCAAAATACAAAGTGCTAGGTTATTACCTACAAAGAATGGCTTGGGTCCAGGGTATTTAAGAGAGCACCTTATTTGTCATGAACTCTATCATCTACTAAGATAATCTGGAGAGTCCGGTTACAGTTGCTGCCAGAACATTTGGTGGCAACTCGGGACCAGACCTTCTCTGTGGCTGCCCCAGGGCTTTGGAATATGCTCCCTGTTGAAATAAGAGCATCCCCTTCTCTGTTTGTTTTCAGGAAAATCCTCAAGACGTACCTGTTTTCTCAGACTTTTAACTGAATTTTCTTTAATATGTTTTTATCTGTGATCTTGTTTTATTAGTTTTGTGAATTTTAACTGTCTTATACTGTTTTAATATTTGTTGTGTTTTTAAATTTGTACACCGCCTAGAGATGTTATGATAGATAAATAAATAAATAATCAGCAGGTTCCCATCTAAGCTTAGCAAATCAAGCTTTCGTGATAGCTTTTCATGAAATCGTATTATTTCATGCTAATACTATATTAATTTCATTTTGACATTCAATGTCCATGAGTCTCTGTTTGAATACCTCTTTAACTTGATTATGTGCTAATACCATACAGAACTCCATGGACAACCCATATGTTAAAAGATTTCTGGCTAAAGCCAACTTTCAGCTCGAGTGAAACTTATCAGTAAGGACTAGCTAAACCTGTTGGGCAAAATTTCATCTTCAACTGTCCCAATTTAACCTCCAAGCCGTTACTTTGATCTTCTTCATCCCAGTCTCCAGCCTTAATATTGTGTTAAGATACTCATCTTGGGGCCCCAAGAATTGTTCTCAGAAACTTAGTTTGCACAGTCTCTACTGACTTGTAATTGGTAGAAAGTCCCACTTGGGCCCCATGTAAAATCTGGGCCATAGGTTTGGCCTTAAATAGCTTTAATGCTGTAAGCACAAACTCACCCCCTTTGGTTGTAACAGAATCTCAGAATTGCCAATGTACTTGTCTGGGTCTTGCACAATGTGCTTAATATATGCCTTCCATTTCCCTGAAGTATGAAAAACCACTCCCAGATATTTAAATGTTTGAACTTGTTCTATGCTATTACCCTCAATAGTCCATTTAAGTATTTTTGGTCTTTTAGAAAAGGACATACTTAGTCTTCTGGAAGTTTATCATCAACCGGCTATCTGTAGAATATTGCACCATGATCTTTAAAGCTCTCCCGAATCCTATTAGGGTTTGTGAGATGATCACCATGTCATCCACATACAACGAGATTGGTACACATATCCACGATCTTAGGTGCATGCAAATCTGGATTAGACAGACTTCTGGCCAGAAATTTTATATAGAAATGAAAAAGGGAAGAAGCTAGAATACACCCGTTTAACACCTTTCAGGTGGGTATCATATTTGAAAGTAAGCCTCATGGATTACACCTCACTCTTAAACCAGTTTTATTGTACAATTTTTGAATAAACAGTCAACATCTGTCTCTACTAGTAGCATTAAGTCCCCGCCCCCACAGAATCATTCTCAAAACTGAATCAAAGGCAAATCTGAAATCAACAAAAGCCACATACAAGGTGATTTTGGGTTTACTACTATATTTTTCTATAAGCTGGTATAACACCATAACATGTTCTACCATGGAGCATCCCTCTCTGAATCTGTCACGCCCTCGATCTCCGACAGCGAGGAGGAAGGGGAAGCTGTCAACTTTCCAGCCGATTCAGGACTGTCTGAGGGGCAGAGCCCGGCTGTCAGCGTTCATGAAACGGCTGTGGTAGATCCAACTAATGATTTAGAGCAGACACAACAACCTGAGTCAGCAAAAAGCGTGAGGGACCAATCCGAAGAAGAGCTATGCGATGAGACACCACTGACTCCACAACAGCGCAGGCTCACGAGACGTAGAACGCAATTAGAGGCTGTTAGGAGGAGCAAACGCCTCTTGCTGAGGGCTGACAAGCCTTGAATTCCTACCAGCTGGGAGCTCTCGGCTTGCTCTATAAATCACATCACCAGCCTCCTACTCATTGCTGAGAATCAACGTTCATCAAACATCCTTGTCGACAGCGTTCAGCCAAGCCGTATCCGATTTCAGCAGCTCCGCTTGCCTAGTGAATTTCCCTAGCAGCTGGCCAGACCTTGACAGAATCCAGACTGTTCAACCCCTAAAATACCTTCATTTTCCAGCCAGTCTATAAGCTTCCAGTTCAAATGCCTTGCAAGCAGCTTGTGCACAATGCTCAACAGACTGATTGGACGATAATTAGCAGAATCATCTTTAATTCGTTTTTTAAAATATGGATACAATTATCACCACTCCCCAGTCCTTAGGTATGTGTGCTATACAATCTACATGCATAAAAAGGGATGCTAACAGGGGCGCCCAGCAAATGGGGTTTAATTTAATTAACACTGGGACAACAAGATCACTACCCAGTGCCTTACTACCTTCAAGCAGTCTATTAATTTTTCAGCTTCAGATACCACTGACCATATAGTCTGCACATCATTTGTTAAATCAGCCTATTCTAGCTCCTCCTCTGAATTTTCATCCAGAGCTCTAAAATGTGCTTCACATACCTCAACAGGCACATGACAAGCCAAGATATCCAACAGTAACATGCCAAAATAAGGACAAAATCTTTTCTTTAGACATATAAATCAGCTGATGCCAAGACTTCTTTAGGGCCTCTTTCTTTTTATTTTTAAGTAAAGCTTTATATTGCTTTTTGAATTCCAATAACCTAGAGAGAGTTACTAGGGAGGAATTTTGCTGAAAGTTTATAACCTGCAAGAAGTTCCTTCTTGGCTAATACACACTCCAAATAACCACTCTTGAGATCTTACAATCTGCCTATGAATAAACTTCTTTTAAGACTAGAGAGGCCTGGAACATTTGAACAAAATTATCAAATAATATTTTATAATCTGATCTTCTAACTGCACACTTATAAGTACCTATAAAGGGAATAAAGAGAAGCCCATTTACTTTCCCAGTCCATGATGTCCATCCCCAAGTCTGATAATTTTATCAAGTGTCCATTGTCTGGTGCTTAAATTTTTTGGGTTGGCTTCTAGATCCAAAGAAAATTGGTCAAGACCAGGCACACCTAATTTATAGAACTTACTGCCACAAGATGTGGTGATAGCCATTAGCTTAGATGGCTTTAAAAGAGACAAATCCATGGAGGATAAGTCTATTATCAGTGGCTTGTAGCCATGAGAGCTAAATAGATCCTCCAGGTTCAGAGGCAGTACGCCACTGATTTTTACCAACTGCTAGAGAGGGCAAACAAAGTTCCTTTTTGGCCAGAGCAGTTCCCTGCTTGTGGGATTCTCAGAAGGACCTGCCTAACCACGAAGAGAAACAGGATGTTGGACTATATGAACATTTGCTCCTTTGTGTTTCTAAATAGAGTTATTTAGGAAATGTGTGCTTTGTCATACCAGCACACCATTTAATGTATTATAATCTCTCATATATTCACAGCACAACTGCATAAAAATGGATCTTATATCAGCATAGTGTCGGGTGACCTCTCTCCTCTTAGGAGCAAGCTCTACAGCCACTGAGTCTGCAGGCTGCTTCCAATCCGTTGATCACTGCATAGCAATTCTGCTTCTATTTGCATATAGTCTGAACAGACTTGATTTAGGATATATTTTATTTTGTGTGGATTTGCTTCTCACTCATCTTGACTATCATCTTGACATATGAAGTTGCCTTAGAATGAGTCAGACCATCAATCCATCCAGGTCAGTGCTGTCTATAATAAATGGGCAGAGACTCCCCAGGGTTCCAGATAGGTGTCTTCCCCAGCACTACTTGGATACCAGGGATCAACTCTGGGACCTTCCCACATGCAAAGCAAAGAATGTGCTCTACCACTGAGAAAGAACACCCTGGGTCTCCTCTCCATGAGGGAAGGAGAGGAGAAGAAATGATGAAATGAGAAGAGGGAAGCCTCTTCATTCAAGAGGAAGCCTCATTCATAAGGGAAGCTCTTCAAAAATAGGAAAGCCTTACCATCTCGTAAATAAATGTTTCTTGTCTACATGCACGATCTACAACTAGAGTTTCTTCTCGCCTCTCCAGAGCCTTCTGTCTAATTCTGCAGAATAGGTGCGAGAAGAAAAGGGAGAAAAACAAATGTACACATAAGGCAAAATTTATTATCCAAAACCGTGTTAAGTTTTAAAAGATGTGGTTAGAAATAACACAGAAACTCAAATAATTAGATTAGAATGCAATCTCATTTTCTAAATGCCTACCGAACACCATACCATATCATTAAAACAATCAAAACAGCCCTGAAAAATACTACCATTTAGAAAGTTTCATTCTCTGATCAGAACCAGGTTCTGAAACACCAGTAACTTCTGATAGTAGATTTTCAATTTTATCTCCGTGGATGTCAGAGAACTGAAGGTTTGCACAGATTGAAATAAGCTTCTCTGTTATTTCCCTTGTTAGCTCATTTTTTGATTTGATGTGCATACTTCCAAACAGAGACCAGTTTCTTTCACGTACTACAGAGGATGGAAGAATCTGAAGCCAGTGAGTCATCAATATGGCTAGAACCATCCTCCCACTCCATGAAAAGAAGCATCATGCCGAGGCACAAGGGAAGAGACTCATACACCCATGTTCCTCTCCCACCCATTTAAATAGGCCAGTCTAAGTTTCATTTAAACTAGCCCCAAGTTAAATGGTAACAAAAATGATTTTTTGCTATTAAGGTCCTTTCGGGTTATTAAATATATAGAAGCAGCTTTTACAGCTATGAGTTGTACAAGCCCAGCTTAGGGTCGCCATTCCAGAGAGCCAGTATGGTGTAGTGATTAGAGTGCTGGACTAGGACCGGGGAGACCCGAGTTCAAATCCCCATTCAGCCATGAAACTAGCTGAGTGACTCTGGGCCAGTCACTTCTCTCTCAGCCTAGTCTACTTCACAGGGTTGTTGTGAAACAGAAACTTAAGTATGTAGTACACTGGAGAGGAGAGCTGGTCTTGTGGTAGCAAGCATGACTTGTCCCCATAGCTAAGCAGGGTCTGCCCTGGTTGCATCTGAATGGGAGACTTGATGTGTGAGCACTGCAAGATATTCCCCTCAGGGGATGAAGCCGCTCTGGGAAGAGCAGAAGGTTTCAAGTTCCCTCCCTGGCTTCTCCAAGATAGGGCTGAGAGAGATTCCTGCCTGCAACCTTGGAGAAGCCGCTGCCAGTCTGTGAAGACAATACTGAGCTAGATAGACCAATGGTCTGACTCAGTATATGGCAGTTTCCTATGTTGACCTGGGCTCCTTGGAGAAAGAGCAGGATATAAATGTAGTAATAATAACAACAACCACCGAAAGCACCAAGACCATTAATAACATAAACTCAAAATTTTCTGATTTTCTCATTGGTTGTAACTATCAAAGTCCAAGTCATTTAATTCTGCAACATCAGTACTTTATCTGCTTCATAACTATTACAACTACTGTTTACATATCAGCCACTATATCACACACGAGGACAAGCAGCCTTTTGATTCTTTTATTGCTCCACATTTTATTACCTTAACAAGAACAGTGAATGCAGCCATAAAAACAGCCTTGCTGGATCAGTCCCAAGGCCCATCTAGTCCAGCATCCTGTTTCACACGGTAGCCCACCTGATGCCACTGGGAAGCCTACAGGCAGGCGTTGAGGGCATGCCCTCTCTCCTACTGTCACTCCCCTGCAACTGGTATTCAGAGTCATCTGGTGGGCAACCGGTATTCCTACTAGTAGCCGTTGATAGAGCTCTCCTCCATGAAGTTATCCAAACCCCTCTTAAAGACATCCAGGGTGTTGGCTATCACCACATCGTGTGGCAGAGAATTCCACAAGTTGATTATGCGTTGTATGAAGAAGTACTTCTGTTTGTTGGTCCTAAATTTCTTGGCAATCAATTTCATGGGATGACCCCTGGTTCTAGTGTTATGTGAGAGGGAGAATTTTCTCTCTATCCACTTCCTCCACACCATGCATGATTTTATAGAACTCTATCATATCATGCCAGAGTCATCTTTTTTCTAAACGAAAAAGCCCCAGGTGTTGTAGCCTTGCCTCGTAAGGAAGGTGCTCTAAGCCGCTGATCATCTTGGTTGCCTTCTTCTGCACCGTTTCCTGTTCCAAAATGTCCTTTTTTGGATGTGGTGATCAGAATTGTACACAGTACTCCAGGTGTGGCCGCACCATAGTTTTGTATAAGTTTTGTATTTTCTTCAATTCCCTTCTTAATGATCCCTAGGATGGAACTGGCCCTTTTCACAGCTGTTTTGGATTTCACTACCCTAAATAGTTTGGTTTCATCTGCAAATTTGGCCACTTCGCTGCTTACCCCAACTTCTAGATCATTTATGAATAAAATAAAAAGCACTGGTCCCAGTACAGGTCCCTGGGGGACCCCACTTCTTACTTCCCTCCATTATGAAAACTCTCCATTTATACCTACCTTCTGTTTCCTGTCTTTCAACAAGTTACCAATCCACACATGTACTTGTCCCCTTATCCCATTACTGGGATAACTGGATTTTCTTTGGATCCTCATTGCAAACGAAGTGCAATCATCCCTTGCCAACTGCAAGGGTTCCGTTCAGGCAAAATCTCACTGTTGGCAAATTTGCGGTTGGCGAGCAATTGAAATCAACAGGAATCAGGGAGTTGGGGGACCACAGTTGCAAAAAGACCAAAAAAACAAAGAAAAAATACAAATTTCCCCCCCAAAAAAACACCTGGAATCCCTTAAAATCACCAAGAATAAGCAAGAGAAGTGAACAAACCGAACCTCTGGAAAATTTTGAACCCCCCAAAATCACTCGAAGGCTTTTTGAGCCCCCCAAAACCACTCAAAATCACTTTAAATCACGAAGAGTTGGCAGTCAGCAAGAGGAATGAGTGGACTGAACCTCTGAAACCCTCCCCCCCAAATTGAGGGGAACCCCCCCGCCCACACACACACACACACACACACACACACACACACACATTACTAAAAAATCTCACCAAACTGTGGATACTCAGGTTGTGGTTGGTGAGACCGGGCACAATTTCCCAGTCATGGATACTCAAAACCACAATTGGGGAAACCGCCGTTGGTGAGGGATGTCTGTAATGTCCTAGCAAAATATGGTTACAGTATCAGCGTACTTAAAGAACAGATCAAGACTGTAATTAGACCAAAACTCAACATACCTAAGAGTTACTAAGCTAGTGTCTTCAGGGATAACTTCGGTATCTTCTTTATCAGAGCTCTTCAGTGCATCAATGCTAGAAACAAACAAAAACCTCAGTAGTTCAATTTCATATCTAAAGTTATCATGTAAAACACATAGCAAGAGCAATTAATCAAGAAATAATCATTTGTGGTTGTGCTGGGCATGAATCTGCAGGACAAATGTCTTACTCTACCACAGACTTTCTGGGATACAAAACACACTATTTAGG
This sequence comes from Hemicordylus capensis, assembly GCF_027244095.1. Classification (NCBI taxonomy): domain Eukaryota; kingdom Metazoa; phylum Chordata; class Lepidosauria; order Squamata; family Cordylidae; genus Hemicordylus; species Hemicordylus capensis. Next base: position 118,395,377 of record NC_069658.1, on the reverse strand, counting down.
CTAAGGGAAGAACTAGAACTGGTTCTCACAAAAAGCAAATGAGAAGGTAAACCTTTTGACTGAATCACTTCACAGAGCATGAGGAATTAATGCTCCTCCATACACAAACACACCATGCACTAAAAAAAACCTAGCATGCCAAAGAGAATAATTCAGATCCTTGAAATGTCAGCTTACTATATGCAGAAGATTCCACCCCCCCCCGCCAAAGAAGCAACCAATGAGTCCAAATCTGCAATCTGAAATAGTACCGTCAGCAAATGGGCTTGTTCTGTTTATTGCCTGAGGCTGCAATCCTCATAAACACTTGGAAGTAAAGCCAATTGAACTCAAAAGACTACTTCCAAGTAAACAGACATAGGATCTCTCTATTAGGTATTTCTATACTGCTTTTCAACCAATGGCTCCACATTACAAAGAAACTCTTCTCCATGCTTTGTGAGAACTAGGCTTACCAATTTGGATTTTACTGTAATTTGTTTTTTATTGTATTGTTGGTGGCTTAGTTGCGTAATTTCCAATTATAAAAAGCATATTGGCAATAACTATTGATACATAGTTTTTAGTATGACCAAACTTTTGCAAACTTTTTGGCCTGATTTGCTTTTATAAGATGGTAGGCCATTGTTTTGATATTTCTGCCCCGAAATGTTTTGCTGTTTTGTTCTAAAAAGCGGTAAACAGTAGTGAAGCAATGGTGGAATTTCAACATGGAGGTAGAAAATCAGAAAAACAAGTAACCGCAACATCTTGTAGACTGATGTAGTATGCATGTTAAAACTGATAATTCCTAGGGGCCCAGCCATGTAAAAACCAGGAGAGATCCAATCAGTAAGGAGTAAACAACTATCATAATTAAAGTTATAAAAATTATTGTATTAGATTGCACAGGGTCCTTTGCAGATAATCACTGAGAGGTCTGTTTGGTCCCTCAAACCGGATGAGTAAACTGTCTTGTGGCTTCCTACTTTGAAGTGTGGTGAGTTCTGAAATAAAGATTGCTCTAAGTAAGTTCTTGTCTCTATCTGGGATGATTTTTGAAATCTTTGCCTGAAAATAGAACCTGAACTTCTGGTGTGAAACTTTTCATTGAGCCTGGGCCAAACCTAGGGAGAACATCCATTTTTATTAGCCTACTTCCCAGTAGGCATATGAGATCAACCATAATTCCATATGTGTGTCCATCCAAGTGCCCCCCACTATCAACTTTGCAACGCCTGGACCAATATGAACCGAATCAGGTACAGTTGTAGGAACACATAGGGACCCAACGGTGTAGTTTGTGATGATGTCATTCACCCTACTTCAAGATGGTGGACACATAAACATTTGAGGCACAAGTGGGCTAACTTGTGAACCTGATTTGAACCTAATTTGCAACAGCTGTAGAGACACAAAGAGACACCTCAATGGCATAATTTGTGATGATGTCATCCACCCCCATTCAAGATGGCGGACACATAAATTTTTGAGGCGCAAGTGGGCTAGCTGGTGACTGTCTAATAACCGATTTGGAACAAATTTGGTACAGTTGTAGTGAGACACACATATGGACACTTCAATGGTGTAGTTTGTAATGATGTCATCCACCCTGATCCAAGAGGGCGGCCGCGTGAACATTTGAGGTGCAATTGAGCTAACTTGTGAACCGCATAACCTATTTGAACCAAATTTGCTACAAGTGTAGGGACTCATAGGGACTGCTCAAAGGCATAGTTTGTGATGATATCATCCACCCTGATTCAAGATGGCAGACACGTGAATGTTTGAGGTGCAAATAGGAACCGATTTGGATCAAATTTAGTACAGCTGTATGGACACTTCAAACTCATAGTTTGTGATGATGTCATCCACCCTAATTCAAGATGGCAGACGCATGAATGTCTGAGGTGCAGGTGGGCTAATTTGTGAACTGCTTAACCGATTTGGACCAAATTTAGTCCAGTTGTAGGGATAGTGAAAGGAAATTAGGCAGATTAGTTCTTACTATAAAAAGTTGTTAAATTAAACCTTCTTTCAGTATGATTGATTCAACTGTTTCTTTTTAATTTTACTTTCTGAGCCGTACAGAGAACAGTTGTTATGGGGCAGCCAAGAAATAAAATCATCATCATCACCATCACCACCACAAGAAACAAGAGGCTGCCATGAAAGACAGCAGCCACGCATCTTGCTCACTCCCTTTGTAATCTGAAGTAAACTTTATCCTGTATCCCAGCCGGCATCACCACATTACGAATTCCTCTGCCTCAAACATTAGCTGCTGCGGGAGAAGGCAGAGAAATATATACTGTGATGATGTCAGGGTACTGGGTAGGTTCTGTTACACCTGACAGAAGGGGGAAAGCAAGACACAAGAAATGCCATTTTTAGTAGCAGGCCTTTCCCCCCCTCCTAATGTGTAGTTAGGCTCTCATGCTGATTTGCTCTTTATGCAACAAAGATGTTTGCCACACACATCAAACTTTGGAGTTGAAGCACTATAAAGTGTGTTTTTGTAAACACACAGGGATATACATATTGTCGGTCCCAACTGGCTACAGTCTCTAGTGCACATTGATGGCACATTTTCACTTTGCTTCAGAGTGTGTGGCATTCTAAACACTGCTATATATGCAGCAAACCTGTGTGCCACATATAGAAAAAATCTGCTTTAAAAGGCCATCAGCGTATTTGCATATTTGGAAGGGAGGGGGAGATCCACACCTCACTGGAGGTTTAGGGTCGAGCTAGTAATTATCTGCCCATACAAAGACAAATGCTTCAAACCAGAAGGCAGCAGGGAATTTAAAAATGAATACTTTCAGAGATGTTTAGTGTAGTTTTTTAATTCTAGAGACCAGAAAGGGCATACTCAGCTGTCACTCTATGTGTGGGAGGGATCAGATGCGAGAAGACTAGGAAAACCAAGGTGTTCTGCAGGAAAACTGCTTTCCAAACAAGCATGAAATCCATGCCAAATCAAGCATAAAATCCACATCTGATCCATATTTATTTTTTAACCTTATGCAAGATCAATGTATTATTTATTGATCTTATGACAGATCAATAGGGTGTTCATTGTTGTCCCTCCTGCCCAATAGTATTTTTTAAAAAAATGTTTAAGCTTGCAGTCTTATTTTCAAGGTTACACTTCTATGCACATTCACCAAAGGGAGGCTCTCCCAGCCCACATTCCAGGCTGCTCCTCCTCCCACTCACCCAACTAGCAGCCATTCAGTGGGAGTATTTTTTAAAAAAATGTTTAAGCTTGCAGTCTTATTTTCAAGGTTACACTTCTATGCACATTCACCAAAGGGAGGCTCTCCCAGCCCACATTCCAGGCTGCTCCTCCTCCCACTCACCCAACTAGCAGCCATTCAGTGGGAGTGTGTGGGTGGGGCTGGCTGAGGCAAAGCACAGTGGGGACACCTGCCTGCCTGCCTCCTGGGCCAATGGGAAACTGAAGCTTTCCTGTACAAGGGCAGCCAGGCTGTTCTCATTAGTCACTTAGGGTCTCCACATTAAAGGGCACAACAGTGAGCACTGCCTAGTGTGTGCATTTGTGTGTCCTACCACTACTGCCACTGCCTCTTCCTTGGTGTGCTGCTGTGTGCCTCCAGAGTTGTCCTCTCCTCTTTGCTCACAAGAAGACAGGTGCCAGAGGCCGGTGCCACTTTGGCTACCACCCTAATCTGGCCCTGCCTAGCCCTCACCATACAAAGTTTTACATTTATATCCTGATCTTCCTCCAAGGAGCAGAGAGCGGTGTACTTGGTTAGGTTTATCTTCACAACAACCCTGTGAGGTAGGTTAGGCTGAGAGTTGTGACTGGCCCAGAGTCACCCAGTGAGCTTCACGGGTTAGTGAGGATTTGAACTTGGGAGGAATGCTCTCCGTCCCACTCCAGTCCTTGAGAGGAACATGACTGAGTGGGCGTGGTGTTTTACAGTGGTTTAATCCATACCTGAGCTCTTCCCTTTCCGAGTGAAAAGGCCAAGGGCGGGGGAACGGACACACCAAACAAGACACCCTTCCTTCTGCTTACACCCCCATATCTGCTTAAGCAACAGCAGCCAAGGAGCAAAGATGAACCAGAGCTGTGTGGAGGCTGCCTGGTGAGCTGCAGCAGGAAGGTGCTGCTCTAGCACACAGCCCCATTCTTTTTTACTGTTGGCGATAGGTAATATTAACATGATTGTTTCTCACTACTTCTCATTTAATGAGCAGGTAATTTTCTCACTGAGCGATTTCATGAAAGTCTCTTCCCTATTTATTCAGTCTTTACTTGCCTCTTTTTCCCTGACAGGGAGCCCTTTGAGACCATAATGTCCATCTTTTCCTTTGTCACTTTCCATGTAAGCAATGCATAATCTCTTAAAAGAAATATGTCAGGGCTCACGGCTCATCGCTTCTTTGCAGTAAGCCCTTGCCCCCTAAGTCTACATGTGTGATAGTCAACTGCTTAGTGGGCAGAGAAGTGCATTTTATTCTGCACATGCCCAGGTGCCCCTTCCCTTCTCTTTTTCATTTCACACCTTTCAGGACTAACAGTCATCCTATGTATGTTTACTTAGAAGTAAATTCTACTAAGAATAATGGAAATTACTCCCAAGTGAATACTAAGTCTATCATTGGAGTCAGGTTCCAGAGTCCTGCCTCAAATTTTCTCTTCATGATATTGCAGAGTGAGTTGTAAGGACCATTCTACACAACTGTCTGGGCACACTGTGGCTGCCTGAAATGTCTACACCAGGCCTGCACAACATCTAGCCCATGGTCCGCATCCAGCCCATGGAGCCTTTTTTCTTGGCCCACTGGGTTTTTACTTCCCCCTACTCACCAGCCCTCCATGAGATTTGCTTCCCCCCCGCTTGCTTCTCTCTTCAGCTCCCAAGTCCCTCAGCTTGGGGCCAGGAGCTTCCTAGAAATGAGGGCGTGTGTGTACCCTGAAGGAGATACAGGGCGCATGCATGCTCTGAATGAGGACACGCATGTGCCCTGTATCTCCTTCAGGGCACACACACACCCTCATTTTCCAGGAAGCTCCTGGCCCCGACAGCAGCCGAGGGGCTCAGGAACTGAGCACATAATGCCCTCGCCTTGCCTCCACTGGCCGTGCAGAAGTGTCAGAGCAAATACGTGGAGGCAAGGCAGGGAGGACCAGGTGGGAGCCCAAGCAGAAGCCTGGTCAGGCCAGGCTCCTCGTGAAGGAACGGTGGCGAGGTGGTGCCCTGCCATGGGACACTGCTTGCCTCCCCCCGCTTGCCTTCCAATCCCCTCTGCTTGTATCAGGGGCTGCTGTGGAGGCAGAGGGCCTGAGAGCCAACTGGCACAAGCAGTGAAGAGGCAGTACTCTGCTCACTTCCTCCCACCACTCACTCCAGCTCCCGAGGTCCTCTGACTCTGTCAGGGCCAGGAGCCTCCTTGGAATGAGGGCGCAAGCTCCCAGACCCGACGGAGTCAGAGGGGTTTGGGAGCCAGAGCGAGCTGCAGGGGGAAGCAAACAGTGCACAGCCTCACTACCGCTCATGCTCCCAAGCCCTCTGCCTCCACAGCAGCCCCTAGTTCAAGCAAAGAGGAAACAGAAACAATCACATGGAGACATGAGAGGCAGCTGCTGTGGTGGCAACTTCCAACTGTGAGGTGCCTCACTGGAAAAGCAAATAATAGAACACAAACGCAATCAGTGTCATTCAAAGACACCCGGAGTCACTCCTCCTCTTTGCTCAGTTAACAGGTCTCGGAGCTGCCTGCCTAGGTGCAGACTAGGCGACCCCTCTCCCCACCCCAGGGCCAGCAGGCACTTTCCCAGCAGCAGGGCTCCTCCTGTCCTGGAACTGGAGGACTGGCCAACCCTGGCAACGCATAAAGTACCAGGCAGTGGGTGGAGAGAGTCGCTGGCCTTTTACTGCCTCCAGACTCCCTGGCGCCTCGTCTCTTATCCCCCCCACTACTCCTCCTCCTCTACCCACCTGGCCCAGCGGCTCCCCACCCACCTCCAGGAAAGACCGTTAGGTCCAGGGTATAAAATTACCTAGCTCCACCTCTGTTGTCTACTCAGAAATAAGTCCCTGTGAATGGGACTAACGCCTTAGTTAAGCGTTTGTCCAACTACATGCTTGCAGTCCAGCTCGATCCTATGCCCGTGATAAGTCCCACTGAGTTTGATAGGGCTCACTCCCAAACAAACGTGCACTGAACTGTCTGCAATCTTAACTAGCTGGAGGTAGACGTCCCGATCCTAAGCATGCCTCCTCGGAAGCCAGCCCCGTGCAGTAAGCGCTGGGGGGCGGAGTGCATTCGGGAGCCTGGCAGGGGTTTCCTTTGCAGCTACCTGCACACAGCCCTCAGCGCGGCCGCAACCTCCGGCGTGCAGTCAAAATCATCGGCCACCACCGCATCCTCGCAGTCTGCGGACACTGCCTGCTGTAGGGACAGATCTTCCTCGCGCAGCGACTTCTTCCAGAGAGCCCCAAAGGAGCCCACATGGAAGATCTGAGTGTTCAGCTCCGCCGTCTCGTAGTGGGGAATGTTGTCACCAGAGCCCGCACTGCCGCTACTTCCAGCCATCTTCTCTGCCGCTGCAGGAAGGAAAGAGAGGCGGGGCCACAATGGATTGTGGGACTCGTAGTTTCGATTTCTTCTGAAGCTCGGCACAGATACCGGAAGTTAGGTGCGTCTGCATGAATTCTGCATATTTTTGCACTGTCGTCCGAAAACGCAGTTAGCGTGGCGTGTTTTTAAAAACATGCAGTTGGAAGGGAGCGAGATGAGAGGGGAACGCTCTGTAAGAACTAAAATACACCCAGGTCCCAGTTTTTCCTTGGACAAAGAGGACTTTTTCAAAGTGGTAGTTTATCAGGGAAATAGCAACTGTCCCTATTCAGTCTCAGCACAGTGTCCCTCCAGTGGCTGTTACTGTGTCTACCTTGTATTTTTTTCTAGATTGGGATCACTTTGGGGACAGGGGACCATCTTATTTTTATTACTCCTTTTCTATGTAAATCACTTTAAGAATTTATGGTTGGAAGCCTTATATACATGACAACAGCAAGCATTTACACATACGGTATATGTTTAAACTGCTTTTTCATGTAGCAGTAGCACCGTTATTTGTATATGCCTTGGGAAGTATACGTTATTATAGTTGTTAAATAGATAATAGCTGAGGGATACATCCTTAATATTTCTTGTACTTATATTATTTTTTGTAAAATAATATTTATTGTACATTGATTTAACTTAATAACATTATTTCAGATTGCCCTAAGAAAGAATACAGATGTTCAAAACACAACAGGAATTTTGGGGAACCTCAAAACCATTCTTTCTTTCTTTTTCTTTCTTTCTTTCTTTCCATTTATCATCTTTGCTCTTTTGTTGTTTTTCTGCTCTCTGGTTGCACACACAGAATTAGCCCACATCCAGCATAAGACAGAGGGCCAGAGGAATGAAGCACATCTTTCTCTGTTCCATATCACTTCCCTGAAGAACTGACAGATAATAAAGTAAATAAGATCTTTCCTCTGAGAACCGCAACAGACAGCAACAGCATCTATATATTTAATTCTCCTGGGTGTGCCTTTCGAACGTGCCTCCCGGCAGCCCAGCTGATTGGCTGGGCTGCGGGGGTGCCTGATTGGGTAAGGCGCACCCAGGAGAACAGCGGCGGCGGCCATGGCCGGGGAGCCAGGCCCGACCACGGAGGCGATGCGGCGGGCCCAGCCGCGGAGGCGAGGCGGCGGGACTGGCCTGGCCGCTGTGGCAAGGCGGCGGCGGCGGCCGCTGCACTCGGCCCCTGCAGGGCGGCAGCCGCCGCACTCGGGTCAGCTAGTATTTATTTATTTATTTAACTTATTTGTATACCACTCAAAACTCATGTGTCGGGCAGTTTACAATAAAACAACACAAATTAAAAACAAAGTTAAAACATTAAAACAATTTAAAATGATAAACTCTGTAAGTCAAATTAAACGCTTGGGTCAACAGCCCTTTTAAAAGCTGTCAGAGATGTGGAGGCTCTTTTTTCAGCAGGAAACACATTCCAAAGCCTTGGGGTGGCAATGGAGAAGGCCTGTGCCTGAGTCGCTACCAGATGAGCTGGTGGCAACTTCAGGTGGACTTCTCCAGATGATCTCAATAGGCGGCAGGGCTCATAACGGAGAAAGCATTCTCTTAAATATCCTGGGCCTAAGCTGTTTAGGGCTTAATAGGTTATAAGCAGCACTTTGTATTTTGCCCAGAAACATATGGGTAGCTGTGTAGTTCTTTTAACATTGGTGTAATATGATCTCTTCAAGATGACCTGGAGACCAACCTGGCTGCCACATTTTGCACCAGTTGCAGTTTCCAGACTATGTACAAAGGCAGCCCCACATAGAGCTCATTGCAGTAATCAAGTATAGAGGTTACCAGCATATGTGCTACTGTTCTGAGGCCGTTTATCTCAAGAAATGAATAGAGCTGGTATATTAGCCAAGGTTGAAAGAAAACACCTCTCACCACTGCCTCAACCTGAGTCAGTAGAGAGAGATTTGGATCCAGAAGCACTTTAAGACTGTGTAATGTTCCTTCTGGGGGAGTGTAACCCCTTCCAGGACAGGCAGATCAAAGTTGTCTCCTGAGTTCGGACCCCACACAATAAGGAGTCTTATTTAGATTCAGTCTCTGTTTGTTATTAATTATTAATTATTACATTTCTATCCCGCTTTCCCTCCAAGGCTCAGAGCACTGTACATGGTTATGTTTATCCTCACAACAACCCTGTGAAGTAGGTTAGTGAGAGATACATGACTGGCCCAGAGTCACCCAGTGAGTTTAATGGTTGCATGGAGATTCGAACTCGGGTCTTCCCAGTCCTAGTCCAACACTCTTAACACTATGCTATCCCTCATCCAGGCCATCACTTCCTCCAAGCAGACATTTAGAGAGATTATGCCTTTTCCTGGTGATGTTGACATGGCGAAATAGATTTGGATGTCATCGGCATATTGATACCACCCTGCGCCAATAGGTTTCCAAAAGGGAAACTTAAAACATTATGTAAACAGAAAAGAAAGCCTTGATGCAGAGCTAACATGTTTATCAGCAATACTGGTACATTACTGGTAATAAAAAGAAACAAGACTGTCTCTTCTATAAATAGGTAACTTAGAATAGTAAGAGAATGCTTGAAGAAAGCACATTTTCAGAAGTCCCTGTGCCTTATATGTACAACTAGTATTTTTCAGCCCGTTATAATAACGGGCGCTAGTGGCTCTGGGTGGGGGGTACCTTTAAGAGCGGCGGGAGGGTTTACTTACCCCTCCCGCCGCTCTCTCACTTGCCGCCACCAGTTGCCCCCGCCGCCCCCCCCACCTGATTAAGGGCCAAATCAGCCCAAACAATTGCCGCCGCCGCCCACCCTCCCAGCTTCCCAAGTCCTCCTCACCCGCCCCCCCACATGATTAAGGGCCAAATCGGCCTAAACAATTGCCGCCGCCGCCCACCCGCCCTCCCAGCTGCCCAAGTCCTCCTCACCCGCCCCCCCACACGATTAAGGGCAAATCGGCCCAAACAATTGCTGCCACAGCCGCCGATGATGACCGACCGCCCACCCTCCCAGCTGCCCGAGTCCTCCTCTTCCGCCCCCCCCCCATGATTAAGGGCCAAATCGGCCCAAACAATTGCTGCCGCCGCCGCCACCCCCGCCCGCCCGCCCTCCCAGCTGCCCGAGTCCTCCTCACCCGGTTAGGCCCGCGTCAGTCGGGCGATGAAAGACCATATTCTGTGAAGGAGAGAGGAGCTCGCAAACAGAGCTCCTCTCTGTGCAAAGCCTCTGCCCGAACTGCCGCTATGGACGCAAAGGACGCAACAGGCGTCCTTTGAGCCCAAAGCGCCAGTTCGGGCAGAGGCTTTGCAGAGAGAGGAGCTCTGTTTGCGAGCTCCTCTCTCCTTCTCAGAATATGGTCTTAGATCACCCGACTGACGCGGGCCTAACCGGGTGAGGAGGACTCGGGCAGCTGGGAGGGCGGGCGGGCGGGTGGGTGGGCGGCGGCAGTGGCAATTGTTTGGAACAATTTGGCCAACATGGCCGCCCGTGTCTGGGCGGCCGTATCTTTCTCGGCGGTTCTGGGCATGCGCTCTGCGCATGCCCAGAACTGCCGAGAAAGACACGGGCGGCACAGGATCACACTTAAGGGTTTTATTATAGAGGATGCCTTACCTTCATATTTTTGTACACTTATATGTGACCTGACTATTAGCAGACTGTTTCTATAACCCTGAAGAAAGGTAGGGATTTCAAGTCAGCTAACATCTCTTTTTACAGTTGGTAAAATAGATAATGGAAAGGACTGCTGTTTCGGAAGGATGGGGACTAGTTGGAAGAATTAAAACTGTCAACAAACACAGTTAGTGGTGGAAACACCTCAGGGGATCACCATGACCATGCATTTTGGGCCATAGCTATTGTGGCGAACCCAGCTGTGTTAGAGCACAAACATGGAGAAGGTCGCAAGTTCAGTCCCTTCCATTTCCAGTGTAAAGGATCTCTCATGTAGCAGGTGATGAGAAGTTCTTTTCCTGTGCTGGAGAACTGCTGCATCTGAGTAGATAGTACTGGGTCAAATCAGGGGTGTAACTATAATAGGGCAAGGGGAGACAGTTGTCTGGGGGCCCACTGCTTTGGGGCCCCCCCAGAGGCAAGTCACATGACTGACTCCTCCAGCCATGCACCCGCCCGGGCTTCCTTCAGTTGTATTCATCCTTTGAAATTGATGTGCGTGTTAAGACCTGGAGCTACCAGAACAGCATGTCTTTCTCTAGTACCATTAAATGGCTTGCATATATATATGGAGAAGGTTTGAGGGTCTGACTTTTATTTGCTCCCTCCCCCCCACTTGGACTTTACATCTGGCCTCTCTGGGTTTGTTTTTCCATCTTGCCTGGACGAGGAGCTGTCTGCCAGCCTGCTGCCTTCAGAAAGCTGACAATTAACACCTGTGTCGGCCAGCAGTCCTTTGTGGCAGAAGGGGCTGCTGGGAAGTTTTAGAGGCTCATAAATATTGCTGAAGACATGCTAGCCACATGGAGGAGAAAGTTTGAGGGTCTGACTGTTATTTCCTCCCCCCTGCCGCTCGGACTTTACATCTGGCCCCTCTGGGTTTGTTTTTCCATCTTGCCTGGACGAGGAGCTGTCTGCCAGCCTGCTGCCTTCAGAAAGCTGACAATTAACACCTGTGTTGGCCAACAGTCCTTTGTGGCAGGAGGGGCTGCTGGGAAGTTTTAGAGGGTTTTTTTTACAGCCAACTTTGGGGGTGGGACTGAGGGCTAGGGGATGGTTGTTTCATGGGTGGGTGGGTTTTTTGGCTCAAAGTGCTGTTATTATTGCCCTGAGTTGTGCCAACCTAGGCCAATCTAGTTGTTGAGATGTGTTTGGGCTCCACTGAAGGGGATGATGCAGGGGGTGTGCCGGGCAGCCTTGGGGCAGCTATTGCTGTAGTGGTGCTTTTCAATATCTACCAATGCTTTTCAATATCTACATGAAACCGCTGGGTGAGGTCATCAGGAGATTTGGTGCTGGGTGTTATCAGTATGCTGATGACACCCAAATCTACTTCTCCTTTTCATCTTCAGGAAATGGCACTCATTCTCCAAATGCCTGCCTATAGGCAGTAATGGGCTGGATGAGGGATAACAAAATGAAGCTGAATCCAAGCAAGATGGAGATGCTCATTGTGGGGGCTCAAAATCTGAGGGGTGAGTTAGATCTTCCTGTGCTGGATGGGGTTACACTCCCCCAGAAGGAGCAGGTGTGCAGCTTGGGAGTACTCCTGGACCCAGGCCTCACCCTGGTATCTCAGGTGGAGGCTATGGCCAGGAGTGCTTTCTATCAGCTTCGGCTGATTCGACAGCTGCGCCCATTCCTCAAAGAGGATGACCTCAAAACAGTGGTGCATCAGCTGGTAACCTCCCGGCTTGACTATTGCAATGTGCCCTATGTGGGGCTGCCTTTGTACATAGTCCGGAAACTTCAGTTAGTTCAGAATGCGGCAGCCAGACTGGTCTCTGGAGCAACCCGGAGAGACCATATGATGCCTGTTTTGAAACAGTTACACTGGCTGCCGATATGTTTCCAGGCAAAATACAAAGTGCTGGTTATTATCTTTAAAGTCCTGAACGGCTTAGGCCCGAGTTACCTTAGAGAGCGCCTTCTTCTGCGTGATCCCCACCGCACATTAAGGTCATCTGAGGAGGTTTGTCTCCAGTTACCACCAGTTTGTCTGGTGGCGACTCGGAGGCGGGCCTTCTCTATAGCTGCTCCGGGTTTGTGGAATGTGCTCACTGAGGAAATCCGCAATTTGAATTCTCTATTAGCCTTCTGGAGAGCCCTTAAAACATATTTGTTTGGCCTGGCTTTCTAGGGTTTTTAAATCTGTTTTAATATTTTAACCTGATTTTGGGGCGTTTAATCACTGTAATTGTTTAATTGTTGTTTTAAAATGTTTTTAAATTGTTAATAATTATTATATTGTTTTTGATTTGTTTTAGCTCTTTATTGTTTTAGTGGTTTGTTTTAATTTGTAAACCGTCCTGAGCCATTTTGGAAGGGTGGTATATAAATCCAATAAATAAATAATAATAAATATATAAATTTACTATGCTTTTTGTTACCACTATTCAGCCTCATTTAAGATTTCTTTACTTCATGAGCTGAGCTTCAGTGTGTGTGTGTGGGGGGGGCATTTTAAAATCTTGTCTCTGGGCCCACTCCAACCTTGCTACGCCCCTGAGTCAAATGGTCTATAAGGCAGTTTTTATATGCCCAAGTTTTTGTCTAACCACTTAAAAGAGGTTAAAGTACCATGTAGTGATGCCTTCAACTAGTTAATATGTTTGCAGCATGCTTGATTCTACAGTGGCATCAGCTGTTCAGTGTGAATATAACTGGTGGTTATGAGGGTGGGGCAAAGATTTCATAAGGAACTTCCTTATGGAGTGGCCTTTGAAATGTTTACTTACTGACCTTGTAATCACAGGGTGGAAAGTCTTCTCCAGGTGCCTGGTAATCCCAATCATAGAAATCCTTTGTAGAGATGGAAGGAACCTTGAAGGCCTTCTAGTCTACCCCCTTTTTAGTGCAGGAAACTGCTACACTATTCCTGAAAGATGGCCCTCTGCTTGAAAACCTCCAGTGTAGGAGAGCCCCCTACTGTGCAAGGCAGTCTTCTCCATTGTTGGACAGCTCTTAGCAGTTAGGAAATTCCTCCCAAATCTGCTGTTTTGTAATTTCATTTATGTTTAGCAAATGTCATTTAGAATCAGCTGCTCTTTCTGTATAACCCCCAACTTGGCTTTGCCTTCATAGTCTTGCTAAAGTGTGAAGAAGAACTGAAACTGTTCCAACACAATGAGGCTATTCACACATGCATGCAAAACTGGGCTAAGGACACCCAGCCCAGTTTTGCACGTGCGTGTGCACAGCTGGGATTGGGCCCGATTCCGGCAGCACTGCAGCAGCAAACCCATCTATGGAGCCTGCCTCTAAAATGAGGTTAAGGGAGCAAGCACTCCCTTAACCTTGGGGGGGGGGTTGTTTTTTTTGTTTGTTTGCTTGCTTGCTTGCTTGCTTGCTTGTGTGTCAGCTGTGGCTAGCAGACTGTGGCGCTCTTGGGGCGGGGAGGGGCGATCCCCATAATGCACAGCATACTCACACAGTGCACTACTGGAGCTTGGGGGTAGGGTGGGGAGGCCCAGGGCAAAGCGTCCTGGCACCTCGACCCTTGGAGCAGCAGCCAGTGCTCATTCTTCTGGGCTTCCTCCCTGCTAACCCATTGCCCTTTCTCACTGGTCCGAGAAAGGGCTCTTTGAATTATTGCCTTGCCAGATGTAACACAAGTTATTCAAACAGTTCTGTAAGATAATAAAGCTATTCACACGATCAGGAGAAATCGGGCTAAGGGAGCCTAGCCTCATTTCTCCTGGTCGTCTGCTGCCACGAGAGCCGCACGGCTCCTAGCAGCAAACCACCTCAAGTTCCCCTCCCCTTAAATGAGGTTAGTGGAGTTAGCGCTCGTGTGCTGCTGCGGCATGGCTCTGCAGCGCGGCAACACATGAGACCCCTGCCAGGAGGCTGCAGGCAGCCTCCCGGGCTCCGGGGCCTCTCCAGGATTCCCCGCACGCGCATGTGGGGCATCCTGGAACTTCCAGGGGCCACACAGCCCCCGATCCCTGCAGCCCCCGCTGGCTCCGTGACGGAGCTGGCAGCCGTGTGGGCAGCTGGTTTGGCCACCTAGCTATGAGCATTTGATCATCTGCAGGGAGAGCGGGCTAAGTCCACTCTCCCCGCAGAACCCCCTGTCAGGCGCTTCGCACGTGTCGTGTGAAGCACCTCATCGTGTAGTATTTATTTGCACAAAATAACTCCAGGCAGTCACAGCACTCTTGACAAAGCATTTTCATTGAGCAACAAACACACTAAGTAAAACTAGCAGATACAAGAGTCTGGCAGATTCAACGTACTTCAGTGCGAAATGAAATCTGACATTTTCCCATATGTTTAGTAACCTTGGAGACTTTAGAAACTATCTGCTCAGGTTTGTGTCCAGAATATACCGAGACTGAATAATGGAATCAAGCAGCCTGCATTTCTGCACCCATATTCTGCACCCCTGCAGAATACGTAGTAAAATCCTAATGCCATTGGAGTTAAAGTCTGAACTGTCAAAAGCATCCCTAGGATCAAGATAATATTGTAGTTTTTCCCATAACAAACTTGAAACTATATGTCATTATAAAATAAGCAAAAAAATAATTCACAGTTGTTGAAAATGGGAGACAGCTTTTCTCATTTGAAATGGAGCAGTATTTGCATAACTATGGATTAAAACAAGACTTTTTCATTGTACCGTCCTCGGGAACGGCTTAGTGGAAAGAATGTGGAAACAAATTAGTGAAGGGAAGTTTATAACTGGCTACTGTGCAACAACAATCCTGGAAAGAGGCGATCCGTGAAACATTATTTGCTTATCAAATTATTCTTCATTCCACTACAGGAAAATCCCCCTTTGAACTGCTGAAAGGATGCAAAGCTACCACCAAACTTACAAAATGGCAACAAATGATAGAGCTTTCCATGCCATCTCATTCTGAAGATGCAGTGATTCATGATCAGGTAAGGGAGAAGCAACAAAAATACAAATTATATGTGGATCAGAAATGGGGTGCAAAACAGCGAACAGTTCAAGTGGGGGACTTTGTTTAAGTCCGGCTGCTTTATAAAGTGAGAAAGGGATGTTTGTGATATTCTGGACCAAAATAAATAATTGACATCCAATGAGATTCTGTTATATTGGATGATAGAAAGAAATTGAACAGTTTGAGACTTCTGAACATGCATACTATGAGATAAGAGGGAAAAGAGTCTACTCTAGTCTCAAAAGAGGAACTGGAGACAACTGTGATATTGCCTCCAGTTTTGACCACACAGAGGAGGCTAATGAAAGTGATGGGCAATCCTCCTTACCAGAAAGAACATCATAACAGCTCCTGTGCCAGAACACCCAGGAATCAGGAGAAGTGTGCATGGCAGGAGACTGCCTAAAAGACTTCAAGACTATGTCACTGAATTTCAAATCAATTGAATTCTGATTGTTTTAAAGGGGAGGGATGTGTTGTCTCCTATCCAGTATCTTTTATGCTTTGTTGTTTAGAAGGATCTCCAGTGGGGATCCTGGGCGGTGGGGGTGGGGGGTGGGTGGGTGGAGTGAGAAAAGAAAAGGGAGGGCAAGGAGAAGGAGAAAATGGAATTGTTTCTGAATAAACCCTTAGTTAAATCTATGTAAGATTACTTTGTGTTTGTAAGGGAAGCAGCTCGGGTAGTAAAACAAGAGGCCAATCCTAACCCTAGCCAGCAGGGCTCACCATGACTTAGCCCTGAAACCCAGAAGAGTGCCTTTGGGCTCAGCCTATTTCCTACACTGTTAACTCTGCTTGCCCATATCTGGGATAAAGAAGGCTGGCCTCCAGAAAGGTCTGCCAACCTTGGCCTGGAGTCTCCAGGATCCATCAACAATCCTCAGGTAAGTACTGAAAGCAATCTTTGTGATGTGAATGGCTTGGTACTGTGAATAATGGTAGGTGGGGGGGGAATCTCCAAGAATAGCTTCAGTCAGAAATGGCAACTCTACTTCCCCCAGGCTTGTGTCAGGACTGCCTTTTTACATTTTAATTACTGCCAACGGCTATTCTAGCTACTTTTTTCATCACCACATACAGTATACTGATGTGGTAAAGCAGTGCCAAATCTTTTACTGTATAACAAATATGTTACTGTTTAAGATTTGTTTGTTTCTAAGTAGCCAGCCCTACACCCAAGGAACACATGATTTAACTAAAAGGGTTTGTTTCTTAGCATGAACAAGAAACTATGTTATTGCCCTTTTCTTTTTAAAAGCAGATTATATGAGACCCTTCCATTTCCCCCAAGTATATACATTACCCTTTTCTAAGACCAAGCTATTTTAGACTTGTGTTGCCTTTTGGTGGTACCCCAGTTCTTAACATTCAAAACTGAAGAAAAAAATTATATTATCTGGATTATTTAATTATGCTGATTTATTAGCATACTATATTTACTGCTGTCAGGCTTTCTTTGGCAAATTAAGAAAATAAGTATGATGCAATTAAATGTGTATGGATTATGGTTAAGGATTCACATAAGTGGCACCCAGGTACTCATGAGTACCAAACATTTGTTAAAAAAAAAAAAAAAGGTGGGGAGGAGTACCCCATAGGTTAATAAAATGCTCAAATGTGTACCATCTGAGGCTGCCTCACCAGCCTGTCCCCTCACTGCTAATCACCCTCGCTGCCACTTGCCAACAGCTCTCCAGGGCTCTCAGAAACGGAAAAGGCCCTCTTCTTGACTGCAGACAGGAATGGTCTGCTTGTCTGCTTCTGAGAGGTCCAGAGAGCCGCTGTCAAGCAACAGCAAGGGCAGCAGGAGCACCAAGGGCAGTAGGAGCGGTAGGAGCTGCCCAGGGTGAGCAAAGGGTTGCGCTACCAAAGTGGCGGCGGTGGAGGACCTAGCAAGGCATCTGATATCTGTATCAAATTATTTCTGCTGGTATTCACTTGAGAACATAATCTTTAAAATTATGTGAACTTCCAGTTATATGTACGACACATTTTAAATCCGCTATGTATGTGCTATAATTTAGTACATCCAGGCTGAAAGTAGGACATATGATCTGCTAATATCTCAGTCATCCTTACAACATTCTTGTAGGGGAGACTTGCAGTATCCCCCTATTGCAGATGGGAATGGGAGAGAATAGTGGTTTGATTGAGGCTCTTTAGCTGAATTGGAAATTCCTCTGTTGCAATTTCTTAGCTACTTTATTTGCCTAATATCTAGACATTTCTAGATATTACAGACAACCAACTGCATATCTGGTAGTGGCCAATCTCTCAGCTCCCTACTGAAAAAATTATTTCCACTCCTCCCTCAGTTTCTAATATACACTGCCTTCCAGCTTGCTTTTTATTTCTTTACAATGATCCTACAATTGTGCAAATCCCACAGTCTGGTTTTACATGAAAGGCAATGAGATCAGATTGTGAATGAGACTAGGCTTCAGTTTTGTAACTCATACCAGCTATTTGTGGCTTTCTACAGTACGATTGAGCCTTTGTTGCAAACGACATACACCAAACTATATGATGTGTGAGGCACTTACCTGGCTGGTAACCTGTTTCCATTTCAGGCTTACATGCATCGTGAACACTGAAGAAAGCTGACTGAAGATACAGTGAGTTTGTGCTTGGTAGATGTCATCATTGGCTGTTTTCATTAGTGACATCACAGCAGTTGCAACAGAGGATGATCATATCAATGGGATTTTCTTTTGTAAAGCAGAAACTGGTTGTTGAAAATACCCAGAGGACTTCAAGCTCTCTGTGCTTGAAATAAATTATGCAACTGAGAATTAACTGGGTGGAATGGAAACGCCTTGCTAATGTGCTTCTAAGATTAATAAGGTGTGCAGTGTCTCTGCTACATTATGTACCTGGATCTGCTGTGCTAATTATTATGCAATAAAGCAGCTATTACTCTTACAAATCTGGGTGTGAGTTCAGGAAGCATCAGGACAGGATGCCTATTTAGTTATACATTTATTTCCTGCTCTTCCTTGAAGGAGCCAAGAGTGGTAGACATTGTTATGTTTATTCTCACAACAACCCATGAGGTAGGTTAGTGTGAAAGATAAGTGTCAAAAGCTACTGTCTTCCTTACTGTCAGTAAATTATAAGAATGTTAGTAATTCAACATCTCAGAGAGGATATTGGTATGTTGGCTATGTTACTCAAAGAAGTGTGAAAATCTAGAGTAATGTGAAGGCTGCTTTCATTTTTATTTTTC
Organism: Hemicordylus capensis; assembly: GCF_027244095.1. NCBI lineage: Eukaryota > Metazoa > Chordata > Lepidosauria > Squamata > Cordylidae > Hemicordylus > Hemicordylus capensis. The sequence goes on along the minus strand of NC_069658.1, from coordinate 118,376,992 downwards.
TGACTAGCATAGATACTGAAGTCTGCTCCATTAGAGCTAAAGCAGCACCAGTTTTATTCTAACATCTGGGCAAGCAAGGGAGTAGATGTAAATGAACAGATAAACATCTGGGCAAGCAAAGGAGTGGATGCAAATGAAGAGATGAAAGTCCCGAGGTGCTGTAAACATGTTTGAAGCACTGTGGGACTTCTGTCTCTTCATTTGCACCCGTATTTGGTGCTTCCTGTTTCTCTTCATCTATTGCAAGCAAAGGAGTGGACTAGAAATAGGAAGATCCTTTTTCAAAACCATTTCCTCAGTTCAGTATGTCTGATTTGCATTTAAGAACATTTCCATTGGTGTCAAGTAAAGTAAAGTTTGCCATTGAGGCCGTGTCTCCTGGCGACCACAGAGCCCTGTGGTTGTCTTTGGTAGAATACAGGAGGGGTTTACCATTGCTATCTCCAGTACAGTATGAGATGATGCCATTCAGCATCTTCCTATATCTCTGCTGCCCGATACAGGTGTTTCCCTATATTCGAACCGGCAACCTCTGGCTTGCTAATCAAGTCATTTCTCCGCTGCACCATTAGTGTACTTTTCAACAAATATGTTCTGCTGAAAGTACATGAGGCAGTTTAGAATTTAAGCAGACCTTTAAGCTTGCCTGAGACAGAGATTGCCTGGGAACCAAATGTATGCTTCTCTGAGCTCTTTGAAGAAAAGTGGAAAGAACGTAAGAACAGCTTTGCTGGATCAGGCCCAAGTCCTATGTTGTACAGCTTCCTGTTTCACACAGTGGCCCCCCAGATGCCTCTGGGAAGCCCACGGGCAAAAGGTGAGGGCATGCCCTCTCTCTTGCTGTTGCTCCCCTGCAATTGGTATTTGGAGGCATCTTGCCTTGGAGGCTGGAGGTGTCCTATAGCCCTCAGACTAGTAGCCATTGAGAGACCTGTCCTCCATGAATTTGTCTAAGCCTCTTTTAAAGCCATCCAAGCTAGCAGCCATCACCACATTCCATGGCAGAGGATTCCATAGATTAATTATGTGCTGTGTGGAAAAGTACTTCCTTTTGTTGGTCCTAAATTACCTGGGAGAAAAATTTCTCTCTGTCTACTCTCTCTATTCCATGCATAATTTTATACACCTCGATCATGTCTCCCCATAGTCACCTCTTTTCCAAACTAAAAAGCCCCAGATGCTGTAGCCTTATCCATATAAGGAAGGTGCTCCTGGCCCATGATCATCTTGGTTGCTCTCTTCTGCATCTTTTCCATTTCTACAATGTCCGCCTTAAGATACAGTGACCAGAACAGCACACAGTACTCCAAATGTGGCTGCACCACAGATTTGTATAAGGGCTTTATAATATTAGCATTTTTATTTTCAAGCTCCTTCCTAATGATCCCTAGCATGGAATTTGCCTTTTTCACAGCTGCTGCGCACTGAGTCAACACTTTCAACTAGCTGTCCACTACAACTCCAAAATCTCTCTCCTGTTCAGTCACTGACAGCTCAGACCCCATTGCATTAGTGAGGCTATTACCACACGCATGCACAACCAGGCTAAGAAAGCTCAGCCTGGTTTTGCATGCGTGTGTGAACCGCCAGGATCGGGCCCGATCCCGGCGGCTACACAGTGGCAAACCCGCCTAAGTAGCCTCCCTTCTAAAGGAGGTTAAGGGAGCAAACGCTCTCTTAACCTCATTTTCATGATTGTGTGTCAGCCATAGCTGCTTGCATTTGTATAAGGGCATTTATACAATAATATATTTTTATAAATGCCCTATATAATAAATGCCCTGCCTGCAGCCACAGCTGGCACACTCAGGGCAGGGAAGGGGGGATCTCAGTAATGCACTGTGCCCTTGCGCAGTGCATTATTGGAGCCCCTGTACCCCGACTCCTGGAGCTACTGGCAGGAGCCGTTGCTTGTCTGGGCAGGTGATCTGCCCACCCAAGGAGGGACAGCTGCTCATCTGCGGGGAGCGTGAGTGTAACCAGCTTTCCCCGAGACCGCCCAGAGCTCTCTCTCTCTGATTGTGAGAAGAGCTCCTGTGTATATGTGAAGTTGGGGGGTTTTGCCCAATGTGCATCACTTTACACTTGCTTACATTGAATCACATTTGCCATTTTGTCATCCACTCACCCAGTTTGGAGAGTCCCTTTTGGAGCTCCTCACAATCTGTTGTAGATTTCACTACCCTAAATAGTTTAGTGTCATCTGAAAATTTGCCACTTTGCTGGTTACCCCAACTTCTAAATCATTTATGAACAAGTTAAAGAGCACTGGTCCCAGTACAGATCCCTGGGGGACCCCACATCTTAATTCCTTCCCTTGTAATAACTGTCTATTTATTCCTACCTGTTCCTGTTTCTTGCCCTTCAACAAGTTACCAATCCACACATGAACCTATCCCCTTATCCCATGACTGCTAAGTTTACTCAGAAGCCTTTGGTGGGGAACTTTGTCAAAAGCTTTTTGGAAGTCCACATATACTATGTCAACTGGATCACCTTCATCCATATTCCTGCTGACACTCCAAAGAACTACAAAATGTTAGTGAAGCAAGACTTGCCCTTGCAGAAGCCATTCTGATTCTCCTTCAGCAGGGCCTGTTCTTCTGTTTAACAATTTCGTCCTTAAGTATGCTTTCCATCAATTTACCCAGCACAGAGGTTAAGCTAACAGGCCTGTAGTTTAAAAAACCATCTCTTGTCACCTCAGATTGGCCTAGTTCTTAATCTTCCAAGCCTAAAAAGCTCAGTAACAGAGCAGGTGTATGGTCCGTATCCTCCACCGTGAAAACAGATGCAAATAACTCATTCAGCTTCTCTGCAATCTCCTTATCTTCCTTAATAATACCTTCCCTGCCCCATCTAAGGGTCCAACCACCTCCTTGGCAGGTTTTCTGCTTCTGATATATTTAAAGAAATAGCTATATGCTCCTCAAACTGTCTTTTTGTATCCCTTATTGTCTCCTTACATTTATTTTGCCAGGGTTTATGTTCATTTATGTTCTCTTCATTGGGGCAGGACTTCCATTTCCAAAAGAAGGATGGGTTGTAATAAATAAGGCACTCAAATGTTTGACAAATATCACTTCCATTGTATAGGGTAGAGTAGCCCTTGAAATGCTGGGGCTTGAAGCTGGTGGAGTGACATCATTGTTGCTTTACTAGCTGAGAGGAGGGCAGAAGGCTAGAGATGTGAACTTAAGAGGCATAGGACAACATGTATGAGGAGAGGACTATATTTACCTTGAGTAAATGTATGCTTGATTCTATGAGCTCATCATTCCAGCTTTCTACAGGAGGTTTTCACACATGGCTCTACTATGCCTCAGGGTAGCTGAAGAGCGATTTGAGGCATTTTAGTTTGAGGGATTAGATGGACCATTCACATAGCCATCAGCACCTCCATCAACACCTTAGGAGGAAGCAGAAGCCCAGGAGGTTTTTTTCAAAAACTGCTGGAAATAGAGGAATTCGTAGCCTCTCCTCCCTTCTGAGAAAAACAAAGCCCTGTCTGTCCTGGTCCCTGATAGCCCGCAGGGAGGTCGGGTTTAATCCAGCGAATATGTGGACTGTCACACTCCAGTCATGAGTGGATTGAGGGGAAAGCCCTTCCATGAGTCATTGGTTCTGCTATGAGTCATTGGTCCTGCAGGCAGCAGTGCTTGCCAAGGTTGCTACACTGGGTTTTTTCTAGCCAGACTGGCTATTTTTAAGTCGCTTGGTTTCAATAAAAATTGTTTGGGTTGTTTGGGTTTTACTGGGTTTTTTCACAAGCCGATGGATGCCCGATGAAAAAGTAAAAATAACCAGAGCCGTCCTCCCCTTGACCTCATCACATCACATCACATGACAGACAGACTCACAGCAGCAGCCACCAAGCGCGGGCCTTTTAATTTTCCCTTTCCTTCGCCCCCACCCCCTTGTGCACGTGCTGCCTGCCACATGCACTCCTCGTCCCAGTCCAGCCTCCTCTGTTTCCCCGGCCCCACAGCCAGCCAGCCCTTAAATTCCGGCTCCGCCCCACAGGCCAGCCTCTCTTGGCCCCAGCCAGCCTTTAAATTCTGGCACCGCCGGCCTCTCTCTTACTGCGCTGCCACAGCGTGCTGGCTGTTTTAGCCCCAGCCTGATTCCTTCTCTCCCCCCCGCACCCCGGGACACGCTTTGTGTCTCTATGAGGAGTGGATCCTACCCCGAGCCCCCCGTGCTCCCTCCAGTCCAGTCTCTTGAGCACGCAGGCAAGGCAAGCATGTGTTTCCGTCCCCCCTGCCCTTGTCGCTGGCAGCGGCTGCCGCCAAAGCTGCTCAGTGCACATGCGCACGCGCAGATCGACCACCGCCACACACACCCCGCGGCCGGATCAGATCAGCTGATGACTGTAATTTGAGATGGAATAGGGCATGCATCTGGGTGGAGGAAAATGGATGATTTTTTAAACAGGATTTAAACTGGGTGCTAATTGATTGTGTTGAATAATGTACCTGTTCTGGCAGTCTTTAGTGTTTGGCTTAATTTGGGTTATTTCTGGATCTTCTTGGGGTTTTTTCGGATTTTCAATCGCTTGCTCCTAGATACTGTATGCTGCACACTCACTTAAGTGATGGATTCCTAAAGCTCCTGCCAAGGCAAGGAAGTTGGAGAAATCAAGGGCCCCTTTAAAAAGTTCTCAGAATACCCCATAACAGATGTTCTGCAGTGGCACAACTTTGCACTTTTTAAAGAAAGAGCACGTGAAATAATAACTTTATTTCAGACAGCTAGCATTTATAATCCAAGATACAATCTTTCATATCCAGCAGAATTGCTGGATAATTTTAAAGGATGGCTACTACTGTTTGCAAGGTAAGCCTAGGCATACTTGGAGCAGGGGTGCAACATGAAGCCTGTTTTCTAGGACACAACACAAGCCCCACAGAACACTGGGATTTATGCATTTCTGACCTAGTTAAAGAAGATTTCTAGCACATGTAGAATTGTACTAGCCCTGTCCTATGTAGGTTTTCTCTGAAGGAAATCTCATCCATTTTGATAGGGTTCAAATAAAATCAAATCTTTATTGCAGCCATTGATCAGCATACATACAGTTAAAAACAAAACAAAACACCACAGTAAATACAGCAACCCAAAGAATTTAACATTTCCCCCAAATGCTTACCCTTTAGGGGAGAGCTACAATTGCCTGGAGTGATCTAGAGGTTAAAATACAGAATTTGGCTACATTATGAGAAATGCTATTATCTTTATCTCATAAAAGCAACCAAATGTAAAATATGTCAGATCGACAGGGATATTTTTGTATCTGCCTTCTAATAGGACTGACAGGAGGGCATTGAAACGGGCCCTAGAGAAGGCCCACTAATATCTGGGCACAATCAGTATACCCAAATATGGTGCCGGTTGAAAGTTGGGAATCTGCCAAAGAGCTCGGTAGGCTCTAGGCACCTTATTTAAATCACTTTGGACAGGGGTGTAGTGAGACTCCCGGGGGCCCAGGGACAAAATCTTTGTAGGGGGCCCCTACTATCACGCACGCAAAGCATGCGCCCCAAGCCATGCCCCCTGCATCTGACATCAGATGCAAAGAGCGGGGCAACAAACATCTCCCCCCACCGCCACCCTTGCCCCCCTGCCCCTGCCCTGCCACTGCTTCTTATCTTTGCCCCGTGATGGCGGCAGGTGCTGTGCCTGGGCTGGGCCGAGCCTCTCTGGCTAGCTGGCATGCTTCTTCTCTCTCGCTGGCCAGCTGAACTTCGCACCTATGCATTTCAATTATGGATGTCGCATGCCCGTGAAGTCATGCAGGTGCACAGTTTGGTCAGCCAGTGAGAAAGAGAAAGGCATGCCAGCCGGCCGGAGAGGCCCAGTCCAGCCACAGAGCCCGCTGCCACACAGGGGCAAAGATAAGAAGTGGTGGCAGGGCAAGGGCGGTGGGCCAGGGGCAGGGGCAGGGACACGGTGCAGCGGTCTCCTTGGGGGGCCTTTGAGGGGCCCCTGAACCTCTGGGCCCAGGGACATTTGTCCCTGCTTGTCCAGCGGATGCTACACCCATGTTGGCTAAAGTTTAACTTTTTTACAATAGGATGGCTCCTTTAATAAAGTGTGCAATCGAGTCAGTGTCGACTCCTGGTGTCTGCAGAGCCCTGTGGTTGTCTTTGGTAGAATACAGGAGGGGTTTATCATTGCCTCCTCCTGCGCAGTATGAGATGATGCCTTTCAGCACCTTCCTATATTGCTGCTGCCCAATATAGGAGTTTCCCATAGTCTAGGAAACATACCAGTGGGGATTTGAACCGGCAACCTCTGGCTTGCTAGTCATTTCTAGAGAAGAGCTCATTTCCCCTTTGTTACTTAAATTTCCCGGAAGGTGTGATCTCTTTTATACTTATTACTGCCTCGCGGATTCGAGCCCTGGGACTACAGCAGTTGCGGCTAGATTTTTCTATATTGCCATTAGGTTGAGGTCCCTATTAAGTGCCTAACTACGAGAGCTGTCTGTTTTTAAATAATTTATTATTATTGATTGTAATCTGTCATATTGTGTTTTAGCATTGTTTTATTGACGTACTGTGTATATTTGTTACTACCATTTTTGCTGGCCAATGGCCGTAATAAAACTGATGATGATGATGATATTCATTTCCCACTGTGCCATTAGGTGGCTTGGCTTCTTTAATACTTACTGATAATTTTCACTCAAAATGGTGAAGACTGTTATTAATTTAATTAATTAAATTAAATTTAATTTTACATTTTATATCCCACTCTTCCTCCAAGGAGCCCAGAGTGGTGTACTACATACTTCAGTTTCTCCTCACTACAACCCTGTGAAGTAGGTTAGGCTGAGAGAGAAGTGACTGGCCCAGAGTTACCCAGCAAGTCTCATGGCTGAATGGGGATTTGAACTCGGGTCTCCCCGGTCCTAGTCCGGCACTCTAGCCACTACACTACGCTGGTGTAGTGGCTAGAGTGCCACTAATAATTTAAACTAATAATTTATTAGTAAATTATCTCTATGTTGCTTTTCATCAGATCTTTTGATATCCCTGGGTTTTGAGAGGGCGAAGGAAATATTTACAAATGAATTTTTGACATGGAACTCCAAAGGCATGGGCATAGCACCCATTGGACAAGTAGGGACAAATGTCCCTGGGCCCAGAGGTTCAGGGGCCCCTCAAGGGGCCCCTAAGCAGACCACCCTGCCGCACCCCTGCCCTTGCCCTGCCGCCCCCACCCTGGCCCCGCCACCACTTCTTATCTTTGTGCCTGTGTGGTGGTGGGTGCTGTGGCTGGGCCGGGCCTCTCCAGCTGGCCAGCGTGCCTCTCTCTTTCTTGTTGGCTGGCTGAACTGTGCGCCTGCACAGTTTGACTATGGAAGTTGCATATCCATGACTTCATGGGCATGTGACATCCATAGTTGAAATGTGCAGGTACATAGTTCAGCTGGCCAACGAGAGAGAGAGGCATGCCAGCTGGCTGGAGAGGGCCGGCCCAGCCACAGCACCTGCCGCCATCACGGTGGCAAAGATAAGAAGCAGCGGCGTGGCAGGAGCAGTGGGACAAGGGTGGCAATGCAGGGCAGAAGAGGAGGGAGATGTTTGTTGCCCCGCTCCTTGCATCTGATGTCAGATGCAGGGGGCATGGCTTGGGGCGCGTGCTTTGCGCGCATGATAGTAGGGGGCCCCTACAAAGATTTTGTCCCTGGGCCCCCGGGGGTCTCGCTACACCCCTGTTAACCAATAAATGATCATGGCCATCTAGATTTTGGCTTCAACCCTAATTATTCCAGCTTCCAATCTCCATGCTGCATTAAAGTCACATCTTGGAGTAAGGAAAAGTGCTCTTAAAAAGTCAAATAGGACTCTTTCAAGGAGCTCGGAATTAGGATAAGGGCCTAATTGAACTCCATAAAGTAACTGTGCCAGGGGCTTAGCTGTAAATAACTTAATAGCCACCAGAGAAAACTTCCTCCCTTTGCACAGTGAAATCTTATAATGGCTGCAGCACTTCTTTGGGCCAAAGAGATGATATAATTGGCCTCAGCCACCTTCTTCCCCTTAATAGAGTTTACTCCATGTACATTTGTATAGAATTGCAGTCTTAGTTCCAGGTGAGTGAGTAACAGGTCACTTAAATTTTCCAGGTTTTCCTCCAGATGAGAAGTAAAAGCAAAAGAGATTCCAGTTTCCATCCCACTCAAAAATTATTATGCAGTCAAAGTCTTGGCACAATAAGAAGTGTGGAGAACCATGTGTCACACTGAACTCCTTGGAGGAACGGAGGGATTAAAATGTCATCATACAATCAACACATTATTGTGGGACTTAACACAAATTCTACCATACTGGGAATCTTTCTGTAGCGTCTATCATTATTTTATGAACCCCCAATTGGACCAAATCAGGGCAGAACGACTCCTTGAAAATGTGTTTTGGCTGGGTTAATAATTTTTTACTACTCTATCAATTTCATTCTTAAGTATAATTCTCATTTCATCAGACTGCATAAAAGCTAGAACGAAATGGAACGGGTCAAAACACCCCTTAAAAATCAAACTGGAACCTCAAAACAGCTACTGTTTTTGACAAAGACATTATTTATGATATGGTCATTCTGAGCCGTTCCATTCCATTTTTGGCTGAGAATGGGTTAATTACAATATTAGAAATATTTAAGTTCTAAAATATTGTTCTCTACTTTCTCGGACACATCATGCTATTTTGGGCGGGAGGATCCAGTTTGAATTTTAAGAAGTCACTCTGGTCAGTTTGGTTCTGGTTTTGGGTGGGAATATGTTACAGGTGGCCCTTATTATCCGTGGGAGTTCTGTTCTCGCCTACAACTGTGGATAACGAAGGTGCAAGTGGGAACCGATTTGGACCAAATTTGGTATAGTTGTAGAGACACATAGGGAAACCTCAAATGCATAGTTTGTGATGATATCATCCATCCTAATTCAAGATGGCAGACGCATGGACATTTGAGGTGCAAGTGGGCTAACTTGTGAACTGCCTAACCAAATTGGACCAAATTTAGGCCAGTTGTAGGGATAGTGAAAGGAATGTAAGCAGATTAGTTCTTACTAGAACAAACTTGTTTTAGGGATGGATGGATGACATTGCTATGCAGCCCAATCCAATAGCCCTAGGCAGTTTAAACAACCAGAGTCATAGCAAGCCATCCCCAGCTGTGGGGTGAATTTCAGGGTGCATACCCAGGGGTGGATTAACTTTTTTGCCACCTACAGGCAAAAAGCCTTTTACTGCCCTAAAAAAAAGTTCTGGGGAGGGGGGACAAGGGGAAAGTCCCATTTTCTTTAATTTTTTTTAAGCTGCAACGGCGGCAGTAGCTGCACTGAGAGGGGCAACCAGGCGAGGGGGAAGTTTCCCTTTTTGCCCCCCAAAGATCACCACGGTTGGTGGCAGGATGGGGCACGGTGGTGGCAGCAGCGACAGTGGCTGGCTGCAGGGAGGGTGTGATGGGGGGCAAAGAGGGGAGATTCAGTGCCCCCCTTTTTTTAACCTCTAGGCAAATGCCTCCTCTGCCTAAATCTGCCAATTGTACATATGGTTGCCACTCTTGTTCTTTGTTTAAACCTTATTTTAAACAAAGAGCCCCTGGTGGCGCAGTGGTAAAAAAAACTGCCGCCCTGTAACCCAGAAGGTTACAAGTTCGATCCTGATCAGGGGCTCAAGGCTGACTCAGCCTTCCATCCTTCCGAGGTCGGTAAAATGAGTACCCAGAATGTTGGGGGCAATATGCTAAATCATTGTAAACCGCTTAGAGAGCTCCGGCTATAAAGCGGTATATAAATGTAAGTGCTATTGCTATTATTTTGCTCCAAAAGATTCCATTACAGTGGGCTTCCTCCTATTACATTAATACAAAGGGGAGTCTCTTTTGCCCAGAAGGCCCCTTAATGGAGAAGCTTTCACCCAAGACCTTGCAATGAGATCCTGGCTTTTGTGCATCTGATCTGGTTATCTTGAACGGCTCCCGGCGCTGAAGCCGAGTGGAAGGCCAACACAATGGGAAGCCATTCTATAGGTTGTTGCGCTCGTCATGCAAATAATAAGGGTGGAGCTTACGGAAGGGCTCGGCAAGGGAGGCGGCCAACGTCGCTGGCTTGAAGGTGGGCGGCGCCTGATATGTAAATAGATCCTCGGCACTGAGCAGGAAGGCGATGCATTGAACGGCTTTTCTTTCGTTCTGGCGGGCGTGGCTTCTTATGTAGATAAAGGCCGGCAAGAACTTGGCGGATTGGACCATCCCGAGAGCAGTCTGTGGCGAATTCAATAGAGCTCGAAGAGCCGGTGGCCAAGCGACTGACTGGCTGGACGAAGGGAGGAAGCCCCTGGATTAGCCGTGCGCGCTTGTGTGAGGGGTGCCTTGAAACGGCGGCATCTCTTTTCCCACACAGACGCACCGTCGTCTCCGCTGAAAGTCACCGTCACGCGAGGAAAGCTCCAGCTTCACCGGGAAGATGGCGAGTGTCAGAAATGGAATCGAAGGGACGAGTAGTGGTAGCGGCGGCGGCGGCGGCGGCGAAGAGGTAACCCTGTCTGGGGGAAGTTAGGGGAGTGATTCTCTTGAGAAGGCAGGCAGGCGGGCAGGAGGAGCGCTGCCTTGCGTGTATATGCGTGTACGTGTGAACGTCCGTTTTCTGTTCTAGCAGGGGAGGGGGAGTCTGTCACGTTGGGCTGCAGGGGCTCTTCTTCTTCTTCTTCTTCTTCCTGTGCCCAGGGAGGGCAGAAAGCCTAGAGGAGGAGGCCTGGATTGCTCCTCCACACACGCACTTTCCCGATCCCTGGTCTCGCCGCTCACTCCCTGGGGTCCAACAGGTTGTCCTCTTGTTTAGAAGAAGAAGGGAATGGCTGGGTAAACTGCCTTAAAACGAAAAGAATAAATAAGCAAAGGTTGGATGGATGTCGTCGCCTCCTACGAATAAAAGATGAGTCTGGAGTGGGCATCCAGAGGTATCCTCACTGCTCGAACACACAGACACAGCATCGCCGTTTTGTTTTTGGAAGGGGTAACCCCAGACTTCATTAAGCATCCATCTTAGATCACTTTTGGATGTTCATCCTGTAATTCAGGGGGTTAGTAACCTCTTGAGTTATCTGTTCAGAATTACAGGGTGAACGTCCAAAAGTGATCCAAGATGGGTGCTTAATGAAGTCTCTGGTGTTTTAAAACAACAAAAAGGGAGGTGTTGCTATTAGCCTTATGACAGCTTTGTGTTTTGTTGTTGTTTTAATTAATGTGTTCAAACTGAAACCTGTCTTGGGACCAGGAAAACAGTCCCAGAATACCTGGTTACAAATAAGCCCTCGTGATAGTTATGCACTCAAGGCATCTCATTACTACTTATGAGACAAAACTTTGGAAAATCTTTCTGTAAATGATGTCTAAGTACCCTTTTTTGTGTAGATCATGCTGCATCTTCCTATTTTAAGCTTGCCTGTAATGCCTCTAACTGAATCAAGCACAACACATCTGGCAGTCACTCATTGCTAAAATCATACCTGTACCTGTTTTGCATTGGGGTCATGGAGTTGCTTTTATGTTGTTGAAAACTGCCTGGATTGTTCCTTTCCCAAGCCATTATTGCAGACAGTAATGGACTGGAATATTTAAGGTCATCCATCATGCTCAGAGGCAGGTGTGAACAGACCATCCTAATTCTATACCCTATATTAACTCACCATCATATGAATCCCATAACCATACAATGAGAGCAGGAGAGTGTCTCGTCAGAGAAGCCTGCATAATTCAAAAGATAATTTTGTAAAAGAATCCTGATGTCTTGAGCAGGTGAACTAATTTACCACTGAACTTGGAATCAGATGTTGTGTGTGTCTGTCCTAAACCTGGAATGTGCATTTAAAGAAAAGTTTTTAGTTAGTTTTAGGTTATATCCTCCAGATGTTTTTATGGGTGTGATTCTGGTCACTGCTACCGACCTTCTGATAAAGCAGCCTGAAACTGGCATTGAGAAGTGGGTGCTGGAAGTGCTTCCTATCATATAGCATACATAGCAGCAAGATGTGTGTAATGAGTTCTCGTGTGACTTGTAAGCTGGATGCCTTGATCTGAGTTTTAAAAAATGAAAATGGTGTTGCTGTGCCCTGCCCAATAGAAGTACTTGGAGTATAGAACACTTCCATCTTTCTGTCATAACTGACAGATGTGTTATGTCACTGAGGCTTGCTCAGGAAAAGAGAGCTCATCGAAGCAATAATGGCCATGCACCCATCATGACAATGCTACTGAATTCCACTTTGAAAATGGTTTGACATGCCACTTTTACATCTTATCTCTTCTCCTGTATTAGGGTGGAAGGTGGCTTTGAGCAGAAGTCAAAATAGCAATATCTCACAAATAAATTGCTTTGATAAACATGATTGTAACTGGAACTTGTATAGTTCAATTCCTTCTAAAGCACAGAACAGGAAAGTGACAACAGGAGTTCTGGTTTTCTGAAATTGTGTTTTATGAGAGATTGCCAGTCCTCCATATTGTGCTTTTGTATATGCCCCAGTGTGAGTTGTGCTGAGTTCATATAAAACAGAATAAAGTGGAGGACTGTCTAAAGCATAGCATGGGCAGGGGACATTGCCCAACTCATGCTTTCCCCTGAAATAGCTTCTGCATAGTTTTCTGTCTTTTTCTGAGGTACTTCTGATCACCAAGACCCACTAATGGAAAAACAGCGGGGGTGAACAGCTTCAGTAGGAACACGGGGGGGGGGTCAGCTCCTCCCAATCCCAGTCTTACATTAATTCAGTGACAACATGATTTGTTGGTTGCAATAGTTCCTAACTTAAACTTTGACTTCAGTGTTGAGTGGTGTTTTCAACCTGGATTTGCCACATCCAGGTTGAACTAATTTAAGAGTGTGCAAATGAAAGACCACCACTGGACCACTGTCTCACTTCTGGTAAACCATCTAGCAGCTGCTGGTTGCCACAATTCATCCAAAGAAGCCTGGACTTGGTGGACCTTAGTCTGATCTAGCAAGCACGTTTCTTAAGCAAGACTGTATACTCAGCTTCACTTTAACCCAAGTTAATTAGTAGTGCCTTTAAAAGATTTCTGCATTGTACATTTCAAACATATCTGCAGACCATGGAGTGCTGCTGTTTAAAAAAGTAAAGAACAGGCTGCACAAAGTCACCCTACCCTTGCTTTAGCTGCTGCACCATACTTGCTTTAAAAGTAATGAAGGCCCATTAACAAATGAGTATGTGACCTACATCTTGTAAGACCAATGGTCTAATAACCAAGCTGTGGAAGCCCTGTTTCTGTTGATAATACTGTTGGCTGGAAGCATGGAAATACGTAGCATATCTTCTTGAAATTTAATTCTATTTGGTACTAGGAGGTCCCTCAAAACAAAACATATTTTAGCTATTAACATGAGACATAAGCTTCTCAAGCAAGCATTGAAGACACCTATTCCCTCTAATTTAAAGAATGAACAAGTTGAACATTTTGAATATACAACATGGATCTTGCATTATTAATACTTAAGAATTAGTATTAGCCTAAAATTATCTGATCTGGGGTTAAACAGAACCTTCTCTAGGTAAGGAAAACAAATTGTGATTACTAAGCCTGAGAACTCTCATGACATACCACTGTCTCTAGAAGAGATAAAATTTCTCAAATTGCACAAATGTTAAGCTGTGTGGTGATACATGATGTCCCTAATAATTACTCCAAGTCTTATCTAAGAGTAGCCGATGGGCAATTATTAACTGAGGTTATGTTTCTGGGGAGCAAACTACATATTGCGTCAGTAAAAATACACATCTGGAACCCACTAGAAGTAAATAGCAACTATAGGGGGGGGCTTTAGCAGAAGAAAATGGCTCTAGTAAAGAGATAATTTAATCCTTTCATTCTGAAGTTAACAATTTTTATATCCTCTATTTATGCATGTTTGCTAAACTCCATACTACTATTGCTCCTAAGTAACCTATAGTGAACTGCAATGGAAAAACCTGTGTTTAGGTAACAAGAAGTAGTATGCTTTTGGGGGGGCGGGGGGGGGAGATGTGTATTATTACTACTACCACCAACACTTACACTACTACAAATATTTATATACCGCTTTTCAACCAAAGTTCTCAAAGGGGTTTACATAGATAAATAAGATGGTTCCCTGTCCCAAAACGGCTCACAATTTAAAAAAGAAAAGGGGAACAAAAACACAAGGTAGACATCAGCAACAACCACTGGAAGATGCTGTTAGAGTTGGATAGGCATAGTTGCTCTTCCTCTGCTTAATTTAAGACAATTGCCACTTTAAAAGGTGCCTCTGTTCATGTAGCAGGTTGAAACAAAATACACATATCTTGCTTTAATTCAGTGGTAGTCCCAATACAGCTTTTTGGTGGAAGAGGGAAACATCTTCTGTCTTTAGAATTCATACCATGGAACCATTTGTCATTTATTTATACTGATAATATCCCCACCTCCTGTAAGATTTTTCTTGGTATTACTACTGGAAGAATTGCACAGTGTTAGAGTTGTAGAAAACAATGAAGCAAAGTATTAATATGGCGGCAAGTACGGACATTCTCCGACATAAAACACCATACTTTCAAACAAAGCTCCATAATGTTTAATATTAAACAATTCCACAACTTACAAATACCAATCTGTACATACAAACAAAACATCACTCTTGAGAACCATATGCGTTCTGGGTTATGAACATCTAACTTACAAATGAACTTTTGGAACTCAACCTGGTTGTAAATTGGGCACTACCTGTATTGCAGTTGTTGAGTTTATTGCTGCTGTTCTTGCAGAGTAAAAAACAACAACACACCTATATATAAAAAATCGGGCTTACCTTTGCACTTGCTTTATTGCTCAGAATTCTCTAAGTTTTTAATATTTTACTGTAATCTTCCTCTTCTGGTCACCATAATGATGCAACGCAGTATGACTGCATGCATTTATAGCTTGTAAACCAGCCTTGCAGGAAGAGAAAAGGCTTCAAGCTGGAATTTAGCACAAAATAAAATGAGGTGGGGTTTGTTTGTTTGTTTTGTTTGTTTGTTAATAGCCTATAAAATCTCCAAAAAGCACATTATCTTACAAACAAAGCAGAAATTATTTACTACTTGAATAAAATGGAATACACCAAAGGACATGGTGAAGGCGGGGGTGGGGCGGGGACTGAACTGGATGACCTTAACAGTAATGGAATAAAAGTGTTTCTAAACTGGCTCCCAGCTGCCGTATCTCTCAGCTGTGAGTGACAGTCTCTCCTTCAACCAAGCAATGTGACCAGGTTCTTTTTTTTTTGTGGCTGGGAGATTGTTGTATTCTATTGAATAATATTTTATGTTTTGTTATTTAGAAGTTTGTCCCAGTGGGGATCCTGTAGAGAGTGTGAGTGATGGAGTTGGGGGAAAAGAGGGAGGAAAAGGAGGAGGAGGAAATTGAGTTGTTTCTCAGTAAAGTTCTTGGTTAAACCCACATAAGATTGCTTATGTGCTGAGGGAAGCAGCTATTAAAGAGAGATACCAAGTTGACTGTAACTCTGCCTGCTTTTTTTTTTGAACTTCGCCTGCTATATTGTGATGTTGTTGGATTATGTTTCCCCCGCCATTCATCCACTGGAATAGAGTTTTGCTTCTGACCTATGAAAGGCAGTTAGAGAAAGACAGTAGTAAAGGTAGCCATGGTCCATTTGAGAAGGGGAGGAAAAATCTTTAAATGTGGCTGTCCTATCAAAAATAAATGTAATCACCTTTTCCCAAATCTGTTTATACTAGCATTTTCTAGTTAGGCGGTTAAAGAGCAATATATGCTCTTTGTTGCCTGAAAGTTTCCCATCTTGCTCAGAAGTTGTTAGATAATATTTGAAGCCCAAAAGTGTCAACAGTACTTTATTGCATTATTTATATCTTGCTGGACTGTTCTTTGTTTATATCTCCTTCATACAGAGCCTCCTTATATAGACTTATTAAAACAGATTGCAGAAAACTAAATGCACTTTGATAACAGTGAATGTACTGTCAAATGACAAATGTGCTTTAAAAGACTAGTGTAAAGTGTGCCGTCAAGTCGATTTTGACTCCTGGCGCTCACAGAGCCCTTTGGTGGTTTTTTTGGTGGAATACAGGAGGGGTTTACCATTGCCTCCTCCCGTGTAGTATGAGATGATGCAGCATCTTCCTATATCGCTGCTGCCCAATATATAATACCAGCAGGGATTCGAACTGGCAACCTTCTGCTTGTTAGTCAAGCATTTCCCCACTGCGCTGCTTAAGACTACTGTACTGCAAAGCCTATACTGTATTGTAGAACAGGAATAGGCAACTGTGGCTCTCCAGCTGTTGTTGAACTACTACAACAACTGGAGATAACCACAGTAAGTTGTGGTTGAGGATGATGAGAGTTGTAGTTAAATAGCTGGAGAGCCAAGGTTGCCTACCTCTGTTGTAGAAGGACAGTGGTGGCTGGTGAGGCGGCGAGAGGTACCTTTTTAAAAAAGTCTTACTGGTGACGCCACTGGTAGCTGGAAACCATGGGGAGCACTGGTGCCCCACCTGGCATCCCGTGCAGCTGCTGCCCCGCCTATGGCTCTCATCTGGCCTCTGCACATGCGTGATGGCCATTTGCATGGTCAGCATGGTGTTACTTTTTAAGGTAGCTCTTGCTGCCTTCACTGTCCACCATGAGTGGAGGATGACAAAAGCTCAACAGAACTAAGGGAAAATGTAAAAGTGGTGGTATGAGGATAAATTGGATGGAAAATACAAAGAAGGGTAATGGTGAATACCTAGTATGACACTGGTCTTGGGGTGTTTAATCTCCAACATCTAAGGAGATATTTTGAGCAGTGGGTCCCAACTGCTGGGGACTGTAGCTGGGGATGCAGAGAGCTGTAGTTCGGCAACATCTGGAGGACCCCAGGTTGGAAACTACTGTCTTAGAGGACAGTGCACTAGAATCTTCTTCCTCATTTGCATTACATTTTATTCTCGGAAATATTTGCTGTGCACATTTTCTTGATGCCCTAGATAAATTATGATCTGATTTGGCATGTTATTTGACCTATTTACTCAGTTTTTTTTTAAAAAAAACCCCACTATATTAATTTTCTATGCTGTATCTCAACAGTTTTTCAACTAGGTGAACTGAAATATTTGATATGGGGTAGGCAAATGAAAACAAAATGTGGTTTAAATTTTATACTGGGGTGGGGGGAAACACAAAATCTTTATATGGAAATAAATACTCAAATCAGTAAAACATATGTACTTTCTCACACACTTCCTAGGAATAATCAATCACCTGAAAAGATCAGTTACAACTGTGAAATTGCCAGACTTGCCTAATGTCAAATTAGCATCAGTTCAGTGTTACTAATACATTTTATGCAACAATGATGATGTCTGGACTAGTGTAGTTTGCATGTAGCATTGCAGGTTCAAAACTATTGCTGTGTTGTCACTTGAATGGAGGAAGGGGTGGCTTTTTCTAATCTTCCCTTCCCACTGAAGCCCACTGTGCACCACCAAAATATGTCCCTGAGGGCTGCGTGACCTTTGGGGACATGTTTTGGTGATGTGCTGTAGTCTTCAATGGGAAGGGGAGATGGGCAACAATCACTCCTTCCTCCACTCAAGCTAGAGCATAGTGGTAGTCTGCAACATGCACAGCTGCACATCAGTGTTCCCTCTAAGGCGTGTGCATGTGTACCCACTCACATGTTTTGGGACATCTGCTCAGTTAATTTTAGATCCCACTCAGGTTGAATCAGGAAGGCCCCACTTTGAATGCACATGTGCATACACTGCCTTGATACTGCTGCCCAGAACAAAACTCATTCCACACACAGATGAAGAAAATTATAGAGAACACTCCTGCACATGTGTACATCTTATCCAGATGTTGGCTAATTAATTTTTAGAAGTTGAATAATTTCCACCCCACATCACTGGCCTCGGCTGAGATGCCCTGCCCCGAGGAAAATCCAGTGGATCCTGACCAGGCAGAACTGGATGCCCATTCTGCAGTTGGGCCTTGGGAGGAGCTTTGGGGTCCTTTTGTCTTGCCTTCAGGAGCAGAGGTAACTCAGCATCAGAACTGAACTCCAGCACCAGGGGCAAAGTGCTAGCTATTCAGGGCATCAGCTAGCTATTCAGGACATCCTTACAGTGGGCTTACTTGTGAGGAGGGGAGCCTGTTTTGGGTTAGGGCAGTGGCAGAGGTCCTGGCTCCTATATAACACTTGCATTTGCAACCAGCCTCTGGTGGTCCAACAGTTCCTTCTTCAAGCTCCAGCTGCTGCTTTGCTAGACCCAGATACACACACTGTGAAAAGAAACAATGAGTGTCAAGGACAGAGCCTAAACTCCAGGCTGGGTGCTGTGCATTTGAGAGAGCTGTGTTGAAGATGCAGGTCAGAGTGTATCTTCCATTCATAGGAGAGGACAGAGAAAGAGATGTTGCAGGGTAGTATTTAGCATATAGAATGGCATAATGGGAGCTGGGGTAAAAGAAGCATCTCCAACTAGTGTGGCAGATTCTCAATGCCAGGAGGAAGATATGTCTCAGAAAGGCTCAGTGGGGACATTTTAAAGAGCTGAGGGAAGGTACACTGGAACCTCCATGCTACACAAGTCACTTCTGGAAACGCTGTGCCTGTTTGCCTGCTGACTAATACAGTATGTGCCTTTTGGCCTAAATTGGTGGTTTTGGATTGTGAGTCTCTTTGAGATAGGAAACTCTTTATTTTTGCTCTCTGTAAATTGCTTGTAAGAACTTATTTTGTTGAAAAGCAGTATATGGTCTGCTGTTCAGTAGAAGCTTGTTGTTTCCATCTCAAAAGTTTCTTCCCCCAAAGAGCCATTGCAGTGCAAAACTTAGCTCTAGAGTCTCTATCCATTTGGTGGAAAAACAGTAACATTATTGGTTGGTTATATAATAAATGGATTTTGAACTGGCTGGTTGATAAGTTTGGGAGTAGTTGGCTGTGTGGAATGGAGGTTTCCCCATCTGAGTATGCCATGAATTGCTCTTCTCCAACCCAAAGTGGCATCAGGGGTTGGGCACCTTCATGACAGCATAACCGCAGGCCAAGTAAACACTTTCATAGGCCAAGCAAACTTTGAATACCATAAACTATTAACAGAATGTCAATCTGTTCAATCACAAACTAACTTGCCTGCCAAAAACTATTGCCTACAAATGAAAGGTAGTAGAATGCACAAATGTCCCTTGATAATGAAAACAAACTGCTTTTGAAGCTTGAAAGAGGGATCTCTGCAACTGGTTTTACCTGGACTGATGTCTTATGTTTATACAAGTCATTAAAATATCAAAAGTTCTTTGGTTTAAGATGGAAGTAAAGATGCTTAAACTTTCACTTATATTCCAAAAAGTATAGAAGCTGAAATTAAGGTGGTCTTCTTAACCAGGCATCTACAAATACACTTGCCAATGGCAAGAGTCCCCAGCCCTAAGACAAGCAGGACACCAAGCACCACACAGATATCTTCAACAAGAGGTCTCATTTCCACTTGTCATTTAATTTTGATAAGGAAAGAAAGAGCAGGAATCCTTTCTAAGCAGTAGAAAGAATTCTTACCTCCTCCATATCCAAGTGCAAATGGCAGAAAATCTTCTTTTTTCCTAAGACCTCTAGGATCTGAGCGGTAGCCACAACTAATGGCTGGCTAGTGAGCTAAGCCTAAATACATGGATCCCTGTTCTTAACTTTTGCATCATATAAACAGTAAAGACTTTATAAAAGTAAAGTGTGCCATTGAGTCAGTTTCGACTCCTGGTGACCACAGAGCCCTGTGGTTGTCTTTGGTAGACTTTATACAGTCTCATATTATGCTGGGTTTACAAATAAGGCTCAATGCACCCACACTTTTCTTTGGTCGTTCAGCTCAGCATTGGAGTGGGGAGGGATGTGCCCATGCAGAAATTCAAGAAGGAATTATAGGTATGAAATTTGTGTGCTTTTCATGCTTTCCACAAAGTAGCACCTTTAAAAAGGTATCAATACGGTCTTCTGGAGAGGTCCAGTTATGGTTGTCACCATCTCGTCTGGTGGCGACTCAGGACCAGGCTTTCTCTGTGGCTGCCCCAGGGCTTTGGAATATGTTCCCTGATGAAATAAGAGCATCTCCTTCTCTGTTTGTTTTCGGGAAGACCCTCAAGACTCTCCTGTTCTTGCAAGCTTTTAATTAGAATTTTAATAACTTGTTTTATATTGTTTTACTGTGTTTTTATGTATTTTAACCTGTGATTTTTAATATTATCATTTGTACACCGCCTAGAGATTTACATATCAGGTGGTATAAAAATGATTGATAGATAAATAAATAAATAAAAGATACAGCCTCTGCGCATACAGAGTGCATGTCTCTTCATTACACCCTGATGCAAAGACTATCACCTATTGTTCTGTTCCCCATTTTTAGCCTTCCTTCCTTAAGGAAAACTAGCTTATGAGATCACCTGGCATTCTGTGTGTCCCTCCCCACCATCTTCACAATGCCTGGACCAATATGAACCAAATTGGTTACAGCTTCAGGGCCCCTCAATGGTGTAGTTTGTGAGGATGTAATCCACCTCGATTCAAGATGGTAGGCGCATGAATGTTTGAGGTGCAAGAGTAACTTGTCCAACCGATTTGAACCAATCAGTTGTAGGGGCATCTCAGTGGCATAGTTTGTGATGATCTCATCTAAAATGGTAGATACGTGAACGTTTGAGGTGCACGTGGGAACCAATTTGTTTGGTACAGTTGTAGGGACACCTCAGCAGCATAGTTTGTGATGATGTCATCCGCCCCCCCCAAGTGCCAAGTGGTCCAATCATATGTCTATTTTCTTGGAAGTAAAGGCCACTAAAATGAATACACTTGCTTCTTACTAAGGTCCTCTAAGATTTGTGGAGGGGCAAAGGTGGCTACCCCATGAGGTAAGGTGAAGCGACAGCATCAGGCAGTGACTGTGCCACAGATTAGAAACTGCAGGCCTCTTGCAGGAATCACCTCACCTGTCTGCTGCTGCAGCCTCTCCACCACCTTCTCTGTGCATTCCTCCCCTGCCCACCCAACTGCCTGATGGCCTGACCCTGATTCCAGTCTCCCTTACTTTTGGGTAAGCCACTGCTTGAAGTTATTGGTCAGTGGTGGCAGCAAGGTCAGAGCGTTTTGCACACAGTGGTGGCTTCTTTCTTCCTGCTGTGCCAGTTGCTCTGAGTGCTCTCTCTTTTGCCTTCCACCAACAGACCTTTTCGCTTTGTCTGCTCCATTTTGAGAGCAGCATAATGAGGTTGCCACTGCATATAAGAAGTCCTGTTCTTGCTGTTGCCATTGTCGCTGACCTGTAACTTCAAGCAACAGTGTGCCCAGAAGGTAAGGCAGCCTGGCACGGGGGAAGAGAGTGGGGCAGGCAGGTCATTGCCTTTCACCTCAAGCATTGAAAGGCAATGATTCAGTGCTGTGGATGGGGCCATTAAAAACAAAATAAAAACCAAACAGCCATGTCCTAGCCTGGGGGCTCTTGAAAGTTCAGTCCAGTATGTTTATTTAGTTAGAAGCAAGACCTGTTTTCCAAGCTCTGCTGAGGGACTTTGCTTTCATGCATTGATGGGGGTGGGAGAAGAGAAAATAGAGCCCAGCCTACATTCAGACCTTGGGGGTCTCTGCTGTGTTTCAAATCACAAAACTAACTAGAGGGGGAAAGGAGCAAAGTGCTTAAAATGTCTCCTGGCACCAATATTGTATGTGGGGGGAAACACTAATTGAGGAGATGGAGGGAAAAATATAAATCCATAAAAGGAAAGTGGGGGAGGAGGGAACATTTTAACTGTTCTAGTGCAGGAATGTTTATATACTGGCCTTTTCTGGCAGCCTTCCTCAAATCCAGGAAGTTGCTCTCCAGAACTCGCTACCCCCTTGAAATCCTCAGCAGTCAGAATCTATTATCTGTGCCCTTACTTGATTACCCTGTTGTTACGGGGACTTCAGAGGTTAATAACTCTACAAACACCAATTTGATTTTTTAAAAAATGCAAAAAGCACTACTAGAACAGGGACCTGAATTTTTGGATATAGTTAAATGGATGGGGGTGTGGGGATGGGGAAGGAATAGAAGGAATTTTGCTGGCCAATTTTCAGTCTTGCATTTCATAGACATTTTCAAACTGTTGTATCTTGACCTTTTCTCGTTATACCTGCACCAAAATTGGGGACACTTATCATCTGACGGATATGTGCAAAACTCCAGAAAGATCAGTCAAATAGTATAGATTTTAGGACCAATAGAATGTTTGGGACTTTTCAGAGCTCTCTTATAGGAATGATTTTTATCTTCACCTTAACTATAAGTGCATTATAATGCCCTATAATGTGTACATGAAGATGCAAATTTGCTGTTGATTGTCTATAATATGTTTCCAAGACAGTACTTGGCAAGGATGTGCCCAGATCATTTCAGCACATGGCAAGGGGGGAAAATGTTTTGGAACAGGGCAAGGGGTCCCCTTAAGAGGAGGCAGGCAGGTCCTACCTACCCCTCCTGCAATCCTCCGCCACTCCATCGCAGCACTGCACTCCATAAAGTTCTACCGTTCACCTAATGGTGCAGTGGGGAAGTAACTTGCCTAGGGAGCAAGAGGTTGCTGGTTCGAATCCCCCTCTGGTATGTATCTTAAGAGGAGAGCTGGTCTTATGGTAGCAAGCATGACTTGTCCCCATAGCTAAGCAGGGTCTGCCCTGGTTGCATCTGAATGGGAGACTTGATGTGTGAGCACTGCAAGATATTCCCCTCAGGGGATGAAGCCGCTCTGGGAAGAGCAGAAGGTTTCAAGTCCCCTCCCTGGCTTCTCCAAGATAGGGCTGAGAGAGATTCCTGCCTGCAACCTTGGAGAAGCCACTGCCAGTCTGTGACAACAATACTGAGCTAGATAGACCAATGGTCTGACTCAGTATATGGCAGCTTCCTATGTTCCTATGACAGCAGCAGCCCGTACTGCTGCCTCCTTTAAGGTTCCCACTGCAGCGATGGGATGCTGCTCCCAGCATCCCTCATGGAGTATTGGCAATCAAATAGCGCCAATGCCATTTGCAGGGCCAGTATGCTGTTGCGGGCCCCACAAATGGCAGCACATGCATCGGTGCCACTTGCATGCTGGCGCCGCATGAGGGATGCTGGGAGCAGCATCCCATTGCCGCAGCGGGTGCCTTGAAAGAGACAGCAGCACAGGCTGCTGCTGTCACGATAGAACTTTACCAAGTACAGCACCGCAATGGGGTGGTGGAGTCTCAAGGGAGGGGCATCCCTAGTTCTTAGTGCTTGGATAACCCCTGCTAACTGGGCAAAGAGGCACCTTTTAACATGGTGATTCTCTTTATTTAGCAGGGGGAGAGTAACTGGCCCTATCCACCCCCAGCACAGTACCTCCAGTGACTGTTGCTGGTATCTGACTTATGTTTCTTTTTAGATTGTGAGCCCTTCGGAGACCGGGGACCATCTCATTTATTTATTTATTATTTCTCTATGTAAACAGCCCTGAGCCATTTTTGGCAGGGCAGTATAGAAATTGAATTAATAATAATAAGTTGTCCCTGATATTGAGCTTAAGGT
This sequence comes from Hemicordylus capensis, assembly GCF_027244095.1. Taxonomy (NCBI): domain Eukaryota; kingdom Metazoa; phylum Chordata; class Lepidosauria; order Squamata; family Cordylidae; genus Hemicordylus; species Hemicordylus capensis. The sequence continues at coordinate 118,353,365 of NC_069658.1, read as the reverse complement.
ATGTGGTCACAAAGATTTGAACAGCTGAAATCTTGTCATCTTTAAGAGGTCTAGTATCTGTGTGTCTGTTTTAGCTGGATCTGTTAATGTGAGGGTTAATAAGAATTCCAGAGGAGAGAGTATATTCCAGAGGATAGAGAACAACTCTAAAGATGCAGTTCTGTCTATTAAAGAAATATAGAAGCAGTTTATCCTGACTTTCAGAATGAGTTTCTGGATAACCAAGAAGAGGAAGGTGCAAAAGTGAGGTTAAGGCAAGTTTTCAAAGACTGTGGGAAATAGTGTCAAAGGTAAATGACAGGTCATTGCAGCTGAGAATAGAGTATTAATTCTGAGCTTTGGAAAGGAGGAGAGGTCACCGATACCCAGTGTTCAGCAACTTGTTTCTCTCTTCTAATGTGGAATGTCAATTCAATTAAATGCAAATGATTATTTTTTAGCAAGATTATTTGAAATGAAAATAAATAATGATGTAAATGCTCCCACTCTTCTGTTCACCATCTAGTAACAGAGGAATTGTGAGTACTATTGAAATTTTGAAATGCATTGTGCGCATGGGAATACAGAAACAATCACTTTGGAAGGAGAAGTCATTCTCCCTGCACAATGAAGTTGAAGGCAACTTTTATTTATCAGTTCAGTGTTACGGTTTTCTAAAATATAGAACTATCCTTTGAGACGAACATGGGATTCCCAACCCCATGTTTTCCTCACAATGCTAATATTGGGATGAAGGGCATTTGTAGGGTGGAATGAGCAGGAGGGAGGTGCTTAGCTCTTCCATATAACTCCCGCTGTACACACAGAATGGCTTCACATGATATGGGAAATGGTGAACTGCCAGAGTGCAGAGATGGTTTCAGGGGTTGGGATGGCTATGCCGACACTGGGCATGTCGTCTGAACCCGCCAATATTTGCATATTCTGCTTGACTTAAGGTTCCAAACCCAACATCTGTAACCAACTTCAAATCTTGGTTACAGATGGGTTCAGAAACACAAGTTGGTCATAATATGCCGACACTGTGGGTTTGAACAACATGTCCAATGGCAGTCACACTCCAGGATTTGAATAACATGCCCAATGGCGGTCACACTCCAGGAACCAATGGTTCACTGTTTCCTGTGTTGTGTAAAGCTGTCTATTCTCCTGGCAAACATGGTTTTGGGAACACAAGTTTATCTAGATTATATGTAGTTCTGCTCTAAATCATGCGCTTAGATTAGACAGTCCAGCAATCTAATAAGATTGATTCTGAGGTTGCTTACATGAGATATAATAGAAAGCAAATCGCCAAGACCAACTTTTTCTTCTTCTGCAAATGCCTGACATACTTCTAAAACTTTAATAAACAGCTGAAGGTATTCAGATTTCCTAACTTGTAGAGAGTCTATAATTAGTCATAAAATGATGGAGCTTTATTATATAAAGGTATAGGAACATTTAAAGACTCCTGTATTCAGTGCTTTTGTGTTATTAATTAGTATGTTGGTTCACAGCAGATTTTCCAACCGTGGTGGGAGTATGCAAACTACATAAACCCCTGCTAACTTGGTAAAGAGGCACCTTTTAACATGGTGATTCTCTTTATTTAGCAGGGGAAGAGTAACTGGCCCTATCCACCCCAGCATTGTATCTCTAGTGACTGTTGCTGGTGTCTATCTTATGTTCCTTTTTAGATTGTGAGCCATTTGGGGACAGGGATCCATCTTATTTATGTACTAGTTATTTTAGGCCCGTTAAATAACGGGCGCTAGGAGAGTTGTGCGCTCCGGGCCCCCCACCGCCATTCCCCCTCCCGCCGCTGCCAGCCTCCATGCTGCAGCCGGTCTCCCCGGCCGGGCAAGGGCCCCAAGGTCTTCCCCCCGCCCGGCTTCGGCGGCGCCACCAGGCCTCGGCGGCGGCTCTGCCACCACCTCAGCCGGCTTCCCCCGCCGCCTCTTCCCCCCGCCCGGCTTCGGCGGTGCGGCCAGGCCTCGGCCATGGCTCCGCCGCCGCCTCGGCCAGCTTCCCCCACTGCCTCTTCCCCCCCGCCCGGTTTCGCGGCAGCCACTTCTCCTCGGCCGCCGCTTCTCCTTCTCCCGTCCATCATGGCCACCTGGTCCCGGCAGTCGTGTCTCCCTTGGCGTGTTCTGGGCATGCGCTCCGTGCATGCCCAGAACAGCCAAGGGAGACACGGAGGCACGCCAAGCTCTTTATTATATAGGATTATTTCGCTGTGTAAACTGCCCTGAGCCATTTTGGAAGGGTGGTATAGAAATCAAATAAATAAATAAATGCAATCAACACTTTGATATAAGATAGAGGGCTCTAGAGAAGAAGCTTATGGACAGGGGTAGAGCCACCATTGGGTGAATGGATTCAAAGAACCTGGGCTGCTGCCCTCAGGGGCTGCACTTTGCAGCCTCGGATAACACCCCGCATCTGACGTCGGATACGGGGGCGTAGCTTTGTTCCCAAACAGGCCAGTGCAGCCCCATTTGGGAGTGAAATCGGCCAGTGCTGTGTTTGCAGCAGGCGTGGGGGAAGCCAAGCGGTGGCCCGGGTGCTGCCTCTGCCGCGCTGCCCCAGCCCTACCCCCTGCAGACACAGAGTGTTTAGCCACATACCCAGCATCTGACGTCAGACTTGAGGGTGTGGTTTCACTCCTAAACGGGGCCACGTGACCCCATTTAAGAGCCCAATCCCAACGTACTAATTAATAACTTCATTTGGGAAAGAAACCACGCCCCCCTGGCTGACATCAGACATGGGATGTGTGTCTGGGGCTTTAAGGTGCGGCCTGTGAGGGGCGGCAGCCCAGGTTGTTTAAACCTATTTGCCCAATGGTGGCTGCACCCCAGTTCACAGCACAGCCAGAGCGGCTCTTCCTGCCTTTTAAAGCAAATGCAGCACTGGCTAATTTCATTCCCAAACAGGTCCACGTAGCCCCATTTGGAAGTTAGATCGACCAGCGCTGCATTCACAGCACTGATTGACTGAGCTCCTAAATGGGGCTGCATAGCCCCGTTTAGGTGCGGAACCACACCCCCGTGTCTGACATCAGGTGCAGGGGGCAGGGCTGGGGAGCCCGTGGCGGAGGCAGTACCCAGGTTGCCGCTTGGCTCCCTCCATGCTTGGTTATGGAGATAGTACTGATTCTAGAAGGGATATGAGCCTAGAAATTACATAAGGGAATGGATCATCAGCTTATAGTACTGTTGGTAGCAAAAAATGGAAGTCTTCTATAGAGATTTGTAATTTTCATTTTAAAGAGAGCAAGCTTCTATATTCCTTAGTGTGTGGGAAAATCATGTGACATTGTTACCCTACTTTTCAGTAGGCTTATGAGATCACCCGGCATTTTGTGTGTCCATGTGTGGCCCCACCATCATCTTCGTAATGCCTGGGCCAATATGAACCAAATTGGGTACAGTTGTAGGGACACATAGTGACACCTCAATGGCATAGTAGGTGATTATGTAATCCACTCCAATTCAAGATGGCGGACATGTAAACATTTGAGGTGCAAAAGTGAATCGACTGATTTGAACCAAATTTGCTACAGTTGTAGGGGCACATAGGGATACCTCAATGGTGTAGTTTGTCATTATTTCTTTTTTTCTTAAAAAAAATTGTTTTAACAAAGATATAAACAGAGAGAAATAAACAGAGAGAGAAAAAGAAAACAGACATGGGAAAACAGAAAAAAAAGAACAAAGAAACAAGATAATCATACCCAGCAAATACAAAGATTCTCAATACAATCTGTATACATCTTCCTGAATTCCTTCAATCAACATGTCTCTCCTCACCCACACTCTATAAATTATTGACTACAGAACTGAAAGATAACAAAGATGATATTTTTACTATTTGCATTAATTTCCTCTACAAAGAAAAGCCAAATCTCAGATGAGGTACCAATCCCTGCGGTATATTATATTGAATAAATGGTTCCCATATTTGAAAGAAAAAAATCCTGAGACTTATTTTTAACATATGCAGTTATTTTGGCCATTGATGCATATTCCCAAAGTTTGAGATGCCATTCATCTGAAGTCGGAATCAAATTTGTTTTCCAGCAAGGAGTGTAAAGGATTCTTGCTGCCTTTATCATATATAAAGAGAGTTCAATATGTTTTGCAGGAATATGCAGTTTAGTAAAATTTAACATGAAAATTTCTGAGAGAAAAGGGAAATCTGTATGCAAAATTTGCTGCATCTTAGAATGTATTGTTTTCCAGAATTTTTGAGCTTTTTTACATGTCCACCACATGTGACAGAAAGTACCTGTCTGCTCCATACATTCCAACAATCTCCAGGGTAGTTATTGTCCATCTTTGAAATCATTGCTGGAGTAATATACCAACGCAGATTCATTCTATACCAATTTTCCCTTAGAGTACTAGTCACTGTAAATTTTATATTCACCTTCCATTGAAATTCCCACTGCTGCATCTCTATTGTTTTGTTAAAGTTCTGCATCCATTTTGCCATACAATCTTGTGTCTGTTCAGCTTCTGAGTCAAACTTCAATACAAGTTTATATATAGGACCTAGCATGTGTTCTAAGGTCTTTGTTATTAAAATTTCAAATTATGTCAGATCTCTTAATTTATATGTTCTTTTTCTCTCTGTGTTTTTAATTTCTCTCTGTTTCTATCTTTGTTAAAACAATAAAATAATTATTTCACCCACCCCAATTCAAGATGGTGGCCACAAACATTTGAGGCACAAGTGGGCTAACTTGTGGAGTGTCTAACCAATTTGAACCAAATTAGGTAGAGTTGTCATGAGTGACACACAGGGACACCTCAGTGGCATAGTTTGTAATGATGTCACCCAATCCAAGATGGTGGACATGTGAAAATTTGAGGCACAAGAGATCCAACTTGTGGACCTCAATTTGAACCAAGTTTAGTCCAGTTGTAGGGATAGTGAAAAGAAAGGAGGCAGATTAGTTCTTACTAGAACAACTGAAACTAGAAGAGATTTTGTTGGGGGTGGGAGCACTTTTGCACTGTAAAACTCATGTACATTACTGTACCAGTAATTTCCCCTTCTGAACTTAAATGCTATTGAATTCCTTTTGTGCCCCTGCCTTTCCCCTCCACTTATCATAGTTACTGACAACTCTTTCAAATTATGGGAAAAGGAGAAAGAAAGCATGCTGCAGAAAGCTTTTTAATTAGGATAAATATGCTTACATGTGTGACTTTTACAAGTAATTTAAAGAGATAATATTAATAGTAAGGGACATCAGTTTTGGAAAACGATTGCCTTTTTTTACCTTGTTCTTTCTCCAAGAAAGAAACGGAGAAAGAACAAGGTGTGTGTGTGTGTGTGTGTGTGTGTGTGTGTGTGTGTGTATGTATGTATAGGGGCTGAGGATGGCGTGTGTATTGTCACAACAGCCCAGTGAGATAGGTCAGACTGAGACTGGCCCAGGGTTCACAGTGGGTCAAGACTGAGTTGAGAATCAAACATGCTGGCATTCTGTGTTACAAAATAGGCTTTTTGATTTCATGTGGATATAAGTCCAAACAAATGTTTTGATACTTCTAAAAGACATATTTTGAAAATATCACCCTGCACATAGCAGACCATTGTGCCCAATGTATGCTATTTAATATTGTCAAAAAGGTTTCAAGCTGACTTAATTGGCCATTAGGGAATTTTATTGTAGTGGAACCTCCAGGAGCTTGGTATAAAATAATTGGAAGCCACATAGAGCTGGCATGCTGTTGCCTTGGTTAAAATATACTGCCTGCTGGCATCTGTGGAAGGCTCTTGAAGAACATTACTAGACACCGAATTTGTTTTGATTTTAAGATAAAATTTTATACGGTGCTGTTAAGCATAATATATACCAGTTAAGGTTTCCTGTATAATTAAGGTTTCAAAAGTAAGAAGCAGCTGAGATGTCATATTTCATAGATTTAGTAAAAACTGAAAAGTAACCTCATGATGGACCTGGCCTTGCTAAGGGCAATTCTAGGTAAGCATAGCAGATGCAAAATTGGTTGCATCTCCATCACAACTCTCATCAACAAAGTATTCAAAATACAAGAAAGCTTTCCAAAAGCTGTCCCTATTCAGCCCCACAAAGCATCCCTCCAGTGGCTATTGGTGTCTGCCTTGCATTTCTTATTGGATTGTGAGCCCTCTGGGAACAGGGAAACAATCATCAGCTTTTCTCTCTCTGTGTAAATTGCTTGAAAAGTGGTGAATTTCAAATAAATAAAAAACAATGTGACTCCATGACTCAGGTATTTAAAATAACTTGTAAAGATTGCCAGAAACTGGAGGTAGTGTGGAGAAGGAACAGTTACTGAGACATTGAATGAATGACATAGACAAGAATTGTAGGCTTGTATATGAGCAAACTCCTTCCACCCCCACCCTACAATTACTTCTCTTACCTTTCTGTTCCTGTCCTGGGGGGGAAATGTATTGCATTTATAAAGGTGCAAGTAAGTTATATGATTTCTATACTGCCTCATACCAGTGTCTCATGGCGGCTGACAAAATTACTTTAAGTAGAGGAACCTGTAAAGATGGTCCCTAACTATGCTCCTTTTTAGCCTATTTTCCAGTAGGCTTATGAGATCACCCGGCATTCTGTTTGTGTCTGTGTGTCTCCCCCTATCAACTTTGCAACACCTGGACTAATATTAATTAAATCGGGTACAGTTGTAGGGATGTCTCAACGGCGTAGTTTGTGGTGATGTCATCCACCCTGATCCAAGATGGCAGACAAGTAAACTTTTGAGCCGCAAGTGGGCTAACTTGTGAACTGCTTAACCAATTTGAACCAAATTTGCTACAGCTGGTGGGACACCTCAACGGCGTAGATTGTGACAATGTCATCCAAACCAATTCAAGATGGCAGATATGTAAACTAACTTGTGGACAGTCTAACCAGTTTGAACCAAATTTGCTACAGCTGTATGGACACATAGGGATGCCCCAATGGTGTAGTTTGTAATGATATCATCCACCCTGATCTCGATTTGAACCAAATTTAGTCCAGTTGTAGAGAGAGTGAAAGGAAAGTAGGCTGATCAGTTCTTACTATAGCAACTTGTTTGATTAATATTATTGCCCTTAGGAGGAGGGGGATAAAGGACTATAAAGTAGGTAATGTGGAATACAAGATCTTTTCTCACCTTGGCAGAATGTTTGATTCCACAGCTACTTCAAGTAAGAGTCTTCTAATGCAATGGATGCTTTATTATTTGGGACAAATCCAAACGTCTCCCCCTAGACTTATACACCTAAGTGTATTTTCTTGCAGTGGCTTTTTAGACTGTGTCAAGAGTACTTTAAATGCTTTGGCTTGCTAATCTTGAATCGAATAAAGCACTGGGTCAAAGAGTTCCTAAAGAAGTGCACCAGAGGCTATGTTACATACTGTGCCCTGCACAATGTGTTTTGACACGAGGAATCTAAAAGGTTATGTGATTCCTTTTTAAGACAGCTATTCTGGTCTTAATTGCAATAAACTGTAAGCTATATGCACATGTGGTGAATTGGTGAGGTGCTTTGCACAATCAAAGTGAAGTGCCTAGAGGTGGTTTGTGGGGAGAGCAGGCTTAGCCTGTTCTCCCCGCACATGAGCAGGGAGCTGTCCCGGGGCGGCTGGATCAGCCACCCACTCCCACTCTCACGGAGCCAGTAGTGGCAGTGTGGATCGGGGGCCACCCAGCCCCGAAAGTCCCAGGATGCTCCATGCAAGTGCACAGGGCATTCTGGAGAGACTCCCGTGGCCAGGAGGCTTGTTGGAGCCTCCCAGTTGGGGGTCTCCTTATGAGTCTCCATGGTGCAGAACTGCGCTGTAGCAACTCACGATCACCAAAACGGGGTTAGGGGGTGCTTGCTCCACTAACCTCATTTGTTATTTTTTACATTTAAGGGGGGGGGGATTAAGTGGGCTAACCACCTGGAGCTGCACAGCTCCCTGCAGTCTCACGGCCGCTTGAAAGTGTGCTGGACTCCTTTAGCCTGCTTTCGAGCAGTCGTGTGAATATCCTCAGTGTGTGGAAGTTTCCTTTCCTGACTCACGTCAGTTAATGAATAAACTGGCTGAAACAGTTCTAATCAGCTTTTAGCACCCTTCTCAGTCAACTAGCTCAGAATTGACTCCTATCAGCGATGAGTCATTTCCACAGCATGCTCGGAGAAGCTGCCTATGAACGGTTAAAAATCCTTAACTTTGAAAACCCAGAAAGCTAAGAAGATGATTTTGATAAACCCAGAAGTTCTGGTCGGTTACTGCTGCTACCAGATCTTTCCTACAGGCTACTCTGAATGGGCATTGGAGTGATCAAAGATCCCCGTTTTGCCTTTTCCTCCTTGCTAACAAGTAAGAATACAACCAATTGTTCTGCCAGGCATCTGCCTGCATGTGGAGTTAATTGTTTGTTTGTAGGGGTGTGCACAGAACCGCGGAGCTGCGGTCTGGCACTGGAGTGGGGGGTTCCATTTAGGGCGGGGGGGGCTTTACTTACCCCTCCCAACAACGGCGCCGTATTTAGTTGAGCAATCGGGCGGCAGGATACCTCCCTTCCGCCTGCTTCAATCCCTGCTTGGCTCCTTAAGAACTAAGAATCAGGCAGCAGGATACCTCCCTGCCGCGCCCTTCAAACCCCGCTTGGCTGGCGGCCGCCCCCTTCAATCTCCCTGCCGCCCCCAATCCCCCTGCCGCCCCCTTCATTCCCGTTTCTCCATTGAAATTGGGCGGCAGGGTAACTCCCTGCCGCCCCTTTGCCGGCTTGGCTTTTGAGCAGGCAAAGGGGCGGCAGGGAGTTATTCTGCCGCCCGATTTCTAAAAGGAACAACTGCTCCTTTTAGAAATCGGACGGCAGGGTGACTCCCTGCCGCCCCTTTGCCGGCTTGGCTGCAAAAGGCTTTTAAGAAGCCGGCAAAGGGGCAGCAGGGAGTTACCCTGCCGCCCAATTTCAATGGAGAAACTGGAATGAAGGGGGCGGCAGCGGGATTGAAGGGGGTGGCCGCCAGCCAAGTGGGGTTTGAAGGGCGCAGCAGGGAGGTATCCTGCCGCCAGATTCTTAGTTCTTAAGGAGCCAAGCGGGGATTGAAGCGGGCGGCAGGGAGGTATCCTGCCGCCCGATTGCTCAACTAAATACGGCGCTGTTGTTGGGAGGGATAAGTAAAGCCCCCCGCCCTTAATGGAACCCCCCACCCGAATCTTGCCGGACCGAACCGCCCGTGTCCGGACCGGTCCGGAGGCCATGCCTACGGACCGGTCCGTGCACATCCCTATTTGTTTGGCCAAGTTCTCATTGAGACGTGTTTTGCATCAGAGAAATCCCCCTTCTAGCCCCCCCTTCTCTTGCTGGGTTAATAGCCAACCCTTGAAGGCAGGCCCATCTTTAAGGCGGGGCGACCGGTGTGTTTGCCCCAAGCCCCACACTTGGACAGGCTCTGCGCAGCGGTGGCACACATTGGGCGAGCAAGCAATGGGTGGCTTGCCTTTCTGCTCAGCAGCCAAGCCCTTGGCTCGTGTGTGCGCCTGTCCAGGCTGCTATGCACAGTCCCTCTCCAGGCAGGCCAGATGGCAGCACAAACTGGCCAGGCAAGGAGCGGTGATTGAGCAGCCTGCCTTTCCGCTCACTTGGTAGCCTCAGCAAACTGGTCTGTGCACCTGCTCTGCTGCAGCTCTGCCACCACCGGCGGCTGTGACTCCTGAATCCACCCCCCATCCCAACTGCTGCCTTTTTGTCACCACCACTGACAGCAATCCCCCATCTGCACTGCAGCCTTTTCCCCCTGCTGGCACTGGCTACAAACCCCCACTGCCTTTTCCCTGCCACTGGCGGCTGCAAAACACCCCCCTGCCTCCCCCCCTGAGCTTCCCTCTGTTGAGATTTGAAACACTGGGTTGTCAAATCCTATGCGCGTTTAAAGTTTACTGTGGCTTGCTTGGGTACGTTTGTCTGAGATTGCTGCCTTTCCCTTTCTCCTAAATGTAAGCACACATAAATGGAGGGAAGTAAGAAGTGACGTCACCCAGGGATCTGTACTGGAACTGGTGCTTTTTAATGTATTCATAAATGATCTAAAAGTTGGACTAAGCAGCTAAGTGGCCAAATTTGCAGATGACACTAATAACTATTCAGGGTAGTGAAATCCAAAATGGATTGTGAGGAGCTCCAAAAGGAACTCCCCAAACTGGGGGAGTGGGCAACAAAATGGCAAATGCAGTTCAATGTTGGCGAGTGTAAAGTGATGCACATTGGGATGAAAAACCCCAACTTCAAGTATACGCTGATGGAATCTGAGCTGTTGGTGACTGACCAGGAGAAGGATCTTGGAGTCATGGTAGACAGCTCGTTGAAAGTGTCGACTCAGTGTGAGGCAGCTGTGAAAAAGGCCAATTCCATGCTAGGGATCATTAGGAAGAGGATTGAAAATAAAATTGCTAATATTATAATGCCCTTATATAAAACTATGGTGCGGCCACACCTGGAGTACTGAGTACAATTCTGGTCACCACATCTAAAAAAGGGCATTGTAGAACTGGAAAAGGTGCAGAAGAGGGCAACCAAGATGATCAGGCACCTTTCATATGAGGCAAGGCTACAACACCTGGAGCTATTTAGTTTAGAAAAAAGACGACTGCGGGGAGACATGATAGAGGTCTATAAAATCATGCATGGTGTGGAGAAAGTGGAGAGAGAGAAATTCTTCTCCCTCTCACATAACACTAGAACCAGGGGTCATCCCATGAAACTGATTGCCAGGAAATTTAGGACCTACAAATGGAGGTACTTTTTCACACAATGCATAATCAACTTGTGGAATTCTGTGCCACAAGATGGGGTGACAGCCAACAACCTGGATGGCTTTAAGAGGGGCTTGGATAACTTCATGGAGAAGAGGTCTATCAACAGCTACTAGTCTGAGGGCTATAGGCCACCTCCAGCCTCAAAGGCAGGATGCCTCTGAGTACTAGTTGCAGGGGAGTAATGGCAGGAGAGAGGGCATGCCCTCAACTCCTGCCTGTAGGCTTCCAGCAGCATCTGGTGGGCCACTGTGTGAAACAGGATGCTGGACTAGATGGGCCTTGGGACTGATCCAGCAGGGCTGTTCTTATGTTCTTATGTTCACACTTGTCCCAGTTAGACTGCTGTGTGAGTGAGGGGAACTTAAATGTTTGTGTGTGAGAATACATGGAGAGGTGACCGAAGTGATGCATATTGGGAGCCAGCATTTGAGAGGGAGTGGCTCATGCTTTGAGTAAGGGAGCAGTGAGAGTGGTGTTTGGGGGTGGGGAGTGGGGATTGGAGGTGGAGGAAGCCCAGCTGTGTTGCATTGCGACCTCCTGCAAGAAACAAGCAGCTGCCTGCTAAGTGTGCAAATAAGCTGCGTTATCTGGGGGCCCTGCACAGAGTAATGCATTTCTAGCTCAACACTATTACCTCCTCGGACAGTGGGGCGGAGGAGGAAAGAAAATTCCTTTCTGATCTCCAAACAGAGCTATCCAACCCATTCTCCACCCTTTTATCTTCACCTCATTTTCACAGCATATGCAGAGCTGACTATTTAGGCAGCCTCCTCATGCATCCAAAAACAATCCAGTTTGGCATGGGAACAATGGACACCTTTCCATTTGTAGGGGCCTAATACCCGATCCTGAGTTTTCTGCAGCAGCAAAATGGAAATGTGGTGGGGTGGGGAATCCAGGGCATGATAAGGAAGCTCTGATATTTCTCCCTCCATTCTTATTTATTTTGTTTACATCTAGCTGGAGGAAAACAACTGGAAAATTCAAAAGCATATGGACTACAGATAATATTTTACCCCACTCATAATAAATTCTCCTTCTCCATTAGGATTTCTTACGAATAGACAAGCACAGTTACCTATGTAACGTCTGTGTATTGAAACACCAGATATATTATTCCAGAATAACTGTCCCCCATACCTCAGATTTCCTCACCTCCAAATAAGGAAATACAAACAGATAAACTGTACATTCAAGTTATATTTTATGTTTATTCAAAGGAATATTTTTCGTATAGATAGAGGTGTGTGTGTGTGTATATATACACACATTATTTATTTTATTTATATATCTGTGTGTATATGTATGTATGGGTCAGAATTGTTATGTGTTTGATTGTGGTTCTATAGGAGTTGTTAAGAACTGGATCAGCATCCCAGGATTGTGATGCAACTAATCAGAAATAATTCAAAAGCCCTCTGCTATATGCTACCCTTTTCTGATATGTGCAGATAACATTTAGCAATAAACTGTCACCATAACCTCTTCTATGATGAGATGCCTTTCTGCCTATCATCACCTTGAAGATGTGGCCTCTTAAGTAGAGGGGGTATCACTCACTGAACAATTTGGTGCAAAATTGTTTTCCCCTGACCCTCTGGTCCTCTAATGAGGGAGGAAGGATTAATTGTTCCACCTCCATGCAAAAGTGTGGAGTGCATGGTTCAAATAATGTCTGCCCCTTGCAATCAATGTACAGTTATGTTGAGAATCAAAGTCTCTTCCTTTTTAAAATAAGATTTTTATTGCAAGAGAATTCAGTTTCCAAATGAAGGCTATGTAATACTGATCACGACTGTTGAGTTTTAAAAACTCACCAGTCATGAAGTGTATTGAATTATGCAAAAGTATAAAATAAGGAACTTATTTGTGTGTGTGTGTGTTTACATATAATGTATGTTATATTGAAATGTTAAAGAGGCCCTACACATGCTGATTCGCCCTCAGCCCCACACCCCTCTAGGGACAGCCCTGCTTGGAAGCTTGTAAAAAGCAAAGAACCGGGGTGGGGGATGAATTGTTATTAATGTTACTACAGACTAGTTCTGTCAGAGGCTTTTAGCTTTTTAGATACACTTAAAAATACTTAGTTGGTTACAAGAATATTTCAGAGGTGCCCAGATGATTCTGGTACGGCACTCTTTGAAATCTTAGTTACTCAGTTATTTAGGACAATGCAAAGCACACAAACATAGACATATAAATTCCTGATGTGAAGTCTGTCTAAACACTCTTTTCTTATGCTAAATTCCCAAAGCCAAAGCACTGGCTTCCTGTCCTCGAACTCACCAAACTCCTGAGAAGTCTTACAAGGATCTGCAGTCATCTTGGTGCAGCAAACACCATTGCTGCATGTCCTCCTCCATGCTTCCAGCGACAGCCCTCTAGATCCCACCCACCTGGTGTACTGATTGGTTGCCTGGAGTTCACCAGCCTGTCAGTCAAAACAAGGATTCACTTCCTGAACTCTTTAGAGGGTGGTCACTACAGCACCTCTTAAAAGCATCACTTATAGCCAACAGTTAGTATTGATGACTAGTATTAGTAGGTAAAAGATTCCTCATAAGTGAGTGGTAGCAGGACATGCTGACATGGTACTGACTGTAGCCATGTTTCCTTGGACATCTTAAATATTAGAATACATTGAAGCATTAGGGTATATAATTAAGATTAAATATTTACTAGTTGTTTTATTGTTTGATTTATATCCATGGGATCAGAACATATTACAACATTTTTTTCCTAAATGATAATAGTCCTTTCTTTAAGGGATGTTCAATTGTCCTCTGCTAATAGTCCACTGGCCTCAAATGGTGGACTAACCTGGGCTAGTTGGTCGTGTGGATATGGGGAAAGGTGCCCAAACCCAGGCTAGCCAAAAGCTGTTAACCTTACTTTGAAACCCTGGTCGTAGCCCAGGTTGGTTGGCTGGAACATTACATTAACCTGAGTTAACTGCTGTGTGGCTGCTGCCAGCTGAAAACCCAACGCGGACACCGCCTCTCCCTCCCAGCCCTAATATGGCACCATAGAGTCCTATAGCAGGAGCGGATGTCAGGGAAGGGATGCACTGCCCTGCAGAGCTGGTCAGATGTCTCCCAGTTCAGGGCAGCCCCAGCAGTAGGCTGCCCGGTAACCCATTCCATCACATGCATCAGCCACATCCAGAGAGCCCCTGGTGGCGCAGTGGTAAAACTGCCGCCCTGTAACCAGAAGGTTACAAGTTCGATCCTGACCAGGGGCTCAAGGTTGACTCAGCCTTCCATCCTTCCGAGGTCGGTAAAATGAGTACCCAGAATGTTGGGGGCAATATGCTCAATCATTGTAAACCGCTTAGAGAGCTCCGGCTATAGAGCGGTATATAAATGTAAGTGCTATTGCTATTGCTATTGCTATCCACCCACACACCTGCTGTCATACGCCAGCTATCTGCTGAAAGGGATGGACATCTATGTGGCAGTGAGCACTTGTGAAGGGAAGGGGCATCTCCCTGGGTCCACCGGTGTAGTGGATTAGCAGCACCCTAGCATGTCTGCACTTGCATTCACAGCCCTGGCTGGCTCCCTGTGCAGGCTCAATGCCTTGCAGTGCGGGGGTGGGTTCAGTATGCTGGTGTGGCCAAACAAAGGTTGGAGGAGAGTTGCAACCCAGGATGGGACAGGAAAACAATATTGACAACTTTGTTAAATACACACTACTGAGGCTTGTAGGAAAGAGGTTAATTTTCACAGTTGTTAATAAGCAAGTGGTTATCACGTGCAAAAGTTGAATGTTAAATTTCATCGTTCATATGTGACATTTTTTTCAAAATTTCTGATAACAGGATCAGTGGAAACAGAACAAATGCTTCTCCCATTAAACTTGATGTAGATTAACACAGACAGAATGTGTCAAAGGATTTGACCGTTAAGCTTTACTCATTCTCTCTAGCTGTGTGATGTGCTTGTAGGATTGGAGTCTAGTTTAAGGCCAGAGTGTACTTTCTAGGTCCTTATCCAGAATTACCTTATTTACCCAAATAGAAGACAACTCTGAATTTAATATGCCCCCCTTAAAGACTACAGGTTAAATAGAGGCTGTACCTGTATTTACCCAAAAGGAAGAGGACTCTGGATTTAAGACAACCCCCAAATTCTTACATCAAATAATTTGGAAAAAGCTAGTCCTGGATTTGAGTAAATATGGTATTTATCCCAATTTATCCTGTTGAAAGCAAAATCTGATGTTTTGCTTTCATCGACTTTGCGTTTAGAGCTGTTGCTAGATGGATTGCATTCTTGGCCATTTGGAGTATCCAGATTTCCTGTTCAAAATTTACACCAGATTTGTTATGTAACTGTCTGGAAGGAGTAGTGTTTTGTTTAACTACTGCAGTTCTCATGTCTTCGAAATGCTGATCCCTGGCAAATTTAGCATAACCATAGGAATATTATCAATCAAATTATTTCAAAAACATCAGTTTAGCAACTGCATCCCTGCTTTGAGTTCTGAACTTCCAAACTACTAGAGTAGCCCAGACGCACTTATGAGCCATATCTATTTCAGCAAGTTTGGCAATGTTAACAGCTAATTTTTGTTTAATATTCCAGTTGGACAAGACAGCTGTTCTACTAATACATATTTGAGTTTGATACAGCTATTTCAAACTCAATTGGAATACTCTCCTATTGTCTCTTTGACTGTAAGCAATCTCACATCCTTATCAAGGTGTCAAGATTGTAAGCCTCACTACTTTTTAGTGAACATTAGATTAATATCACGAAAGTGGCAAAATTCAGCCAAATTTGAATACTTCTAAGACCTATTGATAATCAATGGGAGTGCAGGCACAAGCTTAACTCTAATGAGATTTAGAAGGTCATGGCTTCAGTTGGATTGAATGATTGCTTGGGCAACCATTGGTTGGTTGGTTGGTTGATTTAAAGTTTGAGAAATTTTAGAATGAAGCCCATGTCTGAATAGCTGGAGGTTGCCATATTAAATTTTCGTATGCAGCTTTTGCTCAAAAACATTCAGTTTTAAAAACAATATAACATATATTTTAAATTAAAAATATAGTCTATTTGCTACTTAGCAATTTTTTATAGTACTCTGAATATTCCAAGTGGAGGACAATCTGTGTGAAGAGCATATGCAACTGTAAAAATCCAGTTAAATCTATCTGCCTGTGTGGAACTAATTGACACTTAGCATTAAAGTAGCTGGCACTATTAAGCTCTTCTGCTGAGCTTAAAAGTCTCTCTAAAACCTTGAGGAAGGGGATGGCTACAGCTCAGTGTCTGTGTCTTTTAATGTAATTTGGATTAAAGCACTATATCTGGACACAGCTTTGATTTTTGTCAAGGGACAACACAGAATGGCTGCTGGCCAACTTATTTTAGAAAATATGGAAAGTGGTTCATCTGACAATGTAGCAAAATTGCAAAAATTCTTTTTCTCTTGAAACCAGCAGTATGTTTGCCTTCTAGCTATTTATAAACCACTTGCTTTCAACTCTAACCATATTTTCTTCTTGTAATTGTGTCAATATCCTTGGCAAATCTGTTTCAGTAGAACTTAAAACAATAATTCCCAAACTTTTCCTTTATACAGACCACTACATAGCCATTGGAAGCTTTTGTGGACCACTATGTGAGCATGTAACCTGCTTTAAACATTTTTAACAAAGTCTATGGCTGATGGAAGTCAAATATATTTATCAAGCAGTATTAAACACAGCTGTTTGTAATAATTATACTAATTCACAAACATATTGTACTCATCACAGTACATTTACCTGCAGTAGGCCTTCTAGGGGGAAAAAGATAACACTTGCCTAATGAATATGAATACAAAAGAGGTACATGGGGATATTATCCCACCCCATGGACACCCTGCAGTAGCCTCATGGAACACCAGTGGTCCATGGACCACAGGCTGGAAACCTCTGACTTAAAACATTTAATGAATCTATACTTGTATTGAAAGAGCATTTATACAACCCCACAAGAAAAGTGTGAAAGTACCCTCCAAAGTGGGCATAAAACATGCTTGTAAGTGCACCTCGATCTGGACAAAGGTCACAACAGCAGGAAAAGCAAAGTAAAGGGAGGAAGCAGGGACAAACCAACTCATTCCAGGTACACTAAATGGCCAGACTAGGGATTAATGTGAGATACTTGTTGAAACACTTTTGTAAATTGTGTGTTTGAAGAACTTTTGCTTTGTACAAATGTGTAAATTTAGAACAAGGCCACTCTGAATTCCTACTGACAATGCACAGACTTCTGAATGTTACCCGTTTGGACACTACAGATCAACTGAACACTGACCTGCAACATGTTAGTAGTGCCAAAAATCCTTTTTGTCCCCCCCCCCCCTTCTAGTCTCAAAATATGTTTGTTCTATGACTAGGCTAGAGAGATGGTGGGTATTCATAGACATGAATAATGCTTTCCTCTTTATTCTTGCTGGAGGGTAAGGTTTTCATGAGAAACATGCCATCTGAGCTGAGTACTTATTATTTATTTAAAGTATTTATAGCTCACGACTCCAGCACACTGCTGCACAGGGCACCTTACAATAAACCATAAAACAAAGTAATTATGAGAAAAACAATAAAATATGATAAAACATAATAAAACCCACTAAATGACAGCAAGATAAAATAGTAAATAGGTGAGATTAAATGAGACAAAATAGCAGTCTGGACTAAAACTGTATTCACAAGTTGCACAGAGACATGTTGCTTTCATTTATTTTATTTATTTATTTTTATACCACCCCTTCCAATTTGGCCCATTGCCTCATGGCAATGAGAAAGAGAATACATGCCTGGTCCTTTGGCTATTTAGCTGCAAAGAGGCAGTGCAAATGTCTTGTAGGGAGAAGAAGAGAACTTCTTGAATCTGATTGACATAGTTAATTCCTCATCTTTGCCACTCCCTGTTCCCCCACCCCATGTTTTATATTACCTTTTGGGCTCTCTTCTTGTGTCTCTATTTTCCATTCCTCTTTCCCTCAGTCCCTTTGGTCAGTCTCTGTTGGTCAAGTGGAAGCTTCTTACAGGATAGCCACTGTTTTTGAGAGGATGTGTGTGTTTCCCTCACAATGTGTGTGTTCAGCCTTTTTGATGATTGGATTGATAACAGACAAAGAGGTTGTTCACACGACCAATACCAGGGTGGGAAGTGGGGAAGGCAGGGTTAAACCTGCCTTCCCCCAGACTATCAATGTTTGTGTCCTCGGTCCATGTGCCGCATGCCCACACGATCGCACTGCCAGGAGCAGCGTGGATCACTCTCTTTGCCCTTTTGTGAATGCATTCCTTTATTGTCATTAGTGGCACGTTGATGGTCTAAATAAAATAGGAACTCTTCTAATTTACAAAAGCTTTCCTTTGGTTTGTTGGGGCTACTTTGGCACAGTGGGGAAATGGCTTGACTACCAAGCCAGAGGTTGCAGGTTCGAATCCTCGCTGGTATGTTTCCTATATTGGGCAGCAGCGATATAGGAAGGTGCTGAAAGGCATCATCTCATACTGTGCGAGAGGAGGCAATGGTAAACTCCTCCTGTATTCTACCAAAGACAACCACAGGGCTCTGTGGTCGCCAGGAGTTGACACCGACTCGACAGCACACTTTACCTTTACACTTACTGACCATAAACTACCAAATACATAGCTACTTATATTTTTCAACTCGCAAGTATTACTTGGGGGATAGTAAATGTCCAAAACCTAAACATATCAACTGCCATATGCCAACTACACCCCACTCTCACCCTCAAGGCAGTAGGGGTACTACCCAGTTTATGTTCTAAGATATTTTTCAAGTGTTTAGTCTCTTTGGTGTCTAATAACCTTTCCTCCATAATGAATCCCTATGAGGATTCATTACACACCAAATAGTCTGAACACCTCAAATACCTAAAAAATAAACTGAGTGTGTGTGTGTGTGTGTGTGTGTGTGTAGTTGACACATGGCAGTTGACAGTTGGCAGTTGTCACTGTCCAATGGTAGTCAAAATGAACAGAAGAAACAAAGACCTATAATGAACTCTCATAGGGATTCATTATGAGGAAAGGTTATCAAATCAAATCTTTATTGTTACGGTCATTCAACAAGCAAAACACAAGGAAAGTTTATTAGACATCAAAGAATCTAAACATTTCAATATTCCTAAAAATTAAAATGAGTACCCCACTGCCTTGCAGGTGGCAGGGGTGTCGTTGGCACATGGCAGTTGGCAGTGTCAAAACACACTCAAAATGAACAGAAGAAATGAAGGTGTGCAATGAATTCTCATAGGGATTCATTATGAGGAAAGGTTGTTACACACCAAAGAATCCAAACACTTGAAAAATGACTGCACATTTTGCTCCATAACTCTACTTCTACAAGGGCTAGAGCTTAGCCTTAAAAAAAAAAGTTGGGGATCTGTTTTAGGGTTAGGATATGGCAACTTTGAATCTCCATTATTTCCTATGGTGGAAATGTTCAAAATCAGTAAAAACTAAAGAAAATAATTAAAAATCAGCCAAGTGTCCCACTGCCTTGAAGTTTAGGTGGTAGGTGGCACCCATGGGGACCTACCCACCACCCAAATTTGGTGCCCCTAGGACCTTGTTAAGTGGACTGAATTTATCCAAATCCAAATCAAATCAAAGCAAATGCAAATTGAATCTGGGGTGATTTGGATACAAAACAAATCAGGGGTGATTTGTTTTGGGCACAAATCGAATAAAAAAAATAGATTTGTGCATATCCCTAAAAATCAGGACCTGTAACAGAATCCCCCAACCCTAATGTCCATTTCTAGAATAGGGTACAAGCAGCCCAATTCCTCACTCAGCTTTCTGTTCTCTCTCACCCCCCAACCCCAATTACTAATTTCATTGTTCTGTAGCTCCTGGAGGCCTCTGTGTGTATTCATTCCTTGTCAGGCTGCTGGGTGGTGGTGTCCTTTTAACTGGCCACTTTATCTACTTCTGTGTACCTAGGGAGTTCCTGAGTATGTAGAAACCATTCCTTTATTTTTGAGTGGCCCTGTTTCTTGTTGAAACTGATAGACACTCAACCACCTGTCAAACTGGATGGATGGGGTAGGGAGGTAAGGGCAAGAACCTAAAAAGGCTTTGGACCTTTCTATAGTGTTAGGGGAAAACAGAAGAGCTGGTCTGAATCAGCAGCAACAGCTTGAAAAACAATAATTTTCACCTGAATGATGGAGCTGGGTAGCCTTGCTTTGAAGGAGAGCAAGTTGTCTTTTTATGTATTTGTTTGCAAGTTGTGTTTGTATTTAGTTGTCTTTTTTCAACCCCCAAATTGTGAGGGAGTTATATATATTGGAGTGCAGACAACATTAAAAAAACAAAAACAAAGTAAAAGTTCACAAATTGGTGGGATATTGTTGCAGTTATAGGGTGAGAAGTGGGATAACCTTGGTGGACTATGTCACGAACTCTGGCTTTCGACCTATGACATTCGCAGAGTCACTTTCTACATAGCATGAATGTGCTATGGAAGTGGAAAATAAACATTAACACAATATTGCAGCAGGAGTACTGCAATTATGTGAAAAATACATTGACTTGAAAGGTTGCTTGACTGATCCATACATTTAGATAAACAAGGGTGACACACATGTTTGCAACATACATGTTCTGTGTAAGAATTCTTACGTATGCCTACTTAAAAAAATATTATTCTTGCTTCTGAACTTATTCCAGCTTCTGAATCTACCCCTCCAGACATCTTATATCTCTCATCTATGTCGTAGGTGAGCATGTGGAGAGTCTTATGTACAGCTGTGTCTCCGTATACATCTCACTGTTTTGCACAAGGATCAATGAATTAACATTCCTTTTAAAACAAAAGTGTACCACCTTTTCCTCCACTCCCTTATTCAGTGGTAACCTTTCTCGTTTGCCCACTGAGTCAAATTATGACATAAGAGTCCCATATCTTAGCCATGACAAAAGTTGTGCTTTTGCATTTACAGATGAAACTTGGAAAATTAGAATATTGTGCAAAAGTCCATTAATTTCAGTAATGCAAATTAAAAGGTGAAACTGATATATGAGACAGACGCATTACATGCAAAGCGAGATAAGTCAAGCCTTAATTTGTTATAATTGTGATGATCATGGCGTACAGCTCATGAAAACCCCAAATCCACAATCTCAGAAAATTAGAATATCACATGGAACCAAGAAGACAAGGATTGAAGAATAGAACAATATCGGACCTCTGAAAAGTATAAGCATGCATATGTATTCAGTACTTGGTTTGGGCCCCTTTTGCAGCAATTACTGCCTCAATGCGGCGTGGCATGGATGCTATCAGCCTGTGGCACTGATGAGGTATTATGGAAGACCAGGATGCTTCATTAGCGGCCTTCAGCAATTCTGCATTGTTTGGTCTCATGTCTCTCATCCTTCTCTTGGCAATGCCCCATAGATTCTCTATGGGGTCAGGTCAGGCGAGTTTGCTGGCCAATCAAGCACAGTACACTGTATACTTTTCAGAGGTCTGATATTGTTCTATTCTTCAATCCTTGTCTTCTTGGTTCCATGTAATATTCTAATTTTCTGAGATTGTGGATTTGGGGTTTTCATGAGCTGTACGCCATGATCATCACAATTATAACAAATTAAGGCTTGACTTATCTCGCTGTGCATGTAATGCGTCTGTCTCATATATCAGTTTCACCTTTTAATTTGCATTACTGAAATTAATGGACTTTTGCACGATATTCTAATTTTCCGAGTTTCACCTGTAAATGCCCATTGATGGATGGTCTTTAGTAAGTACACTGTCTTCATAGAGTAGGCTTCCCAAAAAATTCCCACAACCTGGGGCTGCAGATCATTGTGAAATACAACACATGGAAGCATGAAGATAGTGAATTCCATTTTTTTTAACGAACATGTACAATTGAGCTGAATGCAACTGATGCATTATTTGTGGATTTGTAAGTTTGTTGCTCTGTTTTAAGATAACATTTGATAATTTGATCCCCACCCCACCCCCGTATAGTTAACATTTAACGATCAATAATGGTGCTCCTGCTGGTAAAATTGAAGGCTGGATGCGTCCCTTGCGCAGCCAATCTTGGATGTACTTCTTCAAAGTCTCCAAGTCAGGCTGTGACACAGAATAAATATGATTAAATGATCTTGGCTCAGCGCTGTACATCAATGAGACAATTGTATAGACAGTATGAAAGGAGAGTACAGTACTTTTCAAAGACAGTTTGGAACAGGGATGAACATTTGCAGGCTGTGGCATTCTGCAGACCCCTGAGAGATTTTTGTACAACCTACAAGCTTCTTTTAGCATTCACATAATCCAAACAGTTTTCTAGGCTTCAAAATTATATATGTACATTTCAAAATGTGAAAGGCTCAGAACCAAAGTAGTTTAAGAAAGCCATAATTTCATGTGTTTAAGCTATTTCTACAGAACCCACCCACAGGAGTATGCTGACCAACTTTGATATCATCCAATACATTAACTTGCAGCAGGGGAGGGAGAGAGCATTTTAACCCACAACAATACTTTTTCTTCCCTTCACAGTCCTATCCCTGAACAATTTTTCTCATCCCCAACTTACCAAGGGCAGTGGCCCACCCCTCAAGCCCCCATCTTGACAGGTTTTAATTTTTTTTTTTAAAAAAAAGCTGCTGTGGCAGCAGTAGCTGTGGGGAGGGGGGCAAGGGGAAAGTTCCCCCTTTTGCTCCTTAAAGATCACAGTTGCCGGCAGCAGTCTGCAGCCTGTTTCTGGCTTTCCTTCCATGTGTAGGAAAGCTGGAAATGGGCTGCAGACAGCAGAACTGGTACAGTCACTTGAGAGGAGGGGAAGCGGAAGGATCTCAGCCACCCCCATCCCGCCACACTGCACAGCAGCTGGCTTTTGGACGTTAAAAAGGGGGCAAATCCCTCTGTGCCCAGCCGGCGGGGGGGGGGAGTGGCAGCCTGGCCAGGGAGAGGGGGGAATGGAGTGCCAGTCGGGCCCTCACGCAGGTACCTGCCCCCATAACAGCCCCCACTGCCACCCATCCTTTGCCTGCCCAGGTGCTGCAGCATTGGCTGTGTCCATGCCCTCTCAAGGACCATTCCTTGTCTATTTGGCCAGGGCAATGGATGTTCAAAGCTGCCCTGGAGTCATGGGCCCATCACAATGTCATGCCCTCTCCCCAGGGCAAGCAGGTAACACCCATGCCACTGGGACCACGAGGGAAGGGAGAGAAATAGACAAGACAGTCTTGCTGCAGGGAGTGGATGCCAGGGTACAGCCCCTGAAGTCCAGCTTCTACTGCATCCACACGGATGGTGAGGACTATGAGAGAAATAGTCCTCACAGCACCTGACTCCATTGTACCCCTACGGAGAGGTGCCATCATCTATATAGCTGACCACTCCTGGGAACCCCTTCTACTGGAACTCCACCATTTTTATGCAAATGTGTTTATAATCTTGAGCTGTCAATCAAAATAATCTGTTGATGTGAATTGGTGTGGACAGAAAAGTCAGTTGAGAGTTGGTGGTTTGGGTCTGGTTTAGGACAGAATAGTTTAGGAGACATCTCTGGATAGGAATTGTTCTGTGACTCAAAGAATAAGGGCAGAGTGGCTGTGAAAGTGCCTGGTTTGGACTTTCAATTAAAGAGTACCTTGCAACAAAGTAACCTGTAACTTTGTAACATCAACAAGTACAATACCCTGCAGCCTTGTAGAGATAAACAAAAACTCAGAAATACCTGTTAGAAGTAAATGTTGCTTTTTTTTTTTTTAATCTCTGGTCTGTGTGAGTTCTGTCACTTCCCTACTAATGCTACGCAATGCTACGTTCACCAACATAGTGAGACTGAAAGGAATCTAAACTTACCTTTCCTTTGCTACCAGTTTTTTTTTTTGTTAAATATTAAAAAAACCTTATATACCTGTAAAATATACTGAACTGTCTTTATATATAACCGCAGCTAGGATTCTTTATGCTTTATATTGGAAAGTTAATTTAATTCCATTATTAGATGAATGGCAACCTAAGCTTTGGGAATATGCATCAATGGCCAAGATTACTTCATACATAAAGAACAAATCAGAGGATAAATTTGTTTTAACGTGGGAACAGTTTATACATTATAATTTGGTATGTGATTTAACTCCACATCCAAGACTTGGATTTTCTTTGTAAATAAGGCCACAAGTTTTCTATTTTCAATCCTGATGTTTAAATATGTAGATATGTTATTTAACTTTCATTGAGTTAGAATGAAATAAGAGGAGACATAGAGGTGACTCTCACGATTAGTGAGACTCACCGAGAGCGGGTTTGCGGGGGCCCCACAGACGATCACCCACAGAGCCCTGGGCGGCCAGATCGGCCAACCACATGACTGCTGGCTCCATCATGGAGCCAGCGGGGGCTGCGAGGGATCAGGGGCCGCATGGCCCCTGGAAGTTCCAGGATGCCCCGTGAGATTGCACGGAGCATCCTGGAGAGACCCCCAGGGCCGAGAGGTTTGTTTCAGCCACCCAGCGGGGGTCTTCTTGTGTGTTGCCATGGTGCGGAGCCGCGCCACAGCAACACACGATCACAAAGATGAGGTTAACGGAGTGCTTGCTCCATTAACCTCGGCTAAGGGGAGGGGGAATTAGGCGGGTTTGCTGCCAGGAGGCGTGCGGCTCCCGTGGCAGCACACGGCCACCAAAAAGTGGGCTCCCTTAGCCCGCTTTTTGGCAAGCGTGAGAATTGCCTCATGATGTGGAAGCAGAATCCAAGTTGATGTATTAGGTAACTGTGAGATGTGCTTCCCCCCCCACCCCCGTTTCTTTTTTGATGTTTCTTTGTTGTCTGAAAATAAAGATAAATAATGAAAAAAAGAGTTTTTATAATTTTTCCTGATAGCAGCATGTGGAAAACGTCAATAAAGCCTAAGAAATTGCTACAAGGTTGATTTTCCTCAGAACACAGAGACAGGAAACAGAGGGTAGCAATAAATGGACAGTTCTCACAATGGAGGGAATTAAAAAGTGGGGTCCTCCAGGGATCTGTACTTGGACCAGTGTTCTTGTTTGTAAATGATCTAGAAGTTCAGGTAATCCACAAAGTGGCCAAATTTGCAGATGACACTAAACGATTTAGGGTAGTGAAATCCACAATGGATTATGAGGACCTGCAAAAAGATCTCTCCAAACTGGGCGAGTGGGTGACAAAATAGTAAATGCTGTTCAATGTAAGCAAGTGTAAAGTGATGCATATTGGGGCAAAAATCCCCAACTTCACATATACGCTGAAGGGATCTGAGCTGTTGGTGACTGAACGAGAGAGATCTTGGGGTCGTGGTGGACAGCTCATTGAATGTGTCGACTCAGTGCTTTTTCAACCACTGTGAAAAAGGAGAATTCCATGCTAGGAATCATTAGGAAGGGGATTGAAAATAAAAATGCTAATATTATAATGTCCTTATACAAATCTATGGTGCAGCCACATCTGGAGTACTTTGTACAGCTTGGGTCACCATATCTTAAGAAGGATATTGAACAGCTGGGAAAGGTGCAGAAGAGGGCAACCAAGATGATCAGGGGCCTGGAGCACCTTCCTTATGAGGCAAGGCTACAACACCTGGGGCTCTTTACCTTGGAAAAGAGGCAACTAAGGAGAGACATGTTCAAGGTGTATAAAATTATGCATGGAGTGGAGAGGGTAGACAGACAAATTTTTCTCCCTCTCATACAACACTAGAACTATACCACCCCGAAACTCCACACAGGTATAAATCCAATAAATAAATACTTCTGGTTCAGTGGTAAGTTCCCACTCACACTTTTAGATTTTCTAGCCACAAACAATTAATACAAAATATAACTTTACATCTGTTACTAAGCACAGGCTTGAAAGCATATCATGTCCTGGCTTAATGCAGGTGGCCAGCCAGATGAAAGATGTGTACTTGGTCTCTTTCTTAAGTAACAGTTCAATATTGCCCTTGTTTGTTGGCATACCAGGGAAAGATGTCTGTAACAGATTGTCTCATTGATCAAGTTCTTAGAATTTCTCCTCCTGTTTTTAGTGCATCTGACCTAAGTTCATAAGAGGTGAAATGAAGCCTAGGTAACACAGCAATGTGTTATCCTATTCTGCCTTTAAATACAAAAGGAAACAAATCCCAGATTAGTAGTGTGTCCTTAGCTTGGTATTCTGTCATGAAGCAAAAGCAGTACAGTATTCTAAACATATCCCATCACAATCAATCAATACATAAGCACTGGCTTTTTAAACTGACTGCCATGTCTTACCTCTGAGATTCTGGCAAATTAAGGCATATCTTAATGTGATATGTCAATGTACCACAAAACAAATATCTCCTAAAATGAATTATTTGTAGTGATTTGACCTTGCAAACCATTCCACATGTTAAATGTGTTTTCTAGAGTCCAGGAAAAATCAGATCCACAGATATGCTATGGGAGCTCAACTTCTAAAGGGGTTATATGCTGTTAGATTAAAATCATATTCGCTGCCACCACCACCATGGCTGCTTGTTCCTCAGGCCGCTGACAGGCCTGAGCCCGTCTCTTGCCTGCCTATCTCCCTTTGCCAATGGCCTCAGTAACCCCAAACAGCAGCAGTGGTTGACTGGGCCCTTCCTTGCCACTGCCATGGCCACTCATTCCCCTCAGGTTGCTGACAGGCTCGGGCCTGTCCCTTGCCCTCCCTTCTTTCTCTCTTCCCCTTCCTTCTCTCTCTCTCCTCCACTCGCTCTTTCTCTCAGTCTTTCTTTCCCTCTCTCTCTTCCTGAGTTAACAGATCTTGTTCATCTTGTTTCCTCATCTAATTCACACAATGGCAGCCTCCTCCTGAAGGGGCTCTTTCCTCCCTCATGGCTCCTCTCTTTGCAGACCCCTGCTCACTATCCTATATCTCTCCTCTCCTCTCCTCTCCAATCAAGAACATCTTCCGACCAGTAAAAGTTGCATTCCAACTGACCTTAACTATCACAGGCTCCTCCCCCTATCTGCATATGGAATCCCCACTGCCCAATCAAGTGCTTCTGCTTGCGAACTCTTGTGAGAGCTGTCACACATGGGATTAGCCATGGGTACACCTTAGAGAGAGATACTATATATTTAAAAAGTTAAAATTTGAGATAAGGTCAGTAGAAATTTCATCCTGGAGAGAATCTATCCATGTGGTTGCTAGGAGTCGATACCAACTTGATGGCACTTAATCAATCTGTAAAAATTGTGCAGTGCATGTTGCATTAAGTTTGGACACACTAACAAAATCATCAGTCACCCCTCAGAAAGGTATACATCACAGGATAGGAAATGACTACTCACTGCAGATAGAGCATAGATCTGCCCTTTAAACCTGCATGAACTATGCCAGCTGGAACACCTTAGGGTTGACCTGAAGGATGACGGCTCTGAGTATGAGGAGGAGCCAGGATCTCCTAATGCATGTGGCTTAGTACCTGCCCATGCCCAAGGTTCAGTAAGCTGCAAGGTGGGCTTCAAGCAGTGAGTCAGAGTTCAAGCAACTCAGAACTGTAGGCCTCAGGAAGGCAGGGTCTAGGCAGCTGAGGTGCAGGCTCACAAGAGGAACTGTTGTATCGGCATATTGTATAGCTTCCAGGGACCACACCCTTTCCTTATCTTCCTAGAGAAGCTCTACTTCTGAGGAGACCTCCAAGTTGCCATCCCCCTCTTCTGGAGACCCATTGCAAAGAAAGCCCTGAACTGCCAAGTGTTCACTCTGAATTCAAAGCTGGTCTCAGCCTGGGTCTGGTGCCACTTCCACTTCTAGGGACTTGGGGACAAGGGGATGAGTTTGGGGTAAAAGCCTGAACAAATAAAAAGATATTGAGTTGTTTTTTAAAAGTAGCCACAGATGTCAAAGAGTGGACATTCACTGGGAGAGCATTCCAGAGCCTGGGGCCAATAACTGAAAAGGCCCTGTCCTGCATGCATGACAATTTAGCAGAGACCCCTCTGACAACCATATTGAGCAGACCAAAACCCCTGGGAGTAGGAGGTCCTTCAGGTATCCAGGGCCCAAACCATTAAGGGCTTTAAAAGGTAATAACTGGCACCTTGAATTAGATCTGGAAATGAATTGCAGTATGTCCAAACTTGATGCAACATGCACTACACAATTTCTACTGACCTTACCCCAAATTTTAGCTTTATAAATAAACAGTATCTATCTATATAGACAATTCTCTTAGACATACCCATCACTAATCCCATGTGTGGCAGCTTTTGTGAGAGTTCGCAAGCAAGCTTCCGGGAGGGGGAGAGGAAAGTTGAGGAGAAGATAAGGACAATGGGTGGGTGGGTGGGGAGAGAAAATGGCCGGTGGGCAGAGAAAAAGTGGCGCCTGGAGAAGGGGGAGAGGAAAGCAGTGGAGAAGATAGGGCCAATGGGCGGGCGGGGAGAGAAAGCGGGGGGGGGGGAGAAAAAGCAGTGCCAGGGGAAGAGGAAAGCGGTAGAGAAGATAAGGCCAATGGGTGGATGGGGAGAGAAAGGGGCCTGGGGAAGTGGAGAAAAAGCATCGCCCAGTGGAGGGGGAGAGGAAAGCGATGTTGGGGGGAGGGGAGAAAGAAACTGGCTGGGGGCCAAGAACGAGGAAGAACTAGAGGCACAGATGCTTTGCTCCCGGGCCAGCTAGATTATCTCTGTATATAATTCTCTAAGGCATAACTGTGGCTTATCCCGTTCATGAGCAGAAGCACTTGATTGGGCAGTGGGGATTTCATATGCAGATAGGAGGGGGAGCCTGGGAGAGCAGAAGCACCATGGTGATTGGGCAGTGGGGATTTGATATTCAGATAGGGAGGAGGAGCCTGTGGTGGAGCCTGTGGCACCGTGGTAATTGGGCAGTGGGGATTCCATATGCAGATAGGAGGGAGGAGCCTGTGATGATTAAGGTCAGCTGGAATGCAACTGTTACCTGTTGGAAGATGTTCTTGATTGTAGAGGAGAGGAATCTATATATAAGCATAGGGGCAGTGGTCTATGAAGAGAAGGGTCGTGAGGGAGGAAAGAGCCCCTTCAGGAGAAGGAGGCTGCCGTTGTGTGAATTAGATGAGGAAACAAGATGAACAAGATCCGTTATGTCAGGAAGGGGAAGAGAGGGAAGGAAGGAAGGAAGGAAGGAAGGAACAGAGGGAAAGAAAAACAGGGGAAGAGTGAGTGGTGGAGAGAGAAAGAGAGAAAAAGAAGGGAGGGGGGAGAGAGAGAGAGAAGGAAGGGTGAGGGACAAGCTTGTCAGTGGCCTGAGGGGAACGAGCGGCCATGGCGGTGCCTATTGGCAGCAAGGAAGGGCCCAGTCAACCACTGCTGCTGTTTGAGGTTACCGAGGGCATTGGCGGAGGGAGGCAGGCGGGCAAGGGACTGGCTTGGGCCTGTCAGTGGCCTGAGGGAAGCAAGCGGCCATGGTGGTGGTGGCAGAGAGGAAGGGCCCGGTCAACCACTGCTGCTCCTATGGAGAGAAGTAGGAGCAGGGCTCGGGTGAGGGTGGGTAGGTCTCTGAGGATAGGAGGCTGCAACTTGGCTAATAGGCACCAGCAACACTGCAGCCGCAAACAAGAGATGTGAGGAAGATGGAATAAAGGGATAGAGGTTTGACCAAGAGGGGTGAGGGGGATGGAAGCAACTGGATGGAGGAAGAGGAGCAGGAGTGCAGCTCAGTGAAGGTGGAGAGATCTCTGAGGTAGGGGGGCTGTGAGTGAGAGGGGATCTGGGGTGAGGGGAGCAATCAAGTACTAGCGCGCTGATGCTCTGCACGGGTTAAGCTAGTTTCTTTTATTCCATACTAGTAACTTTAAGCCCGTTAAATTAACGGACGCTAGTAGACCGCTATTGTGTCCTCTGGCCCTCCTCTGGGCGAGGCAGCAGCTCTGCCGCCGCCTCGCTCACACTGCATTGCACCGCGTCCTCTGGCCCTCCTCTGGGTGAGGCAACGGCTTCCCCTCCCTCCCACCCCACTCTCTTGCCCTCCCTCCCCCTTTCTACCCCTCTCTCTCATCCTCCCCTCCCTCTTGGCCTCCTGCCCCAGTCCATCCTGCCCTCCCCCCGTCCCCCTGCCCCCTCCCTCTTACCCTTCCCCCTGCCCCCCTCCCTCTTGCCCTCCCCCTCCCCCTCCCCCATCTGGCTTCCTCTCCCTCCCACTCTCTTGCCCTCCCTCCCGCTTTCTACCCCTCTCTCTCACCCTCCCCTCCCTCTCAGCCTCCTGTCCCAGTCCATCCTGCCCTCCCCCTGCCCCACTCCCTTTTGCCCTTCCCCCTCCTCCTGCCCCACTCCCTCTTGCCCTTCCCCCTCCCCTGCCCCACTCCCTCTTGCCCTCCCCCCTCCCCTGCCCCCTCCCTCTGGCCCCTCCCCTCCCCCTGCCCCACTCCCTCTGGCCCCTCCCCCTCCCCCTGCCCCACTCCCTCTGGCCCTCCCCCCGCCCCCTGCCCCACTCCCTCTGGCCCTTCCCCCCGCCCCCCTGCTCCACTCCCTCTGGCCCTTCCCCCCGCCCCCCTGCTCCACTCCCTCTGGCCCTTCCCCCTCCCCCTCCATTTTGAAAGTTCTACTTATCAGGCCTGCTGCTTCCTTCACACGTTCCACATCCCGTCGGTTCCCAAGGCGCTTCTTTCCTCCCAACGTCGCGGTGGCAGCGGGCTGTTGGCTTGGATGAGTCCAAGTGGCGCCCAGTCCTCGGCTTCACCGCGGATCACAGCAGCTGGCGGCCCATGTTCTGGGGGAGGGAGAGCTCTTCCCTCCTCCTCCTTCTTCGGAGCGAGGTGTATAGCACCTTCCCAGCCACCCCCGCTCTGCAGCCTCCTCATTGCACAGCACAGGGGACGGTGGCTCTTGCCATCTCTGGCCTCCCCGGGGCCGGGCCGGACCCGCCGCCGCCGTTTCTCTCCTTCCTGCGGCCGGGCCGGGCCAGACCCGCCGCCGTTGCCTCGGCTTTCCCACGGCAGGGCCAGTTCCGCCGCCACCGCCTCTGCCCTCCCCGCAGCCCAGCCGGTCCTGCGGACGCCGCCTCCGGCTTCTCCGCAGCCGGGCTGGCCATCCGGCCAACGTGGCGTCCGGCAGCGGCGTCCGTGTCTCCCTCGGCTCTTCTGCACACGCGCACCACGCATGCCCAGAACGGCCGAGGGAGACACGGACGCAGACACCAGAGACACGGGCGCACACGCTAGGGTTTTATTATATAGGATGACATGCAATTCATCAGCAGTTGCTTTGCTCGTTTAAAATGTCCATAGCATTCTTAAAAGTGAGGGGAAATTGATTACTACATTGCCATTACTGAAGAGCTTTGAGTATAAATCTGCAGCTCCACTTTCTGGAGCAATGACAGTGACACTTCAAGATTGCAGTTAAGTTAGTGTCATGCCCTCTAGTGGGCTCTTCTCTTTTCTTGATCCACATTACTTTGATGGGAATTAACAAGGAAATGTTGTCTTTGGACCATATGTTCACATGGAAGTTAATATCTGACATATGTCATTCTGTATATTTGAAATAGTAGGATTCTTTTCTTAAGAAAGGGATTGGTTCAATTCTCTTGTGTATTCTCTATAACTTTATAAAGTTTTTATAACATGGTTATATGCCTTACATGCTACCCCTTATAATTATGCTCTCTTCTGTTCAGTATATGACCCAATCTAACTTCCCTCACCAGCTCATTTCCTGTCTATTTGTAAGAAATTGGGACATCAGAATTCCCTCTTCCTAAAAGGGAAAAGAGCATTCAGAAGTCTAGGTACTTTGTCTTTTGCTTGGTTTGTTCTGCTCCTCCATGAAAACACACAGACAAGTGGTTAAAAATTAACAGCATTTATTCTCACTCAAATCTTGACAGCTTTCAGCAAACAGCAGTAAGAGACAATTTCAGGGTTCCGGCAGCAAGTTCTTGGCATTGATAAGAAATTTGGCTGTCCGGAAATCAAATACCTTCACACTTTCTCTCGTTCCTTTCTCCCTCCCCTCTCTCCTTACTGTGGTTTCTTGAAGGTGGTGTTCCTTGAAGATCTCTCTGCTTTTTGTTCTCTTATCCCTTATAAACTGTTCCCTTATGTACTGTCTTAGAGTTACCCACTCAAATTTTTGTCTCCCTGTTTGTCTCAATAATCATTGGTCAGAAGAACTCAGACCACGGATGACCTATAGATCAATTGGTCAATCCATATTGTGCGTAGAATTTGTGCAAACTATACCTGCGAAATCTGTATCTAGGTGTTTTAATGAAAGTACCTATAGCACAATTGCATCATATAGAACTTTCTGTGGTTTATGCTTATCCTGTCAAAATGCCATATCCCTTCAAATCACCTTTGAAGTAGAACTCAAACTAAACTGGGAAAGTTGCCAAGATGCATTTGGTTGTGCCCTTCAGTGTACCCCCGAAAGAACACCCTCTGACATTTGGAAACTGCTTGAAACTTCTAAAATAACAGATCATAGTGAAGACAGCAGAGAGGGCATGTTTCTGCCATCATAGGCCCAAAAGTCATTGTCAAGCAGACTGGTCAACCTGGCCATAGAAAAATGCCCTTCCTGGGGTCTAACACATCCCATACGACTCGTACAGGACATATACTCGTATTTATTCCACCAACCCTGCCAGCTTGAAAAATAGCTTGTAGAGGTTATCTTAATCAGAAAAAATGGTCCAAGAGAAATGGTTAAGTACCCGTTCTCAGCCACCCTTTTGATCAAAATTGCAGCTTGATGAAAAATGACAGTTTTTCAGTTAAGAAGTAAACATCAGAATGTAGCATACATCTGGTATGTAATGTCGACTGGTCCTGAAGGACAACTTTCAGCAGTATTCCTCATTTAAGTATTGAATTACTTTACTTCATGAATTACTTTATCAAAGGTCGAATTTATCTGTGCAAGAAGTGGCAGCTGGCAGGGGTGGATCCAGGGCAGGGGCGGTGCAAGGGCACAGTTGCACCCCCTGTGAATTTGGATCCAGGTCGTCAGTTCCTCAGCAGCAGCAGAGTAAAAAGGGGGGGGGGTAACTTCATGCTGTGAGTCCTGCTCTCTCCTAGCAGCAGCAGCAGCAGCAGCAGCAGCAGCAGCAGCAGCAGCCTGATTTGTTCTCCTGAGGTCTTGTGATCCTCCCCTGGTCTGACTGGCCTCTGAATGTACTGCAATGTGCCAGGAGGAGGATGGAGTTGCTGGCTGTTGGGCTTGTCTCCCCTCAGGAAAGTAAAACATTTTCTTCAGCGCTTAAGGCAATGAAACAATTCAGATGATGGCTAGAATGACGCTGGAGGGAGAGTAGTGATAAATCTAACTGATCACGAGCGAAAACCTATCTTAGGGTACTCCATGGCAATGGGGGGCATGAAGAAACGCTTTTGCTTCACCTCCATTGCATCTGCTCAGTGCAGACCAATGGAGCTG
Organism: Hemicordylus capensis; assembly: GCF_027244095.1. Taxonomy (NCBI): domain Eukaryota; kingdom Metazoa; phylum Chordata; class Lepidosauria; order Squamata; family Cordylidae; genus Hemicordylus; species Hemicordylus capensis. The sequence continues at coordinate 118,320,177 of NC_069658.1, read as the reverse complement.
TTCCATGTAGCAAATACGTTGCTGCACACATCCCCCCCTCCCCAGATAATGGGGGAGGAACCATTTACAGCCCATTGTGATCAGTTTGCATGTCACTTTGCAGATAAAGTCATTCGCATCCATGTTGATCTATACTCCAGGGATCTGACTGTTCCAGCAGATGTGCCGTGGGTACCATTTGCTCCTATTGTGTTGGATTCTTTTCAGTTAATGCAGCCTGAGGATGTGGACAAGATTCTGGGCAGTGTGCAGGCAACATCTTGCACTCTTGACCCTTGCCCTTCATGGCTAATAAAATCTGCCAGGGAGGGAATAGGCAGATGGTTGGAGGCTATAATCAATGCCTCATTAAGGGAGGGCAAGCTACCACCATGCCTCAAGGAGGTGATGGTAAGACCCTTATTAAAACATCTCTCCCTTGCTTGCTCCAACCTAGACAACTATAGACCAGTTTTTAACCTTCTCTTCTTGGGCAAGGTGATAGAGTGTGTGATGGTGTCCCAGCTGCAGAGGGCTTTGTATGATACGGATTATCTAGACCCTTTTCAGTCTGTCTTCCGTTCTGGATATGGGACTGAAACTGCCTTGGTTGCTTTAGTGGATGACCTATGCCGGGAGCTTTACAGGGGGAGTGCGTTCCTGTTGGTTCTGCTGGACCTCTCAGCTGCATTTGATACCATCAACCATGGTATCCTTCTGGACCGCCTCTCCAGTATAGGGATTGTAGATACTGCTTTGGAGTAGCTTTGGCCCTTTCTTGGGGAAGGGTTCAGAAGGTGGTGCTGGGAGACTACTGCTCGGCTCTGTGGCCATTGGCCTGTGGGGTTCTGCAGGGCTCAGTTTTGTCCCCCATGCTATTTAACATCTACATGAAACCGCTGGGAGAGGTCATCCGGGGACTTGGAGTGAGTTGTCAGCAATATGCAGATGACACTCAGCTCTATCTCTCTTTGTCACCTGATGCTAGGGAGGTAGTGTATGTCCTGAATCAGGGGCTGGAGGCAGTATGGGTTGGATGTGGGCTAACTGAGACTGAATCCAGGCAAGACAGAGGTACTGTTGGTCAGTAGGAGAGCCAATCGGAATGAGGAGATTCTACTGGTTCTGGATGGGGTTGCACTCCCCTTGAAAGAGAGTACGCAGCTTGGGGGTATTGCTGGACCTGGCTCTGCATTTGGAAGCTCAAGTGGAGACAGTGGCCAGGGGTGCCTTTGCAAGGCTTTAGCTAGTGCTCCAGCTGTGTCCATTTCTCGAGAAGGCAGATCTGGCCACTGTACCCACACCTTAATCGCGTCATGGCTGGATTACTGTAGCCCCCAAATCCTTTTTAGTCTGCCCTGGGTTGTGTGGTTTGTGCCCTCAGGAACCTATGTGTTAAAAAAAAGGAGGACGCTGAACTTGCACTGGGGGAGGGGGCACCGCCTCTAAAGGCCTTTAGGTCCGGCCTCCAAAATTACCTAGGTGCACACCTACAGGAGAGAAGTAATCTCAATTTGTGTGCATATGTTTCTTTGTGTGTGAGAGAGTTTTACACTATAAGGCAAAACTGTTCTAATACTTGTAAGAAAAGCTCTCTATCCCAACAATATACTCAGAATATTAAAAGCTTTAAAAAGAATAGGAGGGAAGGAAAAAATGCTATGACAAAATGGTTCTTTCTCAACATATTTCCCCTTATAATCATCATTACTATTTTATTTTGCTTTGTGCTTGTAACAGTAGCTCATACACAAATAGCTTACATATTGTCTTTTGTAATGGATTAAAATACCCCAACTTCTTGAAAGTAGCTTCACAAATTGCTAAAATGAACATTAAGCATCCTCTTAATTACTATACCACACTGGTATAAACTGTGCGAGTATTCATTGCAGGAGAAACCGATGCAGGAGGAAAAGGAGATTCATTTTTAGTGGTGAAGTAAACTAGTAGGGAGGAGAGTGTTCAGAGGCGTATCTAGGGAAAATAGTGCCTAGGGCAAGCACTGAAATTGTGCCCCCTGTCCAAACATCTGACACCCATCTTTCAGATAACTTTACCATAATATCAGCTCAAAAATACAAGTCAAGCCCGTTAATCTTTTAATATTTCAAAAACTATTTAGCAGTGGACGTAGCCAGACCAAAAAATGCTGGAAAACTACAAATTTCAGTATGCTGGGGCTCATGAACTACCCAAATACTATGTGGAGGTGTACTTGGAAAACTAAACAGAAGTGCCTGTCTAATTCCCTACTATGCATTGTAGCATCACTATTACATAAGTTTTAAAAATAAATGGAGAATTATGACTTTTCCCAGATACTCTGAAAATAATTAAAGGATATGCAGAGTAAACTGTATCACTGCTTGGAATATATTCTAATATTTCAGAAAGACAGTTAAAATGAGAGAAAGAGAGCAAGAAACTCCCAGTGGGCCTTAATACTAAGGATTTCACATTGATTCAAAGACAAACTCACCATCAATAGCCATATTATTAAGACATCACATTTAACTCACTTATCAGAAGAGGCAAAGTACAGGTGAAACTCGGAAAATTAGAATATCGTGCAAAAGTTCATTAATTTCAGTAATGCAAATTAAAAGGTGAAACTGATATATGAGACAGACGCATTACATGCAAAGCGAGATAAGTCAAGCCTTAATTTGTTATAACTGTGATGATCATGGCGTATAGCTCATGAAAACCCCAAATCCACAATGCCAGAAAATTAGAATATTACATGGAACCAATAAAACAAGGATTGAAGAATAGAGCAATATCGGACCTCTGAAAAGTATACAGTGTACTGTGCTTGATTGGCCAGCAAACTCGCCTGACCTGACCCCATAGAGAATCTATGGGGCATTGCCAAGAGAAGGATGAGAGACATGAGACCAAACAATGCAGAAAAGCTGAAGGCCGCTAATGAAGCATCCTGGTCTTCCATAACACCTCATCAGTGCCACAGGCTGATAGCATCCATGCCACGCCGCATTGAGGCAGTAATTGCTGCAAAAGGGGCCCAAACCAAGTACTGAATACATATGCATGCTTATACTTTTCAGAGGTCCGATATTGTTCTTTTCTTCAAAGGCGGGCGGGGGGGTTTGAGGCACACCCCATGCACATGATGTCATGTGCACAGGATGCCTTCAGAGGGGCCGCCGGGCTCCGCGCCTGGACCCGGGCCGCCGGGCTCCGCGCCTGGACCCGGGCCATGCATGGCCATGCAAACCATGACTTAATGATTTTAGTTCCTGTAGACTCAGCAGTCCAGAGTTCCAGTTCAGTGATAGGGACTTCATGGTCCAGTGATTCAGCTTACAGGGAAAGAGTTTGAGCACATAGTGGACACTTGGCCAGCCAAACATCTGGGAAGTAGAAGGCCGATAGTGCCCATCTCCCATGCCATTAGTCTTTACACTGGGGTTCAAGAGCAAAGGCTTTTTAATAGAGATGTCTGCTGTTATGTTCCAAAGGCAGGAAAACAGAAATGTAAAGGGAACAATGGGGGATTTAATTAGTTGCCTGGAAACTTCTCTTGCTTGTAGGTGGGGCTGTTGGGGTTCCTAGGAATGATGGGACTCATTAAGTATGCAGGGAATGCCAAATGGATGATTCACATTCTCCTAGGCAGTTTTGCAGCAGCTGAGATTTGCCTAACACAGCAGTTTGACCCATCTGGGGGTTTGCTCTTGTCCTGATATCAAGCACCTGTCTGTGCATGGGGTTCTGTTCAGCCTTGCTTAGATCAGAGGCTAAATTTTCCAAGATGGGAAGGATGCTGTCCACTTGCCAATATTTCTTAATATGACATCATGTTTCAGAGCCCTCCAGTGTCCCCTCTAACAGGGATTCCCAGATGTTGTTGACTACAACTCCCATAATCCCCAAGCAAAAACTATTGCAGCTGGGAATTCTGGGAATTGTAGTCAACAACATCTGGAAATCCCTGTTAGAGGGAACACTGGAGCCCTTTGATTCTGTTTTGTTCCTCTAATTACTAGCAGTTACTTAATTCAGCCTGTATTTAACTCTGTCTCTGTTCTGTATTCCAACACACTTGAGTCTGCTTTAATTCCAGGTTAAGCTATATAGTGTCCTTTTTGAAAGAACTGAGGAAAGCCCTTCAGTAATCAGATTAAGCAACTCTGAAGGGAAATTACATTTAGGAACATGAAATGATGTCCATGTTGTTGACCCAGAAAACCTTGAGAGTTGGCAAAAGCACCTGACATGTATGCACCTCCCAATTTAAGTAGTTTTCCCATTAATAAATCTACATTCTCTTCACCAATAAAAAATGTCTCCGCCCCCATCCACACTTACAAGGGAAAATATGTTCTTCACAAAAAAACAAATATCCAATTCTGCCATCAGTTTCTCCTCTCTATAGATCTCCCTTTTCCTGCCTAGCTGGTCTTATCTCATTAGCAAAGCTTTAATCTCTTGGATTCTGGTCTGTGGATATGATGTTGAATAAATAAAGCACAGGTTATGAAATATTAAATGTATGCAATAGTTTTTATAGGTAATTGGCTGTGTACTTTATTTAATAATACAACATTGATTCTTATCACTAGATCTTTCAGTACTAATTAGTATACTTTTAGGATTCATTGAGAACTGTACACATTTGAACTCTCCAGAAATATTAACATTTGCACACTATGTGCAAAACTAGAGAGAGACTAGAAATTCAGTGTGAATATATGATCCACTATAGAAAATTAAAACTATAGAAATCAGTAAATACTGATACTTAAATTTCTGTACAAAATATTTAAACTTTAATTTATCACTTTTCAGCTTACTAACAATGTGTTAATACTAAATTTTGCAGGAAAACTTTGAAGATGCCTTTGAAAACATCCCTGTGTAAGTACAATTTTATTATTGCATCATTCTGCTAAGGGAAGAGAGAAGTATACAGTGAAACTAAATGTACTGTGATCCTCTCAATTCTTCCAACATTGCCTCCTGACAACACAGTTTCTCCTTGTCTCCTGATGGTTTTCACAACCCATTGCTTCCTTTCTGCTCCCAGAGCACAGGTAGCCCGCTGCTCCTTTCCTCCTCCTTTTCTAGTTCATGATTGTAACTCCCCTTATTTAGAGCCCCTCAATCAGAGGTATCGGCTCCTCTTTCCACTCTCTTAACTGAGAGGAGAAGAGGCAGTAGGAAAAGCAAGACTGTAGTTTCCTTGACGTATCTGTTAGGGGTGTGCATGGAACCGGCTGGCCTGGTTCGGTTCAAGTCAGAACTGGACTCGAACCTGACCAGCCCAGTTTGGTTCTACACCGCCTCGATACCCCCCTGGTCCGGTCCGAGGGGGGTTCGTGAACTTTTTAAAAAATATATGTATATATTTTTAAACCTTCTAGCCCCTTCGGAGGGCCTCATCTAGGCTGTGGGTGGGGGGGTTCGCAAAGGTTCCCCTTCCCCCCACCGGCCTCCCTCATCATCGCTGTGGCCTGTTCGGCCACTTTATCAGTAGACTCATGTGTTGGCCATTTTGGGTGTTGCTGCACATGCGCAAATGGTCTCTGCGAGGCCTAGCATGGCCTAGGGCCTTGCAGAGGCCATTTGCTCATGCGCAGCAGCCATTTTTTAAATTTTTTAAAAATGGCCACCAAAACAAAATGAACGGGCCACAACGGTGATGAGGGAGGCTGGCAGGGGGAGGAGGAACCTTCATAGACCCCCCCCCCCGCGGCCTTGATGAAGCCCCCCAAAGGGGCTAAAAGGTTTTTTAAAAATCTTTCAAAAAAAAAAGTTCGCTAACGTGGCAGGGGGTTCAGGTTCGGTTCCAATCCAGACAGACCATTGGGGGGGGTTCGATTTGACCCCAAACCATCGAACCCCAAAAACCAGAACTGCGAACTCCCAAACCAGTTCTGCACATCCCTAGTATCTGTGTGCTGGGGACATGTTTGTTAATGTTTCTGTTCACTGTAGAATAGTGAGTAGAAGAACTGAGCTGCATGGAAGCCACATGTTGTTAACAAGTCAGTTAGATGACCTTTTATATATACTATCTAACATGTGACAATGTAAGATTTTCTGGCATATGCACAGAGGTTTATCAGTTAATAGGTGGGGAGGAACAAGGATTCTGAGGGGTCAGACCAGGAGAGCTCTCTCCTGCAGCCTGTCGTCTAAATTGTTGTTGTGTGAGAGAGGAGTAGGGAGGACATGATGGTTGTGGTGGTGGGAAGTGACAGTGAGCTCTTTAGGTTGCCCAGTCCCAGCCTTTTGTAAAGTAAAAAGTACATCATGCCAACCCATGATGGCAGCTTGCAAGATGGACTTCTGATGCTTCCGTCGGAAATCCTTGTGGAGCAGTCGGTGTTCTGTTACCTCTTATTCCCATTTATTGCCAAAAGTTGATTCCTAAGTTCTTCCTTATAATTACACTTTTGTGGATGTCACGGAATTAACTCTTCTTGAGAAATTAATCCATTAGGTGGTCTTAAGCAAGCTACTGTTCTATCAGCCTCAGCATCTAATATACAGTTTGGGATAAAATTTTAGCTGGACAGCTATTGCATAGGAAGGACTGATGTGATTAAGCTTGTCCATGTGGTGTTGGGCCTGTTCCTTTTACAGCAGTACAATGGGATTAATCTGTAGGATAGTAGTTTGTTCTGTGCCGCTGGTGGAATGCCGACAAAGCTGTTGTAAGGACTGTGATTGTAATACACACCTTGTACACATGAAATGTGTTATACAAATGCTAAATATTTATAATTACAAATCAGTTCCTATGGTATCAGTATATTAAGTAGAAATATAGATATGTGATGATGTAACTACTTAAAAAGTAGTTCAGTTTCTTTGTAATTACAAGCTGCAGCTGTTGGTATAAAGAAACATTAGAAGTGATTTCTTCTCTCTTGTATTTATCTTTTCCTCATACTGAAGCTGGATATTCTTAATCCCTGATCCTGCCAAAGCTGCTCTGTGTGGTATTACTGCAGAGACAGAAACCTGAAGTGTTTAAGAAAGGTTAGCCTTTTAATCTCAAAACTGTGCTTAAAGATTCCACTATTATCCCTTCATAAAGGAACCACCTTCCAGGATACAGAACTGGAATAGTACCAGGAAGTATTGAAAAGAACTCCATGTTCTGAGAGTTCTTTCAGATGTGCAAAGTAAAAAGTTGTGCTGTCGAGTTGGTCGACTCCTGGTGACCACAGAGCCATGTGGTTTTCTATGGTAAAATACAGGAGGGGTTTACCATTGCCATCTCCTGCACAGTGTGAGATGATGCCTTTCAGCATCTTCCTATATCGCTGCTGCCCAAAACAGGTGTTTCCCATAGTCTGGGAAACATACCAGCGAGGATTTGAACCGGCAACCTCTTGCTCACTAGGCAAGTTACTTCCCCAATACAGTAGGAAGGTATTAATCCATTCCACAACCAAGCTAAATTTAAGCGGTTGGTTTTAAGTCTAGTTCTGCTTAAAGCTAATGTATTTTCATTCCCAAATACACTTATTAGGGAGTAAGTCCCATGTAATACATGGGGATTTATGAATGAAATACTTTGGTTGAACTGGTCTGTAGTGTTGAGTGCATGTATATTTGTTGGCAAATAATGTTCAAAAGATCTTGATGTGCTACAAAAGTAAAATGATTACACACAGAGGTGTAGCTATAATTGAGTGGATGGGTTCAAAGAACCTGGGGCCCCCAGCTCCTGAGGGCCCCCCAGCTCCACCCCTCCCTATTTTCTTCATTATCTCCCTCACTCAGAGGGGCCACTGGGGAGAGGGGTGAACACAGGCCCCCTCTTTGCTAGCTACACCCCTGATTACACAGTATAGAAAAGAATCCTATACCAAATCAGTTATGAAAATAATTGTTAGGTGAATATATGCCTCTTACAATGCAATTGTATTTATTTATTTATTTATTAGATTTATATACCGCCCTTCTGATACGGCTCAGGGCGATTCACAACATGATAAAAACAATTAAAAACAAATTAACAATTAAAATCAAACTATTAAAACACAATAAAACCAATAAAACAGCTAAAAGGCCTGAAAATCAGGGCAACAATTTAAAACAGTTTAAAGCAATTAATCATTTAAAACTCGGAAGGCCAGGTCAAATAAGTACGTTTTAAGGGCTCTCTTGAAGGACAGCAATGATCTCAGATTATGAATTTCTGCTGGGAGTACATTCCATAGCCCAGGAGCAGCTACAGAGAAGGTCCGCCTCTGCGTCGCCACCAGATGAACTGGTGGCAACTGGAGACAGACCTCCTCAGATGACCTTAACGTGCGGTGGGGATCATGTAAAAGAAGGCGCTCTCTTAGGTAACTTGGACCTAAGCTGTTCAGGACTTTAAAGGTAATAACCAGCACTTTGTATTTTGCCCGGAAACATATGTTTTGAAACAGCCAGTGTAGCTGTTTCAAAACAGGCATAATATGGTCTCTCCGGGTTGCCCCAGAGACCAGTCTGGCTGCCACATTCTGAACTAACTGAAGTTTCCGGACTACGTACAAAGGCAGCCCCACGTAGAGCACATTGCAGTAGTCAAGCCGGGAGGTTACCAGCTGATGCACCACTGTTTTGAAGTCATCCTCTTCGAGGAATGGGCGCAGCTGTCAAATCAGCCGAAGCTGATAGAAAGCACTCCTGGCCATGGCCTCCACCTGATATATCAAGGTGAGACCTGGGTCCAGGAGTACTCCCAAGATGCGCACCTGCTCCTTCTGGGGGAGTGTAACCCCATCCAGCACAGGGAAATCTAACTCATCCCTCAGATTCTGAGCCCCCACAATGAACACCTCCGTCTTGCTTGGATTCAGCTTCAATCTGTTCTCCCTCATCCAGCCCATTACAGCCTGTAGGCAGGCATTTAGAGAATGAGTGCCATTTCCTGAAGATGAAAAGGAGAAGTAGATTTGGGTGTCATCAGCATACTGATAACACCCAGCACCAAATCTCCTGATGACCTCACCCAGCGGTTTCATGTAGATATTAAAAAGCATTGGTGACAGAATGGAGCCCTGTGGGACTCCATATAACAGCTCCCGTTTTGAGGAGCAACTGTCACCAAGCTCCACCGTCTGGAATCTACCCGAGAGATAGGAGCGGAACCACTGCAAAGCAGTGCCTCCTATCCCCAGCTCCCCCAGGCGATTCAGAAGGATACCATGGTCGATGGTATCGAACGCCGCCTAGAGATCCAGAAGAACCAGCAGAGTCACACTCCCTCTGTCGATTCCCCGGTAAAGGTCATCCATCAGGCCGACCAAGGCTGTCTCAACCCCATAGCCAGCCCTAAAGCCAGTTTGAAATGGGTCTAGATAATCAGTTTCCTCCAAGACTGCCTGGAGCTGGTTGGCCACCACCCTCTCAATCACCTTGCCCAACCAAGGGAGATTGGAGATTGGCCTGTAACTGTCCATCACTAAGGGATCCAAAGAAGGCTTCTTTAGGAGTTGTCTAATCAATCCCTCCTTCAAACAAGGGGGCACCCTACCCTCCCTCAGTGATGCATTTATGATATTAACTAGGCCATTTCCAACAATCTCCCTGCTAGATAAAAGCAGCCAAGTCGGACAAGGATCTAGAGAACAGGTGGTAGGCCTCACAGACCCAAGCAGCTTGTCCACATCCTCAGGAGTCACAGATTGAAACTGATCCAATCTAATACTGCAAGAGAGATTGCTGGACACCTCTTCCATAGACCCTGCAAAAACAGTGGAGTCCAAGTCGGCCCGAATACAGGAGATCTTTTTTGCAAAAAAACCATTAAAGGCATCACAGCAGAACGACCCCAGGGACTGATTTGAAGTAGAAGAAGCAGAAATCAAACTCCTCACAACCCAGGATAGCTCTGCTGAGTGCGAACCTGCAGCCGCAATGCGCGCAGACCAAAAGCTCTTTTTTGCCGCATGCACCGCAACTGCATAACTCTTCAAATGGGTGACATGCTGTATCCTATCAGATTCGAACCGAGTTCTCCTCCACTTGCGCTCTAGTCGCCTACCCAACCGCTTCAGCCCCCGCAACTCTTCAGTATACCAAGGGGCCATTTTTGCAGCAGGTCGGAAGGGACGCTTAGGAGCAATCATGTCTACTGCCCTGATGAGTTCCCTGTTCCAGGTTCCCACAAAGGCATTGAAAGAATCACTGGCTGCACCAACGTCAAAATCCTCCAAGGCCTTTTGAAATCCCACTGGGTCCAGCAGCCTTTTCGGACGGACCATCCTAATAGGTTCACCACCCCTGCAGGGGTGGATTGCGGCTGTGAGACCAACCTTAACCAGGTAGTGGTCCGTCCATGACAATGGGGAAACCACTGGATCCCGCACCCATGGAACACCCCCCTGATCCGAACAAAAGACCAAATCGAGTGTGTGGCCGGCAACGTGAGTTGGTTCAGAAACTAATTGGGATAGGCCCATAGTTGTCATGGCCGCTATGAACTCCTGAGCCGCACCAGACAAGCCAGTCCCAAAGTGGATATTGAAGTCCCCCAGCACTAAAAGTCTAGGAGACTCCAACGCCAACTCCACGACTAGCTCCATCAGCTCAGTTAGGGAGTCAGCTGGGCAGCGGGGTGGACGGTACACCAACAGAATCCCCAATCTATCCCTAGTCCCCAGCCGCAAAAATACGCACTCGATATAAGTCAGCTGTCTCACAGGGGCCCTGGTAAGGGAAATGGTATTCTTATGGACCACAGCCACTCCACCCCCCCGCCCACATCCTCTAGCCTGCTCCACGACAGAGTAACCTGGTGGGAGAAGCTGAGCCCACACAGGACCTCTCGCCTCCCCCAACCAGGTCCCAGTTATACATGCCAGGTCAGCTCCCTCATCCACGATCAAATTGTGGGCAATTTCGGTCTTATTCTGAACTGACCTGGCATTACAGAGGAGCAAGGCCAGACTTTGTGGGTCATTGGGGCTGCTCCCCGAGGCCTGAGAGTTGACAGAGCAGTTGGAAGTGGAAACAGTCACTAAGTTACTAATTTCTCTTCCCCTGTAATGGCCAGCTGCTCTGCCTGTGCCAGTTCTTCTATTCTCCACCACAACAGTAATAGCTGCCCCAGAAATGCTGGGCACACTCCCAGAACCATCCCCCTCAAGAGAGCCCAAACACATATTTGATAAAGGCCTGGCACAACCCAACCCCCCAGTCCTCAGCCCCACCCTCGAAGGCCCAGCCCCAAAGGTCGGCCCCCTTTGGCGGCCCGATGACTACACCTTTGGCGAGCCTCCCTGCTTTTAAGCCAACAAGCCCTGAGAGCCACTCCTCTCATGTGTAGCTCCCAGAAGAGGCTCCAGGTGGATCTCCTCAACAGAGGAGATTGTATGCATTGTATGCATGTTTTTATTCCAGAAGTAAGTCCTCTTGAATTCAGTGGGTAAGCATGCCCAGGTAAGCATGCATGGGATTACAGCCTTATCTTGGGAATTCTTCAATGTGTTTTTTTCCAGTTTGACTTCTGAAATATTTTATTCTTTTTGCTAGCATGTGCTTGAAAGAAGACATTGAAGTAGGTTGAGTCATCCAAAGACACTTGCATGGTCACCATACATTTACTGTAAAATGTCAAATCTAATTGGAGAGAAAAAGTACAAGCTTTGGTTGTGTGAAGCCACCTGGAATCTCTGCCCCCGCCCCCCTTTATAATTATATACTTAAAGCTTGATACAGTGTACACCATTTAGGGTCAAACTATATATTATCAAGAGCTGAGCCATGAGTAGCAGTCATTAGGATGCACAGGCCCAAAGCTGGAACTGAGAGAGCTAGGAACATACCAGGGGTCATATCAGATTGACAGTCAGGAGGGCCAAGACAGGAATCAAAAGTCAGTAACATGAAAAAGATCAAGCCAGATCATCAGTGAGAAGCCAAAGAGCCAAGTCAAGGGCCAAAACAAGTAATCATCAGGAGCTAGAGGGTCTTACAGGAGCCAGGAAGACACTGAAGATCAAGTCAGGAAACAGTCAAGAGCCAGAGGGTTAGCACAGAAACAAACCAAGGATCACACCAAACAGACCAGGAGAAAGCATGACACCATACCAGCACAATAGGACATAATACTGAGACAAGGCCTGCCTCAGCCAGTAAGCCCTTTATACTTCCTGCTACAAAGAAAGGCCAATGAGTGCTCCCATAGGGTGGGGCTTGTCCAGGGCAAAGGAAGGCTAAGAGGCTGCTGCAGTGTAACACAAGAGGCAGCAACAAATAGGGCCTCGGGAGAGGCAAAGCATGGCAAATGTGATCACATCATTTGGCCCTGGATATGGGTCCATTTTTCAGTGTAAATAGCAGCCGCTGGGGTGTGAGAGTGAGAGAGAGATCTGGATCAGCATTGCAGAATGGGAGGACTTGAATGTTTGGCTCCCATCACAGTTCTGATCCAGATTGCCTCTCCTGCAGCTATGTGGAGGGAAAACCAAAAATGGGCTGCAGATAGATAGCAGAGCCCGGCATCCATGCAGTCACCTGGGAGGAGGGAGGAGCTTGCTGCTGCCCGCACAGCAGGCTTTCAGAAGTTAAAACCGCCCAGAGATGCAAGTTTTTGGCGGTATAGAAATATTTCAAATAAAAATAAATAAAATTAAAAGGGGGCACTGTGACTCTCCCCTCCTTGCCCTCCCCTACAGCCAGCCACCGCCTCCACTGCACCCCATCCTGCCGCCAGCAGTGGCACTCTTTAGGGGGCAAAAGGGGAACTTTCCTCTCACTTGGTCCCTACCCCCCCCCCGTAGCTACTGCTGCTGTGGCTTTTAAAAAAAAAGTAAGAAGTGGGAGCTTTCCTCTGCCCCCACCCCCACAGCTACTGCCATCGCCGCTTCTCGAATTTTGCCACTGTAGGCAGATGCCTACTCTGCGTTAATCTGCCATTGCCTCTATTCTTCCTGTCCTTGGGTAAAGGTAAAGTGTGCCATCGAGTTGATGTCGACTTCTGGCGACCACAGAGCCCTGTGGTTTTTCTTTGGTAGGATACAGCGGGGGGTTACCATTGCCATCTCCCGTGCAGTATGAGATGATGCCTTTCAGCATCTTCCTATATCTCTGCTATCTCTGCGATTTAGGTGTTTCTTATAGTCTGGGGAAACGTACCAGTGGGAATTCGAGATGACAACCTCTGGCTTGCTATTCAAGTCATTGTATGCATGTTTGGCACAACATGCATTGTATGCATGTTAGGTCCTTGGGCAGCCAACTCTTAAACCAGGACTGCAGAACTTGGACTTTCTACATTTGTTGGCCTGAAACTCCCATAATCCCTGACTATTGGCCACTGTGACTGGGGATTATGAGAGTTGTAGTCCAAAAACAGCATGCAGGCTGAAGTTGTACAGCCCTCTCAAACAAAAACTCTTACCTGATGAAGACCTGGGGGCAGAGCCTTATGGGGTTAAGGGGTGGGTCTAGCTGGAGGGGGGGGAGAGAGAGAGAGCGAAATGGCGGACACATGAATGTTTGAGGTGCAAAAGGGCTAACTTGTGGATTGTCTAACCAATTTGAACCAAATTTGGTACAGGTGTAGTGAGTTACCTCAATGGTGTGGTTTGTGATAATGTTATCCATCCCAATTCAAGATAGTGTACTTTTGGTAGAATTGGGCTAACATTTGAACCACCGAACGAATTTGAACCAAAGCTGGTACAGGTGTAGTGCCATATAGGGAAAGCTCAAGGGCATAGTTTGCTATGATGTCATCCAGCCCGATTCAAGATGGCGGACACATGAACGTTTGAGGCACAAGTAGGCTAACCCCTGCTAACTTGGCAAAGAGGCAACTTTTAACGTGGTCATTCTCTTTATTTAGCAGGGGGGGAGTAACTGGCCCTATCCACCCCCAGCACAGTACCTCAGTACCTCAGTGTACTGCTGATACATTGTACACATATATACCCCACTTCTTTTCTAAAGAGGGAGCCCAGACCCAATATGCATAAATGCATAAAGCATGCATATTCAAAATAAATACATGGGAATGGGGAACTGTCTGGAAGTAGGAAAACAATCTCCTCCGCCCCACACACACTGGAAGTGAAAGCCCTAGAACCCACAAAACCAGCCAAGCTAATTCTTTTCTGACCAGTTGACAGCCCTCCCCAAGCTCATCTTGCCAATAAGCACATAACATTTTCTGTATTTAGACTTGCTGTTGTGGCGGACTGACTGTATTATGGTAGATACATATGTCTGACTACCCCAAGGGTAAAGGGCAGTGGTGTGTCTTGTATAAGCACATAACATTTGTGTAACATAAATAACATTTGTTGTACACCGCCCAGAGACTTGTGTTTTGGGCGGTATACAAATGTGTTAAATTAATTAATTACTACATAATAAATACATAAATAAATACTTGCTATATGTGGGTCTGCATATCTGTGGCCCACCAGTTGTTACACAACTTCATTATCCGCAGATGTGAAAGAGTCAAAACCCACAGATCGTGGTTTCGGGACAGCCGGAAATGACCTCAGAGGTCATTTCTGCCCACCATTTTATGAAGAGAAGCCATTTTGCAGCTCTTTTGAACTAAAAGTCCCATTGACTGAATGCATTGGTATTTGCAGTTTCAATATTTGCAGTAGTAGCGGAGAACAGAACCCCCACAGATTCCAAAGTCCACCTGTATAAGCAAAGGGGAAAGTACAACATATTTGTAAAAAATAAATAAATGTGGAGATCCCAGTAATCAGTTATCCCTTGCTAGGGATGTGTTCGAAGCACTGTTTGAGCACTTTGAGAGATATTATAAAGGGAGCGTTAAGAGAACGGAAAGCAGGTGCTTACCTGCTCTCCACTGCCACTTCCAGCTGGGGTGGTGCATGTCCTAAAATGCCCTGCATACTGTCAACAAGCACATGGCGTCTGTGCATGTGCAGATGCCATGTGCATGCTGTTGGCGCACAGAGATTTTGGGACATGCACCACTCCAGCTGGAAGGGGCAGTGGAGAGTAGGTAAGCACCTGCTCTCTGTTTTCTTAAAGTTCCCTTTTTAATTTCCCTCAAAGTGCTCAAACTGCACTTCAAACTACGCTTCGGGCACATCCCTATCCCCTGCTAACTGAGCAAAGAGGCACCTTTAAAAAGAAATTTCTCTTCACTGAGCAGGGGGAGAGCAACTCGCCCTATCCAACCCCAGCACAGCATTCCTCCAGTGGCTGTTGCTGGTGTCTCTCTTATTTTTCTTTTTAGATTGTGAGATTTAAAATAATAATAATTTTAATTTTTAAAAGCTAGAATGGAAGCTGCTTAGCTAATGTCATGTAGATTTTTTTGCAACTATTGAGCCCTGTATTCAGCTTTCCCCCCATCTCAAAACTTGTATCTGTTTGAAATGGGCACATGCGTGCAGTTCAACAGTGAAATTGTGGTTTTTCTTGTTGTTGTTGTTTTTTTGGCTGTTAATATACCACTTCTCAAAGTGGTTTATATAACAAAAGTTTTAAGAAAATGATTTCCTGTCTCAAAAGGATTAACTATCTGTAGATACAAACACTAGCAACAGCTGCTGGAGAGATGCTTTGCTAGTCTAAAATGGGACATGTAATTACAGAAATAATTGCATAATCACATGACACCCACATGTTCCGTGATTGGTTGTCTTGGCCCACTGTATTTTGTTCGTCACATCTTGAACTGCTTCATAGCTGCACATGCATCAATCAGTACATTAATGAAGAACCTTCATTAAATGTATTATATTTCACAGCATTATATACAGAAGTCATTGCCAACCTTGGAGGTGTCAGCATCTCAGTACTGAGCCATCAAACCACATCTGTAAACTCATGCAAGTTTAGGGCATGAACCTGATGGCATAAAAGGGGGAACAAAATAAATTGACAGGAAACATATTCAGAGGAAGCACCCTTGTAGAATCGGAAATTCTGTGGTGATGTTGAAGAACTTTGAGCACTATGGTAGATGAACCAAAGAGATCTGAAGTGGTTTGAGAGGGTTACTAGATAGCTCACTTGCTCTTTTTGGTAGTCTCTTAGGATCAACACTGGGGAAATATTTCACATGGGAATGTAGATATTTCACATGGGAATGAGAACTTTAATGCTGTCATTATCATGTCTTTCCCAGATAGTGGTGGTCTCACATATGGCATATTTAGCTCATAGTAAGAAATCTTATCTGTATATGAAGAATTATTAAAGACTGCATATTTCCAGTAAATGTCTAATGTTCTCTAGTTATTCTAGGGCTATATTTAGAATCAGAGACAATGCATTATTAAGTAGTTTTGTTGCTTTCTGCTGTGTGTTCTTAAAAGGACATATGAAATAGCCTGGTTTAATTTTTCCATTAGATGTTAATCATTTCATGATAATTAAAGTGCAAAACTCAGAGCAACTTCTTTTGTCTTTCAAATCAATCAATCATTGAGTTGCCTTTGGTCTCCATCTTTCTCTTTGCAGTTAGGCAGTGATGGATTAGAATTAGGCTGCAGCACAGATGGGGAAAATCTCCCAGCATTCTCTTCCTCTAGAGGCATCATCTACCAGCATTGCTGTAGCTGCAGCTATTTCAACTGACATTTCTTTTAAATTCCGATATGGAGGACTCCTCTGATGACAGCTGCTACTATGTGAACTTTTATACATCTTTTGCTGTTTGATAACCAATTAATGAGAATCCCATGGGTATTGAGGGAGAAAACGGAGAAAATGGGATATACTTTAGCTGGATTTTGCTGGATTTTTTGTGTCTGACTGAAACAAAGCGTGTCTGGGAGAGGTTTCTCTTCCTTTAGCAGTTGCATTTATTCAGCAGAAGTTATCTGATTATTTATTTATGTGAGTATATTGAATCTTGTGTCTGCTAAGTACTTACTGAAATGGATTGTAGCAGTGAATGTGTAGTTGTTACATTATCCAGGGGAAATTTGCTTTGAGTGACTATTTTGTGAAAATACAGTGAGTTCAGCTCATCTTTGAACATTCATGGGAGGAAATTAATATTATAATTATTCAAGACATTAATGCTTTTTTTCTTCCTTTGTAGTTTGTTTCTAGCAGTCCTATTTGTTTTTGCTGATGTCAGTGATTTAATCAGCTGGGGTACTATAGGTTGCAGAAATACTGCAGGGTGTGTATTTTGGGATGTGTTCTTGAAACTACATCTGAGCTGGCGATGTGCAATGATATTGGTGAGATTCTCCCCGGAGTGATAGTTTCTTCTCTCCAATGACTTTGATGTTTTGGTCTATTACAATAGCTACTAAAAGAGCAATAGTTTCAAAAGATTAATAAGCCGAAAGTGATGTTGCAGCTTATCATTAGATTTGGAAGGTATTCTGCTACAATTGTATAAGGTATAATAAACTTCATGTAAAGCCTTGGGAAGTTGTGGGAAGTCCTAGAAAAAGGACCACTCTGTCTTAATCGTGTGTCTGGATCTGGGCCAACATTTGCATGACGCAGTTTCGGTGCCATAAACATCTGGCCTGGTTTTGTTGCCCTATATGCTTCTCTCTCTCTAGAGAAATTTTAAAATGAGCTGAACTGTGTGTTTTGTGTTTTGTCCCCCCACCCCACCCCACCCCTGTAGAGCTTTGTCAGCAATTGGTTAATGAGAGGTTGTATATTTTAATTTTGTTCATTGTTGTGTGGCTCTTTGTTGCATGGGTGTACATTATATAGTCCATTATATGCAATGGACTAGCAAGAATCTTCAGCAGTAACAACAATGTACTTTATTATGATTGCTGAAGATTCTTGCTCATACGCATTGGTTGCTTCTAGATAATGAGAGATGGGCAGTCCAGAAATATTAAAGGTAAAGCATGCCATCGAGTCAGTGTCGACTCCTGGCGACCACAGAGCCCTGTGGTTGTCTTTGGTAAAATACAGGAGGGGTTTACCATTGCCGTCTCCCATGCAGTATGAGTTGATGCCTTTCAGCATCTTTCCTATATCACTGCTGCCCAATATAGGTGTTTCCCATAGTTTGGGGAATATATCAGCAGGGATTTGAACTGGCAACCTCTGGCTGCTAATCAAGTCATTTCCCCGCTGCGCCATTTGGTGGCTACTCCATAAAGATTAACTGGTCCTAAATAATGTGCTAAAGTAGTACAGTATTTTCCTGAATCAAAGACTCGATTTCCCCCGAAGTTTTTTGATATTAGAAATCAGGAGTTCGTCTTTAATTCAGAGTCCTGTTCCTTTTGAGTAAATGCAGGTATAAGTGTGTTTAACCTCAATTTATCAGTGGGAGAGCCTTAAATTCAGAGTCATCTTCATTTTTGGTAATTACAGCAGTAGTTTTATGTGGTTAGCAAGGCAATGTTATGGATATGAATGCAGGCAGCAAAGCTACAAGGGAAATTAGCTGTGCAGCAAGGGGATTGCCTTGTTGCCATTTTTTCACAAGTGAATGCCGGTTGTGGAATGGAGGAGTATGAAACCTTGAACCAAGTGAAAAGAAGATAATATATCTACTTGCTGTTTTGTAATGCGTTTCAAAGAATAGCTGAGCACTCCCCCGGAGTATTACTGTTAGAATATTTGGCTTCTAACAAGCTAAAAATAAATAAATAAAAATGTTTAAATGTTTTCAAAAGGAATGGGTATGTAGTGGGAAGGGCTGAATTACCATTCACTGATGATGTCATAGACTTTAACCAATAGGTGCTGTGATATTCAAGCATTCTCGATTAATACAACACCCAAAATTGCATTGTCTACGAAGAACTAGAAGAATTTTTCCCAGTAGCAGCAAATTGCACTTTGAATGCTGAATACAGAGATTTTCCCACAACATGATAGCTGAGATCATGTTAGTGCCCTTGTCAGTATCCATTCATTTCAGTGAGGCTTGCACAAGACACCTTCACAGCAGATTTTGCCTTTGGTGTATCAGAACTGCAAAAACAATTATATCACATGTCTCGCTGTAAATAGTTTGTCCCCAGCATGTCTTTCACTGTATGCCATATCAGATTTTTTCATTGGATTGGGTCTAGTGAAAAAATTGCCTGATCCGATAAAAGGGTGTCCTGTATCAGCTCAGTGGGAGCTTGAAGCAACACATTGGGTAGTTCTTCTAAAACTTGCTGCCTCATAAGAACAATCCTGCTGGATCAGGCCCAAGGCTATCTAGTCCAGCATCCTGTTTCAGACAGTGTCCCACTAGATGCCTCTGAGAAGCCCACAGACAAGAGGTAAGGGTGTTCACTCTCTCTTGCTGTGGCTCCCCTGCAGCTGGTATTTAGAGGCATCTTGCCTCTGAGGCTGGAGGTGGCCTGTAGTCACCAGACTAGAAGCCATTGATAGACCTGTCCTCCATGAATTTGTCCAAGCCCTTTTTAAAGCCATCCAAGCTATTGGCCATCGCTACATCCCATGGCAGAGAATTCCATAGACTATGCGTTTTGTGGACCAACAAAACTTCCTTTTGTTGGTCCTAAATTTCCTGGTCTTCAGTTTCATGGGATGACCCCTGGTTCTAGTGTTATGAGAGAAGGAGAAAAATTTCTCTTTATCCAGTCAGTAGGCAGTGGTAATAGCATCATCATTTAAACATGCTGCTTTTCTTGCCTGAAAGCCAGCCAATAATGCTTTGGGGGAGAATGCAACATCATAACATGACATCCCTTTTGCTGTGCATTGCTGGGGTTGAAAATGCCTGCCTGTAGGTGCAGCTATTTTCTTTCCTCCAGTAATGCTCTAGGGAAAGGATGCAACATCCTGACATTGCATTCCTCCCTGGAGCATTATTGGCTGGCTGCCAGCGAAGAGCAGCAGCATGTTTAAATGCTGCTGCTGCTGGCTTTCAAGGCAGCAGGTTTTTGAAGAAGGACCACCCACTACATCATTGTAAGGTAAGTGCCCTAATCTCCCAATATATTGGATTGATCTGATGCATCATTCATTATTGGATTAATTTGATGAGGGCTCCCCAATCTGCTCATCATCCCCAATTTGATGAGGGCTCCCCAATCCCCAATCTGCTGATACACTTGATAGGGACCAAAATCAGTTCTGATCATTTTAGTGATGCATAACCCTACTACTAAAAAACACAAGACTATTATACTCTGCAAATAATTATAAATTACTGTAGCGAATTACCAGCCTTTGTCTCAGAGCAAGCCCACATGAGGGGAAGAAAAATGCTGAATCATCCCCCCCCCGCTTTCTGAGCAATGGCTTCTCCCCAATCTTTCCTGAATTCTTGTTAGAATCTAGGCTGCCACCATCGGCTTTTGTTAGTGGAAAAGTATACAAAAACCTTCCACATGGAAGCTTACACATTGTGAGAAAACTAACAGCTGCCGAGTCCCTTCCAGCCCCCTTTCTTCTGAGTCAAAAATCCACCTAGAGAAGCTTTTGAAATGCAAAGAACAAAAAAAGGGGGGGGGAATGCTTTATTCAAAATCTTACAGACAGATTCCATCTGAGACTCTCTGTTTTTAGTTACAGGTAAACAAAAGCAATACTCGGTGGTTACAAGAATGCTTCAAAAAGCACCCCAGCTGATGTTGGGGCGGCACATTTTAAAAATAATGGTTACCCATTTGCAAGCACATAAGCCCCAAAGCCCTGCCTTCCTTCTTGAACTCAACGAAACCATTCAAGTTTCCTGCCCTCCTAGCTTTCCCTGGACCTGCAGAGAGATTTTCCTGCAGCTCATGGCCACATGTTCTCCTCTCTGCCCTCCCAGCTAGCTTCAACTAAGATACCTTCTCTTCCCTCATGGCTGTCTAGGTCCCACCCACCTGGTGTGCTGGTTAGCTGATCCCTGGAGTTCACCAGCCTGTCAGTCAGGACAGGGTTCACTTCCGGTTTACTCTTTAGGGGATAGGAGGGGTTGATCACTACAATTACACTTACAAGTATCTTTCTGTAGTTTAGGGCTATGGTCTTATGTTTCAGGACCATATATAGTCATATATATTTGCAGTCAAATAACTACTCTCTGTAGGGCTGTTGCTATATATTTTGGAGACGTGTTAAAAAAAATAAGAAGCAAGCATTGTGGCAAGTTAGGCCATAAAAACAGTTTTTGCTTACAATGATTTTGATTTCTCTTAGCACTGATTCTTCTTTTAAAAAACATTTAGCACTGTTCATTATCTGTGGTGTACTGTATTTACCCAAATCCAGGACAAGGTTTTCCCCAAGTTCTTTGTTTTTAGAAAGTGGTTTTTTTGGGGGGGGGGTGTCACCTTAAATGTGCATACCAGGAATCCCAGCTGGGGTAGCTAGCTGTGATCAAGAGACCCACATGAGTTGCTCTGAGAGGCAGTGGTTGCAACCCCTAAAAGCCAGCTCTTCTGTTTGCCATACCCCTGAGTCCTGGAGAAAACACATTTTCACCAAGTTCTGCAAGCTGTGCATACTTAAAAGTAAACCCAACTTTGGGCTCTCACCCTGCCCCATGCTTCCACCAAGCTCTGCAGCTGCTTACTCAGAAGTAAACCTCACTAGCAACAACAAGTAACCCTTCCACTCCTCATCAACCTTCCGCCCCGCACACCTTCTTTCTCTGGCTGGCCACAATGGTCTGGGACCTGAAAGGGCACAGGCAACAGGGTATTAATGCATGCAGTGAGCAAACAGGGATGGAGGACCTGGTTGTGCACCATGGAAAAGAGGGAGGCTTGGCTAGGCAAGGCGAATCTAGAGGTGAGAAAATGAACTTGAAGATGCTGCGGGAGGGGTACGGGCAATCTGAATTCACACCAGGAGTAGTTGGTGCGTGTGTGTGACAAAAAAACAGCTGTGACGTACACACTTCCACACTCTTCCCTCTGTCCTTGGAGACATCAGCATGAGGGCAGCCCTTGTGCTTCCCGGGCTTTAAAAGAGAATCTGGGAATGGAATTCAAAGTAGGGTGCCCATTATCCACAGAAGACACTCTTGTACAGACAAGGAGGATGGTGGACCTTTTCAAAGTTAGATGACTTCATTTTATTTTGTTCAGAGAAGGACAATTAGATTGGATGTCTCCTCCTCATTCTCTCTTCTCTGCAGAATCCCCTGCCCTGGTGGAGACTGTCTTTAGAATGCCTCTCAAAGGTGATTTATCCACTGACTCTATAGTCACTCTTAGAGAGGGGAAAAGAGAGAGAGGCATTTATGAACATACACTCCTAGTTCACAAAGGAAAACAGTGAGAAGCAGTATGGGAAGTGCTGGTGCTTCTGAAAGCACTGGCAATAATGGGGGTTGGGAGGGCATTTCTCTATGTACAGACATATCTTTATTGTATATTGATTACAGTTACTATATGAATAAACAAGTTGTTCTGGTAAGAACTAATCTGCCTAACTTTCTTTCACTACAGTCTCAGTTGATAATTACCATCCTTACAAGCTAGCCCACTTCTGCCTTAAACATTCACATGCCTACCATCTTGAATTGGGGTGGATAACATCATCACAAACTATACTGATGAGGTGTCCCTGTATGTCCTTACAGCTGTAGCAAATTTGGTTCAAATTGGTTAGACAGTTCACAAGTTAGCCCACTTGCACCTCAAATGTTCATGCCTCTGCCATCTTGAATTGGGGTGGATGACATCCTTACAAACTATGCCCTTGAGCCGTCCCTATGTGTCTGTACAGCTGTTCCAAATTTGGTTCAAATCGGTTAGGTGGTCCATAAGGTAACTCAATTACATCTCAAATGTTCATGTGTCCATCATCTTGAACAGGATGGATGACATCACAAACTATGCTGCTAAGGTGTCCTTGTGTGTCCCTACAACTGTTCCAAGTTTGACTCAAATCAGTTAGGTGGTTCACAAGTTAGCCCACTTGCGCCTAAAATGTTCATGCACCCGCTATCTTGAATTGGGGAGGTATGACATCATCACAAACTATGCCATTGAGGTGTGTCTGTGTCGCTACAACTTTACTCAATTTGTTTCATATTGGTCTGTTGTGGATGCAGGGGACACATGGACACACATACATGCACAGAATGCCAGGTGATCTCATAAGCTTGCTTTCCTTAAGGAAAGTATGCTTACAAAATATTTTGTGGCCAGTATAACCTTTTTTTTGCGGGGTGGGGGTTGACTTAAATTCAGTGTCCTCTTTCTTTTGGATAAATATAGATATAACCTTTTTTAGGAGAGTTGTCTTGAATTCAGAATTGTCTTAGATTCGAGTAAATACATTATGCCCCCCTCTTTATTTATTTATTTATTTATTTATTTATTTATTTTAAAACTTGCAAATTGGAGAAAAATAAAGCCCTCAGTATCCTCTTTAGAATATATCATACTCATTTAGTTATTTAACTTAAACCCAATTTTAATGGGTTTTGTTGTTGTCAATGAATGCTGCATTTTTGTGTAAACATTTCAGACTTCCTAGCTAAAAATATGGCTAACTCATGAGTTAGCATGTGTTAAGCATGCACAAATAATTGATCTTAAGATATTTCTTTACAACTTTGGTCAGTGTACAGCATTTTTTAATTTTTTGCCTCTATGTCCCTGTTTCCATGGACTTGCCCACTAGCAAAACAGTGTTAGACGTGCACAACACTGATTTGAATCCTGCTCATTAAAAAAATAATGCTTTTTCTCCAATCAGCTTGTTTTTTAAAAAATGATTTTTTAAAAAAATCAGGAAAATTAGTGCTCTGCACAGACCAAACTCCTGACATTTTACTTATCAATTTGAAACCAGCATAACAAATGATAGGAGTAGCTCTGTTTTATAATTAAATGCTATACAATTTGTATCATATTCTTGATTTGAAGGTTATAAAGCATTGTTAATACTATTTTTTAAGTTCAATGTTAATATTAACATGGTCCTATAGAATTTCCAAATGGGCTTGAATCCAGGCATCTGTCACCTTGAAAGTGAAGAATTCCAAGTCCGTGTGGGAGACCTGGTTATAAGTTTGCTTTGGGGAGGTGCTGTAGTTCAATGCTATAGCATATGCTTTGCACGCAGGTGGTCCAAGGTTTAATCTGTGGTATCTCCAGGTAGGTCTGGGAAAGACAGTGACTGACATCCAGACAAACTGGAGCACCAAAAAACATTTCACGCACAAAACAGGTTTTGCAGCTCTCCCCTTTCCTGTATTGCCCACTGTGCTTCCTGAAAATGTCCCAAAAGGTTCTGCAACCCTCGGGGACATATTTTCAGGAGCACAGTGGGCTGCAGAAGGAAGGGGAAATTTTAAAATTGCTCTTCTCTAGTTGCATATGTTAAATATTAGTCTGGATGTCAGCTACTGTCTGGAGCTCTGAATATTGAATTAGATGGACCAACTGTCTGACTCAGTGCAAAGCAGTTTCCTGTGTTCATATTATGTTTTCAAGTTACCTTTTAAATCTTCTAATTGTTGAGTGTATTGTGTATTGTCATCAGTTTACCTCTTAAGGAGCTTATGCAGATATATTAAAGAGAAACTGTTAATAGCAGTTAAGAAATCTGGAATTGGCCACAAAATTGCCCACACCCTCCCCACACACCCCTCAGTCTTTCCGGTTACTGGAACTAATTTCCGCTTTAACCACAAAAGAGGCTTCAAACCATTTGCAAATCAGGTTAAATCAGGAAGCTTGGTTTGCTTTCAGTGTTGTTAACATTTGTTTCCAGTGTAATGTGTGACTATAGACAGACAAAAGGAAGAGCTTCTTCACACAGTGGAATTTGCTGCCACTGAATATGGTGATGGCCACTTGCTTAGATTGCACTAGAAGGTGATCAGACAAATTCATGGATAGAGGATAGCTCTATGGCTGTTCATCAGGATGACTTCTACCCCTGCTAAAAGAGCAAAGAGGCACCTTTTTGAAGTGGTGATTCTTTTTATTTAACAGGGAGAGAGCAACTGGCCCTATCCACCCCCAGCACAGCATCCCTCCAGTGGCTGTTGCTGGTTTATATTTCTTTTTTAGACTGTGAGCTCTTTGGGGAACAGGGAGCCATTTTATTTATTTATTTATTTATTTATTTATTTATTTATTTATTTATTTATTTCTATGTAAACCGCTTTGGGGACTTTGGTTGAAAAGTGGTACAGTATATAAAAATTTGTTGCAATCATCTTCGATACACTACCTCCGGGTTTAGCTTCCTATGTCAGAATACTGAGTGTAGGGAGCAATGGCAAGAGAGGGGTTTGCCTTCAGCTCATTCTTGTGAGCTTTCTAGAGGCATTTGGCTACAGTGGAAAACAGGACAGGGAGTGGCGAAAGGGGGAGGAGTAGCTCTGTGCATTAAAGAAGGTACAGTATCCAACAAGCTAGAAAGCCTAGGGGGACCAGTTTCCCCCAAAGAATAATTATGGGTGACAATATGAGGACTGAAAGGAAATGTGTTACTAGGGATGTGCTATCGCGCTCAAGATCAAAACACTGAGAGTGACCTGGAGTTGGAGGAGCAAATCAGAGAGGCTTCAAGGAGAGACAGAGCTGTAATAATGAGTGACTTCAATTACCCTCACATAGACTGGGCGGATTCACATGCAGGTATTGACAGAGAGGCCAGATTTCTAGACATGTTAAATAACTCTGCCTTAGAACAGTTGGTCAAGGAACCAACCAGAGAAGGTGACCTTGGACTTAATCTTGAGTGGTTCCCAGGACATGGTACAAGATGTAAGAGTTGTATAACAATTGGGGAACAGTGAGCATAGTGTGATACAATTCAGCTTATATATGAGTGGAGCATTGCCAAGGAAGTCTAACACAGATGCATTGGTCTTCAGAAGATGAAGCTTCTCAAAAATTAGGGGACTGGTAAAAAGGAAAGAGAAAATCAGGTGGGTCAAATCACTTCAGAAAGCATGGAACTTATTCAAAACCACAATAGTAGAAGCTCAGTTGTATATCAAGGAGGAGGAAAGGTACCACCAAGTTCAGGAGGATGCCAGCATGGCTAACAAGTAGAATCAGAGAAGCTATAAAAGGGAAGAAGATTTCCCTCAGAAAATGGAAGTCCTGCCCAAATGAAGAGAACAGAAAGGAACATAAACTCTGCCCCCCCCTCCCGCAAAGCAAGGACATAATAAAGGATGCAAAAAGAGAGCTTGTGGAGAGTTTAAGTTAGAAGTGTCTTGAGGAATAGCAAAAACTTCTTTAAATATATCAGAAGCAGAAAACCAGCTAGGGAGGGACTCCTTAGAATATGATGGGGGCATGAAAGGGATTATTAAGGAGGATAAGGAGATTGAAGAAAAGCTGAATGAATTATTTGTATCTGTCTTCACAGCGGAGGATGCTGACCATATACCAGCTCTGGAACTGAGCTTCTCAGTTCCAGACTTGGCAACTGAAGACTGGGACAATTTGAAGTGACGAGAGGATGTTCTATCTTGCAAAACTAAAAATTAACAAATTGCCAGGGCCAGATGGCATCCACCCAAGGAACTCAAATGTGAAACTGCTGATCTCCTAGCAAAAATATGTCACTTGTTCCTACAGTCAGGCTCTGTATCAGAGGACTGGAAAGTAGCTAATGTAACTCCAGTTTTCAAAAAGGGATCCAGGTGGGATCTGGGAAACTGCAGGACGCTTAGCTTAAATTCTGTGCTGGGTAAATTTCATGGAAAGCATACTTAAGCACAACATTGTTAAACATACAGAAGAACAAGTCTTACTGAAGGAGAGCCAGCATGGCTTCTGCAAGGGCAAGTCTTGCCTCACTAATTTTTTGGAGTTCTGTGAGAGTGTCAACAGGCTTGTGAATAAAGGTGATCTGGTTGACATAGTATACTTGGACTTGGAAAAAGCATTTGACAAATTTCCAGAGAAAAGGTTCTTGAGTAAACTTAGCAGTCATGGGATAAGGGGACAGGTTAACCTCTGCTAACTAAGGAAAGTGGTGATTTAAAATGGTGATTCTCTTATATTTAGCAGGGGAAGAGCACCGGCCCTATCCAACCCCAGCACAGCATCCGTCCAGTAGCTGTTGCTGGTATCTACCTTATGTTTCTTTTTAGATTGTGAGCCCTTTGGGGACAGGGAATCATCTTATTTATGTATTATTATTTTTTTCTATGTAAACCGCTTTGAGAATTTTGTTGAACAGCGGTATATAAATATTCATAGTAGTAGTAGGTTCATGTGTTGATTGGTAATTGGTTGAAGGTCAGGAAACAGAGGGTAGGAATAAATGGACAGTTTTCACAATGGAGGGAAGTAAGACGTGGGGTCTTCCAGGGATCTGTACTGGGACCAGTGCTCTTTAACTTGTTCATAAATGATCTAGAAGTTGGGGTAAGCAGTGACATGGCCAGATTTGCAGATGACATTCAACTATTTAGGATAGCGAAATCCATAACAGATTGTGAGGCTCTCAAAAAGGATCTCTCCAAGCTGGGTGAGGGGAAAACAAAATGGCAAATGTGGTTCAGTGTAAGCAAGTGTAAAGTGATGGATATTAGGGCAAGAAACCCCAACTTCACATATACACTGATGGGGTCTGAACTATCAGTGACTGATAGGGTTGCCAACATTTCATTGCCAGAATGAGGGGCACAGGTTCCAGAACGAGGGACACAAGTTTGTGGGGGATGGCTGTGGTGGCTGGGAGGTGTATGCAGTGGTAATCAAGAGCCTGAGTATCATTGACATATTTGTAATTGAATTATATGCTACTGAGTAAATGAGGGACAAATGTTGTCCCTATAGGGACCAACATTTCATCTCTGAATGAAATGTTTCATCCTGCATAATGAAGGACAGTTGGCAGCCCTAGTGACTGACCAGGAGAGAGATCTTGGGGTTGAGGTGGACTGCTTGTTGGAAGTGTCAACTCGGTGCACGGAAGCTGTGAAAAAGGCAGATTCCACCCTAGGGATCATTAGGAAGGGAATTGAAAATAAAAATGCTAATATCATAATGCCCTTATCCAAATCTATGGTGTGACCACATTTGGAGTACTGTTTGCAGTTCTGGTCACCATAGCTAAAGAAGTATATTGTAGAACTGGCAAAGGTGCAGAAGAGGGGCTGATGATCCGGGGGCTGGAGCACTTTCCTTATGAGGCAAGGCTATAACATCTGAGGCTTATTAGTTTGGAAAAGAGACGACTACATAGAGACATGATAGAGGTGTGTAAAATTATGCATGGTATAGAGAGTTGACAGAGAGAAATTTTTTCTCCCTCTCTTACTACACTAGAAGCAGGGGTCATCCCATGAAACAGAAGGCTGGGAAATTTAGGACCAAAAAAAGGAAGTCCCTTTTCCACACAGCACATAATTAATCTATGGAATTCTCTGCCATGGGATGTGGTAATAGTCACTAGTTTGGATGGGGCTTGGACAAATTCATGGAGGACAGGTTTATTATTGGCTACTAGTCTGGTGGCTCTAGGCCACCTCAAGCCTCAGAGGCAAGATGCCATTAAATACCAATTGCAGGGGAGCAACAGCCATAGAGAGGGCACACCTTTACCTCTTGCCTGTGGGCTTCTCAGAGGCATCTGTGGCAAGCCACTGTGTGAGACAGGATGCTGGACTTGATAGGCCTTGGGCCTGATCCAGCAGGGCTATTCTTATGACTAGATAGGCCTCTGATTTGATATAATATGACTCATCTCATGTTCTTAACTGTGTTATAGGAAGCAATTCCGAAATTACTCACATCACGCACACAGCAGCATACAAAACTTGTAAGGCTATGTGTCATAGTCGCAGCTGATTTTATGTCAAGTAAATAATCTTTTTTTGATAAAGCAGTGTAATCATTAAATCATACATTTATTTTTAATAATGTAGATGTTCCTAGAATCAAAACATAAAATACAATCAAATGCTACAATTTTGCCACCCCTTTGATTGAAAATCTGTTTTTAAAACTTGCTAACATTTTTTCCTTCATATTGGTGCATTCCATAGCCCAGTTAGTTATTAGTTCTTAAAATTGACTGAAGTGTTGCCTTTGATGTCTTTTGCTTTATACATTCAAAAACAGCATGACCAGGAAACAGAGAATCCAAATTAATATGCCATCTAGAACAGATGTGGCAAATCTGAGTATATCGGACAACTGAACTGTTCTGAGGAGTGTTCAAGGGAGTCTGGGTAAAAAGTAGGGTGAGGATTAAGAATAATACAAAATTCTTACAGTTTGTTGTTGTATATTTTGCTAGGGCCACCAAGATGGATCTCAAATGTGCTCTGGAAGAGTGTTCGATGGCATTGAACTTATTTCTAAACAACAAATTCTCAGAAGCTCTGGAATTACTTCGTCCATGGTGAGGTTTGTTTTGTTTGCTTGAAGCAGTTCAAGGAAATGCCATAAGACATGCCATCTGGTTGCTAGAGATAAATTCAGGCCTCTGAATATAGGCTGCTGTTATTCTTATTTCTTCTTGGCCCAAAAACAAGCCTCTTGAAACCATTTTTAAAAAACTGTCTAAAGAGACCTATATTATGGGTCATTCATATTTTGTGGGTTTTTTTAGTTCATAGTCTGATATGTAATCACTGCATATGTGGTTTGAAGAGTGAAAATATACATAGGGTCTTTCCAGTACACCATTTGTAAATGATTTTTTCAAAATAGGACTGGGTTCCAAAATTATACCCAGAGCCAAAGAATCTCATAATTGATAAGAAATTTGAGAAAGAAAAGCATCTCATGCTTGATCAAGGTTGCTGCTATCTTACATGGTATGTCAAAAGCAATATTGCATATTAGAAGTATATGTTTTATGAAACTTGTAAATTTGGCATTAAAGAACACACAGCTTTTTTTAAAAAAATGGAAGAAAAGTGCTTGAAAATGCCCATTTGTTTTTCCCTCCAAACAGGTCTAAAGGTAGTATGTACCATGCACTAGGATATAGCACTATTTTAGTAATGCAGGCTGCTATGACCTTTGAGCAACAGGATATCCAAATGGGAATTGCTACAATGAAAGAAGCTTTACAAACTTGCCAAAAGTAAGCATGGCTTATTTTATATTTGTGAAGATATTTTGGTGTGTGTGTGTTTTTTTTTAACCTCTTGCAGGGGTGTGTGTGTGTGTGTGTGGTTAGTTGTGTAAGCTGCCCTGAGTGGTTCAATTACTAAACTGAACATCTCTAAATAAGTGTTGGAAGGTTCTGTTTGATTGCATATGTTTTTCTATTCAGTGACAAATTAGATGATAATGAAAAAGATGCTGGTGATCTATCTACTTCGTAGTTTTGACCTACAGGGCACTTTTGTTATCCCTCCTTCTTTTACAGGGTAGAATTTCCTTGGCCTAAACTTCATTTCTTACCATTTAGAATTACTGGGTCAGGACTAAATCAGAAACTGTATAGTAGAAGTACCCAGGAGCACACCTAGGTCATTTTGTCGCCCAGACCTGAAGGGCTTCATAGGCCCCCTCTGCCGCGAGACCCCCCTTTAAACGTTTTTCGTGCAGATTTGGGGGTTTCTGTCCTGGGGGGCCTCCTGCTGCCACTGCCTGCACCTGCCACTGCCCTAGACGTCGTGCCACTCCTTGCCCTTTTTGCAGCCACCATGTGCGTGGCCAGGGGTGTGTGTGTGTGTAATCAATCCAAGGAGGCCTCTCCCCGCGGTAGCGGTGGATGGAGTGGCTGATGAGCCTGTGTGTCCGGCCCATTGGCCCTTGAGAACTGCGAGGCACTCCAGCGCATCTGCGCAGTTGAAATAGATCATCGCAAGCCCGTGACATGATGGTCTTACAACAATCTATTCCAACTGTGCAGCTGCGCTGGAACGCCTCACAGTTTTCAAGGGCTGCTGGGCTGGACAGACAGGCCCAGTGGCTGCTCTGTCCACCACCCCTGCCAGGGGCAGGGGGAGTGAGCCCTGCTCAGATCACCCCCTGGCCATGCACATGGCAGCTAAAATTATGAAAAAGATTGTAGGTTTGGCGGGGCAGTGGCAGGGTGGGTGCCTGGTGGCGGCAGGAGGCCCCCTTGGACATTTGGAGCCCCCCCCGACTTTGGAGGCCACAGGCTGGGGCCCCAAGGTCTGGGGGTAAGAGCACCTCTGGTAGTACCTAAATATGCCTTATTCTCCCAGGGCCCATAGGAAAGTCCTGGATTAGCTTCTCCTTCTGATGTGGAAGACTAGGAGGAGAAGGCTTATCTGGTTTCTACAGACAAGCTGTTTTCTATCATTTTTATTGGCTGACATACTGAGGAAAATTACTTAAAGTAGTCCCATTGAAATTAAAAGTTAAGAACTTCTTGTGCTTTTAATTTCAATGAAACTGCTCTGAGTAATTTTCCTCGGTACGTCAGTTGTTATTTTTAAATTTATCTCTCTCAGGGGCGTAACAAGGCTGGAGTGGGCCCAGAGACAAAATTTTAAAATGGGCCCCTCGCTGATACACACACACACACACACACACCCCACATGTGACTTGCCTCTGGGGGGGGCCCTCGATGCATGGGGGCCCCCAGGCAGCTGCCTCCCCTTGCCTAATAGTAGTTACGCCCCTGATCTCTCTGTCCATTCCTTCCCCCTTCTCGCTAGCTAGAGATCACTCTGAGAGACACAGAAAGGGAGTTGTCTTTTTGTGAGCCAAATCCATGCAGGCTTTTCAACAGCTGCCCCTCATTCCTTGAGCCTGGACAGTGAGTTGGCAGTAGCACTGCTATGCCCTGTTCTTCTTTCCTCCTGCCCCAGCAAGTCATATATTTGCAGCTTCTCTCCCATCACCTGTTGGGAACAGAAAAGTGTGGGAGATCAACAGTTAGCAAGTATGGGAAGGTCCTACAGTTTTTCTGTGCACAGGAAATTACACCAAGATATGATTCATCCCCCATCTTGAACTCCTTATGAGTGCACTTGAGTGGCATGCTCAACCATGGCTATGCAGGGAGACCTCATTCTTACTCTAGTTACCGCCCCCCGCCCCCACCTTTGATCTGGCAGGACAGTTTGCCAAAGTAGAGTTCTTAGGAGTAGTAAGGTAACTGGTAGCCACTGAGTAGAAAAGCTCTGTCCCATTCCAGCTACCCAAAATACCTGGGCATGAGTAGGGAGCCAATCTCTTTCCAGGGAGGAAAGTCCACGAGAAACAGTACAAATCTAAAAACTTTCTTATGTTGTTCTTTTGGTTGCTATAAGCAAGGATACATGGGTTCTCCTTTTCCTCAGGTTTTGAGTTTAGTCCTTGCTCCTCTTCTCCTTACTTGCACCATAGCCAAAGGGCACAGCTGCTGTAGTCAGCAATAGCAAGTATTCACTGTTACTTGTAAGACTGTTCAGAGAAAGCCCATGTGAGAATATAGGGCTTAAGCCTTGGAGACCTAGATTCAAATTGTTGATCAGCCAGGGAGCTCACTGGGTGATCCTGGGCTGGGCTATTATCTCTCAGCCTAACCTGCTGATGGCTGTAATGTAACAATAAAATGGGGCAGCTTGTACACCACCCTAAGCTTCTTGGGAAAAGGGTAGGATCAAAATGTAATTAATTATAATGAATTATAGTCAGCATTAAGCTGCAGAAGGAGACGATGTTCATGACGTACAATGTTTTGGCTTTCGCGGGAGAGAGGTTTCGTTTCTCTCGAGCACCTTTAGAGAAAAGATAACATGAAGACAGCAGTATAAATTATAAAATTCAGAGCTTGATGACCAGCATCAAAACCTTATGGTTTGTCTGAAGGAAAGCAGCTTAACATCATTTAAGTGTTTCAAATGATGTCCTACCTTTTACACAATGGAAAGAAATTGATACTGCTTCATATAATGACTGCTCTGGCTATCAATGTCAGCTGCAAGAGTAAGACACTAATAGCTTTAATCATCAGGGGGGTATGTTAAAGCATGCCTGATGTAATGTCTTTCTGTACATCTGTTTTAACCATACTTTATTACATTGCTGGTTATTTCATACACAAAATATAAAAAGATTTTATAAATTATTTGCAAGGGTGGTATGTCAGCTGTGATGAAGTCTTCTGACCCCAGAGTAACTTTTACAACATGCTTTATGGGAACAAGTTTTGGTAATATCCTTCTACAAGATAAATTCAACACTAAACCACCCTTCGTGCTTTCTATAAGTTTAGCCATGAAAAAAGGACTTTGTCAAATCTCGGTAAACGCTGCAATCTCTCTGGCTCATAAATAAATAATATATCGGGAGATTTCAGAATGTCAAACCATGAAGTCCAAACTATATGACATGGCATTTTGTCATAGTTTCAGATCATATGTGAACCATCTTGTCAGAATCTATAGACATCCCAAAAATCATCTGTAAGGTGTACTCTACCACCTTAATGGTATATAAATATGAATAATAATAATAACTAGCTGGCCTGGGCACAGAGCATCTGTGTGTCTAGTTCTTCCCTCCTCCCCTTCCTCCCCTTTCTTTTGGCTATCCGGCCATCCATTAGCCTGCCCATTCGTCCCCGTCCCCCCCACCGGCATTTTGCTCACAAACTCTCGTGAGAGCTGCCACACATGGGATTAGCGACGGGAACATTTAAAATAATTATATAGATAGATAGAAGATAATAATATAATAATAATAATTAGTAGTAGTAGTAGTAGTTCATGAATAAAGGTGATGATGGGAAGGTTGAGAAGATGAAAGATAGAAACCCTATTCAGGCATGTGTCTGTACACATGTACATGCTTTTGTGTGAATGATTGTACACATGCATTCATTTAAAAAGTGAACCTCGGTACAGGCTCCCTCAATTACAGGGTACAAATAGGAAGTGTACTACTATATATGCGCTGAACAAAATGTATGAATAGGGCTATCATGTGGAGACTATCCAAGCTCAAGCTTTCATTCATACATGATGGTATAGTAAACCACCCTGGAAATACTTATTGAAGGGCAGTATACACATGTTAAATAATAATAATTATTCTTGATGGAGAGATGAGGCAAAAACACCTGTTTTCACTCTGTGTACACTCACTCACTCTCTGCATATCTTCTTTTTGCAGAGGAGAGGAGGATCTACATTACTTACAAATTTTTGATAGCTACAAGGTTGGATAGAACAGAGAAGCAATACTTTTCCAGATTTTTGTTTGGTTGCTTGACTGTGTATACTTTATTTGAAAAAGTGAATTGAGGGTTATGGCTAGACAGTGAAATATCAAATGTCCAATAGTACCATGATGTCTACTGTTCTTTTCATGCTTGCCGCAGGACTGCTCTATGTGTCCCCCTAGGTTATGTTTCATATTTACAATTCACCAGTCCAATAACGGAGATGGCTTAACAGATGCTTTCCTAGGGCAATAGCTAAAAGTGATAGTTATCAGCTCCTATCGTTCTCTGCTTTGATCTAGTCTTCCTCTTCAGTCCCCCACCAACATGCAGACTACATGACATAAGTTTTGGGCAGTATAAAAATATGTTAAATACATACATACATACATACATACATACATGAAAGAATGCTTAGGTCTCTGCCCGCTTAACACCAAGCTATTGAAGTTGTTTGCTTGATGATGTTGCAGCTTGCCTTAATCAGACTTTGTGTGTTGCTCCTGTTTTTTCTCCCCTCTTCTGTGGGCAAAAGCATCTCCAGGGTGTTTAATACATTATTTCGTTTTTGTAGAGTAAGTTGGTTGTTTTCAAATGCTTGTCTCTTTTTCACTTGTGTTAATACAGATTCAGGAAAAGGAACACAGTGGTTGAATCATTGTCCAGTTTAGTTTCGAAACAGTCTGTAGATCAGCTGAGTGAAGGTAAGAAAAATATGAGGTGGAATATTTTCTCTCTATAATGTGTACTTATAAATAGTCTCAGACTCTTGAAATAACTCCTAGTTTAGAATGAAGCAGAACTCTATTTTCTGTAAATTTTGTTTATTTTATTTATTTTATTGTTGCATTTATATACCGCCTTTCGTTAAAAGACAACCCCAAGGCGGTTTACAAAAGTTAAAACATACAATAAAAAGGCAATAAAAACATCAAGCTAAAAAATATAAAAACATATTAAAAACAGGCATAAAAACAATACAACAAGTAAAAACGCACAGAAGCAGCAGTAAAAACGATTATGTAAAAGCCTGGATAAAAAGCCAAGTTTTAACAAGCTTTCTAAAAGCCGTGATGGAGTCCGAGGAGTGAATGGCCACTGGGAGAGCATTCCAAAGTCTGGGAGCAGCAACAGAGAAGGCCCTGTCCTGAGTACAGGACAGCCAGGCCTCTCTCATTGTTGGTACCCAGAGCAGGGCCCCCTCAGATGTCCTCGTCAAGCGGGCAGCAACCCTTGGGAGCAGGCGGTCCCTCAAATACCCCAGGCCCAAACCGTTAAGGGCTTTAAAGGTCAAAACCAGCACCTTGAATTGGACCTGGAAACGAACCGGCAGCCAGTACAACTCTTTCAGAATGGGGGTGTTGTGTTTCCAACGGGCAGCTCCAGATAAAACCCTCGCTGCCGTGTTTTGCACTAGCTGCAGTTTCTGGATATTCTTCAAGGGCAGCCCCACGTAGAGCGCGTTACAGTAATCCAGCCATGACGTGACTAAGGCATGGGTAACCGTGGCCAGATCTGCCTTCTTGAGAAAGGGACGTATCTGGCGCACTAGCCGAAGCTGCGCAAAGGCACCCCTGGCCACCGCCTCCACCTGAGCTTCCCAAAGCAGAGCCAGGTCCAGTAGTACCCCCAAGCTGCGTACTTGCTCCTTCAAGGGGAGTACAACCCCATCCAGAACCAGTAAAATCTCCTCATCCCGATAGGCTCTCCTACTGACCAACAGTACCTCCGTCTTATCCAGATTCAATTTCAGTTTATTAGCCCACATCCAACCCATCACGGCCTCCAGCCCCCGATTCAGGACATCCACCGCCTCCCTAGGATCAGATGACAAGGAGAGATAGAGCTGAGTGTCATCCGCATATTGCTGACAACTCAGTCCAAGTCCCCGGATGACCTCTCCCAGCGGCTTCATGTAGATGTTAAACAGCATGGGGGACAAGACCGATCCCTGCGGGACCCCACAGGCCAACGGCCACGGGGCCGAGCAGTAGTCCCCCAGCACCACCTTCTGGACCCTCCCCCCAAGAAAGGACCGGAACCACTGAGGTGGCCCGGAAGGATACCATGGTCGATGGTATCAAACGCCGCCGAGAGGTCCAGCATAACCAACAGTGACGCACTCCCACTGTCTAGTTCCCGGCGTAGGTCATCCACTAGAGTGACCAAGGCAGTCTCAGTCCCATACCCGGGGCGGAAGCCAGATTGAAAAGGGTCCAGATAATCCGTATCATCCAAGACCCTCTGCAGCTGGGACGCCACCACACGCTCCATCACCTTGCCCAAAAAGGGAAGGTTAGACACAGGTCTATAGTTATCCAGCTTGGAGGGATCAAGGAAGGGCTTTTTTAATAGTGGTCTTACCACCGCCTCCTTGAGGCACGATGGCATCCTGCCCTCCCTTAATGAAGCATTAATGATCATCTCCAGCCTTCTGCCTGTCCCCTCCCTGGCAGCTTTTATTAGCCATGAAGGGCAAGGGTCAAGAGCGCACGAAGTCCGCCCAGGATCTTGTCCACATCCTCAGGCCGCACCAACTGAAAAGAATCCAACACAACGGGACCAGATGGTACCAGAGGCACGTCTGCTGGAACTGCCAAAACTCTGGAGTCCAGGTCAGCACGGATGCGAGCGACTTTATCTGCAAAGTGACAGGCAAACTGATCACAAAGAGCTGTAGATGACTCCTCCCCCATTGTCCGGGGGGACGTGTGGAGCAAGGTTTTCACCACACGAAACAGCTCTGTTTGTCTGCACTGAGCAGACGCAATGGAGGCGGAGAAAAAGCATTTCTTCGCCGCCGCCCCCCACCACGGAGTAGTCCCTAAAATGGGCTCTAGCCCGTGTTCGGTTGGATTCGTGACGACTTTTCCTCCAGCGTCATTCCAACCGTCGCCCGAGTTGCTTCATCGCCCTAAGCTCCAAGGAAAACCAAGGATCAGATCGGGCTCCACCAAGCCAGAGAGGGCGTTTTGAAGCAACTGTGTCAACAGCCCGGGCCATCTCTCCATTCCAGAGATCAACCAGGGCCTCAACAGGGTCACCAGCTCTGAACACTGGAAACTCCCCGAGGGCAGTCTGGAATCCAAGCGGATCCATAAGCCTCCGGGGGCTGACCATCCTAATCGGCCCACCACCCCTGCAGAGGGCAGACGGAGCAGTCAAACTAAACCCCACCAGGTGATGATCTGTCCATGACAAGGGAGTGGTCTCAAATTCCCCCACCTCCAGATCATTTATTTCCCGGTCGGCAAAAACCAGATCCGGAGTGTGTCCCGCCACGTGGGTAGGGCCCGATACCAAACTGAGACAGTCCCATGGAGGCCATGAAATCCTGAGCCACACCCACTAGGTGGGCCTCAGCGTGGACATTGAAATTCCCCAAAACAATATGCCTGGGGGAACCCAAGGCCACCTCCGAGACCACCCCCGCCAGCTCAGGTAGGGAGACTGAAGTGCAGCGGGGTGGTCGGTACACCAACAGAATCCCCAGCCTATCTCGGAGGCCCATCCTCAAGGACAAACACTCAAAATTCTGAGATTGCCTGACCGGGCACCTGGAAACGGGGAGAGTCTCACGAAAGATGACTGCAACGCCTCCTCCCCGACCCTTGAGGCGGGGCTGCTGCATGATCTGGAAACCTGGAGGACAGAGCTGAGAGAGACCAACCCCGCCCAGCTCATCCAACCACCCAGAGTGGCAGGATTTCAGCAGCCAACCGCCCAGAGTGCTGTGAAATGTTGAAATCAAGTGAATGCTGCTCATACATTGCTAATTTGAGTGAGCATATAAATATGCTATATTGGTGTTTCCAACAACATTGGGAACAAAGAGCTGTGAAAAGTCTGTGCAGCTTAATTTTATGCAAACACACACACACACACACACACACACACACACACACAGTTACACTTTTTAAAATAAAGGTGTGGTTGACTGCCAGTGCAGAAAAGGTTTCCCTTCACATTAGGATCAAATAGTCTGCACCAGCATTCTTTGTTTGTCTTAGAGGAGGAGGAGGATGATGATGATGATGATTACATTTATATCCCGCTCTTCCTCCAAGGAGCCCAGAGCGGTGTACGACATACTTGAGTTTATCCTCACAACAACCCTGTGAAGTAGGTTAGGCTGAGAGAGAAGTGACTGGCCCAGAGTCACCCAGCAAGTATCATGGCTGAATGGGGATTTGAACTCGGGTCTCCCCGGTCCTAGTCCAGCACTCTAACCACTGCACCACGTTTTGGTTCCGCCAGAGGTATTACCTCTGGGAGTTGATACTTTATCAGATTATGCAACTGTCCAGGAAATTCTGGTTGACATCATGACAAAATCATCAGCAGTGCACCAGGAGGATGCGTCTGCACTGTGGAGCGCACGTAGGGTATAGGAGGCAGTTTTATCAAAATTCCATCTGCCTCCTCTAGAAGTGCAATGCACCACCTGAAAACATGTGCTTGAGGGCTGTGCAACCCCCAGGGACAGATTTTTGAGTGATGCAGGGCACTTGCGAGGGAAGCACAGACCAATTAAAAAACCCACCCCTCAGCT
The DNA here is from genome assembly GCF_027244095.1 of Hemicordylus capensis. Classification (NCBI taxonomy): domain Eukaryota; kingdom Metazoa; phylum Chordata; class Lepidosauria; order Squamata; family Cordylidae; genus Hemicordylus; species Hemicordylus capensis. The sequence goes on along the minus strand of NC_069658.1, from coordinate 118,281,707 downwards.
CTGCACTACAGTACTCTGGAAGCCTTCCGCAGCATAAGCAAGTTGACCTGGTGCAGTGCCCCTGACTTAATCAGGATGTTAGCTGTTGTTTTTCATTGTTATCCTGCCTATAAAGACACTCAGAACCGCTTTCATAGGTAAATGTTTCTCACTATGCAAACCTTAATTGTGTATTTTGTTACCTGGAAAGCTTTCAGTGTCTGTGGCTGCTATTTCTGTTGTTCTAACTAAAAGTTGTTCTTTAGACGTAAATAGTCTATCTTTAAAGATTTACCTTTTTTCTGCAGTACTGATATAAAGGCTAGGAACCAAGCTCTTCTTTTTTTAGTTTAATTTTGTGTGTGTGTGTGTGTTCTAAGTATCAGTATGTTAAAAAAAAAAAAAAGACCCCACCCAAAAACCTGTTGAAAAGTTTAAACCACATTAACCCCCTGTGTTGAATTAGTTTGTTTAATATTCTTTAGTTCTTTAAGAAGTATTTAATCAAGAGCATACATTTAATTATGTTGATTTTTAAAACCGCACTTACACATCTTTACAAGTAGTAAGTATAGTGATGGGTGTGAGCTAGAATGTCTCCAATTCAAATTTAACTCAGACACCTAATTGCTAATTGGCCTTAGAGAAAGTTGTGGTCCCTCATTCATAGATGGAATTAATGGTATTGGCCAGTCTTATGGGTTATTGTAAAAGTTTGCTGAAACAGTGTATGTGAAATGTTTTGGGATGAATTTTCAGGTAATATAATGGATAATCATAAGGTAAATAAAAAAGAGTAAACCATTTGAATCTTGACATACTTGAGGGGAGGAACCACTGAGTATTATTGATTGCTGCTCTAAAGATATTAGCTGTTATACCATATTTGTATTTAAATTTAAACTTTTCTCTTTTTTTAATAGAGGAAATGCATGCAGAAATATGTTATGCTGAATGTTTACTACAGAAAGCAGCACTGACATTTGTACAGGTAATTTATGCAGTCCATGTGGCTTTCAGGCATGCTTTCTCTGCATCTCTTTGCTCTCCAAGTTCTGTTTTACAAAAACCCAAGTGATGATTTGTAATCACCTGGATGCAAATCCTGCCCTACCTATACCCACAATATACATATAATGCAAAATGTGGAGCCTGCTGTGCTTCTTTCTCAGTGATGGCACTTGTTAAATACACCCACAGTCTGTCAGGTCTGCAAACAAATCCAGACTAGTTTTGACTTGGGGTGGTACTGGTGGCAGGAAAGGAGGGGTTGGTTCGTTGTTCTCCTCTCTAAATCAGAAGGTAAGCCTGAATTGCATTCTTTTTAAAAAGAGCATTGATTTGGGAATTTTCCTTTACTTCACTGAAAGCACATTAGTACTATTCACAAGCTATGTCTTAGCTGCTTTAAATGTCACAGCAGCTACCTCCAACTAGTGCAAAAGACACTATCCCAGATACTGGTGCACACTGCTCTACAAGTATACTGTGATGCAATCCCACAGGGTATTCTTCTAGCATATTCCACAGGCATTTCCTTCACCACACCTCTGTTTGCCAGTGAAACTGACAATGTTGAGAGAAAGGAGGAGAGGTCTATCAACAGCTACTAGTCAGAGAGCTATAGGCCACCTCCAACCTCAAAGGCAGGATGCCTCTGAGTACCAGTTGCAGGGGAGTAAACAGCAGGAAAGAGGGCATGCCCTCAACGCCTGTCTGTAGGCTTCCAGTGGCATCTGGTGGGCCACTGTGCAAAACAGGATGCTGGACTAGATGGGCCTTGGGCCTGATCCAGCAGGGCCATTCTTATGTTCTTAAAGTATTGTCAGCTTTGCCAATAAATTACCTGTTGATCTGGATAGTGGTTCCAGACATTCATAACTAATGGGAACCACTACCAGATCATCTGTTACAGGTAAGCAACCTGTTGTTTTTTTAATTGTATTACTTGGCGCACACCTATATTAGTGCACATATCTGCTCTTTCAAAGGACTAATCCCCAAGAACTCCCTCTCCCCTGCTTAGTAGCAACAGTGTACAGGAAAGGAAGTGAATGGGAGACATTTCCCAATATCAGGGAAACTGAGAAGCCTTTTGTGTATTTTAATTCTCACCACCACCCCCATTTATATTCTGCCCTTTATTCTAGGATCCACTGGCCCTAGGCAGTATATTCAGTCTAAAAACAGAACACTATCAAGTTTTAAAAGGCATATTAAACCATATATATATATATATATTATTTTTAAAAGCTGCCATTTAAACCAATTGGACAGAGTGGATCCTTCCATGTCCGTTTGACAAATAAATACCTTCCCTTTTTGGTCTCTCAATACATTTTAGTGAGTAAATTTTGTTTGTTATTTCTCTGTGTAAACCGCCCTGAGCCATTTCTGGAAGGGCAGTATAGAAATCAAATGAATGAATGAATGAATGAATAAAAATAAATTGACAAGTTTTGGATATAAAGGAAGCCACTCCTCTAGCTTTAGAAGCTCCAGGTGCTGTGAACTGCACTGGGTACCACTAGGATTTAAAGAGTGGCTTTGAGGTTTCCCCTCTATATTTTTCCTGCAACAAAGCAATAGCTGGCTTCTCTTTTGGTATAATGTTCATTACTTCTCTTTTGGTATAATGCTCATAACCATTCCCCAACAAACTCCCTCCCCCTTTTAACAGACATAGATAGATAAAGGCTGACAGAAATAGATAGATAAAGACATTTTAAGAACCAAAGCATCAGTGTGGCTAAACAGGCAATCTATCCAGCTAGGAACCAGTGGTCCTTTATATACTACTGCTTGACAGTAACTGAAATTTGAGGCAGACATTAGTATTGGATTGCTAGACCTGGGGAATGTATCCAGAGTATGAAATCTCCCAAAACAGACCCAAATCTTGACAAAAATCAGACCCTCATACTTCTGCTTTAGCAAGTACATATAAGCCCATCCTCGAATAAGGAAAGTGAGTAAAAAGTCATCTTTTCATAGCTGTAGTCTTTTGAAGCTGCTGCTTTTTAATTATTATGGTACAAAATGTGCATAATGAAACTATTAATGAACAAGTTGTTCTAGTAAGAACAAACCAGCCTACTTTCCTTTCACTGTCTCTACATCTGAACCAAATTTGGTGCAAATTGAGGTCCACGTTAGATCTCTTGTGCCTCAAATGTTAATGTGTCCGCCAGCTTAGATTGGGGTGGATGCAATCATTACAAACTGCACCATTGAGGTGTCCTTGTGTGTAACTCACTATAGCTGTTCCAAATTTGGTTCAGATCAGTTAGACAGTCCTCACGTTAGTGCACATGCCTCAAAAGTTTATGCATCTGCCATCTTGGATCAGGGTGGGTGACATCATCGCAAACTACACCATTGGGGCTTCCCTATGTGTCTATTCAGCTGTTCCTAATTTGGTGCAAATCAGTTAAGCGGTTCACAGGTTAGCCCACTTGGACATCAAAAGTTTATGGTTCCGCCATCTGAATCAGGGTGGGTAACATCATCACAAACTAAACCACTGAGGTGTCCTTGTGTGTCACTCACTACAACTGTACCTAATTTGGTTCAAATCAGTTAGTCCACAAGTTAGCCCGCTTGCGCCTCAAACATTCACACGTCTGCCATCTTGGATTGGTGTAGATTACATCATCACAAACTACGCCATTGAGGTTTCCCTATGTGTTGCTACAGCTGCAGCAAATTTGGTTCAGATTGGTTAAGCAGTTTACAAGTTAGCCCACTTACGGCTCCCAAAGTTTACCTGTCCGCCATCTTGAATCTGGTTCATATTGGTCCAGGCATTGCGAAGTTGATGGGCGGGGGGGGGGACACACACTATGCTGGGTGATCTCATAAGCCTACTGGAAAATAGGCTAAAAATTATGGATATCACATATATATAAAGTGTGTGTGTGTGTGTGTGTGAGTGTGAGTGTGTGAGAGAGAGAGAGAGAGAGAGAGACTTGGTTGCTCATATTTAAAAACACCTAATTCCCCTCACCTACTGAGACAATTGAGAGTTTACAAAATTCTGAAATGGTGGGCATTCCATGCCTGTTCACAAATTGAGCATATCAAATTGGCTTTAATTACTTTAAATTAGGTGCCATTGTTTTCAATGGATCAATGGCTCTCAGAATGTTTGCACGACAAATTTTCTGTGTTTGAGCAGCAGGGAAATGGGCTGGAAATAAGGAGATCGGCAGCTGGACAGATGAAGAGGAGCATCAGGGAGAAAATATGGATATTAAAAAAAGGGGGTGGTGAATGAGGGCTAGAGGAGGAGAATTTTTCTCCAGGCACAAAGGAAGGAAGAGGGTGACTAACCTAAGTGGAGAGGGAAAGAGGTGACACACAAAACTAAAAATTGTTCCCCCTCATGCTGCATGTCATTTTTGACAGATCTTTGCTTAATAATTATCAATTATGCTACTTTTACAATCCTTAATCTATGATAAACTGAATTTGCTGTTGGTCACTCTGTGTAGTAGATATAGAGCCCTTTCTCACGATCGGAGAAAGGGCTCAAAAGGGGCGATGGGAGGAAGCCTTCAAAAGCTTATCTCCCTCACAGACAATCCTCCTGAAGAATCTGGGTGTGTAGATCGCACACCCAGATGTGCAGCTCCCTCTTCAGGCAGTGTGGAGAGTTGGGGGGCTGTTAGCTTCTCCCCATCCCCTGGAATTCCCATAATGCCCCGCACGAGTGCATGGGGCATTATGGAGATTCCTCCAACTCCACATTTAGGAGGGTGGCTGGCTTGGCAGGTTTGCCACTGAGAAGCCATCGAGATCAGGCCCCATCCCAGTGGTTCTCACATGAAGGCAAGACTGGGCTTGGCTTCATTAGCCCAGTTTTGTTTGCACATGAGAACAGCATTATTATCTGCTCCAGGGAGGACTAGTATGGCCACTGCATAAGGGTGATGCACAAATTGCTGAAGCATTTCATTTCTTCTTGTAATAAAGAATACTGTAAATGGTTAATGTTTGCATGTATTACATCAGATTATTTGTAGGTATTGGTAGCACCATCTAGTGGTCTCCCTTGTATTTCAAGGTGACTTGATTTATATTAAAAAATTGTCATTTTTACTTTTGTAAATTTTTATTTGAAACACGTGTACATTAAGGGTGTCTCTTGCTTATGAGTAACTTATGTGTTCTAATACATAATCAGCTTCATTTCAGAAGTAAACAAAATTCTCTTTCCAGCTCTTTTCTGTATTTCCAATGTATATGCTCAAGTGTTTTAATCTAAATTAAAGGTTCATATTGTATATAAAATATGGTCTAACTATACAGTTTTGTTTATCATATATTTTAAAAGACTATACCTTTTTTCAGGACGAGAATATGATCAACTTCATCAAGGGTGGCCTCAAAATCAGAACAAGTTACCAAATATACAAGTATGCTTCGATAATATTTGCCTTCTTGTGTTTGTGTGTATTTCAGCAAATTCTTTCCCTGTTATTGCTATGATAGTTTTTTTTTACTCTCTCTGGGTATTTCTGTCTTCTTGGCAATTTATACTTTAGTACCACCCCTCCCCAAAGGTACCATGCTTTTCACTGGGCAGGCATCAGCAAAATGGCAGAAGGAACAGGCCTGCCAGTAAGAGGGTCTGAAATTCCACGTTTCTAGGGCCAGCAGTATATCTGCACATGCCTAGGGCTCTGTATGTGTCAATGTGCAAAAGGCTAAGAGTAGGGAAATTTGTAGGAGTAGGGAAATGGTTGACATATACACAAGAGCATTTCTGGAGGGATGGGGAAAACATCAGTACTTACTCTGCACCTGATTGACTGCACAAAGCAGTGTTAAAAGATAAGTGAATTGTCAAACCCTTTAAAAATGAGATAAAATAAGTAAATACAAAAAGATGTCACAGCTGATGTCCTTCAGTTCTTGTAAGCTCATGCTCCTTTACAAAGGGAGGCCCATAAAGCTTTTAAATAGATCAACCTTTTCTTGACCATGAAAAGGAAATTTGCAATGTGTAATCATTGTGTGTCTCAGGCTTAGACACACAATGATTACACATTGAAGATTTCCTTTTCGTGGTCAATGGGTACTCTAGATTCTAAGGGAAACAATGGTATTGTTCATTGACATCACACTTGTAAAATCAGTGTGTGTTTCACCTTGAGGACCCCAATTTCTCCTTAGTAAATATGTGTTTGTATCTGTAGACTAGCATATTCTATAACCCCTGCTAACTGGGCAAAGAGGCACCTTTTAACATGGTGATTCTCTTTATATATCAGGGGAGAGTAACTGGCCCTATCCACCCCCAGCACCATATTCCCAGTGACTGTTGCTGGTGTCCTATCTTACATTTCTCTTTAGAATATGAGCCCTTTGGGAACAGGGTTCCATCTTATTTGTTTGTTATTTCTCCGTATAAACCGCCCTGAGCCATTTTTGGAAGGGCGGTATAGAAATCATCATCATCAGATCACACAGACTGACTACAAACAAAGGCATGACAAGGTAGCAGGGATGATACACTGGGACATCTGCAAAAAATACAAGCTACCTGTAGCCAAAAATTGGTGGGACCATAAAATTGAAAAAGTGGTAGAAAATGAAGATGTAAAAATATTATGGGACTTCCGACTACAAACACACAAACATCTGCCACACAATACACCAGATATAACTGTAGTTGAGAAGAAAGAAAAACAAGTGAAAATAATCGACATAGCAATACCAGGGGATAGCAGAATAGAAGAAAAAGAAATAGAAAAAAATCACAAAATACAAAGATCTACCAATTGAAATTGAAAGGCTGTGGCAGAAAAAGACCAAAATAATCCCAGTGGTAATTGGCGCCCTGGGTGCAGTTCCAAAAGACCTTGAAGAGCACCTCAGCACCATAGGGGCCACAGAAATCACCATCAGCCAATTACAAAAAGCAACTTTACTGGGAACAGCCTATATTCTGCAATGATATCTATAACAACAGCAACAACATTGACCATAAAATTCAGCCATCCCAGGTCCTTGGGAAGGACTCGATGTCTGGATAAAATAAACCAGTCAATAACACTTGTCTGACTGTGTGAATAAATCATAATAATAAGTGGCTGATTAACATGGATCTTATGATGTATCTAGACAGGCTCTTGCTATCATAGCTAAGTTACTCTGATGTCATGGACTTGGAAATAGGAAGGTAGTGAGCTGACTGCTAATGACCTATCCTAAGTTGAATTACTGACTGTAAGCCCCTTGGGTAGGTACTCCATAAAGTGCTATGCACATTGATCATGCTGAGCAACAATATTTGGGGCGGGCTCTAGATTTAGACTAGGCATTGCATGACGAGCAAAATGTTCTCTGAAATAATTGCAGCCAATTTATAGTGAAGCAGATTCATGTCTGTTCTCTTTACATTTATTGCCTGTTGTATTAATTGCATTTCCTGTCATTACATTTAATGTGAACACACCTTTTTATTTTAATCTTAAGAGAATGTCATCAAGTTCTCCAGATGACCCAGGACAGCAAAAACAAGAATGAAACCTACCACCAGTTTGAAGGGGGTGTGCAGTTAGGAATAGGAGCATTCAATTTGGTATGTGTCTTTGACTTCCAAAGTGTAATTCAGTTTCTGGCACACGATATACCGTGTTTTATGTGGCAATTACTGCTGAGATTTTTAAAATGATAAAATTGTTTCTAATAATGATTTTCCATATTTGCATTGTAACAATCCTAATCCTTCAGGATTTCTGTACATGTACCACTACAGTTTACAGCTTTGTTTTGTCAGCGGAACATAGAACCACTAGCTACTTTGATTTTATGCTAAAAGTATTTTTGAGGTTTTAAAATATGGTCTGTTTTTCTTTTTTTAATGTACTGGTGATATACAAGGTTTAAAAAGCTGATGGAATTCTTGTTGTTCTTTCATTGCAGATGCTGTCCCTTTTACCAGGAAGAATCCTCCGGCTTCTAGAATTTATTGGGTTTTCAGGCAATAGGGTATTAAATATTTTTAATATTTTTAAAACTTTGTGGAATTTTAAGTTTTAAAAGTAATCCAATGTATTATTAATTACTGTTGCCTTTTAAATATCTCAGTTTTAGGGAAAATAGGTTGTATTATTGAGCATTTTTCTACAGTCATATCAGGTTAGCAGTGCACAACATAAATCACTTTGAGGGCCACTTTTGTTAATCCAAGTGTGCCATGTTACATAGCAGAAAAGCATTTGTACACTGGTTCAGATGACACCTTACCAGCCCATGGGATTAGAAAGGGGATGCGCTAAGAACGTGCCTGTTGTGACTAGGGGTCTGTGCGGCCCAATGTTTGCACTCTGGTCTGGATTTGGACTGGCCCACAGGTCTGTGAACCTATTTGGCGGTTCAAGGGCCAATGAGGGCAGTGGCAAGAGGCACCTTTAAATGTAAATTTAGCAGGTCCTTATTGCAGTGCTGCCGCTCCAGGCAGCTTCCAGATGTGGCAGCTCTCTCCCCATCAGCCCACATGGTGGCAGCACGGCTCTGGCACTCACCTTGCTGCGCCTTACATTTGTCTTTAAATGTATCCTTTTTATAGGCATCTCTATACCCGAAATATTTTCCAAACACAGTTGCTGCCACAAGTGCTTCTCTACTATTTTCTTCTTCCTTCCCTTATGTCTTCCTTTCCTTGTAATCTATTAATATTAGTGGAAATGAGAACACTTTGTGTCTTCTCTGCTTTGTGGTTTTTATAGGAGCTGGGCCTCCAACAGTTGCGGGAAGGGGCTTCTGGTGCCAGTCTGCGGGCCATACTGTGTACTTTCACCTTGCTGCTATACCACACTTATGTGTCATTGATCCTGGGTAAGAACCAAAAAGAAACTCTTGGGTGAAATTACATGTGGGAATGCTGTATATTTTAATTCAGTATTTAGTGTAAGTGTTTTAATGTGGCATGTTTTGTTTTGTTCTGTGGTAGTTTCAGCAGCATTACCCTCCAGGATCACCTTGAAGTGGTTTCAGAAAGTGGATTAGTTCACCTTGACAGTGGTGCTGATTAACCACTTCATAGCAATTAACAAGGGAGGGATAAATTTATTCTAAGGAGAGGAAGAGACCTAAGACTGTCTTCTGATTTGCTAGCTGCATTTTTGGGAGGAGCTTGTCTGCACCAGCCTCTTGATGAAATAAGTTATGTTCCTCGTTGTGGTCTCTGTTGTTCAAACTGATGGGCTTCGCACATGCATAGAAGTTTCATTCAGTAACTTTCCAAAGCTCTGAGTTCCTGCTAGCATTTTGGCAGGAAGCTCCCCTCCCCTTCAGAAGCACAGCGTTTCTCTCCCCTCAGTTTTTTGTTGTCCACCGCTGAGAGAACAGCTCCGACTTTGAAGTGCCTTTCTTTGTTTCATTTTCTGCCTTAAAAAAGAAAACTAGCTGAGCTGAGTGCAGAGCATCTGCACCTCTAGTTTGCCCGCTGCTGCTTTCTTCCTCCACCGCCACTTTTTTGCCTACTCACCACCTTCTTCCCCCACCACCCCCGCTGTCTGTCATCTTTGCCCACCTGCCATCTGTCGCCATTTGCCACCATTTTCTTTGCCTGCCAGCTGGTCGGCCAACTATCGCCACCATTTTCTCCCCCATCTCCCATCACTATCCAGGCAGCTGCTCGTGAATTCTCACGAGAGCTGCCACACATGGGATTAGCGATGTGTATGCCTTAGAGAAATATATATAAAGAAGATTGTGTGTGTGTGTGCGCGCGCGGAGGGGCGGAGGGTCCCTGCTATTATTTAGTTATCCTCTATTTTTATTCCTATCTTTTCATTTGCATTTTTATTTTGCCTCTCATCTCCCACCACCCTTCCCCCCCCCTTGTGAAGGGGATTTCACAAACTTCCCCCCTGCCCTTCGGGTAATCCTATATTTTTTCTCTCTGTGCTGCACTATTGTATGGCTAGTCAAGTTTTAAAGAAGTGCTCTGTTTGCCATGCAAAAATCCTTAGTTTGGATGGACATTGATGCTGTCTTGTTTGCTTAGGGGAGATCCATAAGGTCGATGCCTGCCCTCACTGAGTAAAGTTCACACAGCAAGTGCAAAAAAGTAGGGCTCAGAGACTTCACTCTATTCTTTGGGATTGTGCCTTAGCTGATCCTCCCAAAATGTCCTCCGACACTGACCCAACCCTGATGGGGGTTCTAGGACTCGGTACGGTACTACAGAGCCCTCCTCAGGCTCCAGTATCCACTCCGATACAGCAAATGGCTGCTGCGTCCCTAGCCTCGCTGCCTTCGATACCAACAGCACTGTCTCGGGTTACACAGGGAACTGGTTCACCAAAAATGGCCTCTTAGGTACTGCAACCACTTCAGAAAAGTATCTTGCCAAAACACAGATTAAATTCAGATCTGAAGAAGAAGCCTCTTTAACCACCTACACCTTCCATCCCTAAGCCTTTACAGCCTTCTGCCACTCCTTTGTTGCACTCTCTGCCTGAGATACGGAAAAAGAAGCCGGTGACACCACCAGAGTGGGGCAATCTTCCTCTTTTGGATCTGACCCTGATATTATCTGACCTGCTTCTCACCAAACCAAAGGTGATTGATCTCCTGCAGGATCTGAACACCCAGGATCAGGGACAGAAATAGTTATCTCCAAGGGGGTTGATTTTGGATCCTTTGTCAGACCATTCTCAGAAATTTTAGCCTGCAACCATATAGCTTAATCAGGCTGGGGAAATCTATCCACCATTCAACCTATCTCAAAATGACTTGAATCTTTCTATAGAGTACAGCTGGACAATTGTGTCTTCCTGCAAAAGCATCCAATCCCTAATTCTATTGGGATTGGATGCTTTGGGTCGCACAATTAAGTTCCAAACATAGGGTGCTCTCTGCCCCTATTGACCTAGAAGGGAGAAAACCTGATTCAATTGGGCTCCATCTGTACTCCACCTCTACACTTCAATTGAAAATTGCCAGTTATCAGGTGTGTATGGGCTGTTATAGTAACTTTCTTTGGGAGAAGTTGGGCCCCCTATTTAGATAATCTCTCTCCAGATCAAAGAGAGCTTGCTAATGTTATTAGGAAGGAAGCCTTTCAGCTTGCTTAGCAACAGTTATCAAACTGATTGTGCTTCCCAGGTTATGGCAGCATCCATAGCACTACACTGTCATGCTTGGCTACACTCCTCCAGCCTCACCCCAGAGGCCAAATCACGAATAGAGGAACTTTCCTTTTGATGGGGAAGCACTCTTTGTAGCTAAGACACATGGAACCATGGAGAAAGTCCACAAGCTGCAGAACACCACTTGATCTGTGAGTCTTTGTCCTCACAACCTAAGCCTAACAAGCCTTATAAATTGAATAGACCCTCTACCTCAAAGTCTTTGTCCCAGTCTCAGAACTCTGATCACTCCTTTCGACCACAGTGACAGGGTCATTTCCATTAGACCTCTTACCCTGGATTGAAACCTGTAGAGAGAAAGGGCAAGCAGCCTGCTTACAAGAAACATTCATGACTCATGAATTTCCAGGACTGGCAGCTGACTCAAACCCTACCTTGCGACCTGGGAAGATATAACAATGACCAGTGGGTACTTACCATGACTCACATCTGGTATGCCATAAAATTTCTGGAATATCCACCTGTCCATGTTGAAAGTATTACTCCCCACAAATTCATCCCTCCTGGCAGAAGTGCAGTTTTTGCTCCAAAAACCATAGAACCAGTTTACCCTCAATCAACCAATGGCTTCTTCTCCCTTATATCATAGTATCAAAGCCTGATGGCAGGCTTCACCCTATTCTGAATCTAAGAAATCTCAATCACTTCATTCTTTACAAGCGTTTCCACATGATTGCAATTCTGGACATTTTTGCACTTCTTTCAGAGGGGACTTGGTTCGCATCAATTGATCTCAAAGAAGTGCACTATCACATTACAATCTGACACTGTCAGATTGTCAGATACAATCAAACACTGTCGATTTCTCTGCTTCTAGGTAGGGAGGTCAGCATATCAATTCAAGGCACTCCTGTTTAGACTCTCCACAGCCCCACATGTTTTCGCCAAATGTATGGTGGTCATGGTTGCATACCTCTATCATCTGAACATCCAGATTTTTCCTTAACTAGATGACTGGCTCCTTGCAGCCAGTACTATGCTTCCTAGCAGCCGGTGTTCGGAGAACAGTCTCTTTACTGGAAGCATTGGGCCTTCAGATCAATTTTGACATGTCCACCTTGAATCCCACAAGAATCATTCAGTTCATGGGGCTCATTTTCAATTCAGTAAAGGCTGAAGTCTGTCTCCCAAAGCAATGCATTCACAACATTGTTCTATTGGTGACAGACTCTGTGTCTCCTCATCAACATTCAGTGAGAAAAGTTAAAGGTATACTAGACTTGATGGCCTCCGCAACTTTTGCATAACCCCATTCATGACTGCAAATAGGGATCCTTCAGAGATGGTTTTTGCACCATTTCAACCCTCAGTGTCACAAACAGACCATGAGGGTGTTCTTCCCTGTATCACAACCAGATCCCTGCTATGGTGAACTAGCCATACCCATCTGACTATGGGGATACCCTTCACTTCCAGACGTGTTTGTGTACAGATCATGACAGACACATTGGATTCAAGCTGGTGAGCCTATTATTCCAACTATTGGATCAATGGGCATTGGTCCCCGTTTTCAAAGAAATTTCATAACAATTACCTCAAACTCCTGGCAATTTATAATGTTTTCTAGGGGTTTCTTCCACATCTATGACACAAGCACATGGTAATTTAGACTGACAACTCCACTGCTAAGGCCTATGTCATCTGACAGGGTGGCACAGGATTCAAATCGCTCCTGACTCTGACCCTAAGAATTTGGAACTGGGCTACTGCCAGAGACATGTGCTCTCTGCCATCCATATTCAGGGACAGGCAAATGTCCTGGCAGACTCTCTAAGCAGGACACTGTCAACATCACATGAGTGGCAACTGGAACTCGCCATTCTGGCGGGCATCTTCCAGACATGGGACACTCTGGAATAGATCTCATCGTGTCCTCAAGCAACCATCAGTGCCTGACATACTGTATGTGAGCATGAAGCAACCCAAATTCTCTAGGAGATGCCTCCACCCTTCCATAGAAAGGCAGCTTCTGTTATCTATTTTCCCTGTTACTGTTAATCTTGAGCGTGCTGAAGAAGATCAGAGAGGATTGCAAAATCTTACCTCAAGTGCCAAATCTTCTGTCGCAGAGTGAGGGGGTCTATTATGCATTCAGATATGACCCACTTGAGATTTGCAACCTGGCTCTTGAACCCAGCATAACGTCCCATCTCCAAGAAATCCTAACAGCTTCCAGAAAACCTGCAATGAGAAAGATGTATCATCTTAAGTGGAAATGTTTTTCCTCTCGTGCTTAGTCTAAAGATCTCCCTCTCAGCTCGCCCTCATTAGAACTACTCCTTGAGTACATCCTACATCTGAAGCTATCTGGTTTGTCAATCTCCTCCTTAAGAGTTCGCACAGCAGCTCTCACTTCCTACTTAGGTCCAAAAGGAGTTTCTTTGCTCTTCTCAAATCGCATATCATGTGCTTTCTTAAGAGTCTGTCCAGCTTGTATCCAGACACTCCCATTTCATCTTCTCCTTGGGACCTGCCGATGGCCCAACTAATGTGCACACCATTTGAACCACTAGTGATGTGTGACTTCTGCTTAAGTAAAGTGTGTCATTGAGATAGTGTCGACTCCTGGCAACCACAGAGCCCAGTGGTTGTCTTTGGTAGAATACAGGAGGGTAAACCCACCTGTAATCTCCCACGCAGTATGAGATGATGCCTTTAAGCATCTTCCTATATCTCTGCTACCTGATAGAAGTGTTTCCCATAGTCTGGGAAACATACCAGCAGGGATTCCAACCAGCGACTTCTGGCTTGCTAGTCTAGTCATTTCCTGCTGCGTAATCTACATGGAAAACCATCTTCCTAGTCATGATCACATCAGTGAGATGGGTTAGTGAGCCTCAAGCACCATATTTGGTCTTTCACAAGAATAAAATTCAGCTCTATCCGGATATCACTTTCTTGCCGAAGGTAGTCTCTACTTTCCATAGATCACAGCTGCTGCTCCTTCCAGTGTTGTTTTCCTAATCCAATTTCCCCTGCAGATCAGATGTTAAATACCCCTAGACGTTAGGAAAGCATTGGCCTGTACCTGCCCCAATCAGAGCACACTCTACCAAAGCAGTTTCCACATCCACAGGGTTTGACAAACACGTGCCATTGGAGGTAATCTGCAGAGATGCAACCTAGATGCAACCTGACCTACCTCCTTCATTACTTACTATTCTCTGGATATTAAGGCTTGAATCTATTCTTCCTTCAGCAGAGTGGTGCTGCATTCCATCTTCCAGTGACTGCCTCCCTCCTCCAGGAAATGAACCTACCAATGTGAACAACAGAGACCTCGATGAAGAACAACAGAGCAACAGTTTGTTTATCTGTAACTGAGGTTCTTCTAGTGGTCATCTGTTTGTTCACACACCTATCCCTCCTCCCCACTGCAGTCTTTTTCAGATTGGCAAACAACCAAACTGAGGGGAGAGAGATGCTGTGCTACTGAAGGGGCCAGAGCTTCCCACCAGATCACTAGCAGGGATTAAGAGCTTTGGAAGGTACCCAGATGGAGCTTCTATGCATGTGTGAAACCCACCAGTATGAACGAACAGATGACCACTAGAAGAACCTCAGTTACAGGTAAGCAACCTGTTGTTATATGCTGAAAAGCTTAGATGATTTTTTAAAATCTCATTTTTAAAAATAAAAAATAAAAATAAAATTTTTTAGAGGTAGGCATTGGGCATTCTTCTCCGTTTCTAGCTTCACTTTCTGTGAGACTTGTTGATAGTAGTTCAGTAGTCTGTAAATAGTCTGTACAGATTCATCTGCACAATATCAGCTCTAATATACTTTCGGTACTAAAAGAGCATGCTGTTATTTTTACAGGAACAGGGGAAGCCAATCTCTTAGAAGCAGAGACCCTTCTTCAGCCTTACCTCCAGAAGTTTCCAAAGGTGTTTTTCCTACTTTCCCCCCATCATTTTATAAAGTAATTATTTTACCTACAATTAAAAGGTTGTAATTTGTTGTTTTTCTATTTCTCAAGGGTGCCATCATTCTGTTTTATGATGCCAGAATAGACATATTAAAAGGAAATTTTGAAAAGGTAATAGATTTTTCCCTTTTACAATAAAATCTAATACTGATGCTACTTTGATGTTTTAGTTTTTCAAGAGTTTTACACTACTCATACTTGGGGGTTTTTTAACCTGTGTGAATGAGAATAATGGATTCACTGAAACCAATGGAAGTTTACTGTGTCTAATTTCACTGTTTGTTATAAATCTTGTTAAGTTCATTGTGAATAGTCTTGTGAATATAGGGCAGCATTCAGATTAAATTACTCCTGAGCAGAGTAATAGGTAGCCCTATAGAGCAATTCCTGAGTTACTTAGTCGGGAAGCTGCTCATTGGTGCAAGGTATAGTCAGTATTAGTGTGAAGTTAATATCCAATAAATGACGCAATAAATGCGTAGCTCTCTGTCTAGTGTGATGGGAGGCCCGAACTGTTTATAAGTTAGTTGAGGTACACTTGTATTTTATTTCACTCTGTTTCATTATTGGTGTATGGTACAGTTTGTTTATGTTTTGGTCAATGAATATAATAATAAAGTATCCAATAAATTAGAGCAATCTCACACAACCCTTTGGTTGAGTTAAGGTGCTTACATTTTTCACTTGTGCTCTAAAAAGTAAAGAAATTACAAGTTAAGATGATTGCCTTAATCTTCATGCTGTGTAAGATACATGCTATGTATATGAGATTTCATACAGACTCATATATTATGCTGTCTTTACAAATGGGGCTCCATGCTCCCACTTTGCCTTCATCCTTCAAACTGACAGTGGGCTCAGGAGGGATTCATCCAGGCAGAAATCCAACAGTGCAGTTCCCCAAATCATGCAGGTTATGTATTCTTGCTTGGTACATCTATAAGACAGGAATAGGCAATCTTGGCTCTCTGGCTGTTGAACCACAATTCCCACCACACCCAGCCACAATTTACTGTGGTTGGGAATGATGGGAGTTGTAGTTCAAATCCAGCTGGAGAGCCAAGTTTGGCTATCCTTGCTATATAGGGCATAGTGCTCTCCCAAAATGCCACCTACTATAGTAAGTGCCTTGACAGAAATTCAACAGGTTACAATCCAGCTTCAATCACCTGCTACAGCACCTTGTGGACTGCTGTCAAATGTTGTTAATAAGCTAAATTTAGTGGCGGGGGGGGGCTGTTGAAAGCACCCCAGTGTTAAATAATAAGTAAAAATCAATATGCCATCTGTCATTGCGCACTCTTATATATTACATTTAAGAGGAAGGGGGGGAGTCTACAGGGAGGTAGGGATGAGTCTTTTACAGGCCTCCGAACCGGTTCAAAACCTGGCCGGCTCGAAAGTTTGATGGCGAGGGGTGGGGTGGCTTTAAGGGCTTTAAGAATGCACTCCCCCCCCGCTACATTTCCCCCGCTGGAACACGATTCCCTAAAAGCCGGTCGGGGCGGCAGCGTACCTCCCTGCTGCCCTGTTCCGATGTTTACTGGATATAACCAGAAGTAGTAGCTATGACTGCATGCATTGTGCATGCGCTCTTGCACATATCGGGTGTGCGCAATGAGCGCAGTCGCAGCTACTACTTCTGGTTACATCCGGTAAACATTGGAACCAGGTGGCAGAGAGGTATGCTGCTGCCTCACTGGGCTTTTAGGGAATTGCGTTCCAGTGGGGGAAGTGCGCCCTCTCCTGCCCTTAAAGCCATCCAGCCCCCACCGTTTCCATGCACATCCCTACAGGGAGGCACTACTTACTTTGAAGTTCACAATAAACTTTTCATATGTGACAACAAGCCCCTCCTGAAGAATATGTGTATCCTCTTCCTTCCCACTCAGTTATCTCAACTACAGTGACAGGTAGAGAAGGGCACAGTCCCAATTGTGTCTGTTTTTTGGCTCAATGAATTTAAATTCTACTGATGGCTCCAAAGTTCAAACTAATTGTCTGTGCTATGGAGACTCTTCTTGCACTTTGAAACTCATACATTTAAACAAATTGGGTATGTCCTGGCTTAAGTTCCTATCTGGTGAATTGGAGCTATTAAACCCTTTTTAAATATTGGCCTTTAAAGCTGGATCAGGAGATCACCCTATTTTTCTCCCCCTTCCCCTGCCCTCAGTGAATTTCAGTTATTTATTATTTGAAGTTGTAGGCTAGTCATAACTGCACATAGGTTTGCTAGTCATAAACATAATTAGATTGGTATCTTCTATAGCCAGCTTTATTAAAGAGAAGTCCATAACTGGAATGAGAAACTTCATTCAAATAGAATGAAGTTGCATTATAAACATAACTGACACATCTTTAATGTGACTGAATTCTAGGCTCAGGTAACATTTCAGGAATGCATTGCTGCTCAGCAAGAGTGGAAACAGATACATCACCTCTGCTACTGGGAGCTGATGTGGTGCTACTCCTTCCAGCAGAAGTGGCTTCAAGCATATCGGTATGCAGATCTGCTTTGCAAAGAAAGCAGGTGGTCAAAGGTAAATGGGTGATCAAATATTGCTGTGAAGCTGTGAGAGCACTTCATAGTTACAACTGATGCTCGCTTTCCAGAGGAGTTCTCCTGTAAGATTAAAATAAATAAGTAATGCAAAGAATTTTTGAAATCTTCCTCTAATGTATGTTGCTCTGAACTCCTTGGGAGAATAGAAGGATAACAGTAAATAATAAGATGTTCCATAGAATAAATAGCGAGATGTTCTATAGTTTTTGGCTGTACAACTGGTCCCATTTTCCAGGAGCTTTTCAGCATCACTCCTGCTGCCTGGAGTGTCTCAGTAGGAAAGACCTTTCTGTAGTTTCCATATGGGGGTCTTGTTCTAATCTTCTGCAGATTACAAAAGGTTAACTGGTTTCATATTTACTTTTATAACTACAGGTGAAACTCGGAAAATTAGAATATCGTGCAAAAGTCCATTAATTTCAGTAATGCAAATTAAAAGGTGAAACTGATATATGAGACAGACGCATTACATGCAAAGCGAGATAAGTCAAGCCTTAATTTGTTATAATTGTGATGATCATGGCGTACAGCTCATGAAAACCCCAAATCCACAATCCCAGAAAATTAGAATATTACATGGAACCAAGAAGACAAGGATTGAAGAATAGAACAATATTGGACCTCTGAAAAGTATACAGTGTACTGTGCTTGATTGGCCAGCAAACTCGCCTGACCTGACCCCATAGAGAATCTATGGGGCATTGCCAAGAGAAGGATGAGAGACATGAGACCAAACAATGCAGAATTGCTGAAGGCCGCTAATGAAGCATCCTGGTCTTCCATAATACCTCATCAGTGCCACAGGCTGATAGCATCCATGCCACGCCGCATTGAGGCAGTAATTGCTGCAAAAGGGGCCCAAACCAAGTACTGAATACATATGCATGCTTATACTTTTTAGAGGTCCGATATTGTTCTATTCTTCAATCCTTGTCTTATTGGTTCCATGTAATATTCTGATTTTCTGGGATTGTGGATTTGGGGTTTTCATGAACTGTACGCCATGATCATCACAATTATAACAAACTAAGGCTTGACTTATCTCGCTTTGCATGTAATGCGTCTGTCTCATATATCAGTTTCACATTTTAATTTGCATTACTGAAATTAATGGACTTTTGCACGATATTCTAATTTTCCGAGTTTCACCTGTGTATACCACCTTTTCATTTAAAAATTGTATAAATTATGCTGATGATTGAAATACTATGGATCTCACTCTTTTTAGCTTAATCAAATCATTTTAGAAAGGAAACTGCCTTACTGTGCTACTTAGAAATACCATATGATACCAGAAATATCTATGTGACACCATAGATATCACATACTGAAGAACTTATGAAGTCATAAGCCTTGCTACATGTTCTAGAGACCAGAACAAATGTGTTGCAACAATGATAAATGGTCTGAATATTTTGTTTTCTTTTATGTAGGCAATATATGTATTTCAGAAAGCTGCAATTTTGTGTATGCTTCCAGAAGCAGATGTAAAAACAACAGGAGAAGACATTGTAGCTTTGTTCAGGTAATATGTTCTGATTGACTATGACAACTATGTGTATCATTTTGATTTGATGTACTTGAAGGTTTCCGTTGTTTTCCCTGGTATAATTGTTCACCTGGAGAAGTCTGACCACCCAGTTTTACACCAGTCTTGTAAGTTCTGACAAACTTCACTGCCTTATCATCCCTGTGGTTGATTTATACAAAGTAGAGAAGGTTTAGGTAGATGAAGGTCTGTGATGCCCTCCCCCATAGGGGTGTGCACCGGACCGCGGACCTGCGGCTCGGCACTGGGGTGGGGGGGTCCATTAAGGGCGGGGGGGCTTTACTCACCCCTCCCGCGCTTTGCTGCTTCGGCGCCATAATTAGTTTAAAAAATGCGCCGCAGAATCCCTCGCCGCTCCGGGGCTCCTTGACTTCAAAATCGGGCGGCAGGATACTTCCCTGCCGCCCCCAAAGCCCCCTCAAGCCATTTGAGCTCTTTAAATCTCGCCCCGGACCGAGTGCTAAAGCGCTTGGGCGGGCGGTGGGGAGATGTCCTTCCGTCCGCCCGCCCCCTTCCCTGCTTCTGCGCACACGCGCGCAGAAGGCTCCCTGCACTTCGCAGAAGGCAGGGAAGGGGGCGGGCGGACGGACGGACATCTCCCCGCCGCCCGCCCGAGCGCTTTAGCACTCGGTCCGGGGCGAGATTTAAAGAGCTCAAATGGCTTGAGGGGGCTTTGGGGGCGGCAGGGAAGTATCCTGCCACCCGATTTTGAAGTCAAGGAGCCCCGGAGCGGCGAGGGATTCTGCGGCGCATTTTTTAAACTAATTATGGCGCCGAAGCAGCAAAGCGCGGGAGGGGTGAGTAAAGCCCCCCCCGCCCTTAATGGACCCCCCCACCCTAACCCTCCCGAATTAAAACCACCCCTTGTCCGGACCGGTTCGGAGGCCAGTAGAATGGCCTCCGAACCGATCCGTGCACACTACTACTCCCCCACTTTTTCTGAGTGCAGGGTCAGTGAATAGTTACTCCTCTTCAAGCCAGTAATACAACACACACCAAGTACATGGACATACTATTGTGCCTGCAGAATATCTTTTAAAGCATTAAAAACAAAAACGATATTTTTCCTGGTAAACACAGAGAAACAAAATCATCGATAGAGAAATACAATTTAGAGAAGAAACAAAACGTAAATCTAACATAGCTGCTGAGACACCTGTGAGTCTTACAAAGTTACAAGGCATTTTACCCAAGATGGGTGATTTCTGACTCTTCTCCTCCCAGTGAAAAGCCTCTCTCTTTTTCAAAACTACACTTTTAGTGGTGGAACTTTTATGTATGACTCTTAACCAGTCAGGCATAGAGATTGGGACTTAGTGTCACTTGCAGAACTTTGTCATGATCCATTGTACATGGATTATGGGGTAGTGCATGGGGTGGGCATAAAACAGGAAAACCCGGTTTGGCTCAAATCGAACCGGACTTGAGCTGAACTGGGTCCAGTTTGGTTCGTGCACACTGGAGCCAGGTTCGGTTCAAGTTCAACTGGTTTGGGCCCAGTTCGTGGAGGGTGGTAAAATTGTTGTTATTTAATGGTGAATTATTGCCTCCAAGGCCTTGGTGGCCTTGGGAGGTATTACAATGGCTGCGGGGGGTCTCCAGCAACTCCCCCTCCCCCGGGCCTTCAGCCTGTTTTGGCCCATTTCAGGGCCATTTTGGCCCTCTGTGTGTGCACGTCGGCCATTTTGGGGGCTGCCACACATGCACATTGGCCATCTGCGTGAACCAGGTTAGAGAAAGTTAGATTTTAAGATATGGGTAAACTAATCACAAATTAGGAAACTCTTTACCTAGACCAAGGTAGACCAAGGATCTTGTGAGTAGATACTCTGATGTATCACTTTTGAAATCCTATTTCTCTGACTCAAGAAAACTTCACTGTTTTCTGTCTTGCAGGCAAGTGGAAGGCCTGAAACAAAGAATTGCAGGGAAATCTATCCCAACTGAAAAGTTTGCTGTGAGGAAAGCCCGGCGCTATGGCAGCTCTCAGCCTGTGAAGCTCATAGTACCTGCTCTGGTATTTATAGCAGACTTACTTCAATAATCTTTTGAGTGACTGTGTGTGTGTGTGTGTGTGTGTGTGTGTGTGTGTGTGTTCATGTGACTAACATAAGGCAGATATATTTTCACAGGGCTTTGTCAAATAATTCTTAGCTATTTGTCTTGTCTTAACTTTTTATTACGTGGTGACTATAGATGCCTCAAGGCATTGAGAGGTACAACTTCATTAAGTAGCTCTAGGTACACGCAACTTTGTTGTATTGCACACTCTCCCCCCCCCCCACACTACTAAGAAAGTTATTAACACTTCTCTACTTGTTCTGTCCTGTCCTGTCCATGTACAAACCTTTTAGTAAGTTGTGGAGATTACACATTTTAATGAAACAATATATTTCATCATCAAGGGCCATTCCAATAGCCTTTCCTAGATCACAAGATCATCTCTGAACTGGCTTTCCATTACCAGGTTTCAACATAATGTGGTTCACAAATACTGTAGGAAGTACTTTTTACTTAAAATCTGACACTAATTATGCATGGTGATGATGTCTTAAATAACAAAATACTTTTAAAGTTTTCAAGAAATATGCATATATGCATCATTGCATATAAAAATTGGAGATAACCAACTTTTTGTTCCAATAAGCAAAGGGAGTGTGGGCTGAATGCATGGTTAGATGTTTGTATGATAAAAGCATTCCACTTTACAACCTCATAACTGCACTTAATCATCACTGACCACAAGCAAATTGGTTTAAAATAACCTGTTCTTTTTGTTTCTAGAAGAGTAACTTTCTGACAAAATGTCAAAATACAGTCTCAAGTTTAGCTTATTGTTCATATTAATTTGTGTGTGTGTGTGTGTTGTTTTTTTTCTTGGTACTTCCCTCTCACCCGCGGCCCAGGAAATGATGTACGTATGGAACGGCTTTTCTATTGTTGGCAAGCGAACTGACCTCACTGAGAATTTACTAGTAACAATTGAAAAAGAAGAGACTGCTTTAAAAAATGAAACTTGTAAGTAGTAGTTTAATTTAATGTTATAAAGGCTACCATGGAGGATGAGCAATGAATCTTGTTGGGAATACCTCATATATATTATGTGAAGAAAGAGTTGACCAGCCTGAATGGACCCACTGTATTTGTTGATTCAAATACAGTGAGGCTATTGTTGAATAGGCCCACTGTAAATGAAACTGGAGATAGCCAATATTGCTATTTGAAATTTCTTACAGCAGATATTTTCATATCCATCATTACTGTAGTTTGAAACCTAGTGCTACTTTATTTTAAGATCACAACGAATACTACATGGATGACGTCTGCCTATTACAGCTGCTGAAAGGTTTGTGTTTGAAACATTTAGGAAGACTCCTGCAAGCAGAGCTCTGCTTCAATCAAGTTATTCAAAGGTAAAAACCGGAAGCATAATTTAAAGATTTGTTGATACTCTGCAATATCAGAAAATGCTTAGGAACATTCCCTTTCTTGGTTGCTGGAGTCAAGGACAACTCCTTAGATTATACCCTTCACGAGCTCCAAGGCAAGACAATTTTGAATAGCTACATAGGAAAAACACACCTACTTGAGCCTGAGGGTGATAGCCCCGCCCCAGTTCTTTCTTTCCTGCACAGCTCCTGGCAGCTTAAAAACTTCTCTCCTTCACTTTGTCTACTATTACTCCTATTTTCACTTAAATCTTCTAAAATCTCTCCTAGATTCTCACAACTTTCTTTAATCTACTCTTTACTTCTTTTTTAAAAAAAGGATCCTTACTTATCGATTCAAGCCTTCTCCTTTCTCTGTGCACCTTCTCCCGCTACTCCCTCCCTCTCTGCAATGGAGCACATAGGAAATTATAAGTTCATTCTTGTCCCTAAGGGAAAGGGACACCGAAGCTTTCCAGAGGCAACCAGGGCTCTAGGTTCACTCCCTCTAGGATCGCCCCCACAGCAGGCATCAGCACCGGCCACTTTGAAGCTGCCCAGGCCGAATGCCACCACGGTCGCCTCAAGTTTCTCGCCTTCAGTTTGTGAGACTCGCAGCTCAGCAGCCCGGCACATCTTAGGCAGGGGAGAAGAGACAGAGGAATGCCCCAGGGCGCAATCGGTGCTCATGAGGAGCAGTGGCGATTCTCTTGCCCAAGCCCCCTCCCACCTTGGTTGAAATAAGGAGCATCAGAAAAGGTAGGCACGGCAGCAGGAAATGCAAAAATGGTGTGAGCGGCTGCAAAAAGTGCTGTTTGGATGCGAAAGGCAGAGCAGCTGCAAGGACATGGAGAGACCTCAAAGCGGGTCATTACAAAGCCAACCCTAGCATATGAGGTAACGGGGCATCCAGGACCAAAGCAAGGATCAACAAGTCAGTAAGCCAAGGAGAGCTCTTGTCAGGGAGGGCAGCCCACAAGCCAGTCCTTCCTTATCGGTTCCAGCTGTACCAAGGGCAGTCCCCCCTGAGTGGCAGGCCTGGTTCAGGAATGCTATTGTGGACACAATCCACCAGACCAGGCCCCAGAAAAAAAGTAAATTAAAAAAAAGAAAGAAAGAGGCTTTCTTGTTCTTCTGATGATTCCTCCTCTTCTGATTCGGCTAGCCCGCCACCTAAAAAGGCAAAAAGAAAGCATATTACAAACTGTCATTCTAAGGAAGGCACTAGTTCCAGAATTTCAAAACAAAGATCTAAGGATCAGCATTCCTCTGAGTTATCAGGACAGGACTCTGGGGACCCAAATGTACTTAACCCCAGGCCCTTGGTGCCTGAAAAACGTAAGCCCATAGCAACTCCATTGATTGATTTAGGGGCTGATCCTGAGGATGAGGCAAATAGACCAGATGGAGAAAGTCGTGACCCTGACATTGGCCTTGACAAGGAGGAGGGTGAATGGTCAGTGGGTGGGAGGGAGATCCTGAATCTGGCAATGTCTTACAGTGTTTATTTGTGTCAGAGGACTTTAACCCTCTTATGTCTAGAGTAATGGCTGCAATTGGGCTACAATCAAAGGTTGGCACCAGAGTAGGCACCATCTGCTAGAGGGGACTTGGTTTTTCCCAGGACAAAACCTAGAGACATCCTACTATCGGTACCTGAAGTCTTTACAGAGGTAGTTAAGCAAAAGTGGCTGTTACCGGCAAAAAATAGGAAGCCAGTAGCCCTAGCAAACCATTTTTATTCCTTTCAGCAAGAGCCATCAGACTTGTTAAAAACACCAAATGCAGATGCATCAGTGGCACAACTCATATCTGGTTCTGTGGTACCTAGGGATGGAGAGGTCCCCCTAAAGGATCCCACAGATAAAAAGGCAGAATTTGCACAGAAGAGTGCATGATAATTCTTCATTATCCACATGCTCAGCTGCAGTGGCTTCCATGGTGGCTAGAGCATCACTTTTGTGGGTGTATTATCTAAATAACAACCTGCCATCTCATCCAGTAAAAATGAGGCAACAATTAGTAAAGATTCAAAAGGCACAGGCATTTGTGGCGGATGCTACACTGGACTCAATTAGATTTTCCGCGAGAGCATCAGCAGCATCTATAGTAGGAAAGAGACACTTGTGGTTAAATATTTGGCAAGTGGACTCCACATCAAAGAATAACTTTATGGCAGTGCCATATGACCAGCACTAAGTTGTTTGGTGAAGCTGATCTCAAAGATGTATTGGTTGAATCAAAAGACACATGAAAGACTCTGCTGTCCTCACCCCGTAAGCTGGAGAACGTTTTTCAGGAAGTCCTTTCAGTAGTTCCAGCCCTTTTGAGGGCTGGACAGAAGCCAGGGGCCAGGACAGAGATTTCAGGGCACAATGCAGCTCCTGGAACTTCCAACAATCTACTTCCAGGGGTTTCAGAAACTCCAAGCAGCCTTTCAACCAAAGCAAGCACTCCAGACCATAACAATGACTCAGAGACCACCAGGCTCGGAGGCTGCCTGTTGGACTACTTCCACGCAGGGGAGTGCTCCACAATGGACAGATCGGTCCTAAATGTTGTTCAAATGGGCAATCCGACATTTGGAGGACATGGAGCGGTGGAGTGAGTCCCACTAGGTCAGGAGGTGAGGGGCATCTATTCTATCTTGTTCACTGTCCCAAAAAAGGATAGATTAATAAGAGTTGTTTTAGACATAAAGTAGCTAAACAAATGGGTAAAACACAAATGCTTCAGGATAGAGTCGATATGCTCGGTGGCGGGATCACTTCACCATCTGGACTTCTTGATTTGATCACTTCACCATCTGGATTTCACATAGATTTGAAGGAGGCCTACCTGCATCTGTCCATTCATCAGAGCAGCCGCCATCTCCTCAGATTCAAGTACACAGGGAGGTCTCACCGATACGCAGCTCTTCCATTTGAGCTACCATTGGCAACTCGCATCTTCACAAAGATGCTAGCTCCGGTCATGGCACATCTATGTCCGTAGGGAAACTGGATATTTGCATATTTGGACGACCCTTTGATCCAGTCAAAATCACAGATGACAGCGGAGCGCAACCTGTCAACACTAAAGGAACATGGGTTCCTGATCAACCAAGAAAAGAGTCAACTGATCCCATCACACAGGCTGCAACACCTGGGTGTGATTATAGACACAGTGGAGGACTGTCTGTTCTTGCCCCAGGATTGGTTCGTGACCATTACCTCAGAGATCAGGGAGGTAATCACAGCACCATCAGTGTTACTTACCACACTGGTGAGGAGTTACTTACCACACTGGAGGCTGTTCCATGGACAAGGTTTCATCTAAGAGGTTTGCAATGGTTTGTCCTTTAAATTGGCATTCTTGATTGCTATATGTCTGCCAGAAGGGTATTGGAACTACAGGCACTTTCAATTCACAAATTGTATTGTATTTTTCAACAAGAGTCTGCACGCTTCATTCTGGATCCCTTCGTGCATATAAAGGTGGCGTCCTCCTTTCATCAATCTGAGGACATTTTTTTTGCCATCATTCTGCCCACATCCAATGCATAACAGTTGGACGTGCGACGCTGTCTTAAGAAGTACATAAAATGACCGGCATCTTTCAGAACAATGGATTCTCTGTTTGTCTTTTTTCTTCCTGGATCTATAGGAACAGCGGTGCCGTCGTCTACCATTGCCAGATGGATTAGGGCTTGTATAGCACTGGCGTATGAGGCTCAACTCCTTCGGCCCCCTACACAAATAGTTGCTCACTCAACAAGATCGGCAGCAACATCAGCTGCATTCTCCACGAATGCCCCAGTACAGGAGATTTGTAGGGCAGCAACATAGAGGAGCCTGTCAACATTTACCAGGCATTATAAAATAGACTCAGCTCAAACAGCATTTAGAAGAAGAATGCTGCAACAGGTGCTTCCCCAGGAATAGACAAGGGTGCTCCCTCCCTGGGCGACTTACAAGCTGTGATATGTCTCAAGGAGATGTTCTTGACCCCAGCAACCGAGAACAAAGCATTGGTTCACTTACTGTGAAGGTGTCTTCTGGTTGCTGGAGTCAAGGACATCATGGTCCACCTGGCTTGGCGCACTTGTCTGTTTCTGGGATAACATTTTGTCAGCAGTATTTTCTTTGATTTGCCTTGCACTAAAGAAATGGAAGGCACAATGACGCACTCTTTCAAGGACACTCATAGTCCTCTTTTGTTTTAGAGCTTATGTTGCTTCTTATGATTGCTGTCTTTACTGTGTTCTCTGTTTTTTATATCATGTCACTTGTTGTGACGCCTTCCGTAACTTGGACTGACAGAACTGGGGTGGGGCTATACCCCTCAGGTTCAAGTAGGCGTGTTTTTTCTATGTAGCTCTTCAAAACTACCCTGTCTTGGAGCTTGTGAGGGGTATAACACAAGGAGATGTCCTTGACTGCAGCAAGCAGAAGAAGCCTTCACAGTAAGTGAACCAATGCTCCATTCCATAATTTTGCATAGACATAAATCTAGAGCACAAGGATTCTGTGCCATAATCTTAATGTAGCTTCTGAAGAGACAGAATTGACCCTCCCCAGTTTGTATGTAGGCCAGTGTTGCAAATTTTCCTTGAGGAAAATTTTTGCTTGAGGGTTTAATGTCAGCAAGAAGGCCAAAGAAAAAGCAAAATCAAGAGCCTTCTGCCACACTTCCTCACCTTTTCCTTGCCTTCCTATGTTTATTACCTTTTGAGGAGTTTGACAGCTTCTCATCAACTTGGCTTTAGAACTGAAAATAAAAGTAAGCATGAGCTTGCTTAGACAGCTAGTTTTTAATTGGCAAATGTTAAGATATGTAGAATTTCAGCATAACTGCTGTAGCTCCCCTGAAAAATGACATATTGTCCCCTTGACTCCTTAGCGAGAAGCAGCTGAAATATGATAACTATCTAGTACCATACACGATGTATGAGTTGGGCCTCCTGTACAAACAACAGGACGAAAGAGAAAAAGCAATAAGATTTATAGAGGCTGCAAAGTAAGTGGTTGTTACCTTCAATTTCATGGGTTTAAAGACATGTAACTTTTAAACCTTATTTGCTTCATCCTGCTTAGAAGTTTGTCATAGTTGGTGCTGTTCTCATATTCACATAATTTGCTTGCAGTGAGTAGGGAAACCGCTTGCTGAGGAAATGGTTGAGGTCATTCACACAGTCAAAAACTGTGTTATACCCAGGTTTAGGAGCTGTGTGTGCTCCCAGTTTTTGGTTGTGTGGAACCTTGCTTCCACACAAAAGAAAATTGGGAGCACACACAGCTTGCAAACCCGGGTATAACACAGTTTTTGTTTGTGTGAATGAACTCACAGTCTCTTCATGTTTACAGCATTTGTCTCTGCAGACAAATGTTCAGTGCAGGGGTGAGGCTCCTGAGTGCATTGGCATTGGAGCAAGGCTTGCTGTTGCCAGCATGCTCTTGGGTACAAGTACAGCATCTCCTTTTTAAAATAAAGGCCTGAAGAGGGCTTTAAAATGTACCCCCAGAATGGCTTAAGGTACAGCTAGAAAACAAAAATCTGGCACATAAATAGTCCAAAACACACTGACCACTACTAACATCTGAAAACAGAAAAATGTTTGTGTGAAACCATCAAAAGCAGGGGCAGGAAGCTTCTCTGTAATTCCAGCACAGAGCAAGCCAAAATGCAGCTGGACAGAATACTGGGCTATAAGAATACCTTTGCTTCTTCAGACTTGGATTAGGAGGAGCAGAGAGGACGGAGGGGAGTGGCTGTAGCTGTAGGTCACTTCTTTGTTTGCAGAAGTATTCAATCCTTGTGTAGAGCTGGAAAGGCTTGGAGAGCCACTGCCAGTTAGAATAGGCAGGATTGAGCCAGATAGACCAATTCTCTAAGTCAGTAGAAGGCATGTTGTGTTCACCATGAGCCTCACCACCTTTTAAAAAGATCATCTGGAGAGGTCTGTCTGTGGTTGCCGCCAACTCATTTGGCGGCTACTCAGGAATGGACCTTCTCCATTGCTGCCCCTGGACTTTGGAATGAGCTCTCTGTTGAAATAAGAGCCTCCCCATCTCTGGCAACTTTTAAAAAGGCACTGAAGACACATTCATTCACCCAGGCTTTTAATTAGATTTATGGTTTTAGTTTTTAATGTTGGTTTTAAATGCTTTTAATGTTTAAATGATTTTAATTGTTTAATTGATTTAATGTTTTAAATGATTTTAATTGTAAACTGCCAAGAGACGCGAGTTTTGGGCAGTATAAAAATATGGGGGAGAGGACTTCCTAACCAGGCACTCCCAGTGCCTGGCTTGTATAATGGGACATTAGTTTCTATTACAGGATTTACTTAGAGCAGAACCATGAACATGAAAACTGTAATGGTTCTGTACAGATTTATTCCATTATTTTCCAATCTCTTTCCAACTTGTATTACTATATGAAAACAGCACAGGAGAAAAAATAGATTAAGTAAAAGCCAGAAAAAAGAGAGATTAAATAAAAAGCAAGTTGCCTAACTTTTTTTACTTTGCAGAAACAATTATAAGGACTATTCCATGGAATCCCGGTTACACTTCAGAATCCACGCAGCACTTAACAGTCTTAAAGTGACTCCTGCTCCAACACCTTGACATCGGGGCTGATATTAACACAAGTGTCTACAAGTGATTATTTGAAAGCTTAAAAAATCATGTAAATGCTGTGACAATGATATATTTTTTATCATTTGTGATATTTGAATGTGTCATCCATTGGGGCGCTTCTTTTTTCTATGGTGCACTTCCATATCTCTGCTTGATATTTTAGAGGAAGACCTTCTATTTTGCTTATAAAAGGATTCATTTAGTGTTTGACATGAAAGGGGAGTATTTTAAAAGACAATTGCTGGTGCAATAAAGAGTAATTAAAACAATTTATTTTTTTATGAGGAGACTAATATTGTTTATGCAGTGAAACTGTGTGATGATCCTAGTTCATAGTTTCATCATTCCATAAAGGCTTGAATTTCTGCAATATTTTTATTACAACTTTTTAGTCATAACTGTAAACAAAAACAAAAAAGTTGGCTGCTGGTAGCCGTAGTTGTGTATTTGGCATTTGAAGCTTAGATTTATGTACCAAAGATATGACTGATCATATTGTAGCCAAAAAGAATGAATGGCTTGAAGTCACTTCATGAATGTTATCTTGAATTCAGTGCAATATACTGACAATGTATCTCTAAACAACATTAAAGGAAGATAGTTTTTTTCATTTGGTTTGTAAAGCTGTTCTTAAGATACATGCAGGAAGCCTTTCTCAATGGTATATGGTTAATCCCATAATGGTGCAAGGTTTAAAAAAACACTGAATAATAGCAGCAGTTCAATTATTTGTCCCACTGTATGTATTTAATTAACTGATGTTATTGAGAGTGAACTGTACAATAAGGAAAGCTGTTCTAAATCCTGAGAACTGACACTCCCTCAGCTCCCACCACAATGGTCAATGGGCACCTTTTTGTATTTTGTGTGTGCATGGGATGTTTTCTCAAATTCCACTTTAAATTACTATTTCTTAAGGGAAATTGACTCCTTTTTAAGGTGTATTCAGCATAATTATCACTGCGAGATCTTTGAATATACTTGCGTTGTGAAACAGTTGTCCAAATGCTTCCAAACAAGATGGCTCTCTTATTGTTCAGCTCAGTCCCCTGTTACTGACTTTTGGAACCTCCAGGCAGGTATATGTTTCTCTGGACATGTACACTGTCTGTCCAGATTCAGTCCTTTACCAATATAATGAAAATATGTTTAAAAACAAGAACAAGTTCTGTTACATTAAGGACCAAATCTATCCATTGTGAGTGTTTACTGGCTTCATATAAAATTGTATATTTATAGTACATAACGTTATGAGTACAGTTTGAGGAAATAATTTTTCCTTGCCATTAGGCACACTTTGTACTTAGGTTATTAATTGTGTGTTGCTAAATTAGTGGGAATTTGGAGTATTAGAGTTTAATTTTTAAATATAACATTTTAAATGTAATTTATATTATCACAATTGTGCTGATGGATATTGGACACCGTCCTGTTCATAAGAAGCAATTGTAGGAATAAAAAGGACAACTTGTTGTTTGTTTGTTAGTCCAGCTTTCTAAATTAAATTAAAGGGTTTTCTCAAAGTAATGGTGCTGGATTGTTGAAAACTATGTCCAACAGCCTTCTTTGTTTCTTGCTATATTTGATCCAGCAATCTTTTTAAAAATAATTTATTCTTCTTTCTAAAGCCCTCTCTCAGATCTTATGAGTACCCTGAGCACTCATGGTTACAGTGTGCAAAAGTGGGAGGAAGTCCCATAGTCAACCACCTGCTCTTGCCAAAGATCATGGTTACAGTGCAGTTTGTCCAAAGGGGGCAGTGCCTTGACCGTGATCGTGGAGAATCCATGAGCTGCAGCCTGCATCCAACCAGTTTGCAGCATTATGGATTTGCCAAAATCATGCTTACGCTGCCGCCCACTTTGGACAAATGGCACTGTAACCGTGATCATTGGCACAAGGGGGTGATTGATAGTGGGGCGGTGGGACTAACTTCCTTCCCATTTTTGCCTGGTGCAATCATGATCTCCCAGGGCTTAACTTTTGATGTCCTCAGTTTGGCAGTAGAGGAGGCATTCGTTTCTCTTGGCATTTTAAGATCATTAAAATTTCAAAGAAGTGGGACTCCCTTGTTACATTCAGGATTAATTCAAATAAGGTGAATTAGTGCCAAGTCTAAGGATCACTGCACATCACTTTTCCAGCTATGAATATTAATACTCATGCCAAGAAACACATAGAGTGTAACTTAAGAGTTCTGGCACAAATTGCTTTCTTCCTCTCAGTTCATAAGACAGGATGAGTGTTCAACACATTATTTTAGTTCAGATGTGGGGTTTGCAGACAAGCAGTTGTGAGCAGGAGAAAACAAGACTTGGGTTTGTTTACTAACCATTGCTTAATTATAGCACTAATTTACTCTTACTGGCCAATATCCAGATTAATCTTGTACCAGTGGGCCAGGATTTTCTGTCACATAGGAAGTGGGGCACAATTTTTTATGATCCTCCTGCAACTTCCTGTTTTCTGAAATGAAGGGTAACCCAGTCATCAAGGGCATAGTTTTGGGAGTCACAGCCAGCTGCAGAACAAAGCGCTGAGGGAGACTGCTGAAAATTGTGTCCCCCTCCTCACGTGATAGAAACCCCTGGTGCTTCAGCGCAGTGTTAGACTACACTGGCCACTATTTCTCAAATACCCATGCCACGAGTATTCTTAAAATCTCAGTTCTTTTTTGTGTTTCAATGTCCAGGATTCTGTGTGCAGAACTTCATTAGTGTCACAGGGTTATTTAATAATGCTGTTGGACAAGAACATGGCAAACATACGTGGAATTACTCTTAGGTTTTGATATATTGTAATGTTAAATATATGCAGTTATTCAATAAGGTTAAGTCAATCTCACTTCACTAGTTATAATTTTGCACCAAAATGGTTATAATTATATATTTATGCTATATAATTGTTGCTTTTAGTGATATATTGCTTATAGAAATATATACTGCATTGTGCTTTTAATAACTGATAAAATAATGCCTTCCACCATTAATAGAACAGTTAATGAGAGATGGTGTGTTAGAAGTTAGCTTGTTGAAGGTTTTTATTGATGTAAACTATAATGGTCATGGTTATCAACTCTTGCACCTTTCTCAAGGCCAGAAAATAATATGGTAAATGGATTTGGAACACGTTGCCAGTAGCAACATGATGAAAAGCAACTCTTTTCTAAATGAACACATACATTATTTGGATTTCTTTTTAAATACTGGATTTGATTATAAATATAGTTTCTATTCTTACACTGCATGGCTAAAAAAAAAAGTTAGTTCCTTCAGTAGTACTCATTAGCTACTTTATTTATCGTGTCATTTCACAAAGCTATGTCAGAGGGTACTCATTTACCACTAGTATGTAAAAATAAAAAATAAAAATAGATTTTCAGCCTGATTCTAAGTATTTGTGCTTGGAAGTAGGACCTGCTTGGGTTCAGTAGAATTTATGTCCAGATGTGTGCAGAGGACTGCAGTCGTACTGGGCACTACCTCCTTTCAGTGATGCTGTACAACATTGAGAATAGTGTCACTAAACAGAATTTGGACCAAGATGGTATCCATACCTTGGTGTTGTTTTTGTCACAGTTCTGTCATCCTTTGCTAGGAAAGCAACTAATATTCTAGTTCTAAAAATAAATATGTGATTAAAAAACAAATGGCAGTGATAAATAGTATTAACTGGCTGAATAACTTGCTCTTTTGACTGATGATAAAGCATGATCACAGTGAGATTTTAGAGATTAGGCCCCTTCAGCATTAAAACATTCCCAAGAGCTGCCCACTGTGGTGCCTCATCCCCACATTCTTGTAGAGGCTGTAGAGAATATGTTAACTAAATATGGAACTGGATGTCTAAATGTTTAATAATGGGTATTTCATACGCAATTTTACTTTCAGCTGTACAAAATGGTGCTTCTCGTATAAGTGTAACGTCTTACCAGTACACAACAGCAAATGGCTGACAAATAGATAAACTTTATTACAATCGTAGATCAGACTGTACCACACAAAAAATTACACAAGGCTAGAGCATATAATACAAACAATGTAGCAAAACCCAGCCACATTGAAAGTGATCTCTTTACAAAGGTTAGATAACAAAAACTCTAAATAAAATTCATCGGAGTGACCTGAAACTTCCCCAAAAGAGGAGAAATTAGTTTTAAACGAGCATCACTATAAAATTTACAATATAAAATAACATGAGGGGTAGTTTCTATGACACCCATTCCACAGGGGCAAATCCTTAAATTAAATGGAATCCCTTTATATCTACCATTCCTAACAGCTGTCGGAAAGGCGTTTAGGCGGGCAAGAGTAAATGGACACCTAACTTTAGGGATAAGAATATTATCTAAATATGCTGCTGGTTTGGAATTAAAAAGTTGTTTCCTCAGATAGATACCACTCCTTAGACAGGCTGTATCCACTTGTAATTCTGTATCGGCAATATGCTGCTTAATAACCTGCTAGGCCTGATCATGTCCTAAGAATTTCCTCATGGGAGACCCCCAAATTGAAAAAGTTTATTTTTAACCAAGGTCTTCCACTTATAATTAAAGTCATCAATCATTACCAAGGAAGCCAGGCCTACATTGGCAAAAACCATTTTTAACCAAAACTTTATAATACAGGTCCAGCAACCCGATTCAACCATAGCGAGACCTACTTTTCGTCTAATAAGACAGTTGAGAATGCAGAGGGGAACTTGAAGAATGGCTCTAATAAATTTAGACTGTACAGCTCCCAGCGGGCCAAAATTACTAGGAGGCCCCAGTTAGGCACCATAAAAAAAATAAGGGATAGACTTTAGCAACAAATAACTTAATCGCCACTGGGATACATGAGGCCCCTCTCGTAAAATGGAATGATTTTATTTTATTTGTAGAAATTTGAGCATTTTGTATGGACAAATTTAAATGGGCGTTTCACGAGCCAGAAGACTGGAAAACAATTCCAAGATATTTAAATGAGTTGACCTGCTTGATTTTGTGCCCCTGCATAACACAACTGAGACATTTGGCGAACACTAAGATTTTCGTTTTGTGATAATTGACTTCAATGGATTCCTCCCTACAGAAATCATATAATATACCAAGGGCACATTTTAATCCTATGGGTGTCTCAGTCATGATGGCCATATCATCTGCGTATAGAAGAATGGGAACATGTCTATTGGACAGTTTTGGAGGATGAATGACAGGAGTCAAAAGACAGGACACTACAGAATTATTATAGATGTTAAACAAAATAGGTGCTAGTATGCAGCCCAGTCTTACTCCTCTAAAGGTGGAGATTTTTGAGGATAAATGACCTCTCAGGGTATATAGAACCTTTAAACAAGAATTTTTGTGTAGATTAATAATTAATAGCAGAAGGCGGGTGTCAATTGATAGTTCTTTCAGTTTCATCCAAAGTCTTTCCCTAGAGATGTAATCAAAAGCTGACTTTAAATCAATAAAGGCTACGTAGAGAGCAGAGCCAGGGTTTTGCGTGTATTTGGCTGCTAAAAACTGGAGGATAAAAGCATGCTCTATGGTGGACCGGCCCACTCTAAAGCCTGCCTGTTCAGAAGCTAAAACATTGTTATCCATCCAATCGGTCAGTTTGCCTAGTAGGTGTTTGGCGTATAGTTTGCTGATTATGTTTAAGAGGCTTATGGGTCGATAGTTAGCAGGATCATCACATTTCCCTTTTTTATAAATGGGGATTAAGATAGCTACTCCCCAATCCTTCAGTATTTCAGCTGTTAAATCTATGTACGTGAAGAGATAAGCTAGCATCGGAACCCACCAATCCAAATTTGCTAGCAAAACTTCGATGGAAATACAGTCAATTCCTGGGGCTTTGGCTTTTTTAGATTGTTTAATGAGGTTTTAAACCTCCATGCAGGAGATAGGCTCCCAGGGAGGCAAATCATCAATATTTAAATCAGTGTTACACACTGCTGCATCTAGTTTCTTATACAAACTGGAAAAATGTCCTTCCCATAACTCTGCAGATATAATAAATGGAGGAGGTATAGGAGCTCTATTTAATACAGGTGAAGCTAGCCTCCAGAATATAGTAGAGCTTTTGGATTTAGTGGCCTCTATTAATTCAGCCCAATTGCGTTTAACTAAATGGAATCTCTTAAATTTTAATAGTTGCTTATATTGTAGTTTCTTAGCGTGGAGCTCCTGAGTAGTAATGTTAGATGTGCCCTTGGCATAACACTTAAGAGCACTAAGTTTCTTTTTGCAGCTACACACTCCCTGTCAAACCTTGGGTGGGGGGAGAACTTTAAACAATTGCTGGATGGAGGAGACAAATCAACAAGAACAGGGAGCAATAGAGACAAAATGCTCTCATAGCTGTCTAGCACAGATCTCGTCAGAGAAGTGGCAGACCCTGCAATGATTACGTCGTGGAGACGGGAAAGATTAGTTAAATTAAGTGCATCAGTACGTTGCCTAGCTTAAGCCTCGGACCATCTTACCTTAGCCCTGGTCTGGGCACGGCTCCTGAGTACCCACTGGGTGTGCCCCACCCTTCAACCCGAGAGTCAAAAGGATCGGGAAGTGATCACTCTCAGAGCGGGGGAGAATTTGAGAATTACTCACCTATGAGGCCAAGCTATAAGTAATAGCTACATAGTCAAGCAGTGAGGGTTTCGGACCCGACCAAGGAGTAAATTCCACAGGACAGTCAGACGAGACTGCACCATTAAGTAAAAATAATTCTGCCTTATAACATCATAACAAAAAGTCTAAACTTTTTGGTCTAATATGGTCTAATATGCATTGCATATTACATCTTTGGACTGTCTCATGAGGAATGGGGCGGGGATAGGTAGAGATGGAGGGAACTGGTGAAATTTTCTAAACAAAGTGAAATCATCTGGGCCACCCCGAGAATTGAAATCCCCAACCACAGTCAAGTGTGCATGCAGATGTTTGGCGTGCATTTCTAGAACAAAACTCTCCAGTTTCAGCCACATCCCCTTCTCATCAACAGGCAACAACAGGCTTCTGGTGTTGGGGGGCTTGGGAGAATGCCCCGCGCATTTGAATGGGGCATTCTGGGACTCCTGTGGGCTGGGAGGTGCCCGACCTGCTTTCCCCACGAAACTGCTTGTGTGGAGAGCCTCAGTAACTTCCTTCCTCAGTAGCTGGTTTGGGCTCTGGGGTTTGTCCCTGGTTGCGGAATAATGTGTGTCCCAGGTGCCTTCCTGGAAAGCTGCTAAGGCTGTGGCTTCAACTAAGAGGATCCAGATACTTCCCGTGTTATGATCCAGCTGCCAATTCCCACCCCCCACTCAGAATTGCTTACTTACAACTATCATTACCTGTCCAACTTTGTTTCTTTACTTTTTTCTGACAGCAGGAAGCTGGACTGTAACTTCTTATATTGACTCTGTTACCTCAAAAAGAGGCATCTCCTCAAAAAGCTCCTATTAATGCTATTCTGGTAGGGTTTGTGTGTGTTTCTTCCCTTTCAGCACTTAAGGACATAAGAACAGCCCTGCTGGATCAGGCCCAAGGCCCATCTAGTCCAGCATCCTGTTTCACACAGTGGCCCACCAACTTCTCTGGGGTTTCTTGGTGACTTCAACAGTTCCTTCCCCAGCAATTCACCAGCACTCTCTGTCCATCCTCAGTCAAATGTAAAAACCTTCAGCTCCACATTTCTTCTCCCAGCTGTTGTGTTTTTTCCTTCCTTCCACACTAACCTCCCAGTTAAAGCCACACCCTTAGCGACTCCCTTAGCAACAGAGACCACATAACAATACATCAGTCAAACCAAGAATAAACCCATAACCAGTGTTCCCTCTAAGTCATATGCGTGTGTGCTCACTCACACATTTTTTATGTCTGCGCAGTTAATTTTAGATCCTGCTCAGACTGAATAAGGAAAGCCACACTCTGAATGCACATGCTTAATGTATATGGAAATCAATGTTGCCTCCAATGCAGAAAGTAGCAAGATATTCAGCAAGCCTCCCGTTACTTTTTTGAACAGTAGCCTTCCACACTAAAGAGCAAACTCTTGTTTACTCTCAAAGGAGTTTTTACAATCTGTGGCTGATGTCCTCATTGCCTGTGCAGAGGCACTGTGTGCAAAGTGCCTCTGCAGTATTTAATAATCTGGCATCCCACTGCATGGGTGGAGAGGGGGGACAATTTTTGTTGAACTCTCCTTCTCTTGATAGTACGCTCTTTAACACCTCTAAATATTTTTCTGAGGGTCACAGAATCCCCCACACACAGCAGACCGGGGCAATGTTTATTTGAATTACTAAACACTGCTGAGGTGCTTTGCACACAGTGCCTCTGCACCTTTACTGAAGAGGTCAGCCAGTTATGCAGGATTATTGTTCAAACCATAACAAATATCCTCCTCATATCTGCAAGTCCTTGTTTATGCCTAAAACAACTTTCTAGATTGCTCCCATTAATGATATGCACCTTCTGTTTATCTTTTGGAGTAAACATAACTTTTAATAACTTTGATATTATTTACAGTATATAGTCTCATTATTTAATTCTGTTTCCATTTGTATGGGAACACCATGCTATTTTTCTTTCTCGTACTCCTCTACCTTCATAACCAGTCATTGGTTTTAAGGCTTTATTTTATTTGCTTCATTTTTGGAGGCAGTTGATACTGTTCAGTGTTTCTGTGCGGTGTTCAGAGTTTGTGTGTTAGCTAAAGTAAATAATTGACATATATGAGAAATAAAGACAAGCGTGTTTTCTCCATTCTAACTTTGCATATATCTTATTACAATATCTGCACATCAAGTTTCCCCCCTGCTCATCTGTCATCTGTGATGTATGTAGGTGGTTTTTTAATTGCCTCCTCTATTTAAATGGCATTTGTATAACTTTGAAAATGGTGGTAATGTGACATTGGGGCAGACTTTTGCGGGAGCAACAGCACATCTTTTTTTAGTGTTCCTGAGTACTGTCCTCCAGTGGTACACTACTAATGCCACTTAGTCTATTGTGTGAACAAATAAATGCAAAGCTAGTGTCATATAAGGCCTAGCCTATGTTTAAAGGTTAAGAACATAAGAACAGCCTTGCTGGATCAAGGCCTATCTAGTTCACCATCCTATTTCACACAGTGGTGTTGGAACCTTTCCTTGTTGTTGGAAAGGTGGTTTCCACCAGGGTTCCTTCCAGGCCACAACAGCCATCTGAGAATTCTCCAGCCAGAATTACTGGGTAATTCTTAGCTTTAGAATAATCTTCAGTGACCTGACATTCAGCACCATTTTCTTGCAAATAAAAAAAAAGTAGGCTTCCCCCCACAAAAATAATATTACTGTCAAAGTCAGGGAAGACCAGGGAGGAAAAACCATTGGAAACATGACATCTAGATACTACTGAGCAATGTTATCCTGCAATCAATAAAATGTAGCTTTGATCTTTTAGATATCAAGGAAGCATTGGTTCAAATAAGTGCCTGCTGTGCCCCATTTATGAACAGGGCCTACAGGAGGAGAGGGACCTGCACACTAGAAATGAATTTTGCTTTACTATTTACCATTACTAGACAAAGCACACAAAGATCTCAAGAAAACTAGTTTTCAGCATCTGAGAATATACACAAAAACTCCCATATATTATACAATTTCTGCCTTCACGTTCCTGCAAAATTTTAACCCAAATATTTCTTATTGAACTTAAAAGCCAATCATTTGGCCATTGCTTATGCTTTTTTAAAGTGAAGAATTTGGCAACTGCTCATGTTCATAGCTGGCAGTGTGCCAATTCAGTGGGTGATTTCAGACAACTAAATAAACTGTGGTGTTTTGGACCACATCATGAATGGACTCTTTCACCTTCCTTGCCTCCCTGGTTTTGTCATTAAGCCATGACATTGACATATTCTGATTACAGCACAGCTCATCCAAATTCCGAACCCAGAGCTGTGCTTTAAAAGTGATTTACACACCACAATTAAACCAGAGTTTGATCATGGTTATGTTAACTCCTGTTAAAGCGCAGCTCTGGGCTCAGACAAAACAGGATTGTGGTTTAACCAAACTAATTGCAGTAAATATGAGCAAAGGAGATAGAAGAAGCATGCAGGCACAGATTACATTCACCATTGAATTAAACCATGGTTTATTGCACCATTCATTGAAGCTGTTCTCACGACCAGGGGAAATTGGGCTAAGGGAGCCTAACCCGATTTCCCCTGGTCATCTGCTGTGATGGGAGCTCCCGGCAGCAAACCAGCAAAACCACCCCTCCGCTAACCCTGTATGGTGGATTGTGTGCTTCCATGGGCTTGGGGGTCTATCCAGGATGCTCTGTGCACTCGTGCAGAGCATCCTGGGACTTCTGGGGGCCGTGCAGCCTCCGATCCCTGCCTTCCTTGCCGGCTCTGTGACGGAGCTGGCAATCGTGTGGGCAGTCGATACGGCCACCCAGAGAGAAGGCAGTGATCGTCTGCGGGGAGGTAAGTGTTTTGGGGCTTCCTCCCCACAGATGGCGGGAGCCTTCTGCAGCAACTGTGAGGATCACTTCTTTATGTAACATTGGTCTTTTCTTCTTAAAAACAAAATAAAATTGTTGCCTTGAAGGGCACTGTTCTGAGTCTAATGCTAGATTTCAACAGTTGCTGTATACAAGTTGTTGGAGATGGAATTCCAGTGCATCCAACTTTTGCACCAACTATCCTAATGACCACTAGGAGCACTGGGAGTAGAGGTAGTTAGTGAAGGTCTCCCTACCTGTCCCTGCTTGTCTACTCTATGACCCCTGCCTTCACTCCTCAGGTACTTCCTTTAGTGAGTCAGTCCTCTTCCTTTCCTCCTAGAGAGGATGGAAACCTCTCTCTCTCACCCTACCTGTTCATCATTATGTAGCTGATAGATAGGATAGGTCTTTCCTATCCCAAATGTAAAAAAAGAAAGATTGTGCCGTCGAGTCAGTGTCAACTCCTGGCAATCACAGAGCCATGTGGTTTTCTTGATAGAATACAGGAGTGGTTTACCATTGCCTTCTCCCACACAGTATGAGATGATGCCTTTCAGCACCTTCTTATATCACTTCTGCCCAATATAGGAGTTTCCCATATTCTGGGAAACACACCAGCAGGGATTCGAACCAACAGCCTCCTGCTTTCTAGGCAGGTTCTTCCCCGCTGCACCATTAGTACATTTGGTACATTAGTACATTTGGCATCCCAAATGTACTTCACCAATAAACTAGTTTAAGTAATTTTGTTTGTTTGTTTGTTCACTTTTTATACAGCCCTTCCAAAATGGCTCAGGGCAGTTTACAATTAATACAAAACTATTAAAATCAGTTAACAATTAAAACAGAAATTATAGAACAATGTAAAACAACAACAATTAGCAATTAAAGCATCATAAAACAGCAATTAAACAATCAGAACAATTAAACAATCCTGAAAACCAGGTTACAACATGAAAACCAATTACAACTATTTAAAAACCCTGGAAGTCCAGGCCTAACAGATAGGTTTTAAGGGCTCTCCTGAAGGCCAATAAAGAATTCAAATTGCGGATTTCTGCAGGGAGTGCATTCCACAGTTTAGACTCTACAGTGATCTCCATGCAACAACTAAACTCTGCACTCTGTAACTGGAGTGGTAGCTTTCTCGTTGCATTGCTAAATAAACACAACTATACAGCAATTTCATTATGGGGAATCTTTTCACCACCAATACAGACCAGTTGTAGTACAGAAAAAAATATAGCCTTGTGTCTCTGGTTGTATTATTTTGGCACTAGCTAGCAAAGTTGGGAATAAGAGTATAAATGGACGGCAACATTTCCATCTACAGCATGTTAACATTTCACCCTACAAACCTTCTAAGTGAAATATTATATGGCCTTAGCTAGTATTCCATTGGCATTTCCCTTGTGAAACGTTTCTAAGTCCTTCTGAAAGTACTATACAATCATTAAGTTTTTTACCTAAATGTATTTCTTGCCATCAGGAAAAGCAAGTACTTGTCTGCAGGACTTAATATAATGTCTATCAAAATGGAAATGTCTTTGCGTTTTATTCCCCCAATGGGAAATGGTACTTTTTAAGGAGTCTATGTCAAATCAAATAAGCATTTCTCCATATGATGATAATTAGATAAAGTTATCTAATACAAAGTCCAATACAATAAGCCACTGAGGCTATTCATATGAAATACTGACTACATTTGACAAATTTAAAAATAATTGTGTTAGATTTGAGTTAGCACCTGTAAGCCCGTAATTATAGCCTTGATGGTGCACTGTTTTGAGCTAGTCTCTAGTAGCTTGCATTTTTAATAAAATACGTACCAAACCTTGTAATTGAACTACAGTTAATTATATTTTAATTACATAAGTGTCTATCCAGAGTATATTTAATAATTATTCATATTGAATGTTATTCTGTGTGTCAGCATACAGAAACATGTAGAGTGTATTAGAAACTAACCCATAAATATATTTCCACAGATGGAGTTATGAGGTTTTTCTGCATCTATCAAATGGGTGGCACCAACACATGATCAGTTAGCCTAGGGTAATGGCGCGTTCGTGCCTTTAGCCCGAGCTAACAGCCGGGGCTCCCTTGCAGGTTTGCTGCTGTGCTGCCACTGGGTTAGCCACATGGCTCCCAGCAGTTCTCACACGCAGGGGAAAACCGGGCTGGGCCTCCCTAGCCTGGTTTTGCTTGTGCATGAGGACAGCTTCATTGATTGATTTATTTTTTAAGCTCCCCTAAATAAAAATGGGAGGGAGGAAGCCAACCAACTCTTCCTTGGAAGAGCATTCCAGAGGGAAGGGGCCACCAAGGAGAAAGCCCTATGCCCACATGACTGCTAAATAAGCCTCGCATGGAGGTGGCCCACACAGGAAAGGCCTTCACTCTTATAGGATGGGCAGAATCGTGTGTGCCCTGAGAGGAAGGCAGGCAGGCCAGGGGAGAGCATAACATCAGCTCCCATAGAGACCAGCTCTGGCCTGTGGGGACTGTTGGGGCAGCCCCCCCCCAACCTTCCCAGGGCTACTGAAAGACCAGTGTGCCCTGAGAGGAAGGCAAGAAAGGATGCACCCAGGCCAGGAGCTCTTGTCCTCAGCTTCTGAAAAGACCAACAGCCTGAGACATTTTATTGATCTTCTGTGATTTGCTCCTATTAATATTGTAAACTGCTTTGGGTGCCTTTGTCAAGGCAGAAAGGCAGTATAAAAATGTCCCAAATAATAATAATTCATGTGGGGAAAGGTGATCGGGTATCCTGGTCCTAATCCATGAAGAGCTTCAAATGGCTGCATTTTGGACCAGCTGATGCTTCTGGGGGGTCTTCAAGGGCAGCCCCTCATAGTGTGTTACAGTAATCCATTGAGATGTAACAATGGATCACTTGTAGCATGGATCACTTGACCAAAAGAGAGCCAGCGTAGTGCAGTGGTTAGAGTGCTGGACTAGGAGTGGGGAGACCCGAGTTCAAATCCCCATTCAGCCATGATGATACTTGCTGGGTGACTCTGGGCCAGTCACTTCTCTCTCAGCCTAACCTACTTCACAGGGTTGTTTTGTGGATAAACTTAAGTATGTAGTACACCTCTCTGGGCTCCTTGGAGGAAGAGCGGGATATTAAAAAAAAAATTTAAACAAAAAAACCACCCCCAATTCTGGTCCAGTAACAGGTGCAGCTGGCACACCAACCAAAGTTGGACATCCTGGTGTAATTCTGGGTCAAGGAGGATGCTTAAACTAAGAAGATGGTCCTTCAGTGTGTGGGAATCTCATTCATCCATTCATGTGCTTCACCAATTTAGATGAACCCATTCTGTTGGACACCCCAACATTAGATCCAGAGGTACTGGCCCAGAAGTATATGGAATTCAGGCCTGTGTCTGATTTCATTTTATATTAAGAGTTCAATTAAATGCCCGAACTTGAGGTGAACATGATGCCCAGATCTCATGACTGC
The DNA here is from genome assembly GCF_027244095.1 of Hemicordylus capensis. Classification (NCBI taxonomy): domain Eukaryota; kingdom Metazoa; phylum Chordata; class Lepidosauria; order Squamata; family Cordylidae; genus Hemicordylus; species Hemicordylus capensis. The sequence continues at coordinate 118,238,532 of NC_069658.1, read as the reverse complement.
CTGGTAAATGATTTGTAGAGGCAGGGGTAATCTAGCATTGGTTATCAGTGTTTGTGGAACTCAGAAGAGACGCAATGGGTCAGGCTTAATTACCAGTCTCACACTGCTGAAATTAACCTGCTGTCCAGTAATCCCCTTACCTCACTGACAGGATGCTTCTGCCTTAGTCAAATGTGTTGATTAACTTGCCTCACACATGTACCCCTTTTGATGTTACTTTAAATATTCTTTTGTTATAATTACACACTAGATAGAGGTACACAAGAAGTAATTTAATTGCTGTCTCACACAAATAGAATTAACTCTTTCACTAACTCCTGACTTTTAACATTCTTGGGACAAGGCAGGAGAAGATGTAGATTTGTTTTGGGGAATGACAACAGAACAATACTCTGCTAACAGGAGAGACCCTGTTTACCCTGGACTGACCAAATATCCTGAGCTAATTTTGATAATTAAAAGACGATAGACGCCTTTTGTGATCCAGAAGACTCAAATGAACATCAAAGGATGGAATCACTATAAGAAGGAGTCTCTGGACATGGCAGAGGGAAGTCTTGTGCCTACAGGCAGTCTTTTGCCTACAAGCAATCTTGTGCCTACAAGCAAGATCTGCTCATGAGCAATCCATGGGTTTGCTGCCCAAGCCGCGGGGCTAGAGGCAGGAACTCTTGCCATGGGAGAAGGGACTGTTTGTGACTTCTGCTGCGAAGTGAGAAGTCAAGACTTCCCCAGCCATGGTGCTCTGACTCTCAGCCGTGCTCTGAGCAAACTGCATGCTTGATCTAAAAGCTCCTGTCTCCAGCCAAAAGCTCCTCTCCTTCAGCTGAAAGCTCCACCATTCTCAAGCCTCTGATCCGGGTAATATGCCTCCCCACAAGCCTTGGATCCCTCTTCCCTCCTTCCTACTAATCCCTGCTACCCCCTTCCTAAGCCCCCCCTTCCTCCTCCTCCTTTCTCTGCTTCTCTCTAAATGTTTTATTTAGGATTTGTTAGATTATTAGATATCTGTAATTACTGTTTGCACACACATATGTTAGTTAGGCACATTACACTACACCTTGAATCGGAAACATGTTTTTAATGTGGATTATTTCATCCTGATGAGCAACTTTTTATAATAAAGCCCATTGAACTTTCTGAGTGTGTCTCTCTCTATCTCTGTTTGCGCGCTCAGATCCTACATGGTCACCATCTCCAAGAACCAATTCAGTTTGTGTATGATGTGACTTTCCCTCTTTCCCTCTGAGCATGTACAGAGTGCGAAATCAGGTGTAGTTCACAACAATTCCAGGGATCCTTGCTACAAAAGGGAATACAACTTCACCAAGCACCTAAGGTTCTTCCTCCGTGCCCCCGAGATATGGAGGAAACTTGAAGCTGGAGCTGCAGACAATCACACGTCTTGGTTTATTGGAAGTAGCCAAGTTGAGTCAAAGGTACACCCTCTGTCCACATCTCCCAGACTGGCTTTTTAAAAGCCAAATTTTGGGTTACGGCCCATTTGACTCACGAGTATACCCCTTAGGTTCTGGCCATGCTGTCTCCCAGTCTGTCCTGCCCTGCCCTACCCTATGACAGGCAAGCTCCCCTGCATCAGCCGCCTTGAAGTCATTGGTCTCAAATGCAAAGGGGGCTGGCTTGCCAGAAATGAACCAGAGGCTCATGAAGAGACAATAGCATGCACCTCAGAGCAAGCAGCACTCAATTTGGCAAACCAACTTCAAATCTTGGTTACACAACTAGGTTTCACACTCTGAGTGACTCTCTCATTCCTGCCTTGGTGTGGGTTCTGATGGTCACAGACAAGTTGGTCATCAGCTTTGCAAGCAGGTTCTATGTCATGTGTGAACCCAGCCACTGTCTTCGCCAGATTTAATTTTAGCTTGTTAGCCCACATCCAATGATTCACAGTCTCCAGGTACTGGTTCAGAACATCTACCACATCTCTAGCTGGGATGGCACAGATATAGATTATCTCTTGTTAGCAGAGAAGGACTTTGGAGCATGCACACAAGCATGTTATGGATCACAGAGAAAAGGGAGGATAATTAAATGGGGGGGGGGCAGTTTAATAAATAGATATAAATAAATTGTAACAAAAACTCTTCCATGGTTAACATAGCAATGTGGCACTTTCAAATTAATACAAGATCTGTCACAGAAGGGGTTTTCCCCATCTTTGCCTCTTAGGTTTGACATTGTTTATGCTAAAAGCATAATTGCACAAAGGATTTTGGACACTAAAAGGAAGACTGTGAAAGCTTCAGCCCAGTGTGTCTGTTCACCACTGGCCAACGAGTTGAGCTTCCTGCACTTAAATAAAAGTGCTCTTGCCTGATATATTTATCTATGCTGAAATACCTAATTGCTTTCTCTTTGATCAGTTTTAATGCTTTGTTCTCTCTGCTTCCTGAAAGTCACTTCAGAGGTATCCCAGTGGTACAAAGATTATGCCTCCATAATTCAGGCACGATTGAATCTCTTATATGTTTATTTGTTGCAGTTTTAACAGGCATGCAGGGAAGAGTTTAGTGTTGCTACTGATTTGATCTCTGCCTGAGAGGTCCACTGAACATGTACTTGCATACTGTTTTGAAGGAATTAATATACTGTCACTTGGAAAGCAGTTAAATCTTGCTGTTAATACCATTAATTGTCATGTTGGACAATTAATCTGGTGTGGTAATCTTGTGGCTCTGCTATTTGTGTTCTCTTTTCTATTGCTTTGTTGTGGTCAATGAACTAATAAAATATGATGGTGATGATGATGATGATGATGATGATGATGATGATAAATTAGTAAGTGGCTTTCAAAGTGATTTGAGTTGTGCACCCCGATCTGATAGGATTGTAGAAATATGCTTAAGAATGCAAGTTATTCTGCCAAGACTGAAAAGCAACAGTCATTAATAGCATTGGATTGATTAATAATAGCACTGGATTAGTTTTGAATTTTTTAAAAAGCTTACAAAGTTAGCTTTCCACAATAAGTTGAAGAATTAATAATGTAAGCAACAGTAAATACCCTATTGCTTGAAAACCTGATGAACTCTAGAAGCTGGAGGATTCTTCCTGGTAAAATGGAAAGCATCTGCAACAAAGGAAGAACAAGAATGCCATCAGCTTTTCAATCTCACTAGCTGACCCCGCACAGAGCATCCGGGCGCTCTATGGGGCCGGCAGTTACCTCCCCCCCCGTTCTGCCCCAGTCTCTGCTTCCGGGCCCAGCCACCTCTCTTCCCCACTGCCACTTCTGTCCCCTGCCCACTTTCTTTTCCCCCTCCTGGGCCTTGCCTCCGCGGCCCAGCTGGGCCTGCTACCTCTGACCTCCACAGCTCCTCCTGGGTGCGTCCCAGCCAATCAGGTGCGTCTACCGCCCAGCCAATCAGCTGGGCCCTGAGACGCACATTCCAAGGCACACCCAGGAGAATTAATATAATAGATTTATAGTATGGAGAAACTGGCACCATCAAGATGGTTTGATTTTACAAGTGCAATGTCAAAGAACCATCGTTTCCCACACACACACAATAATTTACACATTGAAAATTTCCTTTTCATAGTCAGCAGGTACAGAATTAATTTTTAAATAGGCTTGTGTGCCTGGGAGACAAAGGACGGACATGAGCTTTCAAGCACTGAAGCCTGAACACATCACTACTTTTTTGGTATATATTTATTTAATCTCAACTTATTTCCTTACACTGCTTTGTGTACTAATTCATTTAGATGCAGAGTAAGGGTCCATGTTTTCCTCATCCCACCAAAAGTGATCTTATGTTATAAGTTAGATACTCACCACCTCTTTCAGTAGTCTTTTACCCAGGGGCATGTAGATATAATTGAGAGGATGGGTTCAAAGAACCAAGGGCCCCTAATTCCTGAGGGCCCCCCCAACTCCATCTCTCCCTATTTTCTTCATTATCGCTCTTACTCTGAAGCTCCATCAGAAAGTGTTAGAGGTTGTTGATTTTTACCCACAATAGGTAAAACAGCAGAGCACTAAGGAATGAGCACACACTCCAGTTACAGAGTAGGTAGCAGAGGATGGTTCAGATATTGCAGCTATTTAGAGAAAACACATGGAGATCCTTGTATGACTAAACACTAAATATTTATTGGTTAAATACACTTAGACAGGAAAGACCTATATCTAATCTAAAGGACTACATAGTGGATAGGTAAGGGGAGAGAGAGAGAAATGTTTCCGTCTGCTCTCTAGGAGGAAAGGAAGGATTGTGACTCAGCACAGGAAGTGCTGCAGAGTCAGTTCAGGGGTCATAGAGTAGGGACAGATAGGGAGACCCTGACTCACTGTCTCTACTCCCAATGCCTTTAGTGGTCATTAGGACAGTTGGTGCAAAAGGTCGATGCACTGGAAGTTCATCTCCAACAGAAAGAGGGGCAAACACGGGCCCCCTCTTCCTTAGCTACGCCCCTGCTTTTACATATAGCCCCATACAGAGCCCTAACCATGTGCAAATACACTGCCAAACACACACTCATATTGTTGCCCTAAATATATGGAGTTTAAGAGCTTGTTATTGTCAGGCCTGCTCCTTCTGCCATCTTGCTACTGCCCACCCCTTAAAAAGGATGTGTGTGTTTTCGACAGCCGGGGAAGTGCCAAAATATAAACTGGCAAGATGACAGAAAAACCTAGGAACTCTCTCCAGGCCTTTCTATCTTGTTGCCAATTTATACTTTAGCACTAGATAAAACAGTGCAGTTTGATCATATCTATATATGGACCTTTAAATTTAAATTAAACATTTCAGCATATAAGGTGGAAACGCTGAAAAGAGCTTGAAAGATAAATTTCTTAGTTATAAAATGCAGCTATATACTAGACCATGCAAGCTAGTCTTAATCATGGAGAACCCTTTATGTATAAATGCTTCAAATTTTATTTATACACACACACACACACACACACACACATATATATATATATGAATGAGTGTGTATGTATGTATATACACACACACACACAACATTTGACAGAGAGAAAAATGATAGAACTCAAGACCTCGTGACATACAAAAGACACCACTAGATGGTGCTACTGTTGCAGAGAAATTATAAGTAATTGTACAGGAAGCAACTTTAACTGGGAAACAAGAGTGTGATATTTATTACTAACTAAATCACAGGCTAAGAAAACAACAAACAGACAGTCTCTTATTCAGAGAGAGGAAGAACTTATCAGTTTGAATTCAGGACAGCAAGTGAGGAGGAGACAAACAGAGAGTCCACCTCCCAAGCCAGTACACAGACACATTCAAATATATACAAGCATTCCCCACACAAAGTACAGAGACAATGCCCATGGCAAAATCCCATATTTTGATGTAATATAAAATAGATATATGCATTGCAACATTACATCTATATTAATCATTGGGGGGAAATGGAACTTTCACCAGTTTATGGATCAGACTTACACATACTAGTCCTCTCTGGAGTAAATTACATCAGCTACACACAGTGATCAAAAGCAAATTCAGTTGACCATGGGTTAGGGATTATAAACACACAATATAATGGTTATTTATTATTCCATTAAAGCAGGGTAGGCAACCTTTGGCATTCCAGTCCAGCTGTTGTTGAACTACAACTCTGTCTGATCTACGATCGTCATAAAGTTTATCTATCTGTTGAACTACAACTCCCATCATCCCCACAATTTATAATGGCTGGGGATGATTGGAGTTGTATTTCAGTAACAACTGGAGTGCCAAAGGTTGCCTACCCCGACTTAAAAGTGTGGGGGGGGGACTTTGGTTTACAGGATGGTTATGGGTGTGGTAGCTCTAACTACACTCCAAAAAAAGAGGAAATTCAGTAGCCCATGATGTTCATGCCATGAAGACATGAGATTTGATGGCTAGTCTGCGTTATTGTACTGCCCTACAAAACAATAACCATGGAAACACGATTTGGCTAGGTCTTCCTTGCTCCAATGCACTACCTACATAGTCTGGTATATAGGCAGGCTGGGGATTAGTGTTAAAGCAGTTTTAAGAAGAATTTGGTGTGCATATGGTGAGTGCTGTTACCTACGCAGGCAAAAACTACAGGTGAAACTTGGAAAATTAGAATATCGTGCAAAAGTCCATTAATTTCAGTAATGCAAATTAAAAGGTGAAACTGATATATGAGACAGACGCATTACATGCAAAGCGAGATAAGTCAAGCCTTAATTTGTTATAATTGTGATGATCATGGCGTACAGCTCATGAAAACCCCAAATCCACAATCTCAGAAAATTAGAATATTACATGGAACCAATAAGACAAGGATTGAAGAATAGAACAATATCGGACCTCTGAAAAGTATACAGTGTACTGTGCTTGATTGGCCAGCAAACTCGCCTGACCTGACCCCATAGAGAATCTATGGGGCATTGCCAAGAGAAGGATGAGAGACATGAGACCAAACAATGCAGAATTGCTGAAGGCCGCTAATGAAGCATCCTGGTCTTCCATAATACCTCATCAGTGCCACAGGCTGATAGCATCCATGCCACGCCGCATTGAGGCAGTAATTGCTGCAAAAGGGGCCCAAACCAAGTACTGAATACATATGTATGCTTATACTTTTCAGAGGCCCCCACTGTCTAGAAACTGTTGGGGTGGGTTAATTCCTCATGGACCAGCATGGACCAGCACTCAACTCCTCACGGACTGGACCAGCAGTTGAGAAACACCAAGTTAGACCATTCAACTGTAACAGTAAATGTCTCACTGTTTCAAGACATTTCTGCTACTCTGGGAGAAGGAAAAGATTTTACCAGTCAGCCCTAACAAAAGCACCAGGGCTAAAGACAAAGGCAGAGGCTGTTTACTTCCTCCTCCCTTCTCTGCCCACACTCACTCCCACCTCCCCGTTTCTCCTTATGAACATTCAAACTGCACTGGGCGTGTGCCAACTTGACATTACAATACTGTTTTGTTTCCTAATTTGTAGAAATTCAAAACATGTTTTCTTTGACAAACCCACCAAAGAGCCTCATATGGAAGACAGACCACCGAAAGGGACCTTTCTTGAAGAAATTGAGTCAGACTGTGAAGCTATTCTTGTGCACAGCCAAGACTGGGTTAAGGCAGCCAAGCCCAGGCTTGGTTGTGCGTGAGAACTGCCAGCAGCAACGCAGCTGCCAGTGGCACCTTGGAGGCAAACCTGCCCAAGAGGCCTGCCTGTTAGCCAAAGTTAAGGGCATGAGTGCACCCTTAACCCGGGCTAAATGTCCATGTGTCAGAGCAGCCTCCTGGTCAATGCCGTGAGGATCCCCAAAATGCACCACGCACTCGCTGGTGGCCAGGATAACGCATCCCGGCCCCTGGCCCTCCATGCTGCTGGGGGCAGTTGGTATCCAACACAGACCCAATGATCATCTGCAGGGGAAAGAAGTTTCATCAGCCTTCCTCCCCGTGTGAACGATAGCCCTTCTCACTGATTGATGGGGGCAGGGAAGACCCAATGGTGATTTTCAGTTTCCATGTCTGCTTTTCAACTTTTACTCCTCATATCTTAGCTATTTCTCCTCAGATTAAGTAAAAATCTGACAGACTTGTTGAGCAACAGATTCTGAGCATAAAATTTCCCCTTCTTAGCATAAATAGTACAAACAGAAAGGTTTGAGAAGGCACAGAGGGTTGAAGGGGATCCGGTGAAATAACATGATAGAATGCTGTTTTATCTTTCCACCCATAATACACAGATTCTCCCGTCTCCCGTGCCTTTGTAATTAAGTGGTCAACATTCTGCCCAGTGGTATGCTACAATTAGAGACCCACTGGGATTGCTGCAGTGAGTGGCTGTCCTGATGGCACTGCACAACAATGATTTTAAACAGCATCTGCACGGTTGTGAAGTACTACTTCCATTGTTTCTAACAGAATAAATACTATCATTTATCTCAAATTTCAGTGCCTGCCAAGTTGTACTGTATAGAGGACCACACCCTGTTCCCAGTTGGGTAGCCTGTTTTGCCAGATGGTGCTTAGACGCTTAAAGGTCTTTGATACAAGGAAGCAAGTAGGCTTGTGACCTTGTTGTGTTGACTCACTATTAGTGTCGGGCCATTCATTCCTTGTCTCAGCTTCTAGGGCTGGCCTCCTCATGTACCCGCTTCTGCAAAATTATCTTTGGAGCCTTAGGACGCCTTCTCACTGTTAGGTTCCTACATGATTGCATATTAAGTATGCAGTGCCTGCATAGTTATGCAGAGGACTTTGAAATTAGGGATGTGGATTTCATTAGGGATGCCCCATTTTTGTCATCGGCTGGAAGTGGCCGGAAGTAGCAAGTGTGCGTGCACCCGTCCGCCATGCACACACGTGCACGACGAGCAAATGCATGCTTGCTACTTCCTGCCACTTCCGGCCGATGACCAAAACGGGGCGGTAGGGAGGAACTCTGCCGCCCTGAGGGGCTCAAAAGTAACGGAGCGCCGGTGGGGGAAATGCGGCAAGAGGGCTGAGTGCACCCTCCCCCGCCCTTAAAGGACTATCCCAGCCGGTGCTGAAGCGCCGAAACGGCCCCCGGAGCCAAAACGTTTCGGAGGCCTTCATAATGGCCTCCGAAATGTTTCGGGCACAAGCCTATTTGAAATGTGATTAACATTAACAAAATAATGGCTGGGTCATTGTTTGTACTTCATTTTGACTGAGGAAGATTTTGAAACTTAGTCTAAGTGCTACAAGTTTCACATTTGTTGTATTGTATTTATTGCATAATCTCTGGTTTTTGTCATTTGTATCACTACCCAAAACATTACCTATACTGTAATACTTCAGCCTTTTATTATTTGTGTCTTCTTCCGTTGATAATCTCCTTTATATTTATTTCTCTAAGATGTTCCCATGGCTAATCCCATGCTGGCAGCTCAGCTACCAAACAGCCATGGTATGGGGCGAGGAAATGGCAATGGCGGCGGGTGGGCGGACAGGGAAAGCATCGGCTAGGCCAGCCAGCCAGTGAAACCACCGCTGCTAGACCGGCGGGGAAGGAAAGCAGTCTGGGAGGGGGAGGAAAGGAGCATGGACTGGGGCTGAAGGGGGGGAGGGGGGGAATGAAGATGGGGAGAAAAGACAGGAAGAACTAGGGGCGCAGATGCTCTGTGCTGGATCAACTAGTATAACTTACTAAGTTAGGTACTTCATGTTTGCTTTTCAGTATTGTATTTGGTTTTTGGTACCTACTCCCCCCCTTCTTATCTCCTGTATAGTTAAGGACAACTATAAAAACTGCATTTCAACATATAAAATAATAAATAAAAATTGATAATCATAAACTCTCAATATTCTATCGGTCATAAAATCCAAAGCATTCATCAAATCTCCCTTAAGTCTGCCATGGAGCAACTAGGTGACAATCAAACCATTACCTGTACAAATTCATTGAGGAATTACTGGAATAAATCAGTTTGAAAATGGACCTCTGTGAAGATGTTTTTCACATGCAAGTCATTGGTATTTGGTCCAGAAGTATCTACATTTATCTTTGTTTTTGTTGTCTTTTTAGTTATCAAACAATATTCTGGTCCGAGAGCAGTATATGTTTTTTGAAAAAATCAGAGTATTTCTCAGGTCATGCATTTTGAAATCCCTATTATCACACATCACAGCACATGCCATCATAATCACACATTTATTTATTTAACACACTTGTATACCACCCAAAACCTGCATTTCTGGGCGATACACAATAAAATACAAATTGAAACAGAATTAAAATGTTAAAGCTTTAAAATTTAAAAATTCAACACCATGTTAAAAGTATTAACAACTGTGAATCTAATGGGTGAACAAATGTTTCTTAACTGCCTTCCTAAAAGTTGTCAGAGATGAGGAGGCTCTTATTTTAGCAGGGAGCACATTCCAAAGCCTCCAAAGCTACGGAAAAGGTCTATCCCTGAGTAGCCACCAGATGAGCTGGTGGCAACTGCAGACGAACCTTTCCAGATGATCTCAATGGGCAGTGGGGCTCATGGTGAAGAAGGCATTCTCTTAAATACCCAGGGCCTAAGCTGTTTAGGTCTTTATAGGTTATCACCAGAACATTGTATTTTGTCCAGAAACTTATTGGCAGCCCGTGTAGCTCTTTCAAAACAGGAGTAATATGGTCTATCTGATATGACCCAGAGACCAATCTAGCTGCTGCATTTAGTAGCAACTGCAGTTTCCTGACTACATATAAAGGCAGCCCCACATGGAGCACAATGCAGTAGTCAAGTCTGGAGGTTACCAGCATAGGTACCACCATTTTGAGGTCATTTATCTCAAGAAATGGACGCAGCTGGTGCATCAGCCAAAGCTGATAGAAAGCATCTCTGGCCACTCCTCAACCTGAGACACCAGGGAGAAGCTTGGATCTACATGCCAAAGAGTGATTGATTCTTCCTAGTAACAGTCTTTTCCCTAAGTAAAGATGGCTGCTGTGTGACCTTTTGCTTAGCGGTGTAGACCAGCAGACTCAGAGAGGAAGCTGAACTGCATGTCTAACTTGTTCAGGGCAGAGATTGCCAGCATATTGAGCCTCTTTTGTGGCTGACAGTACAGTCTTATGCAAATATTCCTCAGAATAAGACCGAAAGGCTAAGGTTTAAAAAATGTTGGTTCTGTTCACCAGCCAAACAAAATTTTTTACTTCTCAAACTATGTTGGTACTTTACTTGTTAGGATCTGTTTCACTCATTAGGCATCATTTTTCACTTGTCACAGACAAGTCTAGTGAATTTCCTGTGAATGGCCCACATGATTCCCAAGGCAATGCCAGTATTTCTGATCAGCTGGCACTGCTGCACATATGGCAGCTAGCCCTGCCAGTGTTGGGCAAGAATGCAATTGCACTGAGTCAGACCACATACTGAGTCAGACCACAGGTCCATCTAGCTCAGTCTTGTCTACACAGACTGGCAGTGGCTTCTCCAAAGTTGCAGGCAGGAATCTCTCTCAGCCCTATCTTGGAGATGCCAAAAAAGGGAACTTGGAACCTTCTGCTCTTCCTAGACTTACTCCATCCCCTATGGGAATATCTTACAGTGCTCACACATCAAGTCCCCCATTCAAACGCAACCAGGGTAGACCCTGCTTAGCTAAGGGGACAAGTCATGCTTGCTACCACAAGACCAGCTCTCCTTTCCTTTGCACTCTGGCGCAGCCCTGCAAGACTGGCTTTCATGTGAGTAGCAGAGCCAGCCAATTTGGAATGTCAGTGTTGCCTTGAGCATCACATAGGCCACTGTTGTTAAAGGGAGAGAGAGTGGTGGACATTTCACTGTAAAAGAGCTGGAGGGGAATAATGGGAAAACCTTGTGAAAACAGGGTGGGGGGTGATGGCAAGATCCCTGTTCAAACTGGGGGAAGAAATAATGGAAAGATCCTTTTAAAAACGGTAAAGGAAATAATGAAAAGGTGGGGAGATAAACCAATCTCAGATGGTTGAGAGTTTTGCTTTTCTAGTCCTCCAGACTCATAAGCATTACCTTTGTTCCTGCTAACAAACTGATATGGGCTCCCCGTGTGCAACTCGTGCTAGGAGAAGATTGCTTCAAAGAGATTCGTTTGCTCTTAACTGCTGTTCTCATCTGCTGAAGTTATGAAAGCACTGGTTTTCCTTCAAACCAGAGAAAGAGGAGTCCATTTCTCCCCAGGCAAATGAATAATATTATTTCTGTGTATTCCATTTAAATATATGTTTGTTGTCCTGAGGAGGGAAGACAGTAATGATGAAATGTTAAAAGATCTGAAGGGCACTTCTAGATGTGGTTGTTTTCACAAGTTATGCAGATGATTCACACTCTCAATAAGAATACTAGCTGCCTGCAACCCATATGTTCATGTTGTTGATCCTTCCTTCTGCTGATTATTGCCAGTGCAAATGGACTAGCAGAATAACAATGTACAGTACAGAGTAGACCTCCCTGCTCATAGACTACATGTATACTGAATGAGGTACTGAAGTTTGGTTTTGATATGTTTTTATAACACTGAATACTGCAACATATGCAAATGTCCATCAGCTTCTGTTCAGTTTATACAACTTAATTTTACTTGTGCAGTGTACACAATTTGATTCTGGCCTAGTATGCACTTAGTTGCATACACCCTAGGAGGCTCTGGATTTATGCTTTTCAAACAAGCAGAAACAAACTGCTTCTGAAAGTGATTTGGAGACAGATGACAGTTGTTAAGACACATTGCTGCCTTTGGTGTACACATTTTCTTGTCCTCCTCCTTTTTGAAGCATTACAAAAACCAGAAGTAGTAGTGGGATGAGTGTACATCCTGGCCAGTGATGATGCCTCTATTGTACCACCTTCAGAGTTCTTAACAAAATAATTTTCTTCAGTCAAGTGTCAAAATCAGCTAGTCATATAGGAGAGCTTTTCAAAGTGAGGGGAAAATACCCCTGGATAAAAGTGCAAGCTCTTGGGCACATCTAAAGTAGTTTTTTTTTTTTTATCCAGGCTTTGGTGTTTTATTTCAATATCTTTGAATTCTGCAACATAAGAAATTCAGAATCTTGCTGACAAAAATAGCATTTCAGACAAGACATTTTCACTTATCTTCTGTCATAGGAGTGCCTCCTACAACTGCACCTGTGCCTTTAAAATATAAGTTGATGAGAAGCAATTGGGAGCTAGGAGCGGGGGATGAGCAGAAACTGAAGTGTCATCACACCACTAAAGGCCCTTTTGTCTGTCTAGGCAAGAAGCTGGCAGAATTGGGGGAGAGGGAAGTTAACATATGGAACATTTGACATTTCAGGAGGGATTTGAAAGGAGACAGATGGATGGATGCTCGACACACTAGGTTAGAGGAGCTGGTTTTGGACTTAAAGTATCTTTATGGTATGAAAAGAACTAGAGTGAGTGGAAGTGGTTAGGATTTGCAACACGATACTGTGTTTCTTGCAACACCATTTATTTCTGTTCTCAAATACAACTAAAGTGAAAAAAAACTGCCGAAAGGAAAGATGGAAAATAATAGGTGAAGGACCCAAAAGGACTTTTGGATTCCAGCCTGGACTGTCCGTAGAAAACTTGTGGGTAACTCGTTCTGAAAATTCCTGGGCCAAATCCTGCCCCTTGAGAAGTGTGAATTGCCTCGTACTTCTTGGCTGACCACTGATGGTGAGGGGCCTTGTTTGGAGAGCTATGCTTGATTTTGGAAACATAGTTCAAACGTCATGTTGACAAACTGGAAAGAATTCAGAAGAGGGCTGTGAGAATCACAGCTGAGTATCACAGGATAGATCCATTATCCTGATCACAGGATAGATCCATTAGCCATGACAACTAACTGGCACCTTCATGTTCATACAAATGGAGTTTCAGGGGTCTTGTAGGTCAACCCACTTCTCTATGCAGGAAATACAGAGCTAGAACAATCTATGGATCGCCCCCCCTAGACAGATGGCTATCCAGCCTTTGCCTGAAGACCTCCACTGAGAAATAGCCCACCATTCTCCTAAGTACTTGGTTCAACTTTCAGATTGCTCTTAGTGTTAAGAAGTTTCTCTGAATATTTTATTATTTATTTAATTTATTTATTTGATTTATATACCGCCCTTCCAAAATGGCTCAGGGCGGTTTACAGTTAAAACAAACCACTAAAACAGTAAAGAGCTAAAACAAATTAAAAACAGTATAACAACAAACAATTTAAAAACATTTTAAAACAACAATTAACCATTACAGTAATTAAAATCTCCGAAATCAGGTTTTAAATTTTAAAATAAACCAGATTTTAAAACCTCCAAAATTTAGGATGCTGAGTGAGCTTGGGTGAAGAGATTGGCTTTCAGGTGTTTTTTTAAAATAGCCAGAGATGGGGAGGATCATATCTCAGCAGGGAGTGCATTCCACAATCTCAGGGCAGTGACCGAAAAGGCTCGTCTCCGTGTAGCCACCAAACGAGTTGGCGGTAACTGGAGACGGACCTCCTCAGATGTCTTCAATGGGCAGTGGGGCTTGTAATGAAGAAGACGCTCTCTTAGATACCCAGGACCTAAGCTGTTTAGGGCTTTGTAAGGTATAACTAGCACTTTGTATTTCGTCCAGAAACCTATTGGCAGCCAGTGTAACTCCATCAATAAAGGAGTAACATGGTCTCTCCGAGATGACCCAGAGACCAACCTGGCTGCCGCATTCTGAACCAACTGAAGTTTCTGGACTACATACAAAGGCAGTCCCACGTAAAGCACATTACAAAAGTCCAGTCTAGTCTAGTCTGGAGGTTACCAGCAGATGTACCACAGTTTTGAGGTCACTGATCTCAAGAAACAGGCGCAGCTGGCGTATCAGCCGAAGCTGATAGAAAGCACCTCTGGCCACTGCCTCAACCTGAGAAACCAAGGAGAGGTGTGAATCCAGAAGTACTCCCAGACTGCGAACCTGTTCCTTTTGGGGAAGTGTGACCCCATCTAGAACAGGTAGATCAAAATCTTCTCTGGAGTTCTGACCCCGCACAATAAGTACCTCCGTCTTATCTGGATTCAGCTTCAGTTTATTCTCCCTCATCCAGCCCATTACTGCTTCCAGGCAGACATTTAGAGAGGATATGCCAGCTCCTGAAAAAGTTGACATGGACAAGTAGATCTGGGTGTCATCAGCATACTGGTAACACCCAGCTCCAAATCCCCTGATGATCTCTCCCAGAGGTTTCATGTAGATGTTAAAAAACATTGGAGAAAGTACGGAGCCTTGTGGGACGCCATACTTAAGCTCAGATCTTGAAGAGCAACAGTCTCCAATCGACACCATCTGGAAACTGTCCGAGAGGTAGGAGCAGAACCACTGTAAAACAGTGCCTCCCACCCCCAGCACTCTCAGACGTTCCAGAAGGATACTATGGTCAATAGTATCAAAAGCCACCGAGAGATCCAAAAGGACCAACAGAGTCACACTTCCTCTGTCAATTGCCAATTGGAGATCATCCATCAGGCCGACCAAGGCAGTCTCCACCCCGTAGCCTGCCCAAAAAACAGTTTGAAATGGGTCTAGATAATCAGTTTTCTCCAAGACCGTCTGGAGCTGAGAGGCCACAACTCTCTCAGTTACCTTGCCCAGCCATGGGAGGTTGGAAACAGACCTATAATTGCTCAACTAGGGATCTAATGCAGGCTTCTTTAGAAGAGGTCTAATGATTGCCTCCTTAAGACAAGGAGGCATCCTGCCCTCCCTCAGAGAAGCATTTATAATTTCTGCCAGGCTGTCTACAACAGCCTCCCTGCTAGATCGAACAAGCCATGTTGGACAAGGGTCAAGAGAACAAGTGGTAGGCCTCACCGCCCCAAGCAGTTTGTCCACATCCTCAGGAGTCACAAACTGAAACCGATCCAGTCAAATCACATAAGAGGATTGGTTGGACACCTCCAGTTCAGGCATCAAATTAACTGTGGAGTCTCCATCTCTAGATTGGTCCGAATCAGAGAGATTTTATCTGCGAAAAACTCTTTAAACACATCACAGCGGGTAACTGATGACTCCAAATTCTGGTTCAAGGGAGCGGGGGCGGATACCAGTCCCCTCACAACCCTGAACAACTCTGCTGGGCGTGAACTCACAGAGGCAATACGGGCAGAAAAGAAACACTTTTTTGCAGTACATATTGCCTGAGCATAAATCTTTAAATGTGCTCTATGTCGTAGTCTGTCAGACTCGAGCCGAGTCTTTCTCCACTTGCGCTCCAGTCGCCTACCTTGCCTCTTCAGCCCCCGCAGATCTTCCATATACCAAGGGGCCAAGAGGGTTGGAGGGGATGCTTGGGGGCAATCGTGTCTACTGGTGAGCGAGTTGTTCCAGTTCTCAACCAGGTCATCAACAGGATCACCAGCAAAGCCAACATTGAATCCCTCCAAGGCTTCTTGGAATCTTACTGGATCTCTTTGGGTGGACCATTCTAATTGGCCCCTCGCCCCTGCAGAGGTGGGAAGTGGCTGTAAGTCCCACCTTAACCAGATGGTGGTCCGTCCATGACAACGGGGAGATTAAAGGAGTCCCCACCCACGGAACACTACCCTGATCAGAGTAGAAGACCAAATCAAGTGTGTGACCTGCAATATGTGTCGGTCCAGAGACCACTTGGGATAGGCCCATAGTTGTCATGGCCACTATGAACTCCTGAGCTGCCCCGGACAAATTGGTCCCAAAACGAACATTGAAGTCCCCCAGCATCAAAAGTCTGGGAGACTTCAACGCAAGCTCCGCGATCAAGTCCGTGAGCTCAGTAAGGGATTCCGTTGGGCAGTGGGGCGATTGGTACACCAACAGAAGTCCCAATCTATCCCTGGTCCCCAAACTTAAGTACACACATTCAATATAGTCCGATACCCTAACAGGGACCCTGGTGAGGGAGATGTTATCCTTATAGACCACAGCCACTCCACTTCCCGCCCATGTCCCCTCACCTGCTCCTCTACAGAATATCCTGGAGGGAGAAGTTGGGACCAGACTGGATCACTAGCCTCCCCCAACCAAGTCTCGGTAATACATACCAGGTCAGCCCCTTCATCCATGATCAAATCATAGATTAGCTCAGGTTTATTTTGGACAGACCTGGCATTGCAGAGGAGCAAGGTAAGGCTATGTGGGCTGTTGGCAGTGCTCCCCGAGGTCAAAGAGCTGGCAGGACAGCTGGAAGGAGAGACAGCTAATAAATTTCTGACTACCCTTCCCCTGGAGCAACCCGCTGGCCTGCCAATGTTTCTTCTTCTATTACCCACCACCACCGGAATAGCTGCCCCATAGTCAACCAAGGTGCCCCCTGTTTCCCCATCTCCAGATGAATCCAAACACATTGCAGCAACTTCAACCCAATTCCCAAACAGCTAAAACTAATTAAACAGAAGCCCTCTAGCCCTCCCCCAAAGTGGCTCCCCCAAAGTGGCAACCAACCCCACCGGTGGCAGGCCCGCCACCACAAGCATCCTCCTATAAAGCCCAAGACTGAGCAGATGACCCAAGGAACAGCTGAGTCACTCAGGGGCTGGCCCTAGTCCTGCACTCACTCCCCACAGATGTCACCTACAGGCAGCAGCCCCACAGGGGAAGCAGGAGTAGGCAGGCAGGCAGCAGCAGCAGCAGAAGGAGGAGGAGGAGGAGCCCCCAAGGCCCACCTGTTCTCACACCCCAGGCAGTATTGGGTGGGAAGCAGATGGACTTCTTCCGCTGATATTCAGCTGACATCTACCTTCCTATAACTTAGGCCTATTAGATCTAGTCTCTCAGAGGAATCAGAGAACAGGTCTGTGTGCCTTCCTTTAAGTGACAGCCCTTCAGGTATATAAAGAGGGCTTTAACGGTTTCATTTTTTGTCTAAGTGCAGAACCTTTGCAAATGTCTCTGCTGAATTTCATTCTCCAGTTTCTTCGGTCCCTTTTTCTATTCGATCAAAGACATTTTTAAAGTTATTCCTGTCTTCTGAGTTCGGAGGCTTTAGGTAAGCTTTTTAGTTAATCTGCACATCTGGTGAGGATTCCTTCAGCCCTTCAAACCAGTTGGGAATCTACCTGGTGGTATTAGAATCTAGCCCACATTTGACCAGATTGCTTTCCAGAATATCATCTGGGAAACTTTATATCCTATCCTCTGCTATTGTACACAGAGAAATGGATGCTGTGGAAAGGCCCTTGAAGTTAGTGGCTCGAGTTAGACAAGTTGGTCTCCTGCTTTATGATTCTGTGAGAACTGAAAAGTGATGGTGAACCGTAGAAATGGGGAGTCAGGCTGATGAAACAGCTGTTGCAGCTGCTAGGCTTAATTTTACATTTATTTAATCGTAGACAAAGGCCTCTCTGACATATCTTGTTCACAGCTTTGACCACATTCCTCAGAGAAATATTTCTGGGAGGGAGGGAGATCTGATGGACTTATTAGCTGATTTCCTAAAAGCCAGAAAGTTGCCTTGCCAAGCGTCCACTATCTCAAGATGCATTAGTGTTTGTGATAAACCTCAGTCAGCTATTGAAGAGATACCACAAACATATACAGCTGTTTCTGAGTCCTTAAACTTAAAGTACAGTTGAAAAGGCTACCCAGTTCACAATTACTGTATTGGAAAATGGTACCTGTATCTGTGGACATGTTGGATTAGATAACAGCATTTCAAACAAGGGAAGGAACTATTAGTTCAGGCAACAATAGGTGAACCAACAACTGAAGCAATTCCTTCTTTCTTCAGTGCTCCCCTCTTCCCCAGAAATGTGAACAGCTGAAGAAGCTGAAGAAGACTGAACTGGATCCCAGGAACTGAGGTATTTGAGTTGCATCATTTCCAAACTCCTAATAGAAAACATATTTGCAAAGAATGCCTCCTAATCCCCTCTGAAATTATTTGAATACTCTTTTTTTTAAGTGGTTTTGTTTTTTGCTTCCAGAACAGGTGGTGAGGCTGGATCTGCTCCTAAAACATACTGGAGAGTGTAACCGGAGTTCTAAAGCCAAAAGCACACTGATTTGTGTGTCTGGATGTTCTATTTTGCTTCTTAAAAGAAGTCCTTGTACAGCTCCAAAACATGCCACTTCTGCTTTTATTTCTCTCCCCTAACTAAAATAGCAGCTATGTGAGGATCAGGACCACAGCACACAAGAAGCATTTGACTATTTCCCTCATGTCATGGTCTCAGCAAAAATACCCCTCACCCAGGGATGGATCCAGGAGGAAATTACAGGGGGTGCAACAGAGAACCCACCCCTGCCATATAAAAATATTGGGGCTTGGATTTTCTCTCTCTTGCATATGCACTATGCCAGGGCTGTCAAACTCAAATCTGGTGGAAGGCCGGATTGGATTCCAATGAACCTCTGGGGGATGTTGCTAGGTATTTAAAAGATCCAGGGCTTGGGCCCACAGCCTCCCCACATTTTGATATTTAAACAATTTCATGCTCTCTAAAAGGTATCCTAATAGTGCAGCAGGGAAATGACTTGACTTAGCAAGCCAGAAGTTGCTGGTTCGAATCCCCGCTGATATGTTTCCCAGACTATGGGAAACACCTTTATCGGGCAGCAGCAATACAGGGAAATGCTGAAAGACATCCTCTCATACGGTGCGGGTGAAGGCAATGGTAAACCCCTCCTGTATTCTACCAAAGGAAACCAAATGGCTTTGTAATCGCCAGGAGTAAACACCGACTCAATAGTACACTTTACCTTTAAAAGGTATCCAACACTCTCCTCTCTACTAGTTTGCTTCACTGCTAAAAATGAATCTCCTTTTTCTCCTGCATCGGTTTCTCCTGCAATCAGTACCCAAGTAGTTTAGAACTGGTGTGGTGCAGTAATTAGAGTGTTAAGACTAGGATTCAGGGACTGGCATTCCCCAATCAGTCATGAAACCTGCTGCAGGATGAGCGGGATTTTAGGTGAGACACACTCTCTCCTTCTCTCCTCCAAACCTGTCTCAAAGGATTGTTGTGAGGATAAAAGTGGGGAGGAAGATCATGTACCCTACCCTGAACTTTTTGGAGGAAGAACAGGATAAGGTGCTTCACGTGACACGTGTGAAGCGCCTGAGAGGGTTCTGTGGGGAGGGTTCTGAGGGTTCTGTGGTGCCTGAGAGGGTTCTGTGGGGTTCTGTGGGCTTAGCCCGCAAAGATTTGTCTATACCATATACACATTTATGTTGACTTTGAGCCACATGCACTCCAATCCTCAACATGTAAACTCAGAAGCAAATTGAAATACCGCTTTATACATCTATCAGAGCAGCAAGCAGCCCAGTTTGATTTCTCTATGAACCACATTCAAACAGGACAGCAGAATGTCATATATTGAGTTACCCCCAGTTTCTTAAGATTCAAAGACAACCAAGCATTTCATGGGCAAGGGAGTAGTTAAAATGAGTTTCTTGTGATCTGATTTGCAAAACCTCATATTGAAGCAAGTGTATAAAATAGACTTTTGGTGGGGGGAGGAGAAATGCTTAATGTTCATTTTAGCAATTTGTGAATTACTTCACAAATTTAGCTATTTTCAAAAAGTTGGGGTATTTTAGTCCATTAAAAGCTTATTAAAAAGACAATGAAGCTATTCTCAAGAGCAACAGGAACTGGGCTAAGGGAGTCCAGCTTGTGAGAACCACAGGGAACTGTGTGGCTCCTGGCAGCAAGTCTGCTTATGGAGCCACCCTCTAAATGAAGTTAACGGAGCGGGCGCTCCATTAACCTCATTCAGTTGATCATGTGTCCACCGCAGCTGTGGCGGGCACACTGGGAGAGAGGGAGTGGGAGGGGGAGCCCAGAAATGCACTGCACACTCACATGGTGCGTTACTGGGGCTCCGGGGGGAGGGCATCACATGGTGTCTCTTTCCTTCACCCAACACGGGAGCTGCTGGGAGAGGCATGGTGAGGTCCAGCCGCCACTCATCTGGCTGGGCAATCCGCCCACACAGCAATGGGCACGTAATCACCTGCAGGGAGAGCAGGTCAAAAACACTCAACCCGCAAACCTCCTGCTTGTGTGAAGTGCCTCAATATTTATTTATTTATTTAGCACATTTTAATACCTCCCAAAAGGCAAGTTCTCTAGGCGGTTCACAAGACAATAAAAACCCCATAAAAAGATTAACATATTTCAACAATTAAAATTTAAAAAGTTAAAACTATTAAAAAAATAAAAACACAATTAAAACAATATCTAATTAAAAGCCTGGGTGAACAAATGCATCTTGACTGCCCTTTTAAAAGTTGTAAGAGTTGGGGAGGCTCTTATTTCAGCAGGAAGTGTGATCCAAAGCCTCAGGGCAGCAATGGAGACAAGCTGGTGGCAACTGCAGACAAACCTCTCCAGATGATCTCAATGGGTGGTGTGGTTCATAGCAAAGAAGACATTCTCTTGAATACCCAGGGCCCAAGCTGTTTAGGGCTTTACAGGTTACTCGTATTTTTAAGCCCGTTAAAATAACGGGCGCTAGTAGGTCGCCTCCTCTGGCCGAGGGTGGGGGTCCTTTTCTGAGAGTACTGCCCCACTCTCCCTCCCTCCCCTCTGCCCCACACTTTTGTCTCTCTTCTCCTGCCTCCCACCCCACTCCCTCTTGCCCCTCCCCCCTTGTTTGGCTGTTCCCTTCTCTCTCCTGTCCCACCCTCCCTCCTGCCCCACACTCTGGCCTCTCTTCCTCTCCCTTCCACCCCACTCTCTTGCTCTCCCTCCCCCTCCCACCCTGCTCACACCCTCCCCTTCCTGTCAGCCTCCTGCCCCAGTCCCTCCTGCCACCCCACTCCCTCTTGCCCTTCCCTCCCCCTCCCCCTGCCTAACTCCCTCTTGCCCTCTCCCCTCCCCATGCCCCACTCCCTCCTGCCCTCCCCCCTGCCCCATTCCCTCTTGCCCCTCCACCCTGATGCACTCCCTCTTGCCCTCCCCCTCCCCCCTGTCCCACTCCCACTTGCCCTCCCCCTCCCCCCTGCCCAGAAGAATCTTGCGCTCCACCCCCCACCTGGCAACTTTACTCACCATTTTGAATGCGAAGGAGAAAATTGCTCGCAAGCAGAGGTCCTTTCTCGGCCAAGCCTCTTCCTGGACTGTTGCATTGGGCGGCCGTCCATAGCGGCAGTCTGGGCAGTGCCTTTGCCAAGAGAGGAGCCCTTATCATGAGCTCCTTTTTCCTCGCTCGTCTGGGTTGGTTCTTCTTCAGGTAAGGAGGTCTCGGGCAGCTGGGTGGGCGGTTGGCGGCGGCGGAGGCCGTGGAGGCATTTTCCTGGGCCATGTTGGCCCTTGTTCATGTGTCGGGGAGCGGGGAAGGCGGGATCGGGCTCCTGGGAGGGCGGGAGGGTAGTTGGCGGCGGCCGCCGCGGAGGCATTTTCCTGGGCCATGTTGGCCCTTGTTCATGTGGGGGGGTGCAGGGAAGTCGGGCTCTAGTGGGGGGGGGGTGCCCGCTGCCGCCTCACCCGCACTGTCACCGTGGTGGCAGCTGCCGCCATTGGAGCCAGTCGCCCCGCCGCGGCCAGCGCCACCTCGGCCCGCACTTTCCTTTGGCGCTGGTGGCGGCTGCTTCTCCTCGGCCCGCTGCTTCTCCTCCTTCCGGCCCTGTCGTCGTGGCGGCCGCTGCCGCCATCGGGGCCAGTCGCCCCGCCGCGGCCACCGCCGCCTCGCCAGCACTCTTCTCCCGTTGGTGGTGGCCACTTCTCCTAGGCCGCCGCTTCTCGGGCCCCAACATGGCTGCCCGTGCCTGGGCGGCCGTGTCTTTTTGGGCCAATCTGGGCATGCGGCAGCATGGGCAGCACGGGCAGCACGGGCGCACAACGAAGGGTTTTATGGTATAGGATAACCAAAACTTTGTACTCTGCCCAGAAACGTATCGGTAGCCAGTGTAGATCTTTTAGGATAGGAGTGATATGGTCTCTCCGAGATGACCCAGAGACCAACCTGGCTGACGCATTCTGGACTAACTGCAGTTTCTGGACTACGTACAAAGGCAGTCCCACATAGAGTGCATTGCAGTAGTCAACTCTGGAGGTGACCAGCAGATGTATTACTGTTCTGAGGTCATTTATCTCAAGAAATGGACACAACTGGCATATCAGCTGAAGCTGATAAAAGGCACTTCTGGCCAATTCCTCAACCTGGGACACCAGGGACAGTTTTGTGTCCAGAAGCACTCCCAGACTGCATACCTGTTTCTTCTGGGGAAGTGTGACCCCATCCAGAACAGTCAGATCAAAATCATCTCCCGAGTTCCGACCCCGCACAATAAGTACCTCCGTCTTATCTGGATTCAGTCTCAGCTTGTTACCTCTCATCCAGCAGGCATTTAACTCCAGGCAGCCATTTAGGGAGGTTATGCCTTCTCCTGATGATGCTGACATGGAGAAATAGATTTGGGTGTCATCAGCATACTGATAACACCCTGCATCAAATCTCCTGATGATCTCTCCCAGCAGTTTCATGTAGATGTTAAACAACATAGGAGACAATACGGAGCCCTGAGGGACACCATAACGGAGTTAAGTTTTTGAAGAACAACAGTCCCTGAGAGGCACCATCTGGAATCTGCCCGAGAAGTAAGAATGGAACCACTGCAAAGCAGTGCCTCTCACCCCCAACCCCCTCAGATGCTCCAGAAGAATACTATGGTCGATAGTATCAAAAGCCGCCGAGATATCCAAAAGGACCAACAGAGTCACACTTCCCCTGTCAATTCCCAATTGGAGGTCATCCATCAGGCCGACCAAGGCAGTCTCCACCCCATGGCCCGCCTGAAAGCCGGTCTGAAACGGGTCTAGATAATCAGTTTCATCCAAGAGTGCCTGGAGTTGGGAGGCCACCACCCTCTCAATTACCTTGCCCAGTCACAAAAGATTGGAGACAGGCCTATAGTTGCTCAACTCTGAGGAATCCAGGGCAGGCTTCTTAAGAAGTGGTCTAATAATAGGCTCCTTAAGACAATGAGGTATCCTGCCCTCCCTTAGAGAAGCATTTATGATCTCTACCAGGCCTTCTACAACAACCTCCCTGCCAGTTAGTAGTAGCCACATCGGGCAAGGGTCAAGAGAACAGGTGGTAGGCTGCATCGCTCCAAGCAGCTTGTCCACATCCTCATGTGTCACAAACTGAAACTGATCCAGCCTAACTACATAAGAAGAGTCTCTGGACACCTCCAATTCAGACACTGCAGAAATTGTGGGGTCTAAATCCAAATCAGCCCAAATAAGAGAGATTTTATCCACAAAAAAACCTATAAACACATCACAATGGGTAACAGATGGTTCCCAATTCTGATTCAAGGGAGGAGGGGCACTCACTAGCCTTCTCACAACCCTGGACAACTCTGCTGGACGTGAACTTGCGGACACAATACAAGCCAAAAAGAATCGCTTCTTTGCCGCCCGTATTGCCAGAGCATAGATCTTCAAATGTTCTCCATGTTGTAATCTGTCGGATTCGCATCGAGTCTTCCTCCACTTGCGCTCCAGTCGTCTACCTTGCCACTTCAGCCCTCGTAGTTCTTCCGTATGCCAAGGGGCCAATTTTGAAGTGGGTCGGAGAGGATGCATAGGTGCGATCATGTCTACTGCCCTGGTGATCTTGCAGTTCCAGTTCTCCACCAGGGCATCAACAGGATCACCGGCAGAGCCAACACTAAATCCCTCCAAGGCTCCTTGGAACCCTATTGGATCCAATAACCTTCTTGAGCAGACCATTCTTATGGGCCCCTCGCCCCTGTGAGGGGTGTGACTGAAGGTGGGGTGTGACTGTGAGTCCAACCTTAACTGGATGGTGGTCCCTCCATGACAATGGAGAAATCACATGAGTCCACACCCATGGAACACCACCCTGATCAGAGTGAAAGACCAGATTAAACGTGCGATGTGCAATGTGGGTTAGTCCAGAGACCCTTTGGGATAGGCCCATAGTTGTCATGGCTGCTATGATCTCCTGAGCCGCTCCAGACAAATCGGTCCCAAAGTGGACATTGAAGTCCCCCAGCACCACAAGCCTGGGAGACTCCAACGCCAAACCCGAGACCAAGTTTGTCAGCTCAGTTAGGGACTCCATTGGGCAGCAGGACGATCCGTACACCAAGAGAAGTCCCAGTCTGTTCCTGGTCCCCAGACTTAGGTACACACATTCAATATGGTCAGACACTTCCACAGGGATCCTAGCCAGGGAGAGGTTATTCTTATAGACCACAGCCACTCCACCTCCCTGCCCACGTCCCCATACCTGCTCCTCTACAGAGTACTCTGGAGGAAGAAGCTGGGACCAGAGTGGGCCACCAGCCTCCCTCAACCATGTCTCTGTAATACATACCAGGTCTGCCCCTTCATCCAGAATCAGATCATGGATGATTTCAGGTTTATTCTGGACGGACCTGTAAGTTATTTATATTTGAGCTACTGTTACAAACACAAAGCAAAATAAAATAGTAATGATTATAAGGGGAAACATGTTTAGAAAGAACCATTTTCTCATATTTTGCTATTTAAGCCATTTTGAGAATTTTGTTGCTAATAAAGGAGCATATAAATGTTTTAACATGGGGTGGGGGAGAGGGGAACACACCCCCACACCCCACACGGAGGCCAGAATTAGAGCTATAAGAAGTTTAGTGTCTCCAGGAACAAAAGGCAGGAACAAAAACAAAAACAAAACCAGATCCATTTTGTTAGAGCATTTTTTCTTCTCTCATTCTTTTAAAGATTTTAATACTTTTGAACTGAGTAATTTCCTCACAAGAAGCTATATTGTTGGGACAAAGAGGGTTTTTCTTACAAGTTTGTATTAGAACAAATTTGGCTTATACTTTGAAAATGATTTTTTTTAAGTGTATGATACTCTCTCTCTCTCTCTCTCTCTCTCTCACTCACACACACACACACACACACAAAACACACACACACAAAAAAAACACACACACACTTCTTTCACATGTGTGTACACACACACACATGGTTCATCGGGGTGGGTGGGAAGAGAAACACTCTGAGACTATTCTCACGATTGCCCAAAAGTGGGCTAAGGGAGCCTAGCCCACTCCTGGGTGATCATGTGCTGCAACAGGAGCCACATAGTTAACCTCATCTTTTTGCTTGTGTGTTGCTGCGGTGCGCAGTAACACATGAGTAAACCCCCAACTGGGAGGCTACAAGCAGCCTCCTGGGCTCGGGGGTCTCTCCAAGATGCCCGCCGCACCTGCACGGGGCATCCTGGAATGTCTGGGGGCCGTGTGGCCCCCGATCCCTTCAGCCCCCGCCAGCTCCATGATGGAGCCGGCAGTCATGTGGGCAGCCGATCCGGCTGTCCAGGGCTGCCTTTTGATCATTTGCAGGGAGAGCGGGCTATGCCCGCTCTCCCCGCAGACCTCATTTTGGTGCCCCACACTGCTCCTGTGACTTGCCTCAGTGACTTAAGCAAGGGGAACAAATCACACACACACACACACACACACCCCAAACAGATAAGGGTTGGGTTTTTAAAAAATGTTTTACTCTCCTGGGGGGAGACAAGCCCAACAGCCAGCAACTCCATCATCCTTGTGGCAAATTTATTATTTATTTATTTATTTATTTATTTATCAATTTTATTAATTGCAGTACATTCAGAGGCCAGCCCAAGTGGGGGAGGAGCACAAGACCCAGGAGGACAAATCAGGCTGCTGCTGCTGCTGCTGCTGCTGCTAGAAGAGAGCAGGACTCGCAGCACAGAGTGAAGTTAACCCCCACTTTTTTACTCTGCCGCCACCAAGGAACTGCCGATCTTTATCCAAATGCACTGGGGGTACAGCTGCACCCTTGCACCCCTCCCCCTGAATCCACCCCCACCCAAGGTGCTATAAGGAAGTTTCTATTGGTGCTAGGCCAATTATTCTTGAGAAATCTCAGTGCAGGAAAGAAGTTCACAAACATGGCCCCACTGCAAACAACATCCAGGACAGGTTTTGCAGAGAGAATATTTCTGGATTGTTAACAGGAGCACTTTAGTGTATCATAAATTGCAGTGAGGAGAGGCTTTGAGGGAGGGCGAGGCCTCACTTAGAGCAACTGCTGGGAGGGTGTGCCTTTCCTAGTGAGAGGGGAAAGCCTGGGAAAACCAAAACAAAAGGACCAATGGGTGAGAACTACTCTCACAGCCCCCTACAGAAGAAGAGAGAGCCTCTTCTTGAGTTGTTCTGTCCCAGGAGTGCCATGATGAAGCAGCTAGCTGAGAAAAATAGATATAAGTTTATTCGGTCATTGCCCAGCAAAACTAGCTGAGAAGCTGTTGGGGAAATGTGAGGCCAAAATCCCTGCCTGTGAGTAATGAGATAAGGACCAGTTCAGTTAGACACGTGAAGGAAGTTATTTTCCTTTATTATATTGCTTGAATCTGAACTGCCAGGTTCATGAAAACGCTCTCTTACAATCTGCTATATGGAAAGATAATGGTTCTTATTGCATACCTTTTTATTTTACCCCCAATAATAAATCATTGTTGCTGAACTATGCTACTCTCCATTTTGGGTCTGCCTTCATCACACACCTTTGGAGGCCTAGGACAGCTCAGCCCATATAGAGAGGCGTTTCCACTTTACATCCCCAGGAATCTTATGTGGAAAGTGTGATTTGTCCCACATAAAAATAAAGTGGATGGTGACAGCCTACTTTGAATCCCTTACAGTCAAGGATTCACCCCAATGTACTCCCCCCTCCTCTTGTAGCTCTGGCAGGAACTATGACATAAGTCCTCTGAAGGTGCATAATAAGAAAAGGCAAACTCCAAAGAAAGGTTCCCCTGTACAGTGCTGTATAGATTATAGTTAACATTTAGAGACACAGATGTGATCTCTCAGTGATGGAGGGCCTGTTTTCCATCTCTCCACCATAATGGCTATTTTGCTGGTACATAATTAAACATCACTGTTGTGAATTATATTTAATATTTAATCCAAATTGAAGGGAATTATTTATGCTGAGAAAGCCCATTGATACCTGTGCATTTTTCTCCGGGTGGCAGTATTCATCCTCCTGGTGTATGAAGTGGAGAACAGCAGGCAGTCTGCGCTTTCACACACTTTCTTTGTGGCAGTAGTTATTTTGTTTACAGAGAGACTGTCTTGCAGACTGGGCCTTGTGGGTTTGGGGCATTGTCCATTGAGACTTGCCTGGGCATATGGGCTGCTGACTAATTTCAGCTGCAGAAGCAGATGGGAAACAGCTGGGAAGCAAGCAGAAGAAAGAGAGGCAATTTTAGGTCAGACCAGGGCTGTATTAGGCTCTGAACCAGAGATGGATGTTTGGGGCAGTATTTGAATGTAAAAAAGAAAATTTGAAAAAATAAAGGCTCCCCTTATGTACTTATTAGCTCCTGGGCTTATGCATCAGGGAGAGGAGAGCTGGTCTTGTGGTAGCAAGCATGACTTGTCCCCTTAGCTAAGCAGGGTCTGCCCTGGTTGCATATGAAAGGGAGACTAGAAGTGTGAGCACTGTAAGATATTCCCCTCAGGAGATGGAGCCACTCTGGGAAGAGCAGAAGGTTCCAAGTTCCCTCCCTTGCTTCTCCAAGATAGGGCTGAGAGAGATTCCTGCCTGCGACGTTGGAGAAACCACTACTAGTCTGTGTAGACAATACTGAGCTAGATAGACCAATGGTCTGATTCAGCATATAGCAGCTTCCTATGTTCCTACCTTCCTTTTAATCACACACATAATAGAACTGGAGAGAACTAGATGTTTTAAGGAGCATGGCCTGTCGCCAAAAATGTCCATCCTGTGTTACATCCCCTTCATCATTTGGAGTACCTTACCTCATTCCCCACCACCTAATGGCACAGTGAGGAAGTAACTTGCCTAGCGAGCAAGAGGTTGCCGATTCGAATCCCCGCCGGTATGTTTCCCAGACTATGGGAAACACCTATATTGGGCAGCAGTAATATAGGAAGATGCTGAAAGGCATCACATCATACTGCGTGGGAGATGGCAATGGTCTCAGGTCACAAGGGGAGTATGGCTGTCAGTGAATGATTGCTCCATGTTCTTTAAAAACAACAACAACAACAACAACAACAACAACTGTAATCTTGCCCTGACCAGTATGTGTTCACAGTAGTCACTGCTAATTCAAATTACCTAAAATGAGTAACACTAATATTTGAAAAGGAAAAGAGACAGTTCACACAAGCATGTATTTCACTTGATTTCCCATCACTTGATGACTCACAGCTGAACATGTAAACAGGCTTTACAGAGAAGCATCATGTCTCAGGCTGCACTGGGTGATATGAAAGTTGTCTCTTTTATGGCTTAGTCTCACATATGTTCACCACCACTGCAGTAATCTAGAGATGATCGTGCATGTGTGAATCAGATCTCAGAAGTATTGTAAATAATAGTGATGATGCAATCATACTTCCTGTATTAAAACAAGAATGTCAAAGGATAAAGATACCACTACAATCCAGCCATCTTGGTGGTTTTAGTCCATAGCAATAAGTAGACCATTTCCCATGAATCCTCTTATATCAGCAATTCAGCTGATCGTGGAAGCACATACTCTTTGAAAACCTGGGGAAGGGTGTCTTCAATTATAAATTCATGCCTGCGACCTTGGAGAAGCCACTTCTAGTCTGTGTAGACAATACTGAGATAGATAGACCAATGGTCTGATTCAGTATATGGCAGCTTCCTATGTTCCTATGTAATGTAGTCAAGTGGGTCACCACACAACACATAGAGAATATGCAATTGTGTCTTTCTAAACGAATAAACAAAACAACAACCTTCAAAAGTGACCAGAAGAGTCCAGAGTTTGTAATTTAGGACACCAAGCAGGCTTGTTTTTCATGTGGCTTTTGACAATCTGTAGTCAACGTTCCTGGATGCTCTGGCCTGAAACATTTTGAAATTGCAGTGGGAGGCAAACAGTTTTATTGCCTGTAAAAAAGCCGCCTTACTAAGTTCAGTCAGAAATGCCGGGAACTTCGTTTTAGCTCATTAATTATCCCATATGGCCTATGAAACTTAGCAGGACTTGGATGTCAGGCATGAACCCCAATGGGTTACTTCAAATGGTATTGACAAAATTGTAAAATGGTGGACAGAATAACCCATCTTAAGCGTTTCTTCTCTGACACCCCAACCACACACACACACACGTACATTTGCTTATCAAGTTGCTGTTGTATTCAATTCAGTAACCTTTTGAAGTTTGTTTGAACATTTGTCCCAAGGGGGAGCCTGTAGAAAGAGGGGGGAGGAGTCAAGAGGAAGAGGGAGGGAAAGGAGAAGGAAAATGGAGAAAAAGGGAAATGGAGTTGTTTCTGAATAAACTTTTAATTAAATCTGCTTAAAGCCACCTAATGGCGCAGCGGGAAAATGACTTGATTATCAAGCCAGAGGCTGCCGGTTAGAATCTCCGCTGGTATGTCTCCCAGACTATGGGAAACACCTTCATTGGGCAACAGCCAATATAGGAAGATGCTGAAAGGTATCATCTCATACCATGTGAGAGATGGCAATGGAAAACCCCTCCTGTATTCTACCAAAGACAACCACAGGGCTCTGTGGGCGCCAGGAGTCGAAACCAAGACTTGGCGGCACACTTTACCTTTACCTTTAAACCTGCTTAAGGTTTCCTTATGTTTGTATGAGGGAAGCAGCTGTAAAAGAGCTGCAATGCCTAACTCACAGCCAGTTTCTCCCCACCATCCTTAACAAGTGACAAGCCACATGGGCACACTGCTAGTCCCTGCTGTGGTGATCCCTTCTAGTGGGTTCATAGATGGCACAGTCCAAAGGGACCATCCACAGAGTATGTCTCTCTTCTCAGGACCTGTCTTAATTCCTCTTTCCCTGTCATGTTTTGTTCCTTTTTAACTATTGCCCAGTCTCGCTATTCTCAACATTTCCTCTCCTGCTCTGGCCCTTATGAGTGACATAGTTCATACTGTAGGTAGCCCCAAAGATGGGGTTGCTCTGTGATGGCTGCACAACCTTTTATTCAGTCTTTGATGCTACCTTTCTTTGATGCTGTTTCCTGCACTTCTAATTTGGCATGAATGTGTGCAACTAGCACTGCAGCAAACTGCTTTCTGGACACAACCTAGCAAGAGATGACAGGAAAAGGGACTGTGCTAATTGCACTTCACTCACCCTGTTGACCTTCTTTCACTGGCTGGAGATAGGCAATCGGTTTTAATAGAAGTGAAAGTGGTATGATAGGGGAATAGTTTCTAGGGATGTGCACAAAGTGTTTTGTGCAGCTGTGGGGGGTGGAGAACGGGAACTTTAAAAGGAGGCACACAGATCTTACCTGCCCCTCCACCCCTCATTGCTCCGCCATCCTGCTGTCGGTTCTAAAAAGCCACACAGCACGACTGCAATGCTGCTGTCAGCAGCCTGTGCATGCACCAGCACGCAAATGGCTTGCACAGTGCTGCTTTTTAGAAAACAGCACTGGGGGGGAAGCAGCTGGGGGGCCCCAGAGAGCAGTAAGACCTGAGTGCCTCCTCTTAAAGCTACCTCTCCCCTGCCACCACCACAATGATTTGGCTGCAACAGCTTGAATTACAGCCTCATTACAGAGCCACTGAAACTATTTGGGCACATCCCTAATAATTTCCCAAAGTATACACTCTTATTTTTATAAGCCTTCTGCCAAACAAGTTTCAAACCCTACAAAACCCTGAAAAACTGTGAAGCTCTTCTAATGATCCGTGAGAAGAGCTTCTGTCAGTCTTGCAGGGAGAACGGTTTTAGCCTGCTCTCCCCGCAGCTGAGCAGCCGCTTGTAGCTGGGTGGCCAGATTGGCCACCCACATGGCTGCTGGCTCTGTCACGGAGCCGGTGGGGGCTGTGGGGATTGCGCGGCCCACAGACATTCCAGGATGCCCCGCGTGAATGCGCGGTGCATCCCAGAGAGACCCCCGAGCCCGGAAGGCTGCAACCAAATGAGGTTAACGGAGTGCTTGCTCCATTAACCTCATTTAAGGGGAGGGGGAATTAGGCAGGCTGGCTGCCTTGGGAGCACCAGGCTTGCCTGCGAGCCCGATGTTTCCCACAATCCCTGGGAAGCGGGCTAAGCTCCCTTAGCCCACTTTCCAGTGATCGTGGGAATAACCTCTGTGAGTAGAGACATGCTTCTGTCATACCACCTTCAGCTATCTGTGCTGTAGTGCTGACATGCAATTCCCTTCGATTTAAAAAAAAACCTTTTAAAAAAGTATTGATTTTATGTTTATAATAACAAAATTAAAATATAACAGTCATGAAATTGAGAATGAATATCACAACATTAGGTAACTTTTGCACTGTGAGAGGAAGTTCAGACTATTAAGTGAAAAAGGAGTTGGTTGTATATTTATATGCCGAGTACTTTAGAGACAGAGCAGGGACACACACACACATGTGTCACAGTGTATGTGTGTACATGTTAATACTGTGAAACCAAACAAGTTGCTGCTATTCTTTAGAATATGTACTTACTGCATTTCAACAAGAAAGTTCTCAAAAGCAGTTTTCATAGCATAAAGAAAGAAGACATGATTCTTTGTCCCCAAAGGACTCTCATTCTAAAGTAAAAAGAAACACAAGAGAGAGTTTTTCAACCATGGTGGTAGTTATTCCCAGGAATGTGATATCTTTCATGGAGAAAAGAAAGCCTTGCTTTTTTGTTTCTTCCTTCAGTAGCCATTCTGGAATATCCCAACTTTTTCACCTTAATCTCCCTGATTTCTCTGGTGTGAGAGAAAACTATGGGTTTTCCATAGTTCAGATATGATCTGCCAGTTCTCAGCTGCTGATAGCTGCTACTGAGAAGCCTGGCTGTCTTGTGTGTGTAGGATACCTTTTTTTTAAAATGAAGAACAGGCATTTATTATATTATTCATCTCCTCTCTCCTTTTGGCATGGCTTAGCATGTGGTGATGTATTTGGGTAATCATTCTCTGTTGCTTGTTTGCTAGATTTGAGTGTGCCATGAATTTATTGGAGAAATCCATTACCAAATTTTAATTTTCTCCTCATCTTTTAATTAGCCACTTCCTAGCTTTTGACTCAATACACTTCATGACTGTGAATCTTCACTTTGTAACTAGTAAAGCTTCAGATCAGGAGGTCTCATTTAGATATCACATTCCAATGCATTTTGCATGTTCCTTCCCCTTGCTTAAAAATGGACAAAGGGGCTGATTTTGAACGTGAAATGTAGAATTGTATTCTGAACAATAACACAAAGAGGCTATTCACATGAGGGTGCAAAACTGGGCTAAGGGAGCCCATCCCAGTTTTGCATGTGCACATGAACCGCCAGGATTAGACCTTCTCCCGGTGGCACCACATCTGCAAACCCGCCTATGAAGCCACCCTTGAAAACAGGGTTAGGAGAGCAAACTCTCTCCTAGTCCTAACCCCATTTCCTTGATCATGTGTCAGCCACAGCTGCAAGCAGCCACGGCTGGCAGACTTGGGGAGGTGGAATCCCCAGAATGCATCGTGCACTCGCATGGTGCATTATTGGAGTTCCAGGGGGTGGAGCGACACACAGCGGCGTGTCCCGGCACCCCGACCCTCAGAGCTGCCAGCAGCAGCCAATGCTCGTCTGGGCGGGCAATCCACCCACCCACAGACAGCGGAACAATAGTCTGCAGAGGGTTAAGTGCTTTCAGGCTTCCTCCCTGCAAACCAGGTAGCCCTTTCTCATTGCTCGTAAGAAAGGGCTTTATATTTCATTCCAATATCTCAGTGTTCAAGGGAAATATTGTTACAAACAGTGATGCTCTTACCTCTGGGCTTCGGGACCAAAGTCCAGGGCCTCCACACCCCCTGGGGCCCCCAAATCCTCTTTAGTCTGTCCTGGGTGGGTATGGTTGCCCCTGGCCCTCACTGCACTGGGTGACCAAGTGTGATTATTTTATTTATTTATTTATTTTTACATTTCTATACCGCCTTTTGTTAAAAACAACCCCAAGGCGGTTTACAAAAATTAAAACATACAATAAAAAAGCAGTTAAAACATCAAGCTAAAAACATAAAAACAGGCATAAAAACAATACAACAAGTAAAAACACACCGAATCAGCAGGAAAAACGATTATGTAAAAGCCTGGGTAAAAAGCCAAGTTTTTACAAGCTTTCTAAAAGCCGTGATGGAGTCCGAGGAACGAATGGCCACTGGGAGAGCATTCCAGAGTCTAGGGGCAGCAACAGAGAAGGCCCTGTCCCGAGTGTACGACAGCCGGGCCTCTCTCATTGTCGGCACCCGGAGCAGGGCCCCCCCAGATGTCCTAGTCAAGCGGGCAGCAACCCTTGGGAGCAGGCGGTCCCTCAAATACCCCGGGCCCAAACCGTTAAGGGCTTTAAAGGTCAAAACCAGCAACTTGAATTGGACCCGGAAATGAACCGGCAGCCAGTGCAGCTCTTTCAAAATGGGGGTGATATGTTCCCAATGGGCAGCTCCAGATAAAACCCTCGCTGCCGCGTTTTGCACTAGCTGCAGTTTCCGGATATTCTTCAAGGGCAGCCCCACGTAGAGCGCGTTACAGTAATCCAGCCGCGAAGTGACTAAGGCGTGGGTAAGCGTGGCCAGATCTGCCTTCTCGAGAAAGGGACGCAGTTGGCGCACTAGCCGAAGCCGTGCAAAGGCACCCCTGGCCACCGCATCCACCTGAGCTTCCAAAAGCAGAGCCGGGTCCAGTAGTACCCCCAAGCTGCTCCCCTTGAAGGGTTGCACTCCTTCAAGGGGAGTGCAACCCCATCCAGAACCGGTAAAATCTCCTCATCCTGATTGGCTCTCCTACTGACCAACAGCACCTCTATCTTATCCGGATTCAATTTCAGTTTGTTAGCCCACATCCAACCCATCACGGCCTCCAGCCCCCAATTCAGGACATCCACCGCCTCCCTATTGTCAGATGACAAGGAGAGATAGAGCTGAGTGTCATCCGCATATTGCTGACAACTCAGTCCAAATCCCCGGATGACCTCTCCCAGCGGCTTCATGTAGATGTTAAACAGCATGGGGGACAAGACTGATCCCTGCGGGACTCCACAGGCCAACGGCCACGGGGCCGAGCAGTAGTCCCCCAGCACCACCTTCTGGACCCTCCCCCCAAGAAAGGACCGGAACCACTGCAACGCAGTGCCTCCGATTCCCATACTCGAGAGGCGGCCCAGAAGGATACCATGGTCGATGGTATCGCACGCCGCCGAGAGGTCCAGCAGAACCAACAGTGATGCACTCCCCCTGTCTAGTTCCCGGCGTAGGTCATCCACTAGAGTGACCAAGGCAGTCTCAGTCCCATACCCGGGGTGGAAGCCAGATTGAAAAGGGTCCAGATAATCCGTATCATCCAAGACCCTCTGCAGCTGGGACGCCACCACACGCTCCATCACCTTGCCCAAAAAGGGAAGGTTAGACACAGGTCTATAGTTGTCTAGGTTGGAGGGATCAAGGGAGGGCTTTTTAAATAGTGGTCTTACGACCGCCTCCTTGAGGCACGATGGCATCCTGCCCTCCCTTAATGAAGCATTAATGATCACCTCCAGCCATCTGCCTGTCCCCTCCCTGGCAGCTTTTATTAGCCATGAAGGGCAAGGGTCAAGAGCACACGAAGTCGCCCGCACACTGCCCAGGATCTTGTCCACATCCTCAGGCCGCACCAACTGAAAAGTATCCAACACAACAGGACCAGATGGTACCAAAGGCACGTCTGCCGGAACTGCCAAAACTCTAGAGTCCAGGTCAGCATGGATGCAAGCGACTTTATCTGCAAAGCGACAGGCAAACTGATCACAAAGAGCTGTAGATGACTCCTCCCCCATTATCTGGGGGAATGTGTGGAGCAAGGTTTTTACCACACAAAACAGCTCTGTTTGTCTGCACTGAGCAGACGCAATGGAGGCGGAGAAAAAGCATTTCTTCGCCACCCCCACCACCACGGACTAGTCCCTAAAATGGGCTCTAACCCGTGTTCAGTCGGATTCGTGACGACTCTTCCTCCAGTGTCGTTCCAGCCGTCGTCCAATTTGCTTCATCGCCCTAAGCTCCGAGGAAAACCAAGGAGCAGATCGGGCTCCACCAAGCCAGAGAGGGCGTTTAGGAGCAACCCTGTCAACAGCCCGGGCCCATTCCAGAGATCAACCAGGGCCTCGACAGGGTCACCAGCTCTGGACACTGGAAACTCCCCGAGGGCCATCTGGAATCCAAGCGGATCCATAAGCCTCCGGGGGCGGACCATCCTAATCGGCCCACCACCCCTGCAGAGGGCAGACGGAGCAGTCAAACTAAACCTCACCAGATGATGATCTGTCCATGACAAAGGAGTGGTCTTAAATTCCCCCACCTCCAGAGTGTGTCCCGCCAGAGTGTGTCCCGCCACTTGGGTAGGGCCAGATACCAACTGAGACAGGCCCATGGTTGCCATGGAGGCCATGAAATCCCACTAGGGGGGCCTCAGCGTGGACATTGAAATCCCCCAAAACAATAAGCCTGGGGGAACCCAAAGCCACCTCCGAGACCACCCCCGCCAGCTCAGGTAGGGAAACTGAAGTGCAGCGGGGTGGTCGGTACACCAGCAGAATCCCCAGCCTATCTCGGAGGCCCATGCTCCAAGATATGACCTGTGCTGGGTGCTTTAGAGACCGGGTGTGTGTGTCACAGTGTATGTGTGCGTAGGGAGATGATGCTTAACTTGTAGTGGTGGAGGGGGGCCTCCAGCCAGCATGCGGGCTCCAAAATTACCTAGGTGCACTTCTGGGGTTGCAAAAAAAAAAAAAAAGCAAAAAAGCTGTATTTTCCCATTGTAGGAGTGTTGCACAAGCTATTTAAATTTTCAAAACAATCCTGCCAAGCCAAAACCTTTTACTGCTGAACAGAGTGTAATCTGGAAAGCGCCTATATAAATTGCTTTGGAAACTTTTGTTGAAAAGCGGTATATCAATATTTGTATTAGTAGCATTGTAGCGGTAGCCAGGCCACAATGGTCTCAGAATCTGTTGGATTCTGCTCAGAGCTGTCGAGTGCACCTAATCCGGCTGCTGCTCCCTCGCTCTTGATCCCCACTTCTACCCTACACTTTACTCAGGAGGAGTTACATCTGCCTGGACATCGCACAAATTAACACACCCAGGAAGGAGAGATAATACTAACTTCTCCAGCTATCTATGAAACTATTCTGACGATCACTGAAAACCAGACTAGCAGGCGAGCCCAGTGGTTCCACAGTGGCTAGCCTGCATGACCACCCCTCCTCTTAAACAAGGTTAATGGATCAAGCGCTCCATTAACTTCGTTTTTCTGCTTGTGTGTCAATCGTTGGTTCCTTGAAAGGGGAGGGGCGACCCCAGGAAGGCACCTCACACTCATGTGCCTTCCTAGAGTTCAGGGGGCCAGGGTGCTGCACAGCAGAGCTCCCCTTCCCGTGATCCCTGGAGCTCCCGATGGAGCTGCAGCCAGGCGCGGGAGCTTTATAAGAAAACATAAAATGGTAATAAAACTGGGCAAGTCAAAATAGACATTACAAGCAATAATAGCAATAAAAGCAATAAAGATTAAAATTCTAAAAGACAAATTCTAAAAGACAATACAATTCAAAGTAAAAGGAGACGAGGGCAAATAGGAGGTCTAGTCAGAGTCACCAGAAATCAGATTATGACTAAGGGGGCTCACAGTCCGTCAGCCTCTGGCGGATGCCGATCGCCGCCGCGCAAAACCTGGCAACACTGTATGTAATGGCCGGCTTGGAGTCAGAGAGTAGCAGAAAGGTATAAAATTGGACGGCCCGGAAACTTGTTCAACAATGGGAGGATAAACAAGGCGCAGATGTCTTTATAGAACGAGCAGTGTAGAAGGACATGCTCGGTGGTTTCAATCTGTCCTGAGCCACAGGGGCATCGTCTCTCTGCAAGAGGGATCCTTCTGTAGAGGCATTCTAGCACTGCTAAGGGGAGGCCATGGCAGAGAGCCAAAGTAAACGCCCTTCTATGGTTTGGGGCCTCCAGCTGATTGAGAAATGATGCAGGAGAAACAGAATATCAGAGCCCGTCACCAATATAAAATTTTGCAACCCTACTGAGATCAGTTTGGGGCTCAATGTCTGTGATGCTCTGCTTGATGGTTGCTTTTGCCTGATCATAACCCATGTTGAGCAAAGACTGAGGGGAGAGGCCCAAGGTAGCCATTTTGGCCTCAATTGACTGTATCCATCTTGATCGGGGTGGGGAACCTTTGCCTTCCAGCTGTTTTTGAACTACAACTCCCACCATCCCCAGGGATGATGGGAGTTGTAGTTCAACAACAGCTGGAGGGCCAAGGTTCCCCACCCTTAATCTATTGATATTCATCATGTAGGGTTAAGGGGGCAAGTCCAATTGGGCAAGAGGGTAATCTAAGCCAGTAACAGAGAGTGGACACCCACACTCTAGCCTCAGTCCTGATCAGGCCCGTCTCCAAGCGCAATGTGGCATTGGAGACACAACGCAGTAATTCTGATGTAAGTGTGCCTTACCTTCTCTGGTTGGAAAAACACAATCATGGCTACATAAGGCTGACTCTGCCTCTTCTGAGCCCAGTTCCAATAATGCCACCTCTATATCGTATGTTAAAATATATGCT
Organism: Hemicordylus capensis; assembly: GCF_027244095.1. Lineage (NCBI taxonomy): Eukaryota > Metazoa > Chordata > Lepidosauria > Squamata > Cordylidae > Hemicordylus > Hemicordylus capensis. The sequence continues at coordinate 118,200,496 of NC_069658.1, read as the reverse complement.
TTTTACAATTATACGTTTAGTACTTAATGGTGAAGTAAATGCAATTGACTTGTCCCATTGATTTCAACTAGACTTCAGTGTGACTAGTTTTCTCTGGCTCAGAGCCCATGTCTCTGAATAATCATTTCTATTGAGCGTTATGGGAGCCTCTGAATGCACTGTGAACAATTTAAGTTTCAGTTCTAGATTTACAGCACAGCTGCAGCTGTGAAACCTACAAGCTAATACTACTAATTTAAAACAGTGCTTTTTGGTCTTCTTCAAAATACATGTCATGAACAGCCCCATAACTCATTGACTGGGATTAAAGTTTGGCACCACACATTAAAAGTCAGTGAAGCTTTGCAATGAAGGCTAGCCAGGTTTATCTTCTGGATACATTTAATTGCTTTCACATGTTCACAGTATAAACATTCCACACACTTTGGGGAGACCTCTTATTATTTGGTGGTACAGCATTCAGTTTTCAAGAGGACTTTGGCTCACCTGCGAGCATATTTTTACTACTTGGGACATTCCTATATGTTCTATGCTACTATATTGCTATTTGTATCAGAATGTTTTATATTTTACCTTTATGGAATGATTTTAACTGCGCTTAGTTGTTCTGTGTAGGACTATTTTGTTATTAAAATACCCCCTTCTAGCTATACTCATAGTCTTTAGCAGCCCTACTGTATGTATAAGCTTTCTTTTCTGGTCTTTTTTTGGCTTAAATAGAGTCACAATCCAGGCATCTCTACCTTGAGGCAACCCCACTGCACACCCGCAAGAGGAAGAAGCAGGGGCGTAGCTAGGGGAGAGGGGACCCGTGTTTACCCCTCTCTCTGGTAGCCCCTCAAAGTGAGGGAGATGAATGAATGAAGAAAATAGGGAGGGGTGGAGCTAGGGGGCCCTCAGGAGCTAGGCCCCAGGTTTTTTTAACCCTTCCACTCAATTATAGCTACACCCCTAGCGAGGAGGGCAGTGCTCCCACCTTAAAGGGGACTGCCTATGAGGTGGGCACTCACACCACCTATTGTTGCAACGGCTATAATTGACACAGTTGGGCAGCTGCCAATTTTGCTGGTCCTCCTGCCTGCCCAACTGACATCTCTGGCCCCCACCTCCCATTTTGCTTGGGCCAAGCATGCAAGAGGGTGGGCTTGGCTGGGACATGAAGGGGGCTGTAACTTGCTGGGACACTGATGCATCCTGACAGAGGAGACCATCCTCCACCCAACACTGGTTAGTTTGCATGACAAGGAAATGGGTTGAAGTACTGGCAAATGGTGGGATTTGGCACTTGCTGGGGAGCACCACTGCAGCTCAATGGTAGAGTATCGGCTCTGCATGCAGAAGGTCCCAATTTCAATCCCTGGCTTCTCTAGGTGGAGCTGAGAGAGACTCCTGCCTGAAATCCTGGAGAGCCACTGCCCCTCAGTGTAGACAATACTAGCTAAATGGATCTGACCTGATATAAGGCAGCTTCCTCTGTGCCTACTTACTTGTAACGGATCATCTGAACCTGCCCATTGTTTCCCGAGAAGGACTCAGGCAGAAGCTAGCCACATGAAGCTATTTTCACATGATTCTACTAACTTACTTCACCTATTCTTTTTGGTGTGGTTTTCTGTGTAATTGTAGTTGTTTCTTATAAATTTCCTTTCTCTTTTTCAGTATTTTTCTACATGGAACTTGTCTGAGTTCTTGTTTTTGTTTTCCCTGCAGCACATCCTCAGAATTACTTGAGTAATTTTTTGTCATGTTTTTTGACTTTCTTTCTTTCTTTCTTTCTTTTTTTCTTTTGGTCATTTAAAAAACCAATTCCCAAACCAAAGCAATTGCCAGAAATCCTGGAGGAAGGCTTTGCATGTTGCTTGGTTGCATTGCTGAAGGCTTCTTCCCCTTTTATCTTCTGCCCACCTCCTTCTCTCAGTTCTCCTTAGGAGCTGACTTTACCATTTGCAGATGGCTCCATGGAAGGAACATCTTCAAACTGGCAATTTCATGCTCAACTTTTCAAGGCATAAATCAAGAGCAAAACACACCCAAGTGGTATGGCAAGTATCCACTGCTGCGTCCAAGAATTGGGTGACTCCGAAATATGGAAACCAAGTGAGGGCCCACTTTTGGGCGATAGTGAGAATCACCTCAATGTCTGAATAGGTCAATGCAAATGGATTGATTGGACGTGCAAACATGGTAACTCTTTTCAGTCTGAAACACTTAGTAAACTAATCAGCATTTTAATAGGTACATCTTTGAGTTCCTATCGTCCACTTTAGCCTTCTTTAGATAAGGAGGGAATGCACATTCATGGAGCCTTATCTGCAGAGGCAGATTAATCTTTTTGCCGCCCATAGGCAGCCAAAGATCCATCCCAGGGACAAGAGTAAGGGGCCTTGGAGGGGAGGGAAACTTTCTTCTTCTTTTTTTCCAACTTTAAAAAATGCTGCTGTGTAGCAGCAGAAGCTCCACCCGCCTCCTAAATCATCGCAGGTGGTGAGGTCGGGCGCTGGAGGACGGCAGTGAAAGAGGTCCTCACTCAAGCCCAGCTTACTCACAAATGACACAGAGTGGGCAATACACAGCAGCATTTTTAAAAGTTGAAAAAGAAGAAGAATTAAGTTTCTCTCCAAGATGCCACTCCCCAAGATTTGCCACCATATGTGGCTGCCTATAGTGCCTATGCAGTATTCCGCCAATGCTTATCTGACTTCCCTGCTGAGCTAATTGGTTTTTAGCTGCTTTGAAGCATCTGTGGAGGGAAGGTAAACGAAAGGAGGGTTAATAATGCAGAGAGACCTTGAACAGAGAGTTAACTGTTGCGAGTTAACTTTGGGAGTCTATTTACCTGTCCCAGCATGAGGAAGGTATGAGGCGTGTTCCCTTACAATTTGGCTTTGGCAGCTGCTAAATCTGGGGGTAACTGTCCCACTGCCTACTAAGTGACTGATCTCCAATATGCCAACAAACTGCGAACTCATGATGCTGTGAGGCTCCTGAGCATGTCAAGAGTGAGACCCATATGCCTGCAGTCTCAAACATAAGCAGAGAGGCTTATGAAAGCTGGCAGAAAAGCAGTGCTAGCAACAGCATATAAAGTTAAGACTTTATCCTTCTATTAAGTACTTATAAGGGGTATACACCAACTTGGTATAGTGTAGCATACTGGTTACAGTCCTGGACTTGAAACAGAGAAATGTGGGTTCAAGTTCTTACTGAGCTGTGAAGCTGAATAGGTAATCTTGAGATAGTCACTGTATCTTGGTTTAATTTATCTCAAAGAGAAAAATTGAGTGTTGGGGAACCATATTACCTTGAGCTTGGACGAAGAGTCAGATAAAAATATAATTAACTAGCAGACCCGGCGCACAGCATCTGCACCGCTTCCCCCCTCCCTTCTGCCCCAGTCCATTCCCCATTCCCTCCTCTGCCGTTCTCCCCCCTCCCAGCTCCCATCCCTGCCACAACAGCCCCAGTTGCTCTGCCAGCCTCCATCTGGCCATTTTCGGGAGCCCGCCCCCACGACCACCCACCCAGCCAGGATCCTCTCAGCGGTGCGGCTCAGCTGGTCCTGTGGTAGCAAGCATGACTTGTCCCCATAGCTAAGCAGGGTCTGCCCTGGTTGCATATGAATGGGAGACTTGATGTGTGAGCACTGCAAGATATTCCCCTTAGGGGATGAAGCCGCTCTGGGAAGAGCAGAAGGTTCCAAGTTCCCTCCCTGGTGGCATCTCCAAGATAGGGCTGAGAGAGATTCCTGCCTGCCTTGGAGAAGCCGCTGCCAGTCTGTGAAGACAATACTGAGCCAGATAGACCAATGGTCTGACTCAGTATATGGCAGTTTCCTATGTTCCACCTCCTCTACACCCCTTTTTGTCTCGGCCCTCACTTTTTTTGTCTTGCTGCCCGTTCCCCTCCTGACCTGGCCTCCAACGGGTGCCTCGCCGCCCATTGCCCTCCCACCCCAGGCAATGTTCCTGCTCCTGCCCGTTCCTTCCCAAGGCAATGGTTGGAACTCTTGCAGGACCTCGTGAGAATTCCAGCAGGCATCCAGACGTGTCTCAACATCCCCACGGAGTTTTCTACCAGATTGGCCATAAGAAAATTAAATATATAGATACACATACATATATTTTTGCCTTATTGAACATTGACCAAAGAGTTTTCTCCATCTGCAAGAGTCAAGAATGGAGCTACACTAAGAAGTCTTCTGACTTAAGTCTCCCCTTAGCAACATGTAGTTAATGAGTAATTTTTTCAGTAATTACCACATCCCACACTTTGCTGTGTAGGTGATTTATGAGATTTCTGAATGTCCTTAACATGTAGCATTATCTTCAGACACAGGCAAAGGAAACAGAGTTGTCTTCATTCTTAGTTCCCTGCTTTAATTAATAACACTGCTACCGAGAATACCCAGTCTAATTATGCTGTTTCTGTGGAGCCCCTCAGAGTCTGCATCTAATGGCTAGCTAGTTCATAAGATTGCTATGTACATATCTAATAGCATTTCTTCCTGCCTTGATTATAACTTGTCTGGTTTTGTGAGAGTTTCTCAGGGTCAGATTGCAAGTGGCTGGACTATCTCAGAGTTTTAAAAGACTTTTTGATGGAAAGACTAGCATTTTGCATATATTCTATAATGTAGCATTTTTGAGGGGGTATATGTATGTGCACATGACTAATCACATGTCAGTATCACATGCAGTTTTCATTTTGTTTCCTTGATGTTTTTAACAATGTATTTTACTTCGTAACAAAAATCTTTCACTTATGTTATTCTACTGGCTGGCTTACTTTGATTTCGTTTTGTACGTGCAATTTAATTACAGTCAGATTAAAAATCAAAACAGTGCCAAGTGTTCAATATCCCACTGGTAGTGGAGTATGTGCTTCATTTTAAACATTACTGGGACTTAGTTAACCGTTATCCTTTATGTGATACACAGCATAAATGGTAATAGGCATTTTAAAGGAGAGACGACTGTGTTCTTTCAAGCGCTTCAAACACACAACTTCTCAAACATAACTCTTTTAATTAAAGTGCAGAGCTCTGGAAATGATTAACATGTTAACTGGCTCAGTAGGGATTTTCATTCCAGTTCATCCTTTTCTGGGAAACCATGCTATTGGGAAGAAAATGCATTTGGTCTTGTTTATCTTTGTAATCTTTAAATTATAAACTGCTGAATGCAACAGTTGGACTTCACACTCTAGAAGGTGCTGCAGTCAAAGATGCTCTTACCCCTGGATGTTGGGGGACTTTGGAGGCCTGCTCCACTGCCCCTGGGGCCCCCCAAATCCTCTTTAGTCTGTCCCGGGTGGTGTGGTCGCCCGGTGGAGCATGATGATGCTTAATTTGTAGGGGAGGGGGAAGGGCTCCAAAGGCCTTTAGGTCCAGGCTCCAAAATTACCTAGGTGCACCTCTGGCTGCACCGAACATTACTATTCCTGTTATTTATATACCGCTTTACAACAAAAAGCTCTCAGAGCAGTTTATGTAGAAAAAGTATAGTAAGAAAATGATTCCCTGTTCCCAAATGGCTCACAGTCTAAAATGAAACCACCTAGAGTCTTTACTAGTGGGTGGTAAACAAATATGTTAAAGAAATTAAATAAATAGACACCAGCAGTTGCCACCGGAGGGGTATTGTGCTGGGGCTGAATCGGGCCAATTGTTCTCCCCTCCCCGTTGCTAAAGATAAAGGGAATCACCACTTTGAAAAGGTGCCTCTTAGCTCACTGAGTACTGGGCAAATTATTATGCACATGGATTAGCAGTCAATGTGCATAATAATCAAATAAGGAAAAGGGAGTTCATGCAAGTGACCCATTGAGCACAGTGGCTTCACAGTATCCATTCATTTAAGTAGTGTACATAAGAAGTCTATACCAAACTTCCCTACGGGCTTTGCCTTTGTTAGGAGATAGATCATTTGTTACATACACTTGATAGATCCATTTATTTAAAGATAACAAAACAAATGCAAGGGATATGGGAATGTCAGGGAAGAGCTACATGTTGTAAGAAACAGGGATGCCACCAAAAACAGCAGTCCTGGGCAGTGGTCCCTCTATTTTTCCCGTCTCTGTGTGGAATGAGTTTTGTTCTGGGTGGCAGTATCAAGGCAGTGTGTGCGCACCTGCATTCAGAGTGGGACCTTCCTGATTCAACCTGAGCGAGATCTAAAATGAACTGAGCAGACATCCAAAAACTTTTGAGCACGTGTGCACACCTTAGAGGGAACAGTGACCCTGTTCTCCACTCCATCTCTGTAACATCTGCTACAATCTGCTATCTCATGCCCTGACATCATCATGCTATGGATTTCCCCATCAACATTCCTTATTGATTGATTGATTGATTGATTGATTTCTATACTGCCCTTCCAAAAATGGCCCACATAATTGACTGCCACTAATAGGAGTGTGGAAATGCATTACACCATGGTTTAATGATATGGAAGAAGTTCTAGATACTACACTGAAGGAAGTAGAATTCAATGTAGGGCCTCCATTTTAGGTTGCAGAACTGTTTCTTGTATGTAACACTTAGGTCCATTCTCAGTAGCTATTAACGAAGATGTCCAGGGACAAGGCATAAATCCAGTAACTTAGGGTATCTGTAGGCCTTCGGTTATTAGGACTGAAAAGCAATTCTCAAGACTAGAAATCTTCTATTTGAGAGCTCTGGACTGCTTTTTGTTTCCTTAGTCCATGGTAGGCCTATTGGTGCCTAGTATATATCAGTCACAACACTCCACTCAGTGCTTTCAAGCCCCTTGAAGCATTTCCTTTTTGTTTTGTGTGCAATTGCATCTGTGGCTCTAAGCACATTTGGGCACAGATGCTCCATAACACTCTGTGATCGCCTTATAGCATGCATAAAGCATAAGTGGGCCTGGCACTGCATGTGGGCGGTGGCCTCCCTCTGAGCATCAAGCAACACAGGATGTGTTGTTGCAGCAAGTTTTAAACTGCCAAGTGTCTTGCAAAAGTTGTTCTGAAGCATCTAGAGCAGGGGAAGTTAGGATGCTCTGTGATCAAATGGATGCACCAAATTGTCTTTTGAGGACAAGATGTCATTATTTACCATGCAGCCATGGCCCTAAAGGAAGCCAGTATCTCTAGGACAGGGCAAGGGCAATTATGGGGGCAGGCAGCAAAAGCAGCTGAGAGGCAACGAGCTAGTCAGTGTTACTGCTCTCTGTGTTTAACGTGGCCCTTTAATGCGGACCAGGGGAGAGCGCTCAGCATCTGTGAAGAAAAAAGAACAGGGATGTAGTCATCAATCCTATTATTAAGAGAGGATATATGCACAAATCTCTTTATACAGATGTTCCAAATGGGTGGTGGTGGGGAAACTGGGTCAGATGCTCAGTCCCCACACCCATCTGCTTTTCATTGTACCACTGCCAGTACTGGCGGTCATGCTTACTGCTGATGTGGGAGGAAATGTGTGGATGTTACAGAAAAATCATATAAAGTGCCAGAAGTTGGTCAGGGGAACTCACTCCTACCCACCTCTAGACATTATACATGACTGCTTCATGATGGAAGTTTCAACACTTGGAGCAAAACAATTTTATTAATTTATCCAGTTTGTTTGTGTGAAGAAGCACAACAGCAGATATTCACAGCATAAACTATTGCTTTATAATGACAGAATCATATATACAGTCATTGAATAAATAATTCCCTTCCTTTTGCTCCAAATCAGGCAGGCCCTCATTTCACTTAAGCCTGAGGTGACTGGAATTCTGACAGGTTCTCCTTCATCCTTCTCATCCTTAAACTCACAACAGCCAGCCACATCCCTTAGGGTTCCTAATTAACTTCCCACTGTACCTCTTACTGAGCTCTGCTCCTTTGATCCTGATAAGCTGCTGTTCATTCAACCACACATCATGTCTGCACAGCAACCATTACGTTTTCTCCGATACCTTCCAGCTTCCCCTGGGACCTAATTATGCAAACCTTATTTACTAATTTTAGGTGATGGTACTAGCTGCTATAGTACCAGCGGGGAAATGCTTGACTAACAGATTGCTGGTTTGAATCCCCACTGGTACTATATTGGGCAGCGATATAGGAAGATGCTGAAAGGCATCATCTCATGCTGAAAGGCATCATCTCATACTGCATGGGAGGATGCAATGGTAAACCCCTCCTGTATTCTACCAAAGAAAACCACAGGGGTCTGTGGGCGCCAGGAGTCAAAATCGACTTGATGGCACACTTTACTTTACTATTGTTTAACTCTTCTCTGTAATATATTTGGAGTAATGTGTTTTTCAGTAGCTACAACTCCTGAATACCCAGGGCAAAACTGAGAGTGAAAACCAAAAGCAAGACTTATTGATTATATATTTATTATAAGCAGGGGCATAGAGTTCGTTCCTCTCCCTGGCAGCCTCTCGGAGTGACAGAGATAATGGAGAAAATAGAGAGGGATGGAGCTGGAGGGGCCCTTAGGAGCTGGAGGGCCTGGGTGCTTTGAAACAATCCGCTCAATTATAGCTACACCCCTGATTATAAGATCAGCCATGTAATAAAGACATTCTATATAATTCACTGAGCCACCTAAGGCGCAGTGAGGAAATACTTGACTAACAAACAGGTTGCCAGTTTGGATCACAGCAGTGATACAGGAAGATACTGAAAGGCATCATGTCATACTGCATGGGAGGAGGCAATGGTAAACCTAACCCCTCCTGTATTCTACCAAAGAAAACCACAGAACTCTGCGGTCACCAGGAGTCAAAATTGACTTGATAGCACCCTTTACCTTTACCTTTATATAATTCACTATCTGATTCGAGACATTCAATACCATAAGGTGAAGACATAGCACTGGGAGAGAGTTCTACCTAGAGTGGCCAGATCATGCTTCTGAAAGCAAAATCTCATATCTTCGGATGTTATAAGTCCCACAGGGAAGCCACCACGTTTGCTTCTGAAAAGCAGTGATGATGTAATGTCTGAAAGCATTTCCCCTGTGATTCAGCAGGAGCAGCAGTGAAGCAGTGCATGACCAGAGTCAAACAGGACAAGGTGGGAGTTGGTTTAAACCAGATTTCTGTTTGGCCTGTGCCTCTTCCAGATCGTATTACCTGAGAAAATGCTTGGAAGTCTGAAGTCCATCTCATGTGTCCTTGACTTGCACTTCTTGGGTGGTGAGATTGGCTGGAGGTGGAATGGGCTCCTGAGTTGTGGAGGTGGTGGTAAATCCCTCAAGCAAGGGGTGGCTCCCTTTTAAATTGACGGTGGCTGTGGTGAGCTTCTTAAGAAGCCAGCAGCAGCAGCAACAACAGCAACAACAACAGGGACAAAGTTAAAACAGTTTCAACTAAAAGCTTTGCAGAACAGAAGAGTGTTGATCAGGGGCATAACTAGGGGAGAGGGGCCTGTGTTCACCCCTCTTTCTGGTGGCCCCTCAGAGTGAGGGAGATAATGAAGAAAATAGGGGTGGGTGGAGCTGGGGGGCTCCCAGGAACTCTGGGCTCAGATTCTTTGAAATATTTTGCTCAATTATAGCTTCACCCCTGGTGTTGATAGCATGTTTCAATGCAGCAAGAGTGGGTGTCTGACAAACTTCTCTGGAGAAAGCATTGCGCAGCTGTGGTGCCACCACCAAAAACATCCTAGTCCTGGCTCCCACCAATCAAATGTGTGTCAATGGGAGACTGATTTTAGAGGTTCATATGGATGTATTGGACATGAAAGAAACAAGAGGATCACAAACTGGAAACCTTCAGATGCTATACAGAGCCAGGGCACATAAAACAAATAGCAGAACTGGCTAAGTAAAAGGATTTTAGAACAAACTGGAATATTGGTGCTTTTCTCTTTGCCTTTTTATCTTTTTACAAGGAAAATAGGAAGTTGCTTATACCAAGCTGCACCTTTTGCCCATCTAGCTTAGTATTGTCTATACAAGGCTGCTCAACTTCGGTCCCCCTGCAAATGTTGGCCCACATTTCTCATAATCCTTGGCTATTGGCCACTGTGGCTAAGCATTATGGGGATTGAAATCCCAAAACCACTGAGGGGCCTAAGTTGAGCAGGCCTAGTCTACACTGACTAGCAACAGCTCTCCAAGGTTTCAGGCACAAGTCTCTCCCATCCCTACTTGGAGATGCCAGGAAGTGAACCTGGGACCTTCTGCCTGCAAAGCCGATGCTCTACTACTGGGCCATGGCCCCAGCTCTATACAGTAACCAGAGTGTAAGGCAATCACATTTTCAAAATGGTTTATGATCATAAGGCCTAGAATCCATGTTTTAAAATAAAATATGGATAATGTTGACACCGGTACTGTTCTAAATCCATGAGATTGCCAATGAAATTCTGAGCGTTGTCAGATGAGTGTCGAAAGGAATAGGATTAAGTCAAGAGTCCACCCCTTAACTGTGTGCAGTTGCATTCATGACCTCATGGGAGGAACTGAAATAATCATTAATCCCTTTAAAAGCATTTCAAGACACATTTCACAATGAAATTTACTTAATCTTTCCATGAGATATTATCCAGAGGATGCTAGGAATGTAAACTTCAGTTTCTGTTTGTGCTTATCAGGACCAAGCTGATTGCAACCATCTGTCACAAAATGGGATTAAAAAACAAGCTGGCTCCTGTAGCAGCAAGGACCCTGCACGTACTGGAAAATAGTCCTGTTTCCAGAGGGCTTTCTGGATATTTTTGAAAGAGTCCAGTTAAATTGGAGAATAAAGACATATTTTGAAAGGAAGTGTAAATCAGCATCTTGAACCTTTTCCTTGCCGTTCCACTGCACATTCTAGAGTGCCTTTTCAGATGTGGGGTGGGTGCAAAGATTTCAGCAGGAGGGAGCAAGATTCTCCCTAGGATTTAAAGCCCACTCTTGAACATATCAAAGATTAAACAGGGAAAAGCAGTGATTTCTAAGAGTATCCATTGTTTTGGTGTGTGTGTGTGTGTGTGTGTAAGTGTAATAACCACAACAGTGTTATTGGACTCCGGTTTAAAATTCACTTTAAAAAAAAACCAGAAAAGGGATTGTTGCTCTGGCATACATTGCTAGTACGCAGGTGCAACTTACTGTTTATAAAAATAGTTGTGTGTGTAGAAGCAGTGAGTGGTCCAGAAGTGCAAGGACATTTGCCAACTCTTGCTCCAGTTCCTGAAAATCTCAGGGGCGGGGGGATGAAAGAAAAGGCAGACACTACTCCTTCTACACATTCCATCCACAGTCCTCTTCTCTGCCCCCTCTCTACCTACTGTGGAGCACATAAAGGACAGCTTTGGACAATACCTTATGGGCCCACACAATTATAAAGGGGATATGCTGCGAGTGTACCCATTGTGACACCTTCTGCAGTCCAAATGCTTTTGTGGCATGTCCCTGTATGCATGGGGGAGGGCCGTTCTTCTGAATGTTTGCTTTCAATATGCTCCAAAGGACAGTCACATAAGATGTCAAGATGGGCACACACTTGGTGCATCCCCTTTCTAATAACTTGGGCTGGTAAGGTGTCATCTGAACTGATCCATATATTTGTGTATCACAGCAGGGGAAGGAGCAGGGAGCTGGCCCCTCAACAATCTGCCTTCTATGAGCCCCTCCTACCTGGGTGGGGTGGGACTCCCCTAAGGTATGTGGCGAGGGTTGTCTTGGTGGATGAAGGAGCAATTCAACAGAGTCACTCTGCTGCCACCACACAAAGGCCATGGGCACAGTTCTCAGGGAGGGATCATCAGAGGGCCCTCAGGAGCTACCTGCCAATGCTGACCACTGATGCTAGCTCTGCTGAGGAGCAAATAGTGGGATGTGCTGCAACTGCTCCCCCCACACTTCAAATGGAGATTTAAAGAGAAACTTCTGGTGACTGACGTAGCACATCACAATCCTAAATACAGGTGTTCCTGAGGCATAATTGCATGTGAATTGAACCAAGGCAGGCTGTTGGTTTCCTTGTCGTCCCTCAGTGGCATCCCTGAATGCAACACCAATGGTATGTTGTGATCACGGGTTGGGCACGTCTTCCCTCTTGGATTCTTTGTGCAGAAGACTTCTGTTATTTTGAAAGCAACAGTGTTAAATAACTCTGGATCCCCATAGCCTTTCCATCCCAATGCCCAGCAAGCTAATATCTGGAAACAACAATTGCACTTTGAGCCCACAGCAAATATGCTTAACATGAGAGATGAGCAGGTGGGCCTCAATATATTTATATTTAAGTGGGGAAGTTAAGTACTAGGGCAATAATACGGCTTGCACAACACAGCATCTTTCTCCTCTCTACCCAAACCTGCTCACGGGCAATAATCTATTCTCCCATTCCCAGTTATGAACTAAAATGGAGGGAAAATTAAACAATGTCCTGTGGAAACACTCAGGCTTCTTTGTTTCTGTCCCACCACAGTAATACTTCAATATAAAAATATTTGTGTAACTTTAAAGTTAGGATCATCTCAGGGCAACTTCATATGCTGCCACAAAAAGAAGGGTGTTCAGTTAGAGATTTTGAAAACTTCCACACAAGTTTCTAGCACCATCTTACTCACAGTCCACATGCTCCTGTAAGCTTCCATGTGCCTTCCTGGAAGCTTTACAGACAGGGCTTTTATTTTGAATCCAATCCGGACTAGAGTGTGCCAGTCTACATATTAGCTGGATTTACCCCAATGTCCCTGTGGGCTATCAGGGACCAGGACAGACAGGACTTTGTTTCCCCCTGAATGGAGGCTGTGCATTCCGGCTTAGCCCAAAGTATGCCCAGCTTTTTAAAATCCTCTAGTTTCAGAGGCTTTTGCGGAGGGGAAACAGGGCTTCTGTTATGCCCCACAGTTTCTGTTATTTGTGGGGTGATCATGCCAGTAATTTGGCGTTTTTCAAAACTCAGTGAAGGGGAGCTTGACAGCTGTTTTGGGTATGGTTTGCTCTAAGTGATTTGCAATTGCAGGTGCTGGGGGCGAGGAGGTGTTGTTGCAGATTGGGGATACTTTGTGGAGGAAGTCCAGAAGGGGAGCGGGGGATAAATTCCTGAGTTAAACACAAACACAAACTGCAAAATGTGTGTCTTCCTATGTTTTACATAGGCTTTAGATATGCAGAATACTCTCTTGCCTCTTCCTTTGTGGTGTTATTTGTGATTGATTGGAGGAAAAACCTGGAGCAAGTAGGTGGGAACACACAGGAAAAAGATCTGCCAGGGAGTGCGGGGAGGGGCCGACAGCTATGTGAACTGTCAATTTAATCCCCCAAATTAAGCATCTTGCAAATCTGCTGCGAAGCAGATTCACTCTTCAGATACCCCGTGGCATGAAGGCATGTGTGAATAACACCCTGGCAAGATCTTACTCTGTGACTACACTCCAGGCACAGTCATCATGCTATTTTCACAGCTCTACCTGCTGGCCAGCACTGACATTCTGAGAATGACCCATCATCCCAATGGAGAGGGAAGGGTTCCTCTCAGAATGCAAGCTCTGGCCTACAGGTGATACTGTGAAAACAGTGTGAGGACCATGTTTGGAGATAATAAGATCTTGTCCAGAAGAAGCACAAAGGCTACGTCAGCATGTGGACTGTAAAATGACATTAGAAACTTGTGTGGAGGCTTTATATATCCCACACTACGGCCATCTGGAACAGCTCTTAACTCTAGCTCAGTCACATCATTTCTACACCATTTAATGGCTATTTGCCTGTCTGAAAACATAAAATAATTGGTAAATCACATAAGCCTAAATCAGATGTTCAGTCATGGTGTACGGTGTACATGGGTACAATACAGACTGAAAGTCCAGTTTCCTACACCATCAAGCTAGAAAGCACATGCCAACCACAACGACAGTATTGTATTTACCTGAATCCAAGACTAAGTTTCCCCCCAAGTTCTTTGATGTTAGAAATTGTGTGTATGTGTGTATGGGGGTGGGGGTGTTTTAAATTAATAGTGCTGATCCGTTTGGGTAAATACAGGTATAACCTATATTTAACCTCTGTTCTTTAAGGAGTCTTAAATTCAGGGTTGTCTTCTATTCGGATAAATGCGAAATGTGTCTGCCAAACAAACACTGTACCTAGGAAGAAATCTTCCCTGTGATTAGGAATGCTGGCATCCAAGCATTCCCTATTTCAGGGAAAATTTCTCCCTGGGGTGAGTTGCTTTTGGTCAGTGCTGTGACCATGTACATTGTACATGGTTACTAAATGCCTGGATAATAGGGCTATACCCTTGGATACCCTTCTCTGGTGGCCGTGCCTCCAGAAGCAATCAGATGGCAAGGGCCTTTTTGGCTGTGTCACCCTGCTTTTGGAATACCCTTGCCAGGAGCTTTCCTAGACAGCAAGCTTTATCACGGGATTAAGAGGGGTGAAATACTGCGAGTTACAAATATTTCTAATTTGCCTTAAAAAATGATGCAAAAAGTGGATTATTTACCACGGACATAAATTGAGCTAAGCTCCGATAAGCAATGAAAAACACGAATCATCTATGGAGTGCTCCCTGCTAGCTCGCACAGACTTTGACTTAAAGCTGGACAATATGTGAGCACATACTTGCCTGTCTGTGGTTAATCAAAGCAAAATTGCCATCTGGGAACACTCCAGGGTGGCTCACCCACTACTCATTCTGTGGCATCAGGCAAAGACCCTTTCATTTCCCCACAAAGTGTAAATGTCTAGTTGGTTTTATGTTGCTGCTCTGTTTTTATGCCTGCTGTCCCCATCGCTGTGTTGTCTGAGGTTATGGTTTTAAACTGTTTTGACTTATTAGTTTTCCTGAGAGCACTTGTCCTAAGTAAAATAAACACATGCAGAGGCATTGGCAAGCTAGGTCCCCTTGAGGACAGGAAACTGTTAAGAGTTGTACAGAGGAGAGAATCTCGGAAGGTGTAGATTCCATACCTTTGAGCATTTGTTTCTCTCCTCATGTTGCTGAACACAAAACCTAATAATCCATATCTCTCCACTGAAATAAACTTTCTTCTCCCCATCCCAAATAAAGTCAAGAGCCAGCGTGTTGTAGTGGTTAGGAACATAGGAACATAGGAAACTGCCATATACTGAGTCAGACCATTGGTCTATCTAGCACAGTATTGTCTTCACAGACTGGCAGCGGCTCCTCCAAGGTTGCAGGCAGGAAGCTCTCTCAGCCCTATCTTGGAGAAGCCAAGGAGGGAACATGAAACCTTCTGCTCTTCCCAGAGTTAGAGTGTTGGACTAGGACCGGGGAGACCCGAGTTCAAATCCCCATTCAGCCATGATACTTGCTGGGTGACTCTGGGCCAGTCACTTCTCTCTCAGCCTAACCTACTTCACAGGGTTGTACCTCTCTGGGCTCCTTGGAGGAAGAGTGGGATATAAAATGTAATAATAATAATAATAATAATAATAATAGTGGGACCATAAAATTGAAAAAGTTGTAGAAAATGAAGATGTAAAAATATTATGGGACTTCCGGCTACAAACAGACAAACATCTGCCACACAATACACCAGATATAACTGTAGTCGAGAAGAAAGAAAAACAAGTAATCAACATAGCAATACCAGGGGATAGCAGAATAGAAGAAAAAGAAATAGAAAAAAAAAATCACAAAAATACAAAGATCTACAAATTGAAATTGAAAGGCTGTGGCAGAAAAAGACCAAAATAATCCCAATGGTAATTGGCGCCCTGGGTGCAGTTCCAAAAGACCTTGAAGACCACCTCAACACCATAGGGGCCACAGAAATCACCACCAGCCAATTACAAAAAGCAACTTTACTGGGAACAGCCTATATTATGCGACGATATCTATAACAACAGCAACAACATTGACGATAAAATTCAGCCATCTCAGGTCCTTGGGAAGGACTCGATGTCTGGATAAAACAAACCAGTCAATAACACCTGTCTGACTGTGCAAATAAATAATAATAATAAAGTGAGGAATTGCTCTGCAAACCTTCCCTCTGTCTGTACCAGTGCTCCTGCATGACAATTGACATCTGCTAAAAATTCTTCTTCGGCACAATTATTAAAGGCAAAGGAATTCCATTCTCATTTGCATTTGGCCATTGTAAACATGTGTCCAAAGAAGTTTCAGCCAGCCATCCTACTGTATGTTTACCATGTGTTTTCACAAAGGGATCCATGCTTACATAGGAAGCTGCCATATCCTAGGTCCATCTAGCTCAGTCTTGTCTACACAGCCTGACAGCGGCTTCTCCAGGGTTGCAGGCAGGCAGGAGTCTCTCTCAGCCCAATCTTGGAGATGCCAGGGAGGGAACATGGAACCTAGATGCTCTTCCCAGAGCAGCTCCATCCCCTGAGGGAAATATCTTACAGTGCTCACACATCAAGTCTCCTATTCATATGCAGCTAGGGCAGATCCTGCTTAGCTAAGGGGACAAGTCATGCTTGCTACCACAAGACCAGCTCTCCTCTCAGACCAGCTCTCCTCTTACTGTAATTGGTGGAGTAGCCTTCATATAACCTTCAATAGATGCTGAAATATGTGCTGTCAGTTTGTGGGCTGAGTGTGTCAAGTGACTGCTTCAAAATTGTCCACAGAAAAATCATTCAAGCGTCAATTAGGAGTCATTTAGAGCCCTGACCCATCTCTGATATCACTGCTGCAGTGTAAGCACGACCATTAATTGCATCTTTGGAGAGCTGTCCAGCTGTGATCCATCTGCCCTTGAAGCCCCCTTCCCCCTTTTGAATACACTAGTTGCAATACAATTTTTACAACATCAGCAGGTGATGTCCATAGTTCTTTGGATCCTTCCTGCACAAGTGGACTCTGGAGGTCCCATCCCCTTTCCATCCCTCCCAAATCACTTGCATGAAAACATGCTTCCTGTAAGAGCTTTTTCTGAGTGTTGGAGCAGCCCTTTACAGACAGGGTTTCTACCCCAAATCTCCTTTGGGTGTATGCGTTCACACAAACTTACCCCAAAGTCCCTTCAAGATCCTTGGACCTACTTCACACACAACTCAGGCTCTGTCTTGCGAATTCTAGCTTATCTTGAGTTATTTCTGGGTTTTTAAAATGCTGGTTTTAAGCTACTTTTTCTGAAAACACAGACATTTATGGAAATTTATGCAATTATGGAAAGGCATTTAGGGAAAGGCACTTACTAGAATCATTAGCACGATAAGAGAGATACTCTCTTTAGAAATGCAGATGTACCTCTTTAGTAAGCTCTCCTCCCCACCTCCATTGGCTAGAAGGAAAACATGGAGGCATGGCATGTGAACTTGCAACAAAACAAAACCCAAAAGCGGAGGGGAGGAGCTGCTTCCCTCAATGCTGCGAGTGTGATTCGAAGTGGCTTCACTCAACATTTACCCCACACATGAAGCCATGTGTGAATAACTCCCAGGACTGATCACTGCTGTTGCCCAGCACAGGAGGATGACACAAGACTCTTAGAAGTGCTTTGCTGGATTGGATCAAAGTGCCACAGTCCATCTAGTCCAGCATTCTGTTTCCAACCGTGGCCAGTCAAATAATCAAATAAGTCCCCATAAGCACCACATGATAACCATAGCTACTCCCTATTATTTTTTTAGTCACATCTGTTAATCAGAGGTACACAGGGGCTCTTCACATGATCAATCTAATGTCAGATGAAAAGCAAAATTCTGGTTGTGTGCTCGCTCCTGTAGGGCATGTCATGTAAACTAAGAAAATTTCCTTGATCTCCAGTTGACAGTGGGCCAAAGTGACATGAAGTTGAGAGCTGTAATCTAGATTTGAACTCAGCTTGTCAATGAGTTGACATGTCACTTCTTATCGGTTTGGCGCATTGCCAGCCGGAGATCGGGGAAATTTTCTGGGTTCACATGACATTGTGGGAGTGCATGCACTCTGTTTAGCTATTATGGCTGCAAAACTCCATCTTCTTCTAAATTGATTTTGTTTACAATGTTATTTTGATTTTATTTGGCTCCTTTTATTCCTCAAACCAATATGTGTTTTGTTTTTTTTTAAATTGTGATCCCCCTAGGGACAGGAGTACAGTATTAACTTTTAGGGGGAAAGTGCTATAAGTCACTCTGAGCTCATGGATTATAGTGGGATATACAATAAGCTGTTGATAGACTTATTGTCCATTCATTTCCTGGTTTCTAGGGTGAGAGCAATAGCTGCATATTTTTAATTTCATGTACTGTCACTGCATTAGGATCATTTGTCCCCTCCTTTTCACGGGCTCAAAGAGTAATTAATAGAAAAACAAGTACCCAGAAGCAATGAAATTCAGTCTGTTATAAAAAAGATTTTAAGCCAAGATCATATCCATTGCCACACGTAAGAAGTCTTTGATACTGTCCATGTAATTCCCTTCCATGTAATTACATACCTGACTTGAGTCCATGATTTAAAAGGATCAAACTACAGTCTTTGGCTAGACTGTTAATAAGGGTTTTGTTGTTGTCTAGATCAGACTGAGTTAATAAAGTTACTGGCTTGAAGACTGAATAGTTCAGTAAATTCCATTGGTGCTTTGGGTGGCGGGGGTACAAATGATATTGATACAAGCTTTGAATTTCAACAGTGCACTTTTATGCGTATTTACTCGGAAGTAAATAATAGGGATGTTCACGGTCCGGAGAAGTCCGGACCGGCACCGAAGGGGGGCCTTGTTTTTAGGGCGGGGAGGGCTTGCTTAGCCCTCCCGCCTCCTTGCCCCCGCCAGCGCCCGTATTGTACTGTATAGGGGCGCTGGAAACCAGCCGCCCCCCCCGCCGCCGCCGCGAAATAACCTCTAAAACCATCCAGCCCTCCCTCCCTCCCAGCTAGCTGCCCGCCCACCCACCCACCCACTCACCCAGTCGCTCACCCGGTCGCTGGATAAAAAGCGAGAGGAGCTCCGGCACAGAACTCCTCTCGCTTGGAAGGCCTCCAGCAGAATGGTGGCTTGCGCGTGCGCGCATGCGCGCACCGCAAACCACGCCGTTCTCCGGAGGCCCGGTCTACCCGGCAGGAAAGGGCCGGGTAGACCGGGCCTCCGATCGCTGGGTAGACCAGGCCTCCGATCGCCGGAGGCCCGGTCTACCCAGCGATCGGAGGCCCGGTCTACCCGGCCCTTTCCCGCCGGGTAGACCGGGCCTCCGGAGAACGGCGTGGTTTGCGGCGTGTGCATGCGCGCGCGCGCAAGCCACCATTCTGCTGGAGGCCTTCCAAGCGAGAGGAGCTCTGTGCCGGAGCTCCTCTCGCTTTTTATCCAGCGACCGGGTGAGCGACTGGGTGAGTGGGTGGGTGGGTGGGCGGGCAGCTAGCTGGGAGGGAGGGAGGGCTGGATGGTTTTAGAGGTTATTTCGCCGCGGCGGCGGCGGCGGGGGGGCGGCTGGTTTCCAGCGCCCCTATACAGTACAATACGGGCGCTGGCGGGGGCAAGGAGGCGGGAGGGCTAAGCAAGCCCTCCCCGCCCTTAAAGACATACCCCCCACCCGGACCCGGACCAGGCAGGGCCGGACCGGTCCGGCAGTTCGGCCATTCTTTGGAATGGCTGCCGGACCGGTTCGGACACACCACTAGTAAATAATGTAGAGTTAAATGGGACAACCTTCTTAGTAATGTGTTTAGAACAGCCTAAGGAAGATAGTTAAGCACACCTTTATCTCAAATGTGGACGTGCACATATTATTCCCTTAATCGAGAAGCTAGCAGGAGTTTACATAAGCCTGGTTCTGGTTTTTATTAAGCCAAGTGGCCGTGGTGGGTTAGTCTGGCGAGATGTGTCTGGGAGAGCGAAAAAGTGGGTCTGGAGTGGGGGCGGCAAGATCACGGGTAGCGGGCAGAGGGAGGTATGGCGGTGGGAGTTGGGCAGGCCGTTACAGGGGAAATCGGTCCAGGCAATTGAGGCCTGTTCCTTTTTCCGGCCCTTCTCCCAACCCTCTGACCCTAGGGAGCTCTGAGAACACTCCTTCGAGGATTAGGGTGCTGCTGCTGAATGCCAGGTCAGTTAACGCAAAAACATCTCTCATCCACGATTTGATTGTGGATGAGCATGCTGACCTGGTATGTGTGACGGAGACCTGGTTGGATGCACTGGGCGGGGTCGGTCTCTCTCAGCTTTGTCCTCCAGGTTTCCAGATCGTGCAGCAGCCCTGCCTCGAGGGCTGGGGAGGAGGCGTTGCAGTCATCTTTCGTGAGACTCTCCCCGTTTCCAGGTGCCCGGTCAGGCAATCTCAGAATTTCGAGTGTTTGTCCTTGAGGGTGGGCCTCCGAGATAGGCTGGGGATTCTGCTGGTGTACCGACCACCCCGCTGCACTTCAGTCTCCCTACCTGAGCTGGCAGGGGTGATCTCGGAGGTGGCCTTGGGTTCCCCCAGGCTTATTGTTTTGGGGGATTTCAATGTCCACGCTGAGGCCCCCCTAGTGGGTGCGGCTCAGGATTTCATGGCCTCCATGGCAACCATTGGCCTGTCTCAATTGGTATCGGGCCCTACCCATGTGGCGGGACACACTCAGGATCTGGTTTTTGCCGACCGGGAAATAAATGATCTGGAGGTGGGGGAATTTGAGATCACTCCCTTGTCATGGACAGATCATCACCTGGTGGGGTTTAGTTTGACTGCTCCGTCTGCCCTCTGCAGGGGTGGTGGGCCAATTAAGATGGCCCGCCTCTGGAGGCTTATGGATCCGCTCGGATTTCAGACGGCCCTCGGGGAGTTTCCAGTGTCCAGAGCTGGTGACCCTGTTGAGGCCTTGGTTGATCTCTGGAATGGAGAGATGACCCGGGCTGTTGACAGGGTTGCTCCTAAACGCCCTCTCTGGCTTGGTGGAGCCCGTTCGGCTCCTTGGTTTTCCTCAGAGCTTAGGGCGATGAAGCAACTCGGGCGACGGCTGGAGCGACGCTGGAGGAAGAATCGTCATGAATCCAACCGAACACGGGCTAGAGCCCATTTTAGGGATTATGCCGTGGCGGTGGGGGCGGCAAAGAAATGCTTTTTCTCCGCCTCCATTGCGTCTGCTCAGTGCAGACAAACAGAGCTGTTTCGTGTGGTGAAAACTTTGCTCCACACGTCCCCCCAGACAATGGGGGAGGAGTCATCTACAGCTCTTTGTGATCGGTTTGCCTGTCGCTTTGCAGATAAAGTCGCTTGCATCCGTGCTGACCTGGACTCCAGAGTTTTGGCAGTTCCGGCAGACGTGCCTTTGGTACCATCTGGTCCCATTGTGTTGGATTCTTTTCAGTTGGTGCAGCCTGAGGATGTGGACAAGATCCTGGGCAGTGTGCGGGCGACTTCGTGCGCTCTTGACCCTTGCCCTTCATGGCTAATAAAAGCTGCCAGGGAGGGGACAGGCAGATGGTTGGAGGTGATCGTTAATGCTTCATTAAGGGAGGGCAGGATGACATCGTGCCTCAAGGAGGCGGTGGTAAGACCACTATTTAAAAAGCCCTCCCTTGATCCCTCCAACCTAGACAACTATAGACCTGTGTCTAACCTTCCCTTTTTGGTCAAGGTGATGGAGCGTGTGGTGGCGTCCTAGCTGCAGAGGGTCTTGGATGATACGGATTATCTGGACCCTTTTCAATCGGGCTTCCGCCCCGGGTATGGGACTGAGACTGCCTTGGTCGCTCTAGTGGATGACCTACGCCGGGAACTAGACAGGGGGAGTGCGTCCCTGTTGGTTATGCTGGACCTCTCGGCGGTGTTCGATACCATCGACCATGGTATCCTTCTGGGCCGCCTCTCGTGTATGGGAATCGGAGGCACAGCGTTGCGGTGGTTCCGGTCCTTTCTTGAGGGAAGGGTCCAGAAGGTGGTGCTGGGGGACTACTGCTCGGCCCCGTGGCCGTTGGCCTGTGGGGTCCCGCAGGGATCGGTCTTGTCCCCCATGCTGTTTAACATCTACATGAAGCCGCTGGGAGAGGTCATCCGGGGACTTGGACTGAGTTGTCAGCAATATGCGGATGACACTCAGCTCTATCTCTCCTTGTCATCTGATCCTAGGGAGGCGGTGGATGTCCTGAATCGGGGGCTGGAGGCCGTGATGGGGTGGATGTGGGCTAACAAACTGAAATTGAATCCGGATAAGACGGAGGTACTGTTGGTCAGTAGGAGAGCCAATCGGGATGAGGAGTTTTTACCGGTTCTGGATGGGGTTGCACTCCCCTTGAAGGAGCAAGTACGCAGCTTGGGGGTACTACTGGACCTGGCTCTGCTTTTGGAGGCTCAGGTGGAGGCGGTGGCCAGGGGTGCCTTTGCACGGCTTCGGCTGGTGCGCCAGCTGCATCCCTTTCTCGAGAAGGCAGATCTGGCCACGGTTACCCACGCCTTAGTCACGTCGCGGCTGGATTACTGTAACGCGCTCTACGTGGGGCTGCCCTTGAAGAATATCCGGAAACTGCAGCTAGTGCAAAACGCGGCAGCGAGGGTGTTATCTGGAGCTGCCCATTGGGAACATATCACCCCCATTTTGAAAGAGCTGCACTGGCTGCCGGATCGTTTCCGGGTCCAATTCAAGGTGCTGGTTTTGACCTTTAAAGCCCTTAACGGTTTGGGCCCGGGGTATTTGAGGGACCGCCTGCTCCCAAGGGTTGCTGCCCGCTTGACTAGGACATCTGGGGGGGCCCTGCTCCGGGTGCCGACAATGAGAGAGGCCCAGCTTTCGTGCACTCGGGACAGGGCCTTCTCTGTTGCTGCCCCTAGACTCTGGAATGCTCTCCCGGTGGCCATTCGTTCCTCAGACTCCATCACGGCTTTTAGAAAGCTTTTAAAGACTTGGCTTTTTACCCAGGCTTTTACATGATCGTTTTTACTGCGGCTTCTCTGTGTTTTTATCTATCTGTTGTTGTGTTTTTATGCTTGTTTATATGTTTTTAGCTTGATGTTTTTATTGCTTGATGTTTTTACTGCTTTTTTTGTATGTTTTAATTTTTGTAAACTGCCTTGGGGTTTTCTTTTAACGAAAGGCGGTATAGAAATGTAAAAATAAATAAATAAAAATAAAATAAATAAATTATGTGTACTTATCCAGACTTTTCTAATTGATGATATTAGCAAATGCATGACCTTCATGGTGAGAGCTAGTGGGACTGCATTAGTGCCATCATCAAGTCTTGGTGTATGGATGGGTGATAAACATGGGGACAGAACAGGCTCATGTCCACGAATGAACCCTCCTATTTATCTCCCCATTCTGCTGGCTGAACTTATTCCCAGGTGCTGCTTTTGTATCTTGCTGCAGCTGTTTTCCATGTTGGTTCTTTCTGAGTTCTCCTTCATTGTTGTTGTTTTAATTTTTAGCCTGATCTTTTTATTCAAAAGTGGTCCAATAATAAGCCATTTGATTTCAATGGCTGGCATGATGCACAGCTATACAGTGACAGAAGGAGGACGGCTGGTCTGCACAGGGAGCCTTCCGCACCCCTGTGCTGAAAGGCTTCTTGCACAGAAGATCAAGTGTGGAGGGTTGGGTGGCTCTCAGCAACAGATTTATGCAAGTGGAAAGGGCTTTTGCCAAGAAGCAAAAATTGCTTCCCTCCCCCATTGCACCTGCTCCACAACTCAAGAAGCCTTCAGCTCAGGGATGCTGAAAGCCTCCTGTGGACCCACAGCCTTCTTTCATTGCCCTGTGGCTGTGAAACATATGAGCCAGTGACCAGTCAATGATCTTTAGTCTGCTTCTGGTTCATCTCCAGCAGAGCAGCTCAAGATTTCAGGGCATCCTTGGAAAACTAGCCTCCACAGACCCCCTCTATTGGAAGGTCCCCGCGAGAGTTCCTGTGCCGCCGCCACAAAGGCTACAGCACAGAGGTGGTCTCAGGGATCAGCAGTGGGGTCTGAGTCCTTGAAAGCTGTTCAACTGTGCTGACCCATGACGCTGGCCCAGATCTGCAGGGAGACCCTGAGCTAGATCATAAACTTCATTAACTTTCTGGGTGATAGTTACAGGGCCAACCCAAGATATTTTGATACCTGGTGCAGAAAAACCGAATGGCCATCCTCTTATAGAACTGTTGCTGATTTCAGTGAGTACTTCTGCAGGGGAACTTCCCAGTGAATTGGGCTCCATGGGTAAGATTTGTCTGTCTATCATTCTGCTGCCCTTAGTAGCACCTCCAATGTGCTGGCCTATCTTACCTCCTGATAGTTAATTGAGAACAATACTAACAACATATAATAACAATAGTCTGTGAGCATTTATTTATTTATTTATTTATTTATTTATTAAAAAATTTAATATACCGCCCAATGCACAGACTCAGGGTGGTGTACAAAGCAAGAACAGCATCCGAGATTTTTTTTTTTTTTTAAAGATTTTAAAGGGCCAATGCCTGGAGGAAAAGAAATATCTTCAATAAGGTCAAAGGCTGAAAGGGAGGAGGCAGACCGAATCTGGGGGGGAAAGAGAATTCCAAAGTGAAGGGGTGGCAACAGAGAAAGCCCTTCCAAGGGCTCTAGTATTATGGACCTCTCTGAGACCAGGGACCAAAAGAAGGGCAACCTGAGAAGATCTCACAGGACAGGACAGGACAGGACTGGCCGGGAGAGGCAGTCCTGAAGGTAAGCAGGCGCTAAGCCCTGAAGGGTTTTAAAGGTAAGAACCAGCAGTATGAATTGGACCTGGAAGCAAATAGGTAACCACTGCAGTGACCGCAGAAGAGGTGTCACACTATCATATCTTCTAGCGCCCATATGCAGGTGGGCCGCCACATTCTGGACCAACTGAAGCTTCCAGTTTGTCTTCAAAGGCAACCCCAGGTAGAGCGCATTACAGTAATCCAAACAAGAGATGACAAGGGCATGAGTTACCATTGCCAGAGCCAGCCGGTTGAGATAGGGCTGCAACTGGTGGACCAGCCGAAGCTTGGCAAAGGCACCTCTGGCCACAGCTTCCACTTGCTACTCGAGCAGGAGCCGTGAGTCCAAGAGGACCCCAAGCTGTGGACCACCTCCTTCAGGGGAAGCGCAACCCCGTCCAGGGAGAGACTCAGACTCTGCAATTGGCCAGATCGAGAAGTAAGCAAAAGCAACTCAGTCTTGGAGGGATTAAGTCAGAGCTTGTTTTGACCCATCCAGATCCTGACAGCCTTCAGACACTGGACAAGCACAGAAACGGCATCTCCGGAATGTCCTGGGGTGACAATATACAGCTGAGTATCATCGGCATATTGATGGAATCTTACCCCAAAGCGAAGGATGACCTGCCCCAGCGGTTTCATGTACATGTTAAAAAGAATGGGAGTGACAATTAGTGCCACTTGTGAGGCACACCACAAAGGAGTGGTCACAGGGCAGAGCACTTGCCACGAATACACACCGACTGAAAGTGCCTACTAAGGAAAGAACAGAACCACTGCAAAACAGTGTCCCCAATACCCAACCCACGCAGGCGCTCCAGAAGGATACCATGGCCGATGGTATCGAAAGCCACTGAGAGATCTAAAAGGACCAACAGAGGGGCGCTACCCTCATCAAGGTAACGATACAAGTCATCAACCAGAGTGATCAATGCCATTTCCATGCCATGCCATGGCCTTAAACCTGACTGACAAGGATCTAGAAAATCAGCTTCATCCAGAACTCTCTCAAGCTGGGTACATACAACCTTCTCCAAAACCTTTGCAAGAAATGGGAGGTTGGAGATTGGTCTATAGTTATTAAGGACCTCAGGATCAAGAGAAGTGTTCTTCAAATGAGGGTGTACCACAGCCTCTTTTAAGACTGCTGGCACAGCCCCCTCATTCCTTCTGCAGCAACAATATCTCTGATAAGAAGCAATATGTTATAACTCATACAATATCCTCTTGGTACCCTCTGTTTTAACAAACAAATGGGATCCATCAATTTCTGAAAGGCTCCCTAGTTGTCTGAATTTCTCCCCATTAAATCTCAAGAGACTCCTTCAATTTTCTCTAATTAAATTGTCATCTTAATAAAATCTTGGCTAGGCACCAAGTATGGGAATGCCTGGAAATTAATCTTTTTGAAGGATTATGTTAGATTTAAGTAGTGTTGTTGGATTAAAAAGTTCAGCATACCTTCCAAAAACCTAGAAACCTCTCTGGTTTATGAGAGAGTGCTCTTAAAATTGTTGTAGAAGCACATAATTTCAGGATTATTTTGAAAAGTCATAAAGAGCACAGCAGATTAAAGACTTTTGTTGTTGTTGGAAGCCATGTGTGGTACAAGTAATAGTTATGGCTCAATTTTTATTCAGCTGAAATAAGAACATAAGAACAGCCCTGCTGGATCAGGCCCAAGGTCCATCTAGTCCAGCACCCGTTTCGCATAGTGGCCCACCAGATGCCTCTGGAAGCCACAGGCAGGAGTTGAGGGCATGCCCTCTCTCCTGCTGTTACTCCCCCGCAACTGATACCTAGAGGCACCCCGCCCCTGATGCAAATGCCTCAGTATTGGTCTGTTTAGCTGTGATAATGAGACATTGGTAGGGTTGCCACTTTCTTTCTGACAGAGGCTTTGCCTTTAACAATTTGAGAGATGGGCAGAAATGCAACAGCTGAAGCTTTATGCCTTCTTGCAAGGAAAGATGGCTCTGTTGAATTTTGATGTCTCCTGTAGCTGCTCAAAGACTCACAGCCGCTATTAGGAAAAAAGCTGGCAACTCCAGATTAACAAGCTGGGTGTTCCCTGCCATTTTTCTGGAACTCCTTTCCAATCAAGCAGGCCTTCCACTTACTTACTGTGCCATTTTGTCTGCTTTTTCTGGGTTGACTGGGCCCATCACCATGTTAGAGAGCTCAGAAGGGGAGATTCCTTTATCTGCCCCAGCTACAGTGGAGCAGAAATGCACAGGTGAGGGAGCACTGCTGATCGATATTGTCTGGAGACATGATGGAGCTAGAGTTCAAATTAGTTTGTTTAGGAAATCCATCCGGGGGATAGATAAGACCTATCATGCCTCATGGCTAGCTAGAGAGCGCAAATCGTTCAAATAAATATGACAAACAAGAAACGCGAGTGGGGGGCTGGGAGGAATGGGCCAAATTTAGGTTGCCAAGAAGTGAAATCAGCTTCTTAGGCATCGGTTTTGAAACTGCTATCTCTTGGTCACTCAGTGGATCTGCATGAAGTATGGAGAGGTGATGGTGGAGCTTTTCACCTATTTGGTCTATGCCAAATTTTCAGGCATAAAATTGTTTAAATTTTATGACAGGTAGAATGTTCAAAGCTGGTTATGGTGGAATTCAAGTTTTACACCATCCTTTAACAAGACAAACAATACTGTCTTTGGGAGGAGAGCTGGTCTTGTGGTAGCAAGCATGACTTGTCCCCTTAGCTAAGCAGGGTCTGCCCTGGTTGCATATGAAAGGGATATTTGAAGTGTGTGAGCACTGTAAGATATTCCCCTCAGGGAATGGAGCCTCTCTGGGAAGAGCAGAAGGTTCCAAGTTCCCTCCTTGGGTTCTCCAAGATAGGGCTGAGAAAGATTCCTGCCTGCAACCTTGGAAAAGCCACTGCCAGTCTGTGTAGACAATACTGAGCTAGATGGAACTATGGTCTGACTCAGTATATGGCAGCTTCCTATGTTCCTACTGTGCCTGTATGATATGCCAAAACCTCTTGCTTGGGCCAAACACTTTATGGCCCTAATTTAACAGGAAAAATAAATGAATAAATATATGCTGAGCTGAGGGGGGAAATTGAACATATATATATGCTGGGCTGAGGGGGGAAATTGAACAAGGCCTATGTGTCTGGAGCTCTGATTAGGAGCTCTGTCATATTGCCAATTGAGTGTGGAAAGCGTGGGGTTCAGTGTGTGTGGATTCAGTCCTCCCAACATTCTTCCCTGTGTCTCTTCTTGAGCAAAGACAGATCTAGTGTTATAGCACAACCTCTCACTGGTGCTCTGTGTTTGCAGCCCTGGCCTCTCAATCAAGTTTTACAGCCCCAAGAAACACAGCCACAGTCCCGCAAGTACATGTGTTTCCTCCTGTTGAAGCAGAGTGCTAAAATTTACCATTGATAATGGATTCTGCAAAATCTTCAGAGTTAATTAAAATATCTGGTTAAGATAACCATGTCCCTTTTTGGTTTCGTTTGGATGTGCTGACTATGATTACCTTGATCCCAGAAAAGACCCACTGTTACATTTTGAACTTCTATTAAAGCAATAATATGTTTCTGGTTCTCTCCCAGTTGGCAAGGCCTTCAGGCAACGGAACTTTATACCCACATTGTTTTTGTTAAACATATGGTGTTTAGAAGTCCTGTTAATTATCCCTGAGCTGTTAAAAGGTCCAACCCTTTAAAGACAAAGCGGTTAGTGAATTGCCTGGGGACCTGCCTTCCTTCCCAAAAAGCATTTCCAGCTCAACACTCTTCATTGCTTGGATCTCTTCAGAACATAGGGGTGGGTGGCTCTTTCCGCTATGACTTGCTCTGCTTTGATCTTCTGTGGGATCTGGAGTGCAGGAACAAAAGGTAGTTGGGCTGTAATAAATGTAAATATGTTTCTAGCTCTCTGAAACTCAAATAGGATGCTGCCCTTTTGCTACACTCTATAGGGGTTTCATCCAAAGTGTTTACATGTTCAGAAAGTTTTAAAAAGAGATGGAGCTTGGTACAGAACACACACACACCAATCAGTTGTATGTGAGCACATATGACGAAACTGATTATTACATGGCATAAATATGGAGTGTGTGGTTGTGCACATTATAGGATACCCCAAGTACTGATCAGCATTCCACATTATACACTATATACACTGTCTATAATCAGCTCTATAGACTTACGGAATTATGCCACACAGACAAGACCACATTTTAATACTCTGTGGACTGATTTGGATGATACTTTGATTGGCCCAACTGAACGACTATGAGGAGGGTGTGAGGTGGCACATCACCTACGTAATAATGCAGGTGGGAGCATTTCAGAGAAACACCCACTATGTACTTAGGCAATGGTGCACCAAGTGGGGGGATGTGTACATCTATGCTCCTCCCATCACATGTTGAATTGGTCTGGTCAGCAGGTCAGTATGTTGTCCAAACTGGTCCAGTGTCAAATGAAATTCCTTTAATCATAGTTCCTTGTAACATACAATCAACAGAATAGATTTACAATCGATGGAATAGTAAGAGGTCCTCTGTATGTTGCTGTACTCACATGGGACCACTACGAAGTAGTGAAAGGATCTCCAGGGTGTCAGAATTACATGTAGGGGACAATGTGATCCAAATGACTATGGCAAAAGATGATGTGATTCAAAAGATAAGGGCAAAAGATGGCAAAAATTCTGAATCAGAAACAGAAGCTGGCTAGGGTGAAAAGCTTTTTGTTCTTTTTTTTTAACTTTTTCCCATTTATGGGCTTTTTGGTGCTTTCATGAAGCTGATTAATAACTGGTTTATCCTGTTTTTATTGTTTTTATGTTGCTCTGAGTGCCAGTTGGCAGAGAATATGTCCTTAGACTGCTGAAAATAAAATAAATGGTGTCAAACTAGGGCAGGTGTCAAATGAAGATATTCACCAGTGAAGTGAAGCATCCCTACAGTCACGGATGATGGCTTCTTCCTTTGCTCAACAGCTCTTGCAGCAGTAGAAGCCCCTGGTCATTGTTTTGGTTGGAACTGATCTATTCAGAGTGGGGCAAGAGAGCGAGGCTTGGGCTCAAATCTGCCTCTGGCTGATATTGCACAGCTCCCCACACCCCATCCCACTTCATATCGAATGTCCCCTACCACTCAGGAGATGCTCTGTAGAGGTGCAATTGGGAGAAAGAGGTGGGGAGTTCCACAGGCTGCTCACAATTGTCTGGATACAATCCTTTATCTTTAATATCTTTTGATGGTATGGAGACATGATAGTTGAACCCTTTGTGTTTTAATCTGTATGTGAACATCTGCATGTGCGCATGTAACCAATCCTTTTGACTTTTGTATACTCATGCATCATCATCATACTTTATTTACGGTCTTTGACCAAAAAAGCTCAAACATCAAGCATGATATACTAATTTAAAAGAGTGGGGGAGGGGGAGGGGTATAAGAGGAGCACCTTAAATCAGTGTTTTGTCTCTGTTGTGTTTATCAGAGCCTGGACATTACAATACTTTGTG
Source organism: Hemicordylus capensis (assembly GCF_027244095.1). Taxonomy (NCBI): domain Eukaryota; kingdom Metazoa; phylum Chordata; class Lepidosauria; order Squamata; family Cordylidae; genus Hemicordylus; species Hemicordylus capensis. Next base: position 118,170,482 of record NC_069658.1, on the reverse strand, counting down.
GACTTTTAAAAAACAAATACATATTTTATCCAACAAATATCTCAGAATTATTACATCAAATGGCTTCCATGCATGTTATATTCCCTGTGTGACTAAATTTCCCTCCTCCATAACCCCTTTCCTCCTGCTTCTAATTTCTCTCATCTGTTTCCATAATTCTCCCTCTTTCTATCATGGATATGCTACTGAATCCTGATCCAGTTCCACAACTCAACAGTTTTCATGAAATACCTCCAGATCTGGTGACTGAATGCTTCCATGTTGTTATGCCTTCTAAGCATGGTCTGCTCATATGATGCCAAAGTCACTAATAGACCAAAATGTGGCTAAGTATTACTTTTTCGTGACTGGATCCCAATCATTAGCATCTTTGGGTCCTTCCAGATGCCAGTAAGTGACTGGTCCGATCCCAGCAAAGCATCCCTCCAGTGGCTGTTGCTGGTGTCTATCTTATGTTTCTTTTTTAGATTGTGGACCCTTTGGGGACCAGGAGCCATTTTATTTTATTTTATTTTATTTTATTTATTGATATCTATGTAAACTACTTTGGGAACTTTGTTGAACAGTGGTATATAAATATCTGTTGGATTCATATGTGTATTTGCATGTGACTTGAGAAGTTTGTGCACAAGTTCCAAGTGTGGGTTTTCTCACCTTCCACATATTCCCATATGCTTCCATGTCCCTTCTCCCAGTGCAAATTCACGCTCTGTTCAGATGCTGAGCAGGGTCCTCATTTCGATTTTTACACCACCAGCTGCCAGCCAGCTCTTGCCTTTCCAGAGAACCAACAAATTACTACTTTTCTGGCAGGGGGAAAGGGCTGGTTCTTCTTGGAAAGCAAGAGCTGGCTGGTAGGGGCATTGCAAAAATTGAGTGAGGACCCTGCTCAGCATCTGAACAGTGTGCAAATTTGCACTGGGAAAGAAGATGGAAGCATGTGGGAGGAAGTGGAGGATGAGTAAGCCTGCACTCAGAACTTGTGCACCAGTTTTTCACATTGTACAGCTATCTGGGAAGATCCAAAGCTACTGATTATTAGGTTTCAGTAATGGAAAAGCACTACCACAGGATCAAAAACTCTGATAATTGGGACTGCATTACATGACATTTCAGTTCTTAGAAGGATGGATAGATAGATAGATAGATAGATAGATAGATAGATAGATAGATAGATAGATAGATAGATACTTTCAGTGGACACTTCCAGATGCAGTGCAGAAGCTTGGCTGAATGCCATCATTCCCAGGTTGTTTTTTTGTCTGAATGTGCCTCTGAAATTCAACCAAGGTTCAGATTGGTCCAACAAACCAATCTTTGCAACCAAAGTTTGCATTTGGCTTGTTTGTTTTAACCATGCTTCATTTTTGTCATCATGTTGCATCTAAACCAGCCCTGGTAGTTTACTCTTGGCTTGTTGCAAGAACTCCGCCTCTACCCACAGAGCACAGAGCACAGAGCAGTGCAGCAAAGAAGCAGCCAAGTACTGCCTCTCTGGGGTTTCTCCTCTGGATGCGTTAGGGGAAGACAACCTAGTGATTATTGACATCACTACAACCATAAGCAGTCCACAACAGCAACTCTCCTATACCATTGTATGTTGGGTGCAGACATTGACCAGGAGTTTCAGGAGGTGGGGGAATGGCAGGGTGACTTCAGGAGCCAAAAGCAAACCACTAGCGGCTTTCTGTGCTGGAGTGCCGTGGGCCGGTATCCTCCTTTCCTTCTAACCTGCTGCGAAGCAAAGGTATGAGAAGTGCAAGCGTCAACACCCCTCATCCTAACTTCTGAGAGCAGCCAAGGAGGATGGGCAAAATGAGTTGAAGCGGCTCGTGTCACTTTTCCACGCCCATGCCAAGTTGGTGACCCAATGGTAAGGGAGGGAGTGGCAAGACAAATTATTGCCAGGTCCACTTGGAACGCAGGGATTGTGTCTGGCAGGACTGGGATAGGGGAGAGACCAAAAACCAACCACTTCCAGCCAAAACAAACCACCCTATTGTCTGTGGAGTGGATCTCTGCTTGTTCTTAGAAGCTCGGTTAAAATAAAACTTGGCTTCGCATGTTGCATCTGACAGGGCCCAGTGTTTTTCTGGGGAAATGAATCAGCTGGCTGGCATCAGATAATACGCTGTTAGCAGGCTTGTTATCAAAAGCCTCTTCCTCTGCTCCCCAGAGAATAAAAGCATGCCTTTCTGTCTTCCTAATGGAGGTACATGCTTGTTAAAACTCACTTAGGTCACAGTTACATGCTTTTTCTTTTCTCAGAAAACACGGCAGTCATGGACCATGAATTCAGAGGTCAATTGTTTTGTCGCTGAAGCTGAAAATAACTTCCCCAAGGCAAGGTATCTGAAACAAAGCCTTTAAGGTGTTTTTGGGTCTTTGTAACATAAGGCCTCAGAAAGGAATGTTTTTGATACTTATCAAGGAAGAACCATCCACCATGTGCTGATTTATTGCTGTGTTGCTTCCCTTGGAAAGCTTCATTGTTACTTGTGAATCCTGAGGGTCTTTATCTGCCCTGATGATCCTTATCTGCCAAACAAAGAGGGATGAAAACTTTTCAGACAAACCATATTAAAACAATAGTTCCTGGAACCTTCTTTTCCAGCCACAGTGATTCAAATTTACTTAATTACTACATGAAAGATATGCAAAAACAATAATGATTTCAAACATTAGGCTCTTTTGATCAACAGACATTCCAGAGCACAGATAGATTGAAAGCTGCCTGGCTAAGAATACTTCTTGAACTAAAGTTAAGCAACAGCAGGAGGATCAAATCAGCCGTTGAAGGAGCCAAACACCGCCAGCCCACCCCCTGCTGAATCTGATGTCAGACGCAGGGAGCGTTAAGCCATGCCCCCCACATCTGACATCAGATGTGGGGAGGGGCGTAGCTAAGGGAGAGGGGGCCCATGTTCACCACTCTCCCTGGAGGCCCCTCCCAGTGAGGGAGATAATGAAGAAAATAGGGAGCGGTGGAGCTGCGGGCCCCTCAGGAGCTTGGGGGCCTGGGTTCTTTGAACACATTCGCTCAATTATAGCTACACCCCTGAGGGGAGTGGTTTCGCTCCCAAGCGGGGCCTTTTAAAGGCAGGGAAAGCCGCTCTGGCTGGCCAATTATTCTCCCAAACAGGGATTGAAATCAGGCGCGGGATGTGTGTCTGAGGCGCATGGCGCGGCCCCTGATTGGTGGTGGCCCGGGTTCTTTGAATCTGTTCGTGCAATGGTGGCTCCACCCCTGGATCAAAGGTGTTCATGTTTTAGGGGGTTCTGCAATTTAGTCAAGCATTGATTAGGCGAGCCTCTTTTTACTGTGCTGGAGCAACACTTGGGAGACTCCTCTCATACCTACAAACAGTAAAAGTAAAACTGTCACAGGTCCTAATGCACTTTAGGAACAAAGGAACATAGGAAGCTGCCATATACTGAATCAGACCTTTGGTCTATCTAGCTCAGTATTGTCTTAATAGACAGACAGCAGCTTCTCCAAGGTTGCAGGCAGGAATCTCTCTCAGCCCTATCTTGGGGATACCAGGGAAGGAACTTGGAACCTAGATGCTCTTCCCAGAGTGAATCCACCCCCTGAGGGGAATATCTTACAGTGCTCACATTTCTAGTCTCCCTTTCACATGCAGCCAGGGCAGACCCGGCTTAGCTAAGGGGACAAGTCATGCTTGCTACCACAAGACCAGCTCTCTTCCTTTAATTTTCCTTGGGAAACAGCAGCTAAATAGGGACTGTGGTGGGGATGGGGCTTTAGCCCTATTCCCCTGCTGTGCTCCTGATCTGGATCACTCCCCCTGGGCACCAGTTGACACTTGGGGGAGGAAAGAAAGCAGACAGGTTTGGTAGAGGAGGGAGAGAAAGTTGGCATAGTAGTGGCAGCGAGAGGCAGACTGGCTGGCAAAGTTTTAAAGGCAGGGAAAGCTGTGCCCACTGCTTGCTACCCAAAGCAGGCATAATCCACCTTCGCAAGCCAGTCTATCTCTTGCTGCTGCCACTGCTATGCCAGCTCTCCAGTGTAGTGAGCAGTGGTGCAGCCAAAGAGGCCAGTGAGGGGGAGAGGGGCAGCAAGCAGTGCTGGACTTCCAGTCCAGAGGATGGGGCAGTGAGTCAAGTGGCTGAGGGCAGGGCCAGCCAGAGGACAGAGCTGGCCAGGTGCATGGGTGACAGGTAAAAAGAGGTATTTAAGGCAGGTACTTAAGAGAGTGCCTTCTTTGTCATGAACCCTCCTGCCTCTTAATATCATCTGGGGAGATCTGGTTATGGTTGCCACTAACTCGTTTGGTGGCTACTCAGTACTGGCAGGACTGAGAGGAGAGCTGGTCTTGTGGTAGCAAGCATGACTTGTCCCCTTGGCTAAGTAGGGTCTGCCCTAGTTGCATATGAAAGGGAGACTAGAAGTCTGAGCATTGTAAGATATTTCCCTCAGGGGATGGAGCCACTCTGGGAAGAGCAGAAAGTTTCAAGTTTCCTCCCTGGCTTCTCTAAGATAGGGCTGAGAGACATTTCTGCCTACAAGCTTGGAGAAGCTGCTGCCAGTCTGTGAAGACAATATTGAGCTAGATGGACTAATGGCATATGGCAGCTTCCTATATTCCTATGTTTGGGCCTTCTTGGTGGCTGCCCAGGGTTCTGGAATGCACTTCCTGTCAAAATAAGAGCTTCTCTGTCTCAGGCTGCTTTTAAAATTACCCTTAAGACACAACTGTATTAAGGCTCTTGGTTAGTTAAGTTAAAATTGCTTGTTTTATAATGTAAAATATTTTAAGCATTTTATCCTTTTTATATTTGTTACATTTGAAATGTATGTACACTACCTAGGAACACACACATCTGATTGTATATAGATATGTGATAGATAAATAAATAAGCTGCCTCTAATAACTCTTGAAAGTGAAGGACTATACGCTGTCTCTTGTCTCAATGACATAGGAGGACAGACTAGTGAGTCAGAGGGCTAGAGGGTCAAGACATTGGTCATCCCTTCTCAACTGCCCTGACACTATCCCTTGATATGTAGATTGCTTTCCTTAGGGGCTTACTTACTTCCAGCCACTTCCTACTTCCTTCCCTTCTTCTTCCCTTCCTTCTACCTTGCAACATGCAAGCAACTCTCCCGTGCAACATGTGTGCAGAGATGCAGAATCCAGCTAGCTAGCTAGATTAGAGATTCTATCTCCTCACTTTCCTATCCAGAATGGAGTTCTCTAAAAAAAATACCACTTATATTGATTTGAAACTTTGAATTGGCTCCAAGTTACTTTACTCTCAGCATACACGCATGCCTAACTAAATTCCACTGTGTTGTGCCTCTGTGCACGCTGCTAGAATGAAAAAGGGTTTCTCTTACCAGAGAGAATTCCCAACAATAACGAGGCTAGTCCAAACCTATGTTGGTTGGCTGTTTTTTAAAATGTTGGAAATCTTTTAATTGTTATGTATGGAACCCTTTCTCACAAGCAGTGAGGAAGGGCAAGAGAGCTAGTGGGGAGGAAGCCTTAAAAAGCTTACCTCTCCGCAGACGACCGAGGGCTCCCTCTTTGGTGGGTGGATCGCCTGCCCAGACGATTACTGGCTGCTGCTGGTAGATTGGAGGGTCAGGGTGCCGGAATGCATCGACCCCACCCCCCGCCCCCTGGAGCTCCCATAATGCTAGTGCATGGTGCATTATGGGGATCCTCCCCTCCCCTCCCCGAAGCTGGCTGGGAGCCCCTAAGTCTGCCAGCCCTGGCTGCAAGTAGCTACGGCTGGCAGACGGTCACAAAAATGGAGTTGGGAGAGCACTCACTCTACTAACCTCGTTTTCAAGGGTGGTGGATTTGCCACCAAGGCACTGCCGGGATCGGACCTGATCCTAGCAGCACACATGCACAGGCAAAACCGGGCTGGGCTTCCTCAGCCCAGTTTGGCCTGCACATGTGAATAGCGTCATTGTATTATGTTAATGGTTACGTATTATGTTATGCATTAACAGGTGTGTTTTCTTTCTCAATTGACAGAGGGAAAATCTCTGATAGTTATACAGGCTGCTCACATGCGCAGCCAAGAGCGGGTTAAGGCAGCCAAGCCCGCTCTTGCCGCTGTGTGTGAACCCATGGCAGCCAAATGGCTGCCAGTAGCGGCAAACCCACCAAAGAGGCCAGCTCCTTAAATGGGGTTCGGAAGGTGAGTGCTCCTTTAGCCCCATTTTTTACCAGCCCCGGCTGCTTGTAGTGAATTTCGCTGCTCATAGCTAAGTTGGAGTTCAGGAGCATTATGAACAAATGGGGCAGCTGCAGCTGGGAGACTGCGGGGCTCCTGCCCATCTCTGGGGTAATCCCCATAATGCACCGTGCACTTGCATTTTGATCCAGGGCCGAATTCTGGGGGCCAGGGCAATGCATCCAGGCCCCTGACCCTCCATGCTGCCAGAGGAAGCAGCTGCATGTCTGGGTGCATGAGCTCTGTGCCCAGACCCAGAGCGATAATCATCTGCAGGGAGATTAGCTTTTCAAACCCTCCTCCCCACGTGCCCTCAAGCCCTTTCTCACTGATCATAAGAAGGGGCTCCTAGTCTTGCATTTAAACAGGAATTGGGAACACATGCTTCTTCAGCATACCCAATACCTTGATAGGTTGTGTTCATGCTCTGCCTCCAGTTTCTAGTACTGAACTGTGTCAAGAACAGCAACAGTGAGGGGAAAATATTCTGTATCTAAAGCATTTGTTGCAAGTTTATGAGCAGCTTGTGACATACACATGCCTAGGACTGCTGTAAGGGGATGACCCCTCTGCACACATAGGGCCATATCTGTAAGCAGTTTGACATGTTATGCACTGAGTGCAGTTTTATATGTGCTCAATATTTTGTGGCATGTTGTAGAATGCAGATGAGCCCTGAATGTTGGTTTTAGCCTATTAGGTAGTAAATAAAACAGATTTTACTTTATTAAAAATCTGTGATTTTTCTGTATTCCATAGTTCGGGAAGTGTGTCATTGAAATATGGTGTTGTGAAAATTGATGTGGTACATAAAACCACATATAGGTTGCATTCACACATAATGCAGAACCACTGGTCCAGTGGATCCATTTTTCTGCTCCCCTGTCATCATTTGGACAAAACGGAGAGCAGGCTTTCTGCAATCAGGGAGACTGCGTAGAGGAGGGGGAACCAGCTGTGTGGGCTTCCTTTTTGCTTGAAGGACAGCCCACAAAGCCAATCACAGCTGGAGAGAGGGAGAAGCTTCCTCCCTAAACTCCAGTTGGAGCAAATGCAGCCTCCAGTTCTGCATTTGCTCATAACTCTCCCAAACTCCAACCTTGGCTGTGAGCAGCAAAATTCACTACAAGCCAAGAGTTCAAACGGGAGTTTGCAGAGCACAACCTCCAGTTGCTTTCCAAATGGGACTGTAGTTGCACGCATGCGGATGTAACGGTTTGGCAAACTCTGGTCCCTGCAACTCTGGTTCCACATTACGTGCGAATGTGGCCATTGCCTCACTGAAATTCATTGAAGTCTAGGAACCCCTAGAAAGCTACAGCAGCTTAAATACATTTGTGAGGTATAAGCAGAGAAAAGTAAAATAATAATAATAATAATAATAATAATAATAATAATAATAATAATAATAATAAATAATAATTAATATAATATACAACTTTGTTAGGTGCCCCTTAACAAATTGGGCGACTCACAACATAGCATTATGACATCAAGTAAAAACACATAACACATGAAATCATAACACAATTTTTAAAATACCAAATACCAAATACAATTTAAAAACTTTTTAAAAAGAATTATATCTCTGACTAGCAGAAGTTGGATATATGGACATGCTCATATGAACTTTAGCTGGAGATGGGCCTTCGTGTTTATGAAGGCTGGAGGCTTCAGAAACAGTCATGACAAATTTAGTTGAAAGCAGTGGAAAAGGTTAATCTCAACTTGTCTCATTGTTTGCAGAGGGGTTTAATCACAAACACACAATTACCTTTAGTTGAATTGGGAGCAATTAGTAAAACTTCTGTGATAAAAACTGGAAATGATGAGACTATACTGAACCTGCCCAGATGCATTACTTCTCAAAAAGTGCTCTCTCTCTCTCTCTCGCAAATGTACTGTCCTTGACAGCATACACATGTTTCTTGTTAAGCAGACACAGTGCAGATCCCAAGCATGGGAAATGAATGATATAAGAAGGCCACCCATTGCATGGATTTAGATGCAGAATATATGTCAATGCTGATATGTTCTGCAAATTAAACAAAGAAAACACTTTAATGACTCAGACAAGAAAGATTGTTCTAAAATTTATTGCAGTGAAAGGGAACAAGGTTGTTAGGAAATCCAAGGTATTATTTTTACAGTGACAAATAGATATGTACACATTAATAGGTTGGAATTTGGATGTTTATTGGCTAGTATATCTAGCACATTTCAAGTGTTAGTTTGCTGTATGCAGGAAATTGTTGTTGTTTTTTAAACACACAGAAGCATTTTAAATGTGATTCCTTAACTGCAATTTTGAATGATACAATCCAGGATAGATTTTACCATGTGATTTTGCTGAACATATAGTTCTGTTGTTAGTTAATTTCACATGATCACTTTGGGGGACTATTTTCAATCTGTGGGTTTATAACCAACCAATTGGTTGGTTATAAACATTTTTCTAATGTCAACCATCACTCATAAAAGTAATTCAGAGTCCATGGGTATGTACCTATTTCTAAACGTTAATGCTCCCAACTTCCTAATACAGGTAACAGAAAATACTCCCACAAGCCTACTTTTATTTCCAGTCTCTTTGATGTAGCTTTTACAGCCCACTTCAGTACTCAGATGCATTCTTAGACATGTTTACTTGGAAGTAAGTTGCTTTGTGTTAGTGGGGTTTACTACTTTTCTATTGTGTATAGAATTGCACTTTGTTTACACATGCTGTCATTACATAGTTCCTGATCAAAATAAGAACATCTGCTTTGCTCTCATGCTGTTTTCCTTAATGAAACTGTTTCCTTTTGATTCTGTGTGGGAAACTGTGTGTTTTGGTGTAAACGGCAAGCATCTCTAGTCAAGTCAATGGCTTTCTAACAAACCTCAGAGGTAAGATTTATGCCTTCAAAAGGTCTAGTGGCAAATCCTCTGTTTATTTCCAGCAGGGTTAGAATGGGGCCATCCTATATGCTTTCTGTATTCCTCTTCGATTCCATCTCTAGCTTAGGAGCCTTTGATGTAGAAAGAGTGTCTTAGTATTCACATCTTTTCAGCCAAATCTGGCAGTTTAGGTATCACTAATAGTGGGAGATTTGGTACTGAGAATACAATTTAGATTAGCAAGCCACAAGGCCAGTTTGCACATTATGACCATTCCATGGTTAGCATTTTAAATCACACCACAAGGCAGGATAGATTCGTTTATTGCATTTGTTCCACTCTTCCTCCAAAGAGCTCAGACTTGCATATATGTTTCTCGCTGCTCCCTTTCATCCTCACAACAACCCTGTGAGACAGCAGGGGGAGTTGCTATAATTGAACAAGGGGGCCCTAGGGGAGAAGAGGTCTGTCAACTGAGCGACTGCTTCCTCTTCCATGTCCCCATAGACTACTGCAACTGAGTCAAAATATGTCTATATGAAATAATTGTATTGGGGGTCTTTGTAGAAGCCAGAACAGAACAGGCTGGAACGACCCCTTAAAAATCAAACTGGATTCCAAAACAATGTTCCAGTCCATTTTTGGCTCTGGATGGGGTTAATAAAAGTGTAATACTGGAAATATTTGGGATCCATTTTGATTTCAAAGGGGTTGTTCTGGCCATTTCTGGCTTTTTCCCAGAGCCATGCATATTCTTCCCTTGCTATAGGGTTGCCATATTCAAGCTTCCCAAATCCGGGTTGCCTAATTTGCATATTATGCAAATTATGTTGCAACTAATTTGTGTTTGTTTATTTATTTGAAAGATTTGTATACTTTCCCCTCCTTCTCTGCCTTCCCATGTGATCGGATACAGATTAAAATCTGGGCAATACAGGCAACGCATTTGAAATCCATGTAAATTCGGGTGGAATTTAGCAGCTGGGGGGAAGAGCCAAAATCAGGGGGCTACCCTAAATTCTGGGGGACATGGCAACCCTGGACTGCCTCCCCTTCCCTCCCCTTCCTCTGTAGACTCCCTTGCATGTGAGCCTCTTGGGATGGGGAGCTGTCTTCTCATTTGTAGTAAAGAATGATGAACAGCAGGGCTTCTCAAACTTGGGTCCCCAGAATCTCTGAGAATCTCTGGTGTACATGGACGGTAGGGAATAAATAGCTGATGGCGACGGCGATTGGTTTTATATCACCTCACTATTAAGTGTTGTGAGGGAGACTGTCTGCAACACCTGACTCCATTGATTGCTAGTGATATTACCTCTAAGTGGGAAAATGTCTGGACTAAAACTACTGCTGCTTTAACAGTGTAGTCTAGAACTACAGGTGATACAAAACTGGTAGAAAGTTTGGTGTGAGAAGACAGTGGGAAGAGCACACCGTGTGTGTGTGAGAGAGAGAGAGAGAGAGAGAGCGCGCGCGCGAGAGAGAGCCCCAGTGCAGCCAACTAGCAGAAAGAAAAAGGGAAGTTCTGGGGCTCACCGCCAAAAAATAATTGCTCAGTGTAAACACTTGAAGGCATCTTTAGAATGTCCTTATCATAGAGAGCACTGCAGCTTTTGTATTCTGGAAGTTTTCAAGCCAGCAGCTGTCTGGCAGCCAGCTATGGCAGGGAGACTTTTTAATGTGGATGTTTAGCACAAAGGAAAATACAAGCAAGCTGACCAGAAAGACTGGAATTTCAGCTCCCCCACCCCACCTCCTTGGATTTCTCCCCCCACCTCTTTCTACAAGTCTTTTAAAGCAGAGATTATTGGGTCAGTGGCTCTCATTATCCTTCCCAAGCCAGTGTCCTCTTGTGCTGGAGCTACTGAAGGAATCCTGTTACCTGTAAGTACTATTCTCTGTTCCTCCCCTTTTCTGTCTTGCATAAATGGAACGCTATAGAGTTCATCTTTGCAGAATAATGTAATGGCTTGAATGGCAGCTACCATACAGAACTATTTCTTGTGATAGTAAGCAAGAGGCTTTCTTAAGTAATGTTTTCAAGAACATTAGGTTGTTTAGGATGGTGTATAATGCTGACTGATGGGAAACCCCTAAACTGTAACAACCTTATTAAAGAATAAATTTAATCCCATTATATCAGTTATCTTGGTTTGATAAGGCAAGATCCTATTGGCATCCGTTGCCTTGAAGAGTTGCAGTTTAAAAGCAGCAAGATCATCTGCTATGCTATCTCTATCACAACTTCAATTCCTGTGTAGAAGCCCCAGAGCCCCGAAGGAAGTAATACCGATCCTTCAATTCATACCATACATGTGGGCAAGGCTTTTAAATGTCCAACATAGTGACAAAACTGTATCTGATAGTATTTTCATTTAACTGTATTTTAAAGACTGCCAAAAAGGATTAACAGTCTTTTTAGGCACCACAGTATATTTACTGGCAAAATGTTAGCGTGCTGAGTTTTTTAGGAGGATGCCCCAAGAGGGGTGGCAGTGGTGGTGGTGGGAGATAAATGTTAGTCAAAGACGCTATTGGGGAAGAAGATTTTTGTGTGAAGAAAGAGAGATATTTTCTTATCTTCACATTCTTAGTCAGTTCTAGAAGCAGTGGGATGCAGCTCATTAAGCAGAAAGAGAGACATTCGAAATGTACATGGGAATAACAAGAAATTATTTAAGGTGCCAGATCTTAGATTAAAACAAGATTTGGGCTGCAGTCCTGCACACAGACTGCTTAACATCTTATCAATACAACTGAAGCAGCCTAACTGTGCACAGAATTGCCACCATGGATTGTGATGTACTTTGTCAATTTAAAATGGACAATATAATGTGGTACTGATTCCTGCCAGCTACTCTCTTCAGCTCCTTCTTTCTACTATGTCTCACCTGAACATTAAATTCATGGACACCTTTCTAAAATACGTTTTCCTTGATTTTAAAAATGGAAATACAAACAAAATTATGATATTTCCTTGATGTATTACACAGAGCTTAGAATCTAGCAGGGAGATTTGTGACTTGCAGGGGCCATCTCTATTGTATGATCTGGTTCTGAGTCCCAGAATTATTAATCTCTTCTAACTTCTACCTTCAGAAAAAAATAAACCAATTTGGTGTTGATATGGAAAAATATTATGTTTGTATTGAGATTTCTCTGAACAATTTCACATTTCTTTAAAAAGGAAATACATTAACATTTTGGAAAAGGTTGTGGCATAATGGTGTCTTTTGAATTTGCTTTCTACAACCATTTGACCTGGCCTCCTACCTGCAAACTCACTTGCATTCCAAGGAATCACACAGCTGATTACATAACAGAAACCAAAGAGGTGTTTGGTAACGCATTACCATTGATCAAGTCACAGTTCTGAGGGAAGTTTGACTCATAATTGAGCTTGGATTAATGAGGTCCATTACATGCATTTTCTATTTCCCTTAAGCCAGCTCTGTGGTTTATGAGAAAAGCAAAGGAGGCTCACATACAGCTTGTGTACCACCCACATCCCTGCGCACTCATAAGCACTGCTGATGCTCTGTGCATGTAGTTGCATTCACAATGCCCATTATTTCCAATAGGCCTTGCACCATGCAACTGTGTGCATAGAACCCTCACAGGGGAGTGAGGTAGCCCTGCAGTGCAGCCCTGTCAGCAGTCACTGTTTGGAGGTATGCCCAACTCATTGATTCTAATGGGCATTTTAATGGATTCAGTATTATGAATGAAACAGGACCATATGAAAGGTATTATTATTATTATTATTATTATTATTATTATTATTTAGATTTCTATACTGCCCTTCCAAAAATGGCCCTTCCAAAAATGGCTCAGGGCTGTTTACAAAGAGAGATAACAAACAAATAAGATGGCTCCCTGTCCCCAAAGGGCTCACATTCTAAAAAGAAACATAAGACACACACCAGCAACAGTCACTGGAGGTCCTGTGCTGGAGGTGGATAGGGCCAGTTACTCTCCCAATGCTAAATAAAGAGAATCACCACGGTAAAAGGTGCTTCTTTGCCCAGTTAGCAGGGGTCAGGTAGGTTGACCAAACATAGTTGAATTGCTTTACATGTAGCATAAAGTTAAAGTTGTGCCATCAAGTCGGTGTCAACTCCTGGCGACCACAGAGCCATGGTAGGATACAGGAGGGGTTTACCATTGCCATCTCCCACACAGTAAGAGATGATGCCTTTTTGCATCTTGCTATATCGCTGCTGCCCAATATAGGTGTCTGGGAAACATACCTGCAGGGATTAGAACCGGCTGCAATCTCTCGCTCCCTAGGCAAGTTACTTCCCTGCTGTGCCATTAGGTGGCTACATGTAGCATGGTAGACTACAAAGCTTATGTTTGTGGTCATGCCCTTGCTAACTGGGCAAAAAGGCACTTTTAAAGTGGTGACTCTCTTCTATTTAGCAGAAGACCAACTGTCCCTATCCAACCCCACCCAACACAGTGTCTTTGCAGCAGCTGTTGCTGGTTTCTACCTTGCATTTCTTTTTAGCCTACAAATCCTTCTGCGTCAGGGAACCATCTTATTCATTTTTAAATGTAAATTATTTGAGAACTTTGTTGAAAAGCAGACTGTATTTAAATATTCTTGATGATGATGATGATGATGATGATAGTAAAGTTAATAAATATCACGATCTGCTTACGTGAACAAATTAAGGAGCACAACTGCATGTTTGGACATTGCTCCTCTCCGCTAAGCCATGATTCCATCCCCATCTAGCTGGGCATCACCAGAACTGTAGTTAACATTTCTAAGCAGCATTTACGAGCAGAAATACTTTTACAAAGTGCAACCTGAGCCTTTACAAAGAACCTAGTGGCCTTTTGTTTGGCTAAGTGAAACACATGACTAGGCAACATTCAAGAGGCTTTTAAACACCTCCTAACGAAACATCTTATAGCCTGCAACTGCTGTTCCAGTAATGCCTTTGAATGACTTTGAGTAATGTTGTAGTAATGACACCTTTGAAAGGTGTCAACCTTTCAAAGGGCTCTAAAAGGCTGGCTGTGGATGTAAACTGTTGCTCCCTCTGATGTTCAGATAAATGTAACTGTGCAAGTACATGAAGTTGACAGAGGCAAGATAAGGGGATCAAGGCCTTTTCACAATGGTTGTATAAAGAGCAAGCACAGTACACCCTGCTGAAGAGTAAACAATCTTATTTTGTAAAAAAGAAAGAAAGAAAGGAAAGGTCAAAAGTATATTCCCTAGAGGAAGATTTATCAGAGTGTCAGCATTTATCACATGGCACCTTTAGGTACCAACATGGTGTTGCATGTGCAGCGCACAAGTTGTTTTTCTCATCTTACTATTACCTGCGACCCAGTGTTTCTGAAGTTTGGAAGGGAATCTGTTCAAGGAGGACTTAGTGGAAGGTCTGAGCCTCAACTTGAGAACAGAGAGTAAAGCCTAAGAATGCTTTACTAAGAGCATTCACTAAGAAAAAAATCCACTAAGAAAAGGGGATAGAGAGAAATTCTTCTCCCTCTCACATAAAACCAGAACCAGGGATTATCCCATGAAATTGATTGCCAGGAAATTCAGGACCAGTAAACGGAAGTACTTTTTCACACAACACATGATCAACTTGTGGAATTCCCTGCCACAAGATGTGGTGACAGCCAACAACCTGCATGGCTTTAAGAGGGTTTTGGATAACTTCATGGAGGAGAGATCTATCAATAGCTACTAGTCGGAAGGCTATAAGCCATCTACAGACTCAAAGGCAGGATGCCTCTGAGTACCGGTTGTGGGGGAGTAACAGCAGAAGAGAGGGCATGCCCTCAACTCCTGCCTGTGGCTTCCAGCGGCATCTGGTGGGCCACTGTGTGAAACAGGATGCTGGACTAGATGGGCCTTGGGCCTGATCCAGCAGGGCTGTTCTTATATAGCCCAGTATACTGGCGCAGTGGGGAAAAGACTTGACTAGCAAGCCAGAGGTTGCTGCTGGTATGTTTCCCAGACTATGGGAAACACCTATATCGGGCAGCAGCGATATAGGAAGATGCTGAAAGGCACCAGGTCATACTGTATGGGAGATGGCAGTGGTAAACCCCTCCTGTGTTCTACCAAAGACAACCATGGGGCTCTGTGGTCGCCAGGAGTTGACACCGACTCAATGCCACACTTTATGTTGACTGACTTGGCTAGCTAGTACAGGTCTTTCTGTATCGGTCTTGCTTAGTATTAGAGGTTTTTTTAATTAGTTAGCAAAGCACCAAGAGGAAGCTGCTCACTCCAGTTACAAAGTAGTGCAGAGTTTAGCTGTTGCAGTTACCTTAAGAATACACATGGAGATTGTCGTGCAGTCTAAACTAAATAGGTTGATTGGTTAAGTACATTATAGTTGGAAGTACCTGAGGAGTCAAGGCAGGGGTCACAGAGTCGAGGCAAGCAGGCATGGGCGGAACCACCATTGGGCCAACGGGTTCAAAGAACCCGGGCCGGGCCCAATCAGGGGCCGCGCCTCGCAGCCCCGACACACACACACACACCCGCCTCTGAGTCAGATGCGTGGGTGCTGGTTTAGCTCCTGAGAGGGGACTGCGCGGCCCCTTCAGGAGCTAAACTAAGACTGGCGCTGCTAAGGCAGGGAAGAGCCGCTCCTGGCTGTGCTGCATCCTCAAGGCTCCATTCGGGAGCCAGACCACACACCCCGCGTCTGACATCAGATGTAGGGGCGGGGTCAGCGGGGCCGCTGCCGGGGCCGCACACGGGCCGCCGGGGGTCAGGCTCCGCCCCTGCTAGCAGGGACAGGTAAGGAAAACTTCACTAACTATCTCTAACTATCTCTACTCCCCATGCCCCTAGTGGTCATTGGGATAGTTGGTGCAAAAGGTTGATGCACTGGAAAGAACTCCATCTCCAGCACTTAGGAGATGGGGGAGGGGAGGAGTCTGCTGGATCAAAAGTTGTGCAAGAGAAGCTGCAGAGAAGAGGGAAGGAGGACTGGCCGTTAACATTGTTGTCATAAGCTTCCACCAAGTCCTTTGTGTTGATCTCTGCAATACAAACAGCTGGAAGATCCAGCAGAAGGCCAGCTGCTCCTTCTCTTCAACAACTCAGCCCCCTCTCAGTATGAATACTTACACTGGTAAAAGGGTTGGACTTTGTTTTTGCAGAAGTGTCATAGTGCAGATCTGAGGATTTAGGAGGAGGCACACTGTAGGATGGAGTGCATGTGTACACTCATTGTACTACTAATGCAGATCTTTTTAAAGACTCAAGCAGCCAATTAGCAAGTCACCTTAAGTGCCGCAGTGGGGAAATGCTTGACTAACAAGCAGAAGATTGCCGGTTCAAATCCCTGCTAGTACTATATTGGGCAGCAGTGATATAGGAAGATACTGAAAGGCATCATCTCATACTGTGTGGGAGGAGGCAATGGTAAACCCCTCCTGTATTCTACCCCCCCAAAAAAAACCAAACAAACAAAAAAACCACAGGGGTTGAAATCAACTTGATGGCACACTTTACTTAGCCAATTAGCACTGGGTTCCATAACGTTTCTTAAGGTTTTGGTTTTTTGTTTGTTTGCTTTGCTGTGGCAGCTGATGGATTTTGGAGTTGATAGGGCCATGTTGTGAATGCATATGTATCCTACATTATTTGTGCTGCTTAAATACACCGGTGCATTTTTAAATTGTGCTTATTTGTGATTTAGGACACATTTGTTGCCACTCAGTGAGTAATTGCAGCTATGCTTAACCCACTTCAAGGATAATGTCTACTTAATCAGAAGCTGCATTAACATTACCCGGCTGTCATCTCACCTGCTACCACTGTCCCGACTCTTTGTCACCCTGTTGCCTTCCCTGTGTATTTTCTTCTGCTGGCACCTTCCTTTCCCCTTTCACCAGGCTGCTTCACCTTCCAGGTATGCCACTGCTTTAAGTAGTATGTCAGTGGTAGCGGTGGCCATAGCAAAGACAGCTTCTTCCATACAGCAGCAAGCTCTTCTTGTTGCTTCTGCTTCTCGCTTGTTGCTACTAGCTCCAACAGCCAGATCACTCGGAGGTGCACTCAAGTAATTTTAGAGCCTGGTCCTAAAGCCCCCTCCCCCTCACTGCAAGTTAAGCATTATCCCCCTACACACACACACAAACACACTATTTAACACCGTGACACATGTATTCTTGAGGGCACAAACAACAAGTGAACTCACAAGAATGCAAGAATCTAAAATAGGTATATGTAAGCAAATATGCATTAGCAGAAACATTTCAACACACAACTTAACATATTCCCTTTCAACATATTTCTTTCCCCACTCCCTCCCTCTGTCTCTAGGAACATAGGAAGCTGCCATATACTGAGTCAGACTCTTGGCTGACTCAATATAGCTCAGTATTGTCTACACAGACTGGCAGCGGCTTCTCCAAGGTTGCAGGCAAGAATCTCTCTCAGCCCTATCTTGGAGAAGCCAGGGAGGGAACTTGGAACCTTCTGCTTTTCCCAGAGCGGCTCCATCCCCTGAGGGGACTATCTTACAGTGTTCACATGTGGTCTCCCATTCATACACAACCAGGGCAGACCTTGCTTAGCTAAGGGGACAAGTCATGCTTGCTACCACAAGACCAGCTCTCCTCTCTAAAGCAGAGGTCACACTCGGTGCCAGGTGAAGGTCACAGTCCAGCTTGGCCCCTGGTGCAGTTTGGGTTGGCGGCGTGGCATGGTGACCACACCACTCATGACAGACTAAAGAGGATTTGGGGGGGGGGCCCAGGGGGTATGGAGGCCCTGGACTTCAACCCTGAAGTCCAGGGTAAGAGTGCCTCTGGGATCGCTCTCTGCTCTCCCACTTTCCACCAACAAATCTGTCTGCTGAAATGGAGCAGACAAGTTTGCTGGTGGAAAATGGTGGGGAACAAGAGCAAACAAGCAATCCAGTTGTTGGAGCAAGTGAAGCAGAGGCGAAGAGCAGAGGCCAATGCTGTGTATGTTCTATCATGCAGCTACAGCCCCATCCCCAAATAATGACTGAGAGGGTATGCATTTGTTTTTAGGAAAAGGTTTTAGAAAGTTGAGATCTTGACTTGTATAGAAAAAGAATGTTATACCATTTAAATTCCTTTGACCTCAGATGGTTTAAAGCTTTCTATTTCTCTTTTGACTCTCTAGCTTTAGACTTGTGCAGTGCCCAGATGCCAACGGATACGTGGAACTTGTCCTAAAGGGAAGGAAGGTGTTTTGTTTTAACTGTATATAAAACTTTAGTGTGGGATCAAAGCATTTTGGCTTGCTCACCATTATATAATTGAAGACACCCTTCCCCAGGTTTTCAAAGAGTATGTGCTTCCACGGTCAGCTGAATTGTTGATATAAGAGGATTCATGGGAAATGGTCTACTTATTGCTATGGGCTAAAACCACCAAGATGGCTGGATTGTAGTGGTATCTTTATCCTTGGACATTCTTGTTTTAATACAGCAAGTATGATTGCATCATCACTATTATTTACAATACTTCTGAGATCTGATTCACACATGCACGATCATCTCTAGATTACTGCAGTGGTGGTGAACATATGTGAGACTAAGCCATAAAAGAGACAACTTTCATATCACCCAGTGAAGCCTGAGACATGATGCTTCTCTGTAAAGCCCATTTACATGTTCAGCTGTGAGTCATCAAGTGATGGGAAATCAAGTGAAATACATGCTTGTGTGAACTGTCTCTTTTCCTTTTCAAATATTAGTGTTACTCATTTTAGGTAATTTGAATGAGCAGTGACGACTGTAAACACATACTGGTCAGGGCAAGATTACAGTTGTTGTTTTTAAAGAACATGGAGCAATCATTCACTGACAGCCATACTTCCCTTGTGACCTGAGACCATTGCCATCTCCCACGCAGTATGATGTGATGCCTTTCAGCATCTTCCTATATTACTGCTGCCCAATATAGGTGTTTCTCATAGTCTGGGAAACATACCGGCGGGGATTCGAATCGGCAACCTCTTGCTCGCTAGGCAAGTTACTTCCTCACTGTGCCATTAGGTGGTGGGGAATGAGGTAAGGTACTAGAAATGATGAAGGGGATGTAACACAGGATGGACATTTTTGGCGACAGGCCATGCTCCTTAAAACATCTAGTTCTCGCCAGTTCTGTTATGTGTGTGATTAAAAGGAAGGTAGGAACATAGGAAGCTGCTATATGCTGAATCAGATCATTGGTCTATCTAGCTCAGTATTGTCTTCACAGACTGGCAGTGGCTTCTCCAAGGTTACAGGCAGGAATCTCTTTCAGCCCTATCTTGGAGAAGCCAAGGAGGGAACTTGAAACCTTCTGCTCTTCCCAGAGCGTCTCCATCCCCTGAGGGGAATATCTTGCAGTGCTCACACTTCTAGTCTCCCTGCTACTTCTGGGTACTTCTGGAAAATGTAGTGAAGGGGGAGCAAGGAGGTACACTGCTGCCCCAATGGTTGTTTAAGAAACTGAGCACTGGCAGGGGAAATGCAGTGGGGAGGGGAGTGCATCATCCCCCCACCCCCGGTTGAACTGGCCCCTGCAGGTTCTGTGCACATCCCTACTGTAAGATATTCCCCTCAGGAGATGGAGCCGCTCTGGGAAGAGCAGAAGGTTCTAAGTTCTCTCCCTGAGTCCCTGGCTTCTTCGAGACAGGGTTGAGAGAGATCACTGCCTGCAACCTTGGAGAAGCCGCTGCCAGTCTGTGTAGACAATACTGAGCAAGATGGACCTATGGTCTGACTCAGTATATTGCAGCTTCCTATGTCTTATGTCCCTATGACATAGATATAATCATATTTAATCACGGATATTAGTTGCTGGTGCTTTTGGAATGTGTTGCTGAAGTTGTCACAGCTATTGCAATGCAATTAGCTGCATACCCATCTCTTCCAGATTGTGTGGTACTTGCTGCTCTCTGGGTTATTGCCAAACAGGGAACTCGGGTTCCTCTTGAAGAATCAGTCTGTGGTTGGAATGCTCCTTGACCAAACTTTCCCTCCTTGTTGTATTCTATCCAATAATCTTGCATGTTGTATTGTTTAGAAGTTTGTCCCAGTGGATATCCTGTAGAGAGTGGGAGGGGGGAGTGGAGTAAGAAAGGAAAAGGAGAAGGAGAAAACTGAGTTGTTTTTTTAAAAATAAACCTTTAGTTAAATCTACATAAGATGTAAAAGACTGTTTCCTTCCATATGATCCTATCAATCAATGAAAGAACTGGGGAGATCTGTTTGCATATCCCAGTGCCATCAGAGGAATGGCAGATGCATGGAGGACATTTTTTGTAGTAGCACTAAGATTTTGGAACTCTGTGCTTAGGAAATCTTCCTGGTCCTCTCCCTTCCTTCTGAAGACAGGCTTTCAACCTGATCAGAAGATGAAGTATGCTAGCTGTTCTTTCTGGTCAGTGTAAATTATATTTGCATCTCTTCTCTGTTTTTAGTTGTTAAGATGTGCTGTTAGCCATCTTGGGCATTTTTTGTGAAAATAGGTGGGATAACAATAGTTTTATAAATAACCTTTCTATTGAATAGGGAATTGGGCTGGATCAGACAATCAGGTAGGGGTCATCTTATATATTGAAAGAGATATCACCTCTTTTTCCATCTAGGCTTTCAGTGTGTCACACAATGAGGAGATTCTCATGATCAGCCAAAAGCGGGCTAAGGGAGCCTAGCTCGCTTTTGGGGGAGTGTGAGAACCACCGGGCTCGCAGGTGAGCCCAGTTTCCTCAAAGCGGGTAACCCGCTTAGGTAGCCTTCCCCTTAGACCAAGTTAGTGGAGCAAGTGCTCTGCTAACCCCGTCTATTTGATTGGGTATTGCAACACACAAGGAGACCCCCTCCGGGAGGCCGAAACAAGCCTCCTGGCCCTGGGGGGGCTCTCCAGGATGCCCCACATGCTCGCATGGGGCATCCTGGAACTTCCAGGGGCTGTGTGGCCCCCGATCCCCGCAGCCCACACCAGCTCCGTGACGGAGCTGGCAGTCGTGTGGGCCGCCGGTGTGCTCGTCTGCGGGGAGAGCGGGCTAAGCCCGCTTTCCCCGCTAACACCATTCAGGTAAGTCTCACTGATCATGGGACTCGCCTCAATGACAAACACAAACGTGAAGAAAAAGGCAAATCTGGGCTTAATGGTTTTTTAAAAGATTCTTTCAGTGATCTGATTCTAGGAAAGCACCAGTTCCTAAATGGTGGGTTGAGACTGGCTGGTGGATCCCAGTGACATTGCAAATGAGTAAAATGTTGTGGCATTAGGCACATTGAAAAAACATAACTTTGGATGAGGGAATATGCCTACCCTGTGGTCCCTAAATACACCTATGTGTTATCATCTGAATGGTATCATCTGAGGAAATGTAAATTTTCATATTTATATCCTGCTCCTCCTCCAAGGAGCCAAGAGCGTAATACATGGTTATGTTTACCCTCACCACAACCCTGTGTGGCAGGTTAAGCTGCCACATGACTAGCACGGAGTCACCCAGTTAGTTATGGCTGAATGGGGATTAGAACTCAGGTCTCCCTGGTCCAAGTCCAACATTCTAACCACTGGACCACACTGGCTCCCTAGTCTATGCCATAATTTGAATGGAGCAGACTAATACTTTACAAATCCATTTGTAAACTGAATCGACATAATCAGTGTTCACCTGATAAGTGAAATATTGCAGTATTAGAATTATCAGTTTTCCAGTCTGTAAGGAGGAAGGAATAGCTGTATCTGGGACTCCAATGCCTTTTCCCTGGAAAAAGATTTTTACAGGATCATTCAGGAAATGTGTGAAATCTAGGTCTGGAAATCAGTTGGATGAGCACTTGTGGAAAGAGAAGGAAGGAAAGACGGAAGGGCGAGTCACTCGTTCGTTCATCAGGTCATTTCGGGGCTGGACCTGTCATTAGGCAGAGGGAAGTGACCTGCCTCAAGCACCAAATTCTGGGGCAACATTAAATGGTGCCAAATGATCAATGATTCAGTTGTATTTTTACCATGTGTGCGGTGGGGCCTCATTCCATTTGGATTTTCTGCTTCAGGCACCAGAATGTCTTGGTCCATCTCTGCTTCCTGTTACACACAGAAGACCTCAGGGTTGGCACAGAATGGCAGCGTGGGGCTGAGGGTGCTGTGGGAAAAGCCTCAACAGTCTGGATAAAGCCTCTGGCCCTTCAGCTGCCTGCCTCCCTCTCTCCAGTCTAGCTAATTTGCTGTCTGAAATGAAAAAGGATTGTGGGAAATGTCAAATGTATGGTGTTCATTTGTGACAATCTTTTCAGAAGATATACAGTACCTTTCTTTCCATTCATTTCTCTCCCCTCCCCTCCCCTCCCCTCCTATATTTCAGAAAACGTATTCGTTCTTAATGCTGAGGTTGATCCATGGGTTTATTAACCTGAAGATACTTTGAAAGACTCCCTTGTCCAAATTTCATTATATGACAAATACAGCGGATATTTATATACTGCTTTATGCAGGACATATCCTTAACAAAACACATGCAGTACCCTGTAGCCTGGTGCTCTTGATTATATGGTGAAGTTTCTCTGGAGTCGGACTAAGAAAGCACCCTCTTTGTAAGGGATTTTCTTCTTTGGCTATGAAGGCTTTGGAGAAGAACAGCTGCATCCTTTTGCTCTTTGCACTTAATCTGAGAGGCATCTGCTCCTCCTTTGTCAACGTCAACCGTGGGGTGAAAGTGATGAAGGGTCAGTCTGTCTTCCTGTCGCAAGAGGACTTGCAGTTTTCCATCCCCAGAGAGAAAGATGCTTGCAAAGTAGAAGTGGTTATGAATGAGCCAATAACACAGAGGGTTGGGAAGCTAACCCCACCGGTATGTGGAATTAGTTTCATTGCATGAGAATTTTGTGAACTTTCTGTGTGTGAGAGAGAGGGAGAGGGGAGAAGCGGGGATTTATTGGACAACTGTTATCTGAAAAGGTGAGTATGCTATTCATCAAGCATAGTTTTAGTGTCTGTTGTGAGTTTATTAAAACTGGATGGATGCTGTGTAACATACTCCCCAAACCAAAACAACTATTACATTAAGAATGCAGTCACCCCTATGTATGAAGGTAGGGCAGACTTCGACTATTGCTGCATGAAAAAGCTCTTTGCCCCCAAACTTTTCTGATTTGCAGGGTTGTTTATTTTTTTAAAAAGCTACATGAAATATGCCAGCTGTTTGTTTCTATATAGGGTAATGTATAGCAGGGTAGAGAACTTTACTGTATGCAAGGGTTCCTTTTAATTAATTACTCCCTTTATAATAATGGTGTGACTAAAATGTAAGCATGCAGCATATACCATGTTATTCGTTCAAGTTCAAGAATTACTAACAGATGGTAAAACATACAAAAGAGGATTTGTTTCCCCCCACCATGCAGTAGTAGACATATTTCCCATATCACCTTTCCTTTACTGATTAGTCTTGTAAACTTCCCCATCTGGGTTTACTTGTGGGAAACTGTTAGAAGAAACTAAAGCCTGATCAATCTGGATACAGATAAACATGAACTAGGAATATGGGAAGCTGCCTTATACTGAGTCAGACCATTGGTCCATCTAGAACAGCATTGCCTACACAGACTGGCAGTAGCATCTCCAAGGTTGCAGGCAGGAGTCTTTCTCAGCCCTGTCTTGGAGATGCCAGGGAGGGAACGTGGAACCTCAAATGCTCTTCCCAGAGCGGCCCCATTCCCTGAGGGGAATATCTTACAGTGGTCATGTGTCTCCCATTCAAATGCAAACCAGGGTGGACCCTGCTTAGCAAAGGGTACAATTCATGACCAGCTCTCCTCCCTTTGAGAACCATGTGGTTCTCACAACCATGTGGCTACCACCAAAATCAGTAGTTGTGCACCTCCTCCAACAACTCTTCACTTGCTAGAATGTTGTTATTTTGTTTTTTGTTTTCACAAGTGTGTATATTGACTGTCGGCATGATCTGGCTAAAATTAAGCTCTTTTAAATCTCATTTATTTCATTAGTTATCCTACTGAGAAAAATAATGGGAGAACTTAGCAGAAACTGCCAGTACCTCAGGTGCGGAGCCTGACCGCCGGCGGCCCGTGTGTGGCCGTGGCAGCCCCGCTGACCCTGCCCCCTGCGTCTGACATCAGACACATGGACTAGCCATTCCCCCGCATATTATGAACGATGCGGGGGTGCAGGTTTAGCTCCCAAGCGAGGGCCATGCAGCCTCTTTGGGAGCAAAACTAAGGCTGGCGCTGCTTTCGCAGCGCTGCCCTGCGAATGCAGCACCAACCTTAGTTTAGCTCCCAAAGGGGCCATGTGGCCCCCGATGGGAGCTAAACCTGCACCCCTGCATCTGATGTCAGACGTGGTGGGGGTGGCGGGGCCGTGAGGCATGGCCCCTGATTGGGTGCGGCCTGGGTTCTTTGAACCCATTGGCCCAATAGTGGCTCCGCCCCTGCAGTATCTACATATAGTTCTAGAAAATGAAGCTTTTCCTTAGTGAACTACATAAACCATAAATTCAAACCTTCATAATTTTTCCTTGCCTGATAAGTTGGAAATACTGGACATCCTTTTATATGTAGAATCTCTCTCTCTCTCTCACACACACACACACTACACTACACTACACTACACTACATCCATTTGCTTTTATGAGCCGTATTAATGTGTTCAGTGCAGTACACCTAAGACAGTGTGGAGTTATAGCCAATCATAGTAACTGGTGTTTGTTCGTTTGTTTGTTTGTTTATCAAATTTGTACACTGTCCCAAACTTTCATCTCTGGATGGTTAACAATAGCATAAAATAAGTTAAAAACATATACAAAAACTTAAAACAATTTATTTAAATATTTAAAAATCAACCACAAATTAAAGCCTAAAAAATTTAAAGAGCTGAAAAAGCTTGGCTGAAGAGGTGGGTTTTCAAATGCTTTTAAAAAAATGTCAGAGATGTGGAGGATCATATCTCAGCAGGGAGCGCATTCCACAGTCTCAGGACAGCAACCAAGAAGGTCCGTCCCCGTGTGGCCAACAGCCGAGATGGCGGGAACTGGAGACAGACCTCTCTAGATGACATAGGAACATAGGAAGCTGCCATATGCTGAGTCAGACCATTGGTCTATCTAGCTCAGTATTATCTTCACAGACTGGCAGTGGCTTCTCCAAGGTTGCAGGCAGGAATCTCTCTCAGCCCTATCTTGGAGATGCCAGGGAGGGAACTTGGAGCCTTCTGCTCTTCCCAGAGCAGCTCCATCCCCTGAGGGGTCAAAGGGTGGTGGGGCTCATAATAAAGAAGATTTATATGGCCAATAACCTCATTCAGGAAATGGCATGAGTGGTTCCTGCCTTGTCCTCAAGTGGTAAGTGTGCCATGGGGTGGGACGTGGAGGCCCCTGCCCTGCCCCCTGTTGTGGGT
Organism: Hemicordylus capensis; assembly: GCF_027244095.1. NCBI lineage: Eukaryota > Metazoa > Chordata > Lepidosauria > Squamata > Cordylidae > Hemicordylus > Hemicordylus capensis. Next base: position 118,145,009 of record NC_069658.1, on the reverse strand, counting down.
GTCACCCCAAATGCCTAGTGCTGCCAGGCCTGATCTTCTCCCAGCTGATCTTCTCCTACACCCCCCTCACTTGGCTGCACCTCCTGCCTTGCTGGCTCTGCCGCCTGACTCACCACCCCGCCCCCTGGGACAGAGACCAGAGCTGATCACTGCCCCCCTTCTCCTGCAGCAAGTTTGTATAGAGATCTGAGGGGCTGAAATTGTTGGAGATGGACTTCCAGTGCATCAACTTTTTGCACCCACTATCCTAATGACCACCAGGGGCATTGGGAGTAGAGATGGTGAGTCAGGGTCTCCCTGACTGTTCTGCCTGTCTCTACTCTATGACTCCTGATCTGACTCTTCTGCACTTCCTGTGCTGAGTCACAATCCTTCCTTTCCTCCTAGAGAGCAGATGGAAATCTCTCTCTCTCTCTCTCTCCTTACCTGTCCATTATGTAGTCCTTTAGATTAGGTTTAGGTCTTTCCTATCCAAGTGTACTTAACCAAAAAATACTTAGTATTTAGTTCTACAAGGATCTCCATGTGTTTTCTCTAAATAGCTGCAACAACGAAGTCATCCTCTGCTATCTACTCTGTAACTGGAGTGTATGCTCATTCCTTAGTGCTCTGCTGTTTTACCTATTGTGGGTAAAAAATTAACAACCCCCAACAGAAATAAGGCCCCTTCCCTTAATTGAAGGACATGTCTCATGGATACATTGCAGCCTTTGTGGGGATTTGCTGGAGGGCAGCAGCAGGAGAGGATGATTGCCTTCACACTCTGATTGTGGACTTCCATGAGGCATCTAGTTAGCCACTGTGGGAAGCAGGATGCTGGACTAGATGGACCTTTGGTCTGATCCAGCAGGGCTCTTCTTGTGTTTTCTCATTTTTAAAACTGAGCATTGTATAATGGCATGTATGTGGGGTTTTTTACTGTATATTTGTCATCATTAAGAGGCAAATGTGCCTGAAATCATGAAGACCATACAAACACCGATGTGTATACCTCACGCCTCCACCAGTGTATAGAGTGGGGTTTTTTGTTTTCTTCTTTGTTTTGTTCTTGTTTTGTTTTAAACAGCAACTGCTTCTGTGCTTTTAACGGCAACTTGATATACATTCATTCGCAGGTGATAATGCTTATAGCCATGCTATGAAATGTTTCACCTGCTAATTTCTGGATATCAGGCTGCTGCTAAAGGCACAGAAGCAAGCCAGACTGGTTTTTTGTTCTGGTCAGTTGGCAATCCTAAGTGTATACCCCTGATACTGCTGCACCAGACTAAAGGAAAACTCCACTGCTTCTCTAAAGCAGCGGAGTGACTAAAACACCATTCCAAATGGGGAAGGTTTGCATTAGGCAATTGAGAGCTTTTAGTGTAACTCCATAAAGCAATCCGTGAGCAAAGATAATCAGAACCTGCCCTTGTTTTGCTAAAGAGGTTGTTCTTGTAATGTGCAAATGCTGCATTATGCAAGAGCCTGTCCTATGATCTCATTTGCTGTCGTTAAAGTGAGTAATGTGCTAGGAATGTGTGACAATTTAATTACAAATTGTAATTGAAAAATAGTTGAAGTGGAAATAAAAGCAAAGCCAGACAGTAATTAGGAAAAGATTTAGCTCTCCTTTGTTTTACTTGTTAAATTTATAGACAATTATGGCTGCCTGTTCTAATGAAAGGAAAACATATTAGGAAGCATAAAACAGATGTTTCTTTTTAACAAAGCAGATTGTGTCTGTTTTATAATCACTATCTGTCTATGGTGAGGGTCCTGTTCAAGAAAAAGCTTTCATTATTTATCTCCCTCGTTATCAATTACGAGGAGGAACTAATGATGTCCTTTGAAAAAAATACAGTTTATGAATATGATTACATTTGCTGATGGATAACCTCACCTATATCAAGTTACAGATATGGTCTGATATTGCCTGCATGAGAAGAGACTGAATTGTCAAGCTAAGAGTGTTTTCGAACTTCAAATTGCCTTTGAGCCTCTTGCACTATTTCTGTGAGTAACTGATGTCATTTTTACGTTTAGGACTTAAATTGACTTTGTTTTTAAATTGACTCCTAACATATATGGAAACCTGCATTGGCTAAGATGTATATTCAGGTTCTTTCACATTGCTTTCTGCATTAGCAACATTCCTGTGAAAGCAAAAGGTGTGTGAGGGGCTCACATGTGCACCTTAGCATCGTGTGTGACGATATCATGACTATTGATAATGTGGGCAAGATTGGACCCCACCCTACCGCATAATGATAACTGTAATTACTGTTACCATTAGGCAGGGTGAAGGTTGTGTGCCTTGGGTGAGATATTTTGGAGTATCATTAAAGAGCAGCAAGTGAGCAATTCTTTAATATATTATTTTATGTTTACCACTATGGGATGGTGGGAATGGGACTCTTCAGTTTTCTGCTTCAGGCACAAAATTTCTTGGACAATCTATGAATGCAGAGCTGATGGTGGAAGAGCAGCATTTGTACTGTAAATGAGCATTCTGCCAAAACAGGTTTTATATTCACATTACAAACCAGTTGAAGAAAGAACTGCTTTGTGCTGAATGTGTGGGCTGGTTCAGTGGATACCATCTTCCAGTCCTGCTGAATCACATGATGCGGGAGTGAGTGCACCTGCCACCACATAATTGTGTAGGTAATGATGGGGGCCACGTCCAAAGCACACGTGAGATGGTTTGAAGGTTCTGCCCCCTACAATTATATGGAGCAGAACAGCATAGCAAGAGGAGGCAGGATCTGCTTGCTTATGTCCTTCATTTGGTGATAAGGCAGGGCCAGAAAATGGTATCATCTGAACTGGCCCCATGAATATTAATTTTGCAGCAGCAGATTTAAGAGGCAGTGCTTGTTTTGACATAATGCAAAATGTATTGTATATGGTCTTAATACAGTACAAGATCATGTAACGCAGGGCCGGATTAAGGGCAACTGATGCCCTAAGCACAGCCCAACCATGGTGCCCCCCTCCTTCGGCCCCCTCCATTGCTTAACTAACAAGACATTAAGACTCACGCAAATTATTTACTTATACCTTAACATTTATTTAAAATTTTTAAAGTTTTCTTCTAGATTTTTTTAAGGTAAAACACAACAGTTCCACTGCCTATAATTTCTTATAAATAGCAGCAACAGAAGGAATGATTGAGAAAAATATTTTATCTTCAAGGTCAGACATCATAACATATGACCATCTTTTACGTGACGTTTCATCAATATTTTGTACTGCTCTTTACAGTAATCTTTCGCAAATCAATGACTTTTTACTTCAGATAGATAGTTTAGTAATTTCTCAAAACTTTAGTCGCTCACCAAGCCAAAGAAAGCGTGTTTTTTTAACAATGCAGAGTAAAGTCGAACACGGCAGAAAAAAGCAATTACAAAAAATCAACTTAAGTTGAGTGTGGCGGTGAAATGCAAGGTGGCAAAAGAAATGCAAGGTGACAATAAGGGAGGAGAAAAGAGAATTTGAGGAATATTTAGCTAAAAGTATCAAGGAGAATAATAAACACTTCTTTAAATACATCAAAAGCAGGAGACCTGCCAGGGAGGCGGCTGGACCATTAAACAATGAGGGAGTGAAAGGGATGATTAAGGAGGATATGGAGGTTGCAGAGAAGCTAAATGAGTTCTTTGTGTCCATCCTCACTGCAGAGGATACAGAGCATATACAGAGTAGGGGTGGAGGCTAAAGAACTGAGTCAGATAGAAGTGACAAGAGATGATGTTCTAAACTGTCTGGAAAAACTGAAAACTAATAAATCACTAGGGCCAGATGGCATCCATCCAAGAGTCTTCAAAGAACTCAAATGTGAAATTGCCGACCTCCTTGCCAAAATATATAACTTATCCCTGCAATCAGGCTCTGTACCGGAGGACTGGAAAGTAGCAAATGTAACACCGATTTTCAAAAAGGGTTCCAGGGTCGATCCCGGAAATTACAGGCCGGTTAGTTTAACGTCCATTCCAGGCAAATTGATGGTAAGCATCCTCAAGGAAAAAATTGTAAAGCACATAGACGAACAGGCCCTGCTGGGGTGAAACCAGCATGGCTTCTGCAAAGGTAAATCTTGCCTGACCAACCTTTTGGAGTTCTTTGAGAGTGTCAACCAGTGTGTGGATCAAGGTGATCCAGTTGACATAGTATACCTGGACTTCCAATAAGCTTTCGACAAAGTTCCTCATCAAAATCTCCTGAGGAAACTTAGCAGTCATGGGATAAGGGGACATGTACATGTGTGGATTGCAAACTGGTTGAAAGTCAGGAAACAGAGGGTAGGGATAAATTTATTTGTTTTGTTTTATTTTATTTTTACATTTATATTCTGTTCTTCCTCCAAGGAGCCCATAAATGGAGAGTTTTCACAATGTAGGGAAGTAAGAAGTGGGGTCCCCCAGGGATCTGTACTGGGACCGATGCTTATTAATTATTAATTTATTCTTAACTTATCTAGAAGTTGGGGAAAGCAGCGAGGTAGCCAAATTTGCAGATGATACCAAACTCTTTCAGGTAGTGAAATCCAAAATGAATTGTGAGGAGCTCCAAAAGGATATCTCCAAACCGGGGGAGTGGGCGACAAAATGGCCAATGCACTTCAGTGTTGGCAAGTGTCAAGTGATGCACATTGGGACGAAAACCCCCAACTTCAAGTATACCCTGATGGGATCTGAGCTCTCGGTGACTGACCAGGAGAGGGATCTTGGGATCATGGTGGACAGCTCGTTGAAAGTGTCGACTCAATGTGCGGCAGCTGTGAAAAAGGCCAATTCCATGCTAGGGATCATTAGGAAGGGGATTGAACATAAAACTGCTAATATTATAATGCCCTTATACAAAACTATGGTGTGGCCACACCTGGAGTACTGCATACAATTCTGGTCACCACATCTTAAAAAGGACATTGTAGAACAGGAAAAGGTGCAGAAAAGGGCAACCAAAATGATCAGGGCCTAGAGCACCTTCCTTATGAGGCTAGGCTACAACACCTGGGGCATTTTAGCTTAGAAAAAAGACAACTGTGGGGAGACATGATAGAGGTCTATAAAATCATGCATAGTGGACAATGTGGATCGAGAGAAATTCTTCTCCTCTCACATAACACTAGAACCAGGGTTCATCCCATTAAATTGATTGCCAGAAAATCTAGGACCAGCAGATGGAGTTACTTTTTCACACAATGCATAATCAACTTGTGGAATTCTCTGCCACAAGATGTGGTGACAGCCAACAACCTGGAAGGCTTTAAGAGAGGTTTGGATAACTTTATGGAGGAGAGGTCTATCAATGGCTACTACACGGAGGGCTATAGGCCACCTCCAGCTTCAAAGGCAGGATGCCTCTGAGTTCCAGTTGCAGGGGAGTAACAGCAGGAGAGAGGGCATGCCCTCAGCTCTTGCCTGTAGGCTTCCCGGAGGCATCTGGTGGGCCACTATGCGAAACGGGTGCTGGACTAGATGGGCCTTGGGCCTTATCCAGCAGGGCTGTTCTTGTGTTCCGTGAAAGAGTTAAAGGCATGATAGCTAGGGGGGAAACTCTGTGGTGCCCCCGTTCCCTTGATGCCCTAAGCACGTGCTTGTTTTGCCTTATGGTTAATCCAGGGCTGATGTAACGTCATAAGTGTAATGAAGATGGCCATGTTTTGAAAATGTGTATGCTAACACAAGAATCTGGAACACAGACCAGGAGATCTGGAATCTGTCTATTGTCCTCCAGAATGTGTGGCTCTTTTTTCAGAATAATGGGGGGGTTCCTAAAGCATGCAGGGATGTTGTTATAACACATGCATTTTAGTGTAATTTGACCATATTTAAACATCAGTCCTTACACTCTGAAAAACAGTTGTCAACCCACTGTCCCACATCATGTCTCACCCCCCCCCCCCGCACTCCGGGCCGGTGATTCTGTAAATCACTCCTATATTCTAGTCAGCATCCACATGTTTCTCAAGACAAGCCAAAATAACCCCAAAAGGCAACATCTAGAATATGAATGTCCTCTTTTTAACAAAGCCTATCTTCAACAGGTATTTGATTGTCATTTTCTTCCCAATGAAGTCAAGTACGTTCACAATGGCTGCCCAATCCTTGATGAAGATTTAGTCATGCTGAGATTATATAGGTAAGTAAATTCCCATATATTGTACACCTCCCGGAGCCTCTGGATGGGGCAGTTTATAAATTAAATTAAATTAAATTAAATTAAATTAATAAATAGGGATTCCCTATTATATAGGTAAGTAATGCTGGGGTTATCACATTAATAAATGGATATTTTTAGGGAGAACAAACACATCTTCTCTCACATTAAAAGGAAATGTTGATGATGACAAAAATCCAAGGTGCCTATTGGCAGTAACACAGGATTAGAGATGTAGAGTCAGATGTTGGCCTGGTTTGGCTTGAATCCATACCGGATTTGAGCCTCCCCGGGCAGCTTGGGCTTGATTGAGCCCGGCCAGTTGCAGTCGGAATCTGCTAGGATTCCCCTTTGCGAGTACAGGGGATTTCCTAGTCTTAAAAGGCTTCCTTTAAAGCTTCCATCACTTTAAAATGGTGGTGGTGGGGAGACAATGAAGCCCCACTGCTGGTGAGGGCAGCTGTGGTGGCCACTATGGCAGCGGAGACTTGGGAGGTGGGGGCAGAGGCTCCTTCAACTGCCTGGTTAGGCCTAGCCTCTCATTTGAGAGGCAGGCAGGATGGTTGGAGGGGTCCCCACCCCTACGTCCCAAGTCTCTGCCACTGTAATGGGGCTTCATTTTAAAGGTAAAAGAAATATTCTAACCGGATTCCCCTTTACAAGTATACTCCCCAAGCTGGCCCACGAGCTGGTTCCGTTAACTGGGGTGCAGGCAGGTTCAAACTTGGACTGGCACCCCCCCCCCTTTGAGGGCCAGTTCGATTTGACCTCGGACTGCCCAAGCTGGGATGGCTCATTGATCAAGCCTGATTCGCCGTGAGTTGGGTTGCACATCCCTGAACAGGATGTATGAAACTGATCACATTTCATTCTTTTCCTTGGCCCACCAATAAAACAGTCAGTTTTGATTCTGCTTGCTGCAGAGAATAAATTCCAGTGATGGAATTATTTAGTTCTCTAGGTTCGTGGTCAGGTCCATAGGGCTGCCAAATAAAATCACATCTCAGAGTTATTGGGCTCTAAAAACATGTGAAGGTCTCCCAACTGAAACACAACTAAAGCCTATCTTGAAATCCACCTAGCTGGCAGGGCTGGCCAATGTGGTGGTTGTACACAGCTTTGATTGTCATGTTTTGACAGATAATGCACTTATAAATAAACAGGCAATGAAGACAAAAATACTGCAGTTTGGGGGGGCGTATACAACATTGAGGAGAAAGAACGCAACTGACCAAAACAATACTCGTGTCTCCACTCAGAGCAACATTTCACAGACTAAATGACATAAACTAAACAGATTGTTTTGAGTTAGAAGGGGCTGTTGGAATGAAAGCTCCTCCATACTTAGGCTGCAGAGTGCACACAGAAGAAACTTTGAATCATGAGCTGACCAGGCAGTCTGACATCCATAGGCTGTCTCAGCCTATGGCTGAGAAAATGGACTTTTAAAGATTTTTTTTATAAAGGGTAGATTATTTTAAGATTGAGCCAGTCTCTTTTTTGAGACTAGAAGCAATAGCTTTGAATTATATTATATCCTTTTAAGAATGGTTTTTGAGATGCCAGGAAGCACTAAAGTGCCACCTTTTGTATGCATGCTAGAGTCAGCCTTTTGGGGCTAGGAGAGAAAGTTTTTCAAGACTTGATTGGTTATTGATTATTTTTGATTGTCCATTATTAAATATGATCTGTTTTAATCTATGCATTTCTTTTGCGGCAAGCCTGCTGGTGATGGCAAATTATTATTTTAATGTATGTAAGCCTTTGGGAGGGGGGAGTTATTCTTTTGATGCAAGCATTGATATTGTAAAATTGTTTTTCTCTTCCAAGAACAGCCTTTTATACCAAGTAAAACAAAGTGTGCCATCAAGTTGATTTTTACTCCTGGTGCCCACAAAGCCCTGTGATTTTTTGGGGGGGGAGGGGGGGTAGAATACAGGAGGGGTATTACCATTACCATTGCCTCCAAACCTCTGTGTTTTATCTTTTATCTTTTACATTTTATATCCCGCTCTTCCTCCAAGGAGCCCAGAGTGGTGTACTACATACTTGAGTTGCTCTTTCACAACAACCCTGTGAAGTAGGTTAGGCTGAGAGAGAAGTGACTGGCCCAGAGTCACCCAGCAAGTATCATGGCTGAATGGGGATTTGAACTTGGCTCTCCCCGGTCCTAGTCCAGCACTCTAACCACTACACCACGCTGGCTCTCATTACTGTTTTACTGTTTGTATTGGATTTTGTTAGACAATAAAAGCTGTGTACAGAAGAGAAAAAGAACCACATCTTATAATTTGTCCAAACTATACCCCTATATTACCAGTGGGTGTTTGTCTCACATTTTAAGAGGTGTTGACTGGGATAATTTACATGTTCCTGGCAGCTGCACCCCTTACACAGAAGTCTCATCTTGACAATTCACCCTTGTGTAAACCTATTACATGGTATTATAGGCCTAACCCACTTGAAACCTGACTCCTAAGCCAGGCTACGGGGTAGTGAGAAGGTATGGTGGCCCACCCTCAAAACCAATCCTTAGGGAATGATTTTCATCCATCAAATGTATCCTAACTCCAGCAGTTGTTCTAGAAGTATCATACTCTACAGAAATTGCAGTGTTTGGATTCACTGTAATTTTGTTGCCAGAAAGTTTCATTTGTGGCCAGATAATATGTCACATTTATCCCTGCATTATTTATTTCTGACAAATTATAACCTTTTCATGAAGTTTTGTGGAGTTTAATACTGTATGTGCATTGAAAGTTTGCCATTGCTTCTAAAATATGACGGCATTATTTTGTACTTTGCAGATTTACGGAAACAGAAACATTCACAGAAATATTTACCCTTTGTGTTCAGTTACTTGAACCAGACTGTAATATCATCCAAATGAGCTCAAGTGCTTTGGAGGTCCCTGAGTTTCATGGCCTGTCTAATGTCATTAATAAGAACATAATTACTTTGAACTATAACAAAAAGATAAACCTGGAGTGCACCATTAGCCTGATTTCCTTAGAAATGTTTCTACCAGCCCATGGTCAACTTGTTACTGGAGAAATTAAAGACAAAGAACCTCGTGGAGACCAACCTCATAGCTTTTTCCCAGAATCTGGTATGATATCCCTTGTTTCTTTGCATTTATCATAATCGCTACTATCTGCACTGAAGGAAGAGTCTCGGTAAAGCCCCAAATAGTGCACCACTAGTTGAAGTGCAGGTGGTGCCAGCTATCTAGAAAGTCCTGGGACATCACTTAGAAAAATCAGCTGTGAGCATGCACCCTTTGACCCCTTGTTTATTATTTTAACAACAATCATAATGAATGCCATCATCATTGTATTATAATGGAACTAACAATGCCTATCTGGATGGGGTTACACTCCTCCAGAAGGAGCAGGTGCGCAGCTTGGGAGTACTCCTGGACCCAGGCCTCACCCTGGTATCTCAGGTGGAGACCATGGCCAGGAGTGCTTTCTATCAGCTTTGGCTGATTCGACAGCTTTGCCCACTGAAGCTTGAAGAAGATGACCTCAAAACAGTGGTGCATCAGCTGGTAACCTCCCGGCTTGACGATTGCAATGCGGTCTACGTGGGGCTGCCTTTGTACATAGTCTGGAAACTTCAGTTAGTTCAGAATGCGGCAACCAGATTGGTCTCTGGGGCAACTCGGAGAGACCATATGATGCCTGTTTTGAAACAGTTACACTGACTGCCGATATGTTTCCAGGCAAAATACAAAGTGCTGGTTATTACCTTTAAAGCCCTGAACGGCTTGGGTCCGAGATATCTTAGAGAGTGCCTTCTTTTACATGATCCCCACCGCACGTTAAGGTCATCTGGGGAGGTCCGTCTTCAGTTACCACCGGTTCATTTGGTGGTGACTCAGAGGCGGGCCTTCTCTGTAGCTGCTCCTGGGCTGTGGAATGCACTCCCAGCAGAAATTCGTAATCTTAATTCTTTACTGACCTTCAAGAGAGCCCTTAAAACCCATCTATTTGGCCTGGCCTTTCAGGATTTTTAATTAGTTTTAATTGTTTTAATGTTAACCTGGTTTTCAGGGTTTTAATTGTTTTGATAGTTTAATTGTTTTTTAAGATGTTTTTAAATTGGTGTTTATATTTGTATTTCTGTTTTAATTGTTTTTAATGATTTCTGTTTTTTAATTGTAAACCGCCCTGAGCCAGCTTGGAAGGGCGGTATAAAAATCGAATGAATGAATGAATAAATAAAAATACCATCACTTTGTTTTTGAAATAGAATAAAAAACCCGCCTCTTATTGTATAGCTGGTACCAGGTCAGGGCCAATATTTGTAGCGACTGATATAGTTCCATGTAAGTATTCTCTAGGTAGCAACAACATTACTACAACATAGGCCAGAGTTCAAGTGAGCCTCTATATGTCTTTGGTGAGCTTGATCATTGCCAGAGCTCCACTCCACCTAGGTGAATTTGCAGTGTAGATTGTACTCCGGATAGAACTGTGCACACTGGCACCATTAAATAGCTTCAGATTATGCCCATTGGCTCCTCCACACCTAGAACTGTGAACAGCTTTGATGGTTGATTCAGACTCCTCACTTCAAAGGCCTGAACTGACATACCTGGGCTAAGAATCTGGCAATGCGCCCTCCTCCTCTGAGAGATCTACAAAGAATTCCTCCTTGGTAACTATTTCTGGCATATTCAGGGACTATTGGACTTTCTGAACAGGTGTTTCTTGTTTGTAGTCATAATCAGAAGGGTCATTGTTCAAAGGGTCAGGGAGGGCACAGCAACAGAGAAAAATGAATAATTCTATTTCACTGATGTTGCAGTTCAGAGCTAATTTAAAGTAAAGGCAAAGTTGTGCCGTTGTCGAGTCAGTGTCAACTCCTGGCGACCACAGAGCCATGTAGATTTTCCTGTATTGCTGCTGCCCGATATAGGTGTTTCCCATAGTCTGGGAAACATACTAGTGGGGATTTGAACCAGCAACCTCTTGCTCCCTAGACAAGGTACTTCCTTGCTGGGCCATTAGGTGGGCACTCAGAGCTAATTTAGCTAACTTTAATTGGTTTGTATCTTCTGTTCAAGTTCTTGTTGAAATAACTATTTAACTGTAATTTCTGTTGGACCATTAGAACACAGGACAGGTGAACAGTGCTCAACTGGGAGCTGTATTTCAGGCCTGAAGACTATTCAAAACACCAGAATGAGCTGTGAGGATTTTCTTCTGATGGATCTTAGATATCAGCACTTGGATCCCCCTTCACCTAATGTTGATTACATTCCGATCAGACTGGATCTCACTGATAGCAGAAGCAAGACTGTGTACAAGGTAAGATGAATGAGCTTGTGCAGTTCTGGATCACCTGATCTTCTAGAATTGTGAAGAGAGCAGATAACTCAACAGCTACAGACAGCCTACTGGCCCTATTTTTAGCATCCCCCAGACATAGTTTGCAGCCTGTAACTGATCTGGATTCTGGACATAACCATCCATAATAATTATACTTCCCACTACCACCAGCCGCGATATCATCACAGAATGCATTTGGCAGCAAGAGAACAAGGGAAATTGACTTTTCTGTTGGACATTGCCCACCTGTATTCCAAAGAGAAAAGGTGGCTGAGGTGTTGAGCAGTGTAATGTGGACAGTGCCATTCTGCCTGCACTGCTGCAGGTTCACAGTGAAGCTCTGGTGATGTTGCACTCAGTGGTGATCAAACGACATGTTTCCAATCTAACTAGTACTTCCAGAGTGTGGGCACTTGGAGTATTTGTACTCTTGTGCAAAAAAGCAAGACTGCTGGAGCTCCACTGCCAGTCTGTGGATTGTCACAAAGCTGGAAGGAAAATTCCCTGGATATAACGGGAGCATTTTCCATGATTATTCCCATGGTGTTTCAGTCACAGCTACATTTGGTATGAGTGTTCAAATCAGGGGCATAGCGAGGTTGGAGGGGGCCCAGAGACAAGATTTTAAAATGGGCCCCTCGCTGATATACACACACAAACACACTTCACAATCTAGGTTTTTTTTACTCTCTGCTCCTGCCGATCTCCAAGAGACTCAACATAATTCATAGGGGTGCAACATGGGCGGGTGGGGAGTCATGTGATGTGCCTCTGGGGGGCCCCTCAAGGCAGTGGGGCCCCAAGACGACTGCCTCCCCTTGCCTAATGGTAGTTACGCCCCTGGTTCAAATGTCACAAAAAAAGAAAGAAGAACGAACAAAAGCAAAGGACTAGTGGGAAGTGCTTCTTATTTTGGCACTTGTTTGACTATGTCATGCCCTGAAAAAAAGAGAGTGAGGGAGCAGGGAAACACAAGCTTGTGACTTGCAGTGAAATGGTTGTTCAATTGAATTGTACACTCATAGATTTGGAAACTTCCAGATATCAAAACAAACGTGTGTGTTAGTGTTAGACTTTTGATGAAGTGTAACTAGAGGGCTTTTCTATTGTCACATTTTCATTCACTTGTGTGAAATTATTTCTATTAATATACTGATGGAAGCTTTTTTCAAAGCAAATATCAGCCAGGGGGGAATGTGATCTGGATCGGGACCATAGCAAGTGGATTAAACCCCTCCCCTTCTGAACTGTCATGGTGCTGAATTGTGACGTGGCCCAATCTGGCTGCCATTAACTGAATAAAAAATAAGCATGCTAGCCCCAATCACATGCCTCAAGTAATGTATACTTTGGCCCTATGTGAGTTTTCCAGAAAGATCTCCTTTCTCTCTGCTTGTCAGGAGATGTCTAGAATCTATTACAGGGCCACACAACATCTGACTTACTAAGCCAAATGCATCCTATCACTCTTGCAAGGTAGCCCATCAGAGAGTCAACTAACATCCCATTTTTGCTGCCTGACAGTGCCTGGGATTGCAAAAATGGGTTAGGGGGTTATGAAACACCTGACAGGCCACAATACATGACTGGTAGGCTACTGTCTGCTTGGTGGGCCACAAGTTATATAAGCTTGCTCTTGTGTCTTGTTTTCAAGGGTGGCCCAAGATTGGCCTGTGCTGGAACCAGGTTGCCAAGTGCCAGAACCCATTCCCCATACCCTGCATCATGCAAAATCTACCTCCCTTATCTGGTGGCAGTGCCTCTGCAACCCACTCCTCCTCCTTCTCTTCCTCTTCCTTCCCCACTCTCTGGATTTCAAAGGGAGGAAATGGAATGGAGCAGAAGAGGAAGTATGGAGGAGAGGAGTAGTTGAGCAAGATGGAGGATACTCTAGCCCACCACTTCTCTCCTTCACACTTCCTCTTCTGCTCCATTCTCCTATCCCATTTTAAATTCAGGGTGTGTGGAAGGGAAGGGAGGAGGAGGAACGATGGCAGAGGTGGGTGACAGTGGCAACTACTGCTGCCCCTGCCCCCCGTTTGCTACCTGACGTTAACTGCCATAGTCCACTTCATGGATGGGCTGGCCTTGCCTTCTCATGCAACTCTCCTGACAAATCCACTTGGATTACCAGTTTTAATACATTTTCCAAAGGGTTATTCAAAAAGATCTTCCATAGAGAAAAACGTTACACTAAAAACAGCTCTGTTTTTGCAGACTAGAATCCAGACTAGAATCTTGTTTAGGAATAAGCCCCACTGAACTCAGCAGTGCTTGTTTGATAGTAAAGAGGCGTAGGATCAGACTCTCAGGGAATGATTCAGCTGCAATTAAACATTTGTTTTTGTCACATGCTACCTTGATGTTTCTTTCTGCTTCCATAGTCTGAGCATGCTTGGCTTCCTGTTCAGATCAGAGGTGCAATTTCTAATCAAGCCCCTCAAGCTGCCTTCATGGCTATGTTCATCTTGGAAGTTGACCAGTTTATTCTGAGTCCCTTTTCAACAGCCATATTGGATGCCGAAGACAGTGAAACACCCAAATCTCTACTAGTGTTCAACATTACCAAACCACCCCAAGAAGGCTATTTCACTCATCTGCAAGACCACACAAAGCCTATCTCATCCTTCACATGGAGTGACCTTAATGATATGCTTATAGCGTATCAGCCTCCAAACTGCAGTCATTCAGAAAGGAGAAATTATGAGGTCAGTGAAATAAGATTGATGTTGTTTTATTGTGTCTTCCTTTGCATTTGAACCTGCACATGTGTTGTGTACAGTAAATGTGTGGGTGGGGTGGGTGGTAGTTGAGCTGATCACTCCTCTGTGAATATCACTCTCCTGTGGCGATTCAGAATAACCTGTTGCACCTAATATTTCCTACAGAGCAATTTCACACATTTGCTGCAATTAACCAATGATTAAATTAATTAACCAATGACAAAAGAGCCGATCTTTATGCATGTGTGTGAACCAGCCCTACATTTGAGTGTATTGACATTTTGTTTAATTACATCAGTTAATGAAATCTTGCAAATCTACCAGAAATACTTCCCACTTTATAGACAGGAGACCTACATCCATGTGAATTCTATGTCGTAAGAGCCCTTTGCTATGACATTTTAAAGTTTGTTATATCTTTATTTTTAATTACTATTCTGAATATTTTAGTTGTCCTTTTAATACTTTATGAGACCAGAAGTTTAGAGTAAATAAGTGCATGGTAAAAGTAAAGTGTGCCATCAAGTCGATTTCAACTCCTGGTGCCCACAGAGCCCTGTGGTTTTCTTTGGTAGAATGCAGGGGGGGGTTACCATTGCCCTCTCCCGTGCAGTATGAGATTATGCCTTTCAGCATCTTCCTATATTGCTGCTGCCTGATATAGTACCAGTAGACGTTTTCTAAAAGCAATTTTAAAAAGAGTTAGAAAAAGGAATGTTTGATATGAACAAGCTGCCTTATAATGTGTCCGACTGCTGGTTAATCTTGCTAAGATTGTCAATTGGCAGCAGTTTTCCAGGATTTGGGGCAGAAATCTTTCCCAGCCCAACACAGGAAATGCTAGAGGTTGAAGCTGGGACCGTCCGCATGTAAGGGATGTGATCTACCACAGAGCTATGCCCCCTCCTCAAACGTATATGAAGAGCTTCCTAGAAGAAGGAATTGTTTTCCCATTGGAAAAAGATTAAAATTGGTGCTTGTCAAAGAGGAATAGGCAGCAAATGAAAGTCTATGGATTCAAATTAATTGTGAGAGCCTCAATAGATTGATTTACTGTAGTTCAACAAGGTTATGCTCTATGTACTCTAGTAATAGCAAGGAAATTATACATTAATATACATCTAATAATCATGCCTTTCTTCTTACATTTTCTCCATAATGCTAGACACATAAATCCCTGCTGAGTAATTCTGTAATTCTCTCATTCATGTTGGGTTAATTGCTTTCTGAATTTCACAATTTTAGTGATTGTTCTCTTTAGCTCTTCCATTTCTGTGGCAAAAATCCCATACAAGTATACTTAGTGCTCCCTCTTGTGGAAGTTAATGTCTATGATTCACAACTGATAATGTTGGAATTATTCTGGAATTATTCTAAATTAACTGTAGAAAACATCTTTAAAAAAAAAAACACCATGAAAAGCCATAGATAAATTATAGGCTCCTTTAATATTCTAGTTTCAAATTATTAACACTTAAAACTCCTGGGTTCTTTTGTAGGTTATCATGCCATCAAAATCCTTTCTTTACTCTGTTTTATACTAGGTATGCCCAGCAGCCTTATCATAACCTGGTTATTTTTGATAAGCCATGTGTCCATTTTTGTGTAACAGGTAGCGTTTGAAGTTCATGATTTCTACTTTGAAAGAAGTTCACCAATTACTGTTTATATCTCTGTTAGAACAGCAGATACAAATGCTCCCCGGGTTTCATGGAATACAGGTGAGAATTCATTTAATGCTGAGTAACTTTCTTGTAAAAATCAGTATGTCTCTGCAGAAGTTAAGTGCAACAAAACTAGTATTGTTTCCACCGGTTAGGATCTTATCTTCCTTGACTTTGAAGTACTAGTTACTGAGCCAAATATTAGCTTTGGGGAGAAAAGGTCAGCTTTATCCATGGTAGCTGATCTGTGATAGCCATTTCTCATAAGTGAGATGTCGCATGATAATTCAGTTGCTGTGTTGTTAAAAGGGCTGTGGAAAGTCCCTGGCTTTTTGCTTTTTTGGTGTTTTGACCAGTGTAATAGTAGCTTTGTATTCTCTCATGACAGGGGTCTAGACTTCTCAATTCCCTGGGGAGGGGTCATGGGGGCACAAGGGAGGAGTGGTCTTGTGGTAGCAAGCATGAATTCTCCCCTTTGCTAATCAGGGCCTACCTTGGTTTGTATTTGAATGGGAGACTACATGTGAGCACTGTTAGATATTCCCCTTAGGGGATACAATCTCTCTGGGCAGAGCACCTGCATGCATAGAGCACCACTAGCTTTTCTCCTTGCTATATTACTTCTAATCAGAGAATGCTAGACTGAAAGGGGCCCTGAGGGGAACCTGTGCCTCCTAAGAACTTGCTGAGCTGCTACAAAGACAACACAAGACTGACTGTGTTGTTTAACTGACTGATGAACTTGAGCATGAGAGCTTGATGATGCTAACTGGCAGCCGGGAGCGGGCATTGACTCCCTCAGGAAATCTGGAGGAGAGCTTGAGCCCCATCCCCCACTCCCACACATGGCAGCCCGGTGGGGCAATTAATTCCTCCGGGAAATCCCAGAGGGGGCTTGAGCTCTGCCAGCACCATGAAGTTCACGCCCCTGTCTCATGATAAGGCCTGGGTGAAGTTTACAATAGTCACACACCAGCATCAGCTGAGTAGATGGCGGCCTTCACTGGACTGAAGGGAATATCCTTGTGAAAATGAGTTCTGAAAGCCTTGGCTTGCAGTGAAGTTTCTTCAAATGGTCCTTGTGTGAGGTGATTTTTCAAAGAGCTGTCTGCAGAGTCCTAAATGGATGAGCATTAATTTAATGACAGTATACATTCTAACCACTTGTGAAGAGCCTAAGAGTAGTTTAGATGCTAGTTTTGAACATCTCGTTCAAAACATACAATTCATATCCATTGAAATTGATGGAAAATAACTCTCAGTGAGTTTAATGGTTCTGGATTGCTCTCATTGTTTTGAATGACTTGCAGGTTCAGTAGTTTTTTCTTCTAAAGAAGAAAGTTTATCTTTCTTTTCTAGGTCTTGATCTCCTGGAAGGACAGTCTCGTCCTATAACATGGGAGCAGTTTCAAATTGTGGACAATGATGATATCAGTGGTGTCCGCATAGTCACTGTTGATGGTTTACAGCATGGACAGCTCACACTAAGAGGTATCATATCCTACTTTTTGGACAATTCATGTTTACAGCCGCCCATAAGAATGTAGAAGCTGCATCTGACTCATAACTGGTCAGTGCTCATTTGGAGGCATCAAACTGCCTAGAGACTTTGGTAGTGGGCGGCATACAAATTTATTCAGTAAGTAAGTAAGTGATTGCTGTGGAGCACAGTTTGTGGCAAATGGTACCTGCTGTAAGCCCAGCACCGAGAAGCTTGCTTCGGGTAGGGGTTTCTGTAAGTGTGAATGTATGAAGACACATCCATATACGTCTAACTCCTTTTTGGTCAGCCTTGAACACAAAAGGGTTTCTCTGAATCAGGGAGGCACGTTCTATATGAGACTGTACCTAGTAATGGGCATAGTAAGTAGATTAATATAGTAACAAGAGTTATAATAGATAGAAGGCTGTATACTACCCCTCTCCTGTATGCCCATGCTATGTATTATTCTGTGGTGCATTCCTGCTCAGAGATGATATTGATGGAAATGCTTTAAGAGAGACAATGAATTCCTGTAGAATTGTAGGTACATTATACTCCAGATACATTGTACGTTAGAGCATGAAGGCATGCAGAATGAATAGGGAACTCTAGTCTGCTAAAAGCTGAAGTGTTTTATAGTTTCAAATCTGTATCTTCAACCACCAATCCTGGAAACTTGCTTTAAAAAAACTATCAAGAGATTCTAGGTTCTGTGGTGTTTTGTCATATTCTGTTCACAATGAGCTTTGATTCTGTCACTTCACATTCTTATTTGCTTCTCAACAGCATAGAGAAAACTGGATGTTGTATCAGCAGCTCAATCTACAATGATGCAGTAACCCAGCTTTGATGCTTGTGGTGAAGGAATCACAGTTATTTAATTTTTTTTTTAGCCTGTCTTGCCTGAGCACAAGCTTTTGTGTGGGTAACAAGAAAGCCATGGGTTCTCCATTCCTTGATAACCAGAATAATCCACATCCTACTGAAGGACAATTAAACCTTATGTTAATTACTCTTTAGTGGGGCATAAATTTTGGCTTGGCTTATTAGCCAGTTGTAGTTTGTCGTTGCTACCAACTCCTCCTCCAAGTTCTCTGGCACTTGCAAAAGACTTGGGATAGAGTTGGGCTTTACGTTATTTTGTGTAGAGGTTCACAGAATTCATGCAAATGTGGTAAATGTTTCTCTTGCTGCTCTTGTCTTCTGTATAGCCAGTGCAAGTGAGAGACCAGTCCCATCTCTCCCACCATTTCTCTGCAACAACTCATGGAGAATTCAGGGAGGGGCAGTTGATGAATGAATGAATGAATTTGTGGTACCCGGATGTTTATGGATTTTCTGATCTTGACCTTCCAGTTCTTCTTCTAAACTTGTCTTAAGGAGTCTCCACTCCTAACCTTTTATCTCATCTTTTCTGATATATATGTGAGTTATGAATTGAATCCCTTCTATTGCCTGACAGGGGGAAAAGGATTCATGTTCACAGTTTCAGACCTTAAGGCTGGTGTTGTTCGTTACCACCACGATGACAGTGATTCTATAAAGGACTACATTGTCTTTAGGATCTTTGATAACCAACACAGCAGTCGCCACAGATTTCCAATTAACATTCTGCCTAAAGATGACAGCCCCCCTTTCCTCATCAGCAATGTTGAAATAGAGGTGTATGAAGGGCAAGCTATTCTGATCCAAGGTTCCATGCTTCAAGCCTCTGACACAGACTCTAGTGATGACTACATACTCTTCAATGTCACCAAGCCATCACAAGCAGGAGAAATCATTAAGAAGCCTGGACCAGAACTCTTTGGTAATTTGTTAGACATCTGCTGGTGGGAAATAATTGTTTCCCTTTTACTAATGTTTTGATGTCAAGCTTTCTCTTTATTCATGTGTGTCTCATAGTTACTCCCATTTCCCTCTCACACCAACTATTCTCTGCAACTTGCTAATTCTGGCACTCTGTTTCTCTTAAGCAGGACTGAACCTCAGTAAACAGATTGTGTATTACTGAATTCATTATTAAATATATAGATGAAAGGATTTGTTAATGTTTAAAGGCACCAGGGCTATGTTAGCTTCTCTCTCTCTGTGCTCTTCCTCATGATTGGTGAGAAGGGCTTGGTGGCGGGCGACAGGGAAGGCAGCAGAAGCCCAGACCTCTTGTAGGGTCTGAGCATGCTGAACGCATACTGATACGCTCTGCTGCCGCCCCATGCGTGGAGGTTTGGGGGCTGGAACAATCCTATAATGCACCACATAAGTGCATGGTGCATTGTGGGGATCCGGCACTCGCCGGGAGCCTGCTCCTGTGTCAGCACCATACAGCACTGACACACGAGCACTTAGCCTAGGTTAAGGGTGCTATTGTGCTCTTAACCCTGACTAAGCGGCGGGCTCTCTTAAGTGGATTTGCCACTGCACTGCCAGCAGGAGCCACTCACTTCCAAGCAGTACACACACATCCTCCCCCTGCATGTGTGTATATATAGTGGTTTGATCCCAAAGTTATTTTAGTGCTGTGGTTTCCACCCAAAAAAAAAGAGAGAGAGAGAGAGGCCGCCATTTATATAAAGTGGCATCCAAACACCACATGAACAGATCTCCTAGTTTTTAGTCACCTTCACTCACAGGGTTAAACTCACTTCACACAGGTGGCTAACTACTTCGTTCAGGACCCATGCCATTTGATGCACCACCAGCATACCTGTAAATCAACCTTGCTTATCAATGGCATTTTAATGGATGTGTACAAGACCAGATTCATTTCTAGTCATTCCCAGCCAATGCAGAACACCAAATTTTACCATCAGTTATTCCTGGGAAAGTCCATAGACTGAAACTGAGTTTCTCTGAGTTTGACTGTTGACTCTGAAAAGTGAACTTCTCAGAATTTTGTTTTATTTACTTCTTCATTCAAATATCTTGTGTAGTTAATGGCATTTTCTTGGTACGTACCACAATTCCTAGCCAATGTCACCTGTGTCAACTAAAAAGCAATTCAAATATAGAGGTTGATATCCAGACTAAGGTTGCGCTACCACAACAAGGTAAGTTGTGCACACTTAAGAAGTTTTCAGAGCTGCACAAAGTTGTGGTGTTCCACAATATTGCACAAGAGAGAATTGGAAGATCTCCTCTGAGACATGTACAAAGTTGTGCAACATGTTGCAAAGCATGGTCTGAAATGTGGTGTGCATTGTGTTCCTCAACACTTTGTGCTATGTGTCAACATCTTTTGCTCTTGCAAGAGCTAGAATGTCTGAAACAGGCATTCATTTCTTTGTGAAACATCATTGCATTGTGTCCTAGTGCAATACTAGTCTGGATGTAGGCCAACAACATCTCTGTTGGAGATCCTGGATATTCTTTAGAACAATTCTAAAGAACATGCATCTTACTCTTTTCTTTTCACTGAGAAGGTATCAGTGGAAATGCTGATTTTGTTTTTGTTGTTGCATTCCTTCCTTTGAAAAGTTAAGGAACTGTTTTTACATGTGGACTGTGACAGCATTATGACAAAGGCCTAGCTTCAGAATTACAAGATAAGAAAAGAGAAAAGCTAACTCTCATGTGTAAGGTTTCATGGAAAGGAAATTAGAAATATAGCATTGCTCTGCCTGTCTATCAGAACTCTGCTGAACTCTGCTATGGAGGTATAATTATCTGTAATTGTTAACTGTAATTCATAATAGGTTTGAAATATACTTTCTTCTGTCTGTAATTCAATAGGTTACCCAGTGACTAAATTTCTTCAGAAAGATTTGTTTAATGGGATAATTTACTACCATCACTTAGGAGGAGAAATATTTGAAGATTCAATTGAATTCATTCTGTGTGATAGCCACGACCCTCCCAATCTTTCCGATAGTCAGGTATGTCATTTGGGGATATTTTTGTAAGCCACACAGATCTAACAGAACGTAATGAAGCTATGCACATGTGTGTGCAAAACCAGGCGAAGGGAGTCCAGCCCGGCTTTGCACGCGTGTGTAAACCACCGGGTTCGGGCCTGATCCCGTCGGCACCACGGTGGCAAACCCGCCTACGCAGCCTCTCTTCAAAACGAAGTTAGGAGATTGAGTTTTCTCCTAACCCTATTTCTTTGATCGTGTGTCACCTGCGGCTTGCAGCTACAGCTGGCCAACTCAGGGAGGGGAAGGGGGATCCCCATAATGCACCCTGCACTTTCACAATGCATTATTGGAGCTCCGGGAGGCGAGGTGACGCATGGTGATGCGCCCCAGCACCATGACCCTCAGAGCTACTGGCAGCAGCCGGTGCTCATGTGGGCAGGCAATCCGCCTGCCCAGGGATGGCAAAACGATCGTCTGTGGGGAGGGGAGGTCTTTAGGACTTCTTCTCTGCAAACCTGGTAACCTTTTCTCACTGCTCATGAGAAAGGGCTCAGTAATGTTCAATAATGTTAAGTAGATTTGTTAATTGTTGTGCAATATTGCACTGGAGGGGTGGAATATACATATTTTAAATTAATAATTATAATCTAAATAAGTGGAAATTTCCTGTTTCTCATCACCAAACAGACTGAACTTATGCTTGAACTTGCACACCAAATTTCAAACATTTGTTCAAGAGATATATTTCATTATAAACAAAAAATAAAATGTCAGCTGCTTGAGTAAAACTTCACTCTGCCAATAAGTGGGCACTATCAAGGTGCTGGAGCACAGGGCTGCAAATCTTATAACTTGTTTAGACTTTATTCTTAAATGTGGTTTTGGTATTATCCACGACCAATTATTGGCATATTTGGGCAGGTATATAACATAGGAAGCTGCCTTATACTGACTCAGTCTCCTCTAGCTTAGTATTGTCTACATTTGACTGGAAGAAGCTCTTAAGAAGGGGCCTTTCCCAGCCCTACCAGAATATTATTCATTCATTCATTCATTCATTCATTCATTCATTTGAATGATTTGATTTGATTTGATTTGATTTGTATACTGCCCTTCCAAAATGGCTCAGGGCGGTTTACAATTAAAACAAACCACTAAAACAGTAAAGAGCTAAAACAAATTAAAAAACAACATAACAATTAACAATTTAAAAACATTTTAAAACAACAATTAAACAATTACAGTGATTAAAAACCCTGAAATCAGGTTCTTAATTTTAAAATAAACCAGATATTAAAACCCCCCAAATTTAGGAAGCTGAGAAAGCTTGGGCGAAAAGATGGGTTTTCAGGTGTTTTTTGAAAATTGCCAGAGTTGGGGAGGATCGTATCTTAGCAGGGAGCGCATTCCACAATCTCGGGGCAACGACCAAGAAGGCCCGTCTCTGTGTAGCCACCAAACGAGTTGGCGGTAACTGGAGACGGACCTCCTCAGATGACCCCAATGAGCGGTGGGGCTCATAATGAATAAGATGCTCTCTTAGATACCCAGGGCCTAAGCCGTTTAGGGCTTTGTAAGTTATAACTAGCACTTTGTATTTTGTCTGGGAACCTATTGGCAGCCAGTGTAACTCCATCAGTAAAGGAGTAACATGGTCTCTCCGAGATGACCCGGAGACCAACCTGGCTGCCGCGTTCTGACCCAACTGAAGTTTCCGGATTACATACAAAGGCAGCCCCATGTAGACCGCATTAGAAAAGTCATCTGGAGGTTACCAACAGATGTACCACAGCTTTGAGGTCATTGATCTAGAGAAACAGGTGCAGCTGGCATATCAGCAGGAGCTGAGAGAAAGCACCCCTAGCCACCGCCTCAACCTGAGAAACCAGGGAGAGGTGTGAATCCAGAAGTACTCCCAGACTGTGAACCTGTTCCTTTTGGGGAAGTGTGACCCCATCTAGAACAGGCAGATCAAAATTGTCTCTAGAGTTCTGACCCCGGACAATAAGTACCTTGGTCTTATCTGGATTCAGCTTCAGTTTATTCTCCCTCATCCAGCCCATTACTGCTCCCAGGCAGGCATTTAGGGAGGATATGCCAGCTCCTGAAGAAGTTGACATGGAGAAATATATCTGGGTGTCATCAGCGTACTGGTAACACCCAGCTCCAAATCCCCTGATGATCTCTCCCAGCGGTTTCATGTAGATGTTAAAAAGCATTGGAGAAAGTACAGAGCCTTGAGGGACACCATACTTAAGCTCAGATTTTGAAGAGCAACAGTCTCCAATCGACACCATCTGGAATCAATCTGAGAGGTAGGAGCAGAACCATTGTAAAACAGTGCCTCCCACCCCCAACCCCCTCAGACGTTCCAGAAGGGCTCGCCTGCGAGCCCTGTGGCTTACACAACCAGCTAAAATCGGGCTAGCCTCTTCTAGCCCGATTTTCACTGGTTGTGAGAATAGCCTCATTTTGTTCTTGAATCCTGGTAAAGGTAAAGTAAAGTTGTGGCGTCAAGTTGGTGTTGACTCCTAGTGACCGCAGAGCCTTGTGGTTGTCTTTGGTAGAATACAGGAAGGGTTTACCATTGCCATCTCCCACGCAATATGAGATGATGCCTTTCAGCATCTGCCTATATCACCGCTGCCTGATATAGCTGTTTCCCATAGTGTAGGAAACATGCCAGTGGGGATTTGAACTGGCAACTTCATGCTTGCTAGGCAAGTCAGTTCCCGCTGCATAGTCTCCATTTATTGACCTTTAGTTTAAATCAAGTAGTTAGCATATTATATTTGTTTGTAATACAATATGTTTCTTGAATATTAGAAACATTGAGACTTGAAATTTGGTATGTGTTATTAAATGCATGATTATGTTTATACACTTTAAAGTTCGAATTTAACCAAAGTATAGAGAATCAAGAGGCACCTATAGAGTATTCCTTGATTCATCACTTCTTCCAGTAAATGCTAAATGTCGGACTGTAAAGGCTCATCATAAACACTGTAACCTGTCATTGGCAGTCTTTCCAGTGGCCTATTTTTTCAGTGTATGATGGTTTCCCTAAATCCTTACACTAGGTGGTAATAATACACATAATCCCTGTGGATGATCAGCTTCCCAAAGAAGCTTCTGGAGTGAGCCGCCATTTAACCGTCAAGGAAACTGAGATTGCTCATCTAACTAAGAAACATCTGAATTACATAGACATCGAAGCACAGGAAAGGGAGCTCATCTACAACATAACTTCACCGCCTTTCTTTTTATCCAAACACTCGTGAGTCTGAATGCATGTATACTTCAAGTGTGTGTTTTCAGGATGTTGTGCAAGTGACAAGTAGAAGTGTGACTAGGATCTAGTTTTTATGTTTTGTGTTTGGGCCTCCTAGGTTAAGGAGTTGGGGGGTATTTTCAAAGAGGTTTTTAGAGAGGCTGGCTTTTGTAGGGGCTAAACCTGTCTCCATTCCTGCTGTTCATTACCTGCATGTTGATTCTTTCCACTGTCAGCCCTACTGGCTGCCAGTTCCTAGTAGTCTTCAGTCGTTTGATGCATGTGAAAGCAGCCCCTGTAAGTAGACGAACATGGTGTGCTGCCAGTATCACTGCCTGGTCATGCACCCCAAGGTCTCAATCCTGCAGGCAGCTCACTGACCATGTAGTTTAATGTACTGCTGATTGATGAATGAAGTGACAGGAAATGCTGGCCCAAAGGGTACTTTGCTTGTATGGCACATTTCGTTTGCTTTGATTTTACCATCCGTTGTTAAGTTATCTGAAACATGGTGGGGAGGGGTGGGAACAGGAGAGGACAATGTGCTCTGCTGTTGGCAGGAAGGCATTTTATTTTGGAAAATAAATCTCTTTATTGTATTGCTCTCTGAAGAGTTTATTTTATTATTTGTTTGTTTAATTATGCATGCATTCGTCATATTTCTATACCAATATACACAAATGATTGTCATGGTGGTTTACAAAAGTAAAACAAGAAAACCAGAGTTAAAAACCAAACATTAAAATAAGAGCATCTCCTTCTATGTTTACTTTTAGGAAGACCCTCAAGATGCACCTGTTTTCACAGGCTTTTAACTTTAACTAAAATTAATTTTAAACTGTTTAATTTGTTTTTATTTTATCAGACTGTTTTTACTGTGCGGAATTTTAACTCTTTTAACTCTGTTTATATTGTGTGTTACATTTTTTACACCACCTAGAGATATACTGACCAGGAGGTATAAAAATATAATAGATAATTTTTTAAAAATATATTTTTTACATTTTATATCCTGTTCTTCCTCCAAGGAGCCCAGAGCAGTGTACTACATACTTAGGTTTCTCCTCACAACAACCCTGTGAAGTAGGTTAGGCTGAGAGAGAAGTGACTGGCCCAGAGTCACCCAGCAAGTATCATAGCTGAGTGGGGATTTGAACCTGGGTCTCCCCAGACCTAGTCCAGCACTCTAAAAAGAGCAATAACAATATAACCAACTTACAACAAAAGCTTGCTTAAATAAATGAGTCTTGAAAGCTCTTTTAAAGGCTACCAGAAATGGGGAAGCTATTACACCCACAGGGAGCTGGGATTTATATGTATTTGTTTAACTGACAATATCTTTCTGCACAGCCACACAGATGCTGGGAAATTGTTTTTAATAGACAGCATTCCTAAGCTGATCAAGGATCCTGCTACGCCAGTACTGAGATCGTTCACTCAGGTTTGTTATATGAAAGTGTTCTACTTGTCCTTCTACTTGTCAAACATATATTAGAAAATCCCCTCTCCTCCCCAAACATCATCCATATTTCTCCCCCAGAGTCTCCCTCCAAGAGTTATATATCATTATGAGGACCTTGTAGTTCTTAGTTGGTAAGGAAGAGAAGCATCAAGTTTAAAATTAAGTTTATATGCTTCTCCCAATAGCCCCATCCCTTAATTCTGGATATATAAGAGCTGGTTGTAGCAAAATAGTGTGATACTGAGAGGGAGGCATTCTGCGCATGCTCAGAAACACTTTCTGCTGCAGCCAAATTGTAGGAAGAGAAAAATATACCCAACTGATATGTTATGTGGAAGATATGTTATATTTCTGAATATTCTAGAGCAGGAGTGGCATCTGGAAATATACTAGAGGCTCTGGGAAACAATAAATAGAATGTATTGATTAATGTGGTTACTTTGCAAACCAATTCACATACTGCACAGCTAAAAACAGGCTCCATGATGGAGCCCTACCTCAAATTAAAGGGCTTTCTTCACACTTCCCTTGTAAATGGCATTAATATAATGATCACCACAGTTCTAATGCATTTTCATTGATTTCATTCACAAGGCTCCTTCGGCTGTAAACATCCCCACATCTTTTCCCAGCTAGTGTTGGGTTATGTCTCCATACGACTAATAATCAGTGGAGGATTAATCGTGCACTTCAGGTAGAGCACATTGCTTCATATGACACCAAAAGCACATGCGAGTTAAAATATACTTGCAAGCCTATATCCTTGAATAGCCCTCAATCACATTAAAACCATACGATATTCCTGGGCACCCAACGTTGCATTCAAGCCTCATGTACACAAATAGCATGACAGTAACTCAAAGTTGCTTTTTGAGACATGAGTTGAAACTTATTGGACTCCAGCCTTTTGCCATTACAAATTGCCTCATTACAATTGCCTCAAACAAAAACATTGCCTTAATCAGAGTATGTTTACTTAATGTGGGTTTTTTAATTTGTGCCTGAAAGGAAGAGCTTGGTGATACAGATGTAAAGCTAAAGTTTATAATTTTACAATGACATAGGTTTGGATTGGAGGGGGGAAATGTATCTTACATTTAATTTTGATTGTATTTATTGTTTGTATCCGTAGCATGCTGTAAATCACATGAAAATTGCCTACATGCCACCTTTGCAAGATATTGGTCCTGAGCCTCAGTATATTCAGTTCAAGTTTTCAGTCCGCAATCAACATGGTGGAGCTTTATATGGACTCTGTTTCAACCTTACTGTTCTTCCAGTGGACAATCAAGCTCCAGAGGTATGATTGTTCTACTACTAGGATTAGACTTTGCCCAGACCTAAATTTCAATGAGAAGACCATATCATATTTTAAATTATTTTAACTGTTCTTTTTGTTAAGTCTCAGCTATTGGCTGATAAATCCAAGTAGAATGTCCATAGTGTTCGATCATGTTTTTAGGGTTGGATAAATTCAGAAAGAACCTCTTTTTTTCTTTTTCTTTTTTGCGATTTCTGGTTTAGTGCATCAGGAGGAAAATACATGTTATACTAATACACAAGCCACCTAAAGGTGCAGCGAGGAAATGACTTGCGTAGCAAGCATGAGGTTGCCATTTCAAATCCTCGCTGGTATGTTTCCCAGACTATGGGAAACATCTATATCGGGCAGCAGTGATATAGGAAGATGCAGAAAGGCATTATCTCATACTGCACAGAAGGAGGCAATGGTAAACCCCTCCTGTATTCTACCAAAAGAAAACCCCAGGGCTCTGTGGTCACCAGAAGTCGACACTGACTCAATGACACACTTTACCAATACACAAGTTTCCCATAAGGTCTCTGCTGGTAAATGTGAATGTAAGGGAAGAAACAATGATGCAGAGGGCAGCATTTGCAAGGAAGAATCAATGGTGAGAGTTGAAGTGCTTAATCCTTCCTGTGGCTGCTGATTCTCCCTTCCAAATGTCTACCCCATCCCCCATTCGGTTTTCACGCAGCTGGGCTCTTTCTAGTCTCATCTGAGAGAACAGCAATGGTGCGGGGAGAGAGAGAGAACCTGCCAGCAGGATTTGAAAGGGAGAATCAGAGGGATCAGGAAAAGTTAAGCACCTTTTCCTTCCTGCAAATTATTCCCTACATAGGAACAATCCAAGGGCATAGCAAGCTTAGAGTGAGCCCTGGGACAAAAAGTGAAGATGGTCCCTCCCCATCTTCTTATTCATAGAGACAAGATGAAGAGAGCAAACAGCAAGCTGTTGATCAGCTGGCAGGGCCCCCCCACATCCCTCAGGGGCCTAGGGACATTTGTCCCCCCCCCGCCCTTGTTCAATTATAGCTATGCCCCTGGAAAGATCCTCTATTAATATTATGAGGTGAACTCAGTGTTGGGAGATCCTATTTAGTAAACTGTGTTTCTACCCTCAGCTACAGCTTATTGGAGTCAGAAAATGTTTTTTGCTCCCGCATTTGATCTTGGTTATTTCCCTCTTGGACAACTAGGGGCAGGATACTAACCCATAGTTTAGGTGCATTGTGTAGAATTAGACTAAATGAATGTTGATCTCATCTAGGATTTTTACATCTTTAAACATGGCCAAATACTAGCAAATGTCACGATGGATATTAAAATACGGTTTTTCAAACATATTTTGATTATTCTGGTTTCTTTTTAAAAATATCTCAGAATTCAGGTTGCAATTGTGTGTGCACACTGACCTGGGAGAAAACTGCACTGAACACAGTAGGACTTAGTTCTGGGTAAACATGTACAGAATTGCACTGAACGTCTGTCATTTCTAAAGCCTGATTGAACAACAATGAAACAAGCTTCGGAATTGGAGCAATTCTTTAAGTACTGTAGATGGAACCATTTATTTTTCAGCTGTGGAGCTTGTTCAATAGGCTGCAGAATGTTGTTGTGCTATATGAAAAGGATTGCCTTGAAGTGAGAGGACTGTAAATCTGCTTCTGAGAGAGCACTGGAGCTGTTCTCTTTCTTTCTGTTCAGGTGTTTACAAGCAACTTGAAAGTAGAAGAAGGGGGCCTATGCTTAATTACAGATGCCCACATTCTGATTTCGGATGCAGATACCAAACTGGAAAACATTCGCATCTACCTCCTGAGACCACCTCTCCACGGGATGGTTGAAGTGGATGGAATTCCTATGAATCAAGGGGACCAGCTGACATATGAAGACCTGCACAAGTCCAAAGTCAAGTGAGAAGAGAAAATGTTGTCTTTGTTCTTGCTTCGGGTTCTTGTAGTTCATCCAGTGAATGTAACAGTGCCAAGAGCTGAAACACATGATTGGCTTCATGATGATGTATGTTTTAAGGACTGTAGTTTTACAACTGCAGATTGTCTATGCAGCTAGATGGACCGATAAGTAGATGGCAACTCCTTATGTTCTTTTATGTGGTTAAGAGCAGTATAAGAGCTTCAGTATTTTAGTGTATTTTAAAAATGCAAAGTGGTGCAACCACAAACTATTTGTGGAAGGACATTAGTTACACTAAGTCTGGAGCTTGCACTTCCATATGGTTGCACTATCACAAGCATGCTGCACTCTAGGCAGCTGGGCAGCTATAGCATGCCTCACTGTATTTACAGGGACATTTGTGCAAGAACACAAGAGCACAATTCTGCAAATCCCCCATTAGTACAACTAAGTCAATGTCTCGTGCTAACGCAAATTTGCTTGCTGCACCAGTAGTCTATTGCCTGCATGTTGACCATCAACTGATACCACCATTGTTACTACAGAGGCAGGTCTATGCACACTTACCTTGGAAGTAGGCTCCATGAAGGGTTGCCAGCTGTCCTTTATTACGCAAGATGTCCCTCATTTCAGGGATGAAATGTTGGTTCCTATAGGGCATTTGTCCCTCATTTATTCAATAGCATATAATTCAATAACATATACGTCAATGATACTCAGGCTCTTGACTACCACTGCATACACCTCCCAGCCCCCACAGCCAGCCCCTACAAACTTGTGTGCCTCATTCTGGCAATGAAATGTTGGCAACCCTAGCTCTATGGAACATAGTGTGACTTCTCAGTAAATATGCACAGGATTTCGCTGTGACTGAGAT
This sequence comes from Hemicordylus capensis, assembly GCF_027244095.1. NCBI lineage: Eukaryota > Metazoa > Chordata > Lepidosauria > Squamata > Cordylidae > Hemicordylus > Hemicordylus capensis. The sequence continues at coordinate 118,114,975 of NC_069658.1, read as the reverse complement.
GTAATACTTTTTGGAATCAGGAAGAGTGATCATTTTTTGCAATGAACAAGAGCTAGTTACACAATCTGGGACTACAATTTGCCTTTAGGGGCTACAGTGTGTGTGTGTGGGGGGGGGCTTACATTGTTTTGTGTGCTAGTGTGCACAACTCATTGTAGTGTGCACAACTCATTGTTAGCCCCTAACATTGTTAGCTGCCCAGAGATGTAAGTTTGGGCGGGGTATAAATTTGATAATATAATATAATATAATATAATATAATATAATATAATATATAATATACTCCCTCCCCCACACCGCAGATCACCAAAATACCGTGTGTATTACCCACAGAAAAGCATTTAGCCTTCATTTTAATGCCTGTGACTTGATGCATCACAATATATGCCATGGAGGGAGGCATTTTCTTGTAGTAAAAATATGTTTCATAACACTTAATAGTTAAAATTGTTCTTTGTTGCATCCCTGTGTGTACTTCACCCTAGGTGGCTGCCTTGCCTTCTCATCAAAGCTCTGCCCCCAACATCTCCTTTCATCACCACCTTTTTATTTTAATGTAGATTGTTAGCTTTCTCTGGGCAGTGTCATGCCCCCACTCCAAGGACATTGGAGAAGAGTGGGGGGCAGGTGACTTACTAGAAAGTGGGGAGGTGCCTGAGGAGGAGCAGGTTGGTGATGTGAATGGGGAGGTAATTGAGACCGGCCAGGGCGAGTGTTTGGCGCAGGAGGGGCCAGCAGAGCCAGGTGGTCTTTGGAGAGAAGGGCCAGGATATGAGCCAGAGTTTGAATGGCCACTATCTCCTCGAGAATGCAGACGGGAAAAACGTCAGCAGCAGGGGAGGGCATTACGGAGGAGCAGTCGGCTGGTGAGAAGCCAGAAGCCGGATTGAATCTATGGCAGCTGGCGGGGGTGGAGTGTTGATTGTGTACGTGGCTGCTGACTATAAACCGGGCAGCCTGTGCCTTGAACAAACTGCTGGAAACAACACGTCAAATCCGCTTGGATTTGGAGCTTTTATCAGAGAGATTGTGACTTTGGAATTTGAGCTTCTCACTCCTCACTTCGGTATTCTTGGTGAGATTGTTAAACCTGACGGTTTAGCAGTAAAACTGGAACTTGAGCTACTGGCTATTGTGTCATATAGTCTGGCCAGCGTCTTCCATCGAGTGAGCTCCTGACAGGCAGGGACTATGATTGCCGTGATATACGTCACATTTAGCACGTTGTAGGTATTGGGTAGCAATTTGGTGGTCCTGTCGCTGATATTAGCAGTATTAATAATGCCAATATTTGGAATTAGTTCAGAATTTTATTCCCACAGATATCATCACAATGGCTCAGAGATCCCAGAGGATGACATCCTGCTTGTAGCTACAGATGGTGTCAACGCCTTAGAATTTGTCCTACGTGTTAAGGTCAGTGCAAGGTTCATCAGAATGCAAGTTCAACCAAAAATTAAAATATTTTAAAAGGCTTTGCAGTTATTTCAGAATCTGGAAACGATTAAATTGGATGAGATTTCTATCTCACTTAGGAGGTTTATGTGACAATATTGGTTAGACAACAGATTTGACAGGCCCTTGTTAATGGACATCTGCACCTGTTCCAGTTTATCCCCTACTGTCAGGATGAATCCATTCAGAATTCTATCCTGAGAATGCAATGCATCAGCAAAAGAGGTTTTGTTTCAAGTATAAGTTATACATTTCACATTTAAAGGAACAGATACTACTTTACAAAGAATTATTATTAATGATTATTAATATTTATTAATAATTTATTATGATTATTATTAATATTTATTTTATTATTTATTGATTTATTCAATTTCTATACCACTCTTCCAAAAAATGGCCCAGGGCAATTTACATTAAAACAAAACAATTAAAATCAATCAACAGTTACAAACAGAGATTAGAAAGCACCATAAAACAATTAAAATTAAAATATTCAACACAATTAAAAAACCCTGGAAAACCAGGTTACAGCAGATTAAAAGCATTTACAACAATTTAAAAACCCTGGAAGGTGAGGCCAAATTTATATACTGCTTTTCGTCAAGCAGAAGCAGAAGCAGCAGCAGCAACAGCTCACAGGACATTTTACATGAAATAGGATGGTTTCCTGTCCCAAAAGGACTCACAATCTAAAATTAGACACCAGCAACAGCCACTGGAAAAAATGCTTTGCTGTGGTTGGGTAGGGCCAGTTACTCTCCCCCACTAAATATAAGAGAGTCACCACTTTAAGAGTAGGCTTCAGAATTATTAGCCAACTTAAGGGTGAATATATACATATAATGCTGTTGAAGGATATACTTCTACATTCTGACCACCACTTAATGGAGCAAAGAGGCACCTTTTAAAGTGATTATCTGGTTAGATACCACTATCTGTAAAATCAGAAGCTATCAATTTATCTGTATGGGGTGTTTTCACAAGATTCTGTTACAGTATGTAATTCTGGATGTTGAGTGAGACATCTAAGGACTGCTTCACACAGTTTGGATATTTGTGTTTTAAGTATATACTTAACAGGTTAACCACATCTTTGTGTGCAAGTGCATACTTCAGGATTAAAAGGATGCCATTCTTTTTTCAACAGCAGCAGCTTTGGGAGAGGATGGGCTTAAAAGAGAAATGGTGGGGGTTCTCTATACCAGATTGCTCTACTCTGAGAATTCGCCTACCCACATAATGCATAAATACTCATTTTGAATCCCACTGAGGTCAGCAGGTGGGGGTTAAAATTGGCATGAAGAAGCAGTGAATAGAGAAAGAGTTAAGCACCACTCCTGCCCATTGTTCAAATACGCTCCATCTCAAAGCTGTATTTCAATAATAATAATAATAATAATAATAATAATAATAATAATAATAATAGTCACACATGGATACAAAAATGTTTAGAAACAACTGGTGCCAGCAAAAACATTCAGATATTTATTTTAAAAAGCAATGAGCATGTGGAGTACACAGTTAACAATAAATGGCGAGACACTTGGACAGATTAGCATTAGAAGAGGCATTTTCCAAGGGGACTCACTATCCCCTCTGTTGTTGGCAATCGCCATGACTCCACTTTCACAAATACTAAACAAAACAGGCCTCGGATACCAAACATCTAAAACATCAAGTAAAATCAACCATCTGCTGTACATGGACGATGTGAAGTTGTATGGAAAGTCCCAGTCAGAAATCAAATCACTGCTAAGCACTGTCCATATATTCAGTAGCGATATAGAAATGGAGTTTGGACTAGACAAGTGTGCTGCATTAATAATGAACAGAGGAAAAATAACAAAAACAGAAGGAATGCCCAATGGAAGCAAGATCAAGAACCTGGAAAAGAAAGAACATTACAAATACTTGGGCATTCTCCAGGCTGATAACATCGCACACACTGAAGTTAAAAGAAAAATTGGAAGTGAATACATCAGGAGAATTAGAAAAATCCTCAAGTCCAAACTCAATGGCGGGAACACCATACAAGCCATAAACACCTGGGCTATACCTGTTATCAGATACACTGCAGGAATAATAGACTGGACCCAGGCAGAGCTAGAGACGCTAGATCGTAAGACCAGGAAAATCATGATCATCAATCATGCTCTACACCCCCACAGTGATGTAGATAGGCTATACCTCGCTCGCAGCTCAGGTGGAAGAGGAATGCTGCAAGTCCATCAAACAGTAGAGGAGGAAAAAAGAGGCCTTGACGAATATATCAAGGACAGTGAAGAAGATGCACTTAAAATAGTCAATAATGAGAAACTATTCAACACCAATGAAACAAAGCAGGCCTACAAGAAAGAACAAGTCAAGAACCGAGCAGAAAAATGGAAAAATAAGCCACTGCATGGTCAATATTTGCACAATATAAGTGGAAAATCAGACATCACCAAGACCTGGCAATGGCTTAAGAATGGCAACTTGAAGAAAGAAACAGAGGGTTTAATACTGGCTGCACAAGAACAGGCACTAAGAACAAATGCAATAAGAGCAAAAGTAGAAAAATCAACAGCAAAGAGCAAGTGCCGCCTTTGTAAAGAAGCAGATGAAACAGTTGACCACCTAATCAGCTGTTGTTGAAAGATTGCACAGACGGACTACAAACAAAGGCATGACAAGGTAGCAGGGATGATACACTGGAACATCTGCAAAAAATACAAGCTACCTGTAGCCAAAAATGGGTGGGACCATAAAATTGAAAAAGTTGTCAAAAATGAAGATGCATAAATATTATGGGACTTCCGACTACAAACAGACAAACATCTGCCACACAATACACCAGATATAACTGTAGTCGAGAAGAAAGAAAAATAAGTGAAAATAATCGACATAGCAATACCAGGGGATAGCAAAATAGAAGAAAAAGAAATAGAAAAATCACCAAATACAAAGATCTACAAATTGAAATTGAAAGGCTGTGGCAGAAGAAGACCAAAATAATCCCAGTGGTAATTGGCACCCTAGGTGCAATTCCAAAACAACTTGAAGAGCACCTCAACACCATAGGGGCCACAGAAATCTCCATCAGCCAATTACAAAAAGCAGCTTTACTAGGAACAGCCTATATTCTGCAACGATATCTATAATAATAGCAACAACATTGATAATAAAATTCAGCCATCCCAGGTCCTTGGGAAGGACTCGACGTCTGGATAAAACAAACCAGTCAATAACACCTGTCTGACTGTGTAAACAAGAAATAATAATAGTAATAATAAACCATTAAGGCTGCAATACACACTTGCCTGTACTATAATCCCAAAAATGTAATGTGTGATTGAGCAGCATTTGTTTAGATATAGACATGCCACACCCTTCATCAGAAAGCCTGGATTGTCTGTGATTCCCTGTCAAGCGGACACTTAATGGCAAAGCTGATTTTTTTTTTACCCTCAAATGTGTACAATGGTCCTTGGACAGTCCATTAATAAACTAATACTTAGTTTTCATCAGCTGTAAGTACTGCATTTGGTAGTGCCTACAATGTTACCTTTTCTTCTTCTCCTTTTGGTTTATTCTCTGCCTTGATATTTTTTAATCATCTACTTCTTGCCTCTATTGAACACATTTTCCACAATTGCCAGTCTCCAGTGAATCATGTTTTCCATATACAAATGTGGTTTTTACATACTGTCCTTATGCAATTCTTTCAGGTGATGCCTGTAAATGATGAACCTCCTGTCATGAAAGCTGATCTCATTCCCTTCATGCAGTGTCCAGAAGGTGATGCAGTGTCCATCACATCAGCATATCTTTTTGCCACTGACGCAGATAGTGATGACATGAAACTAATGTTCATGCTTGCTCGGCATCCTAAACATGGGCTTGTGAAGAAAGATGGAATTGTGGTGGATCGTTTTCTCCAAGCAGATGTTATTTCTGGAGCAGTGGTGTACGAACATACAAGTAAGTGAGGCCAGGGGCGTAACGATCGGGGAGGCAGGGGGGCACGTGCCCTGGGCGCCACTTGGCAGGGGGTGCCAAAAAGTGCCCCCGCTGATCCCCTGCCTTTGGTGAAATTTTTTATGTGTGTGTGATTTTTTTTTTTTTTGGTGCAGAGGTACCCCTCCCCCCCGGACCCGGCGCCCCCCCCCCCCCCCCATTGCTCATCTCATCCGCTTCCTGGGGCTGGGGCGGCGAGGCGAGCGGCGTTACTTACTTTGCTCTATAAAGCCCCTCGAACTCCTTCCACAACTACCCTTCTGCATTCATGATATCTCTCAGCTTACAAGGTGACGCAGCAGCGGCTCCCACTTCCCACCCACGCCCCTTCCGTCCTCCACGTTCACTCCAGGTTGCTGCACTGGCCAGTGCGTGCCCTCGCACACGCGCTCTCCGCCTCCTTGGCACTCGCGCCTTTCTTCCGCCGCCTTCCCTCGTGCACACAGACGCGACCTCTTCCTCCTGGCATGCCCGCCCCGCCCCCGCCACTCACGCATGCGTCGAATCACTGGGTGCTGCATTGCACGCTGTGGTGGCTGGCGGGAGTAGAGCGTGTGTTTGCTGCTCCGGGAGGGAGCACACGGAGGACGATGATGAGCCAGGACTGGAGCAGAACAGAGGAGCCTTGCTGTTGTTTCTCTCAACAACTACAATAAAGTTTGTGCATTCATCCAAGAAGACCAAGGTGTGTGTGTATTTTTCTATTTTTCTATTAATTTAGAGGGGGGCTTATTGCTTGGCGCTGGCTTGGCTGAGGGCGGGGGGTCTCAGAGGCTGCGGGGGCTGGGGGTGGCTGTCGTTGCTTGCTACTACTTGCTTGCATCTTGTCTGAGACTGAGAGGGGGTGGGGTGGCGTTGGGGCAGCGGCGGTGGCCGGGGTTGCTGTTGTTGTTGCCTGTTTGTTTACATCTCTTGGCGCTGGAGTGGTGTGTTGGGGTGGTGGCAGTTGCCGGGGACTTGTTGTTGCTGAGGCGGGGATGGCCGGAATCTGCTAGTTTTATTTTGTGCTGAAGTGTTGCAAGACTCGTTACTCCCCCAAAGCGGAGCTGGGGCTGATTGGCAATAGGAATGCTGGCTTAGATGGAACATTAGCCTAACATGGATGGTATGTTGTTGTTATGGTGTTTTCTCTCCACGCTGGATAGGTTGCGTTGTACTAGCAGTGGCGGATGGGGGGGGGAGGCATCAGCAGTGGCTGACAGTGACACTGATCGCGGAGAGGGAAGGGGGCTGCGTGCAAGGCGAGGGGAATGTTGCAGAGATGAGCTGCTGCAGGAAGTTCAGCCCAGCTCTTGGGGATGGTGCCGGGACAGAGGATGAGAGATCTGCCTCAATTCTGCTGCTGCGTCCCTGCTGCCACTTTGTATACAGTATGTCCCTACCGATGCTGTAGCAGGGCGGATGTTGTGAGGCGCCGCTGCCTTTAAAAAGACAGGTCTTTCAGTTGAGTTCGGTAGATTTCTCCCCCCATCCATGCTCCTAAAAACAGAAGCCTGAATAGCAGGGAGACACACACACACGCAAATTCGATCCAGACGCCAAACAGTCTGAAGGGGAAAAAGAGAGGAAGAATTCCTGCCTTTAAAAAACACAACAGGAGGGCAATTGTGAGAGTGGAGCTGGGGCAGGGAGAGACAGAGAGGAGCGGGGTTGGTTGGGATCGGGGGGGGGGCATTGTGGCTGGCTCTGTTTTAAAAAGGACAGCTGTTGAGGTTTGTGTTGAGGTTCCTTCTCTTGGCTCAGTCAGAGCCAAAGCCCATGAGGCAATCTATGATAGATAGATCTATAATAGACTCTTCCTGCTCCAGAGCACTTACTGTGTGCCCCAGAGTCATTATAAACTGAGTTGCCAAGTCCCAAGCCAGAAATGGTGCCTGTCTCTTTAAAAGTTCTGCAGCACCCATGCTGTATATACAGTCACTGTACCTCTTACTCCATAGATGATCTATGACCCGCCACCTCACAAGAGAGCAAAGGCTAAAGCATAGAGATGTGCAGTTGATCTGATTAGCAAATAAAATCACAAGAGTATTCTAATGATGAGCTACTGTTGTATTATATTGGAACAAAGTAAATATTTTAAAACTGAACTTGAAAAACATGCTGTTAATAAATAACAAAAATGCATTCATCTTAACAATCAGTAATTCATAGTTGTTTGTATGAGTCACAGCTTAGTAAATGAAGCTGTAAGAAACAAAACTGAGATGTAAAAAGAATTCATTTTATTTGAATAAAATCACCCAGTTGGGTTTCTGCCTATCTAGCAGCAGTTTAAAACACTGATGGCAAGTTGGCATGATTCAAACTAGACAATTCTCTTTTTCAAATTACTTTTAGGAGACTAAACATACATGCATGCATATATGAGTAATTATATTAATGTGCAATTAATCACAGACATCTAAATGTCTGCAGATTTAATGCTGGATATTAATTCTTATTTGTATCACCCAAAACACAAATCTCTGGGCAGTTTACAAATTGAGTGTCAATTATGAATAAATAAGTGCCTGTATTTACATTTGGTTTTTAGGACTTGTATAATTGTTGATTTGGCCACGATTGAATAATATAAAACAGTGTATTCTCCCATTATTTTACCCTTGGGAGTTTAGAGTTCTCCCAAATATGTTGTGTTAAAAATCATTCAAGCCACTGGTTCACAATGTTCAGGTTTAAAATCTCTGGGTGCATTAATACAAAATGACAGTGATGGGCCTAGTTTGATGCCAGAATCTTTTTGGCATTTTCAATATTATGATTAGTATCCACAGTTGTACAAATTCTTCTTGTTCATACATGTAGAAGAGCCTTTTGGTTGCAGTGCAGCCACCTAAGGGCCCAGAGGGGAAATGACTTGACTTAGAAAGCCAGAGGTTGCCAGTGCAGTTCGAATCCCCGCTAGGATGTTTCCCAGACTATGGGAAACACCTATATCAGGCAGCAGTGACATAAGAAGATGCTGAAAGGCATCACCTCATATTGCATGGGAGATGGCAATGGTAACCCCCTCCTGTATTCTACCATCTTCACAACTGCAAGGATCCTTCCTAGTTAAATAGTCAGTCAGGATTAGTGAGCTCTGTGGGGCTTGACTTGTATTTTTTTGTATTTTTGTATGTTTGAGCTAATATTATGGTAAAAGACAAGTTTTCTGAAAGATGCGTGTCAGATATTTGGGCGGGGGGGGGGCCCAATTTCAGTTCTTGCCCTAGGCGCCATTTTCCCTAGTTACGCCTCTGAGTGAGACTAATGGCCCAATTCTGTTCAGGACAAATCTCCTGCTATCAGTTACAATTTCATTATACCTGATTACAACCATTATATCAAACACAAAGATGGTTCCTTCATGTCTGAAAGAGCCTTTGGAGTAGTGTGCTGGTAATCTCCATTTCTGCTCCAATCTCATCCCGTATTAGACAATTCCGTGTTCCTTACTTGTGGCATTGGCTTTGCATGACATTCCTATGCTACATCTGGAGCTCAATTTAAACATTATGGCCCTTACCTCATTAAGACCAAATAGCACTGATTTTTGATGTCATCCCACATGGTGAGCATAAAAGTCTGGTGAGTATGCATGTAGCATTTTTCTACCAGTATTATATATTCCAGAGAAAAGATGTTATAGGTGACTCCATTATGGGGATACATTGTGCGCTCAGCCCTGTGCAGCCGTGCAAACTGTGATATTGTATCAGAACAGCAATCTTTGGACTTGATTGGGACCTATATATGAATTTGCCATTGCAGCAGCTCAAGAAATAAGGGTGTAAAGGGGACTTTAGATTCAGTGTAGTCAAATGTAAATCAAAATTCATCTTGTGAAATATGCAGCAATACATCCCCTTAAAATGTCTCTGCAGTATCTGACATGTGTCTATAAACACATTTAAGCTGAGGCTGATAGAAATGTGTAGCTTCTGCCATGGTACCAGTTCTCTCATAGTTCTGTACAACTTCAGAATGTGTATGGGATAATTGTTTGTAAGATAGTGTCTCTATATCAAAATCTCCCTCTGCATGGAAAGTCCACACACACTGGGGGGCGGGGAGAGGATTTCTACTTCAGTGTTTTCTCTGATATATGCATGCTGGATACAGTTTTGACCTGGGAGCCAGCCTTCGCCTTCCTTGGAAACCTGCAGTAGTACAATCCAGTGAGAGAACTGTCAATCATGCAGCTTCTGATATGGTAATCATCTCTGAGAACTCATGTTTGTTAAATCTCACACACTGTTTGAAACTGTTTGTTAAATCTCACACACACACACACACACACACACACACACTTATTAACATAAGTTCAAAAAGTTGTTATATAGTGTGCATAGATGTTAGCATGTTTCTGAATGTGTGACTTCTTGACTTGTCATCAACTTATGCCCCTATTCTGTCTTGTAAGCTTCCTAAGACAAGTGCCAAAGATTATAAATGAAAACTGTTGAATTTGGAAGAATGAAAACATTGAGTATAATGAAGCTAAATTTAAGTACTTTTCAGTTTAATTGATCTCAGTGGGAGAGATTAGATTATTTGTGTTGTTGTAGTTGTTGTAGATTATACACAATTTAAATCAATGGGACTCAGGGTCCTTACTTTTGACTGGCTCACACCTACTGTTTCAATATGGTTACTGGGAGAAATACTTAACTTTGCAATTATTTGGGGGGTAATTATTCCCATATATGTGTTATCCCTCAAGTGGGAATATACAACATGTGTGTTGCATTGTATTGGCTAATTAGATTTTTTTGATCTACACTTGACATTTTTCATCCTGTGTATGACAAACAAAAGAAGTATATACAATCCTGTTGATGATCCTTACAATTATTTCTTACAAAGAAAAATAAATCATAATTCATGGATATTGCTAACAATATTTCTTATCTTCACAGTTTAAACAAATGCCTCCTGCAGGATTTTTTTTTAAAAGTATAAAAATATCATGCTTTATCTGTAGCACCTTTCTTCCAGGTGGAGAGATTGGCTTGACTCCTTTATTTGAAATCCTCACCTTTGTTGTCTCGGATGCTGAAATTGGCCCAAATGCGAATGCCTGTTGTTATGATGGACCACCCTTTCCTTCCATGACGCTTCAAAAATCCTTTCCACTGTATGATATTAACATCACAATATCCCCAGTAGACAACCAGCCACCATCCATTGCCACTGGTAAAAAAAAAAAAATCTTGTTTATTTTCATATATGCTCAGTTGTCATGGTGAGAAAATTGATTAGATCCATACTAAGTTCACCATTTAGTGAAGTAATCATGTGATTGTTTCGCAGCCTAACCCATTTTTTCACAACGTAACCCATATTTACTGCAAATCTGACAAAGTGGGCAGAGTGATGGTGCAGTAAATGAAAACCAGGCAGCTAGTGAAGTAATCATTCAATCACTCCAGGATATGTTGAAGTTTTAGGGAATCCACTCAATGCACACCCACTACACACTAATTTGGCTGTATCATGAACTGAACCCAATTAATATGTGTTGTTGTGGGAGTTGCTTCCAATCCTACATCACTAAATGTATTAAAATCTACATGGAGTTACTATGTGGATGGGCTCAATGACAAGACTCCTTCTTACACATATGTTCACTGGCCTCCAGAGAAGACTATGTTGGCAAAAGAAGGAGCTATGTTATTTGCACCACCCAACACACGTGGTTCCTCCATCCAGACAGTAACAGAATGGTATGAGACCAGAACACAATGGAAGACGCTCCAACATTACTATGGTAATACACGAGTCATACCTTGGTTGTTACTAGCATGCGGACAAATAAATTCATGTGGAAAGCTAACAGCAAAGAGTACTAAAGGTAGCCCAGATTTGTAGGTGCCAGTCTAAATTTCAACTTTTTACTACTTTAGTTTATGTGCAAATCAATATTTGAAATGTTAGGCCTGATCTACACATACAATAGAATGAAGAAGTCCAATCCTGAGGCAGTAGAATTTTACAATTGCAGGTGGGGAGCACATTTTTGAATGCTCCCCATGTAAAAATCCTCCCTGAAAACAGAAACTAGCACTGAATGGTGAGGGCTGGACCTCAACCTTTCTCCCTAATCTTCCAATTTTCTACATTCAGGTTGGTTTTATCCCACCCCCATCCCCCTCCAACCATGTTGGGGATAACCAAAAAATCTGAAATCCTTAATCATAGTTCACCCTTCCTGGTTCATTAGAACACTTCTGGCAATCACAAAACCTTTTATTTGCTCAAACTTCAGCCCAAAAATCAGATATGTGCTCTCCTGGCCTGGACTGACACAGTCCACTTCACTACCTCATTATGCTACATGTCTAGACAGGCCTAAATATAAGGAGATTAGCATTTGTTTATGTACTTCATCCTAAATTGAAAAGCAGGTTTTCTAAACAGATAATCACAACCAAAGAGAGTGTCAGTCAATATTTAGGAGTATACTTTAGGTTGTTAATCAGTGCAGAAAGGACAATGCTGAAATGTGCATATTAACTTGAAATAGTTTTGAAGCAAGGATGTTGACTGTATTTCCATGTGTGAAAAAGCTCAGCCAAAGAAACCAGAGCCAAACAGGAGTTTTTAATTAATGCTAGACTTCCCTTTGCCTTGACCAGGCTTCATATCCAGTCCATAATGCTGTAATTTTAACACGTTTCATTATACAAAGTAAAGCTATTTTGCAAGTATTGTGTGCATGTTTACCACTTAACAACAATGTATGTATGAGTAACTTTGTGATTTGCAGTCTATCACCCGAGCAATGTTCTGGAAATGAAGTATTGTCCCAGCAGGGAAATTAAGCACTGATCCATGGAAAATGGTTCATTATGAGCAATTCGTAACAGCTCTCTGGCAATTAATGCTGTGACAAACAGAGGTAACAATTGATCTTGAGCAGCACATAAACCATACTTAATAGCTTATCAGCAAAATTGTTTTGCAAGTGTTTTATCCTCACTTGGTGAGAACGAGGAGTCATTGGTATGACTGGAAAACATCTGTACCAAGCGGTCCGTTAGTAGCTGCATTTATTTATCTTGAAATATCCTTGCAAGTCAAGCTGCATAAGTGACAATACTCATCATTATATCATTTGTGTGCAGGTGTCATGTTCGTTGTGGAGGAGGGCTCCGCAGCTGCTATCACAATTAACCATTTGTATGCCACCGATCTCGACACCAACGCAGATGACATACAGTTTGTTTTAGCTTCTCCTCCTCAGTTTGGATACATTGAAAACATACTGCCTTCCCCTGGCTTTGAGAAAAGCAACATGGGAATAAGTATAGGTATGTGTATACTACAGTGAGGGGCAACGTGTTCCTAAATATAAATCAGTGAGCAACATTCAAACTAAGTTAATTATTATTAAGTCCCACTAAAAGTAATGGGATTTAAATTCAACATGACTAACTTGTCCCAATTATTTCAGTGGTGCTTCGTTATGACAAACTACTCTGGTTGCTGTCCAGTGTCACTTTCTTTGTCACTTCACCAGATAAGCATGACTTAGGCAGTGGAACCTCTCCATCTGGGGATTTTTTTGAACTTATGAGAGTTTGCATATTCACTCACTCTTCCACTGGCATTTGAGGAACAGTTAGAAGACTTATTCCTCAGGAAAAGCCAGAGAGAGTTAAGGCCTGCTGTGGCCCTACATTTGTGGGTGACCTAGGGATCTGGCTGTGGGGAATTTGGGGCAGGAAGGATTTATGTGGAGAAGGGGATTTTGTGGTATATTGTCAAATGTCTCTTGCTGGGAGTATTTACACTGTCTTGAGTCTATATGACTGGCTGAGAATAGTGAATTTATATTGTAGATGTAAATATGCTCTATTGGACAAGGGCAGCCTCTGAGCATCTCTACAATTCCCAAGTGCAATCATCTTATAAGGTTGCCTTATACTGAGTCAGACCATTGGTCCATCTAGCACAGTATTGTCTGCTCAGTCTGACTGTAGCTCTCCAAGGTGACAGGCAGAGATTTTCCCCAGCCCTGCCACCCAAGTTAATTTTTAGTAGAACTTGGACTGAACTTTGGAGGTTCTGTATGCAACACAATGGGCTCTACCACTGACCACTCCATATTCTTCTTGCAGCATCTTGAAGCAAACTCTGTAGGTAGGCCAGAAAGCCTCAACTGTCTTTGGAAGAGCCCTTGGAGACTAACGTCATGATGACTCCACCCACCCTCACTTCCCTTGACGGGCTTGAGCCCTCTGGGCTCTTCCTAACTTTAAAGCCCCAAATATAGGCAAAGTTTATAATGAGCAGGCCACAAATGCAAAATGCAATGAATGTAAAATATGAATATGTACATCAGTATCCTATACTGTAGGATACTGTCTGAAGTCACCACAGATGTGAGAATTGAGAGGTATGCCTCATAATCCTCTGTGCCATTGCAAAGGATCCTGGGACATTTGGTTCAAACACTTCAACCATTTGTTTCAGGCATCTCAATTGCCCTCTTCAGACATGAATGTAAAAGGATGGTGTACTTGCGATCACAGAAGCACCCACCATCATGCTTACAACCTTCTCCATGTGATGAACACTGTAAGCATGAGCAGCCTGGGAGAGGAAGTGAGGAAAATGAATGACATGCTGGTGGGGCAGGACTTCTGTTCCCGCTTTGAACAATGTTCATGAGTACACAGTCCTTCTAAATTCACATCTGAAGAGGGCTATTGTGGAGCTCTCCAGACAGTTTCCCTCAGCGGCGGCAGGCCTCACATGACAGAAGTGGAGGCTACCTCTCACAGACCACAAATTCAAACTATCAGGTCATGTTTTGTCTAAAGATGTATTTGTGTAGGCCTATACTAAACCATAATAACCTGCTGAGAGAAAGGGTTGTTAACAATATGTTACCTACTTGTTGGCCGGGCTGAGAACTATTGCTGAATGATGGCAAAATATAGATTCTTAACCAGGGGCATAGCAAGGCTGAAGTGGGCCCTAGGACAAAAAGTGAAGATGGGCTTCTGGGCCCCCTGCCACCTTCTCCTTCCCCCTACCACGTCTTTGCTGCAGAAAAACTATGTGGATATGATGAAAAACAAAACCTCCTTGGTATCCCCTTTATCTCACACTGTGATCAGGTGCCAGCAGTTTGCCACTGCATCAGGGAAGTGGGAGGGGAGAGCAAGTTTCCCAGCCAGTGGGCCCAGGGACATTTGTCCCCCTGCCCCAATTTTGTTCAGTTGGGCCTATGCCCATGCCCTGAACAGTGCTGCTCTAGGAGAGTTCGTACATTCATCTAACATGCAAATGGGCCCTAGATTTATCTCTCCTTTTGAGGGGCTTGTTCCACCCCTTCTAAATGCCGAGACACACTGGACCCCTATTTAACTATGAGCTACCAGAGCATTTAAAGGTTAGTTTTCCTATTTTCTATGGAGACCTTTATTCAAAACACATGTGCCGTTTGTTAGTGAACTGCAAACTCATTTAAAGAGAGAAAGCAGAATATGCATTTCTGTTAACTTCTTGTTTCTTTTAAACATCTAGCCTCATTTCAGTTGAAAAATGTGAAGGCCCAGCATATAAACTATGTCCAAAGCAGACACAGGAGGATAGAACCAACCACAGACCAATTTATGCTTTATGCCACTGATGGGAAACATCATTCAATGGAGACACCATTTTATGTCTTGATCAACCCAACAAATGATGAAGTCCCAGAACTCATAGCACGGAATATTACAGTAAGGAAGGAAATATGGTATCCTCAATGTGAACTTGACACTTCTACCACAGAGAGTATAGCTTTTTTCTTACTTTTTTTTTGTGTGTGTGTCCTCAAAATGGCTTTCAATGCCTCTTGGCTAGCCTTCTGCACGTGTTTATTCAGTCATATTTGAGGGAACCTTAGCATGGTGCATAAGGAAGGAGAAGTTAGTGACAAGGACTTGGGGGGAGATTAGGGCTGGGGAGGTTCATCTGTGTTCACTTTTGTGGTTGTGTGATTGTTTAAAAAAACAAGGAAAATCTTTAGATTGTGATCCGGCAACCCTGTGCCAGCCTTTTCATCTCCTCCTGTATTGGCTGCATTTGCATGTAACACAAAACTGCTGTTAAACAGGGCAGATTTTGGAACTTTTATAAATTTGTGCAACCATGGTTTCACGGCAAAGCAACCTGAGACTTGCCTCGCCAAACTCCAATTTGAACCTTGTAGTGAGTTTCGCGACCATAACCGGAGGTCTTTGGAGGCTGCGCTATGTCTGAATGTGGGCGGTGCTATAACCACAGTTTTGTTCACTTTCTGGAACCATAATCTTAGGTGTGGCAGTTTTCACTGGCTGCCTCTCAGAGCACTCACCCCACCAACCCGTCCCCGATCCAACAAAGCAGTAGCCCAGCAACAGGAGTGCCGCCATGTCCCATCCCAAGCTTGTCAGCCTGTCAAAGGGCAAAGTCACAGAGAGGCATTCCTTCTTCCCACTCTCCCCCTTGGTCTCCCCCTCCTGGCAATCAAGAGAGAAAGGGGATGGGATGATAAGACAGGCACTATGTGCTTTGCTCTCCGAAAATGAAGCTACAAAGATGCATGTTCACAAGCACATGAACTTGAGGTGGCAACATAAGCAAGAAAACCCCATTAGAACACTAGGATGGCAAGATATAGCATGAGAGGTGGGGGAAATACCTGGGGTCAGGTTTAAAAGGCAGCCCCAACCAGGAATTCTTGAATGGCTAAGGTCTCCCCCCCCTTTTTTGGGGGGTACAATGCTGTAGGGGAAGGGGGCATCGAGCTCCTCCCCCGGGGGGGAATGTATGCAGTCCCTAGGCTTACTCATGAGAAGGGCCGGGCAGCAGGATTAGCACTGTCAACACTGAGAGGGAAGATTCCTCCTCTGTGATGGCGATGATGATAGATGCTGTTGCTGAGTGGACCGCTTACTTATGAGAGTGTAAGGACATGGGGATATCCATTCACAGCTCACGAGAAGAACCATCTGTGGGGACAGGGTTGTTGGGCTAATAATGTGTGATGACATCCCCTTCTCCCACGGTCCGTTTTCTCACGAGAGTGTCAGGCTATGGGGGCCAGATGGCAGATGCCACTCAGCCAGGTTGTTCTATACAAGCAAGCTGCAGGGATGGGTATCCAGACAACCACTCTCCCTGTTGCGGTGACTGCCTTCTACAAGCTGTCAAAACATGCCCTCTGTCAGCCCATCCACCCATTTGAACATGTCCATCTTTGATTTTGCCCGGAATAGCAACCCCACTCTCTGGGATCATTGGAAATTGGGGCTCCTGTCTCCTGCAATTCCCCACAGTGGCAGATCTGCATATGGTGCATCTGAGCGTACATTCCAATGGAAGACCAAAGTCTGGGCAAGCCTAAGGTTCTCCACAGTAGACTGGCCCTCTCATGAGAGGGCCCCTGGTGGCAATCTGCAATGGGGGCAGGAGTGTGGTTTGGTCATTGAATGCTCCCCTATGAAAAGTTTCTCACGGCAGAAAATGAGTGCACAAGGTGGGTTGAGTTAAAAACTTCACTGGATGTACTAGTGCTTTGGGGAGTATTTATATGGGCAACCATTCAAAAATTGTGTCCCCCATCTGCAGTCTGATGTGATACAGCCCACTCTATCATTTCAGGATTCTGCAACCTCATTCTGATACATGTGTCAACTAGATCTGAATTCATTATTGTTCTATGGGGAGTGTCTTTCTTCTATCCTTACTTTTGTCTTTACACATTTCAATCCTGCTTTCTCAAAAGGAGAGGTGGGCTTGTGGTAGCAAGCATGGATGGTCCCCTTTTGCTAAGCAGAGTCTGCCCTGGTTTGCATTTGAATGGGAGACTACATGTGTGCGCACTGTAAGATATTCCCATTAGGCAACGAGTCCACTCTTGGAAGAGCACCTGCATGTTTGCATGCAAAAAGTTCCAAGTTCCATCCCTGGCATCTCCAAGATAGGGCTGAGAGAGACTCCTGCCTGCAAGCTTGGAGAAGCTGCTGCCAGTCTGTGAAGACAATACTGAGCTAGATGGACCAATAGTCTGACTCGGTATAATGAAGCTTCTATTCTTCTCTCTATCTCTGTGAGAGCAAATGCAATGAAGGTTGGAGGGAGTCACATTTGTTTATTACACTTGGCTGCGTAACCTTCCTTTTGGATATGCTTTTCATACTTCTGCTTGCAATTATTTACCCAGCATTCATAAAGGAATCGTGGATGGAACTCGGGATGGAAGAAGTGGGAGAGTTTTACTTGGGTGGAGTTAGGAGGTGGACTTTGAGTACCACCATGTTTGGAAGAGCATCAACTGCTGACAGCAGAAGCAGCTGAGATAACAGACAGCTTGTCACCCTCTGCAGAGCCAACACCTGGGAGTTTTTCACACAGGGCTTTTAGCTCGCATCTTCTCCGGAATGGAGGGTGTGCATTCACATATCAGCCAGATTTGCCCTGAAGTTCCTGTGAGCTATTGAGGAACACTTCACACATGATTCGGACTTTTCATTGTGAGTTGGAGTATAGCCTGATTTATATCTGGGGTAAAAAAATCTACTTTTTGCATCATTTGTGGGGGTGGGGAGGACTTGCAGTAAAGCCTTGCAATAAACTTGCGGTAAAGCCTGCTGTGTGCAAAATGCCCAGGGACAAACTCCCATTCAGCTGTGAAACTCACTGGGTGACTCTGGGCCAGTTGCTTCTCCCTCAGCCTAACCAACCTCACAGGGTTGTTGTGAGGAGAAACATAACCATGTGCACCACTCTGGGCTCCTTGGAGGAAGAACAGGTCATAAACGTAATAATAAATATTTTATTTAACTCTTATTCTTCAGAATTGTGCTTTGCCGTCCTGTCTTCCTTTTCTTTTTCTAATTAGGTCCAGGAAGGTCAGATGAAAGAACTGGATCCATCTGTAATTAACGTTATTGATTTGGATGTACCTCAAGACACACTGATGTTTACAGTCCTCCAGCAACCCCAACATGGGCTCCTTGTTAATGGAATGTATGGCAATGATATCCTCCGCTACAAACATGCAATTAATGGTCACCAGCATCATGAACTTCCAGCACATGGGTTTTCCATGGAGCTTTTAAAAAATGGTAAATGCTGTGTTCCTTTATATCTACCTACTACTTCCTCTGAGCAATTAATAAATTACTATCAGACACAGTGGGGCAGTATAAAAAAAAAAAAGCTGTTCACCTGGTTTAGAAACTGTTTTACAAGTTTAAAAGAAGTCTGAGAGTAGCAGATTAAGACTGTAATCCTACCTACATATATCTGGGAGTAAACCCATTAATCTTAGTGGGATTTATTTCTGAGTAAACATACACAAGACTGGGCTGTAAATCTGTTTAACCCATCTAAATGAGCATCTTTCGATCTGTCTGAGATTGACACAGAAGCAGTAGTTCCCAATCAGGGGCACATGAACCCTGGGGATACTCTTAAAGTGTGTAAGGAGTACTGAGGCTGTCCCGATTCACCGACTCGTGCTTAGGATGCAGCCCTGTTGCCTCTTGATCAGAAAACTTGGCTTACATCCAGATGGAAGTTTACTCATGAGTAGTGATATGGCATACTTTACCTTTAGTAGTATTGAAAGTTTACTTGTTCTATTAATTTCATTAGGAGTACTCATGAGTAATTTAAACTGGATGCAAGCAACAGTGACTGTATGTACACACACACAACACATCTCTATGGAGTACCTGAATTGAAGGTCTGCGAGAGAAGGGGACCTTTAGCATGTTTAAGAACATGTTAAAACAGGTTGAAACCTTCTGCTATGAAGCAAGGGCCACTGAATTCAATAGAGTTGCCCCCAGCACCATGTAAGAGGTCTTCTCACATTACCTTTGTTGTAATGTGCTATGGGAACCTTTTCAGCATAGGCCTTTCCTACACCTTCACAACAACTGGAGAAGTCCTGGGGCAAGTGGGAGGAGCCCATGCTGCAGCTTCAGGCTACAAGAAAGGCTCCAAGACTATTTATTTGCACTCAAGAAGGAAGCTAAGATCTTAAATGTTGGTGAGATGGAAAAATGAGGAAACAAGTATTTTTCTTTTCGGAATATGGCAGATTGGGAAGAAAGGAGCTTGGTTACTTGAGTGGGCCATGATAGTGTGTTTGAGTCAATGGCGTGTTGAAGGATTTATGAACAGCTGTTGTGTGTATTGAGGCTTCTCCCATGCCAGCTGAAATAAACTGGCTGGCTGCGATATGTGGGGTTGATATGTGGGGTTGGGGATCTGGATGGAAATGGATATGTGGGGTTGGGGATCTGGATGGAAATGGGAGAAAATGATGTGAATAGGATTTTGAGAGAAACAGATTTATGTTTCCCCTCTTTTTCTTTCTTCTCTCCTCCTCTCACCACCTCTTCACCCCACCTCTCAGGGATGAGGCTGATGTATATGCATGATGACTCTGACAGCCTAGCTGATGCTTTTTCAATCCAGCTATCAGATGGGAAACATAAAGTGTCAAAAACCATTTCGGTAGAGGTCATTCCAGTTAATGATGAGAAACCAGTGCTGAGCAAGTAAGCCACATGTTCCTATTCCAAATTGGTGGATGTGTTCCGACAAAATGATTCAGAAGTGATCAGAACAGCAAATTAGTGATTAATAGACCTCATCTCCTGTAAATAACCACAGACTAATGCCAACAATAGTCCACAGAAGCGTTTCAAAAAAAAAAAAAAAAGTAGTCCTCAGTGAAGGACATTCTGTTCTGATCCATGAGATAAAAAGACAAATCTGCAACAGAAATAAAATTGAAATACACACCCTGTATGTGCATATTCAAATAATACATGTAACCAAATATCATACACATCTAAAAAATCTGTCTGGGCATCTCTTGAAAGATAAATTAAAAGCAACCATGTTCATTGTACACCCTCTGCTGGTCACTCCACACTTCAGACCAGACCCTCACTCTGTTAGATTTTTCTTTCTGCTTAGCAAGGAGGGCTCTTTACTGTGCCATCTAGAACTGGCATTTTAAAACTTTGTCGCAATAAGCTGTCATTAGCTGTCATGAAAATGAAACTATTCTAACAAAAAAAAAAGTACAAAACAGGTTATCAGCATCCTGTATTTTGCCACCAAAAAAAAAAAAAAGATGTCTCTCCAGAATATACAACAGAAGGCTGATGGAAGCCCCTAATGGAAATAAGAGAAGAGGTAGATAGAAAGAGAGAGAAGTAGTTGGAATTACAAATGTAAAAGCCCTCTTCAGTTCACCCTGAAAATTAATTTGGCTTTTTATTTTTACCAGTTCAAAATACTTTGAGGGCTTTCCCCATCCTTTTCAAGCCTTTGACATGAAAAAGCTGAATTTCTTGCAAGTTCCCTGTTCTCTAAGCTTTACCTTGAGGGAGAAGGTAACAAGTGGCAAATGACTCCCTTTCAAACAGTAAAGGCTCAGCAAGGCCTCTACGTAGCTGCAAATTGACTGCAAGTCCCATAATCTCTGGTAGAAAATGATGCGCTATGTGTCAAGTGAAGCAGGCCCTGTGTGGCCATAGGCGTTTGCACCTAATTTTTCTGGGGAGATGTGGCAAAGTACATACATACAGATATGTACATAAATATGTAAATAGAAATCTGATCCTACCATTAATCCAAGGGGCAACTCCCTCCCCCGCCCCCCCCCCCACACCAGTGTACACCTTGTGAGTGATCTCTCCTGTGTCAAAGGGAGCAGTCTGCCAGGTGTCATCCCCTTCTCCAAGCAAAGACCTTTTTCCTTGCAAAGGTGGGGCAGGATCTTCCGCTCAGCCGCAGACCCAGGATGCAAGCTCCATTTCAAATCAGGTCAGCTTTAAGTGGGAGGAGTTTGTATTTCAGACACCTCCCTTTTGGCATTTCACCTTATCCCTCATTGGGCTAGGCAGAACAGAGATTAGACCCTCCCTTGAGATCTGCTTTAGCCTATCCAAAGACGTTTTCCACCCAGTTGGAAGAGACCAGGATTTTCATGCCAGTTTTGTTTCCTTCTTGAATGTCCCTGCCCCACTAACTTCACAGTTCTACAGGCTCCGCTAGCCAACTCAGCTGCATCTACAAGTACATAGTTGCACAATTGATTCAAAACAATCAATCCAAAACAATTGATTGTTCCTACAGAGAAATTTTCTCTTCTCTTCCCCTAAGATCATAGAGACACCATGAATGGAGAAGCAAGGCAGTCAGCTCCAGACTATTGAAATGCTCTGATATACTAGAGTTACATAGAAAGAAAAATTTCACCCGATGTTGATTCACCTTTCATTACAACACTGTGAGAAAAGCCACAACTACTGTGGCCCTGCCTTCATTCTATAGAACTTCTGAAGAAACAGGAGCCCTCTCAGTTTAACTCCAGCAAGACATGGAAAAGCACTATGGCTCCTTAAAGACTAATTAGTTCATCACAGCGTATTTTTTCATAAATAGCAGATAAAGGAGGCTGCTGTCTGTAAAAGCGGATGCTACAGTAAATAGCGCATGATGTGCAGGCTTGCCATCCTTAGCTCCTGTTCCTCTAACAGCAGCCTGAAGCACTGAAATTAAGCAGGCGAACCTTTTTCCTGCTGCTTGTCACTGTGCCTAGAAAGTATCACCTTCTAGATTTCTCAGGTGACTTTCAGTTAGTCCCCTGCTAACTGAGCAAAGAGGCACCTTTTTAAAGTGGTGATTCTCTTTATTTAGCAGGGGGAGAGCAACTGACCCTAACCATCCCCAGCACAGCATACCTCTAGTGACTGTTGCTGGTGTTCATTTTTTAGACTGTGAGCCCTTTGGGGACAGGGAGCCATTTTATTTATGTATGTATATCTATATAAACCGCTTTGGGAACTTTTGTTGGAAAGTATATACATATATACATTTTTGTCATAATTGTATATTTGTGTAAAAACACAGCCACGGCAAAAATGGCAATCTTTCTCATCGTGTTCCAGCTCACTTTGACTTTCTTGCTGCAGTACTAACACGGCTCCTCCATAGGGTTGGCCCAGATTCTGCCTTGCCTCACAACCCTTCTAGGGACCAGCTCCCTCTGAAAACCAGCCCTTGCAAGCTTTGAAAGTGGCATGAGGGTGGGAAGGAGGGGGGGCTGTTTGCGATCTCTTTTTCTCTCCTTGTGATCATTACAAGCTTGGCAAGGCATGTAAGGGGAGGTGTTCCTTGCAGAGTTTGCAATCAGTCCCAAAGAGCTGCTCCAGTTGCAGCAGCGGGGGGCATCTCATCCTGCAAGCAGGCAATAGCCTGAGGCAACCGTCCTACCTTGCCTCATGAAAGGGCAGCTGCTGCCATTCTCCTGCAATTGGGCTGCAGTCTCTCTACAGCATGGCTAAGCCACCTAATGGCGCAGTGGGGAAATGACTTGACTAGCAAGCCAGAGGTCGCCAGTTCAAATCCCTGCTGGTATGTTTCCCAACCTATGGGCAACACCTATATTGGGCAGCAACGATATAGGAAGATGCTGAAAGGCATCACCTCATACTGTGCGGGAGATGGCAATGGTAAACCCCTCCTGTATTCTACCAAAGACAACCACAGGGCTCTGTGGTCGCCAGGAGTCGACACCGACTGGACGGCACACTTTGCCTTTACCTAGCCCATGGTTAGGCTGTTTTAAGTCCCACTGATCTGAGTGGAAATTAAACATCTTATGTGCAGAACTGAAATCTTGAACTTTTCAGAAGGCTAGGTTAGAATGAACCATACACACACACACATAACAGCCTTACTCAGAAGTAAGTCTCACTGAGTTTGTAGGACTGGTCTCCAAGGAAGTGTGCATAGGTTTGTAGCCTAAATTGTGCATGTTTACACTGGCTGTTTTATATGTATGAAGAGACAGGGGGAAATGTGAAGTCAACTCTCCCTCATATTCAAAAGCAAACTTGTGTGGATGAACGTTCACTTCCTGTAAACGCAACTATATGCACACATCACTGCTGCCTTTTACCAGCTTGCTATGATTTTTAACAAAGCTCAAAAGAAGAGAAAGGAAAATGTTTATTTTTCATTGAATCATCTGAACTTATTCACCAAGATCTGAATTGTTGCTTTAGTCCTCACTCTTCACCTGGATTAACATAATGAAGTCTTGCCTGTTTAAAATATCTGGGTGAGGAAGGGAGAGAGGATTGTTTTTTTCTTTGTGTAATTTTTCTTCCTGTCAGCATCTCCATAGTTATTCTCCTTTAAAACAAATACATGAGGAGCTCTTTGTTTGCTTGTTTCAGGAAGGGTAAGATAGAGGTGAATATGGGAGAAGCCCAAATTATTTCTAGTGCTGTTCTGTCAGCTGAAGATAAAGACACCCCCAGGGACCACATTTACTATTTATTTGAAAGAGTCACAGAAAATGGACATCTTCAGCTCAAGGTCAGTTTTTGTATTTCAACAAAAGCATTGAAAAAAGAGGCCCCAGTTTCTTGGGCTAGAATTGGGGAGGGAGAAGTTTAATCCTCCTGCTTCCTTAATGTCTTCCGTAGCTCGAAACACACTGCAGTGGCTAAGATAATTTCCATCTTGGACTTCAGAACAATTCACTGGCGGATGTCCCATTCACATCAATGGAACTTTTGCCAGCAGATTTCCTGCAGGGGAAGTTGTTCATGGAAAGTGTACTCAGATCTTGGAGTGTAGCTCAATGTTCTCCTCTTAATGTGTGTGCATGCTTCATATGCACCACGATAGACATTCTTGGGCAGACATTCATTGTAGTATATTTGCCATATACTACAGTGACTTGAGACTGCAGTCTGCAAGTGTCCCTCCCTCAATGTTTTTAAAAAGCAATTAAAAACACATATTTTAAAGAGGCTTTTTAATGTTTTATCTGCTGCTTATATCTTGTTGTTTCTTTAGTTTTTATCATTCTAAGTTTTTAGTTTTTTATTAATAACTTTTAATTTGAAACTTTTAAAACATTTGTCATTTTTAACGTGGTTTTAGACTGGTCTTTTAACTTGTTGAACATCTTTTATTTTACATTGTATCTATTTTATTAATCTTGTGAGCAGCCCCAAGCAGTAGTGTACTGGAGAGGTGGGATATAAATATTTCAAATAAACAAACAAACAAATGTATCAGGTGGAATATAAATAATAAATGAATAAAGTAAATAAGTGGTACACATAAAGCCCCGAATTCCCTGCAGCAGGGATAATCTATGCAATATAAAGTCTGGAGAATTTTTGGCATGTTATTTATTTACTGTATTTCAATATTGCCTTTCTACTAAGGCATACAAGATAGTTTACAAATTAATACTAAGAGAAATAAGTTATAACATAAGAGCAGTCATGGTTCAACCATTGGTAGGGATGTGCAGGGAACCGCGAGGGTCTCCCTTTAAGAGTGGGGGGAGGGTGCACTTACCCCTCCTGCTGCTTTCCCCCCGCCAGCATCAGTTTTTTAAAAAAGCCCATCGTTGTGGCAGTGTACCTCCCTGCCGCCCCGTTGCCCTTGTCTTCTGGATATGACCGGAATTCACTGGCGTGCCTGTACATGCCAGCGTGTGCAGGCACGCCAGCGCCATCCGGTCATATCCAGAAGACAAGGGCAACGGGGCGGCAGGGAGGTACACTGCCACAACGATGGGCTTTTTAAAAAAACTGATGCTGGCGGGGGGAAAGCAGCAGGAGGGGTAAGTGCACCCTCCCCCTGCGCTTAAAAGGAGACCTCTACCACCTCTGAACTGGCGGAACTGCCAATTCTTTGAACCGGTTCGAAGGCCCATAAGGGCCTCCAAACCAGTTCCGTGAACATACCTAACCATTGGTGGTCTCTTTTTTTTAGTAAACATTTTGTCTCCCTTTTTAAACTTCTTATGCAGCTAGTATTTGTATGTATCTGATGCCTTTGGAAGATAGATCTGTTGGGGGTATTGGAAGGACAATACCCACAAACCCCACACCCTCCATCTTCCTTACTTCCGCCCAGCAGCCTCCCTCTCCCTCCCTCCTATCAAATAACTATCACCCAGCTGCTGGCATTAGCTCCCTCCCTCAGCTTCTTCTTTTCTGCCTTTCCCTCAGGACATACAGGTCTTAAATAGTCCCTGAAGAGATGGGAGGAGGACTGCCTTAATAGTTCTGTTAGGCTGCTGGTGGCTTCTTCAGCTGCTGATGACATGAGCAACTTAGTGTTTTCTGTTTCAAGAAATGAGACTGAGGTGACAAGTTATTTGTTTAGTGACAGTTTTATTTCTAGGTAGGTCATGACTGGGTGGTCCTCCAAAGTGGAATGAAGTGCACCCAGGAGGACATAGACATGAACTTTGTGAGATATGTACACACCGGAGCAATTGGCTCAAAGAAAGACGACAGTTTCATGTTTCATCTTTGGGATGGAGACAACAGATCTCCAGTAGTGGTTTTCTCTATTAGCATTAAAGGCATGGAAAAAGGTAATTCTATTTCTGATTCTTGCACCATCTGCATTCCTTGTATTGCTATTTTCTAATAATTGGTTCATATTGCTGAATTTCTCCACTTGTTCATTATGTGGGTATCTGATAGTACAGAAAGGTAAGTGTGGTCTGCAGTGTGGTGAGCTGAAAGCTATTTGCATGGTAGAAAAAGTGCAACTGTGATTACAAAGATGGCAGCTAACTAACCACATGAACAGCCCAGACACTAATCTTTTTCCAGGTGGTTGTATACATGAACACAGTAAAGAATTTAGCAGCGGAAGTCAATTCTAAGTGGGACCTCATTAATGTCACACATTCACAGGGATTTAGCAGGGATTGTAGGGGTGGGGGGAATTTTCCATTCATTACAAATGACAGAAGACTTGATCATTGTGTTAGGGGTTTTGTGATTATTTGACAATAATCACAAAAAGTGGTAGCACCAAGGAAGCTACCACTCCAGTTACAGAGTGCAGAGTTTAGTTGTTGCAGCTGTTTAAGTAACACGCATGGAGATCACCGTACAACCTAAACTAAACAGGTTTATTAGTGAAATACATTTGGGATAGGAAAGACCTATCCTATCTATCAGTTACATAATGAATAGGTAAGGGAGAGAGATATGTTTCCATCTTCTCTCCAGGAGGAAAGGAAGAGGACTGACTCACCACAGGAAGTATCTGAGGACTCAAGAAGGGGGTCATAGAGTAGAGGCAAGCAGGGACAGATAAGAAGACCCTCACTAACTACCTCTTCTCCCAATGTCCCTAGTGGTCATTAGGCTAGTTGGTGCAAAAGGTTGATGCACTGGAACTCCATCTCCAACACATTGAGCCATGGTAGCTACCAGAACATATGAAACAGAACCAATTCTCCTCTTTTGTTTCCCCTTACTATCCCAATGCTGCCTATCCATCCTGTGGAGGATCACACTGCACCAGTGCCTATGCGTGACACCATGTTACTTTTGGAGTCCTTGTTTCCAGTGGCAACATGGAAAAAATGAGAAACGTGTCAATTAACTAAGCTGTCTTATGGATCCCTTGCTTAAGACCATGTATTAAGAGAATGGGATGCAGTTATTTAGCTGCAGTTGGAAGATACCATATTGATAGCCATGTTTTGTGACCCCTGTAGGAAACATCGCTGTCTTTATGAAACCCCTGACAGTGCTGAAGGGTGACAGAGGCCACTTAATGACTGACGTCCTCCTTGCAGTTGATGGCACTGAGAAACCAGAGGAGCTCCTCTATGTGATAACTTCCCCACCTCAGTATGGACAAATTGAATATGTCCGCTATCCTGGAGTCCCCATTACAAGTTTCAGCCAAATGGATGTGGCAGGCCAGGCTGTCTGCTATGTCCACAAGAGCAAGGCAGCTGCTCCCAAAGATATGTTCAGGTAAGCACTACATAGTCTATTATATTAGTCTACTGAAAAAAAATTCTTGAACAGGAATAAAGTGGTAATGGTGTTTATATGACAACACATGGTTCTCTTCTCTTGAGAATGACACATTATAGTACGAAGATACTCTTATTTGGTTTAAGATGCTATAAGCATTTGAATGGGTCACTGCCATTTACAGGGAATAGAGGTAACCTTTTATGATATAACCTGTTGTCCATAATAAATATGTGTGGATTGTGCATTGACATGTTAGTTGTTTCCTAAAACCACACATTTAACAATACATTCATATACACAGATTGCCTAAAACAAAGGCAGAAAACTTCGTTGATTAAATGACATACTGGCCAATTAATAAAATAAAATAACCATTAAAATTATTTTATTAATAAAATATAAAATTAATAAAACAAAACTATCACTCTCTTGAAAGTTGTCTTATCAATTTGCCCTCCTCCCCTGTCATTTCTCACTTTTTGATGAAGTAACCTTGGTCCAAGCCAGATCTGGAATGTGTACCATGGCTTTCCCCCCCAGTTTAAAAAAAGAATGAACAGGTTCTAAGGAAGCATAGTGTTAGTGCAGGGCTGCACGACTCCGACCCTCCTGTAGATGTTGGCCTACAGGTCTCGTAATCCCTGGCTAATGGCCATTGTTGCTAGGGATTATGGGAGTTGTAGACTGAAAACAGCTGGAGGGCTGAAGTTGTGCAGTCCTGCATAACATCCTGTTGTGTATCATAGGACGTTTTGTAAGGGTATTATGTAAGACAAGGAACTTCTGTTTCAGACACTTTGCGCTACCTCTAACACAATGCCAGATCTCATACATATCCTGAAGAAAGTTGCTGCTGCTGCTGCAACTGTTCTCCTTCTGCTCTTCTTCCACTAGCAGCAGCACAAACTGGTTAAATGCATTTTCCCCCTCACATGACAGTCACTCAACGCTAGTCTGAATCCTGCTGATTGTATATATGTGTGTGCATGTATTAGTGCATGCATATGCACGGACACAATCTGTAACTAAACTAGTGCCGTCTTGCATGTAGACATGCCCACTGCATTAAACCCAGGCCCGACACTCTGACAGGCTATTTTAATGAAACGAAGATATACGTGACTTTTTTAATCATTGCAAATGATGTTCATGGCTGTTAGAACTTGATTATATATTGAGATATAAATACAGTGGCAGATTATTAAAAAATAAAATACCAAGGGCTGGTGACATTTAATTAAATGGGGGGTTTAAGCGATCAGATTTTTACCGTCCGTTAAGGCACTTTATTCCATCATAAACCTCCCGGCATTGTTTGATGCTGCTGGCCTGGAAGAGGGATTTGGCAATGCTTGTTTTGGACAGATGACTTCAAGTGATTAGCAATCTGACATCAGACGTTGGCAGCAGGATGCTAAAAGAACATGCTAATGTCCTCCATTTTGACACGCCGGATCAGTTTTGTAATGAGCTGGCACTATTTCTGATTCCATTTTTATATTTTAAATGCCATGACAGATGGCAAGTCCTACAGCCAGCTCTATCGCCATGGAACTGCAGAAAGCATGAAAACCCTGGTAATGGTGAAATCAAATCATGTGACTTGCCCTCCCAACTAAGCTTGAGTGTTATCCCCCTAAATTTCATCAGAGTGATGAGAATGTTGGCTGGTCCCCATTCCTGGGGGAAACATGGAGCAGTAATAAGCATGAAATAAACAGCATGCTGGAGGATAGAAGCACGGTGTTTTCTTCAAACAAAACACCTCATTGTCTGGGGGAACCTAGCAATGCACATCACTTGCATGGTAATTATTAGCCTTCCTTTGAAAGTTACAATGCAAAAATCTATGTTCATGTTCTATGGAGTTTTCTAGATCTTTTTACTTACATTTGGGTTTGATTACTCTGCGGGCCGTTCCAAAGCAGGTGTCTGTAATTCAGTAGGATTAATTTATTTGTACCCCCGACCAGAGCAGGACCAACCAACAGGCAATACTGGACAGTGTCACACAATCCAGGCTAACTGGGAATTTCTTCTCGAGAGAATCCCCACCACAGACCCTTGGGACAATGTAATCTGAGCTGTTGGGGGGACCCAATACCTCAGAGCCAAATGTGTTCCCTCCAGTGTTCACAATGTTGCCTTTTCCTAAATGGAAAGGGGGAAATGTGTTGATACAGTTGTGGTTGTGTGCCTTATGCTTAATAACCTTCAACAGCAAAGTTTGTAACCTCCTGGCTAGAGAAATTTCACTTCAGCTGATGATTAGGAGTTGACCAACTTGTGTATAGGCATTATGCCATCAAACAGATGGGGATGAGAGCAGGCAGGCTGGATACTTTATAGGAGTAAGAAATATATTTACTGAAGGGCACTATTCCCATCTGGGAACATTGCAGCAGCTGTCTGCACTGACCTAATGCTTGTGCCAATGGTAAAACGGATGTCCTGTCATCAGTTTAGTTATAGCACATCTTCAGCTGAAATAACAGAAAATTCATGGATGTATAAAGTGACATTTTAGGGATTTTAAGAGCTGAAGAAGAAAGACACTTGTTTACAACAAGGCCAGGTCAAGCTATGTTGCTGTCTTAATCTAAAATTAATTCCACCCACTCTTGTTGTATGCAGAAGAGGAAGAACCGATTTGCCTCCTGAAAGATTTTCTTTGCTCCAGCTCCCTTTTCTATTTCATACAAGTAAATGGAGTGAATGCGGTCCTCATCTTCAAAAGAGGGCGGGAAAGGAGGAGCCAGGAAATGACAGACTAGACAGTCTGATTTCAGAAACAGGGAAGATACTAGAACATCTGAACACTTGCTCTATAAGTATATTGATAACAATGCAGTGATTAGTAGAAGCCAGTATGGATTTTGTCAAAAATAAATCCTGCCAGACTAATCCTGCCAGCCTTTTTTCAAAAAATTAATTTGGTTACTAGCATAGTAGCATGTGGGAATGCTGTAGATGTAATTTATCTTGATTTTAGCAAAACATTTAAGAAAACTCCCCATACGATTTGGTTAGCAAAATATTTGGTTAGCATTTGGTCAAATGTGGATTAGACAATAATACCACCAGCTGGATTCACAAAACTAATTCACAGCCAATTACCAAAAGGGGTGGTAGATTCTTCCTTGCTGGTGGTCTTCAACCAAAAGCTGGACAGTCATCTCCTCTTGAGGATGTCCGAGCGCTGGATTTCCTTTACTGAGCACAGGGTTGGACTACAGAGCCTACAAGGATCCCTCCAGCTCTATGATTCCCTAGTTATAAGCTTATTTAATTTTTTTCTAGAAGCCCATATATTATCTTAGAAACTCCAGGATAATGTGCAGAAATTTCACTGAATGAATATGCAAGATGAAATAGGAACATAGGAAACTGCCATATACTGAGTCAGACCATTGGTCTATCTAGCTCAGTATTGTCTTCACAGACCGGCAGCAGCTTCTCCAAGGTTGCAGGCAGGAGTTTCTCTCAGCCCTGTCTTGGAGAAGCCAGGGAGGGAACTTGAAACCTTCTGCTCTTCCCGGAGTAGCTTCATCCCCTGAGGGGAATATCTTACAGTGCTCACACATCAAGTCTCCCTTTCATATGCAACCAGGGCAGACCCTGCTTAGCTATGGGGACAAGTCATGCTTGCTACCACAAGACCAGCTCTCCTCTCTCATATGCAGGTTCTATTCGCTTCTATTGGTGGTTCTATTCGCTTGAACAGAGTCAGTCATAATCACAGTGGGCCAGTTCAAATGATACTTTTCTAGCCCATGCTGTTAAAAGCAGGATGCACTGAGGTTGCACTTTTTGTGACATCTTTCATGGGTATTCTGATATCTTTCTGGTGCATTCCGTTATTGCATGAGAGAGCTGTTTGTCTGAATTGCTGCTCTGCATATGACCCAAATTTTAAACTAGTATTTGGAGCTGTGTACAGTGGCCATTTGAACAAACAGCATTCCCCATGCAATAAGGGAACATGGCAGGAGGGTGTTAAGACATCTGTGAAATATGTTATGGCAAGCGTACTCTTAGTACTGTATGTTCCCCTTTTAAATATGTGGGCTGAAAAAGTACTGCTGGACCTGCCCTCCATGATATAGCACATATGGAGTTATCATTTAGGGCCAAACACAGTGCACACAAATGAATGCAACAGTAGCCTGATGGCACTTTTAAAACTGGGGAAACCACCTCAACAGGACCAGGGTGCTCTCCAGACTAGCTGCTGGAACAGCAACAAAATGCCTCTGTTTGGGCAAGTCTCATTCGGATCATAAACAGCAGGGGGAGCAGTCTCGCAGCAACTAACAACCCCAAAAAACATCAACTTTTCCCTGCTGGATATACGATGTCCTACTCTATATTGCAGTGATTAAATTTGCAACAAAGCATTGGAAATGTGAACGGTACCCTGCTGTCCGCATAGGGACTGCAGTGTCATGACGCAGGAAGTGTGGGAGCACACTTCTGAGATACGCCATGACCCCGTTGTGGGGTCTAGTCTGGAAAGCACCCAGTTGAGAGTGGAAAGGTCCTCTGAAATCTCACAAAGAGGGAGTTGCAAGGGGTCTTGTCCTGTCCTGCATATGAGAACCCACAAGGTCTAACAGGTAGTAAGGTGAGGCAAGGCAGGTCAGAGTTGCAGAACCCAGCAGTGAGCTTTTCAGCCAACTTATATGCCTATGTTTTTCCCTGGCAGTACTAGGACTTTTTCAGGTACTTTACCAGAGACCAAACAGAGCAAGACATTTGACAATGGAAAGTAGGGATGTGCAAACTGTTTTGAATTCAAACTGGTTCGAAGGTTCGAATTCGAACCGAACCAGCCATCAGGTTCAAGCTGCAGGTTTGAATTCGAACCGAACCAGGGGGTGGTTCGATTTGAACCAGTTTGAACTGGTTCAGACATCCAAAAATTGGTAGGATGGTAGCTGGCACCCAGGGGTACCTGCCACCCAGACCCTAAAGCAATCAGACACTCGTACAATTTTTTATGAATTTTTGAAAAATATTTCTATTTTTTTATCATAGGGTATAATGGGACTCGAACCAGGCCATTATACCTTATTGTGGAGCACCCATGGGTGCCAACAACCACCCAAACCCTGAAGCAATCGGACAGTACTATGGTTTTTTTATGAATATTTGAAATATTTTCAATTATTTTTCTCATAGAGTATAATGGGACCAGAACCAGTCCATATACCCTATTGTGGAGCACCTAGGGGCACAAAAGCGGGGTGGGTGGTAGACAACCAGGGGTGCCTACCACCCACAAAACCCCAAGGCAATTGGACACTCCTCTGATTATTGGTGAATTGTTAAAGTATTTTTGAATTCCTCATAGGGAATAATTAGGATTGCAGCAAATATATAGCTTCACGTCGGGGGGGGAGGGGTGTCGTAGAGCGGAGTGTGGTGGGTGGTAGTTCCTAGGGTGGGCAAAGAAGCTATCAGAATTATTTGAAAGGAATTGGGCAAAGGGCTGATTTTTAAGTGATTTTTGAAGTTTACATGTCTTTAAGGTTTTTCTCCATAAAGAAGCATGGAGGTGTCAGCAAATGTATAGCTTCACGTCGGGGGCAAAGGGGTGGCCTAGAGCAGAGTGTGGTGGGTGTTAGTGCCCAAGGGGGGCCAGGAAGCTATCAGAATTATTTGAAAGGAATTGGGCAAAGGGCTGACTTTTAAGTGATTTTTGAAGTGTATGTGTCTTTAAGGTTAGCAATGAGAGTGGATTTATGGTTTGTCATTGAAAATCTTATATGCTACCAAAGAATCTACACTCAGAACACTTCCGAAACAACAAAACCCAGTACCCCATGGGTTAGTAACCCATGGGGGTCGTTGGCACCCTCTTTGCACTAGACCACCACTCACCCTGGGCCACCCCAGCACCCCACAAGTGGCTTTAAGTTTTTTCTCCATAGGGAAGAATGGAGGTTTCAGCAGCCCCATAACTGCACTTAGGGTGTGCTGGGGTGGCCCAGAGCGAGGGTGCCAACCACCTCCATGGGTTGCTAACCCATGGGGTACTGGGTTTTGTGGTTTCTGAAGTGTTCTGAGTGTAGATTCTTTGGTAGCATATAGGATTTTCAATGACAAACCAGGGGGAGGTTCGAGCAAAACCAAAACCGAACCACCCCCTCCTGGTTTGAACCTGGTTCAAATTCGAACCGAACGGGGCAAACCGGTTGTGTGCACATCCCTAATGGAAAGGTTGGGTGTTGCTGAGAAGGTTGGGTGTTGCTGCTCCTCTCCCATACTTGAGTCCAATAACGAAAGGGTTGAGCAAGTCTCTGAATAAATCAGATGACTTAGGAAAACCCTAGAAACAAATGTGAACAAGTCTGGCGTGCATATACTATGAAGTCTTCCTGGAGAAATTAAAGGTAATCACACATAAAGAAATTCCTTAGCAGAGCAATCTTCCCCCTCAAGCACAAAAATGATTTCCTACTACTGATTTGCCTTGAGGACTAGAATCTCATGATTAAATCACCTATCTGCAGTTCTGGCTGTACATGCATTCACTTTAAAAGTGCAGCTGGGCACAGACACCTTCAAATGTAGAGTAGAGATAGGAAGTGACTACTGTGTTGTACATTAGTTGAACATAATGTGTTGAACATTATGTACATGTGTTGAACATAATGTGAATAATGGTACATACGTGCCAAGTTGTATGTGCTTAAATTGTCCACAGGTTACATGTGCATTGAATATAATTTGTGAATAGGACTACTGAGTCCAAAATATACTCCCTCCTCTATCATGATAATCATGGCAATTGTGTGTACCAATGTATATATACTTCTAATTCACTCATGACATCTTCTACACTACTCCATGCATATATGCCCAACATGTGGAGGTTACCGTCTGGCAAGCTTCTTAGAATTCAAACAACTTAGAATTTAAAGCTTCCTATAAAACCAGCTGCCTGGTATGGACTTGCCTATATCATCAAATAGCTATAGCAAATTCTCAATCTTTTCATCACCCTTTAATGTGGGGCACTGAAAAAGAAACAAAACAGAGCAACTGAAATATGGGTGTCATATGTACACATCCTCATGGTTATTCCCACAAAGTCTGTAGTGACGTTACTAGTTTGCTCATTAATCTTTTGAATGCTGTGTTTGAGTTCCAACTTAGGGCTCAGAGCCTCATTAGAGTCATCTTATCAAAGACTGAGATCTTGATGTGTATCTCTGTTACGAAGGGACAAAGCCTTTAGTAAAGGTGTCTGTTATATTTCATTTCAATAGATGGTGAAACAGGAACACATGCTGAAGGCTGCCTTGCCTCTTTTTGCCAGATTCATCGTCAGCAATGGGCTAAGGACTAAACATGGAAAGTTTGAGATCATCCTAAAAACAGTGGACCGAGCCTTACCCACAGTGGCCAAGAATGAGGGGCTAAGATTACTTGACGGTGGTATGGCATTCCTTTCTCCAGATGTTCTACAGCTTTCAGACCCAGACACAGCTCCACAAAACCTTTCCTTTCTCCTAGCACAACTCCCGCAATATGGCCAGCTCTATAACAGGGAGTTTGAACTGTGGCAACAAAGCTTCAGCCAGCAAGATGTGGACAACATGAACATTGCCTATAGACATGGAGGAGGGGAT
This sequence comes from Hemicordylus capensis, assembly GCF_027244095.1. Taxonomy (NCBI): domain Eukaryota; kingdom Metazoa; phylum Chordata; class Lepidosauria; order Squamata; family Cordylidae; genus Hemicordylus; species Hemicordylus capensis. Next base: position 118,080,063 of record NC_069658.1, on the reverse strand, counting down.
TCTCGGTTTGACAGGTTTACATTTGTGGCAACAGATGGAGTGAACCAAGGCTTCATAGTAAATAACAAAGTGCAAGTAGAGCCTTTGGCGTTCATCATTCAGGTAAGTTTTACACACACATTCAGCTTGCATTCTGCAAGCATTACTGAAGGCCAATTCAGGTGTGTGGAGGGCAAACCATTTCAGTAGCCCAATCTTCTATCCCTGTCTGGTTTTGCTTGCTCTGAGTTTAAGCATTATCTACAATTTCAAAGTAAACATCATGCCCTCAGTTTTGGCTGTTAGATGTCCAGTTTTCATTTATTTGTAATAATGAAGGTGTCTTGAACTACTTGTGTCCAAAATTTCATTTTTCTGGTGATGTATAAATATCTTAATCTTTTTGGGATACACTTTGATTCCTTGTTTTGAAGGAGAAATTACAAATGTCCCCCTTTCAGATTTTTCTAGTACTCAGAGTTACTTGGACTACATGTGTAGCAGCTTCCAGTTTTCCAGGTAGTATAGGATTAGTGTAATCATTTGGGGGGCAATTCAACTTATTTGTCTGAGTGCCATGGATAAAGTTTTCATTTCACAAAAAAACTATTAATTATATAGGCCATGGAAAAAGGAGTACTGTATGCTGGATTCTTCTTAATCAAAATATTTTTGGTAGGTTTTTAAAATCAAACTGCAAATACATTAGTATTAAAATATACAACTCAATCCCATCATTATAAACACATAAGATTGTAGCAATCTTACAGTTCATAGAAACATTTATATTTATATCTTCCAGAAATCAACAAAGGGCTAGAACTTAGATTTACTCAGTTTCCGATCACGTAAACAGGCAGATTCTGTCAACTTAGTTAATTGTGCTATTTGTGACAATTTGTCGATCAATTCTTTTATAGTAGCAGATCTTTCATTCTTCCTATTAGTGGCAATGACCCTTTGGGTAGCTGTCAACAAATTTGATATTAGAGATTTGCACTGTACCGCTAATGGTTTAGTATATTTTAACAACACTGTTATAAGATCAAAATCTAACAATAATAGTTGTGTTTCATGTTTGCTTCAGGTGGATAGTCCAGCAAAAACAGCACCAGAAATGGTTCACCTTCGTAGTGCTTCTGATGTTGAATTGCTGAAAAGTGGCAACTATGGCATTTACATTACTGCGCAGTCACTGAAGGCATCGGATTGTGATACAGATGATGACCAAATCATTTTTAAGATTTTACAAGGACCTCATTATGGCTACTTGCAAAATATTTCAACAGGTATTGCATCAAATGTGTTTTCTAATATTGTTGAAGACAGTTTGTGCAGCATACTCTTCCAGCTTATGCCTAAGTAGACTGTTATAAGAAACATTTTGCTAGAAGGTTTTGTCAAGAGGGATAGTCAGGAAAGCAGACTGAAATATAATTAGAAATATGTAGAATCCAAATATAGGTCAGTGGTTAATTCCTGAACAACCAGACTGTTTGTTTGTTTTATTATGATGGATAAGTTCATTCTATTTCATGAGTTCAGAGCAGGTTCCATAAATTATTACATTTACTTCTGAAGGACAAAAACTGCTTCAGATGAAGGCCGGAAGTGCAAGCACCTTCAATATTATTTCCCAAAGGGATGTTACCACTTGGAAGGAAAAAGTGCTGTGATGTCTTATCAAATTGCAGTTGTGGAATGTATCTGAAGGATTATTTGTGTAGAGAGATAGGATAAGAGAACAACAAAGCATAAACCAGTTGGAGGGAAGGCAACTGAAGATGTGCCCAAATTTCTAGGTTCCCCTTTCCCCCTACCTGTCTGGTAGGGAAAACATGGAGCACCCTACCAGATCCTCTATGCAGTAAAATCAATTACAGTAGCCCCAATTTCAGTTCAGTATGATGGATTTTGCATTGTTTTTTGTGAAGAAACACCCCAACCATATTTCTTCAATCGTTTCTGTTCTCTAACAAAGTTAGAATCACTATGAAAGTGTATGTACCTTCCCTTCTTTGAGGACATTCTAGTCCCAGTGTTTCTCTTATATTATCAGGTGGATTCATTCAGAAAGAATTCAGTCAGAGGGATTTAAATCGCAAGATCTTACTTTATGTCATTGATCCTTACTGGGAGGGGAACTCGGACAACCTGAAGATTCAAGTTACTGATCCAGATGGAAACTCTGCTGTGCCTGAAATGTAACTTACGACTTTCCTTTTCTCCTCCTTATTCACATTCACAATGCCTGTTGTTTGTCTCTTTCATTAAGTCAGACCATGTGCTGCCATTTTTGGAAGAGAAATAATGAAATTGCTAGATCATAGTTTTTAAAAAAGTGCTTGGCATCTTGAGAGTTGTTGCAATGTAAACTTAGTAATACTTAGCATGTATATAGAGTGTTCAAAGGGCTTCTTATAGCTTATTGTCATGCTTGCAAAAGCCATATAAGATAGGACAGGTTGCAAGAGAGTGGTATGTCCAAGGCCAGCTAATGAATTCATGGCAGAATTAAGATTAAAACCAGGGACTTCCTGATTCGAGTCTCCTAGCCATTGCACAACATCAGCAGTCTCTCTTCCCCAGTGGAGAAAAATAGCTTGAGGAGACTTTTTTTTTTTTTTAATCAATATATTAGTGTGGTCACCTAGTAACCAGTATAGGAAACTCAGAGCTAATAATAGTCAATAGATTATATAGAGGTAACCGATATGCATTGTTCAGGCATTACTTATTCAGGTATTTCCTGCAAATCTAAAAGGCGTGACCCACCCTCAACCCAGCAAAAATAGAGATAATAAGGGACTCAGTCATCTATGGAATGAGTATCATGTGCAGCTTAACTCTAAGGCAGGCATAGGCAAACTTGGCCCTCCAGCAAGGGGCGCACCAAGGTGATTTGGGCGCCCGGACCACCCAGCTGTGAGTTTCCCCCCAACCTCCTTTGGAGGGCCCACACTTCCAAAGCTCCACTCTTTTTTTTTTTAAGTCTTACCGTGGCTGAGGGGTGGCTGTCGGGGGGGGGGGGCGAGCAGCCCATTTCCCTTCTCCCCCATTCCCCCGGCAGTGGTGGGGTGGTAGCAGGAGAGACACTGGCCCCATCCATTCAGGCCAGTATCTTTAAGCGATTGCGAGACACGCCTGCACAGTTTAGAGATCATCCCAGCCTGTGACATCACGGGCTTGCAACGATCACAACTGTACAGTCGTGCTTCACTGTTGCTTAAAGACGCTGGCCCAAATGGATTGACAGTATATTGATAGTAGTGGCTCAAAACCTTTGTGAATTGAGGCAAGGTGCCAAAAGTAACCCCACCTCGTGTTCACCCTCCACCCCATCTTTCCTTTTCAAGCAGCCACAAGCACCCCCTCTCCACTTGTGATTATAAAAATAGGGAAGAAGTGAAATTCAGCAGCAGCACAGCAGTGAAAGTGGGAGGAGGTAGAAGATGATGTGTGTACACTATGCCCAAGAAGGTGGCAGTGGTAAAAAGGAGGGAGAAGAAGGTGGAGGTCAGGAACAGAAGAATGTGAAGAGCCGCTCCTATGAAGGGGGTAGTAGAGGAAGGCAGCAGGAGTCAACTTATCACCCTGCTGGTGCCCCAATAATCTGCTGCCTAAGGCAGCTGACTCACCTTGCCTCCTGGAAGGACCACCCCGTATTTTGACTAGAGCCATGTCTACTGCTACAGGAATATGCAAGCCTTTGAATTACAAAGAACTCTTGTTCTGGAAGTTTGTACAGCATATGCATACAACCAAACACGTTGGTTAAAGAAAAGCTATCAGCTTTAACTATTTTGTTTCTCTTAAAACAAGGAAAGTTGTTGTCAGTGCAGAGTGAGGAAATAAAGATCTAGCAACAGACTCCTAAGTGTTCAGCCCTGACACCTATTGTCATTACTGGAGGTCAGCCCTAGAGGTTTTGAAGTAATAGTGAGAAGAGTACCCTTGAGCATGTACAGGGTATGTTTCTCTCATCATCTCAACAGTGAAGTCCCCTGAATTTAGACATCCTCCTTCTAAATATCAGATCAAATGGTTTCACTTCAAGGTAGAATTTAGACCCACATATCTCATGTTTACAAATGAAAAATAGGATGTGCCTAAATATCCAGTGGGATGTTAAATTTGCATAACTATGCGCTGGATGTGGCATAACAAGATTGGCTGTTATGCTGAAACCATATCAGGTATGCTTCTCACAGTATATGCACCCATTCAAACACAGATAGAAGCTTCATTCTCTTTTCCCCTTAAGATTTATCTGCACTACTATTGCTGGGTCATGTAGGCTGAATGAAACAGAACAGGATTTGTCAAGCACTTTGCCCACTGTGAAATATCATTGTAATTATATTAATGATGACTGTGTGTGTGTGTGTGTGTGTGTGTGTGTGTAGAGATGTGGATGGGTGGATGTGTATGGAAGGAAAGCCTTGGAAATTAAACATCAAGGCTTTGTACTAAACAAAAGTTAGCTTTACATGCTGCTTTCTGCAGCTAGAGGTCACTCTTGCTCTGGGTTGGTGACATATCTGAAAAATATTGAATAATTCTCAATAACTTTTTAAAATACCAAATAATAAAAAGGTGTACTCAATATCTAAAAGGTCCCATTAAAGCCAAGACTTTCCCTCTCCCTAGTAATGTGTCCCTAACATTTCAGTTAGTCATCTACAAACATTCCCTTTATTATGATAGCAACAAGGGAGTAGCACAGTAAATCAAAATACAGCATAAAATGATTATTTTTAAGTAAAGTGTGCCGTCAAGTCAATTTCGACTCCTAACACCCACAGAGCCCTGTGGTTTTCTTTGGTATTATACAGGAGGGGTTTACCATTACCTCTTCCCACACACTATGAGATGATGCCTTTCAGCATCTTCCTATATCGCTGCTGCCCGATATAGTACCAGTGGGGATTCGAACCAGCAACCTTCTGCTTGTTAGTCAAGCATTTCCCCACTGCGCACTTAAGGTGTTCTTGTTTTTAAGTACAGGAAGCTAAATAAGAGTTTTCTCAGAATTTGAATCCATTTCTCCTATTCTTAATTGTTACCACAGTAAAAGTATCTTTCTTCATAGTGGTCCTGTCCATCACACTAATGGGTGTGATGAACTCAGCGCGGAATCTGCTACATGGCATATGACCCATTCCTCTTACCTCAGTCTTTTCCTGACCGCTGCAGCAGTTGCATCGAGATAGCCTTCCTTTCACTGGTTACTGCGAGAAAGAGCTAAAAGAAAATAGAAAGGAAACACGGAGTATTTGTCTTTGATAAAGTAATGGCCATCCTATATTTTCATTGGTGCTTATTCTTCCTTACTTCTGTCTGCTTGTTTCCTCTGTCTTTTTGGTAGCGTTTTTCTCTGTAACCACCCCCTACCCCACCACTTTTGCCTCAGTTCTTCAGAATATCTTATGGCCACACTGAGCACTTTTAAAGATTGTTCTACATGTGCCAGAAAAATTCCCTCCTCAGACAGTCACTCCAATTGCCTCTCTTGTCTGGGAGAAGCACACAAGGTTGACCTTCACAAAGTTTGCCAGTGCTTGAGATGAGCTCACAGAAACAGTGCTTCAAAGGCTTCGAGCCATCTTGTGGGAGAGGGCATTGTGTACCAACTTTACTCTGTAAAGCACCTCCCCTCCCCTCAGCAAAACAAGAGTAATGACTCCATTGCTCCTACAACAACCCCCACTAGCATGACAGAACCCAATACTGGTTCTAATACTTGCACAGCAATGGTGGGAATATTACCATCTCTCCCATTCTCCAATGCAAGGTCTTTCGACTTGGAAGGAAAGTCTGTACCCTACTCCCTCAAGCCATTTGCATTACCTCATCTACCAGGCCCTGAAAACCTAAAGGTATTGCAGGCTTTGCCAAAAAGGTTCTTGCCATCAAATGGTAGATCCTCAATATGGGTCTACGCAGACAAAGGACCTACTCCCTGGCCAGTTCAAATGCTCAGAAGGAAATGACATCTATAGCTACATCCCATCTCCTGACTACCGTTCCAAATATTCACACTCAGAACATGAGCCCATCCAAAGCCCTACAACCAAGGGCTCTCCTGCTTTGGAAGAGGAATCCAGCCCTGAACAGGATATGGAATCTAACCACGACTCCTAACGCCATGACGAAGATTTTGGTGCACCGCACAATTGCAGGAGGCATGACATGCGACAGCATTGGAGGCAAAGGTTTCCTTATTCTTTGCACTGACCTGAATATGCTTGAGATCGCTTTGCAGGCTGCTCGCCTGACTGCTCTGCCCCCTCTTACCACAGGCAGCAGGTAGAACACTTGCTCATGGATCTCGAACTGGACTACCCCCACCAGTACCTGAGGTACTGGGATCCCAGGTCAGGGGAGTGGGCTGCTGGTTATGGGCTAAAACCCCTTCTAACCATTACTCATGCTCTCAGTCCTGCTCACCAAGGGGTACTGCCCCAGGCTGCCCACAGTGACCACCAGCAAAACAAAGAAATTTCACCCTACTGCTTCACAGTCCTCATCTAGAGCAGCCGGCCAGAACATACAACAAAGGGAACTTGTGGCTTTCATACACCCCTCAGCTGCAGACCCAATACATGATTTTCTGGGCTCTCCAGCCTCTGATATGAAGAATGATCCCACCTCCCCACAGCATCCATTGGATGAGCAGATTTACCCTACTGCTCCAGATTGCATTGAAGAAAACCCACCACCAAGGGATTATCACCCTTACACAGAGCAGTTACAACGAATGGCATCTTCCCTGAGCTTGGAGGTACAACGGGCTCCCCAAGATGTTAAAAACCCAGGTTTTTTTGGCCTTATACGGTCTGGGACTGGCACTCCCATCTCCCTCTCTCTCCTCCTGACTGTCAGAAGTGGTAAAGAGCACCTGGGAAAGGCCAGCTTTCACTCAACCAATTTCTAGGATGCTTTAGCATATATATAGGATAGGGATGTCCATGGAACCAGGAACAGGTGGCTCAGTGGTGGTGGGTGTCTCACTTTAAGGGTGGGGGAGGGTGCATTTACCCCTCCATCCACTTTTAGCTAGTGCTAAGGCAGCTGGCACATGTGTGCCTGCTGGGAATGTGAGCGCACATGCGCCTGCCTGCCCAACATACACGAGCGCACATGCGCCTGCCTGACCGACATGAACGAGTACACATGCGCCTGCCTGCCCAGCATGTGTGAGCACATGCACACCAGCTATTTCCAGCCACTTCTGGGCAAAGAGCAAACGGGGCTGCAGGGAAGTACTCTGCCACCCTGTAGGACCTGTAAAATACTGGGCACTGGCAGTGGGGGGGAGTGGAGGGAGAGGTAAGTGCATCCTCCCCTGCCCTTAAAGTGGGACACCCCCTGCCTTCGAACTTCAAAACCACCCCCCAGTGTTTGAACCTGTTTGGGTTGATACTGGCTATCTGTTTGGGTTGATACTGGCTATCTCCCCAAGCATCTCAAGCTGAACTCTATCGGGATGGAAAGCCCTCAGCTCGGCTCTCACCAAAAGCTGCTCTTGACACCTGCAGATCCAGATGGAAATAAATTGGATGCATTCAGCCAGAGAATCTATGCCACAGCTAGCCTACAAGTGAGAATAGCCAGCTATCAAGGTTGCATAGCTAGATGTGTGAATTTCTTTTTGAGAAGCTTCAGCCCTTCATAGGTCAGTTACAAACAGAGCAGAAAGAAGCGGCTATGACCTTTCTGTCAGAAAGCCTACAGAATACTAAGCAACTATTGCATCCAGCTTGTCACGAAGCTGACTGGCTCCAGATCAATGGCAGCGACTATAGCCTTGAGTAGACATGCTTGGCTAAAAACCACTTCATTAACCTCGGAGGCCAAGCTGCGTATCAAGTATCTACCATTTGATGGCAAGAATCTTTTTGGCAAAGAGATCAATGACACCTTAGAGAGTACACAAAATAAAGTCGACTATTCCATCTATGGGCCTCCAATCCTACAGTCTGAAACAATCAAAGCCTCGCTCCTGGTCGTCACAGTCCCAACCCAGAGCCCAATATCAATCTTACCACTCTCAGGAACAACATAGATATCAACCATACTAGTAATCTTGGAAGTCATCCCCATAAAAGGGGAAATCTACTTACCCTAAGAGATCATGACGTTTATTCCCTATTGGCCTCCCATTTGTTCCCCTGTGCAAACAGGGGGCAGTAGATAACTATGGATCACTGGGTGTTAAGGATTGTGCATATGGGCTATGCCATAGAGATGAGCCGCCCCCCACCCTTTTGGGGAATTTTAAAGATGTCATTGTCTCCCATCCTTCAGCAGGGGATTCTGAACCACCTCCAGAAGGGGACCATACAACCTGTCTACCAAAACCTCCACGCAGGATTCTACTCATGTTATTTTGCTATTCCCAAGTGTGATGAGGGCCTCAAACCAATTCTGGACTTCCACCATCCTAACCATTTTATCATCTATTGAAGGTTCTGTATGACAACAATCTCGGACATCTTACCACTACTATTCTAGAATGCTTGGTTCACGTCTATAGATCTGAGAGATGCATATTTCCATATCTTTATTCAGCCCTCTCACAGGAAATACCTGCATTTTTGCATAGGGGACACAATCTACCAATACAATGTTTTGCCATTCAGCCTTTCCTCCATTTCCCATTTTTACAAAATGTATGGCCATAGTAGTAGCCCACCTATGGGAACATTCTATCACACTATTCCTTTAGCTAGATGATTGGCTTCTGGTAGCACAATCAAAACACCAGCTCCAACAACATGTGGGCACAACACTGACCCTATAGGACAGTCTCGGCCTCCAGGTCAATCAGGAAAAATCAAACCTTACTCCTTCACGCACCATAGAGTTCATTGGCGTATGTCTTAACTCCAGGACCACATTAGCTTGAATTCTCCACTGAAGAGGATACACTATCAGGAACATGGGACACTGCATTCTTTCTTCAGGACGGTGCAAAGCTCATTTTGTGCAAAAGTCCCTAGCCTTCATGGCTTCCACCATGCCAATACTACCATTGGCCAGATGCAGATGCATCCCCTTGAAGAGTGGTTCCTGAGGTTTCTTCTCGGACTTCAATTAGAGGGTCTATACCTCCCCTAATATGGCACTCAGTATGTTGGTGGACGGATGCAACCAATTTGGAAGTTGGCTGCTTGGATGTAACCAATTTGGAAGATTCCTCTGGGAATCTCCAGAGATCATGGTCACTTTGGACACACTTTGGGCTGGGAAGCACACTGCAGCAGCCTCATTGTAGCAGGCACCTGGTCCAGAAACAAAAGAGCCCATCATATCAACTACCTTTCGCTCTTGGTGATATGGAAGGCCCTACAGGCTTTCTCTTTGCCTTTTCAAAGAGGTAGGGACTCCCTTACAGGCCTTCTCTTTGCTTGAGAACAAGACTGTTCTGCTATTAACAGACAATTCCACCACCAAGGCTTACTTGAATCATCAGGGTGGGAAACGTTCCCTGAAGTTATCTTACCTTGCCATTCTGATATGGGAGTGGTGTCTACCACATTATCAGACCTGACCCTCGACCATTCATATTGCAGGAAAGGAGAACACATGGACAGATTTCCTCAGCCACCTGGATCGCTAAATCCATTGGTTGTTACCATCAGATTTTCAGTCTGTGGGACCCCCCCCCCCCACAGATGGACCTTTTTGCAAAAGGAGAGAACCAACACTGTGACATATTTTGCATTTGGCGGGGGGGGGGGTCACCACCAGAAGTCTATAGGGGATGCTTTCCTCCAGCCATGGAACAAGGGTCTTCTATATGTGTTTCCCCCACTTCATTTGCTCCCCAAGGTGCTGCAGAAGATTCAATTAGACAATACAGATTGCATTTTCCTTGTCCCATGGTGGCTTCGCTAGGCATGGTTTACAACCCTATAGAACCCAGCAGAACCATTCATCTACCCAACTGATGGGTAGAGAACACGGGACCATTCTTCTCCCAGATGTATACACTCTACATCTCACAGCCTGGTGAATAACCTGAATATGTATATGACCCTGTGGTTTTGGAGTCATTGAAGTTTTCAGACAACCCTCTACTGGAGCCTCCTATAGTGCAAAATGGAAACGGTTCACAGCCTTTGCTGATTCCAAGGGAATTTTCCCAACAGAAGTTTCTATTCCATTCTTTCTTTCTTATGTGTAACATTGAAAGAAGATGGGTTTGTGTGTTGCTTCTTTAAACGTTCACTTAGCTGTAGTTTCAGCTTTTTCTGGAAGTGGCATGCTTTTACTCTCTAGACTCACAAACATTTTTTCAAGGGTTTGCTCTGCATGTTTCCTCCTAATTCCAGGTTGGTTCCTCCTTGGGATTTGAAACAAGTACTCATGACCCTCATGAGACACCAGTTGAGCCTATAGCTACAGGCTCTTTACATTATTTATCCTTTAAAATTCCTTCTTATTCACAGTAACCTCTACTAGATGAGTAGCAGAGTTGAGAGCACTCAGAATGGACACTCCATATCTGTTATTCTAGTCAGATAAGGTGCTACTTTGCATTCATATCTCCTTTCTTCCTAAGGTGGTGTTACATCTGCCTACTTGTCTTCTTCCCATTCCCTACCTCGGACGTAGAGAGGGTTTTTCATAACTTGGATGTTAAATGGACACTATCTTTCTATTTACAACGTGCTACCTCATTTTTAGACTGTGAGCCCTTTGGGGACAGGGAGCCATCTTATTTATTTATTATTTCTCGCCCAGAGCCATTTTTGGAAGTGCGATATAGAAATCAAATGAATAATGAATAATAATAATAATAATAATAAATAGGCTGATAACATCGTACACACTGAAGTTAAAAGAAAAATTGGAAGTGAATACATCAGGAGAGTTAGAAAAAATAAACCATCTGCTGTACATGGACGATCTGAAGTTGTATGGAAAGTCCCAGTCAGAAATCAAATCACTGCTAAGCACTGTCCGTATATTCAGTAGCGATGTAGCAATGGAGTCTGGACTAGACAAGTGTGCTGCATTAATAATGAACAGAGGAAAAATAACAAAAACAGAAGGAATAGAACTGCCCAATGGAAGCAACATCAAGAACCTGGAAAAGAAAGAACATTACAAATACTTGGGCATTCTCCAGGCTGATAACATCGCACACACTGAAGTTAAAAGAAAAATTGGAAGTGAATACATCAGGAGAGTTAGAAAAATCCTCAAGTCCAAACTCAATGGTGGGAACACCATACAAGCCATAAACACCAGGGCTATACCTGTTATCAGATACACTGCAGGAATAATAGACTGGACCCAGGCAGAGCTAGAGACGCTAGATCGTAAGACCAGGAAAATCATGACCATCAATCATGCTCTACACCCCCGCAGTGATGTAGATAGGCTATACCTCCCTCGCAGCTCAGGTGGAAGAGGAATGCTGCAAGTCCATCAAACAGTAGAGGAGGAGAAAAGAGGCCTTGCAGAATATATCAAGGACAGTGAAGATGATGCACTTCAAATGGTCAATAACGAGAAACTATTCAACACCAATGAAACAAAGCAGGCCTACAAAAAAGAACAAGTCAAGAACCGAGCAGAAAAATGGAAAAATAAGCCACTGCATGGTCAATATTTGCACAATATAAGTGGAAAATCAGACATCACCAAGACCTGGCAATGGCTTAAGAATGGCAACTTGAAGAAAGAAACAGAGGGTTTAATACTGGCTGCACAAGAACAAGCACTAAGAACAAATGCAATATGAGCAAAAGTCAAAAACCCAACAAACAGCAAGTGCCGCCTTTGTAAGGAAGCAGATGAAACAGTGGACCACCTAATCAGCAGTTGTAAAAAGATCGCACAGACTGACTACAGACAAAGGCATGAGAAGGTAGCAGGGATGATACATTGGAACATCTGCAAAAAATACAAGCTACCTGTAGCCAAAAATGGGTGGGACCATAAAATTGAAAAAGTTATCGAAAATGAAGATGGAAAAATATTATGGGACTTCTGACTACAAACAGACAAACATCCGCCACACAATACACCAGATATAACTGTAGTTGAGAAGAAGGAAAAACAAGTTAAAATAATCGACAGAGCAATACCAGGGGATAGCAGAACAGAAGAAAAAGAAATAGAAAAAAATCAACCAATACAAAGATCTACAAATTGAAATTGAAAGGCTGTGGCAGAAGAAGACCAAAATAATTCCAGTGGTAATTGGCACCCTAGGTGCAATTCCAAAACAACTTGAAGAGCACCTCAGCACCATAGGGGCCACAGAAATCTCCATCAGCCAATTACAAAAAGCAACTTTACTGGGAACAGTCTATATTCTGTGATGATATCTATAATAATAACAGCAACAGCATTGATAATAAAATTCAGCCATCCCAGGTCCTTGGGAAGGACTCGACGTCTGGATAAAACAAACCAGTCAATAACACCTGTCTGACTGTGTAAACAACAACAATAATAATATTTATACAATCTAAGACTTTCTTCATTTGCTATGCAGGTCCTAATAAGGGCCAAGCAGTTTCAATCCAGTGTTTATCTGCCTAGATAACTTCTGCTACCAGACTCGGCTGTTCTCTGCCTAATAAACCTCCTCCATGATCCCTTCATGCACACTCCATAAGAGCTGTCTCCACTTCCACGGCCTTCCTCCTAAATCCACTAGATGCCATTTGCAGAGTGGCCACCTGGCAAGGCCCCTTGTTGTTTTGTCTGCCACTACACTTTGGACATCAGGTCGCAACAACACTCCCAACTGGGTGCAGAAGTTCTAAATACAGTCGTATCATGAGAGGTCTCTACTGATCCCACCATCCAGGTGAGTTAGCTTGTTACTCAGCCATTAGTGTGATTGGACAACAGGACCACTACAAAGAAAGTTGGATTACTTGCCTGCAAAAGTAGTTCTTCTAGTGGTCTGTTGTCCAATCACATGACCCTTCCTCCTCCGCACTGCAGCAGTGATCTCTCTATGAGGTGTGAGTGGTGGTCTCCCTAAGACTGATGTAAGAGGAGAGGGTCATGTGCAGTGTAGTGGGGGGTGGGGAACTCTTCTTGTCAAAAGTCTGAGTTAGCTCTGGAAGGTTCAGAGTTGTGTTCTGTGCCTGCATGAACACCCATTAGTGTGACTGGACAACGGACCACTAAAAGAACTACTTTTACAGGCAAGTAACCTGACTTTATTGAAACAGTATCTAGTGGGTCCTAGTGCATTTTGAGCTGGATTAGTTCCTGACGAATACAGTGAATGTTGACTTGCTGAATAGTGTGATCATGTGTACGTTTACTGAGAAATAAGTCCACAATCTTAAAGGGGGGTTACTCTCAGGTTCATGGTATTTCATCCTAAAAGCTGAAATCCTCCTCCTAAGAGTTGCTATGGAACACCCTTGTATAAGGTATGTGCATCCAGGATTGTTTTCATATTGGGTAGAGACTACATCAAAATGTGCTGGGAATGTACCATATAATCTTCAGTAAATACTGGCCGATACCCAAGCTAATGTTATGCTAAAACAATGAGAAGTTGGGTGCATGTATGAAGTTTCTGGAGCTTTGAAAGGTTGTAGTGTTCCACAGCTGTTAGACCTTCTCCAGGGCACATACTAAGTTGTGCAACATGTCAACAAATTCCACTAGTGCAAGAACTAGTCTGGAACATACATTCTTTTATTTGTGCAACATCATTGGACTGTATCCTAAGGCTAGCACAGCAGCATTCAACACTGGTCTGGATGTTGGCCACTGTTGGGCTACAATTGCCTACATCTACTAACTACTTTGTGATATACTTTTACTGTGGTAACAACTAACAAGTTGTTCTAATAAGTTGGACCACTTGTGCCTCAAATGTTTATGTGTCCACCATCTTGAATTGAGGTGGATGACATAATTTAAAAAAAAACCCATGCCATTGAATTGTCACTGTGTGTCCCTACCACTGTACCCGATTTGGTTCATATTGGTCCAGGCATTGCGAAGTTGATGGGACACACACAGACACACACACACTGCTGGGTGATCTCATAAGCATACTGGAACGTAGGTTAAATTTGGAGACGTGCCTCTCAGGGTTCAAATTCTGAGAAAACTCTTATTTAGCTACCTGTACTTAAAAACAAATATATTTCAATTTCTTCCAGTCAAACCAAGAATGTAGACAAAATTTTCAAAATATATGACTGGAAACTTTGCTTTGACTATTATTTTTTACCTTGTTACAATTTTAAATGTGATGAGAAGATTGGAAGTGGTAATATTTTGGGTACTAAATTTAGTGTAATTGAATGAAGTGTGTGCGCGCGCATGCGCGCATATTCATAGATAAAAGTGTCTCTGAGCATGCATAGAATGCATTTTCCATGCTCCCTCAGTGTTGTTATTTTTTTAAAAGCAATTAGATGCATATTTTTAAAGAGGCTTTTTAATGTTTTATCTGCTGCTTATATCTGGTAGGCTTTTTTCATTTTTAGCTTTTAAAAACTAACTTTTAATTTGAAACTTTTAAAAATTGTAATTTTAAATGTGTGTGTTTTAGCCTGGTCTTTAAACTTGTTTAATTTTATTAATCTTTTACTTATATCATATCTATTTTATTAATGTTGTGACCTGCCCCAAGTGGTAGTGTACTGGAGAGGCATGTATAATTTTTTTTTTAAGGATTTATTTATCTATCAAATGAGTATCCCTCTCTCCCTCCAAGGAGTCATTTTTCCTTCACAGCCACACTCTGTGGTTGGCTAGACGACATGATTGTGACTGTACCAAGATCATCTAGAAATCTTCATGGCTAAAAGGGGATTTAATCCCAGGTTTTCTTAGTCTATGCCCAACACTCAATCCACTACATCAGATCTGAGCTTGAAATTGAAAAACGAGGCTTTCGTATGGAACACTATAACTTGAATATTCAGATTTGGCCAAACCCAACACGTTTACTTTTATGAAAAGTGTTAGACCTTATGACTACTAGTGATCAAGGACTTAGTTCTATCACTCAGCTCCAAATGCTATGAATTCAACAGCCTGGAGCCAGGTCAGCACACACTTTAAAGGAAAGTCTTTTTTAAAAAATGATTTTTTAAAAAAATTCTATCATATAAATGAGCACATTTAATTTACTGATATCAACCTTTCAAAGTCACAAGATGAGGTCTGATACATCATGTGATTATGATGCAACCGGTTTCCATACGTTCTGATGTGGATTGCACTTCCCTCTTGGTGAAGGTAGAGTTACTATATAATTAGCCCTGGAACAACTGGTAGGGCAACCAGTTAGAACATCCCAATTTCCCCCCAAAGAAATGTTTGCTTTCAGACATTGTGAAGTCAGCCTAGAAGGAACTCCAGGAGTAAAGTTGGGGGTGGGGAGAGAGGAATTGATTTGTGCTTTTGACATGACACTAGATGCCAACTGAAATTAGTTGCTTACTATTCATCATTATGTACCATTGCTTTGCTCTAAATATTCTAGCCCGCTCCCCTGTGTTCCTGTACACAATCTTACATAAGCAGAAAATGAAAAATCATTAATGACAGTCGAGTGGGGTGTGTGTGTGCCCTAAATGCCTTCTAATCCCAAATGCATGAAAACAGGCTGTCACTATTTGGGGTGAGGAAAATGTGTTCTATGCATTCTCAGAGACACTTTTATCTATGAATATGCATCACAATTCCAGGACTGAGTCTTCACATGAAAACACATCCAAAGTTTAGTTCTGATAAGCCTTAGTTCAGATTAAGCCCTGTTAATGTCTCTCTGCAGACTAGATTCAAACTTCACATGATTGGTAGAAAACATGTGTTTGCTAAGACAACAAGCAGGAGATAAAGGGGGAAATGCTTATCTCAAATGCTCAGTCAACAGAGCTGTTTTTTATTATTTCTTCGGAGACATTCCCACCACAAATGCTTTTCCCCCTCCACCTACTCCCCCCTCCCCCCCTCCAGTCTGGAACTGAAGTGGTCTAAGATTGAAATGCTACAGGATGTTTATGAAGTGTGTGAAAATGTGGGAACGCTGTCTCTGAAAATCACCCGAGCAGGGCACACCATGGATTCCGCCTTTGTTGCAGTCAAGGTAATAGTATTAAGCAATGATATTTCTGTTGGAAATGTAGAAAAGTCTAAGGACCTTTCTGCACTGCAGTTTCACTGAAGCTTCAACTGAAACAGTATTGATTTGTACAGCATTTCTGTTAATCTAATGATTGCTGAATGATACAGTAACTCGGTATTTACACAGCCATGGCCTTAACCTGTATCTGATCTTTTGGGGATGGTTTCAGTCAGGGCCAATGGCAAAGCCCTGCAGTAGGCCCTCTGTGAGATGTTGGGCCACCTCTAGCATTGCCACAAGCTTACTACTAGGCAACAGTTCCTCTTGGTTTCCCCATTGGTCAGTGAGGGGAATCTTCAGTTTTGGCAGCTCCTTGGAGGGTAAGAAGAAAAGTCACCACCGTGTTCTCCTTCAGCAATGGGAACAGAGGGTGGAAAGAAGTGGAGCTGCTCCCAAGGGTGTAGCTCTAATTGAGCAGATGGGTTCAAAGAACGTGGGGGCCCCAGCTCCACCCCCCCCCCTATTTTCCTCATTGCCTCTCTCTCTCCAAGGGGCCGTGGTGGAGAGGGGCGAACACGGGTCCCCTCTCCCGTAGCTACACCCCTGGCTGCTCCTCTGTTTCTCACCCTCCCCACTGGTCAGTGGACTTTCTCACAAAGGCCCCTGCATCATCACTCCAGTGGCAGTTTCTCCTTCTCCCATCTTCTCCATCGGTCAATGGGAGTGTCATTGCTGGGGCACAGAATAAGACAGGCGGCTGCAACAGGGTTTGCTCTCTGATAGGTGTGAGTCCCCAGCCAATGTTGAACCTGGCTGACCCTTGACAGCACCTTTGGCTGAATTCCCTAACCCCAAAACATGAGGTTTTTCTTGTCTTCCATCTGGGTCTAACTTTAGTTCTGTTGGCTGACATGATCCACAACATCATGACCGTATGTTGGGGCTGCTGCAGACTCGGAAGGTTACCCTAAGAACCAGCAGTTGCAGATGCAGCATTATTCTCATTTTCACAATTGGAAACAAATAGCTAATGCTGTTTGCATAACTGCCGGTTCTTAACAGTCTCAGGGCTGCCTTCCAGATCCGCAGCAGCCACAACATGTAGTGTTCTGTCTCTGGAACACTGTAGACCATGTTAGCCAAAATTTTAAAATTGGTTGCTTCCCTCCTCAATCACTTGAGATAGATGCCTATATTTGGAACCTTTCAGCCCTCCTGTTCACGACTGCGTTCTTTCTGTAGTGATAATGAGAGCAGAAGCATGAGACATGATACCTGTAATTAAAGTACACAAGAAACACCACCTCTGTTTGCATGCTATTCACTATTCAATATACCATTGAATACAGTAGATAATAGCATCATAGCTTGTCACATTTTAAGCAGCACTTAACTGCTGACATCCTGATGACAGAGCGAAAGATCACGTGTGGTCTGCCTTTTTGGAAATTGCTGAACTAGAGTTCTAGACTGCTGCTACTATGTGTATTTTCAAAAGTACACTGCAGTTTCTTAAAGAAGCTATAAAGAAACTGATAGTGGTGACTCGAAGCCGATACGCATACTATAGGAGAGCTCTGTAGAAGTGTGACTTCCTTGCACTTCACGTTACAAAACAGGAACAAAATTGGGGGAGGGTGAATCACTTGCTTTTCTCAAGACTGCCTGTCTTGATTTGATTTCTCTCTTTTTGTAAGGATTCAAAATTTGTGCCTGCCATTCAGGAGTGAAATCTTTGTGCATGGCATTTCTGCTTTCAGGTTCTATAGCTGGCCCTCCTCCTCCTCTTTCACCTACACAATGTGACATTTAAGTTTAATACTTCAAAATGTCTTCACTATTGGCCATTGCCTTTGTCTTGCAAGCAAAGCCAAACTGCATTCAGTATTTGCACAGAGAAAATGCAGAATCTCATATGAGGGAAGTCAGGTTATTATGGGAGTTGTCGTTCTTTGACTTCCTTGTTTCCAACCTCCTTTATGCAATACAGAAAGCACTACTATGTAGAAAGTACTCTCTTATGTAGAATGCACCCTTGTCTCTTGTCATTGTACTAGCCAGCTAGAGAAAATGCATTTTGAGAAGAGACAGGCCAGGAGCAGTGGCCTAGAATTTCAAGGTATCGTGCATTCTTTGGTAGGTATTTTAACAGAACATGAAACTCACTGGGTTACTCTGGGCCTGTTCCTTTTTTCTCAGCCTACCTGCTTCACAGGGTTGTTGTGGATAAACATGACCATGTACTAGGATTGCCAGGTCCAGATGGTGAAAAAGGTCGATATCCACCACCCAAAAAGTGGAAAGAGAGGACACTTTTTACTTCAAAAAAAGGAAAAAATCCAAAAAGTCTGCACTTTGTATAAAATCTGCATAGATTTATTGCATATTTTGATAAACATTTGCATAAATGTATTGCATATTTTGATTTTAAAAATGATAAATACAGCTCACCACTGTGAAGCTGATAACTAGGTGAGCTATATTTCTGCTCATTCTGCTGTCTAGGTGCAGAGTTCTCAAGGCCCCTGCTTCTTAGCCGTAAATTCATCTCCTGGTTGGGTTTACCATGCACACAGTCCTCTGTCCTCCCCGACAGGTCACCCAGCCTGCTCTCCCCAGACAGGCCAGCAATGTCGCCTCTTGGCTCAAAGCAGGGCAGCCAGCTAGCGACCAAGCCAGCCTCTTTGCTTATGGGTGCAGTTGTATGTGCCTGGTTTCCCACTGGCTTGCTGTTCTCTACAAATACAAATTTATAGGCCACTTTCCAACACAAGGCTCCACAGTGGTTTGCAAAGAAAAGTAAATAATAAGATGCTCCCCTGTCTCCAAAGGGCTCACAATCTAAAAAGAAATGCAAGTTGACACCAGCATCAGCCACTGAAGGGATTTTTTTTCTGGGGTTGGATAGGGATGGTTTTTCTCCCCATGATAAGTAGAAGAGATTCACCACTTTAAAAGGTGCCTTTTTACTTACTTAGCGGTGGGGGTGGGGAGCTGTTGACTAAAGTTAGCTCACTTCTCCCTGCCACCAGCACATGAAGGAAAAGATGCTGCACCTATCCATGCTCCTGGATCATGTGGTTCAGCAACCTGCCACAGAAGCAGAACCACCTCTCTGCCTTCCCCAATGGATGGATGGTCAGTAGGAAGGGGAAGGAGATAGGGATGTGCGAAACGTTTCGGATACAAAACGTTTTGTATCCAAAACAGCCTGTTTTGGGTGTTTTGTAGACAAAACAAAACACCCATTTTCCAGATCCAAAAGTTTTGCATACAAAACAAAACGTCCCTGTTTCGGCTACAAAACGTTTTGTTGTTTCAGACCTCCATTTTGTGGTGATCTCTAAGTCAGTCTCCATTTTGTGTTTGACATCTCTTTGAATTTCCCACCCTTCCAGCCTTCTGATCAGTGACCTAAATCATGGGCTGACCTACTGAGAATTCCCTCCTTGTTCCCCATTGGCTCTTTTGCTTCTTCCCACTCTTTACTGACCCCACATTGGCCAGGGGGAGGCTTGCTAACCTATGGGGTGCTGGGTTCTGCTGTTTCTGTGGTGTTCTGAGTGTAGATTCTCTGGTAGCATATGAGAGTGGATTCTTGTTTTTCACTGAAAATCTCATATGCTACCAGAGAATCTACAGTGAACACCTCCAAAACAACAAAACCCAGTACCCCACAGGCTTGTGGGTGTGGTTGGCACCCTATGTGCACTACACAACCCCTCGCTCTGGGCAACCCCAGTGCCCCCCAAGTGGAATTATGGGGCTGCTGAAACCTCCATTATTCCCCATGGGATAAATCTTAAAGACACGTAAACTTCAACAAATCACAAAAGAACAGCCCTTTGCCCAATTCCTTTGAAATAATTCTGGAAGTTTCCTTGCCCCCATTGGGCACTACCAACCACCACACTCTGCTCTGGGTCATCCCTTTCCCCTTGATTTGAAGCGACACATTTGCTGGAATCCCCATTATTCCCTATGGTAAAATTCTTAAAGATGCGTAAACTTTTAAAAAATTCACAAAAAAACCCAGGCTTTTGCCTAATTCCTTTGAAATTTTGGTGGTAGCTTCCACCCACTGGACACTACCACCACCACACACTCTTTTTGCCCTGGGACCCTTTTAAAAAATCCAAATCAATTCAGATTCAGAAAATTTGGCTACAAAACAAAACAGGGCTGATTCGGATTCAGAAAATTTGGGTACAAAACAAAACGGGGATGTTTCGATCCGGATACAAATTGAAACAAGAAAATTCCAAAATGCACGCCCCTAGAAGGAGACAGAGGAAGAGAAGCTGCTCATGAGAGCAAAGTGTTCTGACTGAACAAAATGTCCCAGCTGCTTCCCAGCAATTTGGACACCACAATACATGCAAAAAAGGTTGTTTGGTCCCCCAAATAGTCAGTCATCCTCTATAATAGTCCTAGTAGCAACCATACCATGTACGCCACTCTCTGCTCCTTTGAGGAAGAGCAGGATAAAAATATAAAAAAACCAACCAAATCAATATTGATCCTTGAGTTATTGGGAAATCAAATCTCTGTAGGACCACCCTGCCATGGTTATAATGCAAAAAGTATTAGCTTCATTATCCATTCGCTGATAATTTCATCAGGTTATTAAGAATGCAAGTTTTCATTAAATAACAAGCAAATTGCTACTTCTTTAGTTGCTTAGAAAATCTGATGCATGTGATTGGTAGTTGCTACAGTTTCAGCAATTCTGCCTCTCAACTATCTATTTCCCATGGACAGTATCCTTTGTATGTTAAACTAACCTTTAATTTGCAACAGTATAACACTATGCAAATTACATTGACTTAAAACAATTCCTCATGTTGCAATTTTCCCTCCAAGAACAGCATTTGTGGGCTTTTGAGTACACACATTTGCCAAATTGTAGACAAATAGTCATGGTCTTTTTTCCTTCCTTCCAGAATGGTTGGTGGGGGGATATTACTATTTACCTATGAGCCTTTCAGGTCTGAGTCTGATTTGTGGACTAGACATTTAGATATCTCTGGCTCCTGTAGTGGTGCAACTACAAATATAGCAACAGGGTCTCACTAATTTTGCTGGGGAGTTCTGGAGTGAGGGTTGTTTCATGCCAACTCTTCATCTTGTGAATAATCCATCACTGGAAGCAGAAATGGAGCAAACCATCTTCTGTGTCTGATGATGGGCAAAGGAGGGGAGGGTAAGAGGAGGCTACATCTCCCACTGCCTAAGGATTCTAGGGATCCCAGACCCTTGAATGGGTCAGGCCTCATTTTAGCCAGCCAGCCTGCACAGTTTTCGCATGGTCTAATATATGAGCTGAAATCAAGTTCCCTCTGTGCTGCATTTTGTTGCACTTTCTCTCAGTCCATATGGATAAGTTGAACATTGCATTGGTCCTTAATTCATGCCTTGATGTCAGAGTCTCTGGAGTTTGAATGGGGAAGTAGCCTAATGTACCCATGGAGATTAGTCTAACGTACCCATGGAGCCTGAGACTAGCCTACTGTACCCGTGGAGTGTGCTTTAGGCCTCAAAGCCTTCCCGAATAGAAGCTTAGCGAATAGGGGTGTGGACCATTAGCACCTATGATAGCAGGCTGTATGGAATGGCTGGGCCTAGTAGAAAGTCTTTTGTCTTTGCCTGGTCAACAAAGCAATTCTTCCTGTTCCCCAGTAGCTCAGCCCATTGACTGCAGGTATCTTGAATGTGTTCTCTAGATATGGATCACCCATGGTCCATTTGAATAGTTTCCCAGCAATTCACCTCTGTTGTTTTACCTTGGGAGTGTGCCAGACCTTCATTCAGATAAGCTGAAGCAGACAGGTTTTCTGCAAACATTTAGAGGTCTGCCTGACTGACATGGTGTCTTCTAAATTTCTCACCTTAAGGTCAATGAAGTGACTGCTTTATCAGGAAAGGATTTTACAGTGGCTCCTTCCAAACTTATTCAGTTTGATCCAGGTAAGCTGTGGCTCAAAGGCTAAAATCAACTATGAATTCTTCTGCTAACAGAAGTGAACAGATAGATATATAGAAAATGTAGTTACAATTTAGGCTTATTAGAAACTATTGCATCCTAGACAACAGGCTAAAAACCATGCATGGCATAGATACTCATCTCCTTTTCTGAGACTCCCCACAAAGCTGGTGTCTGTCCAGATCTCCCAGGGGCCAGCAAGGTGAGGCAGATCTGCAGGACCTCAGAGAACTCCAAGGCAGCAACCTGATCCAATAGACTCCTTTCTCCAACTTCTGGCCATGACTGCCTCTCCAGACTCCACAGCTCTGTTGCAGAGTGGATCCTTTAAAGCAGGGGTGGGGAACCTTGGCCCTCCAGCTGTTTTTGAACTACAACTCCCACCATCCCCAGCCACAATAAATTGTGGCTGGGAATGATGGAAGTTGTAGTTCAACAACTGCTGGAGGACCGTTTCCCATCCCGCTTTAAAGGATCTAGAGCAAGGCTGCTCAATTTTGGCCGTCCTGCAGATGTTGGCCTACAATTCCCACAATCCCTGGCTATTGGCCACTGTGGCTAGGGATTATGGGAATTGTAGTCCAAAAACAGCTGGGGGGGATTTGAGCAGGCCTGCTCTAGAGCCAAGTACTTGGTATTCTGTCAGCCACCTCTCACCTGATGTGCTCTCTGTGTTGGTGAGCAGTCTGAAGGATGATTTCTGGTATGTCTGGGTCTAACTCCTTGCGGCCCAGTTTAACCACACTGTCAGAGGCTGGGGCCTGGGCCACTCAGCAGCTGCTGTTGGTGACAAGGATTTGCACGGCTCTTCTTCCTCAATCTTGCTTGACTCCTAGCTGTCACTCAAGGTTGGGAGCTTGACAGATAGCAACAAAGTTGCATTTTTATGCAGGCAGTATGGTTGCCACTGTGAACCACTTCTGCATTGTGGAGGTCCAACAAAGTTAAGCACTCCCTCTGAGAAATTTGTACTTTCCTCAATATTCCTTGTATTGTGTACCCAAACAAGAACCAACAAATTTGTTTCAGTATCAGGGGGAATTCTATATCCATCTCAATATTCCTCTCTTGAGGAAAAGGAAAATTAATTTTGCAGTAATTATCATTGCTCATAGCCAATTAGATGCTAATGGGTTGAATTGTTGTTGAGCCATCTCTAGACCTTGAAAGTGGAACTCGATGTCATTTATGATTGGCAATGGCAATTTCAAGAGAATAATGAATTCTCTACAATTTTCAAGATAAAGAGAACATTGAGTTTATTTTTAAAATGTCCAAGAAGATCCAACCCTTTCACCTATACAGCATGCTATTATTTGCCTCTGTAGAAAACTGAACTTTGTTACTGTATGAACGGAATCATCATTGCTCAGGAACAAATTTGATCTCTAGTTTGTGTTATTTGGGAAAACTGCAGGAGTCCAATCAGTGGGCAGAAGCACAATAGTATATACAAGCCAGTCTGTTGTAGCTGTAGACATGTTAATTAATATATTTCCTCGACACCTAGGTTGATTGAAAAAGCAATTAAAGTGTAATTAAAATGTTTACTTCTGGTAGGAATGTCAACCAAGATGTGGAATATAGCAATTACCTATGATGGATTAGAGGAAGATGATGAGGTCTTTGAAGTGGTTCTGATCTCCCCTGTGAATGCTGTTCTTGGCACCAGGACAAAATCTGTAGTGAAAATTTTGGACTCAAAAGGAGGTATTCTCTTTTGATCTTCATAATAAAATCTGGAGCAATCTTGGCTGAGAAGCTCCTTATTTTTCAACACACAAATGTTGTTGCTAACACTTACCTTCAGATCAAAATGCTTAATTTATCTTTTAAAGAAAATTGTCTTGACAGTTTCAGACCTTTTGTCCTCTGGCATTCTGTATTCTTCTTCTGCTTAGGAAGCACAGCATGAAGGAATCAACGAGTGCACAAGCAAAAACAAAAAACAAAACAAAACAAAAAAACAACCCCAAAGGCCTTTTTTTCTAATGGATGAGCTTGATTTTTGGCTCATAGCACTGCCTTCAAAAGAAGCCCTGTTGATAGAGTAGGTGTGTGTGTGTGTGTGTGTGTGTGTGTGTGTGTGTGTGTGTGTACTATATTGCAGCTTTTACACTTGGGTGGAATTCTTAGGGGGAAAGCCCCTAATTGCTGTTATATTTTTCCCCAAAATGCTATGATGTTGTTGTTGTTGATGATGATGATAAATATATTAGTTTAATGTACTTACAAGTGGTTAATTTTTTTAAAAGTGGGGGGAGGAAGAGTTGCTGGGGCTCCTTTAGGTTCTTTGAAAATTCACCTTAAGCATTTGTGCCACAATCTAGCAAAGGAGATCCATTTGAGGAAACAGGCTCCCCTGTGAAGAGTTTATCTGCTTTGTTGGTAACCATGTACTCAGATTGCATTTAAGCCATGTGACTCTAGCTTGAGGGTCTGAAGGCATATATATATATATATATATATATATATATATATATATATATATATAGTATTTTACAAAAATATTTTGAGAGCCACATCAATCTGTCTGTCTGTCTATAAAACACTTAGGTGGTTCATGGCAAGCCTTGCCCCCACCAAGTCCCACCTCCGCCCCAACCAATGAAAATGCAGGCCAGCAGCAGCTGGAGGTGCCTGGAGCAGGAGGAAGAGGAGACACAGACAGGAAGCCACCACGGTAGCAGCTAGTATGGGGCTGGTCAACCATTACTGCTGCTGCTGCTCCTCCGGAGAGGAGGCAGCGGCATGTGTAGAGTCAGCTTTTCGCCATCTGTAGGCAAAAAAGATTTGCCACCCCGGCTTGAGGGCTTGGGTGGAGGCAAGTTAGTTCCTATTTTTTTAACCTTAGAAACCACCACTGTGTGGCGGGATGGTGACAGTGGGGATGCGGACAGCAGGGTGCAGCACTCCAGCAGCGCTGGCAGTGGAGAGGGGAGTCCAAGGAGGGGATGGCGGTGGAGACAGCGGCAAAAGCTCTTTCAGTGGGCCTGCCTGCCGCCCAAATTGGGCCATTTCGAGGCTCTCTGTGCACGTATGCACAGAGAGACCCAAAATGGGTGAAAACAGCCCGGCCTGACATTTGGGCAGCAGGTAGGCCCAAAGGAGCTTTAACATCATTGAACTTGGGCCCTGTGAGGAGGAGAAGGAGCAGAAGCAGGGTGAGGGTGAGGAGGTCTCTGGAGTGAGGGGGCTGTGGTAGGGGGCGAGAAGAGCATTCTATTAGCGCGCAGATGCTCTGCACCAGTCAAGGCAGTATACATATAATGTATACACACACACAAACATGACTAAGTATGGAGTTACACAAAGCTCCATACTATCTCCAATGCTCTTTAACATCTATATGAAACCGCTGGGAGAGATCATCAGGAGGTTTGGTGCAGGGATGTTATCAATATGGTGATGACACCCAGATCTATTTCTCCATGTCAACCTCATCAGGAAATGGCATATCTTCCCTAAATGCCTGCCTGGAAGCAGTAATGGGCTGGATGAGAGATAACAAACTGAAGTTGAATCCAAATAAGACAGAGGTACTAACTGTGGGGGGTCAGGACCTGAGAAATAGTTCAGATCTGCCTGTTCTGAAAGATCAGAAATGTACCTTGGGAGTTCTTCTGGATCCAAAACTCTCTCTGGTTTCTCAGGTGGAGGCAGTGGCCAGGGCAGCTTTTTATTAGCTTCGGCCGATATGTCAGCTATGCCCATTTCTGGAGGTAAATGACCTTAAAACAATGGTACATATGCTGGTAACTTTCAGGCTCGACTACTGTAATGCACTCTACATGGGGCTGCCTTTGTACATAGTCTGGAAACTACCATTGGTACAGAATGTGGCACCCTTAGGGACAACCCAAAGGGACCATATAACACTGATTTTAAAAGAATTGCACTAGCTGCTGATATGCTTTCAAGCAAAATACAAAGTGTTGGTCATTACCTATAAAGTCCTTAACAGCTTGAGTCCAAGGTACTTAAGAGAGCACCTTCTTTGTTGTGAACCTGCCACCTATTAAGAACATCTGGGGAGGTCCGGTAATGGTTGCCACTGGCTTTGAGTTTCATCTGTAATGTAACAAACTAAGAAGCACTAGGCTGCACCCTTTCTATCCATCCAGGGGTGCTACAAAAGTCTCTGTAAAATCTCTGCCTGTAAAGGTGCTTTTAAAGGTTCCTATACTGCCTGTTCCTTGCAACAGGGGTACTTTTTAAAAGTATTCTTGTAACCACTGAGTATCTTTGCCTGTAACTAAAAGCTGAGGAAGCCTCAGACTGAAGCAGTCTGTAGTATTTTGAATAAAGTTTTCTCTTTTTGTTCTTTGCATTTTACCTGCCTCTGAGTGGATTTTTAACTCAGGAAAAGGGGTTTACTCTGGTGCAAACATGTCTCAATTTTAATTGCTCAGCAACCTACCAAGTTTTCTCATCATGCAGAATCTGCATGTGAAGGCATTTTTGTATTTTTCCATTGGCAAAGAGAAGGAGAGTTTCCCTGGAATTTCACCCTTACCGGGGCGGGGGGCAAATTCTGTTAAAGAGTTGGCATGGTGGCAGTGATTGGACTACCAAAGGAATCGTTTAAGTTTTAAAGGAACAGCCTTTGTTGAGCAAACATGGAATTATTCAGCATTTCTCCCCCCCCCCCCAAACGTGGGCTTGCTCTGAGACTCTGAAGCATCTGAAGCTAAATTGTGGGGGTACTTGAAAAGATCATAATCCATGGCATAGGGGGCATTCTACACTTCTCTCCACTGTGTGTGATAGGCATTTCATGTGTAGGCCCAGGCACATGTAGTCTGATCCAAGTGATCTTCTGCCCTTAATGTGGGGGAAGAATTAGTGTGCAACTTTGGTCTACACATAACAGGTTTTCAAGTGGAGTGCCAAGCTCTAATGTCACACTACATGTATGATGGGGGGAATAGGCAGCTATTCCCTTGACCATTGTACAATGAACCTTCTTTTTAAAAAAAAACTTGGAAAGTGGTATTTTCAGATAACTTCAGATAAATTTCTAAAATTGCTTTTCTGCTGGCAACTTCAGTAGAGAAACAAGGGCTAATTTTAAAAGTAATAAATCAACATCAGATGAAAAATCATCCTACTTCTAATGACAAGCTGTTTCATTCCCCACATCAGTGTGACCAGCTATCTGTTTATATAATAAGGACTGACCATCTGCCATCTTGTTTGCTTTTCAGGTCAGTGCAGCTCATTCCATTCCTCAAGCCAAAACACTCACAACTTATGGATGAAAGGCACACTACTTCCAGTCTCCTCAGGCTCCTCTTCATCTTCCAGGCATGGCACTGTTCACTTGGAAGGAATCCCACCGTCCTCTTCCAGAGAGATGGTAGTGCAGAGAAGGGACAAGCTACCAGAATTCAACTTGGTGAACCTTGCAAGGACCAAGCTAAGAGCCATTGGAAATGGCCAAACAGTAAGGATTGTCTCGTGGACAATGAAAGGAAAGGGAACTGTTCTAATACTGTTGTGTATTTATTATTGTATTAAAAATTCACCCGATTTATTAAGGATGCATTTTCTAGGAAAAATGTGTTGTCTCTAAGCAGGGAGGAGGCAGGAGGCAGTATAAAGTACAGTACTGTGAGGGAGCTATTTTGTTATTCTTGGGGTACCGTTTCTTTTGTTCTCCTATAATCTCTGGTCAAATGGGATTCTGTAGGGGTTTTTTTAGCATTCCATTTTGTTTGGGGGGGGGGTTGCAACACAACAGAACCCTGAAAAACCAGTTTGTCTAGAAATGATAGTAGGATGAGCTTGCACGCCATGAGTAATGATGCCTCTGTCCCAACATCATCAACTCTCCTAAATATTGAACAGTTGAAAACTAACAGAAGTGTTTGTGAACACAGCTGAGAAACAAACAGGGGAAGCAATCACAACTGCTGTGGGAACAAAGAAGGCAGTGTGCAAAGTGTTTTCCAGAATACATTGATGATGACTGACTTGTGATTTCTATTCTGATGTCTGTTAAGTTCAGGAAGATTATCACATACACACCCATATATTGGCCCAATGTGGCCATTCTCTTTTATAGTATTAATAGGCAACCATTCCAGTTGGAAATTGGTGATACACAATATAAAAATAACCAACAAAGACTAAGTTTTTTTTAGAGATAGGATGCAAAGCAGTATGGAGGACTTTACATGGAGGAGAGGTTTATCAGCGGCTACTAGTCTGAGGGCTATAGGCTACCTTCAGCCTCAGAGGCAGGATGCTTCTGAATACCAGTTGCAGGGGAGTAACAGCAGGAGAGAGAACATGCCTGTAGGCAACTCACACCCTGACCTGAATCTCTTTGTTCTACAGGAACTTTTCTGGAGCCTGCTTGTAGCAGACTTTGGTTTTGATTGTGCATTGTAGAGTGAATAGCCATTTGGAGGATGGTCTAGTTTTGCAGCAGAGGGTAGGGTAACATGACTTTCTGGCCCTTCTCATCTCTGTGAATCTAGAAATATGGCCAATGCAATAGTGTTGTGGGTTTTTTTGACCTGTGGACAAGCTGAGTGCTCACTTGCCCCAGATGATATCTGCCTCCTTTATATGGGAGAATAAATTCTAATCTGCCCTAAATATTTCCTGAATCCCAGGGTTGTACTTCCATTGCCACCACCTCAAATTCTGTTTCCGTTATTTAGATGCACTGCGATCATGTCACATTCTTTCCCTTTCAGGTTCATCCTTCTTCCATGTTTACAAATGGCACAGATCTGTTTTTTAAAGTAAGAACATTATTGTGCAGCTCCTTATAGATTTACATTTATTTTTTATTGTGTCATATCTTTACTGCATGTAAAATCTGAATAACTTGTGCTTTCTCATGTTCTCTCTGTGTTTAGAAATAGGAATGTGCAGAATGTTCCACATTAGGAACGTTCCACCTAGAAACAGGCCATTTCAAGTGTTCCAAGCTCGAAACAGGAAACCCTTAAAAGGGGGGGCCTGTTTCAAGCTCAGAACCGAATGACCTGTTCCAAAGCTGAATATTCCAACCCATTCTGAGCACCATTTTGGATTCTAAAATGTTGCTCTTCTGGCCTCTGCACACACGACAGCCATTCGCATGGTCAGCACCACAACACAAATGGCCACCATGCATGCACAGAGAGGCCAGAAGAGCACCATTTTGGAATCAATAATGGTGCTTGCAACATTCAGTCAGAATGGGGTTGTCCTATTAGAACAACCAATTTGACTGGTTCTTCTGATGTGACCGGCTTGACTGGTTCTGGTTCCACACATTTTTGCATTCCATTCCAAGCTCGAAATGCAATGTAAAATATGTTTCACACACAGCCCTGTTTTTAAAACAAAAAAACAAGCCCTTATATCTTATTCCACTTCAAATTAGGTTCAAATTACACATAACAGCAACCAACCCATATGATCAAACCAGGATTGCTCCCCGTGACATGCAGTGAGGTGGGATATGGATTTGATTTTTAAATGCAAAAGGGTTATGTGGGCAAGGAGAGCAAAATTCTTCTTGCCTGCCACTTTACACCTGTGTAAGATGTGGGGACAAGGGTATTTTCCCCACATTCCCAATAATGGAGATGAGTTTCACTAAAGAAAATATGATGGAATGAAAGCTACAAAGAAAAAGGCTAAGCAGTGGTAGGGTAAGATAAGTTTAACAATCGCTGGTTCTTTTTGCTCTTAAAACGGGGCGGGGAGAAACACCACATCTGCCATCCACCACATCCATCACAACACCCAGTAGGATTGGGTGGACGCAATGCAGTTCTTCCCCCATCTTATATAAAGTCAGTGCCATTGTATATAGTTTGAGTTCAAAAATTCTCTTTTAGTTCTGTGACCAAAATACATTTGGAGCTGATGACTGTTGATCCTTCCTCTTAATCTGGGTTTTATTACTACTTGTCATCAAGTTCCATGGGATGGCACTACTAAGAATGGATGATGACAACCCACCTAACAAAAACAAGATGGCAACTATATCAGTAATCCAAAGGAAGTCAAGGAAAAATGCAGTTGCCCCCAGAAAATCAGAAGTCTCACAAGCAGATTCCAGCATTCAGGTATAAACTATTTTAGTCCCTGTTTGTATGATCATTTATGTTGTATTCAGAGAAGGTTACAGACCACTAAGATGATCACCACTTAAGGCAATATCTAACTCCCTCAGAGATATCTGGGTATTTCTGTGAACACACTTCTCAATTTAAAATAAATGGTAAAGAAATAAAGTTGTGGGAATATTGCAGTGTCACTTCTGAAAGCCTCCCAGACATGTAAAAAACAAAACAAAATTTATTTTTAAATTTATTTAGTAAAGGCATTTTTGAAAGCATACTCGTTCTGACAACCACAGGGCTCTGTGGCCGCCCAGAGTCGACACTGACTCGACGGCATACTTTATTTTACTTTATTAGTAACAGTCTATATAAAATTTATTTTTATGTATGTGTAATACTCTACCCTTTACTTATTGAAGATAATGCCTTTTAACGATATTTTTAAACGATATTTTGTCACCACTGGAGAAATAGAGACTTTTTAAAGTAATTAAAAAGTAAAATTTAAAAAAAGTAATTAACAGCAAAGGAAAAGGTAAAAAATGATCCAATCATGATATATAATGGGGATAGCCAACTGCTTGAGCTGAATAAGGGTAGGATCTCTCTAATCAAGCTTCTTGTAAGCAAAATACTGTACTGCCTTAGCAGTGTCATTGCTGTTCTCTCAGCATGCTGAACAGGAAAATCTATACCCTCCACAAGTACAGGATGTTAATAGGGCCTGGCAGGTGATATGTGGGTCTGGAACAGACAATAATGCCACCTCTTCCTTACAAACACCACTTGCAAAAATACATACATATCTTTTTAGCAGTGCATACAAATTTATTATAGAAAGTCTTTACCATTTTGATCCTTGAGACGTTTATGCAAAAACTAAAGTGTTGCCAACGTTTATATTCACAAAAGCAACAGAGAGTGTTGCCAAAGTTTGTACTCTCCTGGTTTGGAATAAAAACACTCAGCAGCAGAGGTGTATCTAGGGAAAATAGCGCCTAGGGCAAGCACTGAAATTGCACCCCCTGTCCAAACATCTGACACCCATCTTTTAGATAACTTTACTATAATATCAGCTGAAAAATATACGTCAAGTTCATCTTTTAAAATTTCAAAAACTATTTAGCAGTGGATGTAGCCAGACCAAAAAATTCTGGAAAACTACAAATTTCAGTATGCTGGGGCTCATGAAATACCCAAATACTATTTTGAGGTGTACTTGGAAAACTAAACAGAAGTACCTATCTAATTCTCTACTATGCATTGCAGCATCACTATTACATAAGTTTTAAAAAGAAATGGAGAATTTGGCTTTTCCCAGATACTCTGAAAATAATTACAGGATATGCAGAGTAAACTGTGTCACTGCTTGGAATATATTCTAATATTTCAGAAAGACAGTTAAAATGAGAGAAAGAGAGCAAGAAACTCCCAATGGGCCTTAATACTAAGGATTTCACACTGATTCAAAGACAAGCTCACCATTAATAGCCATATTGTTAAGACACCACATTTAACTCACTTATCATAAGAAGCAAAGTAAGAGCAAATGAATACAATCCTAGCTCATAAGCTTCAGCTCTGTATTCACAAGCCCTGATTCTCTGTACATAGTGCCAAACTGAATATGTGTACAGTGACTTATATTATATTAAATTATTTTTTTTTAACCTGTAGCCCCTTCGGGGTGCTTCCTATAGGCCGTGGGAGGGGGGCATCTGCAAAGGTTACCCCTCCCACCGCTGGCCTCTAGGGCCTCGCAGAGACCATTTGAGCATGTGCTGTGGCCATTTTAAAAAATAATTGGTTTTTTTTAAAAAAATGGCTGCTGAAAACAAAATGGCCACTGTGCATGCTCAAATGGCCTCTGTGAGGCCTGGCATGGCCTAAGACCTCACAGAGGCCATTTGAAAATGTGCAGTGGCCATTTTGTTTTTGGTGGCCATTTTTTAATTTTAAGAATTTGCGCCCCCCTTCAAGTGGCGCCCAGGGCACATGCCCTGCCTGCCCTACCCTAGATACGCCCCTGCTCAGCAGATAAAGACTGCCTGCATTCCAAATTGAGCACAAACGTCCTCCAAAAGTTCTCTTTTGGCATTGATTGTAATTCAAGCATCTGTGTCTCCCTTTCTTCATGCAACAGCAGCATGCCATCAGGGACCATGGAAAATATGGTTTTTCCAGGGCCCCCAAGTCTCTAATACAGACAACAGGCACTTGGAAACTTCATGTATAATAGCAATAGCACTTACATTTATATACCGCTCTATAGCCGGAGCTCTCTAAGCGGTTTACAATGATTTAGCATATTGCCCCAACATTCTGGGTACTCATTTTACCGACCTCGGAAGGATGGAAGGCTGAGTCAACCTTGAGCCCCTGGTCAGGATCGAACTTGTAACCTTCTGGTTACAGGGCGGCAGTTTTACCACTGCGCCACCAGGGGCTCTTCGTATGTATAAGAGCACCTTGTGGCTAAGATTCTGCTGACATGCTGGGGTCCTGTTTTACAGATGCTTCCCTCGCAAATACAAAGCAATCTTATGTTTAACTAAGCTTTATTCAGGAACAACTCCATTTTTCTTTTCCCCTCCCTTTCCTTTCTGACTCCACCCCCCCCCCCCCGCCCACGCACACACACTCTACAGAATCCCCACAGGGAGAAACGTCTAATTAACAAAACATGAAAGATTGCTAAATAGAATACAGCAGATCCATATGAAAGATATCGGAATGGAGACTCATTCATGCTCCAGATGATGTCATCAGAGCAAATGATGAATTTCAAAATTGGCTTCAATAAAATGAGCTACATTCTGATTTGGGGGTGGAGCTGGGGAAATAACTCATTTTCCCAAGCTGAACCGAGCTGATGGAGTTCACCTATTTCGATTTGCAGAGAGTTTATACTATTGAGCAAACCATTCTGAAGGAAAATTATTTAATTCCAGGGTTCTACCATGAAAACCTGCCCACTTGGATGGAGCCATCATAATGGAAGCTGTTATATCTTGATCACTGATCAGAATGCCACATGGAATGTAGCAAACTGGGCTTGCAGAGTGAAGTAAGAAACTGTGTATTTGTATATACCCTTTACTTAACAGCTATTGCACCCGCTCTAGAAAGAGTCTTGCTCAGGCCCACACAGTATCAGCAACAAGACTGCTTCCTTTCTGGGGTAGGTCACTCACCCCTTTATTTTCCCTCATGGTGGGACTTGCAGAACCCAAGCCACCATAGTATTAGGGTTTGAATCAGCCTGGTTGCTGCTCTGGAGGTCAGAGGAACCTACAGTCTGAGCCCATCCTTCCGCCTGTACAATCTCCAGGCTCCTTATAAAGGAGATCGTATCGGACAGAGTAGGCTCCATGCTCATTTCCTGTGCCTGCCTGCTGGTCAGGCCTGGTTTGGCCCACTCACCTGATCAAGTCAGCTATCCTACCCACTTTCCTGTTTGGCCATCCTGCCCTGGCTTGCCTACTGTATAGAAATCAGACACAGAAAAGGACATCCATGAAAGAAGCACAATGATGGATGAGCAGCTAGCCAGGCCTGCTCTATTTAGGCCCCCCAGCTGTTTTTGGTCTACAACTTCCATAATTCTCAGTCACAGTGGCCAATAGCCGGGGATTATGGGAGTTGTAGGCCAACATCTGTAGGAAGGCCAAAGCTGAGCAGCCCTGAGCTAGAGCACCAGATCAGGCTGTGTGTGTGTGTGTGTGTGTGTGTGTGTGTGTGTGTGTGTGTGTGTAAAAAACAAAAGAGATAGTCTGCCTAGGTCTTGTCCTTTGCATGCCTCGTCACATTGTTTTATTATGTGTGAGAGTGGGAACGGCATTTCCTCCTACTTTGGTAATGTGCTGGATAAAAGTGCTAGGTAGGACGACACTGTCAGAACATGCAGCCACCTCCCACACAATCACTGTCCCTGCCTCTAACCTAGTTTTTAACTTGCACACAACCAAAAATCAGGAGTATGCATAGCTCCCAAAGGTGGGTAGGACACCGATTAACAAGCCTGTTGCATGGAGTTAAATGTTAGTGTGATAGGCCTACAGAAAGAATCACCCTAGTCCACAAGCAAACTGATCTATTATGAGCTGTCTAACTGAATAATTAGCATGAGTTGACTCTTGTCTGGTCTGAAGGGAGAGCTGTTACTTGCTTTATTACTGCATCTCCTTACAGCTCGCACATACCACATGCTTTACAGATATATTTTTTCAAGTGAAATGTGAGTTACCATCTTAGTGTTTGTTTTCTTTACTTAAAGTTTTGCTGAAGAGAAACAAAGGCTAAGCCCAGAGTTAATGGTGCTTGAGTCCTCCGATACCAGTGGACTTGGGTGTGCCAAATTCTGGGGCTGTACTGCAGGCCCAGCTATTTCAGCAGGAATTATAAAAGTTACTTTTTAAAGCCAACCATCAGAAGCCACTTTCGACATTGTTGAAGAGGTGCCAGTTGAGTATGCCGTCGCTTCTGCATATGGTTGGCAGCACTGCTTGCAATGTTCAAAGCAGTGCTCATCCATATCCCCTTTTGGTCAGCTAAGCAAGCTGTCTCCTTGCTTTGTACATTTCTTCATCTGATCTCAAGGGAAGGTGTGCATGTTTTCCTTACATGAAATACAACTAGCTGAATACAAAAATAACTGCATTTGGCTGGTATAACTTTTTCTGTAAATAGAAAGGGCTGCACATACAAAGTCCCTGATATGGCTACTTTTGTTCAAAGCATTTAGCTTTTCGGTCTTGAGACTGAAGTGGCTCCACACATTGTAAATATATTCTTGTTTAAAATGTTTGTTTCAATTAGCCAATGTTTGTTCCATTAATGGTACTTGGGGTAAATTTCTCTACCACCTAAAAAAAATAAACTGACTTGTAGATCATCTTCATTCTTTCCTTAAACTTCTATGTAAACTGACTGGGCCTGAGCATATTTTTGAAGTTACCAATATTTACAAGGCCAGAGTTTTCTCATTATTGGGTGGTAGCCCTTGCCACACACATCTGTAATGCTAATCTAGGCTCAGGCTTTCACTCTTCCCTCTGCTCCTCTTTCAATGGGAAGGGATTTTTAAGGAAAGCTCCATTTTCAGAGTAAACTGCAGTTTCCTGCCATGCCTTGCCTTCCTGTCATTGGACAGATGTACCCCTAAAATCCTCTTTTTTTGAACCTAGGTACCATGGCAGTTTAGTGAGTGTGGCTTCCAAGTTACACATGCAATGGCTATGGGACTTCAGTGGAAGGAGGCCATTTTGGATTGGTAAGTATGCAGCAGAATGTCCTTTTTAAGCCTGTAGTTTACATTTCCTCCAAAAGACATAGCAATAAGGAAGAAGTATTTCCCACAGGCTCTGTAAGAAGATAATTTTCAGATTCTTAGGATATTTTCATGTTCCAAACCTCTTAGCCCATATTCCATGGAAGGCAAATTCCTGGTCTCTCAGGTTCCTGGCAGAAAGCTTTCAAGCCCACCAGTTCTGTCCTTGAGCTCTTCTCTGGTTTGGCCTCGCTCCCAGCCAGTTCTGTTCTTCTGGAACTTTTCCCTTCTGCCTTAAGAGCTCATGGCTCAGTTTCATATTGGATCTTGCAAGGAGCAGCCCTTAACCAGATGGGATCAGGGCACTAGCCAAGGGTCAGTGGTTCCAGCCAGTTGCTACAGTTCCCTGCTGCAGGTACTGAATCCACTTTAAAGGGAGTCTCCCTAGTCTAAACACATGGATATAAATAAGAAAGCAGAATCTGTATTCTCACAATGAAGCTCCCTCAAATTAAAACTTCTTCCTTGGATGGAATACCGTATATATTCGAGTATAAGCCAATCCGAATATAAGCCAAGGTACCTAATTTTACCTAAGAAACCAGGATTGACTCAAGTATAAGCCTAGGGTGGGAAATGCAGCAGCTACTGGTGAGTTTCAATAATCAAAATAAATGCCAATAAAATTACATTAATTGAGACATCAGTGGGGTATATTGTGACCAGTATGTACGGTACTTTATTACAGGGGGACATTTTAGCACGGGCAGATAGATGACTCGAGTATAAGCCGAGGCTGATTTTTTCAGCACATTTTGGGTGCTGAAAAATTCAGCTTATACTTGAGTATATACGGTATATTTATCTACGATAGAAATTGCTAGAAAAAATACAGGTTAGG
Organism: Hemicordylus capensis; assembly: GCF_027244095.1. Lineage (NCBI taxonomy): Eukaryota > Metazoa > Chordata > Lepidosauria > Squamata > Cordylidae > Hemicordylus > Hemicordylus capensis. The sequence goes on along the minus strand of NC_069658.1, from coordinate 118,043,781 downwards.
GAATTGAGATAGAAAGAAATAGACAAGAATACACGAAGAAGCAGATTATTTGACTTCAATGCTTTGTCAATTGTTCTATGGCTACTGATGTATATGTTTTAATTCATTATAGGCTTGAATGATCAAAGAAATCCAGGCCAGTTGGAATGGAATGATGGAGAACAAGTTGTTTTCACCAACTGGAGAAAAGGCCCACCTCATCTTTCAAAGAAAGGAAGGAACTGTATTTTAGTACAGCAGCGGAGAAAATGGCAAAGAAAAGACTGTAGGAAAGGCAGAGGACACAACTATATATGTTCCAGGAAACTCTGAATGAAGGAAGGAAGGAAGGAAGGAAGGAAGGAAGGAAGGAAGGAAGGAAGGAAGGAAGGAAGGAGCTGCCGTTCAAATACATGTCTGACCTGTGTTGTGTATAGTAATTTTTTACACATATTTATTTGTCATCAGGGATGCTGGAAGGGCTCGGAATGCAGTGACGTATTTTCAACAGATTTTATATGAAGGGAAATTTCCAATGTGACACTGCCCATTCATCTCTTGCTTCAGTGTTTGTAGTAAACTGAGTATGAGCGTAGAATCAGAATTCATTTGCAGCAGAGTTACTTTCTCTTATGCCCCTTTATAGAGATGCAAGGCTAGGAAGAGAGGCAGAGGGGGCTGGAAAGGAGCTGTGGAGTGGGCACGGACATTATGCCATATGCTCTCTATCCTGACTTCCCTAGACAGGGCATTCTGCCCTACATAAGACTGCAACTCTTTGAATGTTAATTTTGAAAGGGAAACAGACAGACATGCTGCTGATTGATCAATCGATCGATTGATTAAGTGCCGATAAGTTGGTGTTGACTCTTAGCAACCACATAGATAGATTTTCTCCAGGATGATCTGTCTTCAAATTGGCATTGAAGGTCTCTCAGTGGTGCATTCAGCTGATTAAACCTTATAAAAGATACACAATACTGGCTTTAGATATTTTTGTTTCTGAAGTGAAAGTTAAAATAATGCTGTTCCCCAACACACAGAGATGGAGAATGGAGTAGTGCCTTCTTTTGAACCTACCACCTAAAATGACTGCTTCATGTTGCTTTGTGGTAAGGTCATCCCTGAAGATGTAATACTACTTTGATGGGGGTTTTTTAATTATGGTAATTAAAAGCTAAAGATATGGATGGTTTTCAAATGAACAGTAAATAGAGCTCAAATTGTAGGCCCCGAAGATTGTTCTGGGCTTGATCTGCCGGCCAGCTTCAGTAGATTTCAGTACTAAAGCATCCCAGGAAACTTAACTTTATTCAGTTTTCCAGTGATATAATAATATCAGTAATCCTTGTTCACATCTTTCATTTGTACCTCAGATGTTCTTCATTTGAGGTACATTTGTTTCTCCAAAATACATTGGTTGACATCCCATGCAGAATAGCAAGGGTGGTTCTCAACTGTCTGCGCTGCTGCATGGGTCTAAAGCCTGCAGTGTTGTGCAAGAGCGCTCCTGAATGAAGTTGTGTAATGTTATGGCCATTATTTTAGTTCAAAAACACTCTTGCATGACACTGTGGGTGGTGGTTTAGACCAGGGATTCTCAACACTGGGTCCCGAGATGTTACTGGACTTCAACTCCCATAATCCCCAGCTCTGGTGGCCTTTGGTTGGGGATTATGGGAGTTGAAGTCCAATAACATCTGGGGACCCAACGTTGAGAATCCCTGGTTTAGACACCTGCAACAGCACGGGCAGTTGAGACCCTACCATGTTACTCTGCATATATCTCAGCCATTTTTTTCTTAATAAAAATAATACAATTAAATTAATAATATTAGGTATATGTTACATTTTCAGTATGACCCAAGAAAACCCAGTTCTCAGAACTCACACACTATATTTTTGCTCTGCCAACAATGCCAAAGTCAAAATGTCAAGGAAATCTTACTCTTGACTATCAACATGCCATCAAATATGTACCAAAAATGGTAATCTGTGCTTGTTCTTTTGGAAAGGTTGGAGAAGTGTAATGTGCTGATATTTTCTCCAATATGACAACCATTCCTAATTAACTGGGAAAAGAAAAGAATGGCATTTTTTAAAAAGTGAAAAGCTACAAATACATTTTGACATATCAACAAGCCCTAATCTGTAGTTTTTAAAATGACTGCAGACTGACCATTAGAAAAACAAGTGGGAAAGAGGAGTGTTCCTTTTGGGGCTTCTAACTAGCCTTGAGGCCTTCCCCACTACGCAGGTTAGGTTGGGGACTGCCTGCCAGCAAAAAACCAAAGCATTTTCTTGCTATATAGCAGGGTGGTTGTGTGTGAAAGGGAAAAAGTGTCTCCCGCACCCCCTTTCTTATGAAATTTCCTTGTATAGTGCAGAGAAGGAGAATTTTTTTTAACATGACAGAAGGCATTCCCCAACCCACATCCCACCTCCCATATTTTTTATGGGCTTCAGCAAGCCTCCCTTTGTCTTTCTGTCCTTTATTTTCATTTTTTTCCAGCAGAGATTTTCAATATTCAGTGTCTCAATTACTTTCAACCATAAACTTAATTGATAATTGCACACAGCCTGTTCAACCTCTGGTTTCTTTAGACCCTATTTTTCCTCCCCTAGGGTAGAAGTGAGAGCTGTCCCTAGAAGCCAATGAAGAAGCCTAGGTTTTGGAATAGCTGTGACTCAGGGGCGTAACTACTATTAGGCAAGGGGAGGCAGTCGTCTTGGGGCCCCACTGCCTCGAGGGGCCCCCCAGAGGCACATCACATGACTCCCCACCCGCCCATGTTGCACCCCCTATGAACTATGTTGCGTCTCTTGGAGAACAGCAGGAGCAGAGAGTAAAAAAACTAGATTCAATGGGAACTAGATATTCACCGTATTCATAATGGGGATGTGAGTGTGAGTGCACTATATATTGTGAAGTGTGTTTGTGTGTGTATATCAACGAGGGGCCCATTTTAAAATCTTGTCTCTGGGCCCCCTCCAACCTTGCTACGCCCCTGCTGTGACTGGAGAGCAGCAGAAGAATGTCCCCCCACTAGAGATGTGCACATACTGGCAGACGGCTGGTTCAGTGCGTGTGTGTGTGTACCTTTAAGGATCGGGGAGGGTGCTCCCCACCACCACCACATACCCCTTGCCAGCGCTGTCTTTAAAATCACTGGCATGCGGCGGCAGCATACCTCCATGCTGCCCCAATCAGTATCCAACCAGAAGTGCCCGATGCACATGCAAAAGGACTGCTGAACCGATTCATGCATATCTCTACCGCCCCACCCCCCGCCATGATACACACACAGGGTATCATTGCAGTTCCTCTGCCGACAGTGATACGTTACTCTAGTAACATCTTTAATCAGTATCCTCAGTATTCTGTAAGGTCCTGGAAGCAACTAGGGCCATTTTAAAAATATTGTTCTCTTTCAGTTTACAAACATATCTACTTCTGCGTGTCTAGAGAGCCCCTAAGTGGGCAAAAATAACTACCTTATAGTTTGGTGATCTTGCTTCACTTCCAAACTGATAGACACTCAACCCCCCTCCCCCCACAAGCTAGTGATTATTATATAGGGGAATGATGTGATTTCGCAGGGCGGGGGGGACCCATTTTAACAACTGGTATTGATAAGAATTATATAAATACTAGCTGGCCCGGGCATAGAGCATCTGTGCCTCTAGTTCTCCCTTGTTCACAGGCCCCCTCACTTGTCAGCCCTCCCCCATCCTCTGCCCCCCCCCCGCTTTTTCTTTCTGGCCTGCTACCTGGCCAGCTGTCCCTGCCCACCGCTTTCTCCCACACACAGCTTTCTCCCCACCCACCGCCACTTCCTCTCCTCCCCATTGCTGCAGCCACTCTGCCTGCCTGACCATTCACTGGCCTGTCCATGGGCCTTATGTTCCCCATCATCGTCGCTTTCCTCTCCCCCTCCCCTCACTCGCAAACTCTTGCAGGAGCTGCCACACTTGGGATTAGCCACAGACTAAGTCTTAGAGAATTATATATATAAATAGGCTGTTATTAATCTAAATTACATGCACATTGCATTTTCCTCATTAGGGTATGTGTAGGAATCTGGAGTGAATCGATTTGGGTACAAGTTGATTTGTACCCGAATCTAGCTGATTTGGGCAATTTGGAGACAGAACAAATCACACCAGTGGTCCATTGGATAGATTCGGGTCCAAATTGAATCACGCCTGATTTGATTCAAATTGATTTGAGATTCAGATTCCTCCTGTTAAGTCCCCCAGCTTTAAGTCCCCCAGCTTTCATTTTTTTTAAAAAAAGCTAAGCTCTAGCCCTTGTAGAAGTGGAGTTATGGAGCAAAATGTGTAGTCACTATTATTCAAGTGTTTGGATTCTTTGGTGTATAATAACATTTCCTTAAGGAATCCCTATGATGATTCATTACACACCTTCATTTATTCTATTCATTTTGACTGTCTTTGAACAGTGCCATGTGCCAACTACACCCCCCTCCCATCCGCAAGGCAATGGGGTACTAAGTTTATGTTGTAGGAATTTTTTCCAGTTGTTCAGACTCTTTGGTGTCTAATAACCTTTCCTCATAATGAATCCCTATGATGATTCATTACACACCAGAGTCCAAACACCTCAAAAATTCCTAAAATATAAACTGAGTACCCAGTGGCTTGCGGGTTGGGGGGTAGTTGGCACATGAGAGGCCACTAATTCCCCACTCCCACCTGCAAAGCAGAGGGGTCAAAATGAACAGAAGAAATGAAGGTGTGTAATGAAGACACAAAAGAATCTACAAAAATAAACTGAGTCCGTGTGTGTGTGTGTGTGTGTGTGTGTGTGTGTGTGTGTGTATTAGTGGGTGGGGTGTAGTTGACACATGGCAGATGACAGTTGGCACTGTCCATAGACAGTCAAAATGAACAGAAGAAATGAAGGTATATAATGAATCCTCATAGAGATTCATTATGAGGAAAAGTTATTAGACACCAAAGAATCTAAACACTTCAATATTCCTAAAAAATAAACTGAGTACCCCACTGCCTTGCACATTGTGTAGTTGGCACATACATGGCAAATGAAAAGAAGAAATGAAGATGTGAAATAAATCCTCACAGGGATTCCTTAAGGAAATGTTATTATACACCAAAGAATCCAAATACTTGAAAAATAGTTACTGCACATTATGCTCCATAACTCCACTTCTACAAGGGCTAGAGCTTGGATTTTTTTAAAATGAAACCTGGTGATCTATTTTAAGGTTAGGATAGGGTGACTTTGAATCCCCATTATTTCCTATGGTGGAAACATACAAAATCAGTAAAAACTAAATAAAATCCTTAAAAACCAACCAAGTGCCCCACTGCCTTCAAATTTGGGTGGTAGGTAGCACCTACCCACCACCCAAATTTGGTGCCCCTAGGACATTTATAAGTGGTTTGAATCAACCCAAATCTGAATTGAATTGAATCAAATCCAAATTGAATCTGGGCTGATTCGAGAGGGCAGATTTGGACACAAAACAAATCAGGGGTGATTTGATTTGGGCACAAATCAAATTTAAAAAAAATAGATTCATGCACATCCCTACTTAGGGGCATTTAAAATGAGTGAGCTGCGGTGTGTGTGTGTGTATATATATATATATATATATATATATATATACACACACACACACACACACACACACATATTCTAAATACTGGAAAAGATGACATAGTTATCGATGCTGTGGTGTGATTTTAAAAAAAAACACAACTGGTGCTAATCTAGTGTTGTACTCAAATTAGCATGCTGTATACACTGTATCGACCGTAATACCGATATATATACTGTTAATAAACATAGTATTACAACTGATAATGTATTATGGCTATAGAGCTTTAATGCTTAACATTGCCAGAGTAAATGCCGTTTTGATACATTGAGTCCATTGAAAGCTCTCGAACTATATCACTATAGAAAAAGTGTAGCCGAGAACCCTGTCACCTGTGCCTCCATTGCAAAACAAGGAAGCAGCTCACAACAAAGGGAGGGCTTTAATTCTCCTCCTGCGGCAATTTTCCTCCTTCAACAAACCTCCAAGCTGATGTTTACACTTCTGGGATTTCCAGATGCAGGACTGCCACATAACTGGGCAAAGCAGCTGGGGGAAGAGTTTGCAGGAATAAAGGCAGAGGAAGGACTAAGCATCCTACCACCTACCACTTTTTCTCTACAAACTGGCCACATCCTTTGCCGGTTTGCAGCAGAGGAGCAACAGTAATTTTTCTCAGACCTGTGTTTGCTGCCAGTGATTAGATTCATCTTCAGATTAGAATCCTGAAAATTGTTTGTGGACCTGCACTGAAGAGTAGAATCATAGAATTGGAAGATTCTTGTAGGCTATATAACAACAACAACAACAACAAATTCCAAAAAATCTTGAAGAGCACCTCAACACCATAGGGGCCACAGAAATCACCATCAGCCAACTACAAAAAACAACTTTGCTGGGAACAGCCTACATTTTGCAGCAATATCTATAACAACAACAATATTGATAACAAACTTCTGGCATCCCAGGTCCTTGGGAAGGACTCGATGTCTGGATAAAACAAACCAGTCAATGACACCTGTTTGATTGTGCAAAAGAAGACTTAATTAATTAATTAATTAATTAATAACAACTACTTTATTTGTTAGCCACCCCATAACAAATTATTCTTTCTGGGCAGCTCACAACAGAGGATTAACATAACACATTAAATCATAACAGACAAAAAACAAAGGTGAAAATAAAATACAATATACAATACAAAGCAGCTTAAAATCTCATTTTAAAATTGGTTAAAAATCAGATCAAATCTGAAAACCAAGATTTAAAAGGCCTGGGTGAACAAAAGGTCTTTACCTAGCATATAAAAGAACAAAGTGATGAAGCCAGGCAATCCTAAATTGGGGAGACTATTCCATAAATGGGGTGCAACCACCGAAAAGGCCCTCTCCTTGGTAGTGACCCAGTTCACCTCGTTTGGCAGGGGCACCTGGAGGAGGGCCTCTGAAGATCTTAAGGTTTGGGTAGGAACATATGGGGCAAGGGGCTCTCTCAGATAACTGGTCCCAAGCATTTGGGGTTTTAAAAGTTAAAACCAGCACTTTGAGTTAGATAGGAAGATAGGAAGCTGCCATATACTGAGTCAGACCATTGGTCTATCTAGCTCAGTATTGTCTTCACAGACTGGCAGCAGCTTCTCCAAGGTTGCAGGCAGGAATCTCTCTCAGCCCTATCTTGGAGAAGCCAGAGAGGGAATTTGGAACTTTCTGCTCTTCCCAGAGCGGCTCCATCCCAAGGGGAATATCTTGCAGTGCTCACGTATCGTCTCCCATTCATATGCAACCAGGGCAGACTCTGCTTAGCTAAGGGGACAAGTCATGTTTGCTACCACAAGACCAGCTCTCCTCTGTTGGGCATGGAAACAGACTGGGAGCCAATGCAGCTGATGAAGCACTGGCATAATATGATCAAATCGTCCAATCCCAGTTAATCATCTTGCAGCCCTATTTTGTACCAGCGGCAGTTTCCAGACCATTTTCAAAGGCAGCCCCATGTACAACACATTGCAGTAATTTAAGCGAGAGGTTACCAGAGCATGAGTAACTGTGGCCAAGCTATCTCTGTCCAGATAAGGTTGCAGTTGGCATAGCAGCTGAAGCTGATGAAAGGTGCTCCAAGCCACAGAGGCCACTTGAGCCTTAAGCGACAGTGCTGGATCAATGAGCACCCCCAAACTGCAAAGCTGGTCCTTCAGGGGGAGTGAAACCCCATCTAGAGCAGGCTGAACATCATTTACCTGGGCAGAGGAACCACCGACCAACCGTACTTCAGTCTTGTCTGGATTGAGTTTCAGCTTATTCACCGTCATCCAGTCCATTACTGCATCCAAGCACCGATTCAGGACAGTCACTGCTTCACCTGCGTCTGATGAAAAAGAGAGATACAACTGAGTGTCATCTGCATATTGATGACACCTCAAGCCAAATCTCCTGATGACCTCTCCCAGCAGCTTCATGTAGATGTTAAACAGCATAGGAGAAAGAATGGAACCTTGCGGAACCCCATAGCATAACCACCAAGGGGATGAACAGTAGTCCCTCAGCACCACCTTTTGGGCATGGACCTCAAGGTAGGAGCGGAGACACCTCCAAACAGTGTTTCCCACACCCAACTTGGCCAGCCTATCCAAAAGGATACCATGGTCAATGGTATCGAAAACCACTGAGAAATCCAAGAGAATTAACAGATCAAAGAGAATTATCTAGTCTCACACCCTGCTCTATACAGGAAATCCAGAGCTAGAGCATCTCCAACAGATGGCTGTATCTCTGCTTAAAGACTTCCAGTGAAGGAGAGCCAATTGGTTCCATTGTTGGACTGCTCTTACCAATTAGAAGTTTCTCCTAATGTTCAGCCAACATCTAGCCTCCTGTAACTTACGCTCCAGTAGATCTAGTCCTGCCCTTTGCGGCAGCAGAGAACAAGTCTTTGCCCTTTTATGTGTGCCAGCCCTTCAGGTAAATGAAGTATGCAGTCTTCTCTACATCAGGTTAAACATACCCAGTTTCTTCAACTTTTCCTCAGAGGACTTGTTTTCCAGACTCCTGGTCATTTTGGTTGCCCTCCTCTGAACCCGTTCCAATTCATCTACATGCTTCTTAAAGTGGACACCATACTCCATATGAACTCTGATTCGTCAGCAGTACTGTGTTCAGTTCTGGGAGCTGTACTTTCAGAAATAAATTGCTTTTGAACTTGGTCTCTTAAAAAACAACTCAGAAATGTAGAAGATTGCTCATCATGTGGTAGGAAGCATGGCTTGTCCCCTTAGCTAAGCAGGGTCTGCCCTGGTTGCATTTGAATGGGAGACCACATGTGAGCACTGGAAGATATTCCCCTCAGGAGATGGAGCCACTCTGGGAAGAACAGAAGGTTTCAAGTTCCCTCCCTGGTATCTCCAAGATAGGGCTTGAGAGAGATTCCTGCCTGCAGCCTAGATGGACCAATGGTTTGTCGCTGTATATGGCAGCTTCCTATGTTCCTATGTAACGTACATAAGTTTTGCTTAAAAGCCATTTTCCCTGCAAAGCCTGTGGTGATAAGCATTTTTTAAAAGATACAAACATTAAAAGCACCAAATAATGAGAGAGAGGGAGAGATGCTGGTAACCAAAGCCAAAAATACTTCTGAATCAAGGTTATCTTTGCAGGAAATCTACAATTCATTTCCTTTATTCATTTAATTGCAGTCCTTGCGTGAAGAGCTGTTTGTGCATTCATGAAGCCATTTGTTGTTCCCAGGCATTCTGCTTGTTTTCATTTTGCTCCTTTTAATGCGCCTCCAGACTGGCGTGATCCACAATCCTGCTCACTCATGCCAAAACCAAAAACCAATTATATTGTAATGATGCTTTCAGACATTCAAGCACCTCAAACAACCACCAGGATACAGAACCCAGGTTGCAATCACAGTGTGCTGGGGAAGCCTGTTTAAACAAAGCAATAGTTTCTGTATGCTGCATTTACCCATGAGGATAACCTTTCAGATCCACTGCTTACAAATCTTTTTTCTTCTCTGTACCCTTGTGTGTTATATCTGACAGATACAAGAATGGTGTGTTATCCTATGCTGTTAAATTGAGCTCCAGTCTAATCCATGATAGTTTAATGCCACAATAAAATTATTATAAGGTGACACAGGACTATTTGTTGGTTTTGTTACAACTAGCACAGCAACTCTGCTGTTCTTAATGGTTTCTGGTTTCTGCTTGCAGTCGTGTTGTCCCAGCTCCTGGAGAGTTGGAAAGCAGTCTGCCATTCACACACCATGGTGTATGCATTTTTAAAGACTTGAAATCATGACCAAAAATGTATGCATTAAACAGTCAGGAGGCTGCTGGTACCACTATCAGCTTTGTGTCCTCCGAAAATGGAATAAGCAACCCCTCTACTCTACTCCTTCATCAAAAATCATTTATAAAAATGTTGAATAGCATAGGGCATCCACAGATAGCATATGTGGCCTGTGATGACTTTGACTACAGCACTCTACCAGCCTCCCTGACTCCTGTCTCTGCAGCCCCAATTGTAATCCCTAGGGTACCGCAGCAGGAAGGATGGCTTTAAATGGCCCGTTATATTGAGTTGAATGGTGGCTACTTAGGACCTGAGAAAATATTCTTAGTGATTAAAATAGATTCCAAGTATTCAAGGTGTTTCATTACATTATCACAGTGATCCTTATACCAGCCCTTAAAGGTAGGCCAGAATTCTTATAAAACTATGTGGCAAAAGCAGGGCAAGGCTGAGAGACAATGGCTTGCTAAAAACCACTGAGTCAGGTACTTCCTGGATCCCAGTCACACTTGTAGCCACAGTGAAGCCGTGAGAGGAGAGCAGAATGGGTTAGCGGTGACGTCTTTGCAACAAGAGGCAGTTGTAACATCAAACAGGGATTTGAGGGGCCTTGGTCATGTGTAGAAATATGTAATTGTTTTAATACGTTCTTTTAAAACCCCTATAAAATGTTAAGAGCAATGGCCAACATGATGTACAGTGCTTAGGTCCCCAGTAGAGTTTGTAGTGCAGCTGCTACAGACCTGGAAGCAGTAGCACTACCCGTGTAGTGTTACCATATTTATGACCATTCTAGCGAATGGGGGAAATGCGGGAACACTGGCAGTGCTACCACCCCTTCTCTATAGTGGTGCTGCTGCTTCCAGGTCTGCAGCAGTAGCATCCCAAGTTCTACCAGAGACCTGAGGAATATAGGGAGCTGCCTTGTACCAAGTCAGACCATTAGTCCACCTTCTCAATACTCTGTCAGTGGCTTCTCCAAGGTTTCAGGCAGCAGTCTCCCAGCCCTATCTAAAGATGCCAGGGATTGAACCTGGGAGCTTGTGCATTCCAAGCAGATGTTCTGCTGCTGAGTTATGGCCCCAGCCCCCTCCCCCAATGCACATAATTTCAGCCAATATGTTTAATCACATTAATATCCCTGTCAAAGGTGTCTTTCACCCATATTGGTTGTAGTATATCTACAGCAGTTTCGAACCCGTAATAACGATGTTTTTCAATAGGGAACTGAATGTTGCACTTACCGCAGCAAAATACTTGCAGACATGGGCTGCATCTAATGTCAATCAGCTTGTACATCATGCTTACCACTAGTTGGTTTTGAATGTGAGACTCTTGCTGAAGTCAATGACTGCCTGGAAGCCCTATACACTAATCCAGAAACCCAAATCTAATCCTAATCTAAGACCACTTACATTTACTCAGTTATGTACTTGGCACATGCTCGGATGCACACCCCTTTATTACACCTTCATAAGGTGGTTGTTGTTTAACAATGAAAACAGTTCCCAAAACTGAAATTTGGTGGGCTATGGGTCAAATTAAGCCCAGTGCTTTACCATTTGGTGCTAACAAATTAAAACCTGGGAGAGCAGGGTGGGAAAGTGTGGCTTGATGCTTTTTTGGCTTTATCTATAGTAACAATAAAAGTGTGTATGGGGAGTGGAGGGGAAGTTTGTTAACAGTAGTGAATGGATAGTTCAAAATATGTTTTTATATTGCTAATTATATTTAGGTTAGCACTACCCCTACTAATGAAGCAATAGAAATTATTCAGTTATTAGCAAGCCTAATTCAATCAATCTTTACTGCAGTCATAGACCAGTGTATAGCTAGTCTAATTAAATAATGTTCTGTATCATTCTCCACAAGAGTAGTGCATTTATCTCAGTGGGTCTACTGGAAGTAACGCTTTTCTAACCAACTGCCCCATTTGTATTTTCTTGCTGAAAAGGATCCCCCCTTGTCTTAAACTGTACCTTCCAAAGTGGCATTCTCCCTTGGATTGTATTGAACTGTGAGCTTCCTTTGTTATTCTGTCTTGGGGGAACCGGTGTAACAAAACATAACACTGAAATCTAAAGGGTGAGCTAATACACATCCAGGAACTTTCCTAGACCACAACTAAACAATTTATCCAAACAGTTAGAATCCGGCCCTGCCTGGAAACACAGATTGAATCCACATTCTCCAAGAGTAAAAGCATACCCTTATCCTAATTACAGTCTACAGTAAAGGAGGATTAATAAGCATCACTTATTAGTCCTCCTCCTCGTTTCTGACTCCTCACTTTTCCCCATGATCCGCAGCAGCTAGAACGAATACTTTGGGCCTTGTCTATAAAAACAGGAGTTTGTCTTCAAGCTTTTTTTGAAACAGCAGGACACTGAGGAGGTAAGCTGCACCAAAAACAAGGTCAGAACAATGCTCTTGGTATTGCTTCAGGTGCTGCTGATTTCAATGCTTGGAATAGCAGAGCAAACGGGCAAAGAGCAACAGAAGAGAAAGAGGAGGATTCCATACCTCCTGCCTCAAGACCGAGATCTGCTAGTGGAAGACCTCGTGGGCTATGAAGGAATTCTGACAAAACCTGGCTTGTTTATGGCAAACCAAGGGGCAGAGACTAAGAAGCAAGATGACCCAAGAAGGTCCAAGTTTCTTTTCCCATATGTAGATAGCCATGCAGCTCACACTTTAGGAAGCCAGGCTCCTACAAGTGAGTCTCTGCATTCAGATAGCACAAAAAGGCCACTTTCCCATCCACACAGCAGGAGGGAAGTAGAATTGCCCTTCAGGAAAGACGCCAGGCGATTCTGGGATCATTTTATGCTGAAAACCAAGTCAAGGTCTGAAGAGGTTATCCTTCCAATCAAGACCAATGAAATGTACCAGGAGACCTGCAGCACTCTGCCCTTTTCTCAGGTAAAGTAACATCTCAAAATGTAGTACCTTTCAAAAGCTACATTTACAATGCATTTGTAATTTGTAAAATGCTCTGCATCAGTCAGCCTTGTAAGGTAGGTTACAATTCCCCCCATTTTACAGATGAGAAACTGAAGCTAGAGAGGTGACTTGCCCATGGTCTTCTCAGTCCTTGCTAGAAGTGAAAATATTACATAGTGATGGTGCAAGTGTTGCAGCTAGTAGCATTTGGGCACAAAATTCCATGACATTTGTATTTGTTTTGCTGAGTTCACCAAAACTTGGGAGACAGGTAAATACTAAAATGGATGATTCCCATTTTATACCAATGGAAATATAAGGCATATCTAAGGTGAAGGCTTTTAAATGCTCAAGTGTAGGAATTTCTGCCTTTATACTGAATTGAGAAGATGGTCCTAATGAAGGTATTATTTTTTTGATCCTCAGAATGTTGTTACTCTCTTCCTCACTATAAAGCCTCTCTCTAATTCATATGTGCAATACTGAATTAGTTTTAGAACAATACAATGCAGTGCCCCTGTGGAAACTGCACCACTTCAGACTTCTTGCAGAGAGCTGTTTGTTTGCAAGCGCTCTCATGTGAAAAATGAGCTGGGTGAAAAACACAGCTAAGGAAGCCTTATCCAATGAAATAATGTATCATCTAAGCCTTCTGTCTGCCATGGCACCCAGTTTTCCTTCCTCAAGAATATTCTTGCTCCAGAACAAGTTGTTTTATACCAGAGCAATGACTTAATTTTTCTGGAACAAGGAGTTTTATTCCAGAGAAAGACTCCTTATTCCAGAGTAAGGAAAACTGTGAATTTCATCCAATGGATTGTATCCAAGAAAGCTTGTCATTACTAAGTCCCACTGAAATTAATGGGACTCAAATTAGTCACAACTTGTTTCATGGATTTCAATGGCTCTTAGTCAAAACTAACTTTCTTGGGATACGAGCTAAGTTTTTCATAGCAGCACCATTTTCACATGAAGGCCCTTTCAAACTGCTTTCTTTGTGAAGACAGAGATGGTACAGTTCCCACACGAGGAGAGCTGGTCTTGTGGTAGCAAGCATGACTTGTCCCCTGGTTGCATATAAATGGGAGTCTAGAAGTGTGAGCACTGGAAGATATTCCCCTCAGGGGATGGAGCCGCTCTGGGAAGGGCATAAAGGTTCCAAGTTCCCTCCCTGGCTTCTCTAAGACAGGGCTGAGAGATTCCTGCCTGCAACCTTGGAGAAGCTGCTGCCAGTCTATGAAGACAATACCGAGTTAGATAGACCAATGGTCTGACTCAGTATATGGCAGCCTCCTATGTTGCTATGAGGTCTATACCACTCCAAATATTAAACAGACTAATTAGCTCTCATTGAGGACGCAACAGTAGTTAATGTGTGCCAAGTGTTTCTTAACTTTAAGTAACTTTAGGAACATGGAGCTGGACACCAATCGTTACATAATATTAAAAATCAATGGGACTTCTTCCCAAGCATGAGATGCAAATTCTCTCCGTCTTTTTTATTGTTTTATTTAGTACATTTATATACCACCCCATTCAAAAATGTTCCTGGGCGTTTTTTTCAATCTTCACAACAGCAAATATCTTAGCAATCTTAAATGCTGCATTTTAATCCACCAGTCATTATTCTGTACACTGGACAATGGTTTCATACAGAATTGCCATAGATAGTGGTTAATTACTTAAGAAATGGGTTGAGAAGTCCTTGGTTCAAATCTAACTTTAACCATAAAGACACTGGGTAGTTGAAGGCAAACCATCATTTCTTATCCCTGTTTTTGTAACATAAGCATAACAATATTAGATTACCTTAAAGGAGAGGTAATGGTTGCTATGTTTCAAACATGGTCACCATGTGTTGGACTACAACTCCCACCATCCCCTATGGCCTTTGGATGATGGATTACATTGTTTGTTGAAATACTCCCCCCCCCCATTCACTATTCTGTGCAGCGGCTTAAGGGAAATCTCAAACGTATATATTTTTAAATAAAATGCCTTAAGGAGTGTTTTAACAGCATTGTGCTTTCTTTTAGAGCATTGTGCATGAGAACTGTGAAAACGTGGTGATACAAAACAACCTGTGCTTTGGGAAATGCAGTTCTTTCCATGTTCCTGGTCCTGAAGATCGTCTTTACACCTTCTGTTCCCACTGCTTACCTACCAAGTTTTCCATGGAACACCTAGAGATGAACTGCTCCAGGGCTACTCCTATCATTAAGGTGGTTATGGTTGTAGAAGAATGCAAGTGTGAAGGTCAGAAGACTAAACGTCCTGGGATAGGATTTCTACACTCAGATCTGTATGCAAATGTATATGAACACAACTGAGCCTTTCAAAGCTACCTTTATCCACAGTAGCAATTATTCTGGCAAAAAGAGCTAAGATCTCCACTGAATGCCACCAAAGCATCTCAAATCTCTGTTTATATAACCTGCAATGTGGGGAGACGTGTGTGTGTGTGTGTGTGTGTGTGTGTGCGAGAGAGAGACCCTTGAAATGTGAT
This sequence comes from Hemicordylus capensis, assembly GCF_027244095.1. Taxonomy (NCBI): domain Eukaryota; kingdom Metazoa; phylum Chordata; class Lepidosauria; order Squamata; family Cordylidae; genus Hemicordylus; species Hemicordylus capensis. Next base: position 118,028,473 of record NC_069658.1, on the reverse strand, counting down.
TAGAGTTGGGTTAGCCAAACACCATTGTTCTAGGGCCTCTTCACACTTTATATTTTTACATAACATGAACTGAAAATTAGCACTCTCAAAAAAAGCTTTGAGCCATTCCAGATCATACCCTCACAGTACCAGCAGACTGTTGCCTTTGGAACATCCGCAGCATCAGATCTAGCCCAATGATTGTTTTTGTGCAAGTCACTGTCAAGAGTGCTGTCCCCAGGAGGGCAAATACCAATACACACATAAATGTTTTCTTTTTAAAACAGTGTCCTGTTCAGACTGGGTTGGGGTGTGGGGACTCAAAGGGGGGGAGAGAGAGAGAGAGAGAGAGAGAGAGAGAGAGAGAGAGAGAGAGAGGAAATGTGATTAGAGTTGGGTTAGCCAACAACCATTGTCGTCTCTGTACTTGGATACAGCATCCCAGAGCCCTTGGGTTATAACTCTGCCTGAAAGCATCTCCCCTCCCCATGGTCTTCACAGTTATGGTGTTCATCTGAAGAGATAAATACCATAAGCTTGATCAGTATTTCTGTAATTGCAAGACTGGGACAATATAAATAAGCTAGCTATTGTATACGAGCTATAGTCAAAGCTTATTTTGGGACTCTGGGCACGAAAGAGTAGCCCATCAATTCAATTCTAAGTAAGTTATTACTTAGCCTTAATACTCTTTAAGCCATTTTAAGTATCAACTTGCCTTAATACTCTTTAAGCCATTATAAGTATCAACTTGCTCCATATTAATAATATTTAAAAATTGGGGAAATTACATTCAAAGTTACAGGGGAAGATAATTATTCTTTCCAGACACTCTGTGTCACCACCTGCACTTTTGTCTTTTTGATCTCCCTAGAATGAAACTAAGTCCAGTTTTCTATCCTAACAATAATAACAATAATAAATAAATTCCTTGCAGATCAAAGGGAATTCTCTACATGGAAAGCCTGTTGGACTGGGCCCTATCTGTGAATTTGCACCATTTAGAAAGGAGGTGCAAAGAGAAAACAACAGCTGTAGTAATTGTTAATTAGATTAGAGCCTTAGCTTTTGGGGGTGAGTGTTTAATTAACCCAGCAATGATCAGCTGCATGTAATTAACACTGTATTCTGTTATATCAAGGATGTGTTAATTGGATCTGATTTTCAGAGTCAACTTCCATATTCAGAGCAAGTTGAGCCCAGGTGCTAATGCAATATTGCTCCAAAAAGGAACTGAAAAAAGCAAAAGAGCCAGAAGATATTGGTTTCATATAGATCCAGAGACAGACTTGAATTGCAGTCACATCCAAAATATTGAGGAGAAAAGAGTTTCTGAAAAGTTCCCTATTTATTTTGATTTGTAATAAATAGCGTTCCATTTTAATTTTCAGGGTTTTTCAGAGGTGTTCCTAATGGCTTACAGTATTGCTATGTTAAGTAGAGACTGTTAACTTTAAGTTGATTTTAAACACAGTAAATTGTCAAACCCCAAACAGCAGTTTTTTTCCTTCTCACAAAATCAGATCAATCATCACAAATACCTGCCTGGCTTCACAGAGTAGAATACCAGTAAAGTCTCTAGCGATGCACACAGTGCTGTGTGTGTTCTTTTAACGCAGGTTCCAGGTGACAGTCAGTGGAAACCAGCTGTAATAATATTTTTGAGCTCTGTAGCCCTTTCCAGGAGCACAAACCCCTTTGAGTGAAATCTGGATTTTAACAACTGATGCTGAGAGATCCAATTCTTGCAAATTAACATGAGTGGGCCAATCATACATGACATCATATTCCTGAAGATCTTTAACATTCCTAGACAACTGAAAGATTCTTTTCCAGTTATGTAGTAACAATTATGCAGACTTTTTGGTTGCATCATGGGGCAGATTAAAACATGGCCATGTGTTTGCTATCTAAGTGGTTTGTAGTAATCTGTAATAGCTTTGATACATGCAAGTTATTGCTTTTTGACTGTGAGTTAACTCAATAACATCTGTGTTTCTTCTAATCCTTATAACTGCAAGCCAGTCATTTGGTTACAACTATTATTTTATTCAGTGGCAGTCATGTAATATGATGGACTAGTTGACCAGTGGCATGTGTTATCATTCTGTCCATTTTACCACTTCTTTTGTTAGGTTAACCACTTGTGATATATTAATAAATAATAATAATTATTATTATTATTATTATGGGTGACATAGGAGTAAATTACTCACAGTAATCCCATTGAGTAATTAGGCAATGTCTAACTTGTCAGGTGAGGCAAGTCCTTTGATTCTAATGAGACCACTTTGCATAACTTCCCTCATCATGTTAGCCAATATATTTGAATAAATTATGAAAGTTCAGGGGCATAGGTGCCAGCTCATTCTTAGGACAGAAAGATTTGCATGTTCATCTGTTCTCTATTTCATCATTTGATGACTTAGGCCTCCTTCTCACTGAAATGGTAAACCTGTATTTTGGTTGTACCATTCCAGACTGCATTGTAGAGCACAGATCTCACATGATTAAATGCTCTTCCATACAGTGCTGGAATTTTTCTGAATAGAGTATTAATCATTCATGTGAGGTCCAAACTGCAGTCTAAAGCAGTACAGCCCAGATACAGGTTTACCTCCTTAGTAGGACCTAGACTTTATTGCTGAGACATTCAATGGCCAGGTGAAACAACTTCATGAAAAAGTCTTGTGGGGTTATATGAGATTGTATAAAAGTTGTCTGACCTGAAACGATTATTCTGCACATGCACATCATAATTCATGAAACACTTCTTCAGTGATGGTCATGATTGTAACAACTTGCCATCCTTGGGAAAGTTACTAAGGTAAAGTGTGCCGTCGAGTCAGTGTCGACTTCTGGTGCCCACCGAGCCCTGTGGTTTTCTTTGGCAGAATACAGGAAGGGTTTACCATTGTCTCCTCCCGTGCAGTATGCGATGATACCTTTCAGCATCTTCCTATATTGCTGCTGCCCGATATAGGTGTTTCCCATAGTCTGGGAAACATACCAGCAGGGATTTGAACTAGAAACCTTCTGCTTGTTAGTCAAGCATTTCCCTGCTGTGCCACTAAAGGTGACTTGGGGAAGTCACTACTTCACCCTCACTGCCATATCTGCCAAATGGAACAGTGATCTGCTTTGCAGGATTGTTATGTAGATAACTATTCTAAAACCTTTTGCATATTAAAAGAGCTGTCCCAGTAATATTAATGCATTAATAATATAAGAATGTGTTACTGAAGCTTCTACACAGAACCCAATATATAGTCACTACTATACAAGTAATGCAAAAAAGGCTTGGTGAAACCAAAATGTAGCTATTTTGTAAATATATAAACTGACCCTAGAGGAGTATAGTTTCTTACAGGTGTTTCTCTAGCTGATCTGGAAACAAGTCCAGATCAGCTAGAGAAGTCCCACTTATTTCCATGGTGCTTTATTCCCAATACATATGCTTAGGACTGCCCAAGGCATGTTGCTTTTTAAAGAGATGGGTGTGCACATCTGTCTTTTGAGGCATGCTAGCATCCTGTAAGACTGGTTTAATGCATGGATTTTGAACAGGGAAGCTTCGGGAATTTGGTGAATGCATCTCTTTGGTGCAAAGCACACATATATACAAACTTGCTATGTAATATCGACATGCATCTTAAAACACAGTGTGTATACTATTATTATTAAGTTTAATAATAACTTCATTTCAAGAATAAATGAAGCTTTTGGTTTACAGATAATGCCTAAATGCATCGGCATAACCAAAACCTGTATTAGTATCACAAAATATCCATAGGTACTTAAGAGCGTGTAGGCAACACAGCACAATCCCTTCCTTTTCAAGCTGCCTCCATAAGAGAGCATCAGCTGCTACTGCACATGGCATGATTTTAGCATGCTGATTTAATATTTACAGAGTGCCAATAAAATTTTTATGATGACAGCTGGTGGTTCCTGTGGTAATTTATAAACAACAACATAACACAGTCATCGGGGAACTCCAAGGAAGGTTCTGCATGGCTGTACAATATTTAGGAATCCCAAATAAAAGGTTTTGTTCCCCATTCCCACCCCTGCAAATATGCAGGTTTGGAGTGGGGGGTGTTTTGCTTTCCTCTGCACATTTTTAGAGATCAGAGTAGAATATGTTGTTGACAGACTAAAGGCCAAACTGGACTTGATGATGAAGATGCACAAATACATCCCTGTCTCTTTCAATTTTTTTTTTAAAAATATTTTTGCAAATAGAAGCCACAGGGGAGGGGAACTGAGACAATCTGGGACTGTGGGAGGGGGAAAGAGTTAACCCTTTCTACCCACAGTTTCCCAATAAAACTAATAGCAATTTGCCCCATTAATAAAAAGGTATCCAAATGTTTTTACTAGCAAGGGGGGAAACAGCTTTGGTCAAGGAATTTTGATCACTCATGCTAATTGGGCAAAAAGCACCTCTTTGAAGTGGGTGCTCTCTTATCTTTAGCTGGAGGAGAGAAACTTTCCTTATTCTGCCCAGCACAGCAGGTCTCCAGTGGCTGTTGCTGGTGGTTTGTGTTTGTGGTGGTGTTACTTTTAGATGCTAAGAAAGATAGGGACATGTTGGCAAGTATGGGAGAAGGAACCATTTTCTCTTTCCTTTTGCTACTTAAACTGCTTTGAAACTTTTTTTTGTTGAAAAGTGATATATTTAATAATAATAATAATAATAACCTGGATAATGGCATAGGAGGGAAAGGGTAGTCCAGGGCTCCCTGTGGCTGCTCTTGCAAAAACTTTAAAGAGGCAGTCATTTAAATGCATCTCAGTCCTAATGTGTAGGTTGATGCTTACTAATTCATGGGATTTGATTTCTACAACTTTGTGCAGTTCAAAATGAGTTTGTGGAAATAAAATTCATATCCTATGGATTATCTCTATAGCGTTCATGTGACTGAAACATTTTAAGGAACAACCTGTTTATGGCTTCATAGCTTTAGAGAGAAGACAATATATATGTCTTGCATCAAATCTTCTTAAGCCCTGTCCTACATACTTCTGTGTCTGGTCTGTTTATCATATTTTTATACCGCCTGATATGTACATCTCTAGTCAGTGTACAAAATTTAACACACAATATAAAAGAGTAAAAACATTACAATTCTACAAAACACAATAAATCTCATAAAATAAAACAAATTATTAAAATTAATTCTAATTAAAAGCTTGCGAGAACATGAGTCTTGAGGGCCCTCCTGAAAACAAACAGGAATCCCTCTTATTTCAACAGGGAGCATATTCCAAAACCCCAGAGGCAGCCACAGAGAAAACCCAGTCCTGTGTTGCCACCAAATGAGCCGGCGACAACCATAACCAGATCTCTCCAGAAGATTGTAATAGGCAGCAGGGTTCATGACAATGAAGGCACTCTCTTAAAAACCCTGGGCCCAAACCATTAAGGACTTTATAGGTAATAACCAGCAGTTTGTATTTCTTTCGGAAATATATCAGCAGCCAGTCCAGTTCTTTTAAAATCGGTGTTATGTGGCCCCATTGGGTAGTCCCAGAGACCAATCTGGCTGCTGCATTGTGTACCAGTTGTAGTTCCCGCACTACATACAAAGGCAGCCCCATGTAGAGTGCATTACAGTAGTTAAGCCTGGAGGTTACCAGCATATGTACCACTGTTTTAAGGTCATTCACGTTTCGAAATGGACATAGCTGACATATCAGCCGAAACTGATAAAAAGTGCTCCTGGCCACTGTCTCAACCTGAGAAACCAGAGATTTCTGCATCCAGGAGCACTCCCATGCTATGTACCTGATCTTTCAGGGGAAGTGTAACCCCATTCAGAACAGGCAGGTCGAAAGTATCTCTCGGATCCCAACCCCCTAGTCAGTGCCTCCATCTTATTTGGATTCAACTTGTTATCCTTCATCCAGCCCATTACCACCTCCAGGTAGACATTTAGGGAAGTTATGCCATTTTCTGATGAGGTCAACATGGAGAAATAGATCTGGGTTTATCAGCATATTGGTAACACACCACACCAAAGCTCCTGATGATCTCTCCCAGCAGGTTCATGTAGATGTTAAAGAGCATTGGAGACAGTATGGAGCCCTGTGGAACGCCACACTTTGGTTCTCACTTTGCAGAACAGCAGTCTCCAAGTGACACCATCTGGAATCTACCGGAGAAGTAGGAACGGAACCACTATAAAACAGTGCCACCTAATCCCATCCCACCCTGGCGATAAAGGATACCATGATTGATGGTACTGAAAGCTGCCGAGTAATCCAAGGGTCACACTCCCTCTGTCAACAGCCAGTTTGAGATCATCTATCAGGCCAACTAAGGCAGTCTCAACCCTATAGCCCACTAGAAAGCCAGTTTGAAATAGCTCTAGATCATCCAAAACTGCCTGGATATCTTTTCCAGTTAGTATTCAAACTGCTAAAACCCGTTGGTGGTAAGCTGCAGCACTTGCCCCAAGAGACATCACTATTGCGTGTCTTTTGTTGTACAGGCACTGATTTTGCTAGCATCACGGGCACCTCTTGGATAGGCCTCAGACATTACTGTGAGGCATGTAACAAGTGGCTCCCCTCACCAACTCATGCCATTCGAAGAGCCCTACCTTTATCAACATTTGTTCTGGTTTTTGCTTTCTTTTTCCTTTGGAGATTATGTGCTCTCTGTCCTCAGCAATACAGTGTATACCTCCTAGAATTAAAACAAAGAACAAAATCTATCCAGAACATTAATGCTACCCTATCCCTTTGTATTACATTAGGAAACATTCTCCAAGGCAAATCTAAAGAGTTCTGTGTTCTGCCTTTTTAGTCCTTTGTATTAAAAGCATCAGATTCAACCAGATTACAAACAGCATGGGCACTTACCGTATTGTTATTTTTGCTCTGAACACCTAAGATTGATTATGAAGAGTATTCACTTCCAGTATCTCAGTTAAAGTTATCATTGCATTTGCTTGGCGTGGCCTGTTTCCCATAAATGAGTTACTTAAGTTGTTGCCACACAGAATGTCCTTGCAATATTCCTTTTGTTTATGAACAATTTACACATTACACATCCACACACACCAAAAGGATACTGCCCCAAACTAGCTTCCTACAGCAAATGATTCATCAGTCCAAAAGGAAATGTTTAGTACAGGTTACTATGCATCACCCTCAGCATCAATCTGATGGGAATCTCCATTAGCCTGCCAGCTGCCCACAATGTTGAGCAGGCGACTCTCCATGTGACAGTGACTATCATGTGGTAATTACAACCTGAATTATGAGGTAAGGCTACAACATTTGAGGCTTTTTTATGCAGAAAAAAGGCAATTAAGGGGAGATATATAGAAATAATGTTATAAATTATGCATGGTGTAGAAAGAGTGGATAGACAGAAATTTTTATCCCTCTTACAGTGCTAAAAATTAGGGGTCATCCCATGAAACTGAGACAAAATGAAGTACTTTTCCACACAGCACATAATATGTGGAATTCTCTGCCACAAGATGTGGTGATAGCTTTAAAAGTAGCTTAGACAAATTTATGGAGGACAGGTCTATTAATTGCTAGTAGTCTTGATGGCTATAGGGTATCTTCAGGTTCAGAGGCAGAATGAATACCAGTTGCAGGGAAGGAACAATAGGAAAGGGCGTGTCTTCATCTTCTGTTTGTGGGCTTCTCAGGGGCTTCTGGTGGGCCACTGTGGGAAACAGGATGCTGGACTAGATACACCTTGGGCCTGATGCAGCAGGGCTCATATTCTTATAACAGAGATTACTTGCCATAGGGAAGCTGTTTTCAGGAACATTCTGTGGAAAATATAACACATGTACAGTACTAATTCTTATGTGTGTAGAAGAATTTTATCGTGAGGGGAATATCACCAATGTTAAACTTGCCTTTGGAGCATTTATACAAGAAGTGTGCACATGTCATTTTCTCCTTTCCAAACTAGAGGCATTCAGGGCAGTAGTCTATGACATGATGATGATTTAGTACATGCCTTTGGCCATTGTGGCTAGGGATGATGGGAGTTGCAGTCCAGCAACATATAGGGACCCAAGGTTTGTCTAATGCAGACCTGCTCAACTTTGGCCCCCCAGCTGTTTTTGGACTACAACTCCCATAATCCCCAGCCACAGCAGTCAATAATCACAATAGTATTATGGGAGTTGTAGGCCAATATTTGCAGGAGGTCCAAAATTGAGCCTGCCTGTTCTAAGGTGAAGGCAAACAATATGAAAAAGTACTGTTGGTTGTGGATGTCTTAACTTTTGCAATATTTTGTTCCCTGCAGCTATTTGTAGAGGAGGCTGCAGATAGGAGCCTCCCTTGGAATATGCTTCAGCTTTCAGTCATAGAATAGGAAGGCCTGCCACAGCAGCCAGGTCTGCAGCCCTTGTGCTTCAGGCATGCACATTTAGAAAGGCTTGATTGCTTTTATGATTCAAAACAAATGTTCTAAGGATTTGATACATCAGAGGTCTTCAAATGCTTACCCTCATGAACTATTCCCATATTGATTTTTTTGTTGGACCACTTTGCACCTGAGTTTGCTGAAGAATCTAGAGTGCATTCTCAGTTTACAAAGGCAATGATCAGGCCTGCTAAGCTTTGCTATGGGCTCGTCCCACACAAACAGAATAATTTAGAATATGCTTCTATAGGTGCTTACTGCAGGGAAGAAAAGTAAAAGTGAATGAATACTGAATAAGAAAATTTTAAGGAATCTTTAAATCCACCACTACTGATTTTCTCATTGAAAATCCCTTTATAATTTTCCAAGGAATCCCAAAGTTTCCAGAAACATAGTTTGAAAACCATTGTGGCAAATGATTCTTAAGTAAACTATAGTGATATCTTACCCTCTATTAGGAAGAATTTGAAAGGTAATCTTCTAGGTCTCACTGAGCTCAGTTTTACTTCTGAGCAAACATGCTTATGGATTGTACTGCATAATTTCTTTGGAATCATGTTGTGAATCAATCAGGATACACATCATGCATCACATCAGTAAATGGTAAAGGAGATAATACCAGAATCTATTGCTATATGCCAATATGTGAACAAATTGAAATCATTTATTCCCAGGGGATTACCTTTGTGTGTGGCTGTCTGTTTATCTATCATCTCCAAGTACACTGAAGCTTGACATTGTTCTAGTTTATCACCAATTAGAACTTAATATCACTATACTGCATATTTCAACATTCTCAATTTATCTGGTTAGTACATCTTCACCAAATACAGATTTACAATGCATGGCGACAACCTTTAAACTGTCCATTTCATCTATTATTATTTAAGATCTGTTTAGGACTTCTGCCGAAGGGCAGAAGTCAGACTAATTTAGAGTGGGCATCATGCCATTCAGACAGATGGGGGATGACTTTTGGTAGCCAAGAGATTGTGTATGTGCATCAGTTATGGGTGCTCAAGGCATAATTCCCAGCTGGGAGCAGTGAAGCTGCTGTCCATTCTGAGCTGCCTGTGGCGATTAGCCATCATGGATGGTCTCTGGCCAGAATTCACTTTAAATATTTCTTTCATAGACGTATAAGGGAATTCAGCAGATTTGGGAAATTGTACTTGACCCTATCTTTTGTATTTTTGTCAGAAAAACTTCGTGAATGTGAAGTGAGAGATACAAACTGTTCTGCCTTTACTTATTTTAGGCGGTAAAACACATTCTGAATATAATGCATTCACACACACATATATGTATGTGTGTATAAATAATTTAATATGTTAAAAAGGCAGTGGAGGGAAAACATCAAATACTGATTCAGGATCCCTAGTCAGCTGTGAAAAAGAGAGTATCTATTGAGTCTATAGCCACCTAATGGCACAGCAGGGAAGTCACTTGACTAGCAAGCCAGAGGTTGTCAGTTCAAATCCCTGCTGGTATGTTTCCCAGACTATAGGAAACACCTATTCTGGGCAGCAGCAATACAGGAAGATGCTGAAAGGCATCATCTCACACTGCACAGGAGGAGGCAATGGTAAACCCCACCTGTATTCTACCAAAGACAACCAAAGGGCTCTGTGGTTGCCAGGAGTTGACTCAACAGCACACTTTACCCTTTATTGAGTCTATACTTGCTCGCCCCCCAACCTTTGAGCCTTTGGAAATAGGCCATATCAGGTGTTGATAAAGGCCAACTTATGTCTCATTAGTAATTTTCCAAAGGCCAAGGGACCGCTAACTCTTGCTAAGGGTAAACTCCACTTCTTACATCTTTCAAAACTCATGTCATCAGTTGATGATATTCTAAAGGTGGGATATTCATTCATTTTATGATTATAAAACACTAGAGCCATGGAACTTTCAAATCGAGGGGAAATACTTTAAAGATGCTCATCATACCATGTGAAGTGGTCAGGTATAATTGATAAAGGCTTTGTTTCCAGGAATTTACCAATCAATGTTTAACAGGCAACAGGCAATGCTTAACAGGATGGAAATAATGCTAGGCTTAATTTTTACAGCAAGAATTTAGAGGATAGAAGGCTTTTACACCTAGTAATATTTTACAAGAGACTACCTTATTTGACCTCCATTGCAGTCTGCCAAAAACTGAACAGCAGGATATATTTGCTCTTTAAAGGAAATCCTTTTTAAACAGTGGCTGACCTTCGTCTTGACTAAAAAAAGTGCAACAGCTTCATAGGACTGCAGGGATGTGCCAGAAGTGCTTGCACAACTCTCCCAGTTCCCCTGCACACGCGCTGTTGTTCCAGAGCCCTCCGTTTGAGGTCCCTCCACAGCATGTTTCTAATCTTCCAGAGCACTTCCAGAGCATCAGGAGCACTCCAAACCCTAAGGTAGGTCCAGAGATGCCAGAACCTAAGGGGTATACATGTAGGTCAAATGGGCCGTAAGCCAGAATTTGGCTTTTAAAAAGCCAAATCTGGCCACCTAGGTGTACACACAGCAGGAGGACTTGGGGGAGCTGCACATGGGCTCCTGATATACACCAGCAGTCTCCCAAAGTGCACACACCTCGCTAGTCAGGTTCCCTCTGAATCTTTTTTTTAAGCACAAAAGATTATAGGGTCAGATCCCTAGTTCCCTTTGAGCAACTTTCTTTAGTAACTCAGGCAGGAAAGCGGAGGTCACAGACTCAAGCTCCCCGATACATTGATTCTGAGGCCAATGAAAAGGGCAGAGGCCTCCGCTTGACAGGCCCCTGCATTCCAGTTTGTTCCCTTTGATAAGCTACCTTTTATAGCCAGAAATAAGTGCAGAGGCGTCCCACATTCACAGAACCCCCAACATCCCAGTTTGATGGGCTGTTTTCTACAACCACTGCTTTCCCCCACCCCAAAGCAAAGAGCCCTGGACTCCCGCATCCCAGTTTCTTCCCTTTGATGAACTGTTTTAGCTATACGTTTTAAGGAGCCTAAATAAACAGATCCCAGTCCCTTCCCTGAAAAACGCTCCTGTATTGCCGCCGATGAGGAAGAAACCGCAGCCAGCCACACCCACTACCCTTCCCACCCTTCGAATCTACACAAGGCACGCCTCCGCCCTATCGTGCGCGACCTCGCCCCGACTATAAATAGCACCGCGCACGTGGCTTGCCCAGTCTCGTACTCGCGAGACATCCGGGCTTCTTTGAGGCGTTTGTGTTGCTCCTTTCCCACCCGTTCCCCTCCACTTCACGTTTTGCGTCACTGTAGCGCGGGAAGGGGACTCTGGATCGGCGAGGCCGCTGCAGGAGGGGGTGGGTGGGAGGAGCCGTCAGCGGCCGGCCGGAAGGAAGAGTCTGGGTGAGTCTCCTTTTAATTCTCCGCAAGTCGTGTCATGCGAGGGTGGGAAGGAGGCGCAGGTCAGGAGCCTCGTGCTAGCGGGGCGGGGGCTGTGGGGGGCGGAGGAGAGAAGCAAGCCAGCCCCTCTGGCGGTGACTGGCGCCCCGGAAGACCGGACAGGTGTGCGCTGCAGCGTAGGGCACGGTTCCTCCGCCACCGCAAACGTTTTCTGCCACCTCGCCTTCATTCCAGGTCGGCAGGGTGCAGTCAGGTGGCGGCTGCTGCTACACCACCGCTTCCACCAGGGTAGGGTACTCCTTGGTATCCTGCCCTCTTTCAGGAGCGATGTCCAAAGCAGTGTCTTAAGAACAGGAAAGGGGTAACAGAATCATGCTGGCCACTCCCACCGAGCCCCCAGCAGCACCAATTGCCTTTACATTCGCGTGACTTTTGGGATAAGGCGATACCTTCTTCTTCTCCCAGTTATTCCTAAAAATGAAAACGTTCATGCCCGTTGTCTGATGGAGCAAATGTTATAAGCATGAACTCGGCGGTAAAGGAACATGTTTGTAATTATTAAGAATGTTGCACTTCTTGCAATTTTCAGCACTTCTTGAAAAGCACAGCAAACTGCGATTGACAGTCGGTTCCGTGTTTGGTTTCAGTGTGTCTGTCCTTTATTTCTTCAAATAACTCAATCAAGCAGTTTCAGGATCATGTAAAGTGGGATGCTGCCCAACATACAAGATCGAATAGGCTGTTCATTATCTATGTGGTAATTCCAGGAAGAGAGGAATTTAGGTAGAGTTCAGTGACAGAGTGTAGGTAAGCAAAATAAATTCAGATTGGTATGTAGGAGAATTATTTTGTCTGTGCTGCTGGTTTAATACTAGAGTATGGAATTAGAAGTGTGGAATAGCTCCTGTGTATGTAACTTTCCTTAGCGTAAAGTGTGTGATTGGTTACAGTCTTGAGTCTAAGCATGGTTTCTCAAAACCACGTCCCAATGAATTTAATTATCTTTCCCTCAAGAGATTTGGGAAGAATTGCAGCCTGTGGAAAATAGGATGAAAGTGGAGGATTTGAATGGGTTGGGAAATTACTTGAGTGAGATGGGATGATTCTAAAAAACATTGGCTGATATTTTGGCAAATACTGTGCTCATGCAGATAGAATAAGCATGTGTGCAGTTGAAGTGTTCCTGCTTAGGTAGCGCAGGCACTCATGTATGATGATTTTCTCTTTTGTGAAAGAGTAGTTCTCTTGATTCGTCATTTGTTTTCATTTACTGTATAGCTGAAACTTGTTTCATAAATGTTGCTTCTTTTGCATACTTGCCACAAGTTTTATTTTTTAATTTTAACATAGCTTGGGATCATTCACAGTATTTCTAAATCAATTGTAATTAAAATTAATTTCCTTTTCAGGTCAATCTCTTCCTTTCCGTGTGAGGCCAGCTCTTTCCAGATTATGTATCATGGGACTACAAATTCACTTTGTCGTTGACCCTCAGGGTTGGCTTTGCATGGGCCTCATTGTCTTTGTCTGGCTTTTCAACACACTCCTCATTCCAAAAATTATCCTCTTTCCACACTATGAAGAGGGTCATATATCAGCAGTTGCAATACTATGTAAGTCCATTGCCTTCATTGTGTCTTGGTTTTGTGCTGTGACAGTCAAGTTAAAGACTTTATGAATACCTATTTGGTTTTAAACCAGATATCCAATTAAGCCAAGTGAACATATTGCAGTACTTCAATGAATGTGCCTCTTTGAGCAGGAGGGTTCGGTGCCTCTTGTGTGAGATGACTTGTAACTGAAAAACTGCAAATAATTGCTAGTAAAAATCATAATTAATATTTTCATCAAAGTTTATAAACAAGCCAAGATGATTATAGCTTTATTCAGGTAAGCAAATCTGACAAAAATGAAATATTTCCACAACATTTGCCCCCCTTGTATCAAGCTTGTGGCCTGACAAGGCATAGGATCAGTATGACAATCAGAATGAAGGCATACATCATAGAAGGAGGGTGAAGGGAACTGGCAGCAGATGAGCTTGTGCAGAACAGATGGAGCAAGAGAGGGACAAGAAAAAATGAATAATCGGAGATGAGAGGTGAAGATCTTTAAGAATAAGGACTTGAAGCTACAGTTGAAATTTCTGTAATGGGGAGCCAGTGTGAGAACTTAAGGGATGTAATGGGTTGTGCAGAGCTGATGTTTCACTGTAAATGTGATATATGTGCTTTCAAGAGAGTGAAAGGGTTTCCCTCAAGTCCTTGCCTTCAAGTCTTCGGCACATTGTTTTGTGCCTCTTTGCTGCTCTTACGTTAGTGCCTTTCTTCATCACATAATCCCAGCCAACTGGATTTGGTGGTATCCTTGAGGGAAAACACTCCATTTGTACCAGAATGTGCATTGATACATGCACTTTGATATGCATTCGAATGCTGCTTCAAGCACCTATCCACATTCTGAAGTGCATTCCAATGAATGGTGGGAAGCATACATTATTGGAAGAGCACGTGCTTTGCGTCCAGATGGCTCCAGATTCAGTCTCTACCATTTTTAGCTTAAATCTTCAGTAGCAAGACTGGGAATCTACTTCCTTCTAAGATTTTGGAGAGCTGCTGCAAGTCGGAATGGAAATGTTGTATTAGATGGACTAATGGTCTGCTCTAATATAATGTAGTTTCATATGTCCACATGCTTCCAGTTTTACTGCACTGTGGCAAAACTAGAAGCATTAATCCCTTTGTCGAGGCAACGCCGGACACATTGTCTCTCTTTCCTCTGCTAACTGGGCAAAGAGGTACCTTTTTAATGTGGTGATTCTCTTTATTTAGCAGGGGAAGAGTAACTTGCCCTAGCCATCCCCAGCACAGTAACTCCAGTGACTGTTGCTGGTGTCTAATGTTTCTTTTTAGATTATGAGCACTTTGGGGACAGGGATCCATCTTTTTCTTTCTTTCTTTCTTTCTTATTTCACAATGTAAACCACTTTGAAAATGTTTGTTGAAAAGCGGTATATAAGTTGTTCTTGTTTTTTCCCAAACACTAATGCACCCAGTCTTACTGAAAATAGAGGGGGTGCAAGTATGCTCACAAGACTTGACCCCTAACATTCAGTTAGAGCAGATGGCAGAAAGAAAACCAGCAGTAAGGAGCTTATAGATGTCCAGACAGAAGATGACTAGAGTACAGACATGCTTTTTAGCTGTCAGAACAGAAAGAGAAACTTGTCTTTGGCAGGATGGGAAGAGTCGTCAATGGCTTGAGTCACTGAGGGGTTATGCCTCTGCCAGGGGCGTAACAAGGCTGGAGTGGGCCCAGAGACAAAATTTTAAAATGAGCCCCTCACTGACACACACACACACACACACACACACACACACACACACACACACTCTTCACAGTATATAGTCATGTGACTTGCCTCTGGGGGCCCCTTGAGGCATGGGGGCCCCCAGGCAGCCGCCTCCCCTTGCCTAATAGTAGTTACGCCCCTGGCCTCTGCAACTGGGAAGCAGCCAATATATGTGACAGAGGAATATATAAGGGGATGGTGCCTGGCTAGTAAGACTGGGAGCTCTGGCTTTGCCATGTTTGCTGTGAAAGTGAGAAATTATAGAGGAAATGAGGGTGAGATAATGGATATAATTAATAAAACTGTACAACTAAAAATGAAATTGGCTTGCAGCCGTCCAGTTTATGATATATTGTCTTCAGAGCACTACCCGCCTCTGCATTATATGTAAAATGGTGATCCAAAATTGAGCAATGTTTTTAGTGTATTGCAATGAACTTTGGCATTCACCCTCCAAGGGAGTCTTGAGAGGTATGAGGAATGATTTTACAAACAAGATTTGGGTTTGATAATGAATTTGATAATGTGTTATTACAATATAATATAATATTTTATCAGCTTCGGCTTATATGCCTGCTGTGACCTGACCTGGATGAAAACAGCTTGACCACAGTTACAATGCTCTGGTAACCTCCCACTTAGATTTTTGCAATGTGTTGTATGTGGGGCTGCCTTTGAAAACTGTCCGGATACTGCAGTTGGTCTAAAATAGGGCTGCAAGATTAATAACTATGGCTGGGCATTTTGATGATATCACACCCGTTTTTGGTCAGCTGCACTGGCTCCCAGTGCCATTTCCGGGCCCAATTCAAAGTGCCGATTTTAACCTTAAAAGCCCTAAATGGCTTGGAGCCAGGTTATGTGAAAAAGTGCCTTACCCCATATGTCCTGACTTGATCTTAAGATCATCTTCAGAGTCCCCCACCAAATGAAGTGAAATGGATGGCTAATAAGGTGCCTTCTGCCTTGCCAAATGAAGTGAGATGTGTGGCTACTAGGGAGAGGGCTTCTTTAGTGGAGGCACGCTGTCTGTAGAATAGCCTCCCCAGTAAGGGTCACCTGGCATCATCACTTTGTTTTAGACGCCAAGTGAAGACCCTTATGTTCACTCAGGCTATTTTTAATTTTTTTTTAAATGATTTTTTAAAAAAATTAAACATGTTTTGTATCTTGAATTTTTTAAAAATTTGTGTTGTAATTTGTCATGTTTTATGCAGGGTGGATTTGATTTAAATCAAACTGATTTAAATCACGATTTAAATCATGATTTAAATCACTAGCAGGGTGGATAAAAATCAATGATTTTTTTTAAAAAATAAAAAAAATCCAATTTAAATTAAAAAATCTGATTTTTTTGATTTTTTTAAAAAATCATTGATTTTTATCCACCTTGCTAGTGATTTAAATCGTGATTTAAATTGTGATTTAAATCAGTTTGATTTAAATCAAATCCACCCTGGTTTTATGTGTCTTTATTGGATTTAAAAAAAAATTGTGAGCCACTCAGAGAACTATTTGTTATTGGGGTGGCTAACAAAGTTGATCATCCTTATTTAATATTGTTTTTAGTATTTTCTGAGAGTATTTACTAACTCTCTAGATCAGTGTTACTCAATGTTTTTGGAGTCATGGACCGGTATATTACTTGTGCACAGTTTCCTGGACCATCAGTTAGTAAGGGGGTCATCCCCCTCGCTCCCAACCCCACCCCCAGGTACCCCCCAAAAAACAATTTTGGGCAGCTCTCCAGAGCTCATTTCCTGGCAGCTCTTGCTGCTGGATAATGTTCATTCAAAGAAGCGCAATGAACATTATCCAGCAGCGAGGGCTGCCTGGATATGAGCTCTGGAGAGCTCCCGCTGGCCCTTGCCAGCCCCAAATTTTTTTGGGTGTGTGTGTGATTTTTATTAGTGATGCCTTGCAGACCGGCACCGGTCCGCGGACCAGTGGTTGAGAAACACTGCTCTAGATAATTGATTGTTTGCCCTATAGGTCGTATGTATATCTTGGATTGCATCACTGATGTCCAACATATTTGGCAAATATGCCACAAGTAAATTCCAAAGGCTGAGTTAATTCCACTCCATTATAGGCTGCATTACATATGCAGCCCCATGCCCCAAGTATGGTGTGGTTATATGTCTGTAGTCTATTTAGCTGGGAAGCAGGCAGCAGCAGAGTTTGAGAGAGGTAGACTGCAATATATTACTACTACTACTGCTTATATACTGATTTTCAACAATAACAACAAAAGTTCAAAGCTGTTTACATAGAAAAAGAATAATCATAAATTGGTTCTGTGTCTGCAAATGGCTCACAGTCTAAAAAGAAACACAAGGTAGATACTAGCAGCCACTGGAAGAATGCTGTAATGGATTTGGACAGGGCCAGTTGCTCTCCCCCTCCTTGATATAAAGAGAATCCTCACTTTGAAAGGTGCCTCTTTGCCCAGTTAGC
Organism: Hemicordylus capensis; assembly: GCF_027244095.1. Classification (NCBI taxonomy): domain Eukaryota; kingdom Metazoa; phylum Chordata; class Lepidosauria; order Squamata; family Cordylidae; genus Hemicordylus; species Hemicordylus capensis. The sequence continues at coordinate 118,010,925 of NC_069658.1, read as the reverse complement.
AGGGGTAAATATCTGACTCTAGGCAGTAGCCAGGCCTATGGGACCTTCTGAACATATGATAAGAATGAGGTGGCCTGGCTTTGAATTCTCAGAGGTGCGTGTGTAAATTCTTCCTCCAATAATTCCAGAAAAGCCTGTTATTGTCGGTGTTCTGAATGGAAAGGTATCTGTTTTACAGGTTATTACATATTCGCAGTATTCTGTGTTGTCTCGTTACTGAGAGCCTCAGTAGCTGATCCAGGGAGACTACCTGAAAGCCCAAAGATACCAGTTACAGGTACAGTCTTGGCGGATATTAACTTTTTTGTAATATTGTTTCAGAAAACTTTGATCCATTTCAATCTGCATTCGAGCTGGACTTCATGATAGAAACTGCCTAGGTTGCCCTGTTGGACAATCTATATTGGGAAAGAGATAGTGAGAGTGTTACTCTGCTGTTTTCTTGTGGTTCTCTCTGTGGATTTCAAGATAATCAATCAATGAAAGCCACTGAGGAATACTGTACTGCCAGCTATGATATCCTTCTGGATCACCTGCATGCACTGGGTGAAGAAAGCAGTGCGTTGCGGTGGTTCCACTTCTAATTTGCAAGGAGGTTCCAGAAAGTGATGCTGGGAGACCTTTTTGTTGTTCCAGTCAGTGTTATCCCGGGAGGTTCTGCAGGATTCTGTTTTGTTTCCCATGCTCTGTAGCATCTGTATGAAAGTGCTGGGTAAGATTGTTCAGAGTTTGGAGGCAAGGTGTAATTAGTATGCTGTTGACACCTGAATCTGTTTGTCTTTTCCATCTGCACTAGGTGTGGTGGTCATCCTTGAATGACTGCTTGAAATAAGTAACTGACTGGATAAGGGTGAATTAAGCTCTGCCTAAGATCCTGATGGTGGGCACTTCAGTTGACTGGGGTTTAAGGGAAATGCCAGCTATTGATGGTGTTGTACACCTCCGGAATGAACAGATTTGGACTACTCCTGGAGCTGATGCTGCTTTTGAATATTCAGGTGGCAACTGTGGCCAGCAGTTGATGACACCAGCTGTACCCTTTCCTGGAGACTAAGGTCCTGGCTACCGTCAGGCATGCAGTGGTATTCTTGTTGTTTGACCACTGTCATATACTTTCTAGAGACTGCCCTTGGAGACAATCCTGAACCTACATCTAGTCCAGAATGTGGCAGCATAACTTTTGTAAGGTGCTAGGCACTGGGAGCATTTGATCCCAGGCCTTGTGAGCCCTGCTGGTGACCATTTTGTTTCTTGATGTTAGTTTTTACTTTTAAAGCCCTATACAGCTTTGGTCCAGGATACAGTACTTAACCACAAGATATAATTGCAGATCTTCCACATGAGGTCTAGTTGTACCCTGAACTTAGGCTTGTCTGTCAGCAGAAATAGGTTTTTTGGTGATGCCACTTGGATTGTGGAACTCTCTGCCTAGAGACACCTGCCAGATGTGTTCCACTGAGGCCTTTTATTATCCAGTACAGATTTGTTTTGTCTGGCCTTCACATAATTTTAATCTTATGCTCTTATCTTTCAATTGTATTTCTGCTGCTGGTTTTTAATTGATCTGTTTTTTATGTTGATGTTTGTTGTAAACTGCTTTGAGTGCCTCTTTGGAAAAGTGCTCACTATAATTTTATATAAATAAAATTAAAGTGTAGCTTGAGTCTTTTAATTCATTAAGTCATATTAGTGCAGTAGCTTGGATATTTACCAAGGATATTGTATTGAAATGTATATGATTGACAAGGAATTGGCTGGGATGAAGGGAGTCATGACTGTTGTCTTCTTTGTTTTTGGTCCTAGTTTAAAGAAAATCTTGAAAATATATTTGCTGTATGTGCTTTAAGCACTATGTCCTCCATGGTAGTGGCAAATAGCCATGAGATATTGCAGTTGTAGACACGTTGTTTTGATCTTTGGCTGCTGTGTCAGAGAGAAAGGGGTGTGTTTTCCATCTGTAGGTTGAAACTAGATGACTGAATTCATGAAACTACTGGAAAGAATGAAGAAATTAAGCAGCAGTGGTTGTGGAGTGGAGAGTAGGAAGGAGTCATGGGTTGAAAATCTCTAAAATAATAGATCCGGGCAGGGAGATTAGGTGGATGACTAGATGTGGATATAACAGGGAGGAATAGAAATGAAAAGGGCCTCAGGTATTCTTTAGAGGAGACCAATTCTGGAGTTGGGACTATTGCTATGGCTAGGAGAAAGGTGCATCAGTCTGTGTACTACCAGATTTTTTAAAATAGGTTTAGTGGATGTCTTAAAATGACTCCATTTGCACCTCTGTATTAAACAATTGCATATGGTTGCGAGAGATCTTGTGTTTGCACCCTGTCAGTTATAAAACTTCCAAATTCACTTTCAAAATGCATAGTGTTTAAGATACTTTGGTGCTGCTGCTACTTCCTACTCTTGATTTTTTCTGTATTTATATTGGTTGAATATAAGGCTTCAGTTAGCTTGTTCTACGAGGTTTGATGCAGAACAAAACCAGAGGTGCTTGAGTTACAAATTTATTTTATTCTATGATGTTACTATACTCTTTATCTGACTTCAGGGACATTTGCATTTCTTTGCTTCTGTAGTATGGAACACACTGGTATGATCAGGCACATTAGGTGCCTGTTTTAAATCAAATGGAAAACTTGCTCTGAGCATTTCTGAGCCTTCTGTTAATGATAACTCTCTTATTAAAGAGTAACACCTTTGTGACATTGGCTTTATGGGAACAGATTGAAAATCAGTTTCCATCTGGCATTATTACTAGTTTAATGATCTTGAATATTGGGTTTCCATACTGGCAGTGTGCAAATGATGTCATTTTTCAGCAAGATGAGAAGCATGGCAGCAGGAGACTTAAAATTAATTTTATATGAATAAAAGTATTGTAGAATGTATCTTTTTGTATACATATTAGTTTCTAAATATTCCAGGTACAGTGAGGATTTCATCATGTATATGTCAATTTTGCCTAACCATGCTTCTGTTTTGGATCAGCTCAGCTTTCCCCTAACAATTAGTTTTGATGTCAAATATTAAGATATACAGTTGCTTCACAGTGATAATACCTACATTATTGCAAATGCACACTTGCTGCATTCTCAAAAGTAAAATTAATTTGGAAACAATTTCACATAGAGAGAGTTAAGTAGATCTAAGTTCATTTGAAAATCAGTGGGACAAGCAGATAGCACAATCCAGAGACTCTTCATCTTAGTAGTTTAGCATCCATCTTATGGATTTTTACTTAGGTATAAGATACACTGAGGTTTACTTCAGGTAAATCCTGTGCACAGGATTGCAGCCTAAGACAGATTTTCAGCAGCTGGTGAAAGGAAAGCTTGCAGCATTGGTGTGAAGTGCTCCATGTAGATCAGGTTGGCTTGTTCTGTATTACAAACTGTGGATGCTTACTACTACTATCGGAGATTAACCAAATATGTTCTAATATTCCAACCAAACACAGTAAAGGGATGAATAGCAAATCCAAATATGAAGCATCCTTTTCATCGGGAATTGTATCCAGTTCCTGACCATAGCAAACATTTAGTAAGTGCCTGAAAGTACAGGAGACCTTCATTATCAGCAGTTCCATGTATCAGCTGATGGATCTTAGAGACCCAGTTTCTTTATCCGCAGCATGAAATATAGGCAATTTTCGTTATCTGCAATTTCTGAGTGTCCAGAAATGACTCCTGATGTCATTTCCAGCCACCATTTGAAGCACAGAGCCATTGTGTGACTTTTTAAAAAATTAAAACAAAAAATAAGAGGATTTGGGGGGCATTCCTGGAGACCTGAAGAACAGGGTACTATGCTTTTCTACCCTTATTTCTTCCCCACCCCTGCTTTTTAGTGGTTTTTTCACAATAAGGAACCTAACCCCTGGATTCCTGTAGTGGTAACATTTGTTTATTTGTAACCCAAGTATAACATTCCCATATTCGCAATAATTGTGTGGGAATGGAACCCTGCAAATAATGAGGGCCACCTTTGCAATCTTTTTATGTATAGTGGTGTTAAATGGATAGGTACGGGAAAACAAAAAAAGTGAGGACAAAGTCATTACACTACTTACTATGGAATTGCACACTGCATTCAAAGGGCAGTTCCACCAGGAGCACTTGCAAGTTCCTAGCTCAGCTTGGGATAATGAATAAATTAGCATATCGACTGTGGACAAAAAAGAACATGCTTATCACTTGTTGGACAGCATTTTTCCAAGCAGAACCACTTCCTTTCTGATTTTTGGGTTCTCAGCTTAAAAGGAAATGAATACAACACATTCCTAAAATGTGCCAGGGAACCTGCCTTTTAAACACATAGCCAATAGTTCTAATGTAAACTGTGGATTAAAACCTATTCCAGTGTTTTGAACTTAATCTGGAAAATAGCCCTGTGTTGTTAATGTGTGCCTATTTTGATATGTAAATAGCTGATTCTTAATTATGCAGATTTTTTCAGTCATATGTTTTCAATATTTATGAAGATTCCACTCCCTTTTTGTTTTGCCTAATGAAGAGTCTTGTGAAATCAAAAGATATAATTTTCCCTAGTGCATATCTTCTGTCCTAAGGTACACAGAAACAGTGAGCTACTAAAATACATGGTGTGAAATTGGTTTGACTTGTTTGAATGAGGGAAATTTTTGTATGGACCCAGAAAAACTACTTTTTGTTCTTGTTGAGAAGGGAAAACTTAATGCCTGTTCTGCAAGGATGTATGTACTGACCTGGTCTATATTTTCCCTTTTTAGAAAGAGACTTCTGGGAATTATGTAATAAATGTAATATGATGAGACCAAAGCGTTCCCATCACTGTAGCCGATGTGGACACTGTGTTAGAAGAATGGATCATCATTGCCCATGGTAAGGCCAGTCTAGTTCATTTCTACATCCAGAGATGTGGATTTTCCTGAAAATTTTGAATTTGCTCTCTTATTTTCCTAAAAATCACTTTAAACAAAAAATCCTGTAGAGTTTTTCATGATACCCTAAAAAGATTAAAATGTGATTATTTATCTGATTGTTGACCTATTTATACAGGTTTTTTTTAAAGTCCACCACATTCATTTCTCACATTGTATCTCTAAAGTTATTCAACTAAACAAGTAGTTGAACTGAAGTATTTGATTGTGGGGGTGGGTTGAGGGAAGGAAAGACATCTAATATGCATTAATTGTTATATTTAAACAAACTCAAAGCTTTTTTTAATTGGAATACTCAGTAAATCAATAAAACATATGTATCCTCTCACACACTTCCCAGATATTATTTATTTATTTAACATTTTTATACCGCCCAAAACTTGATGGTTTACAACAAAAAAATGAAAACAGAAAAGTTAAAACATTAGTTAAAACATTGGTTAAAATAAATGACAGCAAAAAGTTAAAACATTACAACGATTTAAAATTTTAAAACAATGTTAAAACTATTAAATTGGTATTTAATCAAAAGCCTGGGTGAACAGATGTGTCTTTAAAGATTTTTTTAAAAATTATCAGAGATGGGGAGGCTCTTATTTCAGCAGGCAGCATATTCCAAAGCTATAATCACCTGAAAAACATTAACTACAACTTTGAATTGCTGAACTTGCCAAAATATATCCCTGGAAGCCATGTGACCCTCTGGGACATATTTTGATGAAACAGTTAGGGATGTGCACAGACCACCATTGGTGGTTTGAGCACATTTTGGTTGTGGCCCAGGAGCTTTAAGGAAGAAGAGAGCAGGTCCCAGCTTCCTGCTGGGGTTGTGCGTTTCCCAAGAAACCTCACACGGCACCAGCACACACATAGGCACTATTTGCATGGTCAGCATGGTGTTGCGGATGCCATGTGTGTACTGGTGCCATGCGGGGCTTCTTGGGATGTGTGCTACCCCAGCAGGAAGCTGCATGGGGCAGTGGAGAGCAGGTAAGGACCTGCTCTTCTCTTCCTTAAAGCTCCCAGGCTCCGCAACCGAAATGTGCTCAAACTGCAGTCCGAACCATGGTTCGTGCACATCCCTACAAACAGTGGACTTGAGAGGGAAGCAAAGTTTGGAGAAAGTTTTCCCTCTGCCTGCTCAAGAAATAGTGCAGTGCTGCTACATGTGTTCAATGCTAGTTTGGATGTCAGCCAATAAAACTTTAGAAATAGAAAAATTCCCACCAGCAGAAAAAAGTATGAAAAATTTTAAGTGTTCCACCCTATATTTCAGTCTACATCTCATTCTCTTTTGGTACATTGTTGAATTAATCACTGTTAGAACCATAGTATTTTTCTAGATGCTACATACTTGATAGCAGGGTGGATTTGATTTAAATCAAACTGATTTAATTCAAGATTTAAATCACTAGTCAGTAAGGCTTGATTTAAATCATAGTTTTCTACATAAAGACTAATTCTTGCTGGTATAACTTTAATATGCAAGTAGATGAAGATTTTTAGAATAACAACTTTTCATATTAGTTTTTTTATCCCCAGTTTAATAGGTTAATCATTCATATTTGGACAACTTTTCTGTTGTACTTAGGAAGGAGAAAAATAATCATTACCTTAATAATAACAATTTAAATAGATTTATTCAACTGAAACAATAACATTACAGCATATGTTATTTGCTTAAACAAACATCCATGTTTGTTAACTAATTTGGCTAAACAAAATACATATATTTTAAGAAACTTAGACTGTCAGCCCAGCCTACACATGAAAAACTTAAATACTGTCCTCTGTAGCTCACTCGTCATCTTCATCTTCTTCTTTGTTCATAATCTGGAAAAGAAAAACAAGCTTTCCTGCTTTATCGGGTCCCAAACGATTTCTCAATTTAGAATGAATGAGTCCAAAGGAAGAGAATATTCTTTCAACGCCTGCAGAAGAAGCTACTGCTGTTAAAAGTGAAATCATTACTTGAACAGTCTCTAAATCCAAGTGCTTAAGTGACTTTTACCAGTTCACTGGTGTGACTTTCTTTAAAATATCTTCAGCAAACATATATTTCTTGAATGGTTCCCCCTTAGCTTTGAAGTTTATTATAGTTGGCATTACAGATGGATGATTGCTGGATACCCATGTCATAGCTAACTCCTCTTCCTCAGCACTTAAGTTTTGACCCTGGTACTGGATATTGACAATATTTGCCAAAAAATGAGCTGGAGACAGTATTTGTCCCATTCGTTTTTTTAATGCTTGTAATTTAATTCTGTCCATGTGTAGTTCTGTTTTTAAGTGTTCACTCAGTTCCTTCCAAATTTCAACAGCATCAGCAATAAAACAGCTATTTTTCTGTATTTTGTTTAAAGATTCAGAGATGGGTTTCAGGATGCTCAGCATATGTTCAACATTTCTCTTAAGCCCAATGTTGAGGATTTTGGCCGTGACAGTGCCATCTATTTTATCTCGATTTTGTTCACAAACTGTCATCAGAATAGGCCAGTTCTTGATATACTGCTCAAAACAGTCCACCACAGAGTTCCATCTAACATCTTGTGGCAGCGTTAGCTTGGTTCCACCCATCCTTTTCAGAGCTGCTGCAGCAAAGTGATTGTTACGGAAGTATTTAGCAATTTCAACAACATTAGTCTTTATTTCTGGAACACTTAAGTCTTTGGCTAAGAGGTGCAGCAAATGAGCACTGCAACCATATGTTATTAGCTTTGTATTCCCTTCCTGCTCTTCTAAATTTCTTCTCATCTTGGATACATTTGCAGCATTGTCTGTGACCAAACTGCGTACTAGACATTTGAATTTTTGTTCACATGTTGTTATAGCTTTTACTGCCACTTCTTGTAAGTATTCTGCTGTGTGTGCATTTCCTGACGTATCAATTGTTTGTGCAAGGAAGACTTTCCCTTCTTCTGTTGTTATACAAGCACATACAATAGGATCATTGTGGACATTACTCCACCCATCAATACTTAGGTTAACAATTCTACCCTCCAGAGCTGTTGCACGTTGCTCCATTTCTCTGTCATACACTTTATCCAGCAGTTTCCCTGCAACATCTGCTCTGCTGGGTGGACTGTATCCTGGTCTCAGTGACTGAACCATATTAATGAAATGTGGGTTCTCAGTCAGATGGAAAGAAGAGTTCGTTGCATAAACAAACTGGGCAATTTTTTCATCAATTAACTCTTTTTCTAATCTGCTAGTTTTTATCACAAACTTATCTATGGTGGTTCCAGGAGGGAAGGATTTTTTCTTTCTTTTAGGTGATAGTGATATGTGGCTGTGGGTGTCTGATGATGATGCTAATGAAGCACTATCCTGGATGGATAACTCTGAAACTGTAGAACAGGAGGATGGTGATCTTGAAGGTGGATAGTTTCCAGAATCCATGAATTCCCCTAAACAAAAAAGTCAATGCTGTTATTTTATTGTTTATACAATTTCTGCTTATTGTACACAGCACTGCCCCAAAAGGAATATTTGCTTTTCTTCATAACTGTACCAAATGACAGTAACATGCAGTAATAATAAGAAATATAATTTTGCTCAAACATGACAGTTCAAGGCAGTCTTTAGAAATATTGTATGATTCAATAAAAATGTTTACCAACCTGAAGATCCTGCCTGTTCAAATGTGTTTCTTTGGTCATCTTCATCACAGCACTTCTCATGATGTTGCCTCATTCGGGCCACCAGGCCTTGCATTTCTTTGTTGCAGTGTTTGTATTTTGCACGCATGCCTGCCTTACCGATAGGTAAAGGAACTTCATTAAAATATTGCCAAACTGGGTCTCTTTTACGGCCTGCTGCCATTATAGGTTTTTTTCCTCCAAGGAAAGAATGTGATAAACCTCAGGTCATACACACAAAAAGATCCAAAGACTTGTCTGTCTGTGGCTATGCAGTATTGTGCTCAGAAAGTTTCACTTTCATTTTGTACTGCTTGTCTGCTTGGCCCTCCCTCCTCATACTTAGTTTCACTTTCTTCTTGTGCAGATCTATTCCACTCCAAACAATCAGAAAAATATTGTTTCTATTCTATTTCACTGAACTTCTTGAAACTTAGCACTGAAGGGGTTGATTCTGTATTCATAGGTTTGTAGAACAATAGGATTAAGGTCTTTTTCTCAACTCTGTTCATGTCATAAGATTTTTGCTGTGAAGAAGAGGCATGTGATCTCTGCTGAGTCAAATTCAGTTTTGAGAACTGCAAAAGTAAACCAAGCATCTGTGATAATATCTTGTAGGCAGAGAAACTGCCCAATAATCTTACAAAAACCTCTGGAAGAGCATGACATTGTGAATGGATTAATGGAATTTATTTACCAAAAAAATTAAACATATACAGCCTTATTCTACATAATTAAAAAACTAATCTTTATTTCATGATGGAATAACCTTTGGATGGTAATATATTTTCCTCAAAAAGCATTTTATTTTAAAAAATCTGATTTAAATAAAAAAAAATCCAATTTTTTTGATTTAAAAAAAAAATCATTGATTTTTATCCACCCTGATTTGAACATGGTTGGAAGACAGGTTATCAGTCTGTAATTACTTGGAACTGCACCTTTTGCTGGGTCTTTCATTATGAGATGAGTTTTCCCAGTTGTTAGCCATTGTTTAATATTACCTCCTTGCAAAATGTGATTGAACTGTTTTGATAGTTGTTTATGAAGGCTTGTTAGGTGTTTATTATTATTATTATTATTATTATTATTATTATTATTATTATTATACATTTATATCCCGCTCTTACTCCAAGTAGCCCAGAGCGGTGTACTACATACTTGAGTTTCTCTTTCACAACAACCCTATGAAGTAGGTTAGGCTGAGAGAGAAGTGACTGGCCCAGAGTCACCCAGCTAGTTCCATGGCTGAATGGGGATTTGAACCCGGGTCTCCCCGGTCCTAGTCCAGCACTCTAACCACTACACCACGGAATAAAATTATTATTATTAGTATTACTATTATTAATTGATTTAATAATAAATAATTCATTTATTATTAAATGAATTAATAATAATAATAATAATTTTATTCCAAGGTAGTCATAGACCTTCATATGTTTATAGACTAGAGTCTTAATTAAGTAAATATGTTTCTTAATCTGTAATCAGGAAGTGATGTCAAACAATCTGGCCTCTGCTCCCACTGAAAAAAGTTTACAAACCATTGGGCTGCTTTTAGATTAACTGTAACTAAACGTTCTTGTTCAACCTCCAGAATTCTCTGACTTATTCTGTGCTTCAAACTCAAATTTGCCAAAGCACCAGAAAAAAGCTCTGTAAGAAGGTGACTTATAGTAATTTTTATTGATCAACTTTAACAGGTGCTTGTACTGCCTAAAAAGGCGAAAATGTTTCTAACATATAGCTTGAAGGTTGAAATATGCTGCTTCATGTTTTTAAAACTTTATATACATTTCATTTTTAAGCTTAAAGAAAGCTATTTTGTCTACATACCCAGTTCTTTTGTCAGGATTGCTAAGCAGAGGACAAATGTCTTGAACTGGAAAATGTCCCAATTATTGTAAAAAGTAATTTGCCTTTTTTAACAGTTACACTGTAACTATCAATGTGAAAACGCTATCATCACCACCACTCACCATTCATAGAAATGTCACATTCTTCATAATTGGGGCAAGTCTCAAAGGCAAGGAACCTTTGAGACTTAAGCGCTATATGTTTTCTTTTAAGATGCCCCTTTTCCTTTTGCATCCTGTATTTTGTAAAAATATATGATGATTCTGATTTCAAAAGAAGCCTAATGTGCTACAGATTTCCATCTTACACGTTTTATTTATAGTAAGGAAGTTAGATAAATAATGGTAAGATGTGACACTCAAATTCCCATAAAAACCAAGAGCAGCCTTGGCTCTGCCTGTGAATGACCAAGATGATGGTTGGGAGAACTGGACATCCTAGGAAACTCTTCACAGAGTCATGATACTGTGCAAAAGGAGCAACGATGAGTGTTTGTCCTTCACTCAACTCTGTTCCTTTCAAACACAATGAGATATTATGGATTCCTCCTTGTGGGTCACTGGTTTCCCTTGCAACTCATACTTCAGTGTTAAAATCTAGAAGGCACTAACATTTCATTGCATATGTTCACGCTGTTTTCTGCAGGATTAATAACTGTGTTGGCGAAGACAATCACTGGCTGTTCTTGCAGTTATGCTTCTACACCCAACTCCTCAGTTTCTATACACTGCTGCTTGATTTCTGCCACTGCTACTACTTAGAACCACTTACAAAAGTTAATTGGGTAAGAAAACTTTGTGCTTGTAAAAAGGCGATAGAAGCTTATATTAAGAGTATTATGTAAGCTTATTTCTTAAATATTGGTATTGAAACACATTTTGTATTTTACCTGTTTCTGAATGCTAGAGTGTGAATTAAGACTGACATATCTAAATATGTTTCTAATGATTCAACAAATGAAAAATTGATAAATTAACAAAAGAGAATATTTTACTCTTAACACAGAAATATGAACTCTCCCCAAAACATTGTAAAGTTACTGAAAAACACACTATGCTTTTGAAAAAGAGGCAAGCAGATATATAGAGGAAAGTAAAGTGTGCTGTCTGTTAACATTTGTGCAGAAGCAGAACCCTGCCAATTCCTAAAATGTGTTTCAAACACAGCTGAGTAACACTGTAGACATTATTGTGGCAGGCACACTACTGTTGCACTGGCATTTCCCATAGCCATGTGAGTGGCACATGCATGAATACCTGTATCTTTAAATACCTGGGTCTATACATCAGGAACCCCAATTGGGTTGGGAGTCTTAGATGTGTACATGGCTGTTTAAAGAAGCCTACATGCACATATGTGTTGTCAGTGCAACTGTTCTTGCTGCACAAAGTGCATACCTGTAGGTTTTTATGGTTCCTGGCAAGGGTTGCTGTAGGGCAAGTGTAAGCAGAAGCACCTGGCTGCACACCTGCAACTTCCACATTTGTGTATGGTGGAATCTTGCTATATCAGGCCCTCTGGGGAAGAAATACCGTATTTTATGGACTATAAGACTCACTTTTTTCCTCGAAAAATATCCGCCAAAATTCAGGTGCGTCTTATATGTTTTAACAGTTTAATATGCTAAAACTCTGAAAAACTGGATTAAAATTAAGGTGCGTCTTATAGTCCGTAGCGTCTTATAGTCCGTAAAATACGGTAGCCTTGGTTTGCGGCACATTGATAATCACTGTTTGTGCAAATAAAATGTGCAGGAAGAAAGACCAATAACAGTCATAATTAATAAAATAATGATGTAGATGGTTTAGAAAAAGAGTTTTTAGATATGGATATGCTCTTTATTTAGCAGGGGGAGAGTAATTGGCCCTATCCACCCCCAGCACAGTACCTCCAGTGACTGTTGCTGGTGTCTATCTTGTGTTTCTTTTTAGATTGTGAGCCCTTTGGGGACAGGGATCCATCTTATTTATTTATTATTTCTCTGTTTAAACCGTCCTGAGCCATTTTTGGAAGGGCGATATAGAAATTGAATTGGTTTTTTTTAACATTTTATTTTAAAGAATGAACATTACAGTCCAAGACACTCCCAAGAATGAAACACTTTCATATAAAGTTTTAAAATAAAAAGAGAGAAGGGAGAAAGAAAAAGAACCCAACAATGCATATATGTGTAATCACCTTCTAAAGCACATACAATTCATTAAATTTTGACCATATAGCTTGAAACTCTTCTTCTTTGCCTAAACGGCAAAAAAACACCCCAATTCAAATGCAGATAATGAACACATTTCAGTAGTCCAAAGTTGAAGTTCTGGAGTAAATTTACTTTTCCAGTGTTGAATTATAATCTTTTTGGCCACTCCCCAAGTGCGAAGAATCCATAGTTGTTGATAAAGTGTTAAGTTCCATATCCTGGGAATGTATCCCAGGAGAACATAGCTATCTTTAAAACACAATGATAATTGCAGTGTCTTATTTATAATTTTATGGACTTCATCCCAAAAAGATGCTATAATTGGGCACAACCAAACCATATGTGACAATGTCCCCTCATAAATATTACATCTCCAGCATACCTCCAGAACCCAGCCCTTGCTGAACATCCTCTGGGGAGTCCAGTAAGTGTGAAACAAGAGTTTTTGCTGAACAAGTCTTGGTTTAAGATCTCTATATGCTCGTTTCATTATCCTTAACGCTATTAACCATTGGTCTACCGTAATGGTATATTCACGATCCTGATTCTGTAATACATGAATATAATCAATATCAACTTTTTCTTTTTCTTTTAAGTTTTAAATACAATGAAACTGTAGGTTTAGCTTGTTCTGGTAGATGTTCCAGATCCAGTATTAATGAAGTTTCTGAAGCAGCAAGTGCATGAGCCAACCGCTCTGAGCCATTTTGGAAGGGTGGTATACAAATCAAATAAATAATAATAATAATCATGTCCAAATAACTGTGTTAAAAGGTGCCCTAATTGTATATATTGCCAACTGGCATTCGAAGGGATATTAAATTCATTTCTCAAAGCATCAAAAGATTTAAAAACTTCTTCTGAGGTAATTAATTGATCTAAAGTAATAATATTAGAAATTGCCCAATTGGCCCAATAGAAAGGTTTCTGCCCAATCTCCAAATCTGGGTTCATCCATAATGTAAGCTTTGCGTGCTGAAAAGGATCAAAACCATACTTAAGGCCTAAACTCCTCCATATACGTCTAGCTGCCTGAACTGCTGGTAGTTTACCAGAAGAGGGAATAAATAACGAACCCAATACCTGATAAGCAGATAGTGGAGCTAAATAGTAACTCTCCAGTCGTGCCCATGGGGTATCCAAAATTTGGGGCTCAGCTTTCCATCTCAGTATTGAAGAGAATAAAAGCCCAGTGATAAGCTTGGAAGTGGGGGAAATTAAAACCACCCTCTTCCACCGACAATTGGAGCTTGCCAAGTGAAAATCTCGGTGGACGACCTTCCCATATAAACCTGTTAATTATCTTGTAAACTTGTTTAAAATAACATAAAGGTATAAAAACTGGGAGGCCTCTTAAGATATACATGAGTTTTGGTGTTATATTCATCTTAAGCACATTTATCTTTCCCCTAATACTCGAGGGTATCACAAACTATTGATCTAAATCATTTTTCATCTGGCTTTAAAATTTAGAAAAATTTAAATTTACTAAATAAGAAAGATCATTTGGAATCACCATACCTAAATACTCAAGAGAATCCGAGCACCACCTAAAACCCCATGATCTACAATTAGCAGGGAAGCTTGCAGAACCCGGTGGCATCAGTTCTGATTTTTCCCAATTTATTACCACTTTGGGATTATTTTAATGAAAAGTGGTATATAAACTTAACAATTAAATCAGTTATAATATGTTCTTAATGTAATATATTAACATGGTTAATTCTGATAACATGGTTTGATTTAAGAGTGGGTATACATGTCTAAAATCAGTAAAATAATACACAATGGAGAACTTTTTAGGGCTCAGTTCTCAAGTAAGTACTAACAGAAATGGTTCGATACTCACAATATCAGATGTCTTGCTAGCTCTCTTCTTCCACTTTGGTGGTGTGGCCTTTTGCTCACTAGGGACACCGCTCCTACCACCCTCAGCGGTCCTGCTGCCCTCACTGTTGCTTGTAGGGATGTGCACGAACTGGTTCGTGCACTCCTGGGAGGAGGGGGGTCCTTTTAAGGTGCTGGGCAGGTGCCCTTACCTCCCTCTCTGGTTCCCCCCGCTGGCGCTCTTCCCCAAACCATTGCTGCAGGGCTTCAGCATACCTCCTTGCATCCGGTATGCTACTGAATGGGGCTGCCCAGTTTCATGCAAATCCCTAAAAAGCAGTGGAAAGCTCTTTCCTTTCTCTGTCATACAAGCACTCTGCTGCTTGGAAGATTCTGGCTGATTTAAGAGCAGCCTCTCTGCCAATATGGATATCATTGACATTTCTGCCAATATGGATATCAGCCAATTCTTTTACCACCCACTGCTTAAAGTTTGCATTTTTCTGGCTATGGACAATTAGTTGGCTTTTCCCATTTTAGAATATATATTGCATAACTCCCCCCCCCCCCACCTAAGGTCTCGATGTTCAAACAATACAGATTTTTTTTTTCATTGATGCTTTGACATTTCAGCATATATTCTGCTGGTGACATCACATATACTGCTGGAACCTAGCACACGTTGTGAGATCAAGTAAGCCCGTTTTTCTTGATTAACAGTTGGTCATCACTACTATTTTAAAAAGGCAACAATTAGATGCCTTTTGTCACCATGTAGTGTCTTAGTTTAACCTATTGAAGTGTTTTTGAAGCACTGGAAGTTTTCATTATTGTAGTGTTGTGAAATAGAAAGTATTTTCCCACATGGCTTGCCTCAAATCATGTGTCCCATTAATATTGATGGGGATGTATTATTCTATTTTCCACTTAATTTGAGTAGGAATAAAAGTTGTATTTAAACAAAAAAATATTTCTGATAAATGTTAAGTTTTCCTCTCAAAAGATGTGTGTGCAGTTTGCAAACTTCTTAGGGGTAATTTGTTACATATTTACTATTTTCTACCCAATGTTGTAGAAGAACAAGCGATACCAGGGAATTTTTTTAATATGAATGCCTAAATACCCATACCGTGCCTTTGGATGATTTAGACAGAAGCATGTGATGGCTACACTTTATTTGCTTATGTGCTGGTTAAAGGGCCCAGATGACATATTTGGATTTTTTTTATAAAGTACTTGCTTCAGGAAATTAGGACTCTGGCATTCTGTGTTGTTTACATTTTGCTAATGATTTGATTCAGATGATTTGATAGCCACATTCTTTAAAAAAAATATTCATCTGCTGAGTGAGAAAATTAAATATAATTTGTTTGGGAATACAGCCAGATTCAGTAGGGACATCAGAGTACCATTTGGCTGATTTCTGACCATGTTGCTTAGATTTGATGCCTCATAACTGTATGTTGCCCAATCTCTCATCCTGCCCTTTAACACTTAAGGACAGAAACAGCAGCAAAATCTATTTAATCTTTTCACATAAATGACATTCTGTAGGTTCAAGACAAAAGCTTAGTGCTTTCTGCATTTCACAGCAGGAAATGTCCTCTACAGGAATGGAATTACAACCCCAAATGCCTGCATACAAATACAATACAACTATGTGTACTTATCTGCAGGCATTGTGGGTTGTAAAATCACACTGATAATTAAGATTTGTGTTTTTCAAATTTTTAAAGGCTGACTAGAAACAGCCTCTACCTTGATCAAAGCTCAGAAGTTCGGCACATCAACTTTAAAATGTTGCTTTATAACAAATTTAGTCATGTTTTTCAGCTCACTTTTTATTGTAACTATGTCTGATATGGGTTTAATATAACTATATTTTGGGGGAAAACCATTTTAGGTTAAGTCAGAATTTTTAAAAATTATCTTTTTATCCACCCAGTGTCCCTTACCTATGTCGGCATGATTTTTCAAGCGCTTGTCCACTGTAAAGACTTTTATTTTTATTATCTAATATTATAATTCATTTTTATGAAATAGCTAAATTATATTCAGATATCTATAGGAACTGTATAAATACAGCATAAAAGCGAAGTATTTAAAAAGCCACAATCATTGATTAATGTTATGTATTCTCTCATTTGTTTGGCAAGTCACAGATATTGCAACTGTTTGTCCAGTAGGAGGAGTAGTATTACTGTAAAAGCTTCTCATACTGTGTAAGACCATTATGACACTTTTGATTTTGCCTACTGGCTGCTCTTAGAAAGCATCTATTCTGTATCTGAATAGACCTTTTGTCTAAGGGATGCTACAAATTTTGGAAAGCATGAAAGTGCTTTGTGTATTATGTGCCTGGCCAACATATAGCCAAAGTAGCTGAGCGTGGAGTTTCTTGTTAAGTTTATCTGGAACATTAGTACAATATGAAGTTGCTTGAAACAAAATTTGGCCCATAACTGTCTCCTGTAATTTGCAGCAGCTTTCCAGGATCTGAAGCAGTGGTCTTAGCACCTGCTTTCTGAGATCCTTTAATGAGATTTGTTCTACCTGCTATCCGGATGGCTTGACTTCAGTTGTGCAAACAAAAGTTTTGCTTGTGTGTTTACTATTTCTCAGATGTTTTCAGTATAGATCCATGAGGAGGCCAGTGGGGGCCCTGGTTCAGGCCGCCTCCAACACTTCCCCGTGTCTGACTTGCGAACGGGGCATGCGGCTCCGTTTTTGAGAAGCTTAGCCAGCGCCGGCTTCCCAGCCCAGCAGAGAACGTATCTCCTTGCCTTTTAAAGCAGAGAGAACTACAGGTGAAACTCGGAAAATTAGAATATCGTGCAAAAGTCCATTAATTTCAGTAATGCAAATTAAAAGGTGAAACTGATATATGACACAGACGCATTACATGCAAAGCGAGATAAGTCAAGCCTTAATTTGTTGTAATTGTGATGATCATGGCGTACAGCTCATGAAAACCCCAAATCCACAATCCCAGAAAATTAGAATATTACATGGAACCAAGAAGACAAGGATTGTAGAATAGAACAATATCGGACCTCTGAAAAGTATACAGTGTACTGTGCTTGATTGGCCAGCAAACTCGCCTGACCTGACCCCATAGAGAATCTATGGGGCATTGCCAAGAGAAGGATGAGAGACATGAGACCAAACAATGCAGAAGAGCTGAAGGCCGCTAATGAAGCATCCTGGTCTTCCATAACACCTCATCAGTGCCACAGGCTGATAGCATCCATGCCACGCCGCATTGAGGCAGTAATTGCTGCAAAAGGGGCCCAAACCAAGTACTGAATACATATGCATGCTTATACTTTTCAGAGGTCCGATATTGTTCTATTCTACAATCCTTGTCTTCTTGGTTCCATGTAATATTCTAATTTTCTGGACTCTAATGGACTTTTGCACGATATTCTAATTTTCCGAGTTTCACCTGTACTTCCAGCCATGCTGGGAATGTGGCGCCAGCCGGAACTTGCTCACAAATGGGGCATGTGGCCCCGCTTACAAGTGAAACCATGCCCCCTGCGTCTGACGTCAGGGATAGGGGGTGTGGCTGGGGCATGAGTCTCAGCCATTGAGCATGGCTGCCATCTTTGAACCCATTTGCGCAATGCTGACTCTGCCCCTGAGGTGAAGTGAATTCTGCTCAGCCCTGACCTATAGTATTGCACCAACCTAGTTAGAGTTAAAATGGCTGTTGATTAATAAGCTGCAGAAGAGGAGAGGTGGGGGCGGGAGACAAATTTTTAAAAAAAGTGTGCCGAACTATGCACTGTGCATTAACTATGCGCTGTGAACTATGCGCTGCGCAGTGTGTGAGTGTGAAAGAGAGTGAGTTATTTGTGCACAATAACTTGAAACTGCCTGCCAGAACAAAACTGTTTCCATTCACTGATGATAAAAATTAGAGGGAACACTGGAGAGCATTCCATCACATGTAACTTGCAGTCTGAATTGGTACAGTGCAGACAGTGGTTTCCATTCTCGGTAAGGGCAAGCTCAAACTGTCACCTTCAACTGTCCCTATTCTAAAAATATCTTATTTCTCATCCTTGATAATATAAATATCCCTATTCAAACAAGTTTAACTGTATATACTTCATTTTATGCAAAGGTACCTAACAAAAATTATTATAATTGTGCTTGCTGTGGCTAAGTATTTTGCTTGTATTTACACATTTTTGAAAGCTTTTTTGGTTTACAGGAAAGAAAAACTAAACTTCTTTCTCTCTTTCCCTTTATTTATAGGATATCTTTGTGTTTAGACATGAACTTGCTCTGATACGAATATCTACCTTCATGGGCTTAATAATGCTAATTGGTATTAGTGGACTCTTTTATACTCAGTTAATTGGAATATTCAATGTAAGTATTCTACTTTTTGCCTTGAAATAATTTTTTAATGTGTAGAAAGTGCTTAAATACTATATAATGGAAGAAACCAGAACGGTTTTCTCCAAGCATACCTAAAAATATTAAAATACTAAATGTGAAGAGAAAACAAGCAAATAAGAGAATGTGAGGTATCCCCTGTTTTACATAACAGAAGCCAACAAGTGGAAGCTGCAACAAATGGTTACATTGTTATCGGTGAAGTCCCGAGTATACCTGGTGCACAATCACCCAATTCATTCCACACCAGAGGAGACAGGTATAAACCTTTATTTGCTTTGCAAAGCAAGGGAAAAGCACTGCTCCCTGGGAAATAGGTTTCCAAAAACAGGGCGGCCTAAAATGATGTTTACACAAGGTTTATATACAGACCAGATACAAAATTGCACCCCAAGTAATAACACCAACCTTGCTAGGTTGTTCAGCACTCCTTTTACAATAGCATTCTTTCAAGATCACAAAACAGTCTTTGTAGTAACATCTGCATGCAAGACTCCCTACTGAGCTTATCTCTAGAATAGCCATTCCTGCCCAATCACTGGGCTCCAAGGAAGGTTCAGTGTTTTCTTTTGTTGTTACAATATGCCTGGAAGTAACATGGGAATGTGAAGATATGCAGTGGGAAAGCAATTTAGGCAGCATCAGCAGTCTGTAAACATGTTGTCAGGCAAACTAGGGAAGTGGAGACACACAGCTCCTGGTGCTAGTGCAGAATCTAAAATGGTGCTACTTAGGCTAACTACAACTACTCAAAATAAACATATACATTCCATTCCACCTGTTAACATGTCCAGACCTCCTAGGGTGCTTTCAGATGGTGGTCTAGTGATGATTGAGGGGGATTTTGCAGGATTTCTATAGTGTCTTGAATATCTCATGTCTGTTTGCACTACTTCTATAAAACACCTTTTTCTTCTCCATGCTCAGATATTCTGACTTGAAAACCCTAGTGGAGCAACTTGCACAATGAACAACCACATATACAGGCAATAGCACAACTTGTCAATTGTGAGGGCGACTGATTTTCTGTATAGGTGGAGATCTCGTGAAGGGATGATTTATTCTCCCCCCAGTTATTGCGAGAGTAATAAGTGACATAAGTGACAAACATGACACTTTTAAAAGAGAGGAAATAGTCAACAGTACAATTTAGCCATGTTTACTCAGAAGTCAGTCCACTGTGTTAATTGAGGCTGCACCCTGGAAAGTATGTATAGGATTTCAGCCAGAAAGGAAAATCTGCCCTTCCAATCCTTCATTTGCAGTTCATCTTCTTTTAAGCATTTTTATGCTGTTTCCAGAGATTAAGTACCCCAAAGGAAGACATAAATGGAGATGGGGAAGGGAAGAGTTCCTCTGATGCCCTTAATGTCCCAAAATACCAGGATTGGTATATCCCTCATGGAGCTTGACTGACTGCAGTCCAAGCCTTGTGGGGCAAGGGGAGCTTAACACACACACACACACACACACACACACACACACACACACACACACACAGTGTTTCCCCACAGTGTTTGAGTGTTTCCTCAACATCGCAAAGATGCAGGCACTGAACAAGAAGGGGAGAGATAGCAAGGAGGACTACATTCCTGGCTACTACCTCTCAGCAGTGGCAAGGGGGGAAAAACACAGACCTTTCTGACAACTCCATAGGTTCTGCTTCAGACTCACCAACTAACTGTCCCGATATTCAGTCCTGATTGCATGCTTATTCCTCCTGCTCTACCCTTACAGCATTGTTTCTCCATCTGTTTCCCCCTCTTCCAAACAGTCTCTATCACTAATTCTCACAAACAATTTAATTTTTAAAATACTGTGGTATATTTGCACTCCTGTACTCCTGTCACCCACCCCAGCACAAAAGCAAAATTTAACACTTTTTAAAAAGCTAAATTACATACAATCTTTTTCTTTTTTATTTGGAACAAAGTTCCACTATGTTCAGTGTAACTTATTCTCAGGAATGTGTGCATAGGATTGCAGCAAAGTCATTAAAAGGCAACATTTTGTTGTTGTTGTTGTTAACATTTTATATTCCACTCTTCCTCCAAGGAGCCCAGGGCAGTGTTCTACATACTTGAGTTTCTCTTTCACAACAACCCTGTGAAGTAGGTTAGGCTGAGAGAGAAGTGACTGGCCCAGAGTCACACAGCAAGTATGGCTGAATGGGGATTTGAACTCGGGTCTCCCCGGTCCTAGGCCAGCACTCTAACCACCACACCACGCTGGCTCTCTTTTGGACAAGAGGAAAGCATTTCAGGAAGTGATTAACTAAGAAGCTGTAATAGTATCCAGAGAAGTAGAAACCACTTTAAACCGCATCAGTTTCCTTCGTTTGTTTCCTTCTTGAAAACTGATACACCTCCAACTAGCATGTTGTGCTTAAACCAGGCATACACAACTCAGATGAGCTGGTGGGCCGAAACTGACTGTGACATGGCTCATGGGGGCCAAGGTCAATTTTTAGGGTGCTGATTATTAAAGTAACACTTAATATAAATCAATCACTCAATCAATTAAATCAAATTAAAGTGAAATTAATTAAAATGAATTTTATCAAAATTTAACTTTTGAAGTTCTAGCAGGCCAAGATTAATTTAAATTCTAATAAAATAAATACAGTGCAATCTGTACAAAATACATAACAATAAAATGCATTCTTCCTTTCCACCTCTGCCAATATGGGGCAATCTTGGCTTGAGAGAGAAAATGGGGCAGTCTTGGTGTGAGTGAGAGAGAGAATGAATGGAGCAGTCTTGGTATGTGAGAGAGAGAGAATGAATGGAGCAGTCTTAGTGAGAGAGAGTGAGTCTGTTCCCCATCGTTCCGGAGGTCCCCGTCCTCCTTCCGCCACTGACAGCTTTCCCTCCCCATCCTTCGGCAACGCTTTCTCTCCCCGCCGGGCTTCCTCCGTCCCTGCCATTTTCACCTGCTCCCTCTGCCAGGGCCTGCTGCCGCTGCAGCTGGACTCCCTCGTGGGGCCACTGTCTGCCATCGCCTCCTACCTCATCACTGCCGCCATTTGTCTCGCTGCCGCCTCCCCCCAAATTACAGCCGCCATGCGGCCAAGGAGATGGCTGCGGGGGTGCGTGTGTCCTTCCCTAACCTCCCCCATCGCGGTGGCGCATGGTGGCAGAATTCAGAGCAACGCTTGGGCCTGCTATTTGGCAGTTAAGAAACTTAACTGTGCAGGCGTGCCTCGCAGTTGGGAAGCGATGCCGGGCCAAATAGCAGGCCCGAGTGTCGCTCTGATTTCTGCTGCTGTGCGCTGCCACCGCCACCATGGGGGAGGGTAAGGAAAAACACCCGCACCCCCGCAGCCATCTCCTTGGCCGCGCGGCGACTGGAATTTGGGGGGGGGGTAAGCAGCAGGGGGAGCACTGGGGGCTAGGAAAAAAGGCCTTGCGGGTCGCATGTGGAGTCGGACAAGCTTCAACAGAAGGAGGGGTGCAGATGTGGTGGAAGTTCAATATACTGGAAGTGCACAAGAAAATTTAAATGGAGAGTGGGAAGGGAGCAGGTCAACTTCCCTCTTTCTGCTCATACCCACAATAAGCACTTTGGGGTGATGGGGTCAGAGGGAACATTCTGGCAACATTTTGTCCCTTATTGCAGATGGAAAATAGCATCAAGAGTACAACGAAGAAACCTATGAGAACTATTGCATGTGGAAGCTGTTTCTTTTCCACATACAGTTGTGTGGAAACATCAAAATTGCTTTCCCTTGGAAAGGTCTTTAGAGGAGGAATAGTGTTCAGCTAGCCTTTTAGCAGGGCTTCCCTCTTGAAATGATCCAATATGGTACAGGATGGGGAGGTTTTAAACTTCACAGCACGCATCCAATATTTTTAATCCGCTCCCCTTCAGGATATCTAGTGCAAGGAGGCTTGAGCATTTCCCCATGTTTTCTTTTTTTTAAAAACTGACCCTAAACATTTTGTTTCACCTGTTGTTAGTTTCAGTTGGTCTCGGTCATGGGCTTAACAGATTCATAGAACCTGCCCAATTTCTGGTCGTTTTAAACCCCTTTGTTTCTTTCCTGGAGTGGGCTAGAGAGCAATCAATAAAAAAACTGGAGAAATCCAGTATGTTAGTCCAGCTGTGATTGGGCAGCAGCCACCAAATCCCCAATCAAATGGTGGCAAAAAAGTGGGGAATTCTTGTTCTCCCACCAATAAGATGAGCTTAGTATCTATCTATCCCTCCTAAACGTACCGGTCGCTAATCCCATGTGTGGCAGCTCATCAGAATTTGCTAGCAGCTGCCTGGGGGACAGGGAGAAAATAGAGGCAGCAGCTGGCCAGCAGGGAGGGAAAGCTCGCCCAGCCTGGCCGGCGGGGAAGGAAAGTGCCAGCCATGCTGGCCGGTGAGGGAAACCACTGCTGGCAGGCAGGGAGGGAAAGGAAAGCCAAGCGCAGGACGGACTGGGGCTGAAGGCATGGGGGGGAAGGACAGAGAACGGAGTGGGGCTGAAGGGGGGGGGGTGACAGGGAGAACTGGGCTGCAGATGGTCTGTGCCCTGAACATTCTGAAAGCTCACATAGATATTTTTTTGAAGCTTTTTGTTGGTTTTATTTTAAATTGTTTTTTCTTAAACAAAGTTATCTACATACTCATAGCTATGGAGTCCCTGAGTGTGTAGAAACCACTACATTATTTTTGGGTAGCCTCCCAAAAGGGTTTACTTCAGCTACTTGAGTCCACTATTAGAAGTAACAAATGAGAACTGAAACAGAACGTTGCATTTCCGCAACCCTAATGCCCACCTCTACTTGTGAGCTGTTAAAGCTCAAGTAGGCCAATTCTACACACCTCCTCCAGCTGCATTCTCCAGCCTGCCCAACAGATACCTTGACATTCAAATATTCCTGGGGCCACTGAGCATGCTCAATTGCATCAAGCATTCCCCACCCCCTTTTTAACTTTAATTTACAAACCTTCATGCTTCTGTATACCATGTTGAAATCACTACCTTATTTTGGAGAGGCTGAGGTTTTTCTTCCAATCCAGTAGGCACTCAACCACCTGAGTTCATTATTAGTATAATGAGAACAATAAGTGTGGGATTTTTGTTTTACAGTTCATAGAAGACACATGAAGAACGAAAAATATGAAGGAAAGAGAAGTAGAAAAACCAGTTTTGTGAACACCCAAAATGCTTTCAAATCACATTTTGCTACATCCTGAACAGATCTGAAAAGTGAAATGAACCCAGATGCATGGGTTGTGTTTTGGTCATGTTGGTGTGTTCCCAAGACTGATTGAATATGCCAAAACCAAATTTAAAAATGCACATTGGTTCAGTTACCTTTAATGGCTTTTAGCTGGAAACCGCCCTGTATTGGTTTTTTTCATTTCTCAGCATAATTACAACTCCAGATATATACAATGAGTTGTACATACAAAGTGTACCCAGTTCCTATATTGGGCATGATACAGTCTACCATAAACACAGCAGCAGTGTGCAGATGATTTCCATAGGCTCAGTAGAGTTCCCTCGGCCTACATATGCACAGTAGCATGATGAGGGGGAACAAAAAGGTTTTGACCATCTTCAGTATTGCCATCCAACCTTCCCTTTAACCTTGGGGCAAGGTACTTGTGCAGTCTGTACACATGCCTGGACACACATGTTCATGCCTGGATACACATCTCAGCTGATGGGATCTGAGCTGTTGGTGACTGACCAGGAGAGAGATCTTGGGGTCATGGTGGACAGCTCATTGAAAGTGTTGTCTCAGTGTGCGGCAGCTGTGAAAAAAGCTAATTCGATGCTAGGAATCATTAGGAGGGGGATTGAAAATAAAAATGCTAATATTATAATGTCCTTATACAAATCTATGGTGCTGCCACAGCTGGAGTACTGCGTACAGCTTTGATCAATGTATCTTAAGGATATTGTAGAACTAGAAAAGGTTCAGAAGAGGGCAACCAAAACGATCAGGGACCTGGAGCACCTTCCTTATGAGGCTAGGCTACAGCATCTGGGGCTATTTTACCTTGGATAAGGGGAGACATGGTCAAAGTGTATAAAATTATGCTTGGAGTGGAGAGGGTAGACAGAGATAAATTTTTATCCCTTTCTCACAACACTAGAACCAGGGGTCACCCCATGAAACTGAAGGTTGGGGAATTTAGGACCGACAAGCGGAAGTACTTTTTCATACAGCGCATAATTTATGGAATTCCTTGCCATGGGATGTAGTGATGTCCACCAGCTTGGATGGCTTTAAAAGGGTTTTAGACAGATTCATGTAGGACAGATCTATCAATGGCTACTAGTCTGATGGCTGTGATTCATCTCCAGCGTCAGAGGCACGATACATCTCAATACCAGTTGCAGAAGAGCAACAACAGAAGAAAGGGTATGCACATACCTCTTGCCTGTGGGTTCCTAGAGGCATCTGGTGGGCCACATAAGAACAGCCCTGCTGGATCAGGCACAAGGCCCATCTAGTCCAGCATCTTATTTCACACAGTGGCCCACCAGATGCCACAGGAAGGAGTTGAGTGCATGCCCTCTCTCCTGTTGTTACTCCCCTGCAACTGGTACTCAGAAGCATCCTGCCTTTGAGGCTTGAGGTGGCCTATAGTTCTCCAACTATTTTCTATTTTATTTTTTATTTAACATATTTTTATACCACCCAAAACTTACGTCTCTATAGCCGATGATAGACCTCTCCTCCATGAAGTTATCCAAACCCCTCTTAAAGCCATCTAGGTTGTTGGCTGTCACCACATCTCGTGGCAGAGAATTCCACAAGTTGATTATGTGTTGTATGAAAAAGTACTTCCGTTTGTTGGTCCTAGATTTGTTGCTGTTAAAATTAAGCATAGCATTATTTCCATCCTCTTAAGCATTGCCTGTTGCCTGTTAAACACTGCTTGGTAAATTCCTGGAAACAAAGACTTTATCAGTTAAAATTTCCACTGGGGTTAATAAGCAAGTTTATCATTCCTGTATTAACGTAGCTTCATTAGTGTGATGATGTGTGCAAGAGGGACACATCCTTAATATACTTGACCACTTAGAACATAAGATCAGCCCTGCTGGATCAGGCCCAAGGAGGCCCATCTAGTCCAGCATCCCATTTCGCACAGTGGCCAACCAGATGCTCCTGGAAGCCACAGGCAGGCGTTGAGGGCATGACCTCTCTTCTGCTGTTACTCCCCCGCAACTGCTACCCAGAGGCTCTGTTGCCAGATTTGGCTTTCGGCCCATTTGACTCACGAGTATACCCCTGAGGTTCTGGGCACCCCGCCCCAGAGGCACCCCGCCCCCAAGGCTGGAGTTGGCCTGCAGCCCTCTGACTAGTAGCCGTCAATAGACCTCCATGAAGTTATCCAAACCCCTCTTAAAACCATCCAGGTTATTGGCTGTCACCACATCTCGTTGCAGAGAATTCCATAAGTTGATTATGCATTGTGTGAAAAAATAGTTCCGTTTGCTGGTCCTAGATTTCCTGGCAATCAATTTCATGGGATGACCCCTGGTTCTAGTGTTATGGGAGAGGGAAAAGAATTTCTCTCTGTCCACTTTCTCCATACCATGCATGATTTTATAGACCTCTATCATGTCTCCCCATAGTTGTCCTTTTTCTAAACTAAATAGCCCCAGGTGTTGTAGCCTAGCCTCGTAAGAAAGGTTCTCTAGGCCCTTGATCATCTTGGTTGCCCTCTTCTGCACCTTTTCCAGTTCTACAATGTCCTTTTTAAAGATGTGACCAGAATTGTACGCAGTACTCCAGGTGTGGCCGCACCATAGATTTGGATAAGGGCATTATAATATCAGCAGTTTTCTTTTCAATCCCCTTCCTAATGATCCCTAGCATGGAATTGGCCTTTTTTTAACAGCTGCCGCACATTGAGTTGACACTTTCAACGAGCTGTCTACCACAACCTCAAGATCCCTCTCCTGGTCAGTCACTGACAGCTCAGATCCCATCAGCATATACTTGAACCTGAGGTTCTTCATCCCAGTGTGCATCACTTTACATTTGCCAACATTGAACCACATTTGCCACTTTGTCGCCCACTCACCCAGTTTGGAGAGATCCTTTTGAAACTCTTCACAATCAGTTATAGATTTCACTACCCGAAAGAGTTTGGTATCATCTGCAAATTTGGCCACCTCGCTGCTTACCCCTGCTTCTATATCATTTATGAATAAATTAAAAAGCACCGGTCCCAGTACAGATCCCTGGGGGACCCCACTTCTTACTTCTCTCCATTGTGAAAACTCTCCATTTATACATATCCTCTGTTTCCTGTCTGGTCACTGTGTGAAACAGGATGCTGGATGGGCCTTGTGCCTGATCCAGCAGGATTGTTCTTATCTAGGCATGTGGAGGGGTGTGTGCGTGCAGAACAAAGCTATGTTGAACCTATGGGAATCATCCATATGCAGCTGCAGTACCTACATGGGGTAGACTCATTGAATTTGGATTACAATAAATATAATGAACAGTTTCACAAAATGAAAAACATTTTAGAATTAACTTTGTGCACAAAAAATATTTTGCTATTCACATTATCCTCTTCAACAGTTATTTTTCTTCATATAGTCTCCTATTTGTATGCAGTAAATGCATATTGATCCATATTTAAGGGATCAATCTATTGATTTTCCATAGCAAATAAATGATCAAAGTAAATAAAACAAATCTGAGACAGTAGTTTAGTCATTCAAATGTTAAGCTTATAATGTTTTCCAACAGCGATGTTCTCTATTATCAAAGGTGATAGTCCATTGGTGTCTCAGGTGTTTTAATTGTGTGCTACTATTGCCTTTGCTGCCATGAGAAGATGCACTATAAGCTAATGCTTCTGTGGTTGATTTTGCACTCCATA
Organism: Hemicordylus capensis; assembly: GCF_027244095.1. NCBI lineage: Eukaryota > Metazoa > Chordata > Lepidosauria > Squamata > Cordylidae > Hemicordylus > Hemicordylus capensis. The sequence goes on along the minus strand of NC_069658.1, from coordinate 117,983,219 downwards.
TTTTAAAAGATCTGAGTCCTTGTGCATACCCATTAGTTTTGTAGGTAAACACCTAGAGATGTGCCTGGAACCGTTCCAGAGGTGGTGGGGGTGTTCTCTTAAGGGTTGGGGAGGGTGCACTTATCCCTCCCGCCGCATTTCCCACACTGGCGCTCCATTGTAGCAAAGCCCCTCGTGGCGGCAGTGTACCTCCCTGCCACCCCATTGCCCTCATTGGCTGGAAGTGCCTGGAAATACCGGGCGCATGTGCATGTGTGTGCCCATCTGCCATGCACACACACGTGCCTGGAACTTCCGGCCAATGAGGGCAACAGGGAGGCAGCGAGGGGCTTTGCTACGAAGGGTGCTGGCGGAGGAAATGCGATGGGAGGAGTAAGTGCACCCCCCCTTACAGGAACACCCCCGCCACCTCTGGAACACTGAAACGGCCCCGGTGGCCGAAATGTTTCAGAGGCATCTATAGTGGTCTCCAAAACATTTTGGGCTCAAGCCTGTAAATCTATCAAAACATAATCCTTCCCGCTTCGATTTGACTGAATGGTGTGGTTTAGCAGAGCTACCCTAGTAATAGGAGGAAGAGCCTATTAAGGGGTTGGTTGGCAGCTGAATAATAGCTTGCTGTGATCTAGAAAGTGGGTGTGACCTTACTAATTTCAGGGAAGCAGCTGGGGAGGAGCTTAAACCTTATATAAGGAATTGGTCTACCTTTTCTAAGAGGTAGGATGGCTTTTTAGCTAGCAGTGTAGTGTTTTGAGCCTGCTTATGGTCAATAAGGTTTTTTAGAAAATATGGACAGAACTTTGTCACTGAGGAAGCATAACAATTAAGACTGAGTGACTTAGTAACTTCTAGTTGATTTTGATGTTCATTGTATTTTCAGACCATCCACCATAATTCTTCTCATATATTTAATTTATCTGGTGTGAAATTCTCCTGTATTTCTAAAGACCTAAAATATTTATGGGTATTGTGTAAACAGTTAGTGATAAAGTAAAAATTATAAAAAGGTTTTAGACAATGGCAATTGCATTACAACTGCTAGAGTCTTTGATCACAAGATACTACATTGACGACTCAGAAAATACTGCTACAACACATTTTTTTCATGCTCAGAACATTCTAAGAAGTAGGGAGTTTCCTCCTCTTGAGCTTTCCATCAATCTTCAAGAGCAACAAAAACAAGTACAAGTATTGTACTTTCTTCCACATGTCAAATCAGGTTTGACTGTTCATATAGATACTGCAACCAGAATGTCATAGATATGGAAGTCCAGACCCATGCTGAAAATTCCATTAGGACTTTAGTTGTTTAGGGCATTTACTTATACACAAGTAGGTAAACTAAGAACTGTGTAAGATCAAAATAAACTCAATGAGCATATAAAATGTTAGGCTGGCTGGAATAATGCTGCCAGCAATATTCTTTCCTGAATGCAACGATTGCATTTGACTTAAGTGACCTGTATTTAACTTTAATACAAAAAAAGTCTAATGGAAATATATTATATTTGCAAAAGGCAACACTTATTTGCATCTGGAGGGTTTCTGTTTATACTTCTACAGCATCATAAATGTCTAAAAAATTTCTTGGCACATGTATTCATCAATACAGATATCTAGGGTGTTTCTGTACCCAAACCTGCATGACTCTTGTCTATGCATAATCCAATAATGCCTTTAGAAACATTCCATAAATGTGTTCTCTTCTTTGGATGGCTGTCACGATAAACACAAAGAAAATGCATCTGGAAAAGGCACATCTCCTAGGATTCTTATGGCTATTGGTCAGCACATGCCCATTTCTTGGACAAGGAATATTTGGAATTTTGGAAGTCAGGTTGGACCTTATTGTGTTAATTCAAGTCTTCTGCATGTGCTACAGATTCTTTGTCTTATCAAAGCACAAAATTCCACAGTGCAAATAAAAGATGGGGGAGACTTCCTCTTCCTGTTGACAAGGAAACTACCTGACTATGGAAATGGCCATTCAGCAGTGGTTTGACAGTGTTGCCCCAGATTATTATATATGTTTTCTTAACTCGCTTGTGACTTCAGGACTTTGTTTTCAAGGCATTTATACATTAGCATCCAATCCAACTTTTAGATTCATAAGATTGGATACCAGTTAGAAGTGATCTGAAGGAGATACCTTTCCTCATTGAAGTAGCTCAATTTCCCTGATCCTGGTGAAGCACTGATACTTGTTGCATCTGTTTGGACAAATTAAGAACTACCTTTCAATTCATGATCAGTCCCTTTGACCAGATACTTTATTTTCTCCCTTAACTGTACAGCATTCCACAAATTACCTTTTTTAGCTTCACTTGACACAATCACAGATGTGTTCCTTAATTTGCTTATGGCTCCACTACCCAAAAACCTAATGGGAGAATAATATGGGGAAAGGTTTTTGGTCTGCAATAACTCGAAATATTTTGGTCTGAGAAGTCTAAATCAGAAGTATTTGAAGGTCAATTTATTTTTATACTTGGAAAAAATAAGAATTTTCAATATCATTACATTCTTTATAAGAAGTTTTTTGGTTTTATTTACCATATAGGCAGGACATTTCAAAAAGGATTTACAAACCTTTCACACCATGAGGCTACTCCCTCTTGTGATCTGAAGAAGGTTCTGGCAGTATTCCATGTGAGCCACTGACTGCTTGCTCTTTTCTTTTTACAAAAAAGTATCCCTTCGCCTTTATGTGCCAAATCTCATGCTGAGTGGACAGGTTGGAACATCCTCGCAACTGCCATCTCATAGCAGTAAGAAACTTCAAACAGTTGCAACAAGCAAATCGTTTGCTCCTGATTTTAGGCACTTGTGATTTTCAAGGAACTGTTAGTAAAATTATAATTTCCTAACAGGCTAACTTTCATGGTCATTCTAAGTACATCCAAGTACAGTGGTTCCATCATTCAAGTGAGTTGTTTCATATGAGTATCAAGGCATAACTTCAATATCCATACATTCTTGACACACCTTTCTTCATACATTCTAGCAGCCTGAACTGAGTGATAACATGACAAACATGCATTTAAAGATATGTGGTCTGTACAACCTTTTAATAGTTAAAATGAATATATTTAGTGCCATGTCTTAGTGTTTGACTCCAGTAGTTCTGGAGAATGTAATTATGTGGAGACTATATGTTTTCTTATCAAATTCCGTATGGGTTTTTAATTTGGTCATCCACTTGTCTGGGGCTTCTTCTTTTGACAATTTCTCTCTCTGTACAAATGGAAAAGCCAGCTTTCCAATGGCTGCTGGAAGGTAACAGGATAATCACTTAAGCAGTGATCCTCTGATGTCATTGTGGGAGGCCAGTAAAAGCGGATTATCTGTGACCCAGATAAAATAATTAGAAATTACTTGGACACTTACAAATAACTGATCTACTAATCTCATTTTCAAAGTTAAAAAAGGTCTGTCTCTCAACATAACACTACCAGATGTTTCAGTTGAACTGCATCCTTTGAAGAGACTAATCTGAAGCCTAATTTTAAGGATTATCTTTGATTGTTTTTTATTTAAAATTCTAAACAGGATGCATTTTTATTTTTCCATATGCTGTGGCAAATGATTAACAAAAAGCTAAAAGATTTTTTAAAATTATTCTAGCACAGACTTGTCATTTAGTGAAAAACAACTATAAATGTCATTGCACAGGTGACATATTTTGCTTTTAGTACATTGTAATTTGTGCTTCTCCATCTGTGAAATATTTCTGGATGCATTCTCATAGGTTTTTTTTAAAAATAGGTGTTTTGCAATATCCTCAAATGAGTGTGCATTGACATTAATAATTTGATTAATGCTACCAGGATTTTCTGTTAATTAACTGTTTAAGCAGTATACAATGATATGATGGTACTACTGAACATAAATACTGAACAGTTGGGTGGGGTGAAGAGAATTTCCCTTTGCTTATTCTAGAATGATTTGGGAAGGAAACTGATAACACACTCAGCATTGATATTGTGTACTCATTATTCTTATTATTCCTTCAAGTTCTTACTCATAATTGATATATAGCAGTCCCTTTTTCTGTTGTATTATAGATTTATGTTTGTCATCTGAGAATAGGAGATATGTGGTTTTAAATGGGAGCATAACTGTTAAAAACTGGAGTTGCTTCATCAACTACTTAAACTCACAACAGAATAGAGTCAATTATCTAAAGTTCCCTTTTTGTTTTGCACAGAGCTTTTCTGATTGCAGGGGCTGCCCTCTTCATCGTTTGGTGCCTACATTGTGTTGAATTGGAGTAGTCTCCATACAATGGAGCTCAGTGTATCTATTGGATTGCCCACAGCATTCATTTTTTAGGGTAATTTTAAAGTTTTGTTCAGGCTACAGTTATAAAGCAAGTGAAGCATATAGCACTACAGTCTTCAGTTGAACTTGCTGTATCGATGTGTTCATATTCTGTTTGACAGCATTTTGTAATATGAAATTAAATATAGCAAAATATAAATAAATTGATTTAAGGATATCAAGAAAGGTGTTGTATAATTTGTGACTGAGATGAAGATTTCTTGTGAAGGCATTGTGAAGAATACCAATTTTATGTAAACAAAGTGATTTCATAGATCTGTAATTGGGGGGCAAAAAGATCCCAAGCCTGATATGTTACTGTCTTGATGCCCTGTTCTGTAATATATACCAAACATTTTCATATAACTGACGATAAATTGATGCAGCTGTAATGTAGAATGATTTTTTTCCTCAACAAATAAGCATCTTCTTATGATTAAGCAAAATATTTTAATCATATGATTAATCAGATAATCTATTAAATTCTGCTTTGATTAGTTTAATAATGAGGGCTTTACTTGTTTTTTCAAACATGCTAGGAATGTAATCAAAGGCAGTATTAATCCTTATAATTAAGTTTTAGCAAAGCAACAATTAGGATCAGAGTAGAATGTCAGTATTCTTCTAAGACAGTCACTGTCTGCACCTACATATATTAAAAAACAAAATAATTATTTTGTGTGTTGTGGAAGTTTGATATCAGAGTAGCCCTGTTATCATTATTCAAGGCTCATCTTGTCTTTGACTGCCCTTTTCACCTAACATTTTCTCTTGACCTTTCCTCTGAATAAATCAATACCCAACACTTATTTATTTGATTTATATCCCTTTCCATCCCAGAGGCTCTGAGTGGCAAGTATACAAGACTTGAATCTCATTGAAATGAATAAGAGTTCTGTATTGTGAAGGCTCGAAGATTTAATCAATAAAATTAAGAATTAAAATCAAGCCTTAGTCCCAAAATGAAATTAGAATGTTCTGTCCCATAAGTGGAAAATTGTATTAAAATCAGATAATTAACCTTTAAAATGTACCTGACATACCCTGTAAGTAAAACATGTGGTTGCAAATGACTTCGTATTTAAAAGTAGACTACAATAAAGTCAAAATCACAACAGCTCATAAAATATATTTGTATTTATTATTTCAATCTTAAACACAACCTTCAATAGCCCGTTCTAGGTTTTCGTATTGTGCAGGAGATTCACCATGTACACATGGAGAACACAGATGAGCAAAGGCTGTTCTGTTGCTTTGAATGTGAGAAGCAGTTCTGTTCATGAGTACTAGGTAAAACCCACTCATATAAAAACTGAGATGGGACCAAAGCTTTAGACAGGAACAAATGTATGCTTATATCAGTATGTATACCAAACTATTTTCGGAACAGTTCGTTTTTAAAGGTGTGTTGGGGGGTAGGGGGTAATAAGTGCCCAACAACAACACTTCAGAACCAAAGAACAGGGCTACTTATTGTTCCTCGTCCTTGCGTATCTCAGCCTCTTAGAATGATTACACTCATAACCACTTTAGGGAGGCTTATTTCTATAAACATAAAATTGTCAATGTAGAATGCTTAAGTGTTCTAAACTGTGTGTGTGTGTAGTGGAATGAACATTATTTCTAGAATAAATTTTATTCAGTTTGCAAATTAAACTTTTTAAAAAACCCTGAACTAAGAGTAATTGTAAAAAGCTTACCCAGAAATAGCTTGAATTAAAAATGTGCACACTTAATGCTGTGATTAAAAATAATCTTATTCCTAGATAATTATGCCAGTACATATGTGCTATGACATTGAACTGGTGTAATATACCTCCTTGCTAGGATGTACTGTTAGAATCCAGTATCATTATTTGGGTGAGTTCATCAAAACCTATTCCTAGAAGGAAGGAATAGGAGGTTTCCTAGAAGGTATCTATTTCAAGCTTGCAGCTCTTTTAAAATTCTTTTCAGGCGTCTTGACATCCTTGAATTATATTGCCCAGAACTGAACATAATGTTCTAGGTGGTTCTTAAAAGTGCTGAGCAGCAGTACTTCTAATTTCTGGAATACTGAAATCAGAGCTTTTGTTAATACAACATGACTTTGGCCTTATTCTTTATTATTATTATTATTATTAATAATAATAATAATAATAATAATTTATTTTGTTGCTTCATCAAGTTAATTATCCAGTGTAACCCTAAATCCTTCTTGCTGAGCTAGCCAGTTATTCTTCATTGTTCACTTGTGTACTTATGGATTATCTTCTATGTGAAACACTTTCCTTTCATCCTTGTTGGATTTCATTGTGTGTTCTGTTTTCACAACTCTCTCTTTAGTTCTCTTTAACAGTTTAAAAGAGATGCTAAAGTGCTGCGGTTTCTCCTGGTTCTGTATCATATTCAAATTTGAGTTGCACTCTTAACTCTTGCTCAGTGGTAGAAGCTGTTAATCAAGTTATTCTAGGCCCAGCACTAACCCCTTTGGACAGCTCCTGGATTGGTCCTTCCACTCTGGCAATTCATTTATCACCATCTCAGAGAGTACAGCTATTAAGCCAACTGTATCCATCACATAGAAATGTCTTTGCTAGTACAGATTTTCAGGAATATCAGTGAAAAGCACTGCCGCAGTTATGAATTGCATGCTTTCCAATGAATTCATAAAGGAAAGTCCCTCTACTCGAACCTCTTGCTCCTTTAAATATTCCAGATATATATAAACAGGATGCAGATTCTTGTTTCATTGCTATTCCAGCTATGTTTATAACTTATTGAAGATGTGTTTCAGCCATGCCACCTCAAGCTGTGATATCCTCAGATGTACTGAGCTAAGCAGGGTCATTCTGGGTCGGTATTTAGATATGAGGCTACTGGAGAAAGCTTAAACACTGCAGGAAATTTTATTGGTGATTCAGAAAGTGAAACATTTCCTTTTTGAGCTGGTATTGAATCAATCAATACTTAAAGGGCTGTCATGCTGTTAGATATCTGCTGTTCATCACATCCATAATGAAATATAGGAAAAGAGGTGGTAGAAACACTAGTTAAGTCATATACTTTTCATTCCATGTAAACTAAAGTGATAACTAAGACAAAACCAACAGATTGTCTGCACTTCCCCCTTAGATCAATTGCCTACATAGACATTAATTGTGATAGTAAAACTTGAGTGGCAAATCATGACATTTTAATTCAGCCTGTTTTGAAAGCTTGCCTTTAAACAACTCCTGCATTGCTATTAGGCCTTTTCTTCAGTGATCCTGCACTCTAGAAAGTAATGCTGCCTTCTGTAGATGTAAGTGCCACATGAGTGGGACCCAGTGTAGGTAAATAATTTTTTTGAGGGAGAGATTTATGTCTATTTGTAATCTGTAATTGGGCACAAATGGATGGGATACATTCTGGGTGTTGGCCATTTTCGGAATAAAATTTTAGTGCTGTCACTTTCAAATTATTGGAATAACTTTCATCTGCAGTCCAGAAAACAAATGGCTGCATCTACCCAACTGTCATCAGCTTGCCTATGAAGATCTTTAGGTTGCTCTGAATTTCTTTTTTCAAATGATAAAATAAACAAGTTCACTTGCAGTTGTGAATAGATTTTAAATTTGCCTGTCTGCTTCACAGGAATACTTTGTGGGATGGGACACAAACTTGTTTCCAAGAGTTCAGCTTCCAATGGTATTACCAGTCTAGCCAAGGTGTTCATCTCTGATGGTTGAGCTTCTTTTTTGAAGGTCAAATATGCTTTTGAGGGTCCCAGTTCAGGTTAAATAAAAGAAATGTATTACCAGAAGATGGAGATTGATTGTTGCAATATTTTAAAACGAAAAAGCTTTGAGTTAACAAAGATGATAGTATGTCAGTTTAGCTATTAAGACGTGTATTTATCTTGCAATTTATTCCTGTGGGTTTTTAGGAATGGTGCTTCTTTATTTTAATTTTAAAGAACATACTTATTTACTTCCAGCAGTAAATCAAGAAGATTACTTAAATAACACCATGCTATTGATTGATTTGAATCTTATTCTCATTGTGGGCTCAGAGAAGACCACAGTACAATATTTTCTAGAAAGAATGCGTGAAAATTGCATATTAGCTAGTTTGCTAATGTATTTCTGCATTCTCTTGAAATCATTTTACTAAACAAGGGGTTGAAGTTAATTTTGGTCAGAATCCTTGACAGCCATATGTGCAGTCAGGAGAGCTCAAAGAAGTAGTACATGTGCAGATAGAAGTGTGTTTGAAAGTACTCGTTGCACCTAAAAAAGCGAACCACGTTTAAAGAGAAAAGCAGTTGGTTTGTTCTACCAGGGGGTAGGCTACAGTTGAAAACTTGAAAAGCATCTCTAGGACTGCAGATTTTGTTATGATGTGTGTGTGTGTGTGTGTGTGTGTGTGTGTGTGTGTGTGTGTGTGTTAGTCTGGTTGTATTTTAAAGCATTCTGTTTAGAAAAAGAAGCTTTATTATCATGTGTGCTATAATGTAGACTTGTTTATTAAATATCTCTAAAACAATTGCATTGCCTCATGGCTGGCCAGAGACCTAAGTTTGGGTGGGATATAAATTTGATAGCTAGATAGATAGATACATACATACATTTTATTCAGTAGTGTGTGTGTTGTATCTAAGCTATCTTTCGTATATACTTTTCATCTTTATATTTTTGCCTTCATCAAGGGAGGGAAAATTTAAGAATTTTATTTCTCTCTACAACAGGATACTACAAGTATAGAAAAACTGGCAAACTGTTGTGAAGAAATGTAAGTATTTCTGCTTTGTTTTGCTGAATAGTTAATAGAGTTTCATATATGAAGTGGCATTAAAGGTGTTAATGAAATACTTTATTTTGCAGTGATTCACAGTCCTTTAATGCAAAATAGCTGCAGATTATTCTTTCCTATCTAATGCCATCAAAACAGTGTTTTCAAAGCACAGGCCAGAAAGAATGCTTGTCCAGTTTTGTTGGCAAACTGTGTTGACCATGAGGATCATCTTAGCTTTAAAGACTGCCTTCAGTTGATGTAGAAGCAGTTTGTACTGCTCATAGCTAAGTCTCTCAGCTGCATGCCACAGTGAAAGAAAAGCTGAGCTTGTGGTGGCTGGGATGCAATTCATCAGAATCAAGTAATGGATCCCCAGCCAACCTGTATTGTTCTAGTTGACTGAAGTGCACCATGGGAGTGCTGTCTTTCACTAATAATGCTGTCGTCTGTAGATCGAGACCCCGAAAGCCATGGCAGCAGACCTTCTCAGAAGTTTTTGGCACTCGCTGGAAGATCCTGTGGTTTATTCCTTTCAGGCAAAGGCGACCACTGCGAGTTCCCTACCACTTTGCCAATCACGTCTAAACAGATGGATGGTGGGCACAGATGGGTCCTCCATGCTGGAAGTGCGTTGCAGGTTTTGTGATAATAGAACTATGACAGTCCTCAAGTCAATTAAAATCTACCCACCAATCTTAGATGTCACAATGTGCCCCAGGCTTTATTTTAATAATAATGATCTTGATTCCATTGTGGGATTAATGCATACTTCTGTGTTTACTTTTAAAGTGTACTTACTTTCAAATTAGCGTTCCAGAGGAATTACTTTAGTATTTGAGGTTAATAACAAAACACAATGCTTAATGTATAAATGTTACAAAATTTTGTTTTGATACTGGATAATATGATTATATGTTTTGGTAGATACACTGGCATTTGAATAGGCTTTCAAGTTATCTTGTCTGCCTTGAATTTTTATTCTTCCCTCACCCCCCAATATAATGTATTGCGTAAAAACCTTTCCTGCTAATTGGGTTCAAAATCTGCAATGCCTTTTATTTACGATGCATGATATTAATTGAGCAAGCTCATCTCTAGAAAAAAGTGGCATTTTAACAGTTTTTTTTAAAGCAAAGACAATTTTGTGTATGTCCTCAGTTTTATAAAAAATATATATATTAAAAAAATAAAACCAACAACCCACTGTTGGAGGATATCTTCCAAAAGGAAGAAAAGTCTTGCTATAAACAGTTGGTTCCTTCTTCTTTGTAAATGCAATAACTGAACTATGTGGTAGGTGTGAATTAAAAAATTCATTCTTTTGAAAAACTTTGGGCATGATCTAGCCAAAGTAATTCACATTGTAAGTCCATTTGGCTTAAGTGGGAGAACTGAACACCTGCTTAAATAACTTTCCACTTAAATCAATAAAACATTTAGCTCAATCCTATGCATTTATATTCATAAATAAGTCATACTCATTGACATCCTGACTAACGAAGCACACATACTTTGAGAAAGAGCAGAGATGTGCTGGAAGCCCTCATGCAACTCATCAGTTCCCTGTGTGCGCGCTATTGTGCAAGAGCCATTAGAGTTTGGAGTGCTGAGGGCCATAGATGTGTTTCCAATTTTGAAGTGCTTCCAGTGCATAGGTGGCGTTTCAGACTCTAATGGCTCTTGTACCACAGCGCATGTGTTGGGGGATGGGGAAGTCGCATGAGTGCTTCCAGCATGTTCTTGCAGTCCCTTTAAGCATAAACACTTTGTTAGGATGTCAGCCACTGAGTTCAACTGGATTTATTTCCAAATATGTTTGAACAGCATTGAAGCCTTAAAAGTGCTTAACGTTGGCTGGATTGTGCCTATAGGTTTCACTAATCACTGTATTATACCTGGTATAAAAATATAAAATAATGTGTTGTATCTATAATTATACTTGTTTTGCATAGTCACTGCTAGAAATAGAATTTCAGGTGTTTATACATTGGATAATATATGTGGGAGATATTTTTAAAATAGTATTTATATAGTAAATATAGATGTTAAAGCATTAGCTACTATGTAGAAGACTGTTCTAATGTAATCAATTCAGTAGGTTATGAAAAGTGAGATGAAGCAGACATACCCATATGACTTACAAATGAGGGGGTCAAATGATAAACCAAGTCTGAGATGACTGTTTTGATTCATGATTTGTATCGATTATTCGTCAAGAGTATAGAATTGTGAATACCTCAATTTTTAGCAAGGTAACATGCTGTTAAAGTGATGCTTGCTTTTCAAAACACTTATTCAAAGAGCAAACCCGAAAGCATTTGATCTGACCCACTTCTGTGAGTCACTGCGTGAGGACTGCAACTCACAGCTGGTACGATCACAGTGTGGGTGCAGGACTCTGTAGTGACCGCAGATTGCTAGTGCAGAAGTAGCTGCTTATACTGCTGTGCAGCGGGGGGTTGCTCTCCGGGCCTTGCCATAGCTGTTCCCCTCAAGGCAAACAGCACTAACACTGAGCAGGAAGTCCTGACAGACCATTGTACAGCTTTCTTGGACCCAGGGGCGGAGCCACCATTGAGTAAACGGGTTCAAAGAACCCGGGCTGTTGTCAATCAGAGGCTGTGCCTGGCACCCCAGCTACACCTCCTGCATCTGACGTCAGATGCAGGGGGCGTGGCTTCATTCACAAATGGGACCACGTTTCCCGTTTGACAGCAAATACCGGCCAGCGCTGCCTTTGCAGTGTGTCCGGGAGCTGTTCTCCCTGCCTTTAAAAGCAAGGAGAGTGTTCCTGGCTGTGCTGTGAATGCAGTGCTGGATGGTATTTGCTCCCAAACAGGGCCACACGCGTCAGATGCAGGGTGCATGGTGGCAGGGGGGCTGTCGGCGGAAGGCCTCCGGCTGGCTTCCTCTGCCAGTGCTTGGACCCTTTGAGCCTACAAGAAGTGCATGTGTCATCAGTATCTAATAGTGAAGCCATTAGTTCTGAACTTGCCATGTGCTAAATCTCCATTTAGGCCTGATTTCAAATATAATGCTTCCATGGCCAATGTGTGCCTGTACACGCTTAGTTAAATACTGCTGCACACAGTTGGTGCTGCATATAAAAGGTGCTCAACTATGCTTATAAGCATGCAGTATTTGCACACTAGCAGTCGAAAGCCCACGTAGTGATGGCGTGCAAATGCTGCATGCCAGTTGGGTAGCACACAGAGTAAGCACCCATGTCGCATTCATGGAGTGCCTCTATGGCTAAATGCTTTGTTCCTTGCAACTTCACGTGCAAATAATGTAGTGTATTGGTTACAGTGGCACATGCTGTTGTGTTGGCTGTATAGGTAACATCAGTCTATAAACATGGGTCTACCTGCTAAACTGCCTTATAACATAGAATCATGGCTGTTTGGAATATTTGTTAGATGTTATCTAGCCCATCCTTATGTCCCCTCTAAAAATAGAACCAGTTGTATCTAAACTATATCTAACAAATATAAAAGATTTCAATGTATAGCTATGAGCAAATAAGTACACACATGCAGTTATACTGCATATTAGGCCAATGCTTCACTGAGACCTCCTTACAAAGCAGTCCTTCTTACATTCCTGTCCTAATTACTTTGTGGCCCACCAATTGCTTCATTCTTTGTACTGTTACTCTGGCACAATCAGTATCTTCACATTGAGAATTTGGGAGAATCTTTTAGGAGACCTTAAAACTACAATGCATGGAATTGCCTCATGTGATTTTTATTACACGAAGAGATAAGTGATCATCTTCTTAAAAAGTAATAAAAGCCATTAGACCCAATGAATATATACTTTTTTTCTTTTGAGGAGCTGCACAGTTCTTGTTTTTCTGTATTTGCTGGGATTGTTTGAGCTGCCTCCTATAGCATCATATTTTCAATTAATCTGAACAGCTGCTCTATGGGGGTAACCACTATATTTACTATAAAACCAAATTCGGAAGTGAGATGGTACTTGAAGCTTAATGCATATCATACTGACTGTTTACTGTTTTTTCTCTCCATTAATTGCCTGAGATTAATGATGGTAGTGGCACTGAGCAAACACTACAAATACATGCCTTTCACGAAATATAAATCTAAGGTAGTTTTGAATGTATTACTGAAACAAGCTCTGTACTTCTTATAACATGTACATGTGACTTGTTATAAGAGCTTGAGAGATCCTTCCCTGTCGTTCTCAAAGTGCCCTCTCTTGGTTGACTTGTGTAATGACATTGGTACACCTCCTTTGTAAAAGTGCTTTTTTAGCTTCCGAAAACAAGACAGATTCAGCAAAACAAGATTTCTATACATAAGTATTGATATTTGTGTCAGGAAAAACTGCTTATAGTGGTGTTGCAATCATCCACATTACAAGGCTAAGGAAAACAATATTCACACTAGGTTCTCATCTGTATCTAGAGAAAAAGACACTCACTCTAACACTCATGCATCATGTTACGTGTGGTATTTCCAAATTATCCTTAATATTTCTCTTCAGAAAAGTAATGTATATCAACCTGAGGTTGCCTTCATAGGATTTATTGGAGTAAAATTATAGGCGGTAAAAACGGATTTCAAATACATTGGAAATATCAATATAATAAATATCTATTCCTGGGTTATGTTGTGTCCAGCCTAAAGCACTATGGTGTTAATGCATTGGACAAATGTGTAATAGTTCAAGCTTTTATCAACCCATGTTCTGTCAGTTCTGAACATATTACCTGCTCCTCACAGAATTGTTAAACACCCTCAATACAAAATGGCTAAAGTTTAGTAAAATGTTTTAGCTTCTTAAAAACTGTGCTTCTAAATATCTAGTGTCTTTCTTCATCCCACATAAAATGCTCACTGATAGAACTGGTGAGGAATATCCGCACTATTGCCCCAATTCCTCATTAATAGATATTTCTGTGGATTTTTTTTTTTCATAATTACTAAATCACAGTTTAAACCCTAGGAAATGCCTTTTCTGGTGGGTCTGAAAGATAACATTAGTATAATAAATTGAGAGATTAGTTGGAACGAAACGTGTTTTAATATGACTAGGGCAGCTGTGTAGTTTTCTACCCTATTTTTCATCTGTGCTATTTGTTTCTAATCCCTTAATTTTGGGATGACTGAATTGAGGTAGTGTGAGGTGTATAATGTTCATGAAATGTTAAATAAACATTACTCATTGTAAATAAAGCTTCTTTTGGAAATGCCTTGTATTTGGCTTTTAAAATTTTATATATATATATATAATATTTTAAGAGCCAAATACATATATATCCTGGACAGAATTTGTTATTTTGTTAGAAAAATACTTTACACAATAATTGCTTTTGGATAATTACCAGCACTGCCGCTCTCCTGATGTATCCTATAATTGGAGTTCTTAGAACTTCTTTTCTCTGAGTAACTTTATGGACCACTGCAGTAAAACCTGTGTTTTCACTATATGCTGTGTAGCTGCTGTTACCAATGTATAGTACAATAACATCTCCTCTGTCCAAATCTAGATTCAGTGAAAAGTGTGTTCTGAATTGTTTTCAGATACTGCCTTTGGTATGCTGGGCAGGGCACACCACTGCCTTCAGCACTGCCAGGCCATCAGTGCCAATCAGTAGTGGTTAAGGAGGATCCAAGGAGGCCTTTTTGAGTTACTGGTGGCTGCATTGTGATGAAGGGAAATGTTTAAGCTAGTCTGCAGAGCAGAGTCTCAGCAACCACAGTGAACATAACTGCAATGCTGACATCCTCCACAGTCAGCATTCCATACCTTCAGTTGGTGATGATGAGTGGTGGACAGTACCACTCACCATCCAACATGGACCACAAACTGACAGTTAGGGGTGTGCATGGAACTGTGGAGCTGCTGTCCGGCACTGGCGTGGGGGGTTCCTTTAAGAGTGGGGGATGGTTTACTTACTCCTCCCGCTGCTTCCCCCCCCCCGGCGCGAGTATTCTCTTTAGTAATCGGAGCGGCGGGATACCTCCCTGCCGCCCCTTCCCCCGCTTGGCTGCAAAAGGCTGCAAGAAGCCTTTTGCGTGTGCGCATGTTACGTGCGTGTTTCATGTCTCTGTGACGTGCATGTGCAGCCGCACGTGAGCACGTCGCGGAGACATGAAGCACAACGTGTGCACATGCAAAAGGCTTCTTGCAGCCTTTTGCAGCCAAGCGGGAAAGGGTGGCAGGGAGGTATCCTGCCGCTCCGATTACTAAAGAGAATACGCACGCCGGAGGGGGGAAAGCGGCGGGTGGGTTAAGTAAACCCTCCCCCAACCTTAAAGGAACCCCCCACCCCAATCCCTCCAAACCCCAAACCGCCCATGTCCAGACCGGTCCAGAGGCCTGTAGAATGGCCTCCGGACCAGTCCGGGCACATAACTGCTGACAGTAAGGTCTGTAGCTCAGCAAAGCCTTGTGTGCACTCAGGGTAGTCTATGTTTGAAGCAGGTCACTTTGTAAAGCCCTCATGTGTAATACATGTGTATGTATTCAGTCAGAGCAGATGCACAGGATTCTTGTCCTGTTGCTCCTCACTAGCTTGCACATGGAGACCTCTACAGGTTGAGTATCCCTTATCCAGACTGCTTGGGACCAGAAGTGTTCCGGATTTTGGATTTTTCTAGATCTTGGAATATTTGCATAATGAGATGTCTTGGACCTGGGATCCAGAGCGCCAAAACAGACGCCAACAGAGCAGGCACCAAACTGAGCAGGGAGTGGAGGAGGGGGGCTCTCCCTTTTTCCTCTAGCTTCAGAGGGGAAACATCAAAAGCATTAAAAAGCTTCACAATAAAAACAGAGCCACAACTAGAGAGAATTACAGACAAAACCCCTAACAGCCTTCTGAAATAAGTAAGTTTTGACTGCATGTTTAAAAGCAGCAAAATTGGGAATCTGCGAGCGAGTGAGCTGAGGTGTTTTGTTGTTTTGTTACGGCATGGTGTCTGGATTTTGGAGCATTCTGGATTTCGGATGTCCAGATAAGGGATAATCAACTTGTACCATACCCTCTGCTGCAGTTCAACCATCCAGCTATAACCCTGAATTAATATTATCAAGTCAGAGTGATCAACTGCAAGCAGCTCTTCCAGTCTCAATTTTTCAGAGATCTGAGTAGGACATTTATTATGATGTACATTGGGCTATAATCCAAGTTAAACATGTTAGATTGCATTTAAAAATGACAAGATTGAGTAAAGTGGAACTCCAGCTATGATCAGACATGTAGAAATAGCTGTGGCTCTCTTTATCTTCTACATCAGTAAAGTAAAAACACTTCTCTTATTAACAATGCCAAGAAATATATTTGAAGCATCCATTCTTGAAAAGATGTAATGTTCTGAGGTTAATGATGAGAGCTCTGTGATTGACAAGTCAACCTACTCAGGTACTATATATCTTTATGGGCAAAATTTCCATACACATTCTCACCATTTGATGAACATCTTGGAAAGGTCAACTTGACTTTCACCAAAGAATTAACAATTGGTTTGTTTTTATCAGCTTGAGAGCTTTATATTATAGCATGCATTACCTTTATAAAACTGGATTTGTCAAATATATTTACATTTCTGTATTTTTTAAACCTGGGATTTCAGTACATAGTTTTAAAAACTCTCTTGAATTGATTCAAGGATCGGTGTATAAGCTGCATAGTGCTACTTGCACCATTGTCACTGATGTATAATACAGTATCTGAGAATAGTAGGCAGAGCCAAATACTTTATTTCAGGGGTGTCCAACCTGAGGCTCTTCAGCTGTTGTTGGACTGCAGTTCCCTTCATCCCCAGCTGCAATAAATCGCAGCTGGAGCCCAAGAACAGCTGAAAAGTCTCAGGCTGACCACCCCTCCTTTACTCTGTTTCCCGGAACAACCTGTACACTCTCTTACACTCAGATGTGGCTGGTGTAGCTTTGCATAGCCTCTGTAGGTTAGCTGGTTCTAAGATACGAGCTGTCTCCTTTGCTGAAGCTTGTACAAAAGCACATAGGATTTGACTGTTAGATAGCAAAACCTTTATATATTATTAGGAGCTATTATGGAGAGATATCACTCCAAACATGCAATAATTGGACATGCAGCCTCGTCTTGTGTGCTCTTAAGTAAATGTGCACAAGATCAGGCTGCATGCCCAATCTTTCTGTGGAACTGATTCTTTCCATCTTTTGGTAGGACTTCTTCTTGGGTAAATGTGCATAGGATTATCACCTTTGTTTCCCATCTTTAAAACAGGAATGATGTAACCTACCTCACAGGATTGTAGTGAGACAAGATAAAGATTACAAGGCAGTTTATATGAGTGTTAAGCAAATACATTTTTAAAGAGAAAAAAACAGCATTTGATTCTGTCAGTTCACAGGGTAACTCAACAAATAGATGAGAATCGTAAAGGAGAAATTGGTTGTAAAAAGCATATGTCTAAAACAATACAAGGAACATTTCTTCCTTCTATAATATATATAGAAATATATTTTAGAAATCTACTCTGGAATGGGATTTTTTAAATATAGTAAATCGGATAACCTGTTCTTGTTTCATACAAAAACAGCTCACAGTTGATCAAATTAAACTACGCTCACTAAAAATTACTTGCAGTTAGAAGAATAAGCAGTGGCGATATTACCACTAGTGAAAACAAATATATTATTATATTTTGGGCTGTAGTGAATATTTGATAATGGGGAAAAATGCAGCATTAAAGCTGTTTTTGTTTCAGTAGATTTAAATTAAGTTGATGATCTGAATAAATGTAACACTTAGAAATGAAACTGTACCCAAGATCTTGAGCAACAAACAGAATGCAGAAAGCTTGAAATGTATATGATGAATGTCAAAACATTATACACATATAGCTACATATTCTAGATCAGCCTTTTACATGCATTTTATTAAGTGACTGTGTTGTAGCTCAGGATGAAAATAGTTGACACTGTGTAATCCATACTAGAAATAACACAAAGCCTCTCTAAAGATAAAAGTACTAGTACAACAAAGCCGAACATTTTGGGAGTAGTCCAGCTTCATTAAAACCAGTGGGAGTTTGGCCATCTTTTAAGTGGCATGTGAATTCTGTCTTTCGAGCTTAAAGGCAGGTTATTTAAACTTGTAATTCCATTAGGGCTACAATCCTGTGCACACTTATTTGGGAGCAAGTTCCATTGCTTTCAGGGGGTACTCACTTCCCTAATAAACATACATAGGATTGGACTAATTTGTAAGCTGCTATTCCTGTGATAAATAAGTTGCAGATAGTTGTGTTGGTCTGTTGTTGGGTGTGTGTGTGAATCCAGAAGTAATAGCAGGGTAATACATGTATTTGGACCAACTAAAATGAACATTATGAAAAAGCCCCAACGTCTGTATTGTAACCATCATAAGAAGGCATGCAAAAAGTGTTATGCAGACTTGCAGCACATGTTATGCAGCCTTATGGCGCAATGCATGTTTACGCAGAAATGAATCCCATTGAATTCAATGGGACTTGCTTTCAGGAGAGCATCGGATTTGCTTTCTTAATTAGGTTAGATGGTTAAGAAGTGCTGCAATTCTGCTTTACAGGGTAAAGTGCTGCAATTCTGCTTTACAGGGTAAGCAAAAGAGTATCTTTTGACATGAAATGATTGTACACATCACTTCCCTTAATAACTTTGGGGACCAATGGGCTTTGATGGGACACTTGATTTCCGTAGATTGCATTGTGCTTCCTTTCAGCTGACAGTTGCTTCTGCCAGAGGCTGCTAATACCTAGTGAGGAAAAGAGCTGTGCTCTCTAGCAGATCCAAAGCTTAACTGGAATGGTGAACATTTCCTGACAGGTAGCTCTTTAAAGGGAATATGCACAGTATTAATAGTTACTGACTTTAAGACTACTAGCATTGGCTCTTGCACTGTAGATCAAGGCATTGGCTTTGAAAAGTTTGACGAGTAAAGGATTTACAGCTGGTGAGGGGTAGTTAAAATGTTTCAGGGAAAGGAGTGAAGGTGTTTGGGATTTACAGAATAGCATATAACCCATGAATATGAGGTGCGGCAACACTTGCAACTCTCTGAGGCCGTTCACATGGGCAGCCCAGCCCAGGCTTGGGCAGCCTGGGCTGGGCCGGGCTGCCCATTTGCACCACTGGGATCGGTCCCAATCCTGGCACTGCCTCAGCCCAAGCCTGGGAATTTACCCCAGGCTTTAACCCAAGTTTAAGGGCGCAGGTGTACCCTTAAACCCTGGTTCGGGGTTGTGTTAGAAAATGTATGTATTTTTCTATGTAAACCTCTTTGAGAACTTTGGTTGAAGAGCGGTATATAAATATTCGTCGTCGTGTGTGCCAGACAAGAGTGCCCAGCAGAGGGAGGATCCCTCAATGCACTGCACTTCTGGTGTATGTTGGGTGACTGTGTGCTGGGCGAGTGGCGGAGCCAAGAGAGCAAAATTGCAAATCTCCACCCCGCCCTTCCATTTGGTTGTGTGTACAACCTCAGTGTCTCAGTAGCTGCTATGTTGCAGCTTAGGAAAAGTAATGATTCCCTAGGGTAACATGTTTTCTGCAGATCTGTGGTAAACCAAATTGATTTTAAAAAAACAACACCACCCCCCTACTTGATTTAGCATAGTTGTCCTGATAAAGCATTATACATTGGCGATATTTCCTATGAACAGCTGAATATCCTTAGTGTGGTCCTTCAGCAATAACTGCTTTCAGCTGAAACTTGAAATTTCTCATCGACATAGTAGAAAATTATCTGAAAGCACCCTGAGTATGGATTTACATACATTGAGAACTCACTTCCACAAATAAGTTTCAGAAATCACTTCTCTGTTATGTCTAGTGTAATCGTCTTGACTTCCTTAGAGTCACACATGTATAACTGTATAAACATTGTGTCAGATCCAACATGTTTGCTCTGTGAATTGAAGGAGCTTCTGTTTATGGTCTGAGTTCCGTTCACAGAAGGGGTCCTTCCACTAACGGATGCTCCTTCCACTCAAAGAGCAAAAATATTTGGACTCAACCCTTTATCAGGTCAAAATGTTAATGTTAAAATGTTCAAGGTATTCAGATAGTTAGTATTGTGGTTGCTGCATGTTTGTGGGGAGGAAAACTCAATACTTTCTTAATATACTTGAAGTGGCTTTTCTTCTCTGATATTATACTGACGACTGTACAGGATCTCTCTTCTAAACGATTTTCAACCTAAGTGCCATAATAAAGTGTATTCTGTAGTGGCGCATATAAAATTTTATAATGAGACATTTGCAGTTTTACAGCATATTTTATCAAAGTGTCATCTTCATTGCTTCGTTTCCTTCTGCTGTACTTAGACTGCTTCAAAAAATATTGCAAAATTGTTTACATTTGGCCTTGTGAAGATGTCTAGTGCTTGTATTTAACCAATAAAGGGTGATTGAACAATGGCGTGTGATATGATTGAGAGTTGTGAATGTGTGGACAGTACCAAATCAGGGGAAAGTTACTGTGCTCTACTGTATAGTAATATCCCAAAATAATGTATGTTCACCTTATAAACAATATTTTTGTATTTATGTTGGTGATTTTGTTCATGTAAAATTTTTCATTTTCCTTATAAATTTTTTCATTTCAGTGTTGTTTTTTTTAAAAATTCTGTTAAAAGGTATTGTGTACTGTATTTTTGAAAATCTTATTTTTGAATAAATATGAATAATTGTATGTTTGTCCTTTAAAACAAAGTATGCTGTTTGTGGAAAAATTGCTAATATTCCTTTATATTATAGAGGATACATTCTAATCTTTCAGTCTCTTGAAGAAATGGTTAAACTAATATTACATTCTGAAGAGCCACTTCTAAAATAAACATGTGATTAGTTGTTAGATTTAAACAATAAATATTGCACCATAATTATGGTACCATTTACAACATATTATCATGATGAAATAAACACATTCACCGAGTAGGAGGGTATTTGTTGCTGCACTTATTACCGAATTTCTCTGGATCAAACACCTACTTCACCCAAGACACATTTTTGTACATCCATTTGTCTTCTGAAGGGTTATATGGCTTCCTACAGTTGGAGACTAAAGACTAGTTTAGATGGCCTTTTGCTGTTATCCAGCCTAGACAGTTTGTGTATCTTTAAATTCCTTGTCCACTCTGTGTACATTGTTGCATGTGATAGCTGCTTCATATATCAAAACAAATACATGTACACTTTGCAGACATAACTGTGTGGCCATACATGGGGAGTTCCCACCAGTGTTCCCTCTAAGGCATTCACACACGTGTCCCCTCACAAATTGTTTTTATATCTGCTCAGTTAATGTTAGATCCCATTCAGGTTGAATCAGGAAGATCCCACTCTGAATGCACACTGCCTTGATACTGCCACCCAGAACAAAACTCATTCTGCACACAGATGAAAAAGAATTAGAGAGAACACTGATTCCTAAATAAAAGATGACCATTTTTGTTTCATATGAACTAGCAGTAACTTTTCCAAATTATGGCTGACCTCTGTTAATCTATGTACTTAACTGTAGGTATTTTTTACTATAGGTATAGGCAAAAAACTTCAATATACTTTTCTCATTTGTCGTATAGCTTCTGTAGAGGTTCTTTATGAACTTGTCTGTCTTTTCATGTATTCAATAGAAGTTGGAGGTTGAAAATTCATTTTGAGAAGCTGCCAGGTAATACAGATGAACAAATGCATGTGAACACTGCTGTAGGCTGACCAATTACCCATATGAGCAGCAATTATATTAGCGTGCAAGGGCAATTGGAGGGAAAATTGGACCCTCTGGACATCCAGCTGAGTAAACAGGCTTGAGGAAGGATGGAGGATATATTAGTTTGAATAAAATACAGCTAAGCTAACTTTAAAAATAGAGTTTATCTTATAAGAAACAGTACATTCTTTCAACAGTCATTTCAAAACATTTTTGTTTAGTTTTCCTTTTTAAAAACTTCTCCTTTGTTAAAGTATTAATTTAGGATCAGGCATGGCTCTGATTCTGAGACACCCTGATCTCCATGAACGCATTTCAAAATGGTAGAAGATCTCAGTGGTTTAGCAGATAGTAACACCTTGATCTAGTAGCAGCTCCCATTGTGAATCTGAATTCCGACATGGGTAGCATGCCAATCACTTAGCTGTTCAGAAACCTTTATGTAACACACAAAGCAAAACTTGGTAATTAATTAGATGTGCATTCCCCTGTCCATGGAAAGTAATTGTGTTCAGTTTCAATAGGCTTGATCCAGACTTCTGCTACAAAACCATGTGCTTTATATAACAAATACATTGTAAAATATAAATTACTAGGTGCTACAGAGAAACTGCTCCTCCCTTTTCATAACTTTTATATTGATCACCTAAATGAGTTACCACATGGCATGGCTTAGTTGTTGTGAATCTTGTGATATCAAAAGCACTGTATCAGTGTGAATGAAATCTCCTCATCAAATAGCATATTTTCAGTTCATTCCACTATCTTTGCCAATGTGTGCTAGATTATGCTGGCCTTCAGCAAGATGTTGCTGTATTATTCCCATAGGATGCAAACCACTGAGTAAAGATAATACTGCTTTCATTAGCAATCTACACAAAATCTGCAAACTTCAGACTCCACACAGTTCTTTAGGCTTATTTATCATTTATATGCCACCTGATATATATCTAGGCAGTATACCTTGTCCAAATTATATATAAAAAACAAAACATTTTCATAGGATAAAAGCAAAATGATTTTACAGAGTAAAACAGTTTGTTTTGCTCTGTGAAATTATTTAACAGTTTAAAATTAATTTTATTAAAAGCCCAAGAAAACAGGTGCCCTAAGAGTATTTTAAAAAGCAATTAGAGATGAAGAAGCTTTTATTTTGACAGGGAGTGCATTCCAAAGCCCTGGGGCAGCTACAGAGAAGGCCTAGCCCTAATTTATCACCAGGTGAGCTGGCAGCAACCATAACTGGACCTCCCCAGATTATTTTGATAAGCAGCAGGGTTCATGACAAAGGAGGTGTTCTCTTAAATACCCAGGATCCAAGCTATTTGGGGCTTTATAGGTAATAACTAGCACTTTGTATTTCACTCAGAAACATGTTGACAGCCAATGCAGTTCTTTTAAAATTAGTGTTAAATGGTCCTTTTGGGTTATCTCAGAGACCAACCTAACAGCCACATTCTTTACCTGTTTGTTTGTTTGTTTACATTTTATATCCTGCTCTTCCTCCAAGGAGCCCAGAGCGATGTACTACATACTTGTTTCTCCTCATAACAATCCTGTGAGGAAGGTTAGGCAGAGAGAGAAGTGACTGGCCTAGAGTCACCCAGCAAGTATCATGGCTGAATGGGGATTTGAACTCGGGTCTCCCTGGTCCTAGTGCAGCACTCTAACCACTACACCAAGCTGGCTCTCTTTATCAGCATATGTATCTTTTAAGGTCATTTGCCTCTAGCCAAAGCTGATAAAAAGTGCCTCTGGCCACTGCCTCAGCTTGAGAAACCAGAGAGAATTTTGGATCCAGGAGCACTCCAAGCTGTGTACTTTCGGTGGAGGGCGGGGGGAACAGACAGATCTAAATCATCTCTTGGGTCTTGACACCAAACAATCAGTACCTCCATCATTTGGATTCAACCTCAGGTTATTATCCCTCATCCAGCCCATTAGGGAAGTTATGCCATTTCTTTAGAAGCTGACATAGAGAAATAGATTTGAGTTTCATCAGCATACTGATAACACCCTGCACCAAATCACCTGATGATCTCTCCCAGTGGTTTCATGTAGATGCTAAAGAGCATTGGAGACAGTATGGAGCCTTGTGGAACTCCATACAGTAACTCTCGCTTTGCAGAGCAGCAATCTCCAAGTGGAATCTATCTGAGAGGTAGAAACGAAACCACTGTAGAACAGTGCCACCTAATCCCACCTCCCCTCAGGTGACATAGAAGGATACCATGGTCAATGGTATCAAAAGCCACTGAGAGATCCAAAAAGATCAGCAGAGTCACACTCCTGTCAATACCTAGTTGGAGATCATCCAACTGACTAACCAAGGCAGTCTCCACCCCATAGCCTGTTAAAAAGCCCATTTGAAATTAGTGTGATCAGTTTCTTCCAAGACTGTCTGGAGCTGAGATGCCACCACCCTCTCAGTCACTTTGCCCAAACGTGAGATTGGAGATGGACCTATAGCTACCTAACTTTGAGGAGGTCCAATGTAGTTTTTTCAAGTATGGTCTAATGGTAGCCACCTTAAGACAAGGAGGCATCCTACCATCCCTCAGAGAAGCTTTTATTATGTTTACCAGGCCCTCTCTGGTAATCTGATTGTTAAATAAAATAAGCCAAATTGGGCTTGTTCTAAGTAAAAACAAAATGTAACTTGTTCTTACATCCCAATCTCAGCAAAGTCTTCTCCCTCTTTGTTTGGCCTTGTCTAGAAAGAGAGGACTCTGGCTCAGATTTCAAGCCAAGGTAGAACAACAGTACAACTAGTGAATGCATTTGGAACTCAGCTCAAAGAAAACGAACTATTCCCAACTTATTTGGAAGAATGTGAGGCTATTCACATGCATGTGCAAAACTGGGCTAAGGGAGCCCAGCCCAGCTTTGCTGGGCACACACGTGTGAACTGCCGAGATCATGGGCACCACAGCAGCAAACCCACGTAAGAAATCTCCCTTTAAAATGAAGTTAGGAGAGCGAGCACTCTCCTAACCTCATTTTCTTAATTATCTGTCAGACTGTGGGGAGCGGAGGGGAGGAGGGATCCCCATGATACACCAAGCACACGTGCGGTGCATTATGGTATTTCTGGGGGCCGGTATGACAAATCCCAGCCCTGATCCTCTCTACTGCCTGGGCGGCAGGCAATCATCTGAGCGTGCAGAAAGCACACCCAGTACAGGGGAGCGGTCGTTTGCGGGGAAGGTAAGTCTAACCTGCCTTTTCCACAGCCTGTTCTGGAGTCCTTCTCACCAGTTGTGAGAAAAGGCGCTTTGTTTGTTTTTGAACCCTATTTTTCACATTTTGGACTCTGTTGCATCCCAGATTATATCAAATTAGCTGACCTGGTGCAGAGCATCTGTGCCCCAATTCTCCCTATCTGCCCCCCATCTTCATTCTGTGCTCTTCCCCCCTTCAGCCCCATTTCGTGCTCCCTTGCTGGCCAGGCCGCTGCTGCTTCCCCAGTGGCCAGGCAGCCACTTCTCCTCCCCTGGCGGCTGGTGCTTCTCCCTCCCGGCTCCTCCCCACTTCTCCCCAGCTGGTCGGCCATTCTCCTGGCCAGCAGTTTCTTTCTGCCCATCCCCGTTGCTAATCGGCAGCTTGCTCGCGAACTCTCGCGAGAAATGCCACACATGGGATTAGCAACAGGTACGTTTAGGAGAATTAGATAGATAGCTGGATAGATGTGACGAGGTTCAGTCGTACAACCCCTCCATAGCCCTCTACCATCCTGCCTCCTCCAAGTCCCTTCCCCACCACCTACCTTTCTTGTGGCTCTAGCAGGAGAATGGAGGAATACTGGTCTGCCCCTGTCAGATATGTGGGACATTGTGATAATAGTGTTCCAGGTAAAAAGAATGCTGGCAATTACTTTCCCATAACTATTGATCCAATTCAGTTCTGCTGGAAAAACCACAATTCCCAGTTATCCTTACATTTAGCACACAGCCATTGCTGTATGCCAGGTACTAGGTAGGTGAGAAAGAGGAGAGACATGCAAAGACAACACAAGAAAGGTAAGGAACTGGAGGGGGCTTGGACACTGGGGTTATATGTAGCTGGATGGGTGGGAAGCAGGTGGAAGGGAGGGATTCATCTACATCTCAAATTAAAATCCAACACTGCAGAAGAATTATGGGGTCTTAATGCTTAATTGCATTGGAGGTGAGCATTAGAAACATGGCAGATTTTGCATCCAAGCTGTGCCGAGATCTTTGGTGACATCATTAATGGCAACAGCTTCCAAAATAACATCTTATTTCTTGTTGGCTACAGCTAATGGAGCAGGGGGAAATGACTTGACTAGCAAGCCAGAGGTTGCCGGTTCGAATCCCTGCTGGCATGTTTCTCAGACTATGGGAAACACCTATATCAGGCAGCAGCAATATAGGAAGGTGCTGAAAGGCATCATCTCATACTGCGTGGGAGGAGGCAATGATAAACCCCTCCTGTATTCTACCAAAGACAACCACAGGGCTCTGTGGTCGCCAGGAGCTGACACTGACTCGACGGCAAACTTTACCTTTAAATCATAGTGAATAGTCTTCAGCTGAGGTCTCTGTAAATATGCTGAAGCTCAATAGTTTTTGCACATGCATCAGTTTGCCTTTTGGCATCAGTGTTCAGAAGAGGTCCATGGACATCTCTGCTGCATGCATAGTGACCTTGACTTTGATGAGAGGAGAGCTGGTCTTGTGGTAGCAAGCATGACTTGTCCCCATAGCTAAGCAGGGTCTGCCCTGGTTGCATATGAATGGGAGACTTGATGTGTGAGCACTGCAAGATATTCCCCTCGGGGGATGAAGCCGCTCTGGGAAGAGCAGAAGGTTTCAAGTTCCCTCACTGGCTTCTCCAAGATAGGGCTGAGAGAGATTCCTGCCTGCAGCCTTGGAGAAGCCACTGCCAGTCTGTGAAGACAATACTGAGCTAGATAGACCAATGGTCTGACTCACTATATGGCAGTTTCCTATGTTCCTATGATGTGAATGAGGAAGCCCGTCTATGGAGAAGGTCCATGTGCATGTAGACTCAGAACTAAAAAATCAAAGCTCTTAGGTTTGCATATTCACTACTTTCAGAATTTGATTTCTGAACTAGATGCAAACTTGCTAATGACAGACTGCAACATAAACCAGTGTCAAACTCTAAAATCTTATTTTACTATATTATGTGGAGGGGTGTAGTGGAGGGGAGACAGGCTGTGTTGGAATGCCGGTATTTCTCGGCTTCTCTGACTGTTGGAGTGGGCATAGCCATGGGGGCTTTCATGGAGAGTGCTCACGTGTCAGAATTTACAACTACATCATTGGTTGTGTGTGTTCATATTGATAGCTATGGGTAACATATACATATACATTTAACATATATACATTTTCTGAAGAAAAAAATAAAGATAGTGTTTTCCCTTCACCACAATTGCCTCCAACAAGTGGGTTCAGAAATAAGACTTTCATAGTCTGGCAATAATAGCAGAATTGATTGTGACACTTTTTCTTAATCAGAAACAACATGATCCATGACCATGTTATGTGCATAGAGAGCCTTCTACATGTGTAGGTGAGAATGAATTATGCCATTAATCTGCTAACATTTCTCAGTTTCCAGACAGTGCTTTTTCTCATCATGACCACTGATTCTTATGGGCAATTTTGTAGGCAATCCAGATGGTGTTTTGCACATTTCATAACATCATTGTGTGACTTGCCTGCCAACCTTTTGTACATCCGTGTTTTTCATTACTACATTTATTCTAATTTGATCCTGGAAGAGTAAGTTTTTATTGATTTTTTCACAATTCTGCTTTTCCTAGGGTGGCTTTTTTCTTTAAGCCTTTGGGGAAAGAAGTGGTCTCCTCCTCCCTCTCTCCTCCCTGCATTCCTCCAAATGATTGTTGCTGCTCTTGAGTCAGTCTTGCAACAAGAAGACACTCTAAACCACATTAAAGGGCATTAGCAATTGTTTTATTTTTCCTGGTTTGCTGTGATTGCACAGGGGTTCAAATGACAAACGTCAAACTTCAAAACTTAAATTGTGCTTGCAAACTAACTCTAGGACATATCTGCTTGAAATGTTTTTGATATAATAACCAAATGCATCTATAATGCAACAAACCAGTTATAAGCATTTTAGTGACTTCTGGATATAGCCCATGACCAAAGCTCTGGGAAAGAGGCAAGGACAGCAGAGTGTAGTGGCTTTTCTACTTGGGCTCACCACCTAAATGATCCACCTCCCTCTGCTCTCCTGGTGTTAAATATAAGCCGTATTTGTGCTATATTGCCACCCTCACCCCCAGCCCCCAATAACTGAAAGAGCAGCAAATTAACATTAAAAAATGAAAATGAGAAAATTGTGGTCTCAATAACAGAATAGATGCATATTTACTTGGAAATAAGTCCTATTAAATTCAGTAGTAATTCCAGGGATGAATGTATAAAATTGCAGTGAAGTCATTTTTGACAATCAGGCGGAAAGGGGAACAATGGACTATGATTTCAGGAAGTGATTTTTTTAAATCAGGACTTTCCGAAAGTGATTTGTTAAAAGAACAAGGAGATTCTGAAAACGACATCCAAAAACATGGCTTCTTGCATTTCAAGCTCCAGAGAATTCTTTGGGGAAGGAGAATATTGCAGAAGTTCAAGAAGCTAGAAGTCTGTTAAATCAGAATTATGCAACAAGAAAATTAAAATTGAAAAGATTTAAACTTATTGCAAGAGACGGATTGGATCCCAGCTTTCAGTGTTCCCCAATGCTTTGAATGGGTGTGCGAGTTGGCTCGGTCAAGCTCAGCTAAATGGGTTTGGTTCCTCCAATTGAACTGGCCTCGGCCGTTCTGAGTTCAAACCAAACCAGGATTGGTTCAAACTGAGCTGGTTTAGATCTCTACTTGTAGAGGGGAATCCAAAGAGGATTCCCCTTTACCAGTAAAGGGGGGGGGGTTCCCTAAAGGTAGAGCGGGCAGGAGGGGAGTCATTTACTTCTCACAATGGCTCCAGGTCTGCCCCACCCCCACTGGCCTCCGCCAGAGCAGGCCTGGTTTAGGCCTCTGCGCATGTGAGGGGACCATTTTAGAGACTCCCACGCATGCACATAGGCCATTTGAGTGACCATGCAATTTGCATGACGTGATCATGCAATTTGCATGACAAATGTGTGGAGGCAGTTTGTGTTCTTAATGGAAAAAACTACTTGAAAGTGGAACAGTCTTCCCTGTGCAGTGGTGGGCTCTCTTTTGCTGGAGGCTGGACAGGCATGATCTGTCAGGGATGCTGTGGCCATCTCCTGGACTGATCAGGGTTTTACAAGGAAATCTCCCAAGTTACCTCCAGCTCCAAAATACTAGAATCATGACTTGTCGATAAGCCTTAATTATGTACATGTTTACTTTAGATGTCATGCAAATACACAACAAACATACCTAACTTAAATGCTTTAGGGCCAATGTCAGAGTGTAATATATTTCCTTCACTGGAATACTGTACATGATACTTGCAAAACCACGTTGACCAAGTATTTCAAAATGCCTCCAATTCAATCCATATAATTTCCTCTTCCTTTTCTAATATACTCAGGTTTTCAAAATGCTAAATAGTGTTTTAGGACATTTTCTAGCATTCTTAAAAGAGAAAATTTCTCTGTGGCTGCCCTGGAGCTTTGGAATATGCTGCCTGTTGAAATCAGAGCATCTCCTTCTCTGTTTGTTTTCAGGAAGACCCTCAAGATGCACCTGTTTTCACAGGCTTATAACTGGAATTAATTTTAATAACTTGAGATGGTATTTATTGTGTTTTGTGGAATTTTAATCTGTTTTTACTCTTTTATATTGTGTTTTAAATTTTGTATACTGCCTAGAGATGTACATATCAGGCAGTATAAAAATACGATAAATAAATAAAAACCACTAATATCATTTTTGAAGGTGTAGCATGGTTAATGCAGCATGCTTGTTACTAGCAGTTTATTAAAATTAAATGCTATAATTCCAAAGTAAACAAATGTTCTCAATTGTGCATAATCTCTTCCGTTTGATGGCTGCATTGATTGCAGAGGAATGGGGGGGGGATGTGACGAGGGGAGAGAAAAATGTTACTTTGATGAGGAAAAAGGCAAGACTTTTATCTAAAGAAGGGGCATTGTGCTCCTCCAAACTTGGAAACAATGGAAGCCTTATGCACTTCACCCCACTGGCAACTCTAATACTAAAACTTCAGTAAAAGGAGTAGAGGGGGAATGTCTTTGTACAAGAGAAAAGAAAGAACAATTCATAAGCACAGGGAGTGGGAAGGTTTGCTGGCTGACAGGTATTTGCATTTCATTAAAGGAAAGGCAACCTGTTGGAAAGGAGGACCTTAGGGAGATTAAGGTTTACATTTGATGTGGAGTATCCAGGGATATCATAGCGACTATGCATACCAGTTGAATATACTAGACAGGTTTATCCCCAGTGTGCATCTCACTAGGAAATGTTGCTTGTGTATGCACAACAGATCATGTTCTGTAGTTTAACAAGCCAGCTTAAAAACAAGTTGTTCTAGTAAGAACTAATCAACCTGTTTTCCTTTCACTATCTCTACATATGGACTAAATTTGGTGAAAATCAAGGTCCACAAGTTAGATCTTTTGCACCTCAAATGTTCATGTGTCCGCTATCTTGGATTGGGGTGGATGTCATCATTACAAACTGTACCATTGAGGTGTATGTCACTCACTACAGCTGTTCCAAATTTGGTTCAAATCAGTTGGACAGTCCTCAAGTTAGTGCACTTGTGCCTCAAAAGTTTACATGTCAGGCATCTTGAACTGGGGTGGATGAAATCATCACCATTTTCGCTGTTGAGGTTTCCCTATGTGTCCCTACAGTTGTGGCAAATTTGATTCAAATCAGTTAAGCAGTTCACAAATTAGCTCATTTGTGCCTCAAAAGTTTATGGTCCCACCTTCTTGAATCAGCGTGAATGACATCATCACAAACTGCACCACTGAGGTGTCCCTGTGTGTCACTCACTATAACTGTACCCAATTTGGTTCAAATCAGTTAGACAGTCCACCGGTTAGTGCACTTGCACCTCAAACATTTATGCGTCTGCCATCTTGGATTAGGCTAGATGACATCACCAAAAACTACACCATTGAGGTGCCCCTATGTGTCCCCACAGCTGCAGAAAATTTGGTTCAAATCGGTTAAGCGGTTCACAAGTTAGCCCACTTGCGCCTCAAAAGTTTACACATCTGCCACCCTGAATTGGTGTAGATGACATCATCACAAACTATGCCATTGAGGTATCCCTGTGTGTTACTCACTGCAACTGTAGCTAATTTAGTTTAAATTGGTTAGACAGTCCACAAATTAGCCTGCTTGCCCCTCAGATGTTCGCACGGCTGCCATTTTGGAGTGGATGACATCATCACACACCATACCATTTGGGCATCCCTAGGTGTCCCTACAGCTGTAGCAAATTTGGTTCAAATCGGTTAGGCGGTTCACAAGTTAGCCCACTTGCACCTCAAAAGTTTACACATCCGCTATCTTGGATCAGGGTGGATGACATCATCACAAACGATGCCATTGAGGTGTCCATATGTGTCCCTACAACTGTACCCAATTTGGTTCATATTGGTAGGCTAAAAATTGATGAAGAACATTAAGGTTGCTGGAGGATGGGTAGATTTATATACTTTTTTGTGACTAAAAAATTATTCTTAGAAGACACTGGTCACATTGGTTTCCTGTGGTCCAGTTTGCTAGCTGGTACACAGAGCCAATAACCAGAGGGAAATTGTATGCTACACTGCCCAGAGCTTTCTGATGGGTGGTTTATAATGTAATTAATAGATAGATAGATAGATAGATAGATAGATAGATAGATAGATAGATAGATAGATAGATGGAAGGGGATACTAGGGCTAGGAGATCAGGCATCTAGGATTAGTTTCCAAATACTGTTGGGCTGCTATGAATAATAGGGATAGTGCTGTCTTTGTTGCTTTATCATTATTTTTTTCATAAACAATGTAGGTGAGCCCATGGCACTTCCCAATTTCCTAATCATGGATCAGGAATCTTACATATATACATTTCCTGTTTCAGTTATCATAGCTACTACATAATGTAAAAAAAATACTACTTCAGTTGGCACTACTGTTCCTCAATAACTTGTCCTCGCTCAAATCCCTTAGATATTTACCAGGGCCAATTTAACAACCAGCCACTCAGCAGAGAGACAACCCAAGGTGCCTCCTCATTGATGCTGACGTGCTATAGGCAGGTCTAAGATGCTGCCTCCTCATCTTCTGACGTGCCATAGGCTCCCAGTGATCTCTCAGCCAAATAAAACTGCCTGAATGTTCACATCTCTTGAGAAAGTGGGATTATAACAATCTAAACATACTGCAGTGCTTGAAGCCCTCTACATAATTAACTACTTTTGAAGTAACATATACCTTTGTTGCAGGGTGTTGTTTTTTTCCGGGGTGGTGGTGGTACAGAGAAACTAGGAACTTGCCTAATGACATGAATTTGTGGCAGAGATGACATTTGGATCAGGGTCTTGCTGATTCTATCACTCAACCACTATACTACATTGCTAGAATGGAGATTAGCCTGTTTTTACTACCCAATTCTTTTATAGTATTTGCAATACAGCATCTTTCCCACAGAATTCTCAACTCTCCTGTATTTTGTAATGATTTATTTTCTCCACCTCAGTGATAAAACATTTTGAATATAGGTAATCTGAGATATCACTGTGATACATGACCTTAGAAACAGGCTGATGATGTGCCGAAGTTTTCTAGTGTGTGTGGGGGGGGGAGGATTTTCAATGATTCTGCCTTTCCCTCTGTAGCCACCTGTGTCTCCTGAAATTATATTCCTGAGGCCTAACCTTCAGGGATATAGTTTTAGAACATACAGGCAGCTGCAAAGGGAAGGAGGCTCACTGAAAACCACCCCCACCCCCAGCGTTGTGTTAGTTCAAATGTTGGCCAAGGCAAATAGTGCTTTAAATCAGTTCTACATTTCTGCTCATAAATCACAGAAACATTAGCATGCAGAAGGTATAGCAAGTAGCCTATTAATTAAATTACTAGTAGCCTATCAATTCATCCACTGTCATTAATTATGTGCAAAAATCATGAGGGAGTTGTTCATAGTTACAGGTAGATGTAACCACCAACTCCATTAACTGAAAATGACCAAGAGTTACATGATATTCAGGGATAAGAATTGGTTCACACATACCGTGTTTCCCCGAAAATAAGACAGTGTCTTATATTAATTTTAGCCCCCAAAAATGCACTAGGGCAATTAGCGGTACATCAGAAATTACTGCTAGGTCTTACTTTCGGGGTAGGTCTTACTTTCGGGGAAACAGGGTAGCACTAAACCAGAGGAATGTACCCTGTACTTGTGTGTCCCCGCTCCTCTCTTCATGTGCTCTGCTTAATTACTTCCTAGTTTGCATTTTCCATTACATCCAAACCAGCAAACTATGGTTTGCACTTGCCCTGAAAATGAAGTTTGTAAACCAGGGTTTGAGCCATAGTTCGTTGGTATGGATGTTTACGGCAAACTATGGTTTGCCACAAGTCAGGAAGTATCTAATTAAAGAGATTTACAAGGGGAAGTGGAGCCAGGTGCATAGGGACCATTATTTCTATAGTGCAAAAAGCATTGCTTGGCATTTCGTGTGAACCAGGTCTAAGAGACAGCAATTTGTCACAGTATTAAAATATTTGTAATGGTAATTAAACTAACATATTGAAGGAGAAGTTGTTAAAGGATTTCTAGTTACAGGAGGTCCAGTCATACACAAATGGCCCAAGATAGTAACACATACCCATGAGTTACTATCTTATGAGAAACATGCTCCACTAACAACATTTTAGGGCCTTTCACACCACTATTCAGGTGGGCTGGGGAAGGCAGAGTTAAGTCTACCTTCCCCGAAAACGATCCTGGACTGGTCCCGTGGTGCGCTCGCTCCGTTAACCCCAGCTAAAAGCCAGCTGTGTAAGCTGGGTTTGGCACTGCGGCAGCACCAGGATCCATGTGGATCCCGGTAGTTCTTATGGACATCTAACCACAGGCTTGGCTGCTCATGAGAACAGCCTCTTTAAGTGAGGAACAACAGTAGTTGAACTGTTTATGTTTTGTGTTTTTCTACAGGAAGCTCAGACTAGTGTTTTAGTCTGACAATAATTTTATGAAGAGTAGATAATGCTGAAAAATAGTAACTTACCAAGGCTGCAAGTGCCATTTAATAAATCAAGGTATGCATGGTGCTCACACAGTAAGGAGCCACCCACAGACTGAATCATAATAATCAACATTTCACAGATAAAAACAGGATAATATTTGTAACATCCAAAAGTAAATAATAAGGATCACTGCTTGAGATACATCTTGAGACACATCTTACTATAGATGCTACACCTCCTGTGTGCTGATTTGTTTACTTTACAGGAGCCTATGCTCCACTGATTTAAAAGCTAAGAAGGTACTAGGCCTTTTAGTTAAAAACTAGCCGACCCCCACACAGAACATCTGTGCGCTCTTTGGGGCCGGCTACCTCTACCCCCCCCCCACCTGCCCCAGTCTCCGGCCGGGCCCAGGCTGCCAGATAAGAGTGCCACCGCGGCAGCCGAGGTGCTGCCGCCGCGGCCTGGTCTGCCGCCACAGTGGCCAGGCCGCCACCACCTCACCTCTGCAGCCCGCCGCCTTGCCTCTGTGGCTGGGCCGCTACAACCACTGCTGCCGCCGCCTCGCCTCCACGGTCACCCAGCAGGCCAAATCTTCTGGGTGCATCTCAGCCAATCAGGCACCTCCGCTGCCAGCCAATCAGCTGGGTGCCAGGATGCATATTCCAAGGCACACCCAGGAGAATTAATATAATAGAGGGACTTGAAAACACTGGACAACATTCAGACAAGTTAGTTACAGCTAAGCACCACTGAAATCGATTAAACAAGTTAATCAATTAGACAAGCTGTTTCCTTCCCCCCTCCCCCCAGCCCACCTCTGCTGCTGTTTCCTTCCTTCCTCTCCGCCCCCACTTGCGCTGCTGTTTCCTTCCTTCCTCCACCTGCCACCGCCGTTTCCTCTCTGCCCGCCCACCGGCTTGCCAGCCATCCCTGCATTCTCTTCCCTGCCATGGCACCGTCGTTTTCCTGGCCACCACCGTTAACTCCTGGGCCCGCCAGCTGCTACCATTTTCTTCCCCCCGCCCATCCCCATCATTATCCTATCAGGTAGCTCTCCAAACTTTGGCAAGAGCTGCCACATAAGGGACTAGTCATGGGTATGCCTTAGCAAATTATATATAAAGAAGATACTTTACCAGGGACAGTTACCAGGAAACAGGGATAGTTGGAGCACATACAATATTCGTTTCCATATTTGTCTGATTTACACTTTAGATTTTAAAACTTCCATACACTACAAATGTGGTGTATAAATGATGTACAAATGTACATAAAGTGGTTTATGTCACTTCAGTTGTACACCTGAAAAACATAATATATGAAATTAGTCAATACATAGTGATGATAATTTGTGAGTTTGTTTCCCATCCTTCCTGATGGAAGCTTAGAGCAGTAGTTTTAGCTTGTCAACTGATGTACCTAAAGCTAAGTTATTGCAGAGCAAAGATTGCAGTTAGAATTTCCTGCATCTAAACCCAAAGCTTGCAGGCCCTGTCTACATTAGTCCTGTATATATGCACACACAGAGAGAAACTGTAATTTTGTGACTGTGCTAAGGCTTTTTGTTTGTTAATGATCTCTGGCCACCCTTGCAGTACTACAATCCCAAGTTCCTTGGGAATTCTCCCCTGCTAGAAAGAGGGAATGACTGTTATTCTTCCATTTATATCCGTAGTGTGGATATGCTCTTAGGCCAGGTGTGGGCAATAAATCGTGCCTGGGGATGATGGGAGTAGTAGTTCAACAATAGCTGGAGGGCCAAGTTTGCCTATTTGTATCTTTTAAAAGATTATTATTTACATATGAGCTTCTCCAACCAGAGAGAAGGCAACCTTGGACTTAATCCTAAGTGGCACCCAGGACCTGGTGCATGATGTCAGTGTCATCAACTTTTTAGGCAACAGTGGCCATAGTGCAATCGAATTCAGCATACATGCAGGGAGAGAATCACCAAGGAAGTCTAACAAAGACACTTTGAATTTCA
Organism: Hemicordylus capensis; assembly: GCF_027244095.1. Lineage (NCBI taxonomy): Eukaryota > Metazoa > Chordata > Lepidosauria > Squamata > Cordylidae > Hemicordylus > Hemicordylus capensis. The sequence goes on along the minus strand of NC_069658.1, from coordinate 117,947,245 downwards.
GAAGAGGAAACTTCTCCAAAATGAGGAGTATGGTGAAAAGAATCCTAAAAGGGAAAAATCAGGAGGGTCACTTTGCTCCAGAATGCACGGAGTTTACTTAAAACCACAATACTAGAAGCCCAGTTAGATTGTATATCCCAAAGGAGGAAAGGTACCACTAAGTCCAGAAGGATGCCATCATGTCTAACAGGTAATGTCAAGGAAGCCATAAAAGGGAAGAAGAATTCCTTCCAGAACTGGAAGGCCTGTCCAAATGAAGAGAACAAAAACTGTCTGGAAAAACTGAAAACTAGCAAATCGCCAGGGCCAGATGGCATCCATTCAAAAGTCCTCAGTGAACTCAAATGTGAAATCCTTGCTAAAATATATAACTTTTATCCCTGCAATCAGGCTCTGTACCAGAGGACTGGAAAGTAGCAAATGTAACACCAATTTTCAAAAAGGGATCCAGGGGCAATCCGAGAAATTACCGGCCAGTTAGCTTAACGTCCGTTCCAGGAAAATTGATGGAAAGCATCCTCAAGGATAAAATTGTAAAGCACATAGAAGAACAGGCCCTGCTGGGAGAGAACCAGCTTGGCTTTTGCAAAGGTAAATCTTGCCTCACAAAACTTTTAGAGTTCTTTGAGAGTGTCAATAAGTGTGTGGATAAAGGTGATCTAGTTGACATAGTATACCTGGACTTCCAAAAAGCTCTCGACAAAGTTCCTCATCAAAGACTCCTGAGGAAACTTAGCAGTCATGGGATAAGGGGACAAGTACATGTGTGGATTGCTAAATGGTTGAAAGACAGGAAACAGAGGGTAAGAAAAAAACCGGAGAATTTTCGCAATGGAGGGAAGTAAGAAGTGGGGTCCCCCAGGGCTCTGTACTGGGACTGGTGCTTTTAAATTTATTCATAAATAATCGAGAAGTAGGGATAAGCAGAGAGATGGCCAAATTTGCAGACGATGCCAAACTCTTTTGAGTAGTGAAATTCAAAACAGACTGTGAGGAGCTCCAAAAGGATCTCTCCAAACTGGGGGAGTGGACGACAAAAGGGCAAATGCGCTTCAGTGTTGGCAAGTGTAAAGTGATGCACATTGGGATGAAAGATGGGCACTCTAGGCTTCCGTCTCTGTGTGCAGCTGGTTTGGAAGGAGCCTGTGATCACACACAAACAGGTAGCTGGGGGTAAGCTAAAAAGCCGGGCTGAGTGGCACAGCCTAGGTGGTTGGGATCAGGCCCAATCCCGGCAGTTCTCATGCACAACCTAACCACACTGGCATCTTTAGCTTGGGTTAGGCTGCACATGAGAACAGCTTCACTAAAAGCTTAATAAAATGACGTGTGTTTGTCAGAACATGAACAATAATTTATTAGTAGTGTAATGTATTAATGTATTAGATTTATCTAATATATACTGCTTTTCTAAGCAATTTGTTCTAAAATTCACAGGTAGATTTCAGACTGTTAGCCATAACTAAGTTCCATTTAAATCTATCGGCCTTACAGTAGTAAAGATAACTCTCAGTGCTCTCAGTGTGCTTCTCAGTAACTTTGTTGGAATGCTACCCCATAATAGACAATAGCAATTTTGAAAAGCAGCCTATATGAAAGCAACATAGCTGATAATACAACACATTTAAAACAGATAGCAGGTTGAATTAAAGTTGTTTTTTGCCCTTAGAGAGCATCTCTTCCTTTCCACAAGTATTTTTAGTTACTCCTTGCAGTATTTTTGGTTACTCCATATTTGTACAATTTTGGTATTGGAAGTTGCCTTGAATAGCTTGCTAGAAAGGCAGGGTACAAAGGTTTTAATGAATAAACAGAACAAGGAATCTTGTTGCAACCACCCAGGCTCAGCAATATACACATATTAACAGCATAAATGAAATACTAGTGTTCTTAACATTTTTCATATAAAGTGAAAGTAGTTTTGTCACCAGAGAGAGACACTCAAATCTCTTTTACTCTTTTATTTAATTGGTACAACAAGAGATGATAAAAAGAGATACCTTATTAGCTTCTGATGAACTTTCATTAATTAGAAACTTAGATATGGCTTGATTTTGGCCCCTCATTCGAATGTTGCGAATGTGACTTTCTTTAGCTGCATGCTGTTTCATCTCACACACTCCATCATGCAAAACTGAAAAGCCTCTGCTGCATATATTTCACTGGGCTTTCAAAGCATTATCATGCACTTTAGGGTTTAGACAACCAGCAGAACTCCTTTCCCCATTCTTCACAATATTTTTGAATTCGTCTACCTTTTTTTTGCTGGAGGAAGAACAAGCCATGACAACAGACAGCCTGTTCATTTCTAGGGAGAGACTTTTGCAGAATGGGCCACACCTTCACAGGCCTGGCTGCTCTCTGCTCTGTAAGGCCCAGCCTCTTCGTATCACCTGCAGGGGCAAAGGTGAATTTTTGGCTCCAAAAGCAAGCTTCATTTTTGGAGTTGTAGTACCAGAGTGCAATCTGAAGAAGATTGCTTTCTAAAGGCCTGCAACATGAACAGCCTCTTCATTATGTGTTCACTGCAGTCAGTGACTGGCCTACCTCGGTGCTGAAAATATAGAACAAACAGCATTCTTTATAAAGTTGATAAAGAACAGGTACATGTTAATGCTAAATAAAGATCTGTTCTTTGAAATGGAGAATGGATGGCAAGCCTAGTTAGAAAGGAAACATGGTGCTGTGACAAATAAACTGGACAGTGTTTTGAGCTGTCAAGTGAAGAAGGGGCTGAAGGAAAGACTTCCGGAAAGGAGCTCTGAGGAAAAGAAACAGAGACAGAGAGGCCTACCTATGCATCTTTCTCTAAAATGGCCCATGGACTATGTAACAGCCACACAAAGCCAGACTGGAGATTTCTCTCGTGGCCATTTCAAATAGAGCCTGAAGGCTGATTACTTGGATGGAATCAGAGTGCTCCTCCAAATGGTGTGTGTGCTCTATTTTAAATTATATTTCCTTCTTTTACTGTTGTTTTTAAAATCCAGTTCCCTTGGCCCTCTGAATTCATTTGAAAGGGTTCAGATTGGAAGAGGCACCACTAAATTTGAGTTTAGAGACCTTTTTACTGGGATCTTTCATTATTTGCCTTCTGATTTCTTTCACCTTCTGCTTGAGGTTCCAGTACTTTACCAGTGGTGGGGAAAGTGGAGTATCAAATAATTTCCATTAATTTAATCAGATGATAATATGAGATGTTTTTAAAACCTATTTAAGAGAACAGTTTATTTTCATTTGGCCTTGTTTAAAGCACACACAGGACACATTAAAGGTTACCTAGGGAAATGCTTGACTAACAAGCAGGTTGCTGGTTCAAATCCCCGCTGGTACTATATCGGGCAGCAGCAATATAGGAAGATGCCAAAAGATATCAACTCATACTGCACAGGAGGAGGTAATGTAAACCCCTCCTGTATTCTGCCAAAGAAAACCACAGGGCTCTGTGGGTGCCAGGAGTCGAAATCAACTTGACGGCACACTTTACCTTTAAAATATAAGAAATGATAAAACCAAGAGGCTTGAACAACTAGATTGATAACAGAAAGTAGATATATGTAGGCTAAATACATAAATACTCAGAGAGTTACTCCTTTAGTGATGGAGCTACACTGGCTGCCAATAGGTTTCCGGACAAAATACAAAATACAAAGTCCTAGCTATAACTTCTAAAGCTCTAAATGGCTTAGGCCCTGGGTATCTAAGAGAGCATCTTCTTCACTACAAGCTCCACTGCCCATTGAGGTTGTCTGGGGAGGTCCATCGCCAGTTGCTGCCAACTCGTTTGGTGACTACGCGGAGACGGGCCTTCTCAGTCGCTGCCCCAAGATTGTGGAATGCGCTCCCGGCGATCCTCTCCATCTCTGGCAATTTTCAAAAAACATCTGAAAACCCATCTTTTCGCCCAAGCTTTCTCAGCTTCCTAAAATATTTTAGGTTTTAATCTCTGGTTGATTTTAAATTGTTAAATTGTTTTAAGTTTTTTGTATATGTTTTTAATTTGTTTTATGCTATTGCTAACTGCCCAGAGACGAAAGTTTGAGGTGGTGTACAAATTTGATAAATAAAATAAAATAAAATAAATTTATAACACGTATATAAATAAATGTCCACACATAATTAGCTATAAGATTAGCAGAAAAGAAGAAATAAATAAATGTTTTTGTACAGCCTATAAGGATGGTTAATATAAGAATGCCATCCCTGTTTAAGAAATGACATCTGAATTTTATGATGTTGTAAAATAACAGATTTATCAGATTTTATTAATCAGTATTTAAGAAAGTAAATATTCCCCAGATTTCTGAGGAAGAAAAGAATAGATTGAATGCTGAAATGAATCTTTGTCTTATAAAAGCTGATATATTTATTTTATAAGAAACATAATCAGTCTTAAAATAAGTTATATGTGCACGCTGATTGTCCTCCAGTCTCTGCAACAGGTGTTGCGTGGAATTTTTAAAAAGGTGAAAAGGTGTTGTGTGGAATTAAACAAGTTATTCTAGTAACAACCGGTGTTTCCTCTAACAGGGATTCCCAGATGCTGTTGACTACAACACCCAGCATCCCCAGCTGCAATAGCTTTTGCTTGGGTAGTATGGGAGTTGTAGTCAACACCATCTGGGAATCTCTGTTAGAGCGAACACTAATAAGAACTAAATTTTCTATTTTGCTTCCATTAGCCCTACAACTGTACCGAATTTGGTCCAAATTGGTTCCCACTTGCACCTCAAACGTTCACATGTCTGCCATCTTGGATCGGGGTGGATATCATTACAAACTACACCACTAAAATGTCCCTATGTGTCACTCACTACAACTGTACCAAATTAGGTTCAAATTAGTTAGTCCCTAAGTTAGCCCACTTGCACCTCTTGAATTGTGGTGGATGACATCATCACAAACTACCCCATTGAGGGGTCCCTATGTGTGCCTACAACTGTAGCAAATTTGGTTCAAATTGGTTAGCTGGTTCACAAGTTAGCCTACTTGTGCCCAGCATCCCCAGCTGCAATAGACTTTGCTTGGGGATTATTGGCATTGTACTCAACAACATCTCTGTTAGAGAGAACACTGATAAGAACTAATCTACCTATATTCCTTTCACTAGCCCTACAACTGTACTGAATTTGGTCCAAATTGGTTCCCACTTGCACCTCAAACGTTCACACGTCCGCCATCTTGGATTGGGGTGGATGACATCATCACAAACTATGCCGTTGAGGTGTCGCTTTGTGTTGCTCACTACAACTATACCAAATTAGATTCAAATTGGTTAGACAATCCACAAGTTAGCCCACTTGCAGTCCTGGCTTCTCTCTCACATGCACACACATACCATTCATAATTCAGTTGAAGGATACTTTGCTACACTTCAAATGATGATCTCATCTTGTTGATCTCACCTGTTTTACTCCTCGCTCCCCAATTTCCCAGCCAACTGTCTACCTCCATTGTTGTTGTGTTTGTTTTTAAGTAGTAGTCTCCTTATTTGTTTAATATAAATGTGTGTTGTTGTTTTTTAAAGCTGCACAGATACATTGGGAATACAAGGAGGAAGTAGATTTGTGACATCACAATTGCTGATCAACCAGTGCTGTGAACAGCCTGCTTTTGCTGCAAACTGGCAGAACTGGTTTCCTCTAAGCTTCATCCTGTACAAAGAATTATTTACTCTAAACAATGTGGTGAGTAAATTTCTACAATAGCTTGACTGCTTAATATACATCTGGATGCACCTTAAATTTTCATATTAATAATCACCTATTTGGGATGAGTGGAGGAAGTTGAATCCAGCTCACCACTCTCCGAAAGAAAGAAAGAAAGAAAGAAAATAAAAATCCAAGCTCTTGAAAAATAGAACAAATTATAGAGAAATATCAATAAGAATGGTTGTCACAAATCTTCTTACATGTTCCAATATTTTCAAAGGTGACATTTTATTATGCAATATATTAGAAACATGGTAGAGCATGAGAAAAAAGAGCTTTTATTCAATTATTAAAGTTACAGAGCCGGCTTATTTTAAATAATGAAAATATATGTTTTGCTGCGAAAATATATGTAAACAATTTCAAACTGTTTGGTCTTAAACATTAAAATATGTCCCCCGCTTGTACAATATATCTAATTTAAAATGTCTCCTCTTTTTACACATTGAAAAGGTTTCCTCAGTATTTCTGTCACTGGGAAGCATTCAAAACATGATCTCCTACCTGCATGCTGAAGTGCTACATCCTGGGAAGACATCGTGCTTTTTCTCACGTTTGAGTTGGTTCCAGAGAGACTTCTGCATGGCAAATTTGGGGCACACAAAAACTATGATGATAATAACATAATGCCGTTTTCTCTCCAAACAAGAAAGAAAAGACTTGTTTGGGGCCAGAAACAAAGGGATGTCTTTCTTTCAGAGAAAGACATTTTTAAAGGAGATCATACAAGTCTCTTTATCTGGATCCAGTTGATTTATAACCTTGGGCTCAGAGAGTCGTATGGAGGCAGGACTGGAACCCAGATGTCATGTTACTAAGGCTGAATTCCTTTTTCCTCTTCAATTTTGCTTTTATTATCTGTGAGCATCCCTTGATGTATGTTCCTTGAGTGAGCAAAGGAAACCAGCCAGTAGTATATTTCTGCTAAGCATCTACATTCCCCATTTCTTTTGATTAATCGTTTCCTCCTCCCTTTCATTCAGCTTTCCACATACCCTTAAAATAAAACATGCATTTCTGTCTGTATCACAGATACCTATTCCTGCCTGGCCTTCCACTTTAATTTCTGCTCTTTAAGGCAAAAGTGTTACAAGGGGAATTTTTAAAGTGTTGTTATTCTGTCCAGGAAGACTTCCTCTTCACCATCACAAGATGGACGCATGCACATAATATGCTGGCAAAGTCTATATTGTCTACTTTTATTTCATCCATATATGAATTATGACTGGCACAGAAATGTGTTCTGCATTCTGCATCACATGATAAAAGAATGCCATATAAAAGGAAACAATAATAAATTATTTTCTTATAGCTGAAAACTAATTAGCCTTAATTTTCAGATAATTGTTGTAACAAAACCAGTGCAGATTATTTTTTAAAATGGCAGTCTTGAAGAATAAGCCTGCATCCATCATATGTGAATAAAGTTGGCTGTTGGATTACCTCCGTGCCAACATATTCTTGGCAGCGTTTTTTAAAAAAATGTGTTTAACATTTATCGTCTAAGATATCAGTTATACATAGATTTATAGTGATTTTCCATGAGATTTATACAGAGAAACTCTGCCATAGTTCCAAATACCTTCTATGATTACCATGACTGTTACTTTCTTCCATTTTAAAATTTTATTTCCTAGTAATGATAATATTTAATATTTGTCAAATACCCATGGCAGCCAGTTACCATACAGAGAAAAATTAAGTAGACCCAGTCCCTGCTCACAAAGTTATGATCTGTAGACAAATTTAGGAGATGAGAGCTTAAAACAGAAGATGAGGCTTTCTGGTAAATCTCTGCTGTCCTTTTATAAATGTTGTCCTCTTAACAGCATAACCTGGTTTCATGACTAGTCCCTTAGTATTCACACTTCAGAAAAAGTTGACGACTGATGAGTTTTTGTCCCATTTGCTTCCACAGTCAATTTTATGTTTTGTTCTGTAACTTGGCCAATGTTATCATCCATAGAACAAAGCAAGAAAGCTGCTTATTCTTCTCTGTTTCATAAATGACCTTTAAGCTTGGATATTTCTCAATCCTATTTCTTATATGTCCTGACAGCATAATTGAGCCTTTTCTTATTTACTGAAGAATAGTTTTTAATTTAAATAAAGAACTGTCACTTTTCTTGTAACTGGTTACCGTTGCACTGTTCAACAATCAAAACTAAGTGGGGTTTACCACCCGTCTTAGGTATGTGGTTTATGGATGCTGTCAGAATTTATTGTTTCTTTTGTTTCTCTTTCCCATGGAGGTGCCTAAAAATGTCTCTTGGCTAGTACTTGACCACCTCCCCTTTTTGCCATTTTCATGTACCTGCTGCTTGAGTTTTATCAAGTTTCCAAAGAGAGGAACAGAGAGTTTTCAGATAGGGCATTTGTCTACAATTGAATATAAGGTCCTCTACTTCTGTACCATAGCTGGAAACTGACACTTATAATTCAGAAATATGCCTATAAACAGAAGTAAAACACTGAAGATAACAAAATACCAATAATCATGGAGTGTGTTGCTAGGAATATCAATCTACATTCAAACAGGGCTGTAAAGTTTCTCAAAACTTCATCAATGCAGACAAAATATCTGTTAATATTCTGAAGGAATCCCAATGGAAGTTCAGCCCTTTAATCTGTTTCAAATGATCCTGATTCTTGGGAAACATAAGCAGAAAAAAGCAAACATCAGTTTGCTGCATTTGCAAATCAGTGATGTCATTGTGTGACTCATGTCCTAACCAGTTTATTTTTTAAGTTTCACTTCCATCATACACAGTGGATTTAACAAAATATTGTAACAGCACACTCCATCCTGTGTGTACTGGGAGGCATTAATATATGTCTCAGTTCAGCTCTCTTCTATTTCTCTTTGGACTGCCTTTGACATGTCTCGACTATTGCACAATCAGGAGGCCTGCATGTGTTTCTTTACATTTATCAGCCATTGCTCTCCTTTCCTGGGCCTCAACTTGCAAGTCACTTGAGTTCAGCCTGGTAAGGGCCTCCACACTAGTCTGTGTAATGGCTAGCATGGTGCAGTATATACACTCTGAGAACCAGCTGGGAAGGGGAAGGGTAGAAAGGGGACTGGCAATTATTTATGCATTTTATGATAGTCAACTAACTGTGGAGGTGTAATTATAAATCTCTGTCCTTGTTACACAGTTATAATAAATTATGTCAACTACTTGATTCAGTTTGATTAGATAGGTGACCCAAGTATTTTCTAATCAGCTGAATGCTCAAGCCAACATGCAGTTCCTATTAGAATCAAGACATAAGTGTCTGTGTACGATCTTTCCACTGTATTTACGGAAATGACATTGCAGTAAGTAGGATGGTTTGGCATTACCCCACCCCATGTTATGATGGCCTGTGTTGCTGTGTGGGTGTAAGCTGAGGCGGAGGAAGACAGTTAAACTGTAGTGCTATCGCTAGGCTAGAGAAAAGGCCTTTCTGTATTATTTGACATAAACTTCTAAAAGCTACATAATTGTCATCTTGTTTTCAGAACACTTAAAACAAAAAGTAGAACAAAGAAGCACAGATTTGTTCTTTTTTTCTTCCTTACTACTTTCAACAGAAAATGGGCTCACTCTGGAAACCTTTTTAAAAATAAACAAACATATATCCCTTGCTGCAAAAGCATTATGAAGTCAGATTTGCACAATAATCAGATTTGTGTATTGTGTCAATTTTGTAAACAAGAGTTACTATTCAAATTTCTTAATGTAATTAAGAAATCTGTTATAACTGAAAACTATTCTATTCTAACACAAGTTTAAAAACAACAAAAAAGTCAAGGCAATATGTGACCTTTCACACCCACATGTTAAAATCCTTAAAGTATTTTTTTTATTGCTGCTCATGGTAAATACGGCCATTTCCCATAAGCATCCCTTGCATAATTTTTTTCTATTGCATTTTGAAATAGCTTCTTGGTTGTGCAGGTAGCTTGGTTGTTTTGCCACTACTCATCCTATAGACTTTAGCTGCTGTTCATGGTGAACAGGTCAGATCACCTATTAATTTCAAGCAGAAAGTAATCACCATGTGTATAGCAAAAATAGGATCAACACAAGCAGGACAATAGTGTGATCAGCCCATGGTCTTGTCATTCAGAATCTATTTATCTGGTTCGTGATCCATTGAATCCATTAGAATGGGTTCTGCGCCTGCATGGAAGCATCTCAGTGTTGAGTTCCACAGCTCCTTTTCGGAGCCTGAGCCTCGCCCCACATGACCACATGGCTATTTAAGGCAGGAGAAAACGCAGGCACCTCAGTTCCTTTGCGGCCGCCATAGAGATCGCTCACTCAATTTCTGTGGCTCCTTCGTGTTGATTACTTATTGCTAGAGTTCTACTATTACCTACTTGGTTTTGACTCGGGCTGTTTTCTGATTACACTTGGCTTTGTGGTTTGGACTGACTGTTATTGGGTTTTTGACTTGGACCGTTACTGTTTTTGCCTCCTGTTACTGATTCCATTTGATGAACGATCAGACTGATATCTGGCTATTTGACCACGGACTGTTTGGGAGTGAGTACTATGGATACCCCCAAAGGGAAGAAAACCTTTATGCCCTGCACTAAGTGCAAGGTGAAATTGCCCTCACAAAAAGGCCATAATTTATGTTTGCTGTGTTTGGGGGAGGCCCACGTTACTTTGGCCTGCAAAATTTGTCAGTCCTTCTCGAGGCAGACAAGGAAAAATCGGGAACTTCGTTTAAGGGCAGCAATTTATGATGATGTCTTGGCTGCGCCCTTCTCGTCGAAATCACTTCAGGCACATGGCTTGAGGGTCCTGGGTTCGGCCCACTCTAAAACCACTATACCCTCCATGAAAACCCCTAAGCCCATAAAGAGGCTGGGTGACAAAATGGTGACTGCTGACGAGCCTGCTAGGAAAACGTGGAAACTAGCATCATTGGATTCAATCTGCTCAGGATGTCGTCTTCGTTTCGGCATCAACAGCACCACCGATGTCGGGAATTGACTCTGGAACCTTCAATACCGAAGACTCCGCTTCGCTCAGCATTGAGAGTGACTTTGGTGCAGAGAGATGCTTTGATGTCAAGCCAACAAGTAAAAACATCTTTGACATCGAAGTAACGGGTGTCCTTGATATCGACTTCGGCGTCGATGGAAACAACTAAGCCGTTTTCAACAGAGAATCAACTCACGACATCGATTGCGTCGACAGTATAGGCCACACCAGCATCGACGCGCTCGATACCGACCACTCGAGACCTATTGCCAGCACCAACCCCTATCTGATTCCCTTTGACATTGAGGGATGGGAAACAGCCTTCAACCTTGAACACTCTGCCAAACATTACCACTGTGGCCCCTAGGTTCCGAGCTCCTATGACATTTACTCTGGAGGAGGCTGACATCTTGGACACTGAGGCACCACCCTTGGATCCTCTTCTTGGATTCAGCAATGATCCCTCTACATTTCATGGATTTCCATGCTCCAAGGATGATGCAGCGCATGTTACCAACGCTGTGCCTCGGATGCTGACTGCTGCTCAGTTTGCCACAACTACACCGTGGCACACTTGCGGCTTCAGCCACACTGTGTCTCTGTCAAGAGAGATGGCTCTGCCAGGCACCACCTCGCCAGGTGCAACCTATGACTTCCAGGAGGATCGCGCTTGGAGACATGGAGTCTCCACAATCGAAAGGCCTTGGGGCACCCCTTCTGCGCTTCCCATCCACCCTCTCTCGTCAGGTGATGCTCTGCCAGGTCCTGAGAAAGTGCATACCAATGCGTCGACTCAAACTCTCCTTCCTACTTCCACTAAACATACTCAGACTACGTTGAAACACTTTACCATGACAGCGGCACAGACTGAACCCCTATCAGCATCTGTTCCTCCGCCTCTAGCGTCACCAAGGGCAGCCCCATCATCCCATTGTCTTTCTGACCATGATCCTGAGAATAGGCACCATGGCTCTTCCAACTTTGAGTCGGATTCTGAAACAGTGGAAGCTGACCTGTCTCCAGCTGTAGCCACACTGGCTCATGTTTCACCGACAGAAGAACTGAAAGCGTATCACTCTCATATGAAACAAATGGCCTCTACATTAGGAATGGATCTTTCTTCTCAACTGAAAACCATCTACGATCCACTTTACAATTTTATGGCACGTTCTCAATCTGCTCAACCAGTTGCTCTGCCTTTACTACCCATCATCTCTAATGTGGCCAGTGCACATGGCAGGTTCCCCATATGTCTATGCCTACTTCAAAACAGCTAGAGGGCCTCTATCGAGTGCAGGAGCAGGATAATACATACCTGTTTAAGCATTTGGTACCAAATTCACTGGTCATCGATTGTGCGACCACCTCCAGATCCAGAAGGAGACACACCACTCCTGCGGATAAAGAGGGCAGGAAGTTGGACGTGTTGGGGAGGAAGCTATACTCGTCTTTCTGTCAAAGTGGCTAATTATTCCGCACTCATGGCAAAGTACAGCTACTGCATCTGGGAATACCTGGAGAAGGACTTAGATACACTATCTCCAAAGGAACTGAAAATTAGATGCCGAAAAATGCTGCAAAAGGCAGGTGACCTTACCTGTCAACAACTGAGCACGGCAAAGCATTTGGCAGAGTCAGAATCTCTATCCATCACTACAGCCATTACCCTGTGTCGTCATGTGTGGTTAAGATCAGCTGCCCTTCAACAAGATATGAAAGACAAAATAGAAGGTCTGCCATTTGATGGTAAAGGACTTTTTTTTCAGAGGACACAGATGCCACAATGGAGAAGATGAAGAAATCAAAGTTCACGGCCAAAACTTTCACGGCTTCTGCTTCAGCATCGAAATCCTATGGTGGAAAGCAGAGGTCTTTTCATCATCCCTGTTCCACATATAGGTAGCAGGACCGGCGGGACTACTGCACGTCATATCAACCCTTCAATAAACATCCTGCGCAACAGAGGGGCAAATTTACTTCAAGCCAATGCAACAGACAGATGGAGGGGAACAATTAGCGGCTTTGAGGTTCAAGACAGCCCACTGCAACTACCTGGGATGCACCTTTGCTCTCCCTCCCAGAACATCAGGGAGGACATGGTTCCGGCATACAGCATCTCGCAGCCAGCCCCACTAGCCACCAACTCCATCAGGTTGGTGAGTCATGCGCAAGCATGGCGCCACATAACATCGGATCGGTGGGTTTTGAAGATTATCACATCAGGCTACACGGTATTATTCAAGACTCGCCCTTCGTTCAGGGGAATACACTTCACAAAAGCAATGCTGGCCTTGCTTTAGGAGATCCAAGAACTCCTGCACAAGAAAGTAATAGTCCCAGTGCGATGGGCACAGCGACGGGAGGGCTTATTTCCAAATCCCGAAGAAGGATGGCGGGATTCAACCAATTATGGACTTAAGACATCTGAACAAGTTCATCCATGTGAAAAAGTATTGGATGACAATGCTACAAGACATCCTACCGCTTCTACATCAGGGACGGTGGCTTGTGACGTTGGATTTAAAGGATGTCTATTTTCACATAGGAATCCAACCATCCTGCCAGAGGTATCTGAGGTCCACTGTAGGGGCCGTGATTTACCAATACCAAGTTCTGTCTTTCGGACTCTGCATTGTATCTGCTCCAGGACCTCGGAATACAGGTCAACTGGTAAAAGTCCAGACTGACACCAGTGTCCACCATATTGTACATTGGAGTGGTGCTGGATGCTGCACCAGGGGAAAGCATTTCTACCGGAGGATCGTTACCAGGCCATCACACTACTGGTGCGGCAGTTTCAAACCACTCCTTTACAAGTGGCACATCAAAGCCAATGTCTGTTAGACCTGATGGCCTCTTGCAAGTCACAGCTGTGGTTCCAGTTTTCCTTCAATCTGCTCAGGGACAGCCCCGCGGACCGACTGCTCATGCCTGTGCCGATCCTTTGCTCACTGTCCTGGTGGACGCAGAAGTCCAACCTTCTTGGAGGAGTGCAATTTCAGGCTCAACCTCCATCAGTATGGGTCATGACGGATGCCTTGCTCCAAGGATGGGACAAGAATTACAATGCTACCACGACACAAGGTCTCTGGACCCACAGTCAACGCCAACTGCACATAAATTTTCTAGAGCTGTTGGCAGTTTTTCAGTCAATGAAGTCCTTCCTTCTGATGCTGCAGGAGCGGGTTGTTCAGCTGCAACTGGACAGCACTACTGCCATCACCTACCTGAACAGACAAGGGGGAACTGTCTCCAGGACACTCTGTGCACTGAACATTCAGATTTGGCATTGGTGTATCAGGAACAGTATTACCACTATGGCAATCCACATCAAGGGAATGGACAATGTGCTGTGGGCAATGTGACGTGGGCAGTGTTATGTGGGCAATCCACATCAAGGGAATGGCGGATGACCTCAGCCACTCGTTCACAATGGAAACCCAACATGAGTGGGAACTGAACAATGTTTACCTTCAGAGAATCTTTGAACTCTGGGGTAACCCAGAGGTCAACTTCTTTGCAAAGTGCAAGCTGTTCTGCTCCAGAGTGGGACACAATCCACGTTCATTGGGGAAAACTTTCCAGCTGGACTGGTCACTCCATTGGACTTGTATGTTTCCCCCCTTACCGCTCGTGAACAGGGTAGTAGCACGACTCCTGGACAGCCATGTGAAGTGAATTTTGATCACACCTTGGTGACCACGCCAAGCGTGGTTTCCTCATTTACACAAACTGACTTCTCACATCTTCCAAAGACTGCCGAACTGTCCAGATCTACTGATTCAAGAGGGTGGACTGGTTCTACACCCTGAAGTTCTCACACTGCAACTGACAGCATGGAGGATCGACTGCTGAAAAGGATCCTGCTGAATGAGTGTAAACCATCTACAAGAAAAAAAATTACGCCAGTAAGTGGAGGAGATTTACTGCCTACACTAGGGGTCATGGGTTCCATCCTAAAGCAGCTAACATCTGGGACATCTTGCTCTATCTGATGACCCTGAAGACATCTAAGCTCTCCAATGTGTCCATAAGAGTCCACCTTGCTGCCCTGTCATCCAGGGTACATATGTAACCTTTGTGGATGTGCCATGGGCTCATAATGACAGGAATGTGCCATAGGCTCATACATTATTTCCTCTCCTCTTACATTCCAAGACAAACCATTGTCGATGTAATATTTGATCCCTCAAATTTGTTTTGTGTTTGTCCTTCAAATTAGGATTGAAAACTGAGCTCCAAAACATGGTTGCCAATCTTGATTGTGAGGGCAAGTGCAAGCCACAACCTGCTAGTTCATATAACAGAAAATTGTGGTTTCCCTGAACTAGGAAGTAGCTATTTGATTCTATGTCAGGGGAGGAGGGCCTGTGTGAGCTCCTGTGGCACATTCTCCAAACCATGGTTTGGATTATTGGAACATTACATGAGAACCTAAACCATCATCAGATGAATTGAGTTTCCACTGTGAACATTTTCACTTTCTTCTGTATTTTTCTGTTAGTTACAAATTTTCAAAAACAAGTCGAAAATGTTCCATGTGAAGATATTATACAGAATTGAACATCTTTGTAGGAGGTATTCTGGCGATCTGTTTTTAACATATGTCTGGCCTCAGTTATCTGACAACAAATAGAGAAATTGGCACACAGCATATAATTCTGTGTGTCACTCCAAAGGACAGTTAGAGTATATTTGTACCTTCAAATGGAATTCACTCCTCTTCCATTGCTAATTGACATTAAAAACAGAACTGGTATTCATTTGAGAAACCATAAGGTTGTTCATATGACCACAATATTCCCTCACATGATTCTTGCTGCTACCAGCCCTGCTGCACCATGCGCCCTAGTGCTCCTGGAGTGGTGAGGGAGACAGGGGAAACCCTGCTGCATCCTCCAGTATCCCACAATGTATTGCATAAGGAGTGTGGTGCCTTGGGGGAATTCTGTGCTGCCGGGCTGCTCCTTCCACGCAGCTCTTTGGAAGCTCAAACTGCCAGCAGTCCAAGTTCCACATGACGGGGCCATGAGGTAGGAGGGCACACACACTTTTAGACTGGGTACAAAACCAGGGCTCCCTGGTTGTTCTCACAACCGGCTCTACCCAGCAATGCTAGCTTGGGTAGGGCTGATCACAAAAATGCCCTCCATGTGTAATTTGGTGTTCCAGCATTGTGAATGCTTATGATATGCAGTTTCATATTAGCCAGGGGGTGTTCCTTCAAACCACACCCACCAGACAGCCATTTCTGATAAATAAGTTTTCCCTTATCTCTTGGATTATTGCTATGATTATTACCTGAAGGAGTAATCATATGACATATGATTGGGAGGAGAGCTGGTCTATAGGAGGAGAGCTGGTCTTGTGGTAGCAAGCATGACTTGTCCCCATAGCTAAGCAGGGTCTGCCCTGGTTGCATTTGAATGAGAGACTTGATGCGTGAGCACTGCAAAATATTCCCCTCAGGGGATGAAGCTGCTCTAGGAAGAGCAGAAGGTTTCAAGTTCCCTCCCTGGCTTCTCCAAGATAGGGCTGAAAGAGATTCCTTCCTGCAACCTTGGGGAAGCCGCTGCCAGTCTGTGAAGAAAATACTGAGCTAGATAGACCAATGGTCTGACTCAGTATATGGCAGTTTCCTATGTTCCTATGACATATGCCACCATGTTTTCAATTGGAAAGTTGTTTTTAAGCTTGTGAAAAGTACACTAGTGTTGTAATCTAAACAATATAATCCTGCTGAACAACTTCTGCAACTATCACTATACTTTAGAGGTAAAAACATATTTGCCTGGCTCTGTTTTAAAGAACATGCAGTACTGATGAACAGCAAGAGAACAAAGAAAGACAATCCTGTATCTTGTTTTAACACTGATATGATTGTGAGTTTCACTGTATTGAGTACTGAGAATGGGTAAATGAGTGTGCATGGATTTTCTTTAAAATGAACCCGAATCAGGGGCAGAGCCACCATTGGGTCAATGGGTTCAAAGAACCCGGGCCGCTGACCAATCAGGGGCTGCGAGAGCGGCCCCAACACGCCCCCCGCGTCTGACGTCAGACGCGGAGGTGGTAGTTTAGCTCCTGAGCGGGAGCTGCGCAGCCCCTTGGGGAGCTAAACTAAGGCTGGAGGTGCGTTTGCAGAGCCAGCCAGGAGCGGCTCTTCCCTGCAAAGGCAGGGAAGAGTCGCTCCTGGCTGCGCGCTGCGAACACAGCGCCAGCCGAACTAGCTCCTGAAGGGTCTGGCTACGCCTCTGAACCGAATGTTCCTGAATGACTGGGGATATTTTCTTTACAGTCTGAAATCTCTCTCCAACCTTTAGAAAGTGATAGCCTGAAGCTAGAGGGGATGGTATAGAAAGAATTAGAGCCAGAGTTTAGAAAGAATCAGCATAATCAGTGGGACTGATGGGAATCCTCACTGTCATTTTGGGAGTCTCAGATAGGATCAACAGTTTTGCGGACTGGTTTTAGGAGTTTGCTTGCTTCCAATACATTCTGCTTGTCTGCTTGAGCAGACTGCTGCAGGCCTCCACTTCTCTGGTAACTGTTCGGAACTCTTAGCCACAAGAAAATTAACATTTCTGTTCAATAAATGGATCCCAAGGATTTTTTTTTAATATTATAGTATTTATATTGCTAAAATGTTTATTAGTAACTGGAAGAAAATGTGTCTGGTTTTCTTGTGATGCTGAGTTCTTTTAGAGATTCCATTTCAAAGATGTGTTAAAAACAAAATCCTGGAAACAAAAATGTGCTACCTGCTGTATTTGGATTAAGATATCAAGCATAAACCTAAAGAGGCAAAACACATATCACTTTGTCCACATTCAGGAGATTAGATATATGTGATGAGTGGCACCCTACTTGTCAGCCCGAGACACTGCTACTGAGGGGATACCCAAAACTAGAGAGGTTGACAACCATATACTTATGTGAATGAATATCACTGAGAAATGTGTATTTTATATGTACTTCCCTTTATCTAGCCTTTGCTGCCACCACCAAGCTCTTTCTGTTTGGGTTTTTATCCTGACAACCCCTAGTAGAGTAGCTGAGGGCTGCGTGAGAAGAAAATCTATGGCACTGGACACAAGATGAACTTTTAAATAAAACAAAAACAAGTGTATTTATGTACAGGCAGCTTAAAGATTTCTCTCGGCCAAAGCAGGGCTCCACACTCATAATGGTTTCTATAAAAACAACAAGAGTTGCCACAGTGTATATATTGTATGAAGTAAGATTTATGACACAATGGCAGACGTCACCCACTGGCAGATGTTCTAGTCAGTGTACATGGACAGATGGATGAACAATATTACTTAGGTAGCTGCAGCTGGATTGCCTATCACCTATAAACACAGATCTTGTCCTATTTAGTCCCTCCCTGGAACCCTACCAGTCCCAGCACAAACCCTATCTCTCTAGACTAGAAAGCCTCTTTCTAGCCCTCTCCATCCCTATCTCCAGTCTTCTGTTCTTACAGTTAGTTTAACTGCCAATCTCTGTTCCATTCTAAAGTCCCTCCCTTAGGAATCCCACCTGGAGGGTAGTTCCTTGGTCTTTAAAAGGTGATTGACAAGACTGGAGCTGCTGCCAACCATCACAATATACATCAAATAATATATAACTAGTGGACCCGAGTGCAGAGCATCTTCGCCCCTAGTTGGACCCTACCGTTTTCTCCCGCTCGCCCACCTGTCAGCTGCCCCCAGCCATCCGGCCAGCCACCTCCTCCTCCAGTCGACCGGCGCGGCTCTGTTGGCTGGCCGCCTCCTCCCGCTGGTTCAGCTCTACCGGCCAGCCTCCTCCTCCCACCAGCCCGTTTTCTCCTGCTTGCTCCTACTCCAGTCAGCCGCCTGCTCCCTCCGGCCAGCCACCTGTTCCCACCAGCTCAGCTCCGCCGGCCGGCCACCTCCTCCCGCTGGCGCGGCTCCACTGCTGGCCTTCTCCTCCCACCGGCCCACTGCCTCTGCCCGCTGGTGTAATTCCACCGGCCACCATTGCTATTTTCTGTCCTGCTCGTGAACTCTTGCAACATTTCCTGCACACATTAGAACCAGCACGTCTTGGAGAAATAAGTATATAGATTGAGTATTTGGAATCATTCGGATACATGATTTAGAAAATGAGATGGAGCGTAGAAGATGAATCAGTAGTCCCATGTCTTTTATCTTGTGTTTCCTTCACTCCCCAACTGCTTTAAAAAATGTTAAAATGTTTATCCCGTTTAAATATATTAAATATAATGCTGTGGGTGAAGCATGGCTACACACAAACTGCTAAGAGCATTAAAAAATACACTCAGCTGAAGTCCTACTGAAATTTAGTAGTCCTTTACAGTAAGTCCTGAGTAGTACTATTAAGAAAATAGGGCTCCAGTTTACAATCATGAGATTTTTCAATACCAATTTTTCAGAATGGAAGTCAGGAAAATACTCTTGTGATGGCCACACTGCTACAACTGCCATCATCAGCATTGCATACTTCATTCATATTCATTCCAAGATATATGTGTTGCAATCCAAAGGTCTTGTATAAGGGGAAGTCATTTCCCCTTGTTCAAGGTGACTCTCTATTTCCTACTAATTCCTCACTACTGCTGTGGCCACCTGTATCACATGTAGGTTCCCAGGAGTAGCTTTTTGAGGGATTTGATGATGACGACAGATATTTATATATTGTTTTTCAACAGAAGTTCCCAAAGTGGTTTACATAGGGAAATAAAAATAAATAAAGATTCGGGGAGCATCAGTGGGAAGGAGGGACAAGAAAGCCCCTTTGTGGAAGAAGAATTCTGCTTCTCCTTCTTTGGATCCAAGCCATGGACTAATGTTTACTTTCTTAAACATCCAGATTAACAGTAGATGTTGGCTGAAATCCAGACTAAGGAAGCATCAGTGCTCCTCGCAAAGCAGTTGCTGCTACTGTGCTGCAGACCAGGGTGGATAAAAATCAATGATTTTTTTTTTTAAATCAGATTTTTTAATTCAAATCAGATTTTTTAATTCAAATCAGATTTTTTTTATTTAAATCAGATTTTTAAAATAAAATGTTTTTTGAGGGGAAAATCTATCTAAAGATAGTTTTCTATTTAAGATACATTATAGTCCAAAGATTATTCATCATGAAATAAGGATTAGTTTTTAATTATGTAGCATGAGATTGTATACTGTATATGCAATGTTTAAATTTTTTGGTAAATGTATTCCATTAATCTGTTCACAATGTCATGCTCTTCCAGAGGTTTCTGTAAGATTATTTTGGGCAATTTTTCTATCTAGAAGAGGACCAAAAATGAAACCATCATCTGGTTGTAAATGTTAAGATTATACCAGCAAGAATGAGACTTTATGTAAAAAACCATGATTTAAATCTATTCTTACTGACTAGTGATTTAAATCATGATTTAAATCAAATCTACCCTACTGCAGACTAATTCAGCTTTGCTGTTTGGGCGGGGGGGGGCCTCCCCCGCACAACCCAGTGACCTATTTCCTCAGGGACCTACTTCCAGGTCACAGGGAGCACTTCGAAGGTCAGGGTAAATTGGCAAAAATTACACATCAGGGCTTCATGAAAAACGCTGGTGTTTTCTTAGTTAGGATGTGAGTCGTTATCCTTATATTTGATTAGCTGTGTTAGTCAAATGTTGTAAAGTACTAAAGAAATAGGTAGCACTCAGAGACTAATTGAAGAGATTATGTGATGATTTAACGTTGCATAAGTTTTCATGGGTGACAATGCACATCGTCAGATGTTGGTCTGGTTTTCTACAAAAACACAGTAAGCACAGGCCTGGTTCAGAAGAATGCAAGCTGCAATGCATGATCAGGGCAAGACTGCACTCAGAGTATGCCTGTCCTGATGGCACTGAAAGACGTCCTAATACACTGTTGGGACATCCTTTAATTTCATGAGATGAGCATTCATCCCAATCGTCACTCTACGAGGCTATTCCCACAATCAGGTGAAGCCTAGCCCAATTTCGCCTGACCGTGAGAACCACCGGGCTCACAGGCGAGCCTGGTGGCCTCCAAGTGGTTAACCCACTTAAGTAACCCTCCCCTAAGCCCAGGTTAGCGGAGTGAGTGCTCCGCTAACCCAGGCTCTATGATCATGAGTAGAGCTTTGCGCCGTGGCAACTCACGAGTAGACCCCCGACCGGGAGGCTTAAAAACAGCTTCCTGGCTCGGGGGTCTATCCAGCATGCCCTGCACACTTGCGCAGGGCATGCTGGAGCTTCCAGGGGCCGCGTGGCCCCTGATCCCCCCAGCCCCCACCAGCTCCGTAACAGAGCTGGCAGTCATGTGGGCAGCTGGTTCGGCTGCCCGGAGCAGACTGACTGCTCGTCTGTGGGGAGAGCGGGCTTAGCCCGCTCTCCCCGTAAACCCCTCCAGGCTCTTCTCACTGATCGTGAGAAGAGCCTGTACATGTGCTACAGAACTCTGTTTAAACAGAGTTTTTCAGTGCATGAGGAAGGGTGATTCAGATCAATGTCCCTCTTGTGTGATTAAATGATCTCCCAATAGTGCATCAGGATGTCCTGTAGGGATATCAGGGTGGGTGCATTCTTACCGTGTCCCCACTCTCAGCTTGTGAGCTGACAGACATTTGAACATACAGTACGGAAACATCCCAGGACTCTTCAAGGGACAGGGGTTAAAATATGTCAAGTGTAATTCTTATAGTATGATAGAAAACCATTATGTCTGTTCTCACTCACAGCCAAAATTGGGCTAAGGAAGCCAAGCCAGGTCTTGCCTGCTCCAAAGAACCACCAGGATTGCGCTTGATCCCAAAGTGGCGCCTTGCTGGCAAACCCATCAAAGAGGCTCACCTCCTAAATGAGGTTAAGGGAGCGAGTGCTTCCTCAGCCCCATTTCCCTGCCCTTGTGCAGTGCTGGCTGCTTTTCGCTAGTGCTGTAACACTGATGGGCGTCTGCCCGTCGCTGTGGGGAGCTCGGGGGGGGAGGGAGGACAACTCATCCCAATATCCATGCTGCTAGTTGAAGTAGGGGATCACACGCACTGACCCTCCCAGACTGGCAGCCGGATTGTCTGTAGGGAAGGCGAACTTTTGCTGCCTTCCTCGCTGCCCAGCCCTTCTCATTGATCATGAGAAAGATCTATTATCTCTTTCATCCTTGTTTAATGCTGTTAACTTTCTAATAAATTCCTGTTCTGTTATTTTCTGTTTTATATTATTTCCAGAGTAGATCTTTTTAAATACAAACATTCTGACACTGTGACCCTGTATGTTGAACTTCTTCCTGGCACTCTTACTTCTGATATCACATAAGTGTCCACTCAGTCTTTGTCTAAGGGACAAACCTGTTTGCTCTAAACAGACAGCTGATGGACATCTTAATACATATTAAATATACCACATTCACTTATATACATGTGTATGAGCATTGTATACGGTAGATTAGGTCTTCACAGAATCATTTTTGTTCATCAAAATGTACGTGGATTTGTTATATGGTCTGGTGCCATGTCTTGATGGAATGGGGTTGTTGTTGGTTAGCAGGAGCTGCAGATTAGATAGTTGTCTGTATGATGCATGTAGGTAGGAGTAGCAATCAATGGGTTTCCTTTAAAGCATGGTTTGAGGGTGACCACCTGTTAAACCAGGCCTGCCCAACATAAGACCCAGGAGCCAGATCTGGCCCATGAAGACTTTTTTGCTGGCTTGTGGGAAGGAATATCCTGCAACAAGAGCACCCTAGGAAGACAAATGGTCAATCACCCTTTGGGTCAGCTCCATGGGCGTAGCATCCAATGGACAAGGGGGGACAAATGTCCCTGGTTCTGGAGGGCCAGGGGGCCCACAGGCAGAGGTCTCCTGCTTCCTGGGGAGCCTCTCAGTGATCTGGGGGCCCAACCCACTGCTGTTGCTGCCCCACCGCTGATGCCCGCTGCCCTGCCGACATTTCTCATTTTCATCACCGGGAGTGGGGGGTCAGCCGAGCGGAGCAGGCCACCCACCCCCCCGTGGTGGCAGCGTGTCATAAATCTGTCAGGCTAGCAGATAGAGTGTAAAACAGGCAGGCAGAAGTATAAAAGCAAAGTCTTACAGAAAGGAATTCTCCAAACCAGGGCCAGTCCAAGTCAATCCAACCAATTCAACAGAGTCGAAAGCGAAATCCATGGGCAAGGTCAACACAGTCCAGGGTCCAAACACGGTCAAGGCAATACACGAAAACAGCCGATTTAGCTCACAGGAAATTGATGTTGCTATCAGCAGGGTAGCTGTGGTACAGTCATCTTAAATAGGCTGACCCCCAGTACTGTTAATCAAGAGTTCCCTTGCACCCTTAACCCTGACTAAGTGGTGGGCTCCCTAAATGGGTTTACCACCATGCCACTGCCAGAAGCTGCTTGCCTCGAAAATTTGGGAATTTTCGAGTATGTAACTAGAAAATTTTATCCCAGATCAGCCATAAACAGATTAGCGTGTTACAGTACCATGAGTTTGAAGGTAAACTTTATCACAGAAAGCAAAATAATTTTGAGTGAGCAGTTACATTAATGTAAATACAGTACAAGAGGCATGCACACATATGTTAGTAGTATCAATGAGTGTGCAAATTACATCAAGCAGCAATTCATAGCAGTTTTCAGTTTTCTTGTGCAAAATTATTGAATGTAAGACGTTTTTCACTATTTGTTCAGGAAAGAGGTTTTCTGAACAAATAGCTGAAACACTTTCAGCATGGGGAGCTGGGGTTAAGAAGAGGATGGCTCTCTAGATTGAGCCTGAGAGAAAACTGAGTTATGTAATAAAATGTTTAATATTTGTCTTGTAATCAGTGTGTTTGAAATACAGGAAGGATACTTATTCTCCTATTTATTTATCCTGCTAAATCTTAAGAGTGTTTCTCTGAGATTACATATTTCTTTTTCTGGGCATCCAGCATAACACAATTTATGCTGCAATGTAGCTAACAAATTATTTAGTGAAAAAAACAATCAGGATGGCATATACTCTGTGGTGTGTGTGTTTTTAAAAATGAAATTTTGCTCCAATCAGTTTGCATACATTTGCATATTTTGCTTACTTTACCGTTTCAGCTAGTTATGGGGAGGAGTTAAGACAGAGGAAGCCCTCCTTCCTGTTTATTACATAAAATGTGAATTGCTCATAACAGTGGTTTTTTGTTTGTTTGTTATTTATTTACAATGGGTGAGCTGCGGTGTCTTCACTGAAAAACAACAGTTCAGCTTTTTTGTCACATGAAATGAACATTAGATAAATGATGCCAAATTAGTAGGTTATATAAAGAAAACACATACTGAGATGCAAGCCTGCCTAGAAATCACATTTTGTGCCTCAAAGAAAAAATCTGTCTCCTAGTCCCATGGGGGTTGGTGGGGATGACTGTATTTAGTAAATAGTAATCTACACACGTTCATAAATACTCTCTACCCTAAGGTAACTTGCAAATGCTGGAAGCAAATACAAAATCTGAGTTTATAACTCAGAGATTGTAAAAAAACTCTGAGATTGTAAAATCTGAGTTTTGTAAAAGAAGTTACCAGGGACAGAGACAGAAATAGGTAAAAATATTGCTTTTCTCCCACACTATCTTTCAACAAATGCCGCCTGTTTAGAGTGAACATGATGGGCTTCATTGTGAGAAGTTCAGAGTCCCTTCTGAAGGGAATGTACTGTACATGAGCTCTACACAAGTTGTCTGTGCTCTTCCCCTTTCCTAATTGGTATACTGGCCCCACCTCCAGTCTTTATGTGGATTTATATCATTCCAGTCAGCTGGTTTTTTGTTAAAGAGTGATTGTAAAGAGTTAAACTGTTTCCATATGTCTGCATGTTAATAGGTTTTGTAGCCTTTGGCAGCCTCAGCTGCAGCTGCTACCTGTGTGTTCAACTTTGTGTGTGTGTATGTGCGTATGCAGTAACATTTGAACTGTAGTCAGATTGTGTAAATGAAACTGTTATGCCTTTGTTGGGGAAGATTTTAATTCTGAGCAATTATACCCCCCCCCTCATTTATTCTGTTCTCTAGAGTTAAATGTGGCGCATGTCGAACAATATACAACAGAAAAGAATGCAAATAAACTTTAGCCTACATAGCCCAGCAAAGCATTTAGCCGCCCACTTGCAAAATACTTAACTCTTGTACACATGATACACAAAGAATGCGAGCTACTTTCACCAATCCCTTCAGACACACACGCACCCTAGCACACAAACACAAAACCTGATCCTTGTCTTTATATCTGTGAGGTTGGAGTTCTTGCTAATAAAGGAGCTTTTCCCATGATGCAGTGTGATAAGGATTGGCCTACATGTAGCCCAGCAAGCCACTGCTGATGTTTTCTTGATTAGGTGTCTTATCTTCCATTGAGCTGCATCAGATGAAGGTTGCTGACAGCGTAATGGCAGGGAAAACATCGGACAGCTCCATAAAATGGCAGCTATGTTATGACATGTCAGCCAGGACTTGGTGGATGGTAAGTTGGCGTGATAACACTTTTTTCCCCCTTCCCGAAAGATTTTTTTTTCTTTTTGAACTCCTCCTTCATTGTTGCAATGCACATGTTATAAAGTTCACATCCGCGCAAAAACTTTTCAGTGCAAGTTCAATGACTCTGCGGAAACCCTAAGCATCATAGCATGTTAGAGGTTTATCTGCTTTTGTGGTGGGGCCATAGACAGGCTTGTTAGAACTACAGCAAGGGCAGGATGAAGAGTTTAGCCCCCTTTTCGTTCCTTTAAACAAACAAACAAAAAAACACCCCATAAAATGTCAATTTTACTTTGTGCCCAGTCTGGCTGGGTGTGAGAATGTAGACCTAGAAGCAGTCACGGGGGTGGGGGGAAGCAGTAATGTCATCATGTTCTTGCTAATTGTTCTTGAGTTGGTCCTAAAACAGAGCAATCTGCCTATTTATTCTGTTTCTTCCGAATAATTATTTAGTAAGTGCATTGTACCACGGTGTGAGCAGCTTCCTAATCAGTATGCGATTGTCCCCACGCTTCCCTTAATTTGGAATCCTCCTCCCTTTCAATGAATACAGTAACTAGAGCAACTACTGATTAATATGCCGCTTGGCATAATTAAATTTAGTTAATGAAGCTATGCATATTAAGTCCAATTCTTCTTTGTTTGGGCAAGCACAGCTTTTTAGGGGGGTGGTGGAGGGGTGGAATTCATATTTATACAGCTGCAACTGAAGGAAGAAAACAAAACAAAAAGACAGGGGTGAACCCAGGGAGAGACAACTTTTTAAATGATGCTGAGAAGAGTTTGAAAGTTGTTGGGGTTTTTTGTACAAAATCCTGGGACCAGGAGCAAGTGCTTTGGGAAAGAAAACCTTGTCTCTTCACCAGTGTTTTTGTGAAATTTTGTTCTTATTCTCATGTTGTTGTCTAGACAATAGCCCCTTGTATGCAATAGCCATGCCATGAATGAAGACTTTCTGTTGGCAAACCTTCCATTATGAATATTAATTTCATTCCTGGGTTGCTTTGTCTGTTTGTGTGTTTTTGCTCCTTTCAGTCCTTCCTTGATTGCCTTTGCTTGTTTGTCTGGATAATTATTATGCTTACTGCATGGGCTGTTTTTTTCACAATTAGTACAGTGCAGAGACAATAGGCACTTTATTCATGGCCGGTGGGTAAGAGGAGCACCAGTGGACAGCACGTCCCAGCGCCTGGACAGAAGGCTGCTCCCTGCTTCTTAGTGTCTTCCTACACTATGATGCCATTTTGCAAGGACTTTCTTTTTGTTTTATTTTTATATTTTCCCTTAAAAGTTGGATGTTGCTATGTACTTTCTGAGGAGGTCATATACTCAGGGGGTATTTTAAAAACATTTGCTGCATGTTGTCTATGTTGTGAATTCTGAATAGAGGGAAGGAAACTATTTCTACTTGTTGAGCACTTGTATGCTGAGTAATCACATTAATTTGGTTACACAAACACAGGGAATGAGTGATTAAAAAGTGGTTTTGAGCGTCTCTGCTTTCAATTTGCATTAGGACTTGTGATAACAGATTGCTGTTTAGCGTTTTAATCAGAATGTGGTGCTTGGTGTGTGTGCTCGTTATTTAAATGAGCGATTAAAGTAGTTCAACACTGTGCAGAGGATGGTATTATAAAATGTATGTTGTGACAGATTTAATTAAATTACTGCATGTTCACAGATTTTTGTAAAAAAGTAATATGCCTGTGTTTTAAGAAAGGTTTCTTTAAGGACAGCTTTCCAGTAAGCTGGCATTGTTAAAAGAAAATCAATACTTTCACTCATGAGTATTTTATTGGGAAGTATAATCTGTAAAACACAGGTAATTAATATAACTGTACTTCTATTAATTTGTTGTTCAAAGATATTGCATAAAAGTGTGACTGATAGCTAAAATATGTGTTCGTAATAGCTAAAATGTGTGTCCTCATTGATTATGTAGATTTAAGTGATACATTTTATCGGAGTTAATTCATATCTTAGCTTTCTATGTGAATTGTAGAATTAGACATAGAACTTAGGTATAAATATGGACGCTTCCTCAATTATTATTTTGGAAAGTTTAGATATATAATATATCTTTACATGAAGACTTTTAAGGATTATAAATACATTACATGGTCTTTTCAGTTTAAAAATTGATTTTGTTTTTGACTGTATGGCTTAGACTAAAATCTGGTGGGTAAAGAACAATATGTATATTAACTGTAAACTTAAAATGCTTACTTGGAAGTAAGTCCCATTAAAATAATTGGGACTTCTGAGTAAACGTAGCTAGGATTGTGCTGTTATGAGCGTAAACACATTTACTTGTAAACATTTTCCATTTAAGTCAGTAGTGTTTACTCCCAAAGTAATGTATTTAGGATGGAGTACCAGAGAGGGATTTGCTTGAATGCAGTGGGACTAAAGTTGAACAGTCCTTTAAGACAGATTGATTACATTTTTGAATGGTATACCAATAAAGGTTTATTCTAATGACAAAGATCATTACTACTGTGCACCTGTTCACATGTTGTTGAGCATTTAGGATGTTTAAAATCTTAATTCTTTTTCGTTTTTGTAGACATCTTTCTGTTAATTTCAGTAACTTAGACGTTAATAAGACCATGCACTATTTTTAAAAGATAATAAATGGGGATTTTTAAGTAAAGATATGTTTTTTATTTCTCTGGCTTTGCCTCAGCAATGTTATTACAGTTTTGCAGTGAAATGTTGCCTTTATTAAAATGATTTCTGTAGCATTGTTCATATACTGCCTTTGAGAGATTAAAACATAGAAAAAAGTGGTAGGTATGCAGGTGTTTTTTCTCTCTCTTTAAATTTATTAGTTTCTGAAGAATACATGTTACAAGTTTTTTGAGACACTCTAAAAGAGATAAATACAAAGAAAATTAAACTTCAAATAAAATTAAAAAGAGCCTTAGTTTTTAACTATGTATTGGGGGAAATAATCTGATTTAAAAACCCAGAATCCTACTCTATCTATCTATTCGATTTATATACCGCCCTTCCAAAATGGCATAGGGCGGTTTACAACAAGACAAAAACAATTAAAACAAGTTAACGGTTAAAATCAAAACTATAAAAACAGAATAAAACCAATTAAACAATTCAAACAGCTAAAAAAAATTTTCTAGGAAGAGTTATCTCATCCTGTTGCACAAATCTTGTGTTTATGGCTTACATTCATGAATATTTTTATTCAATTTGGTCTTTAAATTGAGACATGACCTTACATAGTGTGGTTACATAGAACCTTACATAGAACAACTTCTGTACTTATGGTAAGCAGTGCAGGATAAACCACATTTTGGGTTTCAAGCTCAAAAAGTTAACTTGGCATATGTTAAATGAGCATTAAAATGATTATAATAAAGGTTGAAGGTCTGAAATCTTGGAGTTTTGATAACTGTGCAAAACTGCTGCAGTAAATTTTGTTCAGTTATCTTTTGTGACATTTTCTACCCTGCTCTTATATTTAATAAGCAAATGCTTTCAAATAAGTCTTGCCAATATTAATCCTTCAAGCTGTATTAGTGATAAAGTACTGTATAAGCATATTCAGTGTGTGTGTGTGTGTGTGCGTGCTAAAGCAACCAAATCAGATGCTACTTTAGACTTAATAAATCAGATCTAATATACTGAATGAGAGGGTCTAAATATTTTGCTCAGATTAATTGTCATGTTTGCCTTCTCAGAAATGCTAGTCACATTTCTCTGGCATCCAGTGTTCATTTTTGTGCAGCAGCACGTCTGCACAGATTTTAAGTTTGGCATAATTTTATCTTCAGAATATTACGACTCTGCCAATTATAACGAAACTGTTGTTCTCAAATGAATTATAACATATAACTGATTTAAAAGCAAATGTGTGTGTATATATGTGTATGTATGTATACATACACACTGTATAGGGATGTGTACAAACTGGTTTGGTGCCTCTTTAGGGAAGTGCCGAACTGGCTCGGGCACTTGCAGCCAAACTGGTTTCCCTTAAGAAGCAGGTAAGCAGGTCCTTACCTGCTCCACTGCTGCCCTGCTGCTTTTTGAGGTGGAGTGCTCACTCTACCAAAGGTCGTGCACAGCTGCAGAGCTGTTCCCTATAGCCTGCACATGGCGTTGGCATAGACATGGCCGCCATGCATGCTGTATATATCTGCCTTTATCTCTAGATGTATATCTATCTATTTTGATGTTGGATATGCCTTTCATCGACCTATGTACAGAGGACCTTCTGTACATTTAGGAAGCTAGAAGGCACACTATAGCTTTGTTTCTAAGTTGCCCTTTCCATCTCAAATATAGTACCTTATTTCAAGAAGGTACATTTTCTGTATCTTAGATCTGTTTGTATGTTTTATAAATGTCTTGATTAGAATACTTGTTTCTGTTGTGACCTATGGTCAAGAAAATAAATTTGATTTGGCATTTTAAAATGTGTGATTCTCAAATATTTTTCTTTAATGTGCCGTCAATTTACTTTCCTTAATGACCCTACTCAATTGCTTGTGAGTAAAATTAAGGTCACAATCCTGTACACATCAGCCAGAGAATTTGAAACTTACTTTCAAATAAATGTGCATAGATTGGACTGTTATTTAGAACAACATTTGATGCATATAAGGCTATGCTGTAGGGATGTATGTATGTGTGTCATTTAATGTTTTTAGGATATAGCCTTCAAAAGAAATGCCCATAGTCTTTCTTATTCCCTGTTTCCTGTTTCTGAACTATACCTTGTCCTTGCAAAAGGTGCATCATGAATAATAGTCCTATATTTTTATTTAGTTACATTGTTTCAGGCATTCCTTGCTCCACTAAGGAAGTGGAACCATTAAGTTTATTTTAGTACACTTGTCCATCATCAAGGCTGTGGTTCCAGTGGTTCCGGTTTGTTATTTAAAAATGTAAGGGGCACAATCTTGCCAAGTTGATTCCCTCTTATTTAAACAGGAGAGTTAAATTGAAATGCATGACACTTAAAAGTTCTTATATTTAGCCGAATCCTGTCCTGTGGTGTTTGGCAAGGTTAAAGAACAAAAACAAAACAAGGTTGTTTTTGTGACTGGGCTTTTAAAATATCATTTCCCCTAAACACTGATAAAATTACTTGCTGCAAATGTAAGATAGAGCCTTAAATTTTATAATAATAAAATAATAAACTTTATTTGTTAGCTGCCCCATAACAACTTATTCTCTGGTGGCTTACAACACAACTTCTGTTTGCTGATTATCCCTTTTATTGTTAACTGACTAGACTTCTGCTTTCTAGTTCTTCATGTTGCATAATAGATATCTTAAATGTCTCCATTTTATTTGTAATATGAGGTCCACTTATCCTTGTTTTAATTTTAGATGAATAAAAGATCACATTGGAAGAAGGTTTGTGGTTAAAACTTGAACCTATCCTAGACAGGCCTGTAAAACTGAGATACTTGTTTAAAACAGTTTAAAAAAAATTCTGAAGATTTTAAAAGATGTAGATGAAGCAGAATATGGTGTCTATATTTCCAGGGTCATTTTATTGTTTTATCAGTATTATATAGGTAAGTGAAATGATATCTACAGTTGTTTCAGTGATGACATTATTATGGCCTTGATTCCCCATATAAACACCTCTGGATTATAATATAGGGGGGAGCTCACTGTTAATAGTACTGAGGTAAGGTAGTATTAACTAAGAATCAGATCCTGTTACATCTTTATATCTATCTATCTATCTATCTATCTATCTATCTATCTATCTATCTATCTATCTCACCGTCACTGTGGAGAGCCTTAGAATGTGGGGCAAGGTGTGATAGCCCTAATGTCAGAAAATTTCAGCCAACATCCTGTGCATGTGCAGCAACAGAAGCACATGTGCAGCTGCTGCATCCCAGAATAAAGCAGCATGGGCGCTCACATGGGAGGATGATTTTTGCCAATCTCCCCTTCTCTCTGAAGTGCTCTGCGCCAATTGAAGATATTGCCTGGGGGCTATGCAGCCTTCAGGGATGTTTTTTTCAGATGGCACAGAGCACTTCAGAGGGAAGGGGCACCATTACTTTACTCTGGAATGCAGTAGGGATGTGCCCAAACCAGTTCGGCGCCTCAGGATGAAAGCACCAAACTGGTTTGGGTGGGAGCACATGAGCCTGTCTGGTGGGGCAGGGATTGGTTTCTTTAAAAAGGAGGAACACACGTGCTTACCTGCTCTGGGCAGGGCATGGGGACTGGTTCCTTTAAAAAGGAGGAACACTGCCTTACCTCTCATCCGTGGCCGGTGCTGGCATGCAAAAGGCTGCACACTGCTGCTTCCTTGTTCCCAGCAGCCTGTGCATGCAGCAGTCTTTTGCATGCCAGCACCAGTCCCGGATGAGTGGTGGGGCAGCATTCTTCCTTTTTAAAGGAACCAATCTCTGCCCTGCCCACGGCTGCCAAGCCGGCTCATGCACATCCCTAGAATACAGCAGCTGCACGTGTGCCTCCTTTGCTGCATGCACATAGCATTAGTCAATACGTTGGCTGCTAAGCACTGTGCACTACATCACTATGCCATGCAGGAGGTCTCCTGATATACTGCTGCAGCAGTGGTGGTGGCTGTCCACAGGGGTGGCGTGTTCTTTGGTTCTGGGACATCAAGCCTAGACCTTGACCCTAACCTATACTGCTACAACTTCAGGAGAGCAAGTAATGGGATTCTCTACACTTTGCATTCTGGAGATTATGCAAGAAAGAAATGTTGGAGAATTGATACTCATTTAGACAAATAAAAAACCCCACCATAGTTGCAACCTATTTAGAAACAATCTTTTTTTATTGCATTTTGCATGAGAAGATTTGACAGCTCTTGCAACTTTAGAGTCATGTTTTAAATACCCCTAAAGATTCTCCAGAACTATCCCGTCATTCTTTCAGGTATAAGTGAAAATGATTCAGTAAGAAACCCTGCCTTTAGTAAATGGCATATTGCCATTAAGTTCAGCTAGATTACATACTTTTGGCCTTCATCCAGTGCAGAGTTGTGTGTTTATAACATCCCATTGTTTCCAAAGGAATTAAGTGCATGCAACAGTGCACAGGAATTGCTACCTTGTCCTCCTTGCTTTAAAAAAAAAGTGCCAACATCTTCTTTAAATTTGTATTAGTGGAATGACTATTATTATGCACTTTTATGCTGTTATGCACTTTTTCAAGTTTCCCCATCTCCACATACACCAAACTGAGTGTACCACATACACTCAATCTTGGGTCCCCAGAGCTTTTTGCATTACAACTTCCATCATCCCCAGCCGAAAAGGCCAAAAGGGGGTTGTAGTTCAATAGGAGTTGTAGTTCAGCAACATCTGGGGACTCAAGTTTGAGAACCCCTGACATACACTATAGCCAGAATCCAAAGGGACATGTAAAGTTGTCCACGTGTATCCTGGGTTCTTGCTACAACCCCTGGTGATCCTTAGAAAGCCATTCCTGAATATACAGTATCTATCCAGAGCCACATGGGATGCATATGGTGGGATATGGTTGGGGGCCTCAGCCTATATGCAGAGTGGCCTGGACAAGCCTGTCTGAGAAACTGAAGTTGCCTAGGCATAGTAGATAGAGTGGATGCATAGCTGAATGCTCCAGATTCCAAACATTGTGCAGTTTGAGATGATATATTTTATTGGACTGTCACTGACTTCTGCTAATTCACATACCCAAAAGTATTCAAGTGGAAGTCTTGGTCAGATGGGCACAGCATAGCACAAATTCTGTCTGCCTGCAACATACGTGGATTCAGTAACATGTTTGAATTTGTCAACAGGTCTTTCTGGAACCAGTTTGACAGCAAAGCAAGCAAATGCTGATATGGAGCTGAATTGTAAGGAACTGGACAGCTAGTAGCAAACCTCTTTTGAAACCAAGTGGGATTCAGAAGCAGTTTGTGATAAAGCATGGGGACCTGTTGTTTGATGGGAAAAAGTCAAACGTCCCTGAACCTAACTAAAATAGCTCATTAGCTCTCAACCATAATCATAAACAAAATCAAATAAATAAATAAATAAATAAAAATAATAATAATAACCAGAGACTCTTCTAGAATTTGGTCCATGTCATGAAATACAGTTTAATTGTGTAGTGTTGTACTGTATGTTCATAATCAGTTGTGAATGTAAGTATATACTGTTAAGTTTTAATTTTTGATACCATTGTTGAAATCTGCCTTTCAGTGTTATAAGTACAAAGATATGGCGGGCAGGGGGCTGGTCTGAGCAGGTCAGAGTAGGAAGCTGGCATCCATTTCTGTGATTGTGACTGGACCTATTACAGCATTTGCATTCATGGAGGTGTCTGCCAGTTTTGTTTGTACAGCTGCATTAGAACCGTGTCCTTTCCACGTGGTTGTGTCCAGACATCCTTGATTGCATAGAGGAAATTGGCAGTGTATACCAGCCCTGAATGACATGGACTATAGTGCCAATATTGAGACATACCACAGTACTGATACACTGGAAACTTACTATACGTATCAGTGTTTTGTATGTGTTGATGTTCTACATCAGGTTCATGCAGACCGAGTTAAAGGCTCTAGGGTTCTTGTTCTATCTGTCCCACACATCTTGTTTTTCTCCTCAGCTAGCATTCATTTCCAAAGGCAGAAATGAAACCGTACACAGCTTTTATTGTTCTCATACACCCCCACCCCCCCACACCCCAGTCTGCCTTTCTCATGAAACCTTCAAAGAGGTACTACAGGAATGTATTTGCTCCTCTCTGACCAGGCTACTGATATCCTTCCAGCTGCAAACCTAGCCACTGCTCTCCTTTCTTGTGCTGCATGAAATTTTAAGTTATCTCAGCACAAAGAACAGGAGCAATCTATACTGGGAAATTTCCATACTCACAGAGGAGCATTTTGTAAAAGCTCTGTCCTCTAGTTTACTCAGGATTATAAGTGATCCAGAAACTAACTATTGGAAATCATAGGAACATAGGAAGCTGCCATATACTGAATCGGACCATAGGTCCATCTAGCTCAGTATTGTGTACACAGACTGGCAGCAGCTTCTCCAAGGGTGCAGGCAGGAATTTCGCTCAGCCCTATCTTGGAGATGCCAGGGAGGGAACTCTACATGCAAGCAAGTAGATGTTCTTCCCAGAGCGGCTCCATCCCCTGAGGGGAATATCTTACCAGTGCTCACACTTCTAGTCTCCCTTTCATATGCAAACAGGGTGGACCCTGCTTAGCTAAGGGGACAACTCATGCTTGCTACCACAAGACCAAGTCTCCTCTTCTAAATCTAATCATATGTCTCGTCATTGTTGTACATGTTACTAACAGCCATGCTGGAACATTATTTATTATTGCAAATGATGGCTTTTAAAACAAATATGTAATGGTCTTCAAGTGTGTTTATATACTCCTATAAAGCATGTTTTAAAAGCTACAGGTTTACATAGTAATTTTATGCAGTCAGTTAAGTTATACATGATAAAGGGTGTGTATGTGAACGATGATGGCATGTGTTAGCTTTTAGTGACTAGAAGCCAATAGGGGTTCATATAAGCCATTGATCTTCACAGTTTAGTATACAAATGTGAGATATAAACCTTATGCTGCCTGGCTTATGAACAAAGCACTATGTGAATATATCACAATTTCTGTGCTTTCACAAATGAATTAGCAATCTTTTATTGATTATACTTTATAACTGCAACATACAGTGGTGCAGGCATGGTGGTCGTCTGTTTTTGATGTGCCTGACACCCCCCCCCCCCAAAAAAAAGGCATTCTTTGTGGTGGAGGCACTTTCTAGACTTCCCCTCTCCTTTCCTTTTCATTCTCTTTAATGCTTTTAACTTTTTAAAAAAAGTTTCACAGCTCCTTCAGGTCAAATTTAAGCATTTCACATGACACACACTTACATCTAGTCAAAACTGTTCTGTGCAGTAGCTTTTAAATGAACAATGTCCGGAAGGAATGCTGCACAGAAATGGCAAAATGCAGTTAATGGGAAGAATAATGAAACTTCTTTGCTTTCAGCTATATCTTCCAGGTAAAGATTCCAGTAGGATACTTTGGAACGGCTGAGTTAGATTCTTTTGAATTCAGTATTTCCATTTCCGTTGATTTGAAGGCTTGTCTGCATGGGAGCTTCCTGTGGTCCTGCTGCCCTTCTTTTTCTTTAGCACAAAACTGGAAGTGTGAGAATGAAGCTGTGCCCAAGGAAAGAAGGCAAGGTGTGCAGGCATTCCAGTAGGGTAATCATAGCTTGTCTTGTGCAGCTGACAGAGCTGAGACACAGAATATGCCAATGCAAAAATAAATCAACATGTTGGTAATAGAGAACAGGAATCTGAAAATTAGAATGTAGTTTGAAATCGATGACTTATGAGACAGCAGCAAATGTCCGTCTTCCCTTGTCAAGAAGACTTAAAATTACAAGGAGTTGAATATATAAATAATGCTGCCATAATCACATGAAACATACCTGCCAAAAGCAGATTCATTTGTGTTATAGTGTCAGAGTTTCTAATGGCCCAAATTTGCCATTTAAAAAGGTCCTGAGCTAGTTAGCTTGATTTGTAGTTTGCTGTTGTGTGTTAACATTTATTTTACAGCATGTTAAATTAAATTAGAGATGTACTCGAACTGAGGTTCATGCACATCTCTAAATTAAATTCCTCAACAGGTGGGACTCCTCTTTGTTTGAAGCACTTGTGAAGTGTAACACTTCTGTTTAAGAAAAATACCACACATCTCTGTATAGGTGTTGACACATTAACAAGGGTTCTGCAATTTCCTTTCTCCATCTTGTTGCTCTCATTCAACATGTACAGTGTGATTTATCAGCCTTTTGCTATTCTGCATTCCACAATGATTCGCAATTAACTTTTTACTTGCATCTTATAATCGGACAGTCTAGATGTACAATGACAAAAGTATTGGGGGAGGAGGGGGCTTTCTTTTTCTATCAGCGTCCTACATTTTACCAGCAATAATGAGCTGTCACAGTGTGAGTTCTGGAGATGAGATTAGTGCATGGAAGAATGAATAAACCTGTACACAAGAAGAATAATTAAATCAAGCAGAAAATAATAACAAGTACGTTAAGGGTCTTCAGCATGAAACCAGGACAGGATTGATTCAGGCTGCAAAAACCACTTGTGCTTAAACTGTGAATTGTGAAATGTGCAGTTCAATTTTAAGACTAGTTTTGTGTTCACTGATATTAGCAGGGCTTCGTTATATGGAAACTGCAAATTGTTTAAGTAGCAGGAAAGAGGAATTTACCATTTAGTCCAGTGTTGCTTCTGCAATCTCTTTCTTTTTTAAAAAGGCTTTTAGGTGCTGGTTGAATGTACCTTGTATAATCTTTATTGATGACATTCCATCTCTGACAAATGGCAGGAATTTTCTAGTGCACAGGTGTAATAGCCAACAGGTATGGATCTTCAGTATGTAATCTGTTCCTCTGTAATAAGAGGAGAAGCAGAGTGAATGGTTCCTTCCCTAAAATATTCACTACAATATCCTCTGCATTCCACAGAGCAGTTGAAGGGAGAAATTCAAGATTTAGCAGTGGGCCTCAGAGTGATGATTGCTTTGTAATGGAACAAATTCAATTACATGAAATATTAGACTCTTCTCTCACTGCCATAGCCCTCTTCAGTCTATGTAGGGAAGTCAAGGCGGAGGGGAGGGGGGGCAGAAGCCTCTTAACAGATGCCTGGCCGACTCAGTACAGAGAGGAAAACCATAATTTGTCTGTAATCCCTAATGCAAACAGTTGTTCATTAAGAAACAAAACTAATGTAATCTTGATTATTTGCTCGGATTTCTACTCTATCATGTTGTTTTGTACAGCTGGCAGGCTAATGTAATTTTACTAAGAAACCCAAAGCAATCTGGTACTCAGACAACACCATGCAGATTTAGGTAAATTCGGGGCTCAGATTAGCATAATACTAACTAATCACGAATATCATTTGCATTAATTAGAGTATTGGGACAAGATTGTTTTTTTAAATGGAAGAAAATTGAAAGAAAGATTAAGGGCAAGAGCTTATGAGCCTAGTTTTTCTGGATGCAACTATATAACAGATGATTTCTGCCATAATGCCTAATATTTTAATGTTTAAGTATTAATTAAAGTATTGGGGAAATATTGTTTCTAATTGGAAGGAAACTGAATGAGAGATTAAGGGCAAAGCTTATGAACTGCTTTTGCTTAAGGCAAGTACATAGCAGATGATTTCTCCTATAATGCCAAAGAGCTTAAATTGTGTAAAAGATAGGGTGAATAATACACTAAGGAGTTTAAAAAACGTAAACATTTCTTTAACAGTAGCTTTTCCCTCAGTGAAATATTGCTGTATTTAAGCAAATATGCTTCAAAGTTAGCTTCAAACTATTCTGCTAAGCTTTTCACTGTCTCCTGTGTTCCAGTTCTCCCCATCAGGTCAGATATCCCTCTCAGTCAAAGGGACTGAGAACTTATACAAACTTACTTGCTCTTGTCTCCTCATGTCTGTGCCAACACAGCAAACACTCAGTGACCAGCATGATGCGCACCATACCGGTGATGGTGCGATCAGCGTCAGGGCTGTTGCAGGTTCATACACCGTTCTGACACTGCTGAGAATGAGCAGTTGTACAAGCAGTGCTACTGCAATTATTTCTATTCACCACAATGGAATTTGCTCGTGCACCTGCTTGGTCTCAACAGTGTCGGAACAGCTTACAAGTCCAAAGCAGCCCTTATATGGATTGCACCGTTGCTGGAATAGTGCACATCATATCAGCCAGTGACTTCAGGAGATCCCACCTCCTTTCTTTGTGCTTAATTCCTTTCCTGCCAAACCCAACATCATATTTCCCTCCAAAAAAAGGTGTATTTTTTACCCCCCACAAACAAAATTAAGTGAGGAATTACTCCTCAGGCCTTTGCTATGTCTACACCCCCGAATGACTGCAAAATCAAGTTATGATGCTTGCCAATGCTGAAAGAGCTATCTTAGATCAAATACATTTGAATGACAGAGGCTTCACATCATCTTAAATGCAACATTTTTCACAGAGGCAGTTTGCATGATCAACTGCAAGTCATCATGCATACATTTGGGAATCAGCCCTTAGTCACAGTCCCAAATCAAGAAAACACCTAATTCAAGCCTCTGGAAGGTAATTGTCATCTGGAGCAACTAAGGTTAAATAAAAGATATCTGGCTTGCCACTGGTGAGGCGCCATTCTTGGCTGCTTAAAAGGGCAGCAGAAGCAATATGACCATGCAGTATGCTGCTTCTTGAGATAAGAACCATAGGGAAGCCAATAAGTGGGGGAAATAAATGCCCCAATGGTGATCCCTCTCATTTCATATAGAATCTCATATTGCACTGATCAGAACAAGGTCCTTTTGATTCTTGCCCAGGGAGAAGTGTGTAGGTTGGCACTTGTGGCCCAATTTTCTGCATATTATCCTATTATTTATGCATGGGACATGCTGGTGGAACACAGAGACAGAGCTCATTCAAAGAACAAAATCCAAAGCAAATCAATAAATTGAAGTTCCCATCTGGTTTGCAGCAGGATGTTCCAGGATGATCCCCACAAAGCAAGCCAAGACCAGAATTCTAAGCAGTCTATTGCACATAACATCACAGATCAGCCTGAAAACTTAAATCACCAGCCCTTCTGCCAAAGAGGCATACACCTTTGATGCAAAACCTGCCTCCATTTCCCAGGAGACTCAGTAAATAGTCATAAGCCTTAGTTACATCTTGTTTGGATTACTGCAATGCACTTAAATAGGGCTGCGTTTGCAAAGTGTTCGTAAACTGCAGCTGGTCTAGAATGCTGTTACTAGACAGCTGATCCCAGCTAGCTACTGGGAGCATGTAACACTTTTTCTGCGACAACTTCACTGGATTCCTGTACATTTCTAAGGCCAATTCAAAGTATAGATTCTGGCCACGTCCTAAACACCTTGGGGACAGGTTATTTGAAGGACTGCCTTGCTCCATATGAACTAGCCTGAGCACTGAATTTAGCTGGAGAGATTCATCTCCGCATTTCGCCAACATCTGCTGTGTGCTGGATTGGAACACAGGAAAGGGCCTTTTTTGTGGCTGCACCAGCCTCCATTCAAAGGCAGCTTGTCTTGCCACTTCTATAGTAATGTTCTGCTATCAGCTAAAGACCTTCATGTTTCGCCAAGCTTTAATATTGTTGGCCTACTGCTGTGGCTTTTAACTGTTGTTATAGCTTTTTATAATCGCTCTGACCTCTGTGTTTTATCAGATATTTAAAACAGATTTGAGAATGTGTACATTGGCCTACATTCAGACTAATGCAGCACTTGTGAAGTATGTTGCACTTGTCTTTCCGGCTAGTGTTGCGTTAGTGCAAAAATGTTTGTCCTTGCACAACAAGTTGTCAGGTCTCCTGCTGCTCTTCCTTAGGTAATCTTTGAGCTAGAGTATAATTTTGAACATCCTGGCAACTTCCCACAGCAATGTAGTTTTCTTGTAGCCACACAACTTTGTTCATTGTGCAAGAACACCACTCATCTGGATGTCAACCATTGTTTTATTTTAAAAAATATTTTATTGTATTTCTATGTTATATGCTTTAGATGCTTGTGCACTGGAGAATGGGAAAGGTGGGATAATAATTATAATGATCTAAACTAGATAAAAAGTACAAACAGCCAATTTTGGTACACCTAGTCAGCAAGAGATAAGTGAGACTCACTAGAACCAACAGGGCTAGAAAGGTCCAGCCCAGGCACTTGGTTTTGACAATTTGCATCTAGTGAATTCTGCAAACATTCCCGTGACTTCACCAAAAACACTGATTTGAATGTGGGTTGACATGCCCAGATTCCATTTCTAAATTGGTGAGGTTATTGCAGGTAAAACTGTTATAACAATTGATTTCTCAGCCGATGTGTAACCCTGATACAATTACAATCACATAGTAGTCCTAAGAAACAGGGATATGCAGAATTTTACTTTTGCACTAAAGTTCCCTGTAGAACAAATGAGCCACATAAGCATGCTTGCTGTAGCGGAACACTAGTCTGGAATACAAGCTCCAGAGTTAGTGCAAGTAGCTACTGCAGCAGTTTTGCACAGTAGCACAACGTCCTTCTTCGAGTGCTTTGTTAGAATGGCAGCCAACGTTTATACAGTACATTGTCACGCAACATATGCATATGAGCTATGATATGCATATGAGCTATGATTTCCCAGAACATATCAAAATAGCTCAGGTTTTTTTCTTCAAATCAAGCTCAAAAAGCAAACCATGATACAGATTAGCTGTTTTTAATTTCTTAAATGCTATGGTGGATTTACTAGAAGATTAAAAGGTAATCTTACACAGAACAGTAGTCTCAGGTGTGTTGAACTGCTCAATGTCCATTTGGGTTAAATGTTGTTGAAGATGCTCTTAGAAATGATGTATGGATTTGTTTGTTTGTTTATTTATTTATTTATTTATTTAACACATTTCTATACCACCCTAACCCAAGGTCTCAGGGCGGTTCACAACAACTTGTCCTAGAAGTGCCTGTAGTTTTTAAAAAGCTGAATTGTCCATGGACAAGAAGCAACTCAATTGAAAGTGAACTGGAAGGTGAATAACTAAAGTTGTGAGAGCTAGTATAGGATACGTTTCTTCTTACCTGCATCTGAGAGATGCCTGTGATGTAATGCCCCGTGCAAATGTATCGCTAGTAACTCCTAAGCATGGTTAGGAGATCAGGAGTGTGCTGCTGGCTCATGAATTCTCTCCTCCCCTTATCTGTTCAAATGTCTCCCTCTCTTCCCTGATTAGTGTTTATATCACAGCTAACACTAAGCTAAGTAAGTTACAGCTTAGGGCCTCACATTATGAGGGTGCTTTTGAATTTATTTTTTACATTATTGTTTGAAAAATAAAGGGAAGAAAGACTCTAAAACAGACATTATTGTACTGATAAGACAAAAAAATATAGTTATATGGTGACACAGTTATTTATTTTTCATATTGAGTTTATAAATTTGTGCAGAAGTTACTGTAAGTTATATTGAAATTTTATTAGGCCAGGACCTAGTTTACACCAACACTCACCATCACTGTTATGGGTCACATTCGCCTCTTCAGACGAACATTGCTGGAACCTTGAGCAGTGTGGCAAGATGGAGTTGAGTGACCCACCGGGGCAGGACTTCTAACCTATTTTGTAATTCTATGGGGCCTCTTAAATTTGACATAGTTTAGAACCTCAGCATGTCATCATCCAGCCCTGCATGAACATTGGAAAGATGGGGTTGTGTTACTTCTTATATCATGGTTATTACTAGTCAGTAGATACCTATGACACATGTTCAAGTATGTTTCACACAGCCCTCATGATCACAATAGATGTGACCTATAGATCGCAATAGATGCGGAAATCAGGGTATATACAAACATTGTAAATAAAGAACTTAATGTAGTACAAAAGAATGTTATTTTGTATATTAAAAAAAACTTTAGTAGCCTTTAAAAGAGCCCTAATGCATATGATTTTAGCCAGGCCTTTAGTGAGTACTGAAATTATTTTAAACTGGTTTTAATTTT
This sequence comes from Hemicordylus capensis, assembly GCF_027244095.1. Lineage (NCBI taxonomy): Eukaryota > Metazoa > Chordata > Lepidosauria > Squamata > Cordylidae > Hemicordylus > Hemicordylus capensis. The sequence continues at coordinate 117,905,483 of NC_069658.1, read as the reverse complement.
GTTTTAATGAGTTATTTATTTGTTTTTTAATCTATTTTTATATTTGTGAATTGCCCAGAGCCATCTGGGTGCGGCGGTATTAAAGAAAACCAATGAAACAAACAAATAAACAATACCCCTAGTGCATGTAAATCTAGAACATGCAGAAGTATCGATCTGAACAGAATTGACAGTGGCATAGAACTTAAAAGCAGTATTGTTTCAAGACAATATGGGAGAGAGGAGGACAAATTGAAATTGTCATCAAAAAAGGACTGTAACCCATTAGCAGCTCTTTGTGAGCATGACACACACATCTGATTCCTGATGAGGATACATGAAGAAAGAACGTTATCCATGCTTCTTTACATGTTACAATCGGCAAGTTTTTCCAGACAGAACTTACTCCCTTAATTTTGTTTATAAGGTAGATGGCGGCTATTCAGGGGTATAGCTATAATTGAGCGGATGGGTTCAAAGAGCCCAGGGGGCCCAAAAACCCTGAGGGGTTCAAAGAACCCGGAGGGGACCCCAGCTCCACCCCCCTGTTTTCTTCATTATCTCCCTAACTCCGAGGGGCCACTGGGGAGAGGGGTGAACACGACCCTCTCTCCCTTAGCTACACCCCTGCAGCTATTAATAATGTGAAGAAACTCTTTGAATTATTCCTTTTAGTGTGTTAGAAATTCACAGCTGCTAGTAATGTGAAACCTCAAAATCGCATGTTATATTGTGCTTCTTAGGAACTGTTTTACTCCACCACAAATACTGAAGTTTCTTCTCCTTACGTAGGAAGCACTTTTCTAAGCATAAGCCCAGAGAAGTTACTTCTCTAATTAATATGAAACATGAACTAGCATCAGGTGAGCGGAGTGATAACCTGCAGAGACAATGCTACTTCCTCTCCAATTCCAATTCATGCACAGGTCAGTAGTATTAATGAAATACAAGAGCTTGTTTTCCTCTGAAAATTTTCCTTAATGCTCTGAAATACCTTTCATACAACTGAAGTGTTTATAGCTGTATAAGTTAACTGCATTTTAAATTTTTTTAAATCTCTGGATAGTATTTTAAATAGTTAGACCACTACAGCTATACCAAACAAAAGCAAACTGTGACAATGAATGAAACATTAGAAAAATGCCCAGTGGACAAACATTCTGCAGGAGTATTCTAGGCATAACCGTGGAAGCCAAGAAACTAACTTTTAAAACCAAGCTAGGTACATTACTGAAGGGTATTTTAATATGAGGAGTTAGTAGTGACCCACTGGACAAAAATAAAATTTTGTTCTATTTAAGATTTGTACCTCCATTCCTTTGATGCATTTGTCCTGTGCAGGCCAGTCCTAATTTTTTTGATACCTGAGACTGAGTCTGGTTGCCTCCTGGTCCTGGATCACCACTAGACTCTCTTTAGTTTCTTCCTCTGTGTTCTCAGTTGTTGGGTAACTATTCTGCATTCCTAGAGAGAAGAGGAAGAAGTAACCTGATGTTGCTTAGCAACTGTCGGACCATAAAATGGGGTCACAGGAACTTTGATACTTCTATGGGACCTGGAGAACTGCACATGTAGCCCAGTTAGTGAACTAACTTCTTTCTTTCTTTTTCTTTTTGGCAAGGCCAAACTACCAGGGATGTGCCCAGACCGATTTGGTGGTCCTTTTCCAGACTACCAAACCGTTTTGGAGGTCCAGTGGTTTGGATGGTTCGGCGGCATGGGGGCGGATGACCTTTAAAGGACCGGGAGAGTGCTCTTACCTCCCCACCCCACCGCATTTCCCCCGCCGGTGCTGTGCCCAAAATCGTTGACATGGGGCGGCATACCTTCTTGCCTTCTTGCAGCTGTGGTCAGCGTCAGACCAGAAGTGGCCGGTGCATGTGCATGTGCACGTGATGTGTGCATGTGCACGTGATGTGCGCACGTACACCGACCGCTTCTGATCTGAGGCTGACCAGAGCTACAAACTATACGTTTAATGTAATGTGTAGTTCAAATTCACACACCCTGTTTCTGATTGCATTGCTCTTTCTACCACTGAGCAACTCACAGTACTGTGCACGTTTTCTTTGTGCATGAGATTCTCCCATTCTGCCCTGCAAACTGATGGTTCATCTCACAGACATCAATGTTATCTGAATAAAGCAATACTGTGTGCATGTTATTAAAACTGTCTGAATGGGAGCTTTGTTCCAACATAGAGTCTCAAATCCTTCTCCTGGGAAATGTTTGGGTCGCCCGTGCAGACTTTCTACCCATAGCCCACATGCTGGGTTGGGCACTGTGGTCTTTTGTTTATGGAGGTTGGGTTGCTACTTAGTTGGCTTATGTCATGAGGTTGCTTGGTTGCTCTCATGCACTGATTGCTACCTTCTGTGCAAGAGTAATATGTGGCAGCACAGTATATAGTGTTCGAGTTAGAGTTTCTAGAGACTCTGGAATGTTTGGTGATGTTACATTAATTTTTGTATTTGCAGCTCTTGTACTGTTTATTCAGAGGGTTGCAAATATGTTGTGCCAATATTAACCTTGACATAGTGCCTGCTGGTATCATTGACCCATAGGATTGGCCTTCCTGGAAAGGTGGTTGTAGTATACACTGCTCTGCCCTGAAAGATCTAATCTGTAGTACTGTATTCAGTTTAGGGAATCCCAAGAAGTATGTCGACTAGGGATGTGCACAAATTGATGTTTTGATTCGATTTGTGCCCAAGATAAATCACCTCTGATTTGTTTTGTATCCACCCCCTCCAGATTCGATTTGTATTTGCTTTGATTCAATTTAGATTTGGATCAATTTGGACCACTTAACAAGGTTCTAGGGGCACCAAATTTGGGTGGTAAGTAGGTCCCCATGGGTGCCACCTATCACCTAAATTTCAAGGCAGTGGGACACTTGTTTGATTTTTAATGTGTTTTTTTTAGTTTTTACAAATTTTGAACATTTCCACCATAGGAAACAGTGGGGATTCAAAGTTGCCATATCCTAACCCTAAAATGGATCCTCAGCATTCTTTTTTTTTTTTTTTTTTTTTAAGCTAAGCTCTAGCCCTTGTAGAAGTGGAGTTATGGAGCAAAATGTGCAGTCATTGTTTTTCAAGGGTTTTGATTCTTTGGTGATTCTATGAGGATTCATTGCACACCTTCATTTCTTCTGCTCATTTTGACTGTCACTGGATAGTGCCAACTGTCAACTGCTATGTGCCGACTACATCCCCACCCCCACTTGCAAGGCATTGGGGTACTCATTTTAATTTTAGGAATATTGAAATGTTTACATTCTTTGGTGTCTAATAACTTTTCCTCACAATGAATCCCTATGAGGATCCATTGCACACCTTGGTTTCTTCTGTTCATTTTGACTATCATTGGGCAGTGCCAACTATCAGCTACCATGTGTCAACTACACCCTCCCCCCCCCAATACATACACACTGGGGTACTCAGTTTATTTTTTAGGTATTTTTGAAGTGTTTAGATTCTTTGGTGTCTTCATTACACACCTTCATTTCTTCTGTTCATTTCGACCCCACTGCTTTGCAGGTGGGGGTGGGGAATTAGTAGCATCCCATGTTCCAACTAGCCCATAAGCCACTGGGTACTCAGTTCATATTTTAGGAATTTTTGAGGTGTTTAGACTCTTTGGTGTGTAATGAATCCTCATAGGGATTCATTATGAGAAAGGTTATTATACACCAAAGAGCCTAAACACTTGAAAAAAAAATCCTAGAATATAAACTGAGTAGTACTCCATTGCCTTGCTGGTGGGAGTGGGGTGTATTTGGCACATGGCAGTTGACAGTTGGCACTGTTCAAAAGACAGGTCAAAATGAATAAAGGAAATGAAGGTGTGTAATGAATTGTCATAGGGATTCATTGAGGGAAAGTTATTATACACCAAAGAATCCAAACACTTGAAAAATAGTGACCACACATTTTGCGCCATAACTCCACTTCTACAAGGGCTAGAGCTTTGCTTTGTTTTTTAAATGAAAGCAGGGAATCTGAGGGAATTAATAGGAGGGATCCGATCTCAAATTGATTAAAATTGAATCAGGCATGATTAGATTTGTACCCAAATCTAGCCAATGGACCACAGGGGTGATTTGTTTTGTCTCCAAATCACCTGAATCAGCTAGATTCGGGTACAAATTGATTTGTACCCGAATCAGTTTGCACATCCCTAATATCAACAAGTTGGGAAGAATTGAAATAAGAGCTATGAGGATGTTTACATGATCTATCATAGGCTGGTTTACACGACAGGTATCTGATCAGATATTCTGGATAGGGGGCTGTCTTAGATGTCAGTCTTGACTTAAGGCAGGGAGTTTAGCTAGCTAACTTGCAATGACTCTTCTAACAGTCTTTATACTTCTTAAGAGATATTATGGTAAGAATCTTCCACCATTTCCCACATATTTTTAAAACATGTGAGGAGTAACAATGCATGTAAAATAAGTTTGTATATAAACCTTAAATAGCTGCTCTCACTTTTCAAATACTCTAAAAATCAGTCTTATTCCTAGTTTTAAAACCTGCTAATAAAGCCTGTTTACTTATCTGCACCTTTGAAAAGGATTAACAGCTCTCATTCCTTTGATTACTTCTAAGGGATTGAGGTTAGGACTGTCAGTTGACCATGTTCATAATTTTCTGGAGATTGTTATTTTATTCTAAAAAATTTCATATTCTGCCCACTTTCCTCACTTTTAGGTGAAATGTTATATATATACGAAGTCTTTATTCTTAATATTATTGGCACTAACACAGCACTGTTGAATCAACTCACCATCAAGATATGTGATGAAGTGTATTCACCACCAAATGTGATGATCTTGCACATGATTTATTTGTTTTTTATTTTATTGTTATGTATACATGAACTGGGAAGCCACAGCTGATCATTGCTTACTAGCAAGTATATGTTATGATCAGGGAGTCAGACTATTAAAAATTTGGATTCAGTTCAGTCGCACAAGCACTTCTTAGCTCTCTTGTTCAGTTGCAGTTCAGAAACAAAATTTAAAAAGTGGTCCAATACCTGGTTGAGACACTGAATCAGTTTTAAACCAGTTCAGACACATTTTATGCAGTATAATAAAACGCTTTTGCTTGTGATGCAGCTCTGTAAAATGAATACAATTCTAGCTATTTACTTGAGAAAAATATTGATTTTAAACTTTATTTTTGAAGTACTGTAAAATGAATACAATTTTAGCTATTTACTTGAGAAAAATACTAGTTTTAAACTTTATTTTTGAAGTTCTGTAAAATGAATACAATTCTAGCTATTTACTTGAGAAAAATATTGGTTTTAAACTTTATTTTTGAAGTTTTGAAACATGTTTTACTCTTTAGATTCTTTTAAGGGGTAGTAAAGGCTCCTCTCTATCCCAGCTATATAAAATACATATAAACAAAAAACAAAATACATATAACAAGGTAAAAGATAGGAAAATATCCTGCTTAGAATGAATAGTAAAATGGAAGCAAGAAGGAAATATATTGACTAGGAATCACAAGAAATTTCCAGTCTCAGTTTTTGAACCCTCCATACTGAGGACTTGTTGCTGGACAAACATCTGTGGATGGACAAGGATCTACTTGAGCACTAGGAGGACTATCCGTCCTAGGAGCTGCTTCCCATTTTATCCTGCTGCTCCTCTTCTTTATGGAAATACAGTTGCACCAAATATAGCTGGAGAAGAGCAGAGCCTTCACCACTCCTCAAAAGAATCTTGTGTTCTGAATGGATTAACACTTTTTGTCTTTAGGATTCAGTTCAACTGTTCTCATTCATGATCAGGCATGGAGCGGGACCGCCGGCGGCCTGTGTGCGGCCGCTGCCGTGGCCCCACTGACCCCGCCCCCGCATCTGACGTCAGACACTGGGGCTAGCCATGCCCCTGTGTCTGACATCAGACGCGGGGGCGTGGTCTGGCTGAACGGAGCCTTGAGGCTCCATTCAGGACCAGTCCGAGAGAGTTGCCGTTCAACTGCTGAAGGAGCTACGTGGCCCCTTCGGCAGTTAAACTAAGGCTGGCGCTGCTTTTGCAGCACAGCCCAGGAGCGGCTCTTCCCTGCAGGAAGAGCCGCTTCTGAGCTGCGCTGCAAAAGCAGCACTAGCCATTTAACTCCTGAAGGTGCTACTTAGGCTGGCTCTGTGTTCGCAGTGTGCAACCAGAAGCAGCTCTTCCCTGCCTTTGCAGGGAAGAGCCATTCCTGGCTGGTGCTGTGAACGCAGCGCCAACCTTTGTTTAGCTCCCGAAGGGGCTGCGCGGCCCCCGCTTCGGAGCTACACTAGCACCCCTGCATCTGACATCAGATGCGGGGGGCGTCTCGGGGCCGCAAGACGCGACCCCTGATTGGTCAGCAGCCCAGGTTCTTTGAACCCATTGGCCCAATGGTGGCTCTGCCCCTGTTCATGATGACCAAGAGATTTTAGATTCATATTTCGTACTCTGAACCGGTTTGGGGGTTTGGTTCAATTTCCTGGTTATGATGCACACTAGGGATGTGCATGGACCTGTTCTGCATTCTATTCTTAGAATGCCAAACAGATTTGGAGCCCCCGTATTCAAACCAGTTCAAACATGGTGGGAGGGGGGTGGCTTTAAGGACAGGGGAAGGTGCACTTACCCCCTGCCATGCTTTCCCCTCCGGTGCTCTGTGTATAAATCGTCCGGTGGGGCAGCAGCACATCTCCTTGCCACCCATTGTTTCACTGACCAGAAGTATCCGGAAGTGCCATGCATGCCCGTGACACGTGCACGGCACTTCCAGTCACTTCCAGTCAGTGAAACAACGGGCAGCAAGGAGGTACACTGCCTCCCCACCGGACTACTTATACACAGAGCACCGAAGGGGGAAGCGTGTCAGGGGTGGTGGTAAGTGCACCCTCCCCCATCCTTAAAGCCACCCCCACCCCACCATCGGCTCGAAGTAGGCCAGTTCCATGCACATCCCTAATGCACACTTGAGCTTTCCAGAAACTTCTACACTGCAAAAATAGTGTGGTGGGATATAGTAATGGGCTTTCCAAAGTGAGGCATTTTTAAATCCTATTGATTTCAATGGGAGTATTATGCACTTAAAAGCCACCTAATGGTGCAGCGGGGAAAAGCTTGACTAACAAGCAGAAGGTTGCCAGTTCAATTCCCCGCTGGTACTGTATTGGGCAGCAGTGATATAGGAAGATGCTGAAAGGCATCATCTTATTCTGCATGGGAGGATGCAATGGTAAACCCCTCCTGTATTCTACCAAAAGAAAACCACAGCGCTCTGTGGGCGCCAGGAGTCGAAATTGACTTGACTGCACACTTTACCTTTATTATGCACTTGTTTAAGTTCTCTTATTCCAATAGTAGGTTTTAATATTATTAATATTAGATAGATTATTTTGAAGCATTTTTTAGGTTGAACAAGCAGGATCAAGGCTTTCTATGTGAACTGACAAAATATTAATAATTATTTTACTGTTTTTATACTCCTTTTCAACAAAAAGTCCACAAAGCATTTGACATAGCAAAAGAAATGGCAAAAAGATTGAGAAAATATTTCCCTGTCCTAAAAGGGCTCACAAGCTAAAATAAAACACAAGGGTGACAGCAAGAACAGTGCCTGAGAGGGATCTATGCTGGACTGAATAGGAATAGTAGATTGTCCTCTCCCCCGCCCGCCGCTAAATATATGAGAGCCAGTACTTTAAAAGGTGTCTGTCTAGTTAGCAGTCAATCCTTTAGCTTCCAGGACTCACTAGCCTGTTGTTAAAATAGTATACAGCTTAGATACATGATAATGCAATGGAATTATGTCTGTGAAGTACTGCAAAGTGCCAGAGACAGGATAATGATCTGTACAGGATATTATGCTGATCCTATCATTGGTCTGATCCGCTATGATAATTCTTGTGTTCTAAACCTTACTTTCCAGTTTAACTTGTAGTCTTTCTGTGACCCACTTCAGTTCCTAAAATAAACCAGACCTCTGCTTTTTTCTATCTTTCCTGAAGTTCTTCAGATTAAAAATGATTTTTTTTTTCATTTTTACTTTTCTCCTTAACTTTTTTCTTTGTTTACTGAAGTAAAGCAAGTTGGGTTTGCTCTATATATTTTTGAGAAGTGTAAACGTCAACAGAACTTTAATCATTACAAAGCATTCAGATTTATATTTATGCATATTTTGACTTAACCATGAAAGCAAACTCAGTTTTCATAATGGATGGGAGGTGGCCTTACTGACATAATAATTTACCCCTGCTAACTTGGCAAAGAGGCACCTTTTTAATGTGGTGATTCTCTTTATTTAGCAGGGGGAGAGTAACTGGCCCTATCCACCCCCAGCACAGTACAGTGACTGTTGCTGGTGTCTATCTTATGTTTCTTTTTAGATTGTGAGCCCTTTGGGGACAGGGATCCATCTTATTTATGTATTTATTATTTCTCTGTGTTAACTGCTTTGGAAACTTTTGTTGAAAAGCATTCATGTTCGTTCCTTGTTCCGTTGTTTTCAGTTATTGTAGAGGGGGGTACCTAGTTTAGTTCAAGGGGCTTTATTTGTTTATGCTACTTTTCTTTGTGAGTCATTTTTCGCTTTCGTTCATGCAGCGAGGCTGCTATTCTTATCTCCAGACTTTCTGTTTGACTCACAGAAGTAGAGCTGAAGGGATTGTAAATCCTGTCGGGTCAGCCAAGTCAACTGATTTATGACCCAAGTCATGCTTGCTACCACAAGACCTGCTCTCCTCTCCTAGCATACTGACCTATCAATGCTGTATCTTCGTCAGTTCACCACTGCCACTGGAATAGTTGCCATCTCTGGACAAACCAGGACACATACCTGCACTAGGCCCAACAATGTATTTGACAATGGTAACACTGTGGTCAGTAGGAGTCTTTCTTTTAGGAAATTGATGCAATAAAGCCTACCCCAGCCCTCAGTCCCATCACCAAAGGCCGGCCCCCAGCGCTGCCCAGCTTTCTAAAGGGCCAGAAGTTTAGAGAGTACATAGACATGCCTCTCCTGCACCCTATCAGACCAACTTGGCCCAGCTGCAAAATGTCTTAGCGATTAAGGCAGGCAAGCAACAAGTAGCAGGCAGATGGGAGGATTGATAAAGTCCCAACCGCAGCCCAAGTCCCTCTCTCAAGCCAGAAGGAGGAAGAGGGAGGGGAGTATCCCAATGGAAATAAAACTCCTACCTCACAAGGTCTCTTTGCATTGCCTTCTGAGCTGCCCCCTCCAGCACTGAGCAGCTTTAGAATGAATGGGCCAGAAGTTTAGAAAGTCCAATAGATGTGCCTCTCACTCACTTATGGGGGTTGTAGTCCAAAAACCTTTGGAGGGCTGAAGTTGAGCAGCTCTGGTCTGAGCTGACTGGCAGTGGCTCTCCAAAGCCTCAAGCCAGGAGTCTTTCCCAGCCCTACCTGGACATGCCAAAATCAAACCTGGGACCTTCTGCATGCAAAGCAGCTGCTCTATTCTGCCCCTGGGCAGCATGACTTGGAATTTTTCATTTTGGGATAGGTGATTATGTAAACAATAGCAGCAATTAAATTATGCACATTATATACTTAACCAGCGTTTTGGGTTTAAATAGCCATGAGGGCCATGGTTTAGGATAGTGACAATGGGGCCTGGGAGTGGGGGTAAATTTTAAAAAAATCTTCTGTCCTGCATGCTGTGGTCACAGCCAAAATTGTCCCCTGGAGAAAAGAAAGAAAGGCAAAGATGCATTTAACATCATGTCTAGTTTGATCCATAGAGAAGAGAATGTAAATCAGGGCTGCACAACTTCAACTCTCTCCGGTTGTTTTTGGATTATTCCCTTAATCCCCAGCCAGAATGGCCAGTAGTCAGGTATGATGGGAGTTGTACTCTGCAGAATCTGCAGAAGGGCTGAAATTGTGCAGGCCTGCTGTAAATTATCCCAAACAGCAAGGAATAGTTTGAACCACCAATGAATTCTGTGTTTGTACGAAGAGGGATTATCAAGCAATCTCAGGCCATCCAGAATAACCTCAGGATCTTGATGTTGTAAACAGCCTTCTTCTGATGTCCACAAGAACTTCACACAAGTAGCATGTCCTAATTGATTCAGTGTTGAGAAAAGCTTTTCAGTACACTTAAATCTTGATTTAAGATTTAAATAGAACTAGCTGGGCCGGGCACAGAGCATCTGCGCTCCCGGCTGACCCACCCACCCATCGCTGCCTTTTTCTTTCTCCCCCCTCCACCTGCCCCTGATGCTTTCTGGCCAGCCAGCCTACTTCCTCTCCCCCCACCCCGGCACCTGCTGCTTTTTGGCCTGCAGAAATGACTAGAGCTTATTTCCCCCTACTCTTCTCCCCCCCCCGCCACTAACTTCTTCCCCACCCCCACCGCCACTTTTTGACTGGTTGGCCGGCCAGAAGCCTGCTTCTTCTCCCACCCCACCCCACCCCAGCTAACCGCTCCCCTGCTTTCTGGCCAGCCAGCCCGCTTCTTCTCCCTCCACCCACTTCTCCCCCCCCCCTTTCTGGCTGGCCGGCCAGCCAGCTCACTTCTTCTCCGCCCCACCGCTGCCGCTTTCTGGTTGGTCAGCCGCTGCCACCATTTTCTTTCCTCCACCTATCCCGTGGCTATCTGGCAGCTCTCCAAACTCTCGTGAGAGCTGTCATGCATGGAATTAGCCACGGATATAGCACTTAGCACTTAGCACTTACATTTATATACCACTCTATAGCCGGAGCTCTCTAAGCAGTTTACAATGATTTAGCATATTGCCCCCAACATTTCTGGGTACTCATTTTACCGACCTCGGAAGGATGGAAGGCTGAGTCAACCTTGAGCCCCTGGTCAGGATCGAACTTGTAACCTTCTGGTTACAGGGCGGCAGTTTTACCACTGCGCCACCAGGGGCTTAAATATATCGATTCTATTCAGTGGCGTAGCGAGGGCTTTGGAGGCCTGTGTTTCCATGGGCAGTTTTTCCACGGTGGCGGCAACAGCAGCTCTGCATTCCCTACCACGTTGGTGGCAACAGTGATAGTGACGGTGCTGATGGTGCACATGTACCCCAGTCAGCTTGGGGTCAGAACCCTGAGCGGCTGGAAAGCAGCAGTGGCCTGTAGGAGTTTAGCACAGCATACCAATGGGGTAGAGTTGCCATGCCCCCCAAAATTCCAGGTTTCACCCAGATTTTAAGCATCTCACCCATTGCTTAGCCCACCTAGATTTGCCTGGATTTCAGCTTTCTTTCTTTTTTTTTTAAAGCTAAGCTGTAGCCCTAGAAGATCTTGAAGCGGAATTATGGAGCAAAACATGCAGTCACTATTCTGCTCAAAATCATTTTCAAGCCAGTTTACATAATATGCAAATTAGGCACCTGGATTTGAAAAGCCAGAATATGGCAACCCTACAGTGGAGACGGACAGTGCAGTGCACTTCAGGGAGAAAGCTGGAAGGAGCACAGGGGCAGGGGACAAGAGCGTAGGGGAGTGCAGCAGCAGGAGTGGCTGGCCAGCAGGGGAGGGGAGGCAGGGTGGAGCCCGTGAGCCAGCACCTGAGCAGGGGTGTAGCTATAATTGAGCGAAAGGGTTCAAAGAACACGGGCCCCCAGCTCCTGAGGGTCCTCCAGATCCACCCCTCCCAATTTTCTGCATTATCTCCCTCACTCTGGGGGGCCGCCAGAGAGAGTGCTGAACACGGGCCCACTCTCCCCTAGCTACGCCACTGCCCCTGAGACAGGGTGAGGCATGTGTCCTCCAGAAGGAAGATGGCATGTGTTCTTGGGACATATCCATCCAGTTATTGCTCCACCCCTATTCTACTGTGGCTACCTCTTGCTGGATCATATCTTCTATAATTACATTTTCCATATTCTTTGAGACCAACGGGCCTACAATTTTCCTAATCCAGCTAGAGCCAATTGTTCCAGTGATAAAAGAGTTGTTATTATTAGCCTTCTATTTTAAGAATCGTGCACAGATTATTTACATTAAACTTGATTTATAGTAAAACTTAGCACCATTCAGTATACCTCTGGTCTAGAACAAAAAAGTAGTTAAAATGTTCTCTGAGATTAGAAATCCGGCTATTGTTATATGCTTAGGGAAATGGGGGTTTGAAGACTGGATACCATCTTGATGACTGCGAAAACATTTTGTCATAGTGCTTTGCTTTGCCTTGCTCCATTGTATGTGGGTTCATGTGAGCCATTCTTTTGGTGTCTGCATCTCCATCCCAATGTCTCAACCCCTCAAAAGTTAAATGAAAATTCCTCCTCACCAGGGATGTTCATCAAGGAACTACCATCTATTTTGCAAAGGTTGAGGAATTCAAGCTTAACTCTTCTCCTTGCATGAAAATTAAGAAAACGCTTTCAAGTACAGAGCAGGGGTGGGGGAGGGAGAAGAGAGAGGGAAAGAAAGGAATTTCAGTCCCTCCACTACCACCACCACCATGCCTCCCTAGAGAATATGCTATTCATGCATATAGCACAAAAGAAGCTGCAAGAAACAAAGGTATTATTCACTCTGCATCACATGCCTTTAGTTGAGGTATCAGATGATTTTGTGAGCAAGCTATGCTGTGATAAAATCGGATGGGTTTTTTATTTAAATTATTTGCACTAATGCTTTCTTATCAACATGCTAGACAGGATGTAATTATCTTGTCCTTTGTTCACAGTACAACAACACAAGTGTATTGTCATTGTGTGTATACAAGTGCATGAACCACATTCCGCCCCTGAAACACTGGTATGAACTGGGCTTGTGACCTCTGCTTTGAAACGGAAATTGATAAGCTTCATGTTTATGGATTAATGGCACTGGCCAGTTAGGCTTGTTCAGGTAGAGGGTGATCTTGTAAGAAGTACAGTCATTCACACAAAAATATGCACTTGTGTACAGCTTTTTCAAAGATTAATATAACATATATCTTACTGGAAATGAAATATACCTGTGTCAATATACAAACATTCTTATGAAATCTACTGTATTTTCACCTGCTAAGACAGCTTAGTTCCTCATGATTTATTGGTGTATTCAAAAAAGCATCCTCACTTCTCACTCTGTCTCATGGGGGAATCCCTGTGTGACTCTAGGTCAAAAAAGATAAGATTCTAAACACATCATTTCTGCTTCTGTTCCCCAACTCCCCTTCTAATTGGTGTGGAGGAACCATAGAATTTGGGACATCTTTGTCATGGACAAAACTTCTTCACAGATTAAAATGCATATTAATCCTTAATTTAAAAATAACTTCCTGCTATTTTGGACAGATTTTCTGAATTACATCGACAAATACAAAGTAACACCAGAACAGAAAAAATTACAATCAGTCTTCAGTTATTATAAACATATGTAACAAGTGACTATACATAGATAATGACATTTATAGCTAGACCAATTTGACAATGGTAATTGCTGTAACTTATTGATATTATCTGCATTGTGTAAAATACAAAATGAAAAGTTGTTTAAAAAAAAAAGATTGGCATCACATTGCCTGGGAAAGGGCCATTTAACCCTTTCCCCCTCACACCACAGTCTTGATTAAAGCACCTCCTCTGAAGCTGCTATAAGTTGTGAAGGGAAACTTTCATTGGTGCCAAGTCACATTTGCAGTAGGTGAGTGAGTGAGTGAATGAATGAATTCTTATGTGATCTATGCTGTTTTACCAGGCTTCTGGAAAAGTCTGATTATGTACTAGATTCAATTTTTTGTGTGGTCTTGCCTCCCATATTGTATGTGAAACTTACGATTACATATTGCTAACAACAACTTATTTCTACATTGAAAGTAACCCAGGACAGAATATTGTTCTCAGTAGAGGTGTATAGCTGGTACAGATGAGATGCCCTCCTTTTGCAATATAGGCATTCTTCCTTTGCCCTATATTCATGGTTTTTCATTTTGAAAGGTGGTCAAATGATTTGCATAGTTTTTATGTTGTGCAGTGTTGAAAGCATTTTCATTTAACCATGTCACTCTGTGTCATTGATGATTCTGTGATAGTGGGATATAAGCCAAGAATGAAACTGCTTCACACATTTGTACTACCTTTCATGCAAACTAGTGAGAAGGTCTGCATATTTAAAGATTTAGCAGCTGAGAAAACCTACTCTAATAGAGCCTGGGAAAGAAGCTTTGTGCCCTGAAGGTCAACTAATTCTGTCTATTTTGGGCCATTGTTGTGGACTTCGAATTCAACCATTGACATCCTAACAATTTTCACCTTCTTTCTAGAAACCTGTGTTAAGGAAATTAAAATTCAAAGCAAGCAAGCAATTGAAATTAATGGATAAACTAAGGCTAGAGTTTGTAAGAATCTATATCATCCATAACCAAAATAATGGTGAACATCATTTTAAATAGTCAGTAAAGCTTTTTGTAGGGCATGTGTGCATCAATGCATAGATTAACACATGTGAGCAAAGGGAAATTATATTGTTTATTTGGGGTCTCTTGTTTGTACAGTAAACTATTCAGAGAATATGGCACACCATGAAGTGGAGATGTCTGATCACTGTCACGCAAGCTGTTAAAGCTTTGTTTACTCAGTGAAAGGTTAACAAGCAAATATATTCACATGTGCTACTGTCTGGCTTAAATTACTACACTACGTTTGATTAAATGACTCCAGGCGGCTTTATTTCATACTATAAACAGATCTTATTATGTAACAGCTTGGGACGAATAGCTAATTGAAACCTTTTTATCTCACATTCATCTAACTTTGCTTTAAAGCCTTATGTAATTATGGAAAAGAAATAAAGTAGAGGATATTGGAATGAATGTAAAATTTTTGTTTTATTTTCAAATTATAAAGCATTATCTTGAATTATTGCCCTCTTACACATATTGGTACGAAAGCACATTAAGTCTCTAGACTTGTTTCCTTCTCTAGTCTTTAGATTGTATGTAATGAATGCTCTCCAGTTCTTGTCCAAACATCCTGGAATTGTAAAACCTAATTTGGTCCTAATTCAGAACAAAACAAAACAAATATAGACTCCCAATATTGTTTGCTATTTGTGTGGGAGTGCACATCCAAATGGGCATTTGAGTGCAGATACTTTAGCTTTACTACATTGCTTTCAAAAAAGCATTCAGTGGAATACCTGAAACGGTAAGAGATATTGTATTGTTTATTTGAGGTCTCTTGCATACAAATATGCATTCTGTTAAAAGCAATACAGCCCATCTGCCCTCAGATTTCAGCAGCACCTTGAGTATACCCTAGGTCTGATTTTATTGGGAGGATAAATTAGACATTAGGAGAACATGTTCCTACTCTCTGAAGCCATGTCCTTCCCTCTGAATGAAATCCTTTAAACTGAGAAGGTGGAAGTCTGTTGGTAGTAATAAGAAGCCAACATAATCTCCTCTCCCCCCGCCGCAAACTATGAAGGTGAATATGTGTAGCTTAATAGAATATATATTGGAGAAGTTGGACTCTGAGAATACAAGGCTAAGATGTGTGTATCCTGCACAACCAATTCCCTCTCTTTCTTTCAGCCCCAGATTGAAAGCAAGCAAGTGGCAGGCCTTCTGTTTAACTATGCTATCTGTGGGCTATGCCTGTTCCCTGCTTCTAGCATGTGTGTAGTACATAGGGTTGCCAACATTTCATTGCCGGAATGAGGGACACAAGTTTGGGTGGGCTGGCTGGGGATGGGGCAGGTGGTGTATGCAGTGGTAATCAAGAGCCTGAGTATCACTGATGTATATTTAATTGGATTATATGCTATTGAATAATGCCAGCATTGTTATTATTTAGAACATATTCAAGTTATACTACTTTTCAACCAAAAACTTCTCAGAAATAAGAAGCTGCTCACCCTGCCACCCAAATGAGGGACAAATGTTGTCCCTATAGGGATTAAGGTTATGATACAATAGTTAAGCACATAGTTAAGCACAGTTAACGATGATTCTTAATGAACTCCTGGTGAACTTTATTGGCTATTAAACAGAATTTAGCCACATTTATAAGATCTAAAGTCATTCTGGTCAGTTAAAAAATAATCAAGATAAAAAGAATCTGTACAACCTGGATGGCAGCTAATAAAAGGGGTTATATGTTTATGCCGTATATCTCAGTAAAATTGACAATAAAGGAGCACATGAGCCGTTGTTTCAATATCTCCCAATTTGCAGAGACAAGTGCATTCTTTGTAGGGGATTTTTCGATATCCCTTCCAGGACTGCGGTTTGCAAGGCATTTCATCGTGCCTGTGTCAAAGCTCTGTGGTATTTTGGCACAGTTATCTCGTTTAGGTATCTGGCAGGGTTGAAACTCAGAACTTGGTTGCCCAAATGGACACCAACAGGAATAGAGCCCTGATCAATTTAACACTCCATATTCTTTGTCTGAGTTTAACCCTGGCGTTTTCATACCCCAGAGTTAGCAGTACAAAAGGGGAGAAACCATAGTGGTGCAGCCCTTCATCCCGCTCTCTTTTCACCTGGAGTGATAGCTATCCTATAACACATGTGGAGCTAGGCCTGCAGGGTGGAAAACCAGCTTCAGACAGAATTCGAAGATCTTAGTCCATGCTCTGGCCTCTACTTGAAGCAGTCCTGCTTCCAGACAAAGGACAGCACTAGGCACACACCGGGGTATATCCTGGTCAACTCTTGATCATTTGATGTGCAATCATTATGCTGCTCAACAAAGCTACTCAAAGCAACAAAAAAATGATTGTACCCTTTCCCAGAGCTTGTACTGACATCACCAAGACCGAATCTTGGAATATGTGGAATATAAAGCACTGCTGAGTGTGT
This sequence comes from Hemicordylus capensis, assembly GCF_027244095.1. Taxonomy (NCBI): domain Eukaryota; kingdom Metazoa; phylum Chordata; class Lepidosauria; order Squamata; family Cordylidae; genus Hemicordylus; species Hemicordylus capensis. The sequence continues at coordinate 117,888,729 of NC_069658.1, read as the reverse complement.
GCAGAGTGCCATTTTCTCCACCTTTTATAACCCTGGCCTGTCCCTAGATACCTAGGATCAAGGAACAAGTTTTCTGCTCTTTTCTAAGGCAGTTGGCACAGCTATTTGACACACTTGGCCTTCAGCACTTTGCTTTTCATTAAATAAGCTCTGCCTCACTCTGTTGACTTTGTTCTTCTGAAGTTCCTGTTGCAAGGAAAAGAGAATTGATAGAGTGGGGGAATAAAGAGTGGGGAATAAGGAGAACCTAATGAAAAATTTGTCACCTTAACTGGTGCAGCGGGAAAATGCTTAACTGACAAGCAGAGGGTTGCCGATTCGAATCCTCACAGGTACTATATTGGGCAGCAGCAATATAGAAAGGTGCTGAAAGGCATCATCTCATACTGTGCAGGAGGAGGCAATGGTACAACTGCTCCTGTATTCTACCAAATAAAACCACAGGGCTCTGTGGGCACCAGGAGTCGAAATCGACTTGACGGCACACTTTACCTTACCTTACAGCATGCAAAAGTCAAAAATAGTGTAAATGTTGATGCTAAGATATTGACAGCTACATTGGCATATAGAGTGTCTGGCCACCAAGGATCAGTTAACATTAGATTGTTGACTGATGTATTAGCTCTGTCCTCGGAGAAGCAAGACCTGGCTGCTATAATTTCTTTAGATGCAGAGAAGGCATTTGACACATTCCATCTGGGATTCTTGATACATGGTTTGATTAAATTGGGATTTTCCCCAAGTTTTTTTACTTCACTTACTATGCTATACATGGCTCCTTATTCACAAGTTATCACCAATGGGCTATTGTTCAATTAGACTAGAACAGGGCACACATTAAGGATGACACACATCAGGAATGTCTTCTATCCCCTTTTAAAAAAAATTGCGGTTAGGAGCCCTGACGTGCTATTATAGCCTCGGATAACATAAAAGGTATTACAGTAGGTGGGATTGAGCACAAGTTGATTTCATATGCAGATGACATTTTATGTTTTATTGATGATAAATCAGAGGTCTCAATTCCTAATCTTATTTCTTTGGTTCAAAAGTTTGGTAATTTATCCAGTTACTCCATACATGGGAGCAAACCAGATTTGATGTCTTTAGGTTCTACAGATTTCCCTTATGAGTATAGGGTTTGTGGTTTTATGTGGTGTCCAGAATCTTTTGTCTGTTTATGAATACGATGAATATTTATATACCGCTTTTCAACAAAAGTTCCCAAAGCGGTTTACATAGATATAAATAAATATAATGTCTCCCTGTCCCCAAAAAGGTCACAATCTATAAAAGAAACATAAGATAGACACCGGCCACAGTCACTGGAGAAATGCTGTGCTGGGGATGGATAGGGCCAGTTTATTTATTTATTTATTTATTTTACATATTTTATACCACCCAAAACTTACGTCTCTGGGTGGTTTACAACAAGATAAAAACAACATTAAAACATTAGTTAAAAACAAAAACAAGAAATTTAAAACACAATTTTTTTTAAACAATATTCTAAAACAACATTAAAAACAATCGAAACAGTATCAGTTAAAAGCCTGAGTGAACAGATGCATCTTTAAAGACTTTTAAAAATATATTCAGAATATGGAGGCTCTTATTTCACTAGGGAGCGCATTCCAAAGCCTCAGGGCAGCAATGGAGAAGGCCTGTCACCGACAAGCCGGTGGCAAATGCAGACGGACCTCTCCTGATGATCTCAATGGGCGGTGGGGTTCATAACGAAGAAGACGTTCTCTTAAATACCCAGGGCCCAAGCTGTTTAGGGCTTTATAGGTTATAACTAACACCTTGTATTTTGCCCAGAAACATATCGGCAGCCAGTGTAACTCCTTCAATGCAAGAATAATATGGTATCTCCTAGATGACCAAGAGACCAGCCTGCCTGCTGCATTCTGAACCAACTGCAGTTTCTAGACTACATACAAGGGCAGCCCCACATAAAGCGCATTACAGTAATCCAGTCTGGAGGTTACCAGCAGATGTACCACTGTGGTGTAGTGGTTAGAGTGCTGGACTAGGACCGGGGAGACCCGAGTTCAAATCCCCATTCAGCCATGAAACTAGATGGGTGACTCTGGGCCAGTCACTTCTCTCTCAGCCTAACCTACTTCACAGGGTTGTTGTGAAAGAGAAACTCAAGTATGTAGTACACCGCTCTGGGCTCCTTGGAGGAAGAGCGGGATATAAATGTAAAAATAATTAAAAAAAAATAATCTATCTCAAGAAAGCTGATAGAAGGCACTTCTGGCCACTGCCTCAACTTGGGACACCAGAGAGAGACTTGGATCCAGAAGCACCCCCAGACTGTGTACCTTTTCCTTATGGGGATGTGTGACCCCATCGAGAATGAGTAGATCAAAATCGTCTCCCGAGTTTTGACCCCGCACAATGAGTACCTCCGTCTTACATGGATTCAGTCTCAGTTTGTTATCCCTCATCCAGCCCATTACAAACTCCAGGCAGGCATTTAGAGAGGTTATGCCCTCTCCCGACATTGCTGACATGGAGAAATAGATTTGGGTGTCATCAGCATACTGATAACACCCTGCATCAAATCTCCTGATGATCTCTCCCAGTGGTTTCATGTAGATGTTAAACAACATCGGAGACAATACGGAACCCTGAGGGACACCATACAAAATTTCAGATTTTGAAGAACAACAGTCTCCAAGGGACACCATCTGTAACCTGCCTGAGAGGTTGGAGCGGAACCAGAGCAGTGCCTCTCACCCCCAGCCCCCTCAGATGCCCCAGAAGGATACTATGGTCGATAGTATCGAAAGCTGCCGAGAGGTCCAAAAGGACCAACAGAGTCACTCTTCCTCTGTCAATTCCCAGTCCCATCAGGCTGACCAAGGCAGTCTCCACCCCATAGCCAGTTTGAAATGGATCTAGATAATCAGTTTCCTCCAAGAATGTCTGGAGCTGGAGGCCACCACCCTCTCAATTACCTTGCCCAGCCACGGAAGGTTAGAGACAGGCCTGTAGTTACTCAGCCCTGAGGGATTCAAGGTAGGCTTCTTCAGGAGCAGTCTAATAATTGCCTCCTTAAGAGTAGGAGGCATCCTACCTTCCCTCAGAGACGCATTTATAATCTCTACCAGGCCTTCTACAACAACTGCCCTGCCAGATAGTATAAGGCATGTCGGGCAAGGGTCAAGAGGACAGGTGGTGGACGGCACCATTCCAATCAGCTTGTCCACATCCTCAGGAGTCACAAACTGGAACTGATCCAACCTAATCACATAAGAGGAGTCTCTGGACATCCCTACATCAGACACTGAAGTAATTGTGGAGACGGAATCTAAGTTGGCCCGAATATGAGAGATTTCCCCCACAAAGAATTCATTAAACACATCACAGCGGGTAATTGATGGTTCCAGATTCCGATTCAAGAGAGGAGGGGCACATACTAGCCCTCTCACATCCCTGAACAACTCTGCTGGACGTGAACTTGTGGATGCAATACGGGCAGAAAAGAATCGCTTCTTTGCTGCACGTATCACCTGAGCATAGATCTTCAAATGAGCTCTGTGTTGCAATCTGTCGGATTCAAGCCAAGTCTTTATCCGCCTGCACTCCAGTAGTCTATCTTGCCGCTTCAGCCCCTTAGTTCTTCTGTATACCAAGGGGCCCATTTTGAAGCAGGTCAGAGAGGACACTTAGGACTGATCATGTCTACTGCCCCGGTGAGTTTGCTGTTCCAATTCTCCACCAGGACATCAACAGGATCACTGGCAGAGCCAACCTTAAATCCCTCCAAGTCTTCTTGAAATCCTGTTGGATCCAATAACCTTCTTGGGTGGACTATCCTAATAGGTCCCTCACCCCTGCGAAGGTGGGTTCTGACTGTGAGTCCAACCTTAACCAGATGGTGATCCATCCATGACAATGGGGAAATCACAGGAGTCCCCACCCACAGAACACCACCCTGATCAGAGTGAAAGACCAAATCAAGTGTGTGACCTGCAATATGCGTCGGTCCCGAGACCACTTGAGATAGGACCATAGTCATCATGGCCGCTATAAACTCCTGAGCCGCCCTGGACAAATTGGTCCCAAAATGAACATTGCAGTCCCCCAGCACCACAAGCCTAGGGGACTCCAGCACCAAACCCAAGACCAAGTCTGTCAGCTCAGTTAGGGAATCTGTTGAGCAGCGGGGTGATCGATACACCAGCAGAAGCCCCAGTCTATCCCTGGTCCCCAAATGTAAGTACACACATTCAATATGGTCTGACACTCTAACAGGGATCCTGGTAAGGGAGATATTATTTTTATAGACCACAGCCACTCCACCTCCCCACCCCCAGTTCCTCACCTGCTCCTCAACAGAGTAGCCTGGAGGGAGAAGCCGGGACCACACTGGGCCCCCAGCTTCCCCCAACTAGGTTTCTGTAATACATACCAGGTCGTGGCGTTCATCCAGAATTAAATCATAGGTGGTTTCTGATTTGTTCTGGACCGACCTGGCATTACAGAGGATCAAGGTGAGGTTCCAAGGGAGTGGGCATTGCTCCCCAAGGTCAAAGAGCTGGCAGGACAGTCAGAAGGGGTAACAGCTATTCGATTTCTATGTCCCCTTGTAACGGCCCGCTGACCTGCCAACGTTACTTCTTCTGTTCTCCACCACCACAGGAATGGCCGCCCCACAGTCAGTGGACATGCCCCCTGTCGCCCCATCTCCAAGTAATCCCAGACACATCATAAAAGATCCTCACCCAGGACAAATTAAAACAGAAGCCCCATTATTAAATGCCCACCACATACAAATACCTGGACCAAGAGACCTGGCCCTTGCCCTCGCCATCCCCCAAAGTGGCTCCCCCAAAGGGGCGACCCCCTTTGGTGTCACCTGTTTGGTGGCAACCCCGCCAGTTGCGGGTCCCCCACCACAGGCAGCATCCCTTATAGGGCAAGAGATTACCTCCCTGGTCATGTGGAAAGCAGGGACTGCTGAGTCACTCCTGGGCCCTGATCCTGCAAAGCAGCCACTGCCAGAGGCCACAATCCCACAGGTCAGGCAGGGAGGTGGCATGTGGTCTCACCCTCTCCCTCTCCTGCAGGCAAGCACTCAACAGCAGCAGCAGACAGCCACCCTGTCTCTCACCCTGGGACTTATCGGCATTTATTTGTTGCTATGGTGGGTTAAAATCAATTATATTTTTTAAAGTATAAAATTTCAGATTTTTAAATTTAGTTAAGTTGTATTGATTGATTGATTAAGTGCCGTCAAGTCGGTATCAATTCTTAGCGACCAACAAAAGTTGTATTAGGTACGCCATAAACATAACCTGACCTAAAAGCTACAAGTACAAGCAAACATATTAAAGTCTACACTTATCTCTCAAAACTAAATCTATAATCCTGTATCAAACACATAATCCTCTATCAAGGTTAAAACCTTTTTATGTAAAAGAATGAAAATGTGACCTTTGAGGTCAAGCATTATAAATATGTTCTGCATCAAACAACATGGAAAAACACTGTTCTGCCCAGTAATTACCAATTTCTTGTTTCTGGACATTCTCAGCACTTTCAAGTATGTGATCTTGCTGCTTAGTGTCCTTATGTAAGTATAGAAACAACCAAACAAATCCTTAATTTCACAATTGATATCATAGGAGAAATTCATTTATTATAACACATTTTTATACCTCTCCAAACACAATTCCCTTGGTGGTTCACAATCTAAAAACACAACTGTTAAAGCATTAATACAATTAAAACAGTTTAAAATACAAATAAAAACTATTTAAAGTTTTAAACTTTAAAACTATAAACTAAAAGCCTGACTAAACAGGCATGTCTGCAGCCTGACATGTTCTTAAAAACATCCAGAGATGGGGAGGGTCCAATGTTGTTATGAAGCGCATTCTGGGACAACCCTAGAAAAGGCCCGGTTCGTTGCCACCAACTGAACCGGTGGCAACCACAACCGGACCTCCTCAGATGATGAAGCAGCAGAGTTTATGAAGAAGTTGTTCTCTTAAATACCTTGAACCCAAGCCATTCAGAGCTTTATAGATAATAGCTAGCACTTTGTATTGAGCCAGATAATGACAGGACATGCGTAATTGGAAGAAACTAGGGCCACTTTATTAAATAATTACAAAACCGGCAATGAGGAATTGAACTAAAGTGCAGTCGTCCCCTATGTGGGTCAATCTCATAGGAGATATGCCCACAGGAGGGCGAAGGACTGGGCTTTGATTCGGCTCGGAACCAGTCCAAACCTTATCTTGACCACAAGGTTACCTCCAGCAAGGTGATGCATTCCAGCCCACCTCAACTCAGGTCATGAGGCACTGAGTGGTGTTCGCTGGCATTTATCCAAGTGAGAGTGGATCCAGTCCAAGAGTTGCGAGATCACCAAGCCTTCTTCTGTATTTCCACTCACTATAACAGCCCTCCAGCCCAACACCCTTGGAGTTAACCTACCCCGACCCACACTCAACTGCAAAGTGACCAATTAAACCAGTGACCACCTCAACAAAGTCAGTGAAAAGTAGGCAAAAAAATGCCTCAACCATAGCCAATTGGCTAAGACCCCAAAAATTCCTACTTGGCTCCAAAAGGCAACTGAAATATCCCACACTGAGTTAAGGGATGGGTGGAAGGGTGCCCGCAGAGCAAATGAAGGAAAATGAAACGGAGCCAACTGCTTATGCAGGTGCTCCAGCAAGCTGATTGGTCCACCCGCATCACGTGACAAGGGACAAAAGTGGTGGCCCACATGCCTGCATCTCGGGCCGGGCCCCCTGCTCTCCCAGTATCGCCGCTGATGCAACAAAGGGGGTGGGCAGCAGCTTTTTGCCCAGAAACTTATTGGCAGTCAGTGTAGTTCTTTTGAAATGGGTGTAATATCTCTTCGGCTAACTCCAGAGACCCACACGGAAATTTAAATTTTTAATTATTTACATGTATTATTTTTTCTTTCTTTCTTACATTTTTATACTGCCTGCCACATACAAGAAAATCCCTGGGTGGTTCACAATCTAGAAACCATTGAAACATTAACACAATTTAAACAATTTAAAAATACAAATACAAACTCTAAAACTCGAAGGTTTGAAATTATAAACTAAAAGTCTGGCTAAACAGGTATGTTTTCAGGTCCTTCTTAAAAACATTCAGAGAAGGGGAAACTAATTTTATTTGGAAGCACGTTCCAGAGTACAATCTAAATGTAGCTTTTAAAATGAGTTGAAGCACATATGTCTAAATCACAGGTGCTATGTCATTTTTTATTATACTTCTGAACAGTATAAAGGTTCTTAGTTCCAAACAGGTATAGTGAGTAAGTAAGTTTATTTATGGCCCATGACCAAATTAGAACACAGAAAAAGTTAAAATTCTAATAAAAATGTTAAATATAGAGTAACATTATAGAACATTATGATATAAAAGGGGGGGGGGATAGGCACATAAATATACATATAAAAAGAAATGTTTAAAAACTAATTTGTTCATTCCTTATCTTTACAGCCGCTACACAAAATCTTGCCATGGGCCCAGTGATTCCCTGACAAAAAACAGGCAATATAATAGTCATCGAATGACCCTGATATTTTCTAAGATGAGGCTCAATTCAGTTGGAGCAAATAGATTTGTAGAGAGGAAAACATGAGTGATTGTTTCAACTACTCCTGTGTCACAAGGGCATAGGCGATTCCTCCAGAGAATTCTCTTATACCTTCCCTCCGAAACTGCAGAGGGCAGAACATTAAACGGAGCTTGCGAAAAAGCTCTCCTCTGACTTAGGACCGACAAGTGCATAAGATATGCTGCCGGCATAGGGTAATTAAAAAAAATTATCACAGTTAGTTCCAAGGGAGGCCGCACCCAGGTCCCTTTGTTTTTCTAGGTCTAAAATCTTCTGTTTCAAGATCTTTTTAGCTACATCAGGACCCAGGGAACATAAAAATTGATCTGAAAAGCCACAATTGCCCAAGATGGCCTGGACATTCTTGGTCCAAGATGACTGAAATTCATCTTTTAAAACCCATGGGACAAGGCCTAAGCCATGAATATGGATTTTGAGCCAATAATTAATTGTTCGTTGCCAAGCTAGGGCCACAATCCTAATTAGTCCTGCTTCCAGACGTAGGGCCGCATTTGAGACACAGCACGGGAGCAGGAAAATGGCTCATAGAAATCTTGACTGTACCACCTCAAGCGGTTGTAAATTGCATGTCAAAAAGATCTGAATTCCATACAACATCTGGGCTAAAATTTTGGCTTGAAAAACCTTAAGTGCTGCGGGCCAAACAGGTATGTTCTCATTGTGATTGCTGTTCATCAGTATGCATACTTGTTCAAATTGGTCCTTTTTCTTGAGGACCAACCATGTTAAAACTGTCATTTGCAGACAGGCCTAACCAAGAAGTGGACCAGAAAATCAGTCACAGGGGCCATGACCCAGCCCAGGACTGTGGTGCATCATGAAGGATGCTTAACCCTTTCCTCTTGCCCCACTTTGAATAAAAAACAAACCCCAAAGCAGCTATTTGCTGCAGATAGTCACTTGACTTTGGCACAAAAACAGCACTGGGGAAGTATTAACTACTTCTGGTCCACCTCCGGGTTAAGCCTGTCTATCGGTATGGGTATAGCTTATCATGTTGCATGACCCTTAGTGTTTTAAATCACTTTAGTTGAATTCAATCCACCCTGCTAGCCAAGACATACTCCTAGTGGTTGGATGTTTTTGAAATAAAGAGCCAGCTATCACCCAGCCAGCAGGACCCGCCACCTTCGGGGACCCAGGGACATTTCCCCACCTGCCTGCTTGTTCCATTGTAGCTCCGCCCCTGGGAATTTTACTACAGTGCTGTCAAATTCAACATACATGTAATTGGGAAATTGTCCAGAAGAGTCCAGCACTTTAATTTAAATTTATGAAAAACGTTAGTTAAAAAGAAGTTCAAAGGGTGAGTTGATGAGGAACAAATATGTTCTGAATCGTTTTTAGGTTATGTAAAACCACTATAAAAGATAAAATGTATACTTGGATAAGTATATATTTTATTCTAAAATGTGTAGCTTAGATAAAATGCATACCACCATGAGGATGCCCAAGTGTTTAACAAGCCGTGTCAAGGAAGCTTAAAAATAAATAAACCGGATCTAGGAACTGTCCTGCATGCTTTGGTTGCATGCAGTTAGATTACTGCAACATGTCTACATTGCTGCACTTGACAAGTATTCAGAAGCTCCAGTTGAATGAGGTGGCCAAGACTGTTATAAGAAGTTGCCCACTGTGATCACATCACACCTGTTTTGAAGAAACTGCACTGGCTACCAGTTTGCACTGGCTACCAAAAATCACATTTCAATACATTCTAATTCAGCATTTTCACACTGGAGATGCCCTTTGAAGTTCCCTTGCTGAGGAATGGTGACTTTCAAGTTAGCAGTAGAGTGTTTCTGGGAGCCTGAAATGTTCTCCCACTGGTTTGTTACCATCATTGATGCCAAATTTATTTCCATTTATTCTTTAACAGGTAGACACTGGCCTGTTCATCATAAGCAGACGGGCACTGCTGGCAGGTGATAGCATTTATGTTGGCGGATGAGCACATTAAGAAGCCTCTGATTATAGTAAGGCAGATATTATTAGGTCCTGTAATTGTGTGGCTTGAGTGGGCAGAGGGAAAGAGTTGGCATCTGGATTTGTTGCAGAGTCTGGTCCTTGTAATTTTGTCTCTGTTATGTAGTTTGTTGTTGCTGGTGAGCACTTATTTAAGATTGGGGCAGGCTGTCTGTAAACAAGGACAGGCCTACAGCCCAAGGCCTGTGTGAGATAAGTGTCATTGTCCAGGATCGGGCTATAGGTGACTGGTAATATGTTGGGGTGGGTTTTGGCTCTGGTTTTGTCTTAATGCCTGGGTACCAATCTGGCCTTGTCATTTAAAAAAAAAACTTTGTTGGGTGAATGTTGTGATTTTAGGAATATGTGTTAATCCTTTGAGTGTGAGTCTCTGTCAGATTATCTGGAATAAATGCCATTGTATTGCAGGGTCTGGCCGTAGACAATGGATCATGTCGTGTGTTTTTGGTGGAATCTGGAAGTGTTCAGATATGTGCAGCAATCAGTGAGCCAGTGTGGTGCAGTGGTTAGAGTGCTGGATTAGGACTGGGGAGACCTGTTTGAATCCCCATTCAGCCATGATACTAGCTGTAGGGATGGGTCCGGATCGGTCCGGAGGCCATTCTAAAGGCCTCTGGACTGTCCGGACCTGGCCAGTTCGGCTCGGATGTGGGGGGTTCCTTTAAGGGCAGGGGAGGGTTTACTTACCCCTCCTGCCGCTTTCCCCCCCTAGCACTCGTATTTCTTGTAATAATTGGGGCGGCAGGATACCTCCCTGCCGCCCCCTCTCCCTCTTCAATGCAAATGTCTCCCGCAAGCCTTTTGCGCATGCGCACATCACGCGCGAACTTCACATCTCCCTGATGTGCGTCGGGGAGACGTGAAGCTCGCGTGCGACGTGCGCATGCGCAAAAGGCTTGCTGGAGCCTTTTGCATTGAAGAGGGAGAAGGTACAGCAGGGAGGTATCCTGCCGCCCCAATTATTACAAGAAATACGAGCGCTGGAGGGGGAAAAGTGGCGGGAGGGGTAAGTAAACCCTCCCCCACCCTTACAGGAACCCACCCCACAGTGCTGGACCGCAGCTCTGAGGTTCCGTGCACACCTCTAACTAGCTGGATGACTCTGGGCCAGTCACTTCTCTCTCAGCCTAACCTACTTCACAGGGTTGTTGTGAGGAGAAATCCAAGTATGTAGTACACCGCTCTGGGCTCCTTGGAGGAAGAGCAGGATATAAATGTATAAATAAATAAATAAATAATACAATTCTTCAAGGACCTCCTGTTTATTGGCCCAGATGATTAAGATGTTATCAATATACCTCAACTGCAGAGAGGTTTTTCAGGACAGGAGCTGAGGAATTGTCCTGTCAGCTATGACAGTGTGTTGGCATAATGTAGAACCCCATGAGTACCCATAGCAGTACCATTTTCCTGAGAATTGCTGTAAATAATTCTTAAACCATTGTAGGTGAGGAAAAAGTAGAAAAGTTTTGTAGCCAGATATGCTGCATATCGAGGGCAATCTGTCCATTTTGTGAGGCAGTGGTATAAGAGCCTCTGCATCCATGGTTTCCAATATGGGAGTTTGTAAATGGCTTGTAGTTCCCCTCTGCAAGTTGTTACCCAATCAGGAAAATCAAAAGGAGCACAAACTCTGATGAAACAAATATAAAGGGCAAAGCAGAAGTGAAAGTGGCAGCAGATAATGTCCTTGCCTGTGTACATATTCAATGTGTGCCTCATCATTTATAAACACAGTTACCATATGAACTGGCTTATTCACATGTATACAAATACGATGAATTTTTATATGCCGCTTATCGACAAAAGTTCTCAAAGCAAAGTATCTATTTATTACTTAGAAAGAAAGAAAGAAAATAGCTCCCTGTCCCCCAAGAATTTAAGTCTGATATTTCAAACTAAGTATGCTGCCTGGAAATACATTTCACTGAATACACACACGCACACTTCACAATATATAGTTATATACTTTGAATACTATATATTTGTGCTACTTTTAATGCCTAGAACACACTAGAAACACTAATTATTAAAATGGGCCCCTTTGCAGATTAGCAAAGGAGACTTTCAACCTTGCAGTGTGAGCCTATGTAAGTTTTCTCAGATCTCAAATTCAGTAAAGTTTGATTCCAGGAGGTTTTTCACACGAGGCTTTTAAAGCCCTTTAACACACATCTCCTCTGGAATGGAGATGCTGCATTCACATGTTGGCCAGATTTACTCTGAAGTCCCTGCGGGTTATTGGGGAGCAGTTCACACACCAGAAAAATAAGATAAAATAAAAGCACAACACATGCTTCACAGTTCTCACTCAGACCTTCTGGGTTGCAAAACAACTTGAACATAAGTGCATTTATGAATGAATGAATGAATGAATGAATGAATGAATATAATATTGTTTGTTCCAGAGGTTTTTGAAATTTTCTTCCATGAAACAAGCCACTTATAGGCCTTTTAAGATAGTTTTTGTTTTTAAAGCCAACAAATTTTCCAATCTGTTTTAAATTAAATATTCAGAGACTTCTCAGTCTCTTCCCGCTCGCCCCCGATATCAAAGCCCTATGGCAAGCAGATCTCTATATTTGAGGAGGGGGGTAACCACAAAAAGGAATTCACATTCTACCTGACAAAAGCTGTGCTGGATGGTCTGGGCAGAGGGTCTGCTGCAGAGAACTCTGCCTCCTTCGGGGCTTGCTTGGGGCCTGCTGGCCTACTCAAGTTCAGGCTTCAGTGAGGCCTGCATGGAGGCCTCTCTGGAAGCTCCACCCACCCGCCAATCAGCTGAGAGGTGGGGAGAGAAGGAGCTGTGTAGCAGTTTGCAGGCAGCTCTGATCCTAGGCCAGAGGCAAGGCAAGCAGGATGGCAAGTGGCTGAGGGGCCCTGGGTCTGGGCAGGTGGGCAATGGGGTGGGGGTGGCAGGCACTGGCATGGCACCCCCCTCGGTGGCACCTAGGGCATGTGCCCTGGCTGCTCCCCCAGTTACATCCATGTATGGGTACAGCACCCTCCCTTAAAAAAAACATTTGAAAGGGGTTCATGCCTTCTTATCTAAGATAGGTAGTATGTATCTTCCTCAGCTAGAAGGTGTGCAGGCTGTCTCCACACTGGAAGCCTGCACATTCCCTAGGCATATAAAAGCTCCCCTTTGGATGAAAAGGAGATGTGGAGGAGCAGTAAACACAAGGCACTTGTGCTTTCAGAGGTGCTCTTACCTCTGAAAGGGGTGTGGCTTTTAGGTCCAGGCTCCAAAATTACCTAGGTGCACCTCTGTGTGCTTTCCAATGTCCCTACACCATTTTCACAACAGAAACAGCTCAGATGAAGTGTTTGTGTTACAGGTGTAATTTTGAAAGTGTATGCCGCTCAGGCATGCGGTGACTCTTTCCCACCTTTTTTCTATTGGAAGAGTCTTCTGGAGGTCTCACTAGCAGGTGATTGCTCTTGACCCTTGGTGTCTGCTTCTGCCATGATAGCAGGGGCCTCTCTTCTTTGTGTTTTACTGTAGCCTAGTGCACCATCAGCCACCTGCAATTCACTGTCTGCTCCATGAAACCCACCTTATGGAATCGCCAAAAGGATTCCTGCCTCAGCTCAAACTAGTTGCACCTGCCCTTCATACTTCTCTTGCCACTGGTTAAAAGAGCTGCTTTGAGAAATCCTAAAGTAACCTGTCTTTTGCCCAGAGAACAGCAACAAGCCAGGACCGGTGGGAGAAAAAAAGCCATGGTGCTCTCAAACTCACTGAAGTTGTTGCTCTGGGTATTGTTGGTTGTTAATCCTGTTTGTTGTGATTCTATAAATGTTACATTCTGTGTTTAGTTACTGTTATACAGAAATGAACATGAAGGAACAAGGACACTCCTTGGAATACTGAATGCCATTGACTGACATTCAGAGCAATGCAGGGGCAGATACACCACTGAGGGAAGGGGTTCAAAGAACTTTTGCTGCTGCCAGTCAAGGCCCGTGCCTGGCACCTCAGCCACATCCCCTGTGTCTGATGTCAGACGCAGGGGGAGTGACTTTGCTCGCAAACGGGGCTTCATTCCCCGTTTGAGAGCAAATACCGGCCAGAACCACATTTGCAGCGTGCCTTGAAAGACAGGAAGAGTGTCCCTGGCTGTGCTGTGAACACGACGCTGGCTATTATTTGCTCCCAAACGGGGTGGCGCAGCCTTGTTTGCAAGCGAAGTTGCTACCCCCTGTGTCCATCTGACCCGGAGGAGCAGCTTCACTTCCAAACGGGGCTGCGCACCCCATTTGGGAGCAAATAGCAGCCAGTTATCAGCAAATTCACAGTGTGGCTAGGATCACTCTCCCTGTCTTTAAAGGCAGGGAGAGCAGCTCCCGGCCATGCTGCGAGAGCAGTGCTGGCCGGTATTTGCTCTTGATCGGGGAATGTGGCCCTATTTGCTTTAAAACTGTTTTAATTGAGAAATTAAATCTGCGCCTCTCCTGCCCCACTTCTCCCCCCCACCGCATGGTTTCTGGCTAGTGGGCTGGCCAGAAAACTGGCCTGCAACCTCCTCCCTCCCTCCAATTCCCAGTGGCCAGCCCGGCCCGCCACCACTGCCTGTTGCTCCCACTGGCCAGCCCAGCCCGCTGCCGCCTCTTGCTCCCACTGGCCGGCTCAGCTCGCCGCCACCTGCTCCTGCCAGCCAGCCAGCTGCCCACTAGCAGAGGCAGCCTGCTTCTTTGCCCGCGGTTTCTGGCTGGCGAGCCAGTCGGCCGGAAAGCTGATCTGCGGCCACCCCCTCCCTCTCACCCGCCTGCTCCCCGTGGCCAGCCCGCCAGCAGCCACATCCCTATTTTCTCCCCCATCCCGTCGCTAATCAGCAACTGCTTGTGAACTCTCACGAGAGCTGCCACACATGGGATTATTGACGGGTACGCCTAGGAGAAATAAATATCTAGATAGGTGATGGAGAATTCTAAAATACAAATAACTATCTTACTTGTTCATGCGAGGGGAATGTTTATGAACAAAAGAGTGAATTTTAAATATTCATTGACACTAATATTAATTGTATACCAACCTGTATTTTGCTGATCCTTTTCATTATAGTCTTTTAACAATTCTATGTGTGATCTTTTGGAGAGCATGTAAGGAGACAGACTTCTCTATGACTTCCCAGATTTTATTTTAGAGCTGAAATATTATTGCATGTAAATGAGTGTAATTATCCCCTCATGGCCTTTTTATTATAAGAAAAACAGTCTCTCTGTGTGTGTGTGTAGTGTTTGTATGAATAAGCAAGGAGTGGATGCTTAGCAATTCCCTACTGGCTATTTTCCCACTCCAAATCACCCCTTCCAGCAGCTTCTCCCTCTACAGAGTTCCTGATGCGTGTTTAGCCTTGCACACACGCATCTGGAATCCCATGCTGAGGAAGTGGGAGCCGCAGGGCGGGGGAGCAATTTAATTATATCTCATGAGACTGGCTTTCTAGATTTGTGTAAGAAGCAGAAGACAAAAGAAGCTTAGGCTCCCTCAAGTGGTAGTTTATCCTAACTGCATAAGACAGCTGCTGTTTTCAATGTTTGCTTTGTTTGTTTATTTTTTTTCCAGAGCAAAATGAACAATGTTAGATTTTGATCATTTAACAGATTATAAAGCACAGCATGATTTTATAATTAGCTCCTTTGTATGTGGCATCATTTCTTGTTCCTAATGATGTGATGTAGAAAGGCATCAAAATAGAATATTCTTATTTTTAATAGGTTTTGCTATTTTGAACTAATTAGCAGGGTAGATTGGTTACTTTAAGAAAAGTATGAAAACCTAAACCTAAATGTATGTCTCCTGTAACTATTGTTTTCTCTTTCTATAGCATTTTAAATATGCAAGACTTGCCCTACTAATCCTGATAATAGCTCAGGGAGTCACTATAATTTTTATTTTACTGATGGTGAACTGTTGCTTGATCCTAAACATTGTTAGCTGGAAGTAAGAATCAGTAAACGACATTTACTAGTAAATGAAGTTTACTAGGAAAGAAATGAATGAAATTTGCTTCCTAATAAATATGCTTTGGATTGCAGCCTTTGTGACAGTGAATTAGCAGAACCAACTGGTTCTGTTGTGTTTGCCACCTTTTTTTATTTAATTTGCTCTTGTGCCTTTAACAACATCCTGAAACACAGAGATTTACAGTAAACAATAAAAGAAATTGGTAGCACGATGTACCCTGTCAAGATGTTTTAATGATTTATTTGAGTATGAGCTTTCGTGGGCAGTAGCCTACTTCATCAGATGCAAAGCAGGTTGAACCGGTTGAATCATGAGAGAAAGGGCTTTTCCTGGAAAAAGTCTGCCATTCCATCTTAACTGAGTGTTACTGACTCTTCAGTAACACTCAATCAAAGGCTCAGCAGAGATGCTAAGAGACAGTCAGTTGCCCATTCATATTTCTAAATCTTGGCTTTGGTCCAGGAAGAGACTGCCTCCTTTGTCATGAACCCTGCTGCCTATTAAGATAATCTGAGGCAGTCTGGACCATCCAGTACAGTTGCCACCTGCTTATTTGGTGGCGACTTGAGACCAGACCTTCTCTGTGACTGTCCTAGGGCTCTGGAATATGCTTCCTGTCAAAATAAGAGCTTCTCCATCGCGGATTGCTTTTAAAAAGACCCTCAACATAGCTGTTATCGCAACCTTTTAGTTAAAATTAATTTTAAACTGTTTAATTGTTTTTATGCCGTAGAATTGGTTTTTCTTTTATTTTAAATTATGTACACCATCTAGGGATACACCTATAGGGCAGTATATAAATATGATTATATGCATAAATAAAGTCTTATGCAGGCTATTCAGGAGTGCTATTTTGTTAATTCCCTGTACCATTAACGTATACACAAACTGGTATGCTGTTTTCATTTCTGTTTTCATTTCTCAGATCACTTAGGAGAATCCACAGGATAGCATCCATAGGGTAAATATTCTAACCATAGTGCCATTTTCAATCCAAGCGGATAGAAATCTCCCAAATTCTGTGTGGCCTGCAGTGGAACCTGTGTGGCCTGAAGTGAATCTAGAAGGTGCAGCGAGGTGGCCAAATTTGCAGCAAGGTGGCCAAATTTGCAAATGGTAAGCAGCGAGGTGGCCAGATTTGCAGATGATACCAAACTATTTAGGGTAGTGACATCTATAACTGATTGTGAGGAGCTCCAAAAGGATCTCTCCAAACTGGGGGAGTGGGTGACAAAATGGCCAATGCACATTGGGACAAAAAAACCCAACTTCAAGCATATGCTGATAGGATCTGAGCTGTTGGTTACTGACCAAGAGAGGGATCTTGGGTTCATGGTGGACAGCTCATTGAAAGTGTCGACTCAATGTGCGGCAGCTGTGAAAAAGGCCAATCCCATGCAAAGGATCATTAGGAAGGAGATTGAAAATAAAGCTGCTAATATTATAATGTCCTTATATAAAACTATGGTGCGGCCACATCTGGAGTACTGTGTACAATTCTGATCACCACATCTAAAAAAGGACATTGTAGACAATGGAGAAGGTGCAGAAGAGGGCAACCAAGATGATTGGGGGCCTAGAGCACCTTCCTTATGAGGCAAGGCTACAACACCTGGGGCTTTTTAGTTTAGAAAAAAGACGACTGTGGGGAGACATGATAGAGGTCTGTAAAATCATGCATGGTGTGGAGAAAGTGGATAGAGAGAAATTTCTCTCCCTCTCACATAACACTAGAACCAGGGATCATCCTATGAAATTGGTTGCCAAGAAATTTAGGACCAACAAATGGAAGTACTTTTTCACACAACGCATAATCAACTTGTGGAATTGTCTGCCACAAGATGTGGTGTTGGCTACTAGTTTGGATGGCTTTAAGAGGGGTTTGAATAACTTCATGGAGGAGAGGACTATCAACGGCTACTAGTCAGAGGGCTATAGGCCACCTCCAGCCTCAGAGGCAGGATGCCTCTGAATACCAGTTGCAGGGGAGTAGCAGCAGGAGAGAGGGCATGCCCTCAGCTCCTACCTGTGGGCTTCCCAGTGGCATCTGGTGGGCCACTGTGTGAAACAGGATGCTGGACCAGATGGGCCTTGGGCCTGATCCAGAAGGGCTGTTCTTATGTAACCATGTCTGGTTTGTCCTTCTAACCATGATCTTGTTCAGTGAACACTTATCATAGTTTAGTCTCATACAGCCTTGAACAATAATAGCAGGCTCCTATGCATGCTTTCTTGGAAACAAGTTTCACTGTATTCTGCGGGACTTAGTTATCTTAGTTAGAATACACTGAGTATGCATTGGATTTCCACCTGAGGATGTTTCTGCTAGGGTTGCCAGTTGTTTTTTTCTGACAGGGCTCCTCTCAGTTGCATGTGTTATATAAGCATATGTTAGAAGACTTTTCTCATTACTGCATCTCCATGCCATTAACTACTGATTTTCTGCTTCCACAAGTTCAAAGGCACAGGAGCCCTACTGGGACAAAATAACTGGCAAGGCTATATAGTATATTTTTCATTTCCTGGAACTGGAATGTGACTATAAAACCTACATTTAGTACAATATATTTCATTCTTAAAGTGGTTCTTTTTGGTGTTATATTCCACATTAACTATATTCACATCTGCACACAAATTGTCCAAGAGAGGCTCAATTACTCTTTTAGTATCATCTGTGAAAACAGACCAAGGCTGCAATACTTAGCACTGTTACCTAAGCCCCATTGTGTTCAATTTGCACAGTAAACTTGCATTGTGTTCCTGTGCAGTGTAAGGGTTATGCTGAGCTTAATGGAACTTACTGCAAAGTAGACATAAGTACAGCCTTGCAGGGTCAGGCCCAAGACCCATCTGGTCCAGCATCCTGTTTCACACAGTGGCCCACCAGATGCCACTGGGAGCCTACAGGCAGGAGCTGAGGGCATGCCCTCTCACCTGCTGTTACTCCCCTGCAACTGGTACTCAGAGGCATCCTACCTTTGAGGCAGGGGCAGGGCCACCATTGAGCAAACGGGTTCAAAGACACGCCCCCCGCGTCTGACGTCAGACGTGGGGGCATTATTTCGGTCCCAAATGGGGCCACGTGGTCCCGTTTGGAGCTGAAATTGGCCTGTGCTGCGTTGGCAGTGCAGCCGGAGTGACTCTCCCGGGCTCAAAGGCAGGGAGAGCCGCTCCTGGTCTCGTTGCCAACACAGCGGGGCTTATTGATCTGCCTCCCAAATGGGGCCACGCGGCCCCATTTAGGAGAGAGATCAGCCTTCACTGCATTGGCAGTGTGGCTAGAATGGCTCTCCCTGCCTTTAAGGCAGGGAGAGTCGCTCCGGCCCACACTGCCCAATGCAGTGTGGGCCAATCTCCTTTCCAACAGGGCTGCGTGGCCCCATTTGGAAGGGAGACCACACCCCCGCATCTGACATGAGATGCGGGCGCGTGACTAGCCAGGCCCCGCATCTGACGTCAGAAGTGGAGGGCGGGGCCAGGGGGCCGCAATGGTGACTGCACACAGGCCACCGTCACTCACACTATGCTCCTGTTTTGAAGCTGGAGATGGCCTATAGCCCTCCGACTAGTAGCCATTGATAGACCTCTCCTCCATGAAGTTATCCAAACCCTTCTTAAAGTCATCCAGGTTGTTGGCTGTCACCACATCTTGTGGCAGAGAATTCCACAAGTTGATTATGCGTTGTGTGAAAAAAGTACCTCCGTTTGCCAGGAAATTGCTAAATTTCCTCGCAATCAGTTTCATGGGATGACCCCTGGTTCTAGTGTTATGTGAGAGGGAGAGAAATTTCTCTCTATCCACTTTCTCCACATCATGCATGATTTTATAGACCTCTATCATGTCTCTCCGGAGTTGTCTTTTTTCTAAACTAAAAAGCCCCAGGTGTTGTAGCCTTGCCTCATAAGGAAAGTGCTCTAGGCCCCTGATCATCTTGGTTGCCCTCTTCTGCACCTTTTCCAGTTCTACAATGTCCTTTTTTAGATGTGGTGATCAGAATTGTACACAGTACTCCAGGTGTGGCCGCACCATAGTTTTGTATAAGAGCATTATAATTTTAACAGTTTTATTTACAATCCCCTTCCTAATCATTGCCATAATTTCATGATGGCTATTTTAGTGGTGGCTATTTTATTCTGAACCAAATTATTTTGATGGAATAAAATGCAACATTTCAAATTGTAATAAAATTTTTATTTCTATCAACACTTGTTCTTAAAAAATGAACATCATAGCATGCTTGCAGATAAATCCTAGTACTAAATAAAGAGGTTGTAAAAATAACCTCACTGAGGAGGGAGGGTGGATTGCCGGAAAGGCAGTGGCTTGCTTGCCTCCCATGGCAGATGAGTGGACTCCATCCTCCCCTCCACTATGCCGCGCACCCACACAAGCGGCGGTGTGGCGAAGGGAAATGATGGGAGCAGGAGGATTTCCCCCTCCCACATTCCATGGTGCCCGGGGGCATGAGTATGACTGCTCCTCCCCCACCCCGGCTCGCTGCTGGAAATGGTGGAGGGCTAGGAGGGAGCCGTATAGCCCGGCGGCAATTGACCAGACGATTGCCAACCAAGGTTAAGCAAACCACAGGCCACAGGTTTGCTTAACCTTGGCTAAATGCTGGGTTCAAAAGTGAGGCTTGGCATGGCGATAGAGCCAGCAGCAATCTCGCTCTTGGCGCCTCACACACCCAGCCTAATCCAGGCTGGACTGGGTTAGGCTATGCATGTCAATACCCTTAATATCTAGTACTGGTAGGTTAAGTGGTGTTTGATCCTCATACAATATTCAAAACAGCACAATGCTTAGAGTTGACTATATAACAAGACATTATTTGGGACATAACACAGCCAAATCTTTTTTGTCAAATAACTTTTTGTCAAATATTATATCATATGCAAACTCATGTCCCTTCCAGTTTGAAAAATTACTCTATAAATCCTGTCATTCATCCATTCATCTATCTATCTAAATAGGAAATAGTTTAATAGTAACTTTAAATGAGTTTATATACATCTAAAAGAAGCTGTTTTCTTGAATCCAGCATTTTGGAAATTCAATGAATAGATCCTTTGTAGATTGGATTCTACAAAGTCCTAAACCACCACGGTTAATTTCATCTAAGTCCTGGGTTTTTTCCCCCTGCTAGCAAGATAGTGTTAAATACTGGTTATCCTTATAACTTTAATATGTTGATTCTAAACACATTAGATGTAATTAATGCGTTTAGGATCTGGGTGCCCATCTGATGGCTGTGGTGATTTCGGACCAGTGAGACAGGCTCATGCTAACTTCAGACTACAGCTGCTGTCAATGGATGTCAACTTTTCACACTTACTCTGTCTGAAAGAAAGAGGGTTTTAGACATCCTCAATTAGTTGAGAACTATTAAGGAGTATGAGTAATTTTTGGATAATGAATTTTCAAGACAAGAGTCAAGGCACATCAACCTGCTTTCTGTTAATGCTGAGCTTTGACCAACTGAGTTATTCTGAAATATTGTTTTTAAATATTTCCACTTCTTTAGTGAAGTGGTATTTACTGATGAAAATGAGGCATATGTTTCAATGTGGATGAAATTAAACCAATGAATAGAGAAATGCATTAGTATTCTAGCTTGCATTATTAGACTATTTCCACTTTCTTAAGAAGGTCTTACTCTCAATTATTTGCTAGCGAATAAATGAGTAAACTAATAATAATGCTGGGATCTTAGTCCTGCTTCCATAATGGGTGGCTCAGAAGAGATTCTTTGTAATTCAGTCTCAATACCATATGTCTCTGTTGACATTAAAGTGCTTAGTTCCAAATGAGTCGGCTTCATTCAAGCATCTTAATTCAAGAGTGGATGATTAGATCTTAAGCTAAAAACCTATTAGGAGGTAAGCACTTATGTTGCTGCAGGTTATTAAAGGAACATCATAGTGTGCTTGCAGATAAATCCTTTGTATCTAGTACTGGTAGGTTAAGTGGTGTTTGATCTTCATACAATATTAAAAACCAGCACAAATGCTTGGAGTTTAGTATATAGCAAGACATTATTTTGGACATAATGCAGCCAAATCCCTTTTTCTTCAAAATAAGAACCAAGGCCTAAATGACATGTTATAAGGATATAAGTGAGTGCCACCAACCTCTGTTTCCCCGGGAATGTGTGAAAAAGCATGTGATATGATGTCATCACATTAATTTTTCTCCACCCCACTCTCCCCCACAGTGGCAGCCAATGAAGCAAAGTGAGGCAGAGGAAAATAACATGATGATGTCACGTCACCCCTTTTTTCAGCTACACATTACTGAAGAGACTTGGGAGGTGGTGAATGTCTTAGGCTTCTCCCCATAATGTGTAGTTTTGGACCCAAAGCCTGAGACAATAAAATAAGAATATGGTTGTTGGCTTGTCAGGATATGATGGCTCTTAGAGAGGGAGAAAACATTTAATACCTTTAAAAAATGGCATCCCACCGTCGCTTTAGAGAAATTATATTTAATTTAGTGGCTCACATCTTCTCCAGCTATTCTCCAGCTACTCTGTGGGTCACATCATCATCATCATCATCATCAACAACAACAACAAAATACAAAGATCTACAAATTGAAATTGGAAGACTGTGGCAGAAGAAGACCAAAATAATCCCAGTAGTAACTGGCGCCCTAGCTGCAATTCCAAAACGCCTTGAAGAGCACCTCAACACCATAGGGGCCACAGAAATCTCCATCAGCCAATTACAAAAAGCAACTTTACTGGGAACAGCCTATATTTTGCGATGATATCTATAACAATAACAACAATATTGATAATAAAATTCAGCCATCCCAGGTCCTTGGGAAGGACTTGATGTCTGGATAAAACAAACCAGTCAATAAAACTAGTCTGAATGTGTAAACAAGAAATAATAATGTAATATGTATATAGAGTTTTTGAACAAAAGGTACACAAAGTGCTTTACATTAACAAAAGGAATGCACAAATGGTTCAAGCTTAGTAGCATGCTGCCAAAACAAAACATATAGCATAGGAAAATATATTTTCAATTTACAGAACCTACAATTTTTAAAAATAAATTAAAAGAAAACCATCATCTTCCTGACTATTTAATGCATATATGACCAAATTTGATACATTCCAGCACTTTCACACAACCAAAGGACATCCAGATGCTCCATTTGTCATTGCTTGGAGGGGAAGACACTGGGATGGACCCTTAAACCCATTCAAAATTCCTAGGTCCTGGTCCATCGTTGCACTGTATGCAGATCTCCCATCGTGGGGATTCCTGGGAGAGAGCAGCATCCATTCTCCAGCCACCCTGCAACAATAGGCTTGCCCTTTGGGGTGATGGCAAGGGTGGACATGTACACATAGGAAGGTGGAAGGCAGGGGTCAGATTTTCACAGCAGTTTGTCTATGGTCCCCAAGACCAGGAGAGCAGTCTCTGGGGCACCCTTCCCTGCCTACACACAGCAACCTGGCTCTATTTAGAGTCCCCATGGCCTGACACTCTTGTGAGGGAGATGTTAGTGGGAGAAGGGGATGTTTTGCCATCTATATTCATATCAGACTTGTCCAGGCAATTCTCTCCCCTCCCTCTGATGGTCCTTCTCATGAGTTGCCAGAGGGTGTCCCTGTGGCCTTTCCCTCTCATGCCTGGCCAGTGAACCCCTGGTCAGGTGGCTGTATCCTTGAAAAAGAATCTCAGCTTACCCAAGACTGACCCAGGTGACTGGCCTTGATCATACGTAAGCCTGGGGGGCATGAACCCTCCAAAGCGGAAGGGGCTGGGTCCCCCTTCCCCAACTTTTCTGTGGAAAAAAATAGAACATGGCTGCTTCAGAATCCCTTCTGGAGGGCTGCCTTTCAAACTCTGCCAATAACACCCACACCCAAACCATTTGCACAGACGGTGTGGACACCGGGCTGCAGCACGGACCCTTAAACCCATTCTAAATTCCTGGGTCCAGCCCAACGTGCTGCCATATGCAGATCTCCTGGCATAGGGATCGGCGGGAAAATGGACCCCCAGTTTCCAGCTGCCCCAGGACAGCAGTATCACCACTTGGGGCGTGGGCAGGGGTGCACATCTCCACATGGGTGGGTGGGCTGGCAGCTGGCACATTTTTGCAGCAGCTTGGCTGCTGTCCCCAAGACGTTGAAAGCTGCCTCAAGGGTACCCCTCCTGATGGCTGCCATCCACAAAACAATCTTGCTCTATTTAGAGCCCCAGTGGCCTGACACTTTTGCAAGTGTCCATGGGAAAAGGGGATGCGTTGACATCACATAATATTGGTGATTGTGCTTGGCTGTTCTTTCCCCTTCCCTTGGATGGTTCTTCTCATGAGTTGTGTCCTCGTGGCCTGGCACTCTGTTGAGTCAGCATTTTTTGCCCAGGTTTCAGATGGTAGAACTTTGCTGATCCAGCTGCTGAGCCCTGCTCATGAGTATGTCGATGTAACACACACTTTTCCTAAAGGGGAGCAGCTTGAAATCCATTCAAATTTCCCGGGTTCGGTCCAGCGTGGTGCCATATGCAATCTCCCACTGTGGGGATTCCTGGGAGAGGAGAGCCCCAGTTTCCAGCTGGCCTGCCTGGGACATTGAGCTCACCCTTTGGGCCATGGACAAGGGCGCATATCCCCATATGGGCGTGCCAGCTGGTAGGGCACAAGGATTGACAGCAACTTGGCCACAATTGCCAGATTGGGACAGCACTCGCCAAGGTCCCCGTCCCCCTCGCCAAGATACCCATCCTGCACAGAGCAACCTCCCTCGCTCTCCGTAGTCTGCCACTCTCATGAGAGAGTGGTCCATGGGATAACAGGCTAGGTCTCCAGCATGATGATGGCCATTTCCCATACAACTAAGATGCCATCCCATGCACTTGCACTTAGTCTTCACAGACGGTTCTTCTCATGAGCAAGAGTTAGGGAGCAAATATCCCCACCTGGAGAAGGGGCTGACTGCCTGTTCCCCAACTTGAAAAGAATGTGAGAAGAATAGAACTTCCCCAAATGTGAAAAGAATAGAACTTTGCTGCTCCAGGTTCCCTGCTTGGGGCTGCCTTTTAAACCTGGCCATGAGCACCCTCCCCGCTGCAAAATGTTCCCCTCCCTGCACTGTGATGGGGTGCCCTGCTTATGTTGCCACCTGGAGTGTTTGTGCTTGTGAACATTAGGGTTGTGCACAGAACTGGTTCAGAGGCCCTTTATGGGCTTTAGAAGCAGTTCAAACGACCAGCGTTTCTTTCCACTGGTTTGAAGGTGTGGGGGATTGGACGTTAAGGGCAGGGGAGGGTACACTTACCCCTCCCTCCGTTTTCCCCTCACCAGCACCCTGTTAGCAAAAGGTCCATCAGGGCGGCAGCGTACCTCTGCCATCGGACTCTATGTCAGCGAAGTACCCGACATGCCCACTGTGCACTCTCGCAAGTGCAATGTGCATGTGCCAACATGCACAGGCGTGTCGGGTTCTTCCAGTTATGTAGGGGCTGAGGGGACGGGGCGGCAGGGAGGTACGCTGCCGCCCCGACAGACCCTTTGCAAATGGAGCGCTGGTGGGAGGAACGCAGAAGTGGGGAGTGGGTGGAGGGGAAATGCACCTTCCCCCACTCTTGAATTCGAACCCCCTCACCTTCAAATTCTCCCTGTCCAGTTCTGTGCACATCCCTAGTGAACATACATGACTGTTGCTCTCTTCTTGGGGAGCAAAGCACTTACTGCCCATCCTGACAACCCATGCCCTCTCCCTACTGCTTGCCAGGTATGGGGGGGGGAGCAAGGGACAGAGTGGAAATCAGGGATGCCCCCACGCAACTGTGCAGCTTGACAGGCTGACAAGTCTGGGATGGGGCGTGGCAGCATCCCTGTAGCCTGGCAATTCCATAGCTGCATAGCTGACAGGAGGGGTGGGACTGGTTTTCCCAAGAGGCTGCCAGTGCCAGCGTGGTGTAGTGGTTAGAGTGCTGGACTAGGACCGGGGAGACCCGAGTTCAAATCCCCATTCAGCCATGATACTAGCTGGGTGACGCTGGGCCAGTCACTTCTCTCTCAGCCTAACCTACTTCACAGGGTTGTTGTGAGGAGAAACTCAAGTATGTAGTACATCACTCTGGGCTCCTTGGAGGAAGAGTGGGATATAAATGTAGTAGTAGTAGTAGTAGTAGTAGTAGTAAGTGCCAAAAGCATGGAGCAGCCACGTCCTTCAGTGTTCTGTGTCCCACTGTTTAGAATCCCCATTCTTGTAGCCAAAACTCTTCCCAATCAACCCCAATCAACCTCATAGCCCACCTGAAAGCCAGTTTGGAAAGGATCTAAATAATCTGTGCCATCCAAAACTGCCTGGAGCTGAGAAGCGACCACTCACTCAATCATCTTACCCAACCAAGGAAGATTAGAGATAGGTCTGTAATTAGTTTACTCTGGGGGATCCAATGCAGGTTTCTTCAAATAAGGTCTAATAATAGCTTCCTTAAGATAAGGAGGAATCCTGCCTTCCCTCAGAGAAGCATTTATGATATTTACCAGACCCTCTCTGATAATATTTTTAAAAAAATTATTTTACATTTTATATCCCGCTTTTCCTCCAAGGAGCCCAGAGCGGTGTACTACATACTTGAGTTTCTCCTCACAACAACAACCCTGTGAAGTAGGTTAGGCTGAGAGAAAGTGACTGGCCCAGAGTCACCCAGCTAGTTTCATGGCTGAATGAGGATTTGAACTCGGGTCTCCCCAGTCCTAGTCCAGCACTCTAGCCACAGATGATTTATTTGCCATTTGATTATAAGAACAGAATTCGCCCTGTGTTGAAAAAGCAGAACTTCCATGGTTACATGTTCTTTGAACACAGATGCTCTTGCTAACATGAACTTTGAAAATGCATCTGCCCTATTTCAGTAAGAGTGCAGCAAGGCCAATACTTTTATCACTTTAACGCTGAACAACATATCAGATGTGCTTGAGAGACACTCTCCTTAAGTGCAAGTTGATGTAAGTTTTACATTATTCATGGCTGTTCTATTGAGAAGTGCTACCAGGGCTCATCAGATCTGATGGCACAAAGAAAGTGTTGAAATCCTATGACTGTTTTTTTCCTGCTTAGTGATAACCACCCAGGACTGGTTCACACTTATGACATAAAACTGAGCCATGCCTTTGCTAAGCAGTCATACAGCAATGCTAAGCATGTCTGCTTAGAAGCAAAGTCTTTTTGAGTTCAATCTAAATTACAACCAAGTAAAAGTGTACATAGAACTGCAGCCTTAAGAGTACATCTTCATGGAGTCTGCATCACCACCTCTATGATTGCAGTTTGAAAATCGGCATAAAACCGCAGTTATAGCTGCATGAGCACTCGGACATAATGCCTAGGTGGCCAAACCTTGGGTCTCGGAGGCAAATCTAAACCTAAGGTAACCAAAGTTTCAAATTGGAATTTGACAAGGCAAACCAGAGATCACTTTGGGCCTGTAACCATGGTTTCGTGCATTTGGGTGTAACCGAGTTAACAACCTCGGCCACATTTAACTGCAGTTATCTGTTGTGTCTGGATGAGGCCAATGTTATACGGTTTGCTACATGGTATCTGATTGGTTTGTCAGTCCATATAACCTTGTGTCTTACAAGAAAAATGAGTATCATTAAAAATGACACAGCTCTAAATAAGAGTGAAACTGAATCCAAATAGAGTGTATGTCATCTATTATAGGCAATAGTGATTGCTTATAATTATGAAATTCACCCAATTAATGGCTACAGAATTGCTGCTGGAGATATTTTTGTGCATTAAACCCATCTCCAGTGTTAGATCATTTCACTATATAATAAGATTATTTCATCTTCTGTGACTTTATATATTAATTTAGAACTAGCTGACCTGGCGCAGAGCATCTGCGCCCCTAGTTCTCCCTGTCTCCCCCGCCACAGCCCCATTTCATTCTCCACCCCCCCAGCTCATTCTCTCTCTGCGGCCGGCCGGCCTGGCCGCCACTTGCCCTCCGCAGCCGGCCTGGCCACCACTTGCACTCCGCCGCCACTTCCCCTCCTCTGCCACCTCCTTCCGCCCACTGCCGTTTCCCCCACCCACCTCCACCACCATTTTTTCTGCGGCCGGCCTTTCCTCCCCCGTCCCCATGGGATTAGCCACAGGTATGTCTTAGAGAAATAAATATATAGATGCTGTTAGGAATGCTGGCAGACGATCCTTTCTTAGGCTAATATATAACTTGCTTATAGCCCAGGATGATAAACTGATGTTTCATCAGTGGGAGCCCATGGCAGGAGAAGTTTCAGGATTGCTGATAATTTCTCTCCAGCTTTTACAGTGTCATACTCATAGTGCTTTAGGGTGAAGATACATATAGCATTTATAGAGTGATTGGCCTGGTTGAAAGTGGCCTTACTTAGTTAAGTTTAAACATACCTTTTCCTGGGCAAGGTACTTTCTGTCTGCTGCAGTTCAAACTTAAACTACTAGCTGCAGACATTGACCCATGATGGACTGGAGAACACACTGCTCAGGCTATTTTCTGTTCTTATTATTAATTTACATTACATGTATATGCTTTTCCTCCTCCAAGGAACTCAGAACAGAGTTATGCTCCTCATAGGTAGCAAGTAGGTTAGGCTGAGAGATCAGTTTCTGGCCTAGAGTCACCTAGTGAATTTTCATGGCTGAATGGCAATTCGAACTTGGGCCTCCCCAGTCCTAGTGCAACACTAACCACAACATGCTGGGTCAGTATGGACATCATCCATAGCCCTGCCCAGGTCTTGATAAAGATAATGATCAAAAGGTAGAGTTGCTTGCATGCTCCTTGTATGACAGGACATGCAATTCACAGAAGAAAATCTCAAGTATCAGAGAGATTTGACTGTCTCCATGGTATGTATGAAGCTTGTATATCAAGGTTATGAAGCAGACAGGGCTCTACACCCTGGACATGATAAAGAGTTAGAAGTGCTTTTGCAAGTTTTTCAGATAACAATTTTTGCCTTGAAATGGATTTGTATGTGCGTGCATTTACAGTTATGGACTATAGAAACCATCACCCGCTAGCTTTTTTCATTGTAATGTTGCTTTTCCCTGGGAAATGATTTCCTAAGAAATGTCTATCTGATTAAAGGAATAAGAACATAAGAACAGCCCTGCTGGATCAGGCCCAAGGCCTATCTAGTCCAGCATCCTGTTTCACATAGTGGTCCACCAGATGCCCCTGAGAAGCCCACAGGCAAGAGGTAAGGGTATGCTCTCTCTCTTGTGGTTGCAACTGGTAAATAGAGGCATCTTGCCTCTGAGGCTAGAAGTGGCCTATAGCCACCACACTACTCACCATTGATAGACCTGTCCTCCATGAATTTGTCTGAGGCTTTCAAGGCACCTTACCAAATATAAGGCACCTTACCAAATATAATATCAAGGCACCTTACCAAAATATAGGCACCTTACCAAATATAATATCAAGGCACCTTACCAAATATAATATCAAATATAAAATATTAATTGAACAACCTTAAAACATGATGATAATCACAGAGACAACCATTAACGTAACATCCAAAATTAGCAGCAGCAAGCCTTTACATTTAGTCCATAATCACCAAAGGCTCTCAGAACACAAATGTTTCATCATTCTTCTAAAAATCCCAACTGAAAAGGTCCGTGGGCCACTCTAAGAGAAGAGTCCAAGAATGGAAGAGAAATGGATACACTTTGCTGGAGAGCCTTGGGGGCCTCCGTCTGAACTTTTACATTATAAGGGCTGTAAGCCATTATAATGAGGGTGGGGAAATGAGACCAAATTGTAGGTAATGTTTGAGATGGTTATGCAAAATTATGTCTCTATATCTGTCTATCTGTATGAGGTGTTTGGATCCTGTAAGTGATGTTAGCAGTCCTGGAATCAGGGCTTGACCAACTGGAGTACTGCCCAGGGGTTGAGGGCCACCATAACACCCACAGGCATGCCCTGAGGCCTGCCAGTGCCCAGCATATTAAAAAGAAGCAAAATCGTAGTCCCAGATTGCTGAAATAGCATCTCAACGAAAGCACTGAAAACCGCTCTACACAAGGGTTTAAAGGTTGGTGTGCTTCTGCTTATCACCTCAGTTTTTTTATGTTAGCTTGGAAACCAGAAGTACAGCACTAACATTAAAGGGGCACTTAGAGTTACTAACCCTCCCAAACAGTCCAGCAGTTTCCTGAAATTGGCACTGATCTTCCAGAATTGCTTGTCAGAAATCCAGGAGCTGGCGGAGGTGGACCACTGCTGCTCTACTCACTGCCACTGTGGCTGGCTTTAGAGGGTGTGTCCCCTTGCATAAGTTGCCACTACTGCTGTAACAGCATACCTGCCAGCACAACCATAAAGCACACTATCTGTAGTTGGGTCATAGGGATCCAATTTCTTTATCTGCAGGGTGAAAATAGGATTATTTTCACCAATCTGCAGTTTTTGAGTGGCCGGAAAGGACTTCTGATGTCATTTTCTGCCACCATTTTGTAGTGCCGAGCCGCTTTGTGCTTCTTTTCTGCAAAAACAATCTAAAAAAGGAACAAAAATCAGAGAATTTGGAAGTTTGGGGGGCATTGCTAGAGAGCTGAATTGCTTATTTCTGCCCCACCCCACGCTTAATAATAATAATAATAATAATAATAATAATTATTATTATTATTATTATTATTATTATTATTATTATTATTATTATTATTAAACAACTTTATTTGTTAGCCGCCCCATAACAAATTGTTCTCTGGGTGGCTCACAACAAAGGATTAAAACATAATCTTTTCCTTGTGATTTTCCAGCACACTTCAGTGTGCTTAGGAACCTAACTCCCCAATCCTCATACGGTTAAGCTTTCTTTACTTGTGGTTTCGTTATCCATGGAAATTGGTGAGAATGGAAACCCCATGAATAACAAGGGCTACCTGTATCCCTTGTTTAGTGTTTTGGGTTTTATTCAGCTGTCGCAAGCTCTATTTCACTAGATGGGCAAAAGTCTCTTATTTTAAAAAAAGATCCTGGTAAAAGAGGACTTGGCTTTTGGTCCAGTGGGCCAGTAAGGGTCTATGGGGCTCTAAGCTAATTTAAGATTTTAATTAAGGATCCACAATTGTGAACAAGACTCTCATGATTCTGCAGTAGTGGTGTTACTTTCTTTGAAGACTCCTCTTAACTAAAGAGATTATCCACCTGTGGTTCCTTAATGAGTTTAGATGTGCAGAGTTTACCACTACAAAGGAATGGATATGCCATTAAGTTAAGGAAAGGGGCAATGTGTTGGCAAAAGATGGCCAATTGCATTTGATAAGCATTGTAAACAAGTGATTTCCACACCCAAAGAAAAGATGCTAATAAGTTTATCCTAGGATTGACACTTGAGCAGACATGTTTACAAAACCAAGGTCTATTTACATTGCCACCACCTCCATACAGATGCTTCTCTTTAGCTGTCTCATTTTATCAGAAGAATGGAGCAAGAATGACTTTTCTATGGCAGATGTTGTGACATCTATGGGGGAGAAAGTCTCGTTCACAACTCCCATCATCCTCAGCCAGTGTCCAATATTTATTTATTTAGCACATTTATATATTGCCAAAACTTAGGAACATAGGAAGCTGCCATATGCTGAATCAAACCATTGGTCTATCTAGCTCAGTATTGTCTTCACAGACTGGCAGCGGCTTCTCCAAGGTTGCAGGCAGAAATCTCTCTCAGCCCAAATATTAAAAAGAGAACACCCGGACTACTTGAGAGATTTGTTATTCACATTTTAAAAATGGAAGGTTGAACGGGATCTATTTAAAGGATCCTCCTCAGTTAAGCAGCTAAGGAAAACAATTTATGGAGAGATTCTAGAAGTGGGTTTTTTAAAACCTGATTTAGAACGTAAACGCTACAAACACCGCACTTCACAGTACTTGTTGCAACCCGATCACCCTATCGCTCTCTTTAAGGAGAAAAAAGTCCCTTTCCATTCATGGGAAACAAGGTGGTGCTTATACCACCAAGTACTACCACTTAATGTGGCTAAGCCATAGCTCCCAGAGGACCAGCAAGAGTGTCCTAAAATCACCTGCAAACAGAAAGCTAGTGAGCTAGGCAAAACATTCAGGGAAACCCATTCACATTTCTTAAAAGAGTATGTGGTAGCCAAAAGAGTGTGGCAGGGAGTAAACAAGCTGTTAGAGTGGCCTGATTTGGAAAAAGAGACTTGGGAAGAACTAACCTCGGGTTTGAGCGATAGAACCTCTTTTTGAAGTCCCAGAAAGAAACCTTCAAGGAAACGGGATGGAACGGGTGCCCTCATACTAGGGAATTGGAACGTTCCCCTTCTCGTAATCAGATTAGTAAACCTGTATGTCATTTATGCAATGTTCCTGCATAGGATTAGGGAGGGAAGACGCGACCAAGAGGTTCACGCAGATGAGACAGTAAATCTCTTCTGGAAAAGTTTGTATGGTTATGTGCAAAAAGTCAAGAGTATCTCTTCTAAACAGCAATGGGACAAATTATGGAAATGGATGTTGGATGTAACCCCACCCACCCCGATTACCTGATGTGCCTTGAAATCCTGATGTGCCTTGAAATACTGTATGCTTTGGTAGTTTGTTGGTTCAATTAAAAAAACTTGTCCTATCTTGGAGAAGCCAGAGAGGGAACTTGAAACCTTCTGCTCTTCCCAGAGCGGCTCCATCACCTGAGGGGAATATCTTACAGTGCTCACACTTCTAGTCTCCCATTTATATGCAACCAGGGTGGACCCTGCTTAGCTAAGGGGACAAGTCATGCTTGCTACCACAAGACTAGTTCTCCTCATTGTGTGTTTTGTGGTAGTTTCTACAGTTTGTGTGTTTCGTGGTAGTTTCTACGCAAATTAAAACAGTAAAATAGCATTAAAAGCATAAAAACAATTAAAATATCATTAAACAGTCAAGTCAGCCTAACCTACTTCACAGGGTTGTTGTGAAGAGAAACTTAAGTATATAGTACACTGCTTTGGGCTCCTTGGAGGAAGAGCGGGATATAAAACGTAATTTTTTTTTTTAATGAACTTACAGCTAGCCAAAGGCTTGATTAATCAATTCATGTGTCTTAAGTGCTTTTTAAAAGGCTGCTAGAGATGGTCAGGCATGATGGGAGTTGTAGTTCAACAACAGCTGGAGGGCTGAAGTTGTGGAGCCTTGGTCTCATGAATGGGGGCTGCTCTTTTACAGAATCAGAAACTGGGCTAAATGGACGAATGATCTCGCCTAGTATTTTCTTCTGTACTAAACTCTTTCATATCTGGGACCTTTCTAGCAGGCAAAACTGGGTGATGCAATCATTTCATTGTTCTGAATAGCCTAAATTAGTCTTAAACTCAAGCCTTAAGAATTGGACCAATTGAACTAGATGTGTTCGCAATTTGTTGTGGAGCTCTAAATGAACTCCTGTTGTACAATATCTCCAAACATCTCTGTGATGTGTTATGACTGACATCTCTGCTCATACAACATATTTAACTGTGGTCTGTAATTGGCTTGGGTGAAATGTGTCTGACATCACTGCTAGGTCCAGCTGTGAAATGTATACCTTCAGCTGTGATCTCAAAATATAACAGTTATCAAAATCGCCTTAATTACTGCAGTATTGTTTTATACTTTCACATGATTGATGCTGTACTAAAGAAAATTGAAGGGTATCGTTTGTTTTAATAAAATGGTATGGTTTCATTTCATTGCAGTTGGCTAATGAATGCAGATCCATTTTGTTATACTAAGAAACCTCTCTGTTGGAATCTTTATGAGATATTTAGCATGTTTCCTGGCATCACAAGGGCCCATTTTGTCCCTTGAAACTTACATCTATTTCTCATTAGGAAAGCTGACACATTATTCCTCAGAACTTCCAAAAGGGAAATAGTTATTGCCTATAATTATTAAATTTCTGAGACTTTTGTAACCTAATTAATGGCCACAGAATTGTTGGTTGAGATATTTTTGTGTATTAAACTCATCTCCGGTGTTAGATCTTTTCACTATGTATTAAGGGCATACTTTTCACTATGTATTAACCAGCTCTGGATGGGATTGTATTCCCCTTACAAGTTGCACACTTCCTTCTACTGGACCCGGCTCTGCTTTTGGAGGCTTAGGTGGTGGTAGTGCCAGGGGTGCCTTTGCATAGCTTTAGCTAGTGCGCCAGCTCCGTCCCTTTCTCGAGAAAGCAGATCTGGCCATGGTTACCCATGCCTTAGTCACATCACAGCTGGATTACTGTAGTGTGCTCTACATGGGGCTGCCCTTGAAACTTCAGTTGGTGCAGAATGCACTTCCAGGGTTCTCTCTGGAACTGCTCGTTCGGAGCATATTACACCTATTCTGAAAGAGTAGTGTTGGTTGCAATTCAAGATGCTGGTTATTACCTTTAAAACCCTTAATGGTTTGGGCCCTGGATACCTGAAGGACCGCCTGCTCCCAAGAGTTTCTGCCTGCCCAACAAGATCATCAGAGGGGCCTTTGCTCTCTCTATGTGAAAGAGAAAGGAAGAGGCTAAATTGTCATGTACACAAGACAGCCTTCTCTGTTGTTGCCCCTAGGCTCTACCACTGAATGTCCATGCCTTAGGGGCTGCCAGGTCTCTCGGCTTTCCTGTTCTGTTTGTATTTTTAATGGTTTATTTTTATTTTTTGCTGTTTTATGGTTTTTACTGTTTCACTGTTTTTAAGGTTTTAGATGTAACTTTTATGGAATTGTGTTGTATTTTAACTTTTGTAAACCACCTCGAGATGCATTGTGAAAGGCGTTATAAAAATTGAACAATAATTAATAAATAAATAAATAAATAAATAAATAAATAAGGCTAGCTGGCCCTGCGCAGAACATCTGTGCCCTAGTTCTCCAGCTCTCACCTCTCCCCAGACAATCTGTCCCTCTGCCCTGCCTTCCCCCCTCCTTAAATTGCCCCTTGCCATCCAGGATGGCAGCGGAAGTGGTGACACCTTCCCCACTCTCCCACAACTCTCTTGCTCTCTCCCTCCCACAACTCTCACTCTCTCGCTCCCCCCAACTCTCGCTCCCCCCACAACTCTCACTCTCCCCCACAGCTCTCGCTCTCCCCCCACAACTCTTGCTCCCCCCACAACTCTCCCCCCCACAACTCTCTCTCACACTCTCTACCATCCCTCAGCCTCCCCCCTCCCTTCCCCTTCCTAGAGAGAGTGGCATCGCTGCAGCCTAGGTCGGCTCCTACCACCAGCCTCTGTCATGTTGCCCTGCTCAGTCTCCTCACGAGGAGGATGGCTAATTTGGGTGGGAGAGCGCACTGAGGGCCGGCCTCCATCGCTCTGCCGAGTCTCCTCATGAGGAGAACAGCTGAGCTGAGGCTTCCCTTCCAGCCTCACGGACAACCCTCGGTGCACTCTTCCGCCCTGGCCATCCTCCTTGCAAGGAGACTCAGCAGGGCAACGGAGGCTGCTGTTCAGCGTCTCTTCTTCTTTCTCCCTTGTTGCCGCAGCACCGCCGCCTCCTCCTCCTCAGCCCTCCTTCCTCCTCTTCCTCCTCCTTCTCAGCAGCTGTCCCTCTGCTCACTGCTCAGCCCTACTCCATGTCTTCTTTCTCCTCTGGACAACTCTCACGAGATATGCCACATACCATGGGGTGTGCGACATACGTCCTAAGGCTTTTAAATATTTAGATGATTTTATCTTCTGTGACTTTACATATTAATTTAGGATGCTGTTAGGAATGCTGGCAGACCATCCTTTCTTAGACTGATAAATAGCTTGCTTGCAGCCCAGGATGATAAACTGATGTTTCAGGATTGGGAGCCAATGACAGGAGATGTTTCAGGATTGCTGAGAATCTCCAGCTTTTACAATGCATACTCATAGTTTGGGAGGTAACACCTTCCAGGTAGTGGGGAGAGGCTGAGAGAAGTATGAAGCAATCTGCAGTTTAAAATGTGGGAAGGTAGAGGCAAAGGCACTTGTAAATTGGCTAAAGTTGAGACATCTATACAGAAGCCCAGTGTGGGGCTTCGTGCAGAATTAGCAGGTTTTTGCTTTCGCTATACTTTTACTTGTGTTTTTGCAAATAACACAAACACTCCATAAATCTCCAGTCCTCTCCCATCCAAAAGAAACTAAACCCTGCAGTGAAGTCCCTTGAACTTTTCCCCACTGGAGAATGGGGAGTATGTAACCATTTCTTTCTGTGATGAAAACCATTTAAATTGTTCTTCAAGGAACAAGTGTCTAGTTTAACACCTCAGAAAAGAAGAAACGAAGGCCAGAGCAAAGCTTCATTTTTTTCTTTCTAAAATGTGTTCTACTAAACTTGTGTCTTCTCTTGCCCATCAGTTGCACTAAGAAGCCTCCTTGGAGATGTTAAAGAATCATAATTGTAATAATTTCAATTTATAATATTACCAAACAATTTTTCTAATTTTGTAATTGTTCATTTTTATATCATCTTTTATAAGGTATCCTAAGGCAATTTACAAAAGTTAAAATAAATAAAACTCCATAAAAATCACATTTATAATCTTGAAATCCGTTAAACAGTAAAAACGATAAAACACCAAAAAACAACCACCATAAAAAAGACAAACAGAAGCAGGAGAGCTGAGAGACCTTTTCTATTAAAAACAATAGAAGTAAGAGAGAACATTGTTTCTCTTTACTTTTATTTATTTCTAGGAGCATTATAAAATTCAACAGTTCACAGTTGAGGAATTCTCTGTTTCCCACCTTAGTGTTTGGTGATTCTAAAACACGAAGACTATAAGGATTTTACCTCTGCTTTAGATTTCTCTAAATGGTAAAGAAACTTAGCACTAACTAAGATTTCAAACATCTCCAAAGTTTCTAGAACATGTTAGTTCTTCTCATATAGACAATTCCCCACCCCCACCCCCACTCCCCGCTCGCACAAACCGTGCATTCTTTAAGGGAAGAGGCCTTTGCTACATACCTGTATATCACAAACACACCCGTGCGCTTTTCCATAGAAAAGTCATTTGGCCATAAACATTTTGGGCCATAAACATACAGGGCCATAAACGTTTTGCTTCTGTACATGGTTCCTGTCCAAATGAGGATACAGGGAAAATAAATTTGCATGAGTTTAGTTTACAGTTTGAGAAACAAAAACTGTTTGAAGCCAGGACAAAGTAAAACTTTGTGTCTACATGTTGGTCAGTAGATGGCGCCAGTTATACAGAGGTCATCATTTAGCCTAGAAGGAAAAAAAGCATCAGTTTTTTCAGTTCCCAAATAGCTTGCCGTGATCGTATAGTGGTTAGTACTCTGCGTTGTGGCCGCAGCAACCTCGGTTCGAATCCGAGTCACGGCAGAAAGGAATGTCTGTTTTTGTATTTAAATCTAAATTTAAGCTCATTATAGTCAAGAATGAATCTTTTAAAGGCTTGCTCATTTTAAGTTTATTTTTACCAAAAAATAAAATAAAAATAAAATTGTAATATGCCAGCACTTGAGTAATGTGTCTTTAATAATATTAAATAATCCCATTGCGTACATGTCTTTATATCATGTTTATCCATTGTTTATATGATTTTTAGATGAATAATACTTTAAGATTGTGAACATGTAGTTTTATAATATCTTATTTTTAAACAAAACAGTGAAAGACGTTTTCATATTATTGTATCTGTATATTTTAATCATCCCTTCTTGTTAGCTATTTGTAATGTTCTATTTTGAATTTTAGAAATAGAATATATATTTTTAAACAAATAAAATAAATGCATTCTTTTTAAGTCTCATAACTACCTAAGTGTAATGGGGTTGTTAAGACCATCTAAATTACAAAAAGGGAATCTTGATATTGTACATTATACACATATATTGTGCTTTTATATACATTTGGAATGTAGGAGAGGAGAAAACCATTTTCCTCTGTGTGCCCTTTATTTTTGTATTTGATTGTGCTTTAGATGGCTACTTAGAATGGATTTGCACATGTGCCTTCAATGTAAAATCCATGGTGTGTGTGTATGTGTATCTGGCTGTTCCCATTTAGCATAAAGTGAAATGTGAAAGTGACATTTGTGCTATTTTTAGTACACAATGCCAACATAAACCAGTTATCTGACAAGGGGAAGTTTTTCCAAATAAAATTGCTCCTCTTCTGCCATGACTCGGATTTGAACCGAGGTTGCTGCGGCCACAACGCAGAGTACTAACCACTATACGATCACGGCAAGCTACTGGAGAAGTTGTAATTGGCTTATTCTGTATCCTCCTCCAACAGAAGTGTAAGACTATTGCCACCTAGTGTCTATTGGTTGTGATAGCTCATATATTACTGATAGCATTCTCATGAAACAGATAGAATGGTTAAAGGGGAAAGTGTTTGGGTTTTACATTATAGAAAATACCCTGCTATTAGTCAGTGTTTCATCATGTTCATAATGACTGTAGAACGATCAGCGTAGGGGTGGTGTATTTATGTGTGTGTGTGTGTCCCTGATATTATGGCTTTGGATTTAAAAACAACAGCAACCCAATCCATACTAATGAATTAGAACAATTAGAAATTTTTAAGAAGATGGTTTCAGTGCTGCTAACCTAAATCTCCCTCATATTTCTGTTTTGCTGGGTTTCCATTTCATAGTCAATTAATGAGGGAGATTTAGGTAGGTAGCACTGAAACCATCTTCTTAAAAATTTCCAGATGTTCTCATTCATTAGTGTGGATTCGGGTATTTTTTTAAAAAAATCCAAAGCCATCATATCAGGGGTACGGAAAGGTACTCAACACTGATTTTTTTATTTTAGTTTGGTGAGAGAAGCTTTGTGCAAAGGCAGGATGAGCCTGTGGCCTTCTCCATGCTTGCTATGTTCTTGAGTGAGTTTTTGTTGCTATTCTCCCACAGTAAGACCAATGAAGTCTCTTTGCCCCAAAGATGACCTATGTCTGAAGCAAGCTGAGCATTCCTCATAGAATAATTTACTGCTTTCTAGCATCAGCGGCAGACTCACCTCTTCTGATTTGTGGGGGTGCTGCCCCTCCCCCCACCATAACCAGCCAAAAGTTGTGGATCCCTGCCTCAAATCCGGAAAGTTGCTTCCTATAATATTGCAAAGATTCTTGTGGCACCTTATGAGAATATTGTCGCTTGAGTTTTCATGGGCAAGTGTCTGCTTCATCAGATGCATTAAGCAGACAGAAGTTTGGGTTGGGTATGGACAAGAACATACTGTACATTATGTAAGGTGAGATGAAACTATAAAGAAAATGAATGTAGAGAAGCCATGAATCAATTAACTGAATTTAACCAGATTCAATCACTAGGTATCAATTCGATGTTCCATTCTTTGAGGGCTACAGCAGCGGCGGAGCAGGACTGCCAGTGGCCCATGTGCAGTCACAGCGGCCGCCCCGCTAACCCCACCCCCTGCATCTGATGTCCAGTGCAGGGCTAGCCATGCCCCCTGCATCTGACGTCAGACACGGGGGGCAGGGCCTTGAGGCTCCGTTCAGGAGTTGGAGTTCAACTCCCGAAGAGGCCGTGCGGCCCCTTCAGGAGCTACTTAGGCTGGCGTTGCATTCTCAGCGCAGCCAAGAGCAGCTCTTCCCTGCCTTAGCAAGGAAGAGCCGCTCCTGGCTGGCACTGCGCACACAGCGCCAGCCTTAGTTTAGCTCCCGAAGAGGCCACGCGGGGCCCCCACTTCTGACGTCAGACGCAGGGGGCATGTCGGGGCCGTGAAGCGCGGCCCCTGATTGGGCACAGTCTAAGTTCTTTGAACCTCTTCATCCAATGATAGCTCCGCCCCTGGGCTACATATTAATTCACATAATACTAATGTGAGATTATTGTTTTTGGTGACCTATGCAAGCCCAACAGCATTTTGTAAGGCCCAAAGTTACAGTGTAAAATCAGTCAATAAACTCCAACTTTCAGTATAGTGAAGAAGTGTCAGGACTCTAGTTTATCAGAAAACTATAGCCTGAAACCTTTTCTTCAGTGAGTGGTTACAGGTTTTAATTCCTCAATAGTGAGAGAAAAACATTTGTTTGCATATGCTTGCAGTTGCTATTACTCACATATTAGTACTACATTTGTTTATATTCATTTAGATTTTTTTTTTAAAAAAATAAGCTGATTATATAAGCTCACATATTAGTACATTTGTTTATATTCATTTAGAATTTTTTTTTAAAGCTGATTTTCTTGTAACCAAAGAAAGTTAATTGGTCAGTTGCATCTGAATCAGTAAAAATGTCAATGCATTAATGTTAGCTTCTTTTGTGAGGCCCTGTTAGCCCACTAGTCTAGGCTTCAGAATTACCTAGGTGCACCTCTGTGTGTGAACTATGGTTTTTGTCGAGGATTTGGATAAAAATAGATGACGTTTTGAGAGGGCAATTGAAAGCACACTGGACTTTGGCTACAGTGAAAGTGAAAACAGATAGACTGTTTTGACTCCGCTCTAGAAATATTGAGTAGAAAAGGAGGGAGCTGGATATGGTTACTCACCCTTCAGGAGTAGCCTGGAGTCTCAAAGAACCAATATCTTGTTGGAGATCCAGCTCCAGGTGGCAATGACATCAACCTTTTGCACCAATAACCCTAATGGCCACTAGGGGCATTGGGAGTAAATAGAGTCTCCTTCTCTATCCCTCTATGGACAGAATGTACTCAGGAACTTTCTGGGAGTTACTTCCTTCTTCTTCCCAGAATGCTTCTAGTGCTCTCTCTGTGAGCACCATGCTTCTATAGGTCTCTCTCTGACCACCATGCAGCCAGTGGTTAGATATAGGTCTTTCCTGTCATCATGGACTTCTGAATAAAGTAGATTAGTTTAACCTTACATGGATCTCCATGCTTAAGATTTACAAGCTGTTGCCCTTGAGACTCTGTTAACTTCTGCTGTAATGGGAGTGAGTTAGCTCCCGAAATACTCTGCTATATAAGTAATTACCACCAACACATCTATCTCCTCCTGATAACTATGAAAGCAATCCTGTGGATGCTAATGGCTTGATATTGTTTTTTTTTTTTTTTTTTTTTAAGCTATTTCAAGGGGAACCTCAAGAAATAGCTTCAGTCAGAGTCGGCAAACCCTAGCTGAAGAATGAGGTGTAAAAGAAGCAGAGACAATAAGGAATGGTAAAGTGAGGAAGGAAAGCATAACACAGTGGGAATTTGTGTGGAAAAGAAGGATGCAGGTACTGAAATGGAAAAATGGTGAGAGCTAGTCTTGGGGTAGCAAGCATTAATTGTCCCCTTTGCTAAGCAGGGTCTGCCCTGGTTTGCATTTGAATGGGAGGCATAAGAACAGCCCTGCTGGATCAGGCTCAAGGCCCATCTAGTCCAGCATCCCGTTTCGCACAGTGGCCCACCAGATGCTGCTGGAAGCCACAGGCAGGAGTTGAGGGCATGCCCTCTCTCCTGCTGTTACTCCCCTGCAACTGGTACTCAGAGGCATCCTGCCTGTGTGAGCACTGTAGTATTCCCCTTAGGGGATGGGGCTACTCTGGGAAGAGGACCTGCATGCTTGCATAATAATAATAATAATAATAATAATATAATAATAATAATAATTCAATTTCTATACCACCCTTCCAAAAATGTCCCAGGGCGGTTTACATAGAGAAATAATAAATAAATAAGATGGATCCCTGTCCCCAAAGGGCTCACAATCTAGAAGAAACATAAGACAGACACCAACAACAGTCACTGGAGGTCCTGTGCTGGGGGTGGATAGGGCCAGTTACTCTTCCCCTTCTAAATAAAGAGAATCACCATGGTAAAAGGTGCCTCTTTGCCCAGTTAGCAGGGCATGCAGAAGATTCCAAGTTCCCTCCACAGCATCTCCAAGATAGGGCTGAGAGAGACTCCTGCCTGCAACTTTGGAGAAGTCACTGCCAGTCTGTGTAGATATTACTGAACTAGATGGATCAGTAGTTTTATAAGGCAGCTTCCTATGTGCCTATGAGAACTGATTGGAAGAGAAAGAGAACATGAGCAGAAGTATGAAATGAAGAAAGGGTGTATAATTGAAGAAAGCACACTGGAAGAAAAATTAGAGAACTAGAGAGAATGTGTCCAAGTCCGTGCCTCTTCTATTTCAGTTGAAGAACACAGTACTCTGCAAGCGTGATGGGATCAAGGAAGCTAATTGTGCTGGGAAAGGAACAAAGTAAAACCTAAGGAAATAAGAGGAGGTAGTGACCAAACAAAACTGTCCTGTCCTGGTTGCCTGCAAGGCAAGTACGGATGTGCATGGAATCGGTTCCTTCTGTGCACTCCCAGGAGGGTGGGGCGTCGTTCCCTTAAAGAGGCTGGGAAAGTATTGCCTAGTTGCCAGTCCCCGCCCCACCACTCTTCCCCCTGCTGGCTCTCTCCCCAAAAGCAGATGTGTGGGTAGCATAGCAGCCTCTTTCTGTGCCCCATTCTGCGTCTCCATGCAAATGGGCAATGTGCATAGATGCTGTAACCCCTCCACACACACATTCAAACCAGCTCGGAAACCACTCTATGCAACCGGTTCGGCGCTCCAGAAAAGGAGCACTGAACCAGTTCCGCAGGGGCGTAGCAAGGTTGGAGTGGACCCAGAGACAAGATTTTAAAATGCAACCCCCCCACACACTGAAGCTCAGCTCATGAAGTAAAGAAATCTTAAATGAGGCTGAATAGTGGTAACAAAAAGCAGAGTAAATCTATATCTATCTATATCTATCTGTCTGTCTACACACACACACACACACACACACACACACACACACCCCTATGTGCCACAATAGAACATCATCCTAATTTTTTTTTAAGGTTTTGTACATTGTGGACGATGCAAGTCATTTAATGGTACTAGAGAAAGA
Organism: Hemicordylus capensis; assembly: GCF_027244095.1. Classification (NCBI taxonomy): domain Eukaryota; kingdom Metazoa; phylum Chordata; class Lepidosauria; order Squamata; family Cordylidae; genus Hemicordylus; species Hemicordylus capensis. The sequence goes on along the minus strand of NC_069658.1, from coordinate 117,846,304 downwards.
CATGCTATTTTGGTAGCTCCAGGTCTTAACATTCACATCAATTTCGGAGGATGAATACAACTGAAGGAAGCCCGGGCAGGTGCGCAGCTGGGGGAGTCAGTCATGTGACTTGCCTGGGGGGGCCAAGGCAGTGGGCCCCCAGACAACTGTCTCCCCTTGCCCCATTATAGTTATGCCCCTGCGGTTCCGTGCGCATCCCTAAAGGCAAGGCAAGTCCACAGAACCTCAGAGAGGTCCAAAGCAGCAAGTTGACACCAGCCAGAGCTGATGGAGAGTAACTCAGAGCCAGACTACCCCTCCTGGGCTCCACTTTCTTGCCTGGGCATTTTCCAGATTATCCCTTGCCACAGCAGTAAAATCCTTCAGCTTGGCAGATCACATTCAAAATGTAAATAAAGGATTGAGGCTGTTTGTTGCACAAAGCTTCCAGCAGGGGCAGAGGTGCACCTAGGTAATTTTGGGGCCTGGACCTAAAGGCCTTTGGAGGCCCCCTGCAAATTAAGCACCATCATGCTCAGCTTGGCGACCACACCAGACTAAAGGGGATCTGGGGGCCCCCAGGGGCTGTGGAGGGCCTGGACTTCAGCCCCAGAGTCCAGGGGCAAGAGCGCCTCTGGCAGGGGGAGCAGTCTTTTCTAGCTTGCACAAAACTCCTACAATGGGAAAATACAGCCTTTTTTTTTTTTTTTTTTTTTTTTGGCAATGCACATGCAACATAATAGGACTGTAACACAGCAATCAAACCAGAAAGAAGGCATCGGAAATGTCAATGGCACCTCGCTGACAGCACAGGGACTGTGATGTCGAAACGCAGGCAATATGGAAGCACACTTGGAGGTCACGTAGTGACACTGTTGTTGCGGGTAATCTGGAAAGCACCCTGGAGAGTGGAAGGCTTAACAGGGCAGCTTCTGGTGTCTCTCATACCTCCTCCTCCTGGTACTGTTGTGCAGTTACCAAGATATGTGATGGCCAGCTCTGTAGTAGGCTCCAGTTCCATGGGTGTTGTGGCAGGGGTGTAGCCCCAGGAAGTTCAGGCCGTGAAGAAGCTTCTTCAGGGGGCTCCAGCTCCAGGAAAGAAGTGCTGACTGACACGAATTGGGAGGGGGCAAGTGGCCCATCTTCCTAATACTGGCCACACCCCATGTCAACGTCAGATGGAGAGGCAGAGAGAGTAGCCCCAAGCCAGGGTTTGAAGGAAGTGCTGACTGGCAAGGATTGGAAGAGAGATGGAGCTGCCCCTCTTCCCAGTACTGGCTGTGTCTCCCTGCATCTGACACTGATGCAGGGGACGTGGCTAGGATGCACATGTGCTGCCACACACACCCATTTACAAAAGGGTAGGGGCCACCAGTGGGAACTTGTTCCCCAGCTGCTTGTGGGCTTTGCCTCCCGTCTATGGCCGTCCATCATACAACTCAGTTTGTGCAATTTAACACATTTGCTCAAGATGTTGTGTGCCAGGAAGAAGGAAAAACAGGAATGCTCGTGTCTTTATCCCATGAAGGGGCAGCGGCAATATCGTCCAAACCAGCCCAGTGATTAAAATGGGGATGTGCTAATAAGACACTTTCTAGTAAACTCCAAAATGCTGATTTTAGATGTATGTATTGAGCCCTAATTTTTAATTTACAATAACATTCACATCAGGGTGGATTTTCAATTGGTAGCACAGAGATAAGGTACTGGACAAATTGTATTTAAATGTACTTCAGATTAATTTACTTGATTGTAATGAGTATGTTACTTTTTTTATTTGTACGTTTTTGTTGTTATTTTAAATTGAAAATTGATTGATAAATTGAAATATAGATAAATGGAAACCTATAAAATATAGGTTAAAACAGAGGGCAGACTGTGTGCTATGAGAGGAGGTGTGCTAAGTGGCTGTCTGAGAGATGGGGTGGCTAAAGAAAGTGTGACAAAGTAAACAAAGGCAGTGGTGTAGCAAACCCAGTGGCAGCCTGTGTTCCACTCTCCCTTCCTATGTGGGGGCTGGCACTAGGCTCCTCGTGCCACCCCCTTCTGCTGCCTTCTGCTGCTGCTGCTCTCACCCCTTCTGCTCCCACCACCACTGCCTCAACCATTACCCAACCAGCTTTCTCTTGCCACTCCTACAGCTGAACAGGTGCACATGCTGACATCAAGGTGCATGAGTGCCTGTGCCGTTTCCTGACCAACACTTGGAACAGCGAAAGAGGAGATGGGAGGTTTCCTCCCTTGCTCATGTGAAAGAGGAATCATTCCATCCACCCTCCTTGCCACTGCAAGAACTGGTGGTGGGAGCAGTGCGAAATGGTGGTGGTGGGAGCAGAAATGGTGGTGGTGGGAGCAGTGCGAGGAGGCAGTGGCAGAGGCGGGAGATGGCAGCAAGGCAGTGGGTGGAGCAAAGGGACTAGTACTGCCCCCCACATAGCAATAGAGAAGAGCAGTGGGGTGGCTGGGGCGGGGCCCTCAGCAGCTCCTCACAAATAGGTGGTTTGCTTTCTTTGAACACAGCTGCACAATTACCGTTATACCCCCAGACAGTGGACTGGAAGATAGAACTGAGGAAACCTTGATTGCTAGAAAGACTGAAATGAAGAGAAGACGAAACAAATAGAAAGTGGAATTTGGGTGAAACTACACAGCGGTCCTAGAGACAGAAGGGACTGTGAACTATTTGCAAGAATGGTGGGTAAACAAGGAAGGGAGCCAATGGGATTAAAAATGGCTGCTCCATCTACAGTGTGGGAGGACAGACTGCAGGCTTCTGAAGTAATCTTTGATCAACTTTACTAGAGGTTTATCACCTGGAGCCAGGTGCCGAATTGTGGTTCAGGAGGACAGATATACACTTTGCACTAAGGAACTGAATGGCTCTGAGTACATGCTCAGCTCAGGAAATTGTTTTCCATACCAGAACTGAGTTTGCTGCTATTGTAAAACTATTGGGAGTCAGAGACTCTTGCTGATCACTCAAAAGTGTACCAGACTCTGATCTACTTCTTGTCCACTCCTAGATCCTTCCAGGGGAATTCTGCCACTGGTACCTTCAAGTGTCATGGCAGCATTGTGACCTTCCCTGACACTAGAAGCTCCAGTAAGAGTGCAGTGAGGATCGAACTGGACTATAGCTAAACCTTTTGATTGGGACTAACCAACCCCCACCCACCCCTTTTAAAAAATGAAGTAGGTTTTGTTTATTTATTTAAAAAGAAAGGCATTAAAAAGTGGTTTCCAGATCCTATAGATCGTGGTGGCTATTTTGCTGTCTGGTATTGTCCAAAGTATTGGCTTTTCTGGACGGTAAGCCTAGTTTTCCATTTAGATTTAGTGGCTATTTAAAGAATGACCTAACTGAGAAAGTATATTATTTGCATACATCTAGTATGTAACTGTACAATAAAATAGTTCTGTTATTCTTTTTAGCATACCAGCATGAAATCCCAACTAACTTGCATTGCAAACATACGCAAACCTTTGGAAGTCTGCAAAACCTGATTTTACATCTTTGTCTGAAAGCCATTTGTGTTGATATTCATCCAAGATTCAAAAGCTCTCTTTCCGCCATTTTATGAAGAATGCAACTGGGAATAGAGATTATCTTTGAATGCCAGTTCTCATCCAGCTCACTTCTTTGTACATCAGTCTGCTAGGTATAAAAATGCCAAAAATAAATAGCATGGCTCGTTCATGACCTGGAAGCTGTATTTTTTGTTTTTTAAAATTAATCCAGCTCAAAGTTGGATTAGAGATGGCACATCCCTCAATGACAGGCATGCAGGATCAAAGCAGACAGTCATTCTATCCTGGCTGGAAATCCTGTTCTTTATACATAGATCTGATTCATATCCATGGATGGCTACACTCATGGCCATCTGTTTTAAATTAATAACAGTAAATCATCTTGCATCTAAGTCAATCATACCTTGGAACATTGCAGGATAAGTGAATCAAGCAAACCTAGGCTTTGCTTGGCAGTTCACAATATAGCGTCATACATTTCTCTCACAGTACTGAAATTGCATTTGAGAGCAATGCTGAACCATTTTTTAACAACATCATTCTCATCTGATCGCTCTTTTGCCATTAGTCTGTACAAAAACCGTAAATGTTTGGTAAGAAAGTAAGTCCAGCATTCTTCATTGTTATCTACTTCTAAAAGTACAAGCTATTAGAGCTCAGACTGTCACTCCTGGCTCATCTTGAACCACTGAGGGTTTTGTAGAGTTCTAGAAGGAAGGCACAACTAGAAGAGGCTCCCTGTCTTGCTTAGACCAAGGAACCTAGTCCAACCTGAAAGGTTTTCTTTAGGTTGAGGTCACATATTGGTATGCAGGGTTTTCTTCCAATTACCATTTTTGATCAAATTTCACTGGTGGCACACAGGCTGAATCCCAGGATGCCAGATTCAGAACCTAAGCTTTGGTTTTGACACTAGAAGTCAAATATTATGTCCCAAAGGTCCTCCTCTTTTAACCAAATGGTATAGTGAAATGCAAACGCACACTCACTTCCATTAGTGTAGGGAATTCTAGAGGTGGTGTCTTTATACATTTCCACATGATGAGAGAGAACAGTGGAGACTCATGGTGTATTTTTAATATCTGTTGGTTTACAAATATACAGAAAATAATATTGGAAGAAAGCAGACTCCTAAAATAAGCAGCATAAATAGGAAGCACAGACTCAGCAGGAAGTTCTCCAGCTGCAGAGGCAATATGCCTCTGAGTACCAGTTACTAGGGAGCAACAGTGGGAGAAGGTTATTTGCCTATGTGTTCTGCTTCTGGTTTCCTGGAGGTATCTGGCTGGCCATTGTGGGCAGCAGGATGCTGGTTAGATGGACCTTTGGTCAGATCCAGCAGGGGCCTTCTCACTTTCACAACCACTAAGCCTCATCAGTGTTTCAAGGTGTGCAGCCTCTCCAAGCTTGCTTCCCAGGTTTACCACTAGAGTAGCAATGTTAGCCAGTGTAACTGGCCAGTGTCTGGTCAGTTGTGGTGACCCGCCATTACTCACCTGCCATAGTCCCCCATCCACCCGTCTCTACACTCTGCAGAGCCTCCCACTCACTGCTGCCTGCCCCCTGCTCACCTGCCCCAGCCTCTGCAGTGCCCCCCTGCTCCCTGCCACTACTAGTTGCCTCTCATTATACCACCATGACATGGAGCAATGATGCCACTGCCCCAGCGCTGATTATTGCTGGGATGGATTTACACTGGGGCGGTGATGTCATTATACCGCATCACAGCAGTATAATGGGAGGCAGGCAGTGATGGAGGCCACTGCGGAGACCAGTGGCAGGTGGGCAGGGGGTTGGAGGATGCTGCAGAGGCAAATGAAAGGTGAGCGTGTGCTGTATCCCACTCTGGCAGCCCATGTGCAGAGTACATGGTCACTCAATTGTAGATCCACCCCTGAATTCTACCTAATGAATGTAACCTTTCAAAGACTGCAAAGACATACCAGCCATTTAAATAACATCAAGCTCTTATTGTCTGCTATAAGACAATTACACAATTACTGCATTGGTTTGATACAGCAAAAGTCTTCTAAATCAGTATCAGCTAACCCTTTTCTTACTATAACTGTGTCATCATAGTTAGTGGGCCTTACATAAAATTTGCCAGTTATGCAAAACAATAGTGATAGACCCACACACAATTAATAAGATGTCCAAATTTGAAACAGTACATTTTAATACAAAGCAACTGCTGGATTTGATAGCCTATCATCTAATCTAAATTCTGATAAAGAATTAATAACATCTAATGAGGCTTGTTCTTCAGTGAAGCTGTTGCTACATGGTAAGCTATTCATGTGCAACTACATACCTTGTGGATGGGACCAGTTTCACAGATGACAGTTGCCCCAATCCACATGGTGACCAATATCCGTTTAGCATCTATAAGGTATAAACTGGTCCTAAGAGGAGGCAGTAAGGATCTTGTCTTAGCTTATAAGCATTATCACCTTGGCGCGCGTGCGCACACACACACACACGGCACACACTTATTTGTAGCCTACTTTCCTTATGAAATCACTCAGCGTTCCATGTGCGCCCCCCCCACGGGCTATCAACTTCACAATGCCTGGATCAATATGAACCAAATTTGCTACTGATGTAGGGACACATAGGGACACCTCAATGGCATAATTTGTGATGATGTCATCCACCCCACTTCAGGAAGGTGGGCACATGAAAATTTGAGGTGCAAGTGGGCTAACATGTTGACTGTTTAACTGATTTGAACCAAGCTGGGTACAGTTGTAGCAACGGACATACAGGGACACCTCAACGGCATAGTCTGTGATGCTGTCATCCACCCTGGTTCAAGATGGTGGACACACAAATGTTTGAGGCGCATGTGGGCTAACTTGTGAACCACCTAACTTATTTGAACCAAATTTGGTACAATTGTAGCAAGGAACACACAGGGACACTTCAACGGCATAGTCTGTAATTATGTCATCCACTCCAGTTCAAGATGGTGGACGCATAAACGTTTGAGGCACATAAATATTTAGGCAAACTTGTGAACCACTGAATCAATTTGAACCAAATTTGCTAAAGATGTAGAGACACATAGGGACACATCAGTGGCATAGTTTGTGATGATGTCAATTACCCCAGTTCAAAATGGCAGATATGTAAGCATCTGATGTGCAAGTGGGCTATCTTATGGACTGTCTAACTGGTTTGAACCAAATTTGTGACAGTCATAGTGAGGGACACATAGGGACATCTCAGTGGTATAGTTAGTAATGATGTCCTCTACCCCAATCCAAGATGGTGGATTCATGAACATTTGAGGTGCAAGAGAACTAATTTGTGGTGTGTCTAACCAATTTGAACCAAATTTATGACAGTTACTGTGAGTGACACAGAGGGACATCTCAGTGGTGTAGTTTGTGATGATGTCATCCACCCCAGTTCAAGATGGAAGACACGTGAACATTTGAGGCACAATTGGGCTAACTTGTGAACCGCCTGACCTATTTGAACCAGATTTGCTACAGCTGTATGGACACATAGTGATGTGTAGTTTATAATGTATGTCATTGTAGTTCGTAGTGATGTCATCCACCCTGATTCAAGATGGCGGGCATGTGAACGTTTGAGGTGCAAGTGGGAACCGATATGGACCAAATTTGATACAGTTGTAGGGACACAAAGCAACCAAAGCAATGCAAAAGCTCAGGAAAAACTGTAATATGTTACAAGATTAGTAATATATATACAAGAAATAATAATGTAAATGAGTATTTTAATAATAAAGATTAATAGTGCTTCATAAGAATGCTTAAAACTTAACAAGAATTTTTTTTAGAGTCATAACTGCCCTGAGCCATTTTTGGAAGGGCGGTATATAAATAAAATAAATAATACATTAAAAGTCCTCAGACATATGCCAGTTAGATAATTATTTCTAGTATCATAAAATTCCTGAGACATATTCTATCGAAATAGTGTAATCTTGCAGTACCAGGTGAGTTCGAGTCCTTATGAAGTCATACACATTTCATACACTTTGGTATTCCTCAGTGACTTTCCATGTATTGTTCTCATGAAGATAATCAGACTCCTCCTAATCCAAATGAATTTTCACAATCTTTTCAAAGTCTCTTCCTCACTCAGTTGCACTTCTTTCTTCTGTATGGTGCTGTGTCCTTATTATAAAAGTTAAGTGGCTTAACTTAATTGGCTAAATTTGGATTAGAAGGAGTCTGATTGTCCTCATGAGAACAATACATGGAAAGTCACTGAGGAAGATCAAAGGATCGAAACGCATATGACTTCATAAGGACTCAAACTCACCTGGGCATTTCCCAGATTATGCACTGCAGCAGATTCGCAATGTGTCCGCTAAGTGCCGCTCTGTATTGCCTGTGCTTTGACATCGCAGTTGCGGCACTGTCAATGGTGCCGTTCATATTTCTCATGCCTTGTTTTGGATTTAATTGATGCATTCTTGCCCTACAAAGTTGTAAATGTTTCGCAGGAAAGTAGCTGTATTTTTCCATTTTAGGCGACTTGCCCCATTTTTATGCATTGCAGTGCAGTGTGGTATGGACAGTTCAAGTCACAGTGCGTGTGACAATTTGTTCCCAGCCCGGCTTTTGCACGGCGTGGCGGTGGAGCCTCTTCTTTCATGTTGCTTCCTTTTGTGTTCTGCTTTTGGGGCAAGCATGACTTGAAGCCGGCTAGGATGAGAGAACGGTCACTTTCTTAAGAGGAAGCCCATTGAACCAAACTATTTCCTTCTGTTTATCCGTTCTGTTCTTGAAATAATTTTTCCATCGCATTTATTAAATGATTCCCCCCCTCCCCCGCCACCTGGGTTTTTTGTGCAAGGGTGCAACAAAATCTGCTGCTTTTGGTTTTTTGATGTCATTCCATTTGCGAGGCTACCCCTCCTCACTGCCCTCCGGAGTGCTCTGCTGCCTCCTCGCCTCTCACCCCTTCCCTTTGGCGGCTCCTCTTGCCCCGAGTCTGAAGCAGCCAAGTGGTGTGGTGTGAAAGTGGCCAGGAGAGCTGGAAGGAGCATGGATTTAGAGGAGTGCCTGAGGAGGTGGCTGCATGGCACTACTACTGAGGTGGCTATGAGTTTCCATTTGGGAAGAGCAGGAGAGACTGCACGCTTTTCCAGAGAGATGGGCAGGAGAGAGAGAGAGAGAGAGAGAGAGAGGAGGGGGCTGGGAGCAAGGCTGTGGGCGGGGGGAGCGCCTGATAGCAGCAGTTCCCCACCGTCCCTTCCTCTCCTTGAGAGTGGGTGCACCAGTTCCTGTCTTTTCCCCCTTCCTGGCTTGCTACAGGATTTCCTGTTGCTCCCCCACCAATAAAGATTTTCCTTGTTTCATCATTCCAGATGATCTCCTCACACACCCCTCTCCCCCTCCTTAAAGAAAACACAAACTTTCGCTTGGACAAAGCTGCAATGATACAAGACAAAGTTAGACTTTGTTTTGGAACTGCGCTTCCCCCTGCTGGTGGATTTGAACAAGGCAGCCGAGAATTTTTTCTTTAAAAAGAAAGGTCATGTCACACACACACACACACACACACACACACATACCTCGACTACATTGGCCCAAATGCAGCAGGAGGAGGGGCAGATAAATGTGTTTCAAGGAGAAATATGGATACCTTCTGCCTGGAAAATGCGTTTCAGTGGACGAAAGATATGAATGGCCACCAGCCTACAACGAAGCATTGAACAACCCTTAACTCTTGGTTTGAAACCTTTGCACTATTCTGTTGTACTTTGCAACGCTTTAACCGATGCAAATCTCGTAGTCCAGAAAACGCCCAGGTACTGCAACATATGCTGATTGACAGCATATGTCTGAAGCATATGTATGATACTACAGCTAATTATCTAACCAGCATATATCTGAGGCCTTTTAATATATTATGATTTTAAAAATACATTCTTGTTAAGTTTTAAGCTTTCTTATGAAGCACTATTAATCTTTATCATTAAAATCCTCATGTATATCCTTATTTCTTGTGTGTGTGTGTGTATGTATGTGTGTGTGTATGTATATATATATATATATATATATATATATATATATATATATATATATAAATAAAAAAAACTAATCGTGGAACATATCACAGGTTTTCCTGATCTTTTGCATTGCTTTGGTTTACCTTTTGGATCAGGTTTATTCCCTGTTTTGCTTTGTTTATGGTGGGACACATAGGGACATCACAAACACATAGTTTGTGATGATCTCATCCACCCCAATTCGAGATGGTAGATGCATGAACGTTTGAGGTGCAAGTGGGCTAACTTGTGAACTTCCTAACGGATTTGGACCAAATTTAGTCCAGTTGTAGGGGCCATGATTAGTTATTATGATTAAGCAGATTAGTTATTACTAATAACTTATTACTAATAAATGCTTTAGTATATCATGCAAAACAATACAGCTCAGTCTTACTTGGATTAGCTTTTCTCAGGCAAAAATACCCTTCAAATCTCCACCTTTTGTAGCAAAACTGTTTTGCCTCTCTAATGTTCAGTGTCTACTGTGAAGTAATGTGGAATGAAGCACAATCCTAGTTTGTCTCCTTGCCTTGGGAACCTCGAAGATCTGATAGATGGGTCTCCAACATCATTTTCTTTTGCTGCCTTTGCAGAATGATACCCCGAATCTTCTGTCTTTATACTATCAGCAGCTACATGCTGCCTGCCAGCTGTAGCACAATATTACTCATATTCGGCACTACAAAATCCTGCCTATAAAAACTTGACTCTCTGCCAGCTTTGCAGTGGTGCTTGCATTCCATGATTAAAAACACAAGAAGTGTGAGGGTCACAGAGAGATTATTCCTGCCTGCAATCGTCTCTCTGTTTTGCTGCCATGAATATTTACTGTAAAGCTGCATGGCCACCAACCATACTTACCTATGGTTATTTGCTCCTGGAAACTGTTTTTGAAAGAATGTTTAGCTATTACTGTTGTGCTCAGTCAGTGTTTATCCCATATTACTAGGGCTTATGTTGTATTGTTTAAAAAAAGAGATATTAATTCTATAAACATCTGGAGATGGAAGAGATGGCAAACAGAGAAGAGGGTGTATTCGCAAAGTACCTAATCAAAAGCCCAATATAATTGACTGAAAATCTACCATTAAATTCAGTGGCTTTTTGTATAAGTCAGGTAAAGTTGTGTGTTTCCCACTGGGTTCGCAAGATACTTGCCTGAAGGGTACTCACTCATGCTTTAAAATGGTCAACAGAATTAGGGAGTTGGAAGTCCAATGGCTCACAGGAGAAACTTCACTTTTCAATCTCAGATGTACTGTTTGAAAGTTTGTTTGAAGACAATCACATTCTTCTTAGTGAGACTTGAACAATATTCAGCATAGTGTAGGGCATTATATAAGAGGCTTCTGTGGCAGGCAGAAGTTACAGGTCCATTTAAAGGAATCTGAGAAGAGGTTAGAGATTCCAAGCAAATGCTAGTTTGCAGGTTATCTTTATGTTTTAAGACTTTAAAGTCTTACAAATTTCCCCTTTCCCTTGAGACCAAATATACTACATGGCTCTGTGGTCGCCAGGCATCGACACCGACTCGACGGCACAACCTTTCCCTTTTCTTTATTCATAGTACTCAGTCTAATAGCACACACACACAATGTCCCAGTCAGGGGCATAGTGATGTCGCTGGTGGCACGTGCTCGGCTGACACCGGTGGTCCACGGTCCCCAAAGTCACGCCCCTGCGTCAGACATCAGATATGAAGGGGGCATGGTCGGGTTTGCAAACAAGGCCACACGTCTTGTTTGTGAGCATATTAGAGTCGCATTTGCCGTGGAGGCAGGGAGTGCCTTTCCCTGCTGGTAAAGGCAGGGAGATGCATTCCCAGCCAGGCGGGGAACCCAGTGCTGGCTGGAGCTTTTCAAAAATGGAGCCGGGCGGCCCAGTTGATACAGAGCAGCAGTTTCACATTTCCAGCACGAGTCTCTTAAGGTGCTTGCGTGGCAGGCCTCCTGGTCCTGCCTGCTCCTCACAGATATCCTGTTCCTCATTGGTCTCCTCATGAGCCACCAAGGTGCAGCTCTTCACTTCTTCATTCATTTTCCTCTCTTCCTCTTCCCTTCTCTGCCTCCCTCTCTCCCCCACATCCTCAGCTGCCTCCATCGCAGCATTCACAACATTCCACACCCCTTGGCAATGGTTGCCTAGCCCCTTTTTCCTGGAGGGGAGGGTATATCCCTGCAGCAATTCAGGTATTTAGGGGTAAGGTGATAGCTCAATTGCTTTATGGGGCTCAGCTGTGCAGTTACAAGGATTATCCTCCCGCCTGGGAGCAGTTCAATCTAAATTCTTCAGGTCAATTCTCGGTGTTCTGAAGGGTACACTGAACACAACTCTGAGACTAGAGGTTGGTCTGGTGCCTACTGAGGCTGGTATCCGGTTTATTAGGATTATCTACTGGCTTAAATTAGAGTCAAACCAGACGTAACATGTGCCCTTGGTCTTGAACAGTTTTCCCTCTAACAGGGATTCCCAGATGCCGTTGACTACAACTCCCAGAATCCTAGCTGCAATGGCTTTTGCTTGGGGATTATGCGAGTTGTAATCAACAACATCTGGGAATCCCTGTTAGAGGGAACACTGGTCTTGAGAGATTATGCTGTTTGTGGTTGGAAAGAGAAGATAGAGAAGAAGTTTCGGAGTCTAAGCTTGCATCCCTCAATACTGATCTCCTTGGATATCATGAAATCTAAGGAATCCTTAAAGCAACGCATTTCAGATATAGCGCTGCAGGAGGCTAGGGGCAGAATTATGCATTGTACTACCCTTCGAGGTAGTTTATTTTGTATTTCCTCAGGGGCTGAAATGGTGAGCACTGATGCCTCATTTAAACTGGCTAAATACCTATATAAACCTACCATCTCCAAAGTAAGGAGAATGTTACATTAGCACACTCTAATGTGCTAACCTCAGCTGTCATGGATGGCCACTGCTCACATACTCCATATCATCTGTACTTATGCCCTTGTCCTTTAGGGTTGGCTGAATTGATTTTCCATGTGTTGCTACACTGCCCACTGGCCCATTTTACAGAAATGTTCATGTATTGCTTATTACATCTATTTTATTAAATTACCCGGGCAGGTCATTATATTTTTACACTTCTCTCCTTTCATCAGACTTTAACACCAATATCATTTACAGGTGGCAAAATTCTGTAACACTGCATGTTGTGTTAGGAAGTAGCTAATAAAAACTTGATCGTGCTACAGGATGTCTCCCTCCCCCTGTCCCCCACGTACTATAAATAGGCTGGTGTTATTGTATACGATGATGTATTCTGTACTGTTGTATCATATCTTTTGTCTGGCCATTGATTGTAATAAATTTGATTGTGATTCAGTTTACTGGATGTTCCCTCTGACATCAGCCACACTTCCACCCCCAAATAGTCACACAGCTGGTTTTGACAATATTGTCTGAGCAGCAGCCCATCACTGAGCGAGCTTCTCCAGCCCCGGCCTCCTGGTACTCCACCCCACCCCCAGATGGTCACCTGAGGATGGAACTTCTGAAGCAGCCCCTAATCATGTAGTTTACAACCACATTATAGTAGTATTTAACTGCACAATCAGGTGCTGGTTTAGACTATGCACACACACCCCGCTCGTGATCACACAAGGATCACAATACAAGTGCTGGGTGGATGAGTCAAGAGAAGCACACCTCTGCTTCGCCTTTCACAAAAGGCTGCCACTCAAATGGTATAGCACAAGCCAGCCTTGTGGCTATTTGGGGGTGAGCCTCCTTGTTGAGAAAGAGATTTTGGGGAGCCAAAGGGACACAAGAGTCCAGGAGGCAACTTGTACAAGGCCTAGAAAAATGATGGGCTGCATGAGGCTTAAGAGTCTGACCCTAAATTCCAGTCGGCAAGGGCTCAGTAAAGAACATGAATGGGGACTTCACAAAATACCAAGGAAAGAGGGTTGTGTATAGTTAGTGGGGGGTGACAAAGGCTGAGATATTAGTTAAAAGGAACCAGCAAAACCTTTGTCTGCAGGGGCCTCTGTATAATCTTTTATCACAAAGTCTTTGACAGGTTATATGTTTGAAGATGATCTTAACAGTCATATGGACATAGGAAGGGGGTCACCTGTAAGCAATGTTGGCTTGCCTGAAGATATTCATTACAAAAACTCTTTTTATCTCCCATGGCACCAAAATGTACCTCTTAAAAAAATCACATTTTTTTTCAATTATAAGAAGAACCAAGTTAGAATTAGAATGTTACCTTAATTAAAGTAGCTAGGACAATGACAAGCAGAATAGAGCCCTGCTTTTTCATATTAGTTCTAGTACAGTGAGCCTTTTCTCATGATCATGAGAAAGGGCTCCAAGGGGCAAGAGGAGAAAACTTTTAAAAGCTTACGTCCCCCGCAGATGATCAATTCCTCTTTATTGTGTGCACGGATTGCGCACCCCCCCCCCCCGGCAGCAGGGAAGTTTGGGGGCCAGGGGCCCTCTGGAATTCCCATGATGCACTGCATGAGTGTGCATTATGGGGATTTCCCAGTGCCGGCAGGGAGCCCTGCAGTCTCCCAGCCCCAGCTGAAAGACTGTTGAAAAAAACAGGTTTAAGGGAGCACTTGCTCCCTTAACCTCATTTTGAAGGTGGGCTCTGGAGGTGAGTTTGCTGCCACAGCCGTGCTGAAAGCCATGGGGCGCCCAGCAGTTCCCATGCATTGGCAAAACCGGGCTGGGCTCCCTTAGCCTGGTTTTGTCACCGCTACTGCACTTGTTCCATTCTTTTCTCTGTGCTTTTCTCTTGTGACAAAACAAAATGGCAGTAAGTTATGCAGAAGGTATGATTTTCCAAATGGTTGCCTACACTGGCACTGTAGCGAGAAGACAGCTAGTGGTGCCAAGCCAGTGGGTTTAGATTCCATTGATCTTCCTTGCACTGATATAATTGATTCTTAAAGATCTTCAGGGGTTCTGCTTCAGATCCCTACATCATTAGAGATTTGGCAAGTACCACTTTGACAAATGACGTATTTGATTTGAGGTTTGGCAAGGGATCACGAGGGTCAGGGTCTTTTTTGTGGTGTCACCGATGCTCTGGACCTTCCTCCAGGGGAACTGGGTTCTGCCCTTTCACTGATGGCTTTCCAGGAACAAGCTATTTTATTTCAGAGGGCATTTTTGTCGCTGATCTTTGTCATATGTTATGACTGTTTTTTGTTTACTGATTTTATGCATTAAATATGTAACTACATAGTAGTTGTTTTTAAATGCTGCAAGCTGCCTTGACATGCTCCAACACAAAATATGGGTTTCAACGTTTTTATAAATAAAAATAAATAAAATATAAATTGTCCTTATCAAATAAATAACAGTTTATTCAGAGTGATCAAAAATGGCCAAATTTGATATGTTGTTAGAGGCTCACAGTCCATGAAATTTTCTTACTGTATTTATTATTGCAAGGAAAATATAAAATATATTTTGATTTTTTAAAAGTAAGTCAGTCTGTGTTCAAGTTTTCACATACATCTATTGAAAGTTTTGTTCCAAAGTTATATTCAGATCACCACCACATTGGGGCATCTAAACATTTTCTTACTTTAATTAGAACAATCACATATATTTTAAATGTTCTAGATTTCAAGTAACTGCTTTTAATAATATTAAATGATAGATAGTTCAGAAATAGACTCAATGTGCCCCCCTCCCCTAATTGTTTTTGAAGGATCTGTTCTACATGAAATATTTTTTCATTATTTTTATTGGAAAAATATTTGTAGAGAATACTTTATTTCACAAAGCCCCTATCAGTACTTGGCAGTTAGATTCATGATAATAAATGGCTGTGGGGTTACCACATTATAAATCAATCAAGGAGTTCATGTGACATCATACAAGAAACCTCACGAGTGAAGCACAAGCCCTTATTAATAACATCTGATGCTTAAGATTAATCTGCACTGTAGTTCAGAGTCATGGGGTTAGAAAGAGACCTGAAGGAACCACAAGCAAATGATGTAGCTCCTACCTGACGATGCTGAATGTGGAGAATGATTGTTTTAATTATGATCTTTAAGGGGATAAAGCAATAATCAAATATGTTTTCATTTTAGAGTGGTTTGGACAGGTCCTCAGCCAGAGAAAATTGGAATTTAAAAAACCCATCTCCATTTAATGTGCAAAGAAAATATGGAACAGAAATATTAATACATGCTGAAACTCTTTATTCCTTGTTAAGTAGAAGCAGTATGTTTCCCACACTCACTCCGAATATATTAGTTGTATGCACTCATTTGCCTGAATACACGTATGCCTGCCAGCTCTACCAATTTCCCATAGTACCATGGGTCCGAAATAGAAGAGGATGAAGCAGCAAGTCAGATTTTAATCCACTCTCCAGACATGGAACAAAGATTAGATCAGTCTGGTTCACTAGGGGCCACTTCAGTCCCAAAAGTCAACGACATGGCAGCACTAGGATATGTAGTGCCCTAGGCCAAGAATTGCAGCCTGTCAGAAAACTGGCTCTTACTAGCTAAGCAGGGATATATGAAACACCTGGCAGGCTGCAGTACATACCTTGATGTACTACTGTATGCCAAAGTGCATTAGAAACTCCAGCTGCAAGAATGTAATTCTTTCCGTGAAACACCAAACGGCCAATGAGTGCCAGCTTGGCGCTTCCCAGATTAACCCTTACCGCAGGGTCACTACAGATCTGCATAGTGTGCTTCCGTACTTCCTGTGCTGTGACACCGCAGACTCCCTGCGCTGACAGCAAGGTGCCATTCCCATTTCCAGTGGCTCACTTTGGATTTTATCTTTGCAATTGAGTGCTACAACGTTGCAAATCTATTGCAAAAAATAGCTGTATTTTCCCATTGTAGGAGTTTGAGATTCTGGGGGTCATTTTCAATGCGATCCTGCCAAGGTGAAGCATTTTACTGCTGTTCTAGGGTGTAATCTGGAAAGCAGAGAGAGAGAGAGAGAGAGAGAGAGAGAGAGAGAGAGAGTAAGTATATCTTGCCTTAATTCTGCATAGCTCATGCGTGGATACATCAGGTATGATGATTGTCGATCTGGGCAGAAGGAGCAGCTAGACAGTGGTGTACAAGTATTGCACTCATGGACGCAAAGCACTAGAGTAGGCTAGATAGCGAAAGATGCACAGTTAAAGATGCATGGTTAAAACGCAGAACCTACTCACATTAGGGGGTTACCTAGAGGCAGATTAGGCATGGACCTTAGGGATTAGGTCCGTGGCCTCCTGTCTCGGGGTGGGGGGCATCCCCAGAGCCCTGTCGCTGCCCTGCGCCTGCTGCGCCACATAAATCTTTTTTTTAAACTTTTTAACTGTCTTCTGCTGTGCAGCAGGGACGGCCACTTGAGGGGAGACCAAGGCAGGGGAGGCAGAGGTGGCAGCAAGAGCTCCCTCCTAGAAACCGCCTGCCTCCCAAATGACAGACCGGGCCATTTTTGGCCCATTTAGGGGGGCTCTGTGCATGCACACTAGCAGCTAAAACTGCCAGCTAAAAATAAAAATAAACCGTGTGTGTGTGTGTGTGTGTGTGTGTGTGTGTGTGTGTGTGTGCACGCGCGCTTGCAACCCTCTGCTCACAGCCGCAGGAACCCATCCTTCCAAATGGGGTAGTCTTTCCCCCCTTGGTTTGGGATGAAAAACAAAAGGCAAACTTTGCTATCTCTCCCTGAGAGTAAAAGGAAGAAAGGGGCAGGGGAGCTGGTCTCTGGGGCCGTCTAGTGTCCACTGATTCCACCACTGTGAACCATGTAAGGAACAGGCCAAGCCAGCCAACTCATGTGGGAGGAATTATCGCTGAGTCACCTCGCCCTGCTACCTGGTTTGCTGGCTGGGTTTAAACATTAATTAAAAAGAAAAGAAGACTCTCTGGCAGATTGTATCACTGACACCAATTGCTCCTTAGTAATTTTCTCTAAATGGAAGAGAGCAATAAATCTTCCAGTCTCATATTTATATTGCTAGCAGGCAAATATAAAAACATGGTTCCACTTATATATGCCTAAGTGTGGGGCGGGGGGGGGGGGGTAGCAGGCTTTGCTATCCTGACTGAGGGCATGTGAACTAGAGGCTTCCCCTCCCCCTCTCCCAGAGTCAGTCAAACACTGTGAGAGGGCTTGTAAAAACAAAGAAAACAATTTATTGAGTCATTTTTTTTTTAAAAGAATAATCTAGTTCAGGATTTCACATGTAGCTGTTGCAAATAATATTAGCGTAATGGTTACAAGAGGATTCAAAACACCCAGATGTTCTCAGGTGGCACTTAATGTAATCACTCCCTAAGTTAAGGGTTGAAGATAGTTCGTTACAAGCCAATACTTGGGGTATACAAAGCAACACACACAAAAGAAAAATATATTCTAATGCAAGTCTTACTAAAACGCTTTCTCCCAAGTCTAACCTTCTGAAGCTATAAGCCTTGACTTCCTTCCCTTAGACCTCACCAGGACCTAGGTGAGACCAACCCCTGAAATCCCTGACCCTCGAGGACTTGCAGAACTCACCCTGTGAGAAATGTACACATTTAAAAACGTTTAATTGAATAAATGCACTGTAGCATTAAAAATAAAATAAAGACAGACAGCAGCATGGGAGGAGGGGCAAGATATAATCATTGTTTGAATTGCTAATACCTACATCTATCATTCATACTGTGAAGTGGGGAGGAAGTCTGATTTACCCCATGGGTGAGGGAAAAGAAATACTCATAGTATCCTTTTTTTAATCATAGATTTGTTCACAACTATGCACAGATACAACATGCCAAGACTGGATGTTGAGTAGGGGATTTCCAGAGAGAGCTATTTTAGGTTCAGTTTGGAGATACCACTGAGGTGACTGCTGACTGAGCATTGCCTCATAGCTGTCTCCTGTCTTGCATTTCTCCCTTTCTGTCAGTGGTTCATCTGCCTTTTAAAATGAAGAGACTCCTTTTCTACTCAACACAGACAAACTAATGTCAGGGAGGGCATGGAGTGTGCCCCTGCTTAGAAATCCTTCTGCATGAACCACTCAGGTTCTGAACGGCGACCTTCTGGTGACATTATTGCACAATAAGTTTTGGCTGTACGCTCCTTTGCTGGAATTTCAAAGACGTGGCTTTGGCAAGAACTTCCTTCCTTCCATGTGTTTAAATTAAAAACAAAGGAGACTTTTCCCTCATGGCCATTTAGGCATTGTGGCTATGGAGCGATTCACCTCACTGCCGCTGTTTAATGACAATTCTGAACCACACATTTTCATAGGGAGCCACTATTTTGTATTTGAGAATATTCTTCTTTGCAGCAGATTAAACAGTATTTCTTGAACAACTTCTTGTTTCTTTCGGCATTTTCACACGTGGCACTAGAAATGTCTTGGAGTATCAACTGCCCAAGACTATTCTATTTCAAATGTATACACCGCATTCCCTGCTAAACCAAGTGGCAGCCAAAGCAAAGTATAGCATAGAGAAAACAATGTAAACCATAATTTTAAAGCCAGAAATCCCAATAAAGACTGCAATACTAAACATATTTACTAGCGAGTAAGCCCCATTGCATACAGTGGGGCTTACTTCTAAATAAACATGCATAAGCTCATGCTGTTAAAATCCAAACCACAAAACAGATGGCTTGTATTAAGGACACAGCCATGGAGATATCAACAAAACCCAGCAGTAAAAGAAAAACTGGCTCTAATTGCCCTCAGCTAGCAAAGAATGCTTTCCTGGAAAGTTAGGTTTTGACTAAATGCCATACAACCAGCAAAATAGCCAAACATCAGTGTTCTAGAATGTGAACACCACCATGGAGATGGTATTGTTTGGTGCTCTTATAGGTCTTGATTCTGTAAGCAATGGGACACAGAGTTTGCATCTCCCCACACAAATCTAACTTGTAAGCACGTGTGAACAATTGGGATGAACTAGACAAGATGTGAGAGATCCATCATCAGAATTTCCCCTGATTTCGCCCCGTTGTTTTTAAAATCTTCAAAGCAGCTGCATGGATTTGCAATTTGACTGAGAAGGCAGCACTGGAGTTGTAAACCCTTTCTTCCTGCACCATTTCCCCATTTAAATCTCTCTCCCTATTTGCTCTGTGGAGGAAAAAGACAGATTCCCCCATCAGCACTTCCCCAACTTAGCATGTAGTTGCTTTGAAGTTAAAAAGAGAATCTATGGGAGATCCAAAGGGTATTCACACATGCAGCCTAACCCAGACTAAGGCAGCCCAGCCTGGGTTAGGCCGTGTGTGTGAAGCACTGGGAGCAAGGTCACTTTTGGCCCTGCCCCTGCACCAAGCCCCACTTTATAACCTGGTGTTTAGCCGAAGTCAGGGGCGTAACTATAATAGGGCAAGGGGAGACAGTTGTCTGGGGGCCCACTGCCTGGGGGGTGCCCAGAGGCAAGTCACATGACTGACTCCCCCAGCCGCGCACCCGCCCGGGCTTCCTTCAGTTGTATTCATCCTCCGAAATTGATGTGAGTGTTTAGACCTGGAGCTACCAGAACAGCATGTCTTCCTCTAGCACCATTAAATGACTTGCATCGTCCACAATTTACAAAACCTTTTAAAAAATAATTTAGGATGATCTATTGTGGCACATAGGTTCTATAAACAAACAAACAAACAAACAAACAAACAAACAAATAAATAGCTTCAGATTTCTTTACTTCATGAGCTGAGCTTCAGTGAGGGGGGGCCCTATTTAAAAATCTTGTCTCTGGGCTCACTACAACCTTGCTACACCCCTGGCCGAAGTCCACATCGAGGTCCACAATTGCCACTGGGTTAAACCGCTCCCCCCGCCCGGCCTGTCACCATTTCCAGCATCAAGCAAAGTGGAAAGGGCAGCCATGCTGAGCACAGCAACTGCTCTAATGAGAGCAGTCTCGGCGCTCATGCCCTGGGACATCCTGGGATGCGGGAGGGGGGTAGTCCGCCCGCTCCCAGCATCTCCCTCCACCTCACCACTGCTCATGTGGGCACATGGTGCAGCAGAAGGGAGAACAGCGGCTGTTCAGCTGCCAAGGAAAGCCAGTGAGCTCCTGCCTTCCCTGCAGCACGCCCAGCCTCCCAGAGTCGTGGATGTCTCACATCTTATGTAGCTGAGCCCTTAGCAAGGGACAAAATGTAGGAAAGCATCAACATTAAATGAAATGTATGTTCTAATCAATGAAGCTTTTGCATTTGAATTACATAAACGAGAAATGTGGAATTTAGTTTCAGCATCTATTGAAAAGAGGGGGGTTTTTTTGTCCCCTTCACAGGTATTCTGCAAAGCAACATAATTAAGGGAGTCTATTAATTTGTCTCCACCAGCCTTGCTGTTTGTTTTAAATCAGACCTATCTGCAGTTCAGTAGTAATTCCCAACACTCTCTGTATTTGTATGTAGAAAGAGTAAGAAAACTTTTCCCCAGATAATTTTATTTTGAAGGATAACAAAAAATTTGTTTTAAACAATACTTCAGGTTTTTTTGGTCAGAATTGGACATGGAGAACTGAATGTAGATTTTTTTTTAAAACTCATTTGCACACAGCAGAAATCCAAAAGTGTATATGACTACCTGGAATCCATTACCTTGCCTAGTATACTTTGTAGAAACATGCAGGTTTGCTTAATTTTGTTAAATGGTCAAAGATACTCTTTACCTTGAGTTTTTTCCCCTCCAGTTTTAGCCCTAGCTCTTATTCAGCTCTCTGCCTATCTGAAAGAAGAAAGCAGACATAAAGTATTAGTGTTCAGTTATGAACACTTTATAGCTAATGTCTCACTATATACTTCACATAGACATCCTGAACCTAGATTAATGATAAATAAATAAGATGGCTCCCTGTCCCCAAAGGGCTCACATTCTAAGAAAAACACAAGATAGACCCCAGCAACAGTCACTGGAGGTCCTGTGCTGAGGGTGATAGGGCCAGTTACTCTCCCCCTGCTAAATAAAGAGAATCACCATGGTAAAAGGTGCCTCTTTGCCCAGTTAGCAGGGGTTAACTTCCCCTCTGCTTTCCTCTCTTATGGCTTGGATTCCTGTGCTGTGATGTTTTGTGGTGCCGATTTAAAACCGCAGTTGAAATCCGTTGCCTCCTACAACAGGCAAATACAGTTTTTTGTGGGGTTTTTGGCAACACAGATGCAACATTATAGGGCTGTAATGTAAATAAAACATGAAAGGGGGTATCGGAAATGTGAACCACACCTTGCTTACAACGCAGGGACTGCAATGTCAAGACACAGGCAGTATGGAAGGACACTTAAGGGATACATCGTGACACTGTGGTAGCATGCAATCTGGAAAGCGCCCTTGTGAATTTGTCTGCAAGCTGGTTTTGTGAAGTGAGCATGTGTTTGTTGTGTTTTTCTTATTGAACAAATTATACATTTAAATACACACCAAACACATTTTAGCTCTTTTTTCCTGGCTCTCAGTCAAAAAAATATTGTCTATTTCCTCAGATATAGGGAGCATCATACATGCAGGAGTCTGGAAGTTATT
Source organism: Hemicordylus capensis (assembly GCF_027244095.1). Lineage (NCBI taxonomy): Eukaryota > Metazoa > Chordata > Lepidosauria > Squamata > Cordylidae > Hemicordylus > Hemicordylus capensis. The sequence continues at coordinate 117,824,279 of NC_069658.1, read as the reverse complement.
ACAACATATTTGAAAGTTAAAAGGTAATCATAATGAAAACTTGCAGACAATGGTCTCTGTTCTCCCACTAAATTACATAATGGTGCACAAGATTATTATTGTAGATTATTACTAGGGCAGGCCAAGAGGAGGAAAATGTTGCTCCTCCTACCACTGCTTCCACTGTTTCTACTCAACTTACCTGATTCCAGGAAGTTTTTCACACCTGGCTTTTAGTTCACATCACCTCTAGAATGGAGGTGTGTATTTACATATCGGCATATTCCCCTGAAGCCCCTGTGATCTATCATGGAGCACTTCGCACACAATTTGGGTTTTTCATCCCTCGTTAGAGTGTAGCCCGATTTATATCCGGAGTAAAAATATCTACTTTTGCTTTCGTTTTTTGAGGCAACTTCAGATTTGCAGTAAAGCCTTGCAAAAAACCCATGGTAAAGCCTGCTGTCTGGGAAAGCTCCAGGAGACTTTACAGACAGGGCTGTTACCCCAAATTTACTTTAGAAGAGGATATGTGCATTCACACACCAGCCAAACTTACCCCAAAGTCCCTTCAAGATCCTTAGAAGCACTCCACACACAAATTGGGCTTTGTCTCCCGAATTCTAGCTTATCTTGATGTATTTCTGGGTTTTTAAAATGCTGATTTTAAGCTACTTTTTCTGAAAATGGGGAGAGGCACTGACTTAGAATCATTAACATAATAAGAGAGATACTCTCTTTAGAAATGCAGATATAGCTCCTTAGAAATCCCACCCCCCATTGACTAGAAGGAAAACACAGAGGCATGCGATGTGAACTTGCACCAAAACAAAACCTGAGAGCAGAGGGGATGGGCTGTTTCCCTCTATGCTGTGAGTGTAATTCAAAGTGGCTTTGCTCAACATTTACCCTGTAGCATGAAGCCATGTGCGAATAACTCCCAGGGGGCTTTTTCAGACAGCAGGCTTTACCTCGGGTTTACCATGAGGCTTTACTGCAAGTTCAGGGCATAATAGATACTCTAATGCAAAAAGAGGGTTTTTTTTTTTATCCTGGACATAAATTGGGCTAGGTTCCAATATGGAGGAAAACCCCTGAATTGTATATGAAGTGCTCTCTGATATATCACATAGACTTCAGGGTAAATCTGGCTGATATGTGAACACACACACCCTCTCAAAGTAAAGTCGCCATCTGAAAAAGCTCCAGGGAGCTGATTTTGGGAACAGCCCCACAGCCCCTCTACTTGAACTGGGCTCTCCCTCCATCAGAAGAGCTCTGGGCAGACTCCCTAGACTTAGTTCCATGGAGCCAATAAGCAAGAGAACCCGGGAGTAAGCTTTGCCCCATAAGATTGGGATATGGCCACTGCCGGACAGATAAACCTCTTAGCCTGCGGCTCCATGGAACCAGTGGACATGAGGAGAGGACCCATCAAACATTGCCCACATCAGTATTGGCAAGAATTACTCTCCCACTGAGAAGAAAGGAAGTCTCAAATGAACATTTAGCCCTCCATTCCATCTTAAAACAGTCCTGCAAGCGAGGCCATGCTGGCTGAGGCTAAGTGAGGTGTGCTGTAGTCCCAGCAAACACAGTTCCCACACACCCCATCCTTTAAGTTGTGAGGTAGTCCATCTTGACAGCTTAAAGGATTTAGAGTGGGCTTGTAGAAAACACACCTGAGAGTATGAGCCATCCAAAGTCTGTTCCTGCCCCTTCTTTAAACTGAAAAGCAGCAAGCCTAGTTGGCTAGTTGGCAGGCCTAGTTGGCTATGGGCTCACTCCTGTGTGCTGCTTTCTGCTGCCAGTCTTCACAGCAGAGAACATTGCCCTCTTTTCTTCATGGCTTGGGAGTGAGGTTCATCATTTTTGTTTTTGTTTTAAATGCCATTTTCCTGCTTATACCATTTATTTCCCAGCACATCTACACTCATGGTCCCATTTTGAAAAGATGACTCACCATTTCTATTGTACTCTGTGTTCTTTTTGTCCAGGGCAATGTTCAGATTAAGCAGCTGTCATTTTGATGTATATGATGCAACATCTCCCCAGCACTGAGAGTGACACATATAGGGCTACATTAATGACTGGGGCACAGGTCATTAGCTAAAGAAAGTCCCACTTACAACCAAGGATTCACCCTATCTCTCCATCCCCACCTGATTCCCAATAAGAGAAAAAGATAGCAAGTGTCCTATTTCATTAAAGTGTTTATCATTGTAATAATCATATGTTTTAAACGCTATGTGAAGGAGGAGGCGAAAAGGGACTTTTTTTAAAAAAAAACCTAGAGATTGGCAAATTCCCCTTGATTCAATTCAGGGTTTTTCCAAGATTTCCTAGGCAATCCTGACAAATTTTTCTTTCTTTTTTCTGTTAGTTTTTTCTCAAAAAGCTTAGAAAAAATAATTGGGTAAAGTATAAACTCATTCCTAAAAATACCCCTGAGAAGGGGGATGTTTTATAGGTGCTTCCCTCACAAACACAAAGTAATCTTATATAGATTTAACTAAGAGTTTATTCAGAAACAACTCCATTTTCTCCTCCTTTCCCTCCTTTTCCCTTCTGACTCCACTCTATACAGGATCCCCACTGGGACAAACTTCTAAACAATAAAACATAAAAGATACTAGAGTTCTTCTCACGATTACACGGTTACACTTACGCTCCCCGCAGACAAGCCATGCTGCCTCCTTGGGCGGGTAGAATAAGTTATTTGTTTGTTTTATCTGTTTTTATATTTGTGAAACACCTAGAGCCATCTGGGTGAGGTGGTATAAAAGTCTAATAAATAAAAACTAACCCCCGCCAGTTTTTACACCTCAGCAACTGCTCTGATTATATAGGCAAAGGTTCTATTAAATCACACTAAAATGTACCAAATCTATGTCATGTGATGTTGTAAAGCACCTCTCCCAGACATACTCCCCAAGAACTCAAACTCTGTACACTATTTTCTGCTGTGACAGAAACACCCTCCTGAAGCTGCTATCATGCCTCCAGCTAACAAGAATAATAAAAACCCCATTGATTTCAGTGGGGCTTACATATGCACAGTGGGATGCAGGTCTTTAGCAAAGGCCTGCAAAAATAGAGCTTTTCCCACCAAGCAGATTTATTTTGTAAATCTTTTGCAAGTTTCCTTTCCATTCAGAAACTGAGTATTACATTAAATTGCCCTACCATTCTAAAAAATCCAAGATAGTTTCCCAACACAATAACATCCACAACAAGAAATCACAGTAAAACAACAGCCACTCCAAACATACGTAAGAAATAAATCACATTCATAAAAACAACAAAGTATCTTCAGAGTCCCAGAAAGGCTTGTTAAAATAACAATAATTAAAAGCTTGACACTTTCCCCTAAGGCTGAGCAAGGACGTAGACCAACATACCTCGCCAGGCAGTGTGTTCCAGAGTCTTGGCACCATCACAAAGTGCTGTTCTGTCCCACAGCTCTTGAATTGGTTTGCCTTACTTATGGGACCATAAGCAGGGCCTCTCCTGAACATCTCCACAAGTGGGGCAAGGTTTATCAAAGGAAAGGCAGAATGTGAATATAGGCCCAGTTGAAATCCATTGCCCTACAGTGAGAGAGGCCCTACTCTAATAAGAGATCAATCCAGTTTTGAAAATTGGCGAAACCACTACAAGACATGTTGAATTGCAACAGATGCTTGTAGACTTCAGGTACGTAGCCAAACATAAGGTAAAGCAGTGTGTCTCCGCTGTTTGGGCAAGTATCCACAGCCTGGGAATGTTCTTATCTCTGAGCTGAGCTTGCTAAAAAGAAAAATTAAATGTGCTAAATAGATTATATGAAGTCTAATATTAGAGACAGAAGCCCTCAGTTCTGTTCCCCTTTAAGCTGGAAAACAGTGTCTCAGGCAACAGACAAAACACAGGGGATAGATACTGAGAAACTTTACTGAATAAAAGGGATGAAAACCTTTAAAATCCAGAATGCATCCAATTTGTACCCACTATGCTGGAGTGCTGGTCACCTTAAGTGGCGCAGAGGGGAAATGCTTGACTAACAAGCAGAAGGTTGCCGATTCAAATCCTCGCTGCTACTGGAGAGGAGATATGGTCAGTATCCTCTGCCATGAAGGCAACTGCAAAGAATTTACCCACCTTTCCTCAATCTCCTTATCCTCCTTAATAATATCTTTCACGCCCTCATGGTCTAAGGGTCCAACTGCCTCCCTGGCAGGTTTTCTACTTCTAGTATATTTAAATAAGGTTTTGCTATTCCCCTTGACACTTTTTACTATATCATCCTCAAACTCTAATATCAGGTTTTCAAGTTTATCTCTGAAACTATGCAGACTAGAAAACTAGACTAGAAAACTCCTGTTTTTGTTTTATTTTGTTTTAAGTGGAAACCAAGGCATCTTTGTGGGCACTATATAAGATCCAAATATAGGTATAGTTAATGCAACGCATAGGCTTCAATTCAACTCCAGTCATGTAGAACAAGTTATGCTAGAACAGATGGGGGATACACATTTCAATGAACTCTGCACTTGAGATGAGCTCAAGTGTGCATTTGGAAGCACATCTTATTTATGCTCACAATTCCAAATCCAGCAAGTGATACATACATTTAAGCACAGTTATACATGCAGTTTGAGCTGGATTAAGGCAACTTCGTTCACTCATGCATTTGAATCAGACAATGTGAAGGTTGCTGGAAACCCTTTTAACTATGGAGTTAGGGAAAGCCACCTTTCAAGCTGTTTTAAAAGGCAAGAAAAAGCAACTGAAACCGTTTGATTCCAAAATGAACAAGTTCTGGGCATGACTGCCTTTTTGAGAATACAGTCTTTCACTTTTTCTTTACTGAAAATAAAATATTGAGAGAGGGCCTCAGAGTTGGTGCTGTCTTTTCTGGTATGTAATATGCAACTGGATTTAAATGTTGGGTGCGTGCCCAGTTTTAGAAGTCTAAAGCCTCTGTTGAAAGCAGTGGAGACTGCACGCTGCCCAGGTTTTTATGTATGTAGCTGCAGATTGATTATCTAATGGCCGTACAAGGCTTTGAACCTGAGTATGAAAAAGAAGACATTTCAGTAAGCCTTCCAACATATTATTCGTGTGTGTGTGTGTGTGTGTGTGTGTGTGTGTGTGTGTGTGTGTACACACACATACAGTGCACACATGAAGTTTCTTTAGGCTTGCCACAGACCTTTCCCTACTAATGGTAGTGAGATATGAAGAGCCCTCCCCACTTTATTTCTCTGTGTGTTAGGAGGGAGTCTCTGATAAAGAAACTGGTTGGGGTAAAGAACATTAGCAACTTAGTGCATTGCCTGCCTTTGTCATCATGAGACAGATGATGATGATGATGATTTCCTTTCTTGATCTCTGTTTCATATTATTGCATTGCAAAGCTTTTTCAGATGCAGAATGAGACAGGACATTCTCAGTGGAGAAGAGATACAGTTTTCATCCAATGCTGTGTTTGTGCAGGCACATATATTTGCATTGCATCCGCTTATTTTAGAAGACACAATAAGTTGTTCCTGTTCTCTGTTTTCATATTTTATTCTGATTATACTAAGATATCAAATGCCTCCCCACCCCCACCCCGCTTAGGATGTGCAAACTGATAGCTAAAGGAGAGTCAAACTCTTCTCTCACCCCCTTGCATAAAGCACCTTGGCTGAGCTATGAGCTCATCATTTTTAAAGGGACATCAAGCACTGGCACACCAACTTTCCAGACTTTGGGATAACCCATATGGCAGCCTGTGCTTGATGTCACCGCTGGACCTTGAGGGTAATCATCGGAAGCAGCTTCCTGCACTGGTAACTTAAAACCTGACTGGCCACTGGAGTATCAACTTGACTGACCACTAGAGTATCAACTTTTCATTGTTATATTATATACGGGAGGGATTTGTCAGTTTTTCTTTCTATGTAAAGCTGCTTGGATTTCACTGACTAACTGACTGGCATGAAATTCCCAGACCAAACTCTGAAGGATAGAAACATGCCATTTTCACAGGTAGGTTCCAGACCTCGCCCAGACCATCAAAAAAATAAAAAATCCTGGAAAACTTCATTAATGTTCCATAATTCCGGAAAAACTATCCCCCTGGAAAAGCATAGGTTGAGGTTAGGATTACAATTTGAACAAACTTTGGCAATTTTCCTGCATACTTTTAGACATAGAAAGTCCAGACTTGGTGGTATAGGACGCATGCTTACAAATGGCAAGCAATTTTACTAGTATTCTTATCTAGCACATCACTATTTGCACACAATTAGTTTTGCATGCAGCAAAACTACTTTTGGAAGCATGTGTGCAATCAGTACTTTTTTAACAGCCACTCAGGATACAGTCTTTAATTCTATTTTTAGCAAACAGATTATTTCCTTTCTGGACAGAAAACAGAAAGGAAAGAAACCAGCTATATATTTTACCTTTTACATAAGTATATATACTAATGTTTTCCTCATGTTAATAAGATACAATAGCCATCTGGAGTGAAAAGTCATAATGACCTGTATGGTAAGACTTTCTTTGGTGATTATAAAGTATAATAAAAAGAACTTTTCCAGTTTTGCATAGTTTGCTGCCTTGATGACATGGCCAATTAAGCTGAATTTTTGCTATTTTATTTATTTTTATCCTGAAATTTTATCCTGAATTTTTGAAATGTTATTAAATAATTTTTTCAGTAGATAAACATCAGGGGTTCCAGCTCTGTGGAAGCCATCAAATTGAGATTGGTGCAGAGAACTAATCCTGATGTCACACCAGCTTTTCCTTAGAGCACCAGTCCATTCCATCCAGTATCCGATCTCTAGACTCTCAGGGGAAGAGAGAAATTATTAAATTCTTTAAATTCCTAAATTCTTTGAAAGATGCTTGCATGATTCCCTGTGATTTTATTTGGTTATGGTGAAAGCAGGGGAAGAAGAGCATTGACAAACCATGCATTAGGGATGTGCACAAACCTGTCTGGAGGCCCTTTTATGGGCCTCTGAACAGGTTCGAACATGGGGCCGGTTCGAAGTTTGAAGGCCTGGGGGGGGTACTTTAAGGGCAGGGGGAGGCACTTACCCCTCCCACCGCTTTTCTCCCACCGGCGTCATTTTTTCCTAAAAACCTTCGGGACGGCATTTTTTCCTAAAAACCTTCCTGCCGCCCCATTGCCCTCCTTTAAAAAAATTTTTTTTAAAAATATCCCGCTCTTCCTCCAAGGAGCCCAGAGCGGTGTACTACATACTTAAGTTTGTCTTCACAACAACCCTGTGAAGTAGGTTCGGCTGAGAGAGAAGTGACTGGCCCAGAGTCACCCCGCAAGTATCGAGGCTGAATGGGGATTTGAACTCGGGTCTCCCCAGCCCTGGTCCAGCACTCTAGCCACTACACCACGCTGGCTCTCCTTGGCCAGAAGTGACCAGAAGTACCGGGTGCGCGTGTATAAGTCACATGTGTGAGCACCCATGTGCGTGTGCGCACATGCAACGGGCACACACGTGCCAGTACTTCTGGCCACTTCCAGCTGAGGAGGGCAACAGTGCAGCAGGGAGGTATGCTGCCGCCCCAAAGGTTTTTAGGAAAAAATGATGCCGGCACGGGGAAAGCGGCGGAAGGGGTAAGTGCACCCTCCCTCCGCCCTTAAAGCACCACCCCTGCCGCTTCCAAACTGCCCAGCCGCAGTTCCGTGCACAGCCGTACCATGCATATCATAGCAATGCCCTTTTGACCATAGTGGTTCCATCTTATTCCCCGAGTCTACCCAGCCAGTGCCATTCCCCTAAGTTCTGAGAAGCTGAGAAACTCTAGAGAAACTCTTCCTCTAGATCCCAGTTGTATAAGCAGAGAACAGGGAACTCAGCACCACAGGTTATGACCACTGCTTACTTCAGTCAGGGGCACTGCTTGTGTGTTCATGATCAGGTGGAATTAATGAGAAACCCTCACTGACATATTCTTGGCAGCAAAAACGGCTTTTGCAGGGAGGGCATAGAAGCTAAAATCATGCCCTTCCCCCTCTCTGCTGCTCCTGGGATGTGGAACAAGGCTGGAGCACTATAAATCTCCAGCCTTTCTGTGGTGCCGCAGGGCTACTTCTGTTGCTGTAACCCTGTGTATCATGTCAGCCAACATCCTTCAAAGAGCTGCAAGAGAATTTCTGTAAATGCTTACATCTAGGGATGTGGCTTAAATAACTGTGGCCTGGATGGTTTACCATCCTATATTTTACCATGGCTATGGATAAATTGGGGCGGCAGGAGCTGGATAAGTTGGATTTGCAAAAGCCTGTAATCAGGAAAGCATGGAAGTGGCCATGCACTGATAAGCCGAATTACATCATTTATACTGCTACTTCAAGAAAACCAGTCTCTAATTGGCCCTAATAAGACCTACATGGAAACGAAGGAAGAACCTACATCCTCAAAAGGTGCCTGTCAGAGCATCATTTTGTTACATAGATCCAGTCATTAGATCTAGTGGACCTGGAGACCATTGTTAGTGTGTGTGTGTGTGTGTGTGTGTGTGTGTGTGTGTGTGGAAACAGGCACTTAAAAAAACCAATCTGAAGAGACAGTTCAGACTAACTTCCAAGGCTCTTCCTGGCTGAGCTGGATTCATAGTAAAATCTTGGTTGTTGACCAGAATTTGGCTCTTAAGAGTTTGGATGCATGACAAACCTTTATTTGAACCTCTCCAGAGATAATATATTGCAACAATAACCCTTTGTATACTCTTTGTAAATTGAAACTGAAAATTGCAGATGTGCACAAAAGATGCTAGTGTCTCAGAGAAAAGTTTTATTTTTGGTTCATTTCAAAGACTCTATTAAAAAGCAGGACAGTTATAAATGTACATGTATACGATAGTTGCTTTGAGAACACTATGAACTTCTTTATCTGAAGCTAGAATGTTGTTTCACTCTTCCCCTCCCACAAATGACAATAATTTAGGGCAGCCTTTACTGGATCCATTTCATTTAGAAGCAGGCGAGATGTTTGGTGACCATAATAAAATATAATCTACAGGCTGAGCAGATATTAGAGGTGAGTGAAAGCAAGCACAAAATCAGAAAATGCCTAGTACCAGGGCAACATTAATTCTTCCCTCCCAAATCCAAATCATTTTTCAGTCAGCCGAGTTGAAACTCCTGCTGTTTAGCTCGCCTTGCACATACTCGTAAGACTTAAACTGGACAACTACTTTAAATTCTCGCAGGTAGATGTGTGACTTGCATTCCAGATACTTAAAACATTGAACTGCCCTTTAGTGGCCATTGTCTACTTTCAGGGATCAAGCCACACAAATACTAAGAAGAGAACCATCTCTCCACTTTACTAAACACAGCAGCAACCTTCACAGTCCATGAATGTTCTATGTGGTAGCGGTTATATTACAGTAATAATAGTAACACATTAGTTACAGTTAAGGTAGCAGTCCAAAGCACCCATATTAGATGGTCAGTTTCATTTAAGTCAATGGGACATATACTTATTTTTTAGGACTGGGATACAGTTGTTTGGATTCTTGCTTTTATGATTTCGAGGTCAAGCCATTACCTTCACTGTCACATGTTCAGAACCACACAACCATCTGACTTGCCTTTGCAGCAGATTTAGGAATTGATTCAGAGGAAAACAGAAGCTCATAGTGCTACCTATGAAGGACCATAATGTTATATCACCAAATGTTTGTACCCAAATAGATATCAAAGCAAAGTTGTAAACCTGACAGAAATAAGATGGAGAAAAGCAAGGTTTGCTCTGAGCTTTGTTTCCTACTGCACAATTGGTGGTTGCAGCCCACCCCCATCCATGACTGCTCCTTTATTATAGAATTTTCTAAGGGGGAGAAAGATGGAAGGGAGAATGAAAATGAATAGAAACAAAGAGAGACAGGGGAGAGGAAAATCAACAGGGGAAGCAAGGGGGAGGCAGAGGCAGACTGAGAAGAATGAGAGAGAAAGCAAATAAAATTGAGGTTCCTTGCAAAGGAGAGAGTAAGGGAAGCGTCTAATGCACTTTTTGTATAAGGTTATGGAATCTGAAAGGAAACTATATTCATTTTTATATTTTGCTTATCTTTTCTTTTTCTCCTGCTTTTCTTTTTAAGAACCACCTACATTTTTTATTAAACTCCACATGGCCAACTGCATAGCAATTTAGTTTTCACTGCACTTTTTCTTTCTTTTGCACTGCACAAAATGTGTCCAGCTGCACTTTAGAACTGATCTGTGTTTAGGACATTTAATTGCTGAGAGCCAATTATGTATCATGTCTTATGCTATAACTATTCCACAGCATAAAAGAAAGATATGAGCTCTAGAATATGTGCTAAAATCCACAAATGCCAATACACATAACCCAAATTATCCAGTTGAAATAAAATTCTGCAGTTTGGGCAAATTTACAGAAAATGGTGTATAGTATTTGTCCATCTACTTGGTAGTTGCACAGTTTCCTATGTATGTGCGGGTTCAGGTGGGGATCAGTGTTCCCTGTAACAAGGATTCCCAGAAGTTGCGGACTGCAACTCCCAGCGTCCTCAGCTGCAGAAGGCCTTCAGCTGAGGTTTATGGGAGTTGTAGTCAACAACATCTGGAAATGCCTGTTACAGGGAACACTGGTGGGGATGGGTGTCGTGGAATTCTCTGAATATTGTATTTACTTGAATCCATGTTATTTGATGTTAGAAATTGGGTGGTCGTCTTAAATTCAGAATGCTGTTCGTTTTGGGTAAATACAGGTACAACCTGCATTTAACAGGTTACAGGTATAGCCTGTATTTAACCTCTAGTTTTTAAGGGGATCATCTTAAATTCAGGGTCATTTGGGTAAATACAATAATTGTTTATTTGGGTAAATATGGTAATTGTTTTTAGCTTGGTTTATCAGGGGCTGGGAAAGACCGGGTGGGCCAAATGGAAATGTGTGAGGAAGATACGAATGGGCAGAGAGATGTGGGTTAGGGTTAGAGAAGTGCCTGACCATGGAGCTAAGTGAAATACGCACCCCCCTCACATACACACACACTTCCACCAATTTACTCAAAACCCATATTTTTAGTGAAAATTACAAACTTTTTTTTTGTTTCTTTCTCTAGAGTCATATTGACTAATATTGACTAGAAAGCTTTTTTGTACAAACACTGAAAACTTTGTTTAAGCCACCCCAGAGTTTCTTGCAAGGTTAGGTGAATTAAAATGTTGTTGTCACCATCACCTTTTGTATATTTTCATATGCTGAACATAACAATGGCATATAAGAAGTTAAAAGTTGACTGGAATAGCCCCCCCCCCCCATGCATTTTTATTATAAAAATGAAAGGGCTGCATATAAGACTTCGCTAGAGGGACACTGTTTTCTTATTTTCAGTGTTGGTTTCGGTAATTGAAGAGTCGTGTTGTACTCCACTGTAGCAGTAGACAGTAACAGCCACCACCTCCTCGAAGCATACAGGCAACAGCTTGCTCCCTCCTTCCCTCCCATGAGGAGGAGTCCTCCAGTGATGTTGCCCGCCAGCGCCTAGTTCACTGCTGGTCTGGTCTGCCGTGCTGGATTCGGGGAGAAGGACTGCCCCTTGCCCTCGCCTCCCTTGCTTACGCAGATCTGGTACAAGGAACTGTGGAGCAAATGGAGGGGGCCTTGTTGAAGCTCGGCACCCTGGCCTGACCACACACCCACCTTTGTGCAGAGGGCAGCAGCGACTCCTCTTCCTTTGAGCTTCTTTTTCTGCGAGTACCAAGCAGAACTGCATCCACCACCACAGAGGCGCTGGTCACTCCACCCGCCCCCTCCTCTCTGCACCCCGCTCCTTTGAGGAGTTTCCCGGAGGAAAAGGAGGCTCGTCCCAGCGCCAGCTTCGCTGGGGATTGCGCTTCTCGGACAGCAGGGGGCGCAGGGTCCCTTCTCCTCGGCCCGCCGCGGCCAGCCTTGACCTTTTTTCCTCGCTCTCCGGCACCGTCCCCCTCCAGCGCGCTGTCTGCCCGCTTTCTGCTCGGTGCGCTGCTGCTGCTGCCTGTGCCACCCTCCTCCGCCGCTGGGTGTTTCACAAGCAACCCCTAGCCCAAAGACGGGCACGGGGAGAAAGAGACACGCGAGGCCGCGCTTCCTCTTTCCGGGTATTTTCAGGCTCCGAGACGCCGGATTGAGGAGAAGCTTTCAGGCCGAGGAGGTGCCAGTTTGGGGTTAGGGGGAGAGTGGAGCAGTTGCCCTCCAATCTCTCGGGAGACCCGGGTCCGAGAGGGAAAGGGGAGCGCGGGAGTGACTTGCTGCCAGGGCATTTTCTGGGAGTTCCCATCCCGCAGCAAAAACACTCTTCGGTTTAGCGGGAAATCAGGCAGACGCTCTCGCTCTCGCTCGCTCGCTCTCTGTCTCTCACGCACACACTTGCTTGCTTTCTTTAAGGAAAAACCAATCCAAAACTTAGCGGCTTAGAGCTAGCGGTCGCTTGCAGCCTCCTGGGCCGGGTTGTGCTGGGCGTGTGAGGTTGGGACCGGACGCCCGTGGGAGTAGAGCACGGAGCCTTTTATGGGCCGTTGCTGGGACGGAGTCTGTGTCACTTACAGGGCGGCAGAACCCTTAAAAAAAAAAAAAGTTTTCCAGCGGGGAAGAAGCCACGGTTGCGTCTTTCCCGCCGTCTGTGTCCCCCTTTTTTGAATCAGGCGGGAAACCATCCCCTCCAAGGGAGCTGTGCTATGGACAGAGAAGACCTAAGACGTCTCTTCCCTCCTCCCTCCTTCGCGAAGTGTTTCTTTCTGGAGCGATTCCGCCTTTAAAACCTCTGACCTTCTCCACCAACATCCTCTCCTCCAACCTATCACAACGGCAGCCTCTTGGTCTCGATACATTGCCCAGCAGCGCACTCACGGATCCGATGCGGTCTATTCTCTCCCACCCTTCTATTCTCTTCCCCCTGAAGGTGTCTGGCGAAGTATTTGGGAGGGTGGAAGAATGAGGGAGGGCAGCAAAGGAGGAGGCATAAGTCCTGCAGAGGATCAGCCTCCACCAGCGGGCTTGTAGCATTCGCTGGACGGAGCGGGCCTGCGAGAGTCTTCGCCGTCGGCTGCCTGAGTGAGCGCCGTAGTTCCCGGGGTGGGGTGGGGTGGGGAGAAATACACTCAGGATCTGCGCTGCTCACACAGCAAAAGCAAATGCCATGAGCTTGCCGGGAAATGGAGTGTGTGTGTGGACGTGAATGGTTAGTAGTTCAAAACTGCCTAATGCTCAACTAATGTTTCACGCTCCCGTGTTCATCATATCCACCACTATTCTAGCTCGCTCTATATAATGTAAAGAGTGCCTCTTCCAGGCAGAAATCTGCCAGGTGAGGAAAGGGAGAGAGAGAGAGAGGAGGGAGAGGGAGAGTGCGTTTGTGTTCTCCTTGTCTGGAGGAGAAAGGACGACCCTCGGCTGCAAGAGGTCAACCCAAGGTCCCAGGAACCGCTCAGAATCCACCCTAACCCCCGAGCAGTGCAAGGACTTCTTTTCTCCTTGTTGCCCTGGGCTTGGGTGGTCGGCGGTAGCGTTTAAGACGGGAGGGGTGGCCGGGCTACATGATCTCGGGCGGGGGGCCTTCACCTTGTCGCTCGATTCGGACTCTGCCGCCCCAGCCCTGGCTTGAGTTGCAGCTTGCAGGTGGGTGCCAGGACGTGACGGCGTGTCGAGTTTCTGACATGAAACGAAACGCCCCGGGAAGGGATGCGGGACATCCTTTGGCTGGCTGGGTGTGCTGGGCATTTCTGCAGATCAGGTGTCGGCAGAGCCAGCGTCGCTCTCCGGCCGGGTGCAGAAAGAGGATCGTGTTCCGGCCTCCGCCGCATAGTTGCTTTTGCGAGAGCCTTTCCGTTTCCACAACACAGCCCTGTTTATCCATCTGCTAAAACCAGTTAAGGCTATGGCATCGCGGCAGCTTAAGCGTGGGCGTCCTCTCGCTAGTTCGCTAATGCTCACCTCCGAGGCGATCCTGCGGGGGGCAGCGGTGGAGTTAGTGAAGGCGATTCGGCACACTCTGTCCCGGGGCCTCCCGCCGAGTCTGGATTTTCTTCGAGCCCAGACTTTAGTTCTGGAATAAGTGACATGGTCACGAAGTCTACTTTATTACCTACTTTATTTACACAAAGACCTTTCTAGTGTCCTGAAACGACCCGCATCGCTGCAGTCCTCCTGCTCCTCTGCACATGTGCAGAGTGCCTTTCCCGGCCACACCAGATCCAGGAGCTTCAGTTCCTGCAGCTCTCTTTTGGCCCGATGCAGTCCAGTCCTGTGCGTGCTCGCTCAGAAGCAAGTCCCTCAGATCTCACAAGGTTTACTTTCATGTTGGTGTGCAAAAGGGTTGCCGCCATAAGCGCTGGTCTGGATCCCTCCGCCCCATCCCAAAGGGAGAGCCTGAAAACTGCTGTTGTCTGCGCGCACTTACTTGGAAGTAAATCCTACTGAACTCGATGTAGCTTCTTTCACATAAACGTGAGCTGGATCAGCCTGTAAACAGACTGATGTTTATATGGAAAGAAGGTGCATCGAGTTCATTCTGATTTACTTCCGAGTAAGTGTGCAGACAACCTACCACGTGTGTCTTCGAAAACTGCATCGAATTAATTCAGTGGGGCTTACTCCCAAGTAAGTGTGCGCTCCGCATTGCAGCCGGGGCGAGATTTCCTCAGGAGGTGATGAAGAGGAGCCCTTTGCTTTGGTGGAGGGAGAGGGGACCGCGGGCCAGTCCCTCTCCGAAACCTTCCCAGCCGGCTCGAAGGAGAGTCTCGAGGGCCCTCTTTGGTTGACACAAGTAGCTTGTATCCCAACGCACACTGACTGGAGAGCAGCAACTCGGGGGGAGGCTGGCCGGTTTCTTTGGATCGGATCGGATCAGCGGTGCAGTTGCACATTCAGGGCGGCGCTCTCCCGGGCAGCCCCCACGGCCAAGCCCAGCCCAACAGCCGGAGAGAGAAGCCGAGAAGTACCGGCGCTCCGTCCCTGCGCGTGCCCCCTCCCCTCCACTACGCCGCCCGCCGCGGATATTGTTTTAGTTCAGATCCTACGAAGCGCGCCGCAAAACATCCGATAGACCTCAGGACACTGGAGTCCGCACTGCGGCCGGAAAAGTCGCGCGAACACACACAGCCCCTGAATGTGGATGGTTTTCATTAACCACTGGCACTGTTTGATGGCTGTAGTATACGTTTGTCGCAGGGCGCCAGTCCAAGAGCCGCCAATCCTAAACACATCCACCGAAGAAGCATTCAAAGGTGCCCCGCGAGCACGCGTAGAATCGGGGCATTCAGCCGAGCCACCGAGTCGGGTTTAGAAGGGATTCGGCAGGCCTTTGGGGGTGTCCTTCCGTGCGCCTCTGCTTGTACTGATCTGATCCCTGTTGTGTGCGGGTGCCTTTCCGGATTTGATGGAGCACGCATCGCCGCAATAGTTTCTCGGATTAGCTCAAGTTCGGTGGAGGGCCGAAAGATCACCAAGGCGATTGCTCCGAAACAGAGAGCGACAATGGCTTACTTTGCCTTTGGGTATTTATGTGTGCATCTCTCTAGCGGACCAACAGGAAGAGTAACTCCACTGTTTATCTAACTCGGCTGTTTATTGTAGCTGAAAGCTAGAATAAATTCAATAATCCCAAAACCTTTGGTTTAAGATGAGAGTTCAGGTGTTTTAAATTTTCAGTTCTGATCTGAAAATCGTGGACATATGAAATCAAGGGGGTCATCTAAACTTCTGGGCCATATAGACTATACAAATCCTTGTACATTTTATGCTGGGGTTACACATGAGGCTTCATATACTCACACTTTGCCTTGATCTTTCAACCGACTTTGGTCTAGGCTGGGATTCAGCCAGGCAGAAATTCAGCAGGTGCAGTTTTCCCAGACACTGCTAGAGATAGCCCTAGTGCATTTCTCCTTGCCACTGCATTTTTCCTAAAGAGAAAAGAAACAAACTGAACTGCAGATGTGAAGAAGGAATACTCTCTGGATATACATTGGGAGGGAAAGCATACCGAATCCTTGATGTGGCCACTGGAACAATGAGAATACACAATGTAGTGTACTTTGATGAAAGACAAAGGCCAACCACAAGTGAAGTGCCAGAAATTGGACCACAGATCCTGATGGAAAAGGAATCAAGAGAAGAAATTCTCATAAGCCTGGAGTTAACCTGTGAACCACAACCAGAAGGGG
Organism: Hemicordylus capensis; assembly: GCF_027244095.1. Taxonomy (NCBI): domain Eukaryota; kingdom Metazoa; phylum Chordata; class Lepidosauria; order Squamata; family Cordylidae; genus Hemicordylus; species Hemicordylus capensis. The sequence goes on along the minus strand of NC_069658.1, from coordinate 117,808,123 downwards.
AAGCAGAAGTTGAGCCAGAAGTGAGAAGCTCACAAAGATCTAACACCCAGGAGACTCTCCTACAGATCCAGGAACCCAGCACATGGGAAGACACAGAAAGACTGCCAAGACATGAAGCTAAAAATTGGATAAAAGCTGCAGAAGAGGAGATAAAATCTCTACACCAAAAATAAAATTTGGACATTTGTGGAACTACCTGCTGAAAGCAAGTCAGTAGGATGCAAATGGGTCTTCAAAACCAAGTACAATCCAGGAGACATCAAACACTACAAAGCCAGATTAGTACCAAGGGATACTCTCAAAGATATGGTGAAGACCATGGTGAGACATTTGCACCTGTCATGAAGTATACTTCAATAAGAACACTTCTCAGCATATCAGCAGCAAGAAAGATGCAAGTTGATCAACTCAATGTGAAAACTGCATTTTGATATGGAGAAATAGAGGAAGACATCTGCATAGAGCAGCCACCAGGATTTGAAGAACCTGGAACAGAGAGGCTTGTATGCAAACTCCAGAAAAGAATCTATGGCTCGAAGCAAGCTGCTAGCTAGAACATGGAATGAGAAGCTGAGCCAGATGTTACTCTATACTCAAGATTCACAAATGACAGATGGACTTACATTTTGATTTATGATGATGACTTGATCATTTGCTACAAAAAGAAACAAGACAGTCATGAGATTGTAGAACACCTGAACAAAGAAGAAGTGAAAGAACTAGGAAGCATTTCTTATTATCTTGGCATTCAAATAGAAAGAGAAGAGGATGGAAATTACCTTCTCAACCAGAAACAGAAGATAAAGGATCTTCTAGAATGCCTGAGACTGACAGAAACCAATGAGATCAGTATACCAATGGAGACAAGCTTCCTGAAGCAAGATCAGGACAGTGGGCCATTGGCAGACAACAGTCTATACAGAAGAACAATAATGGAACAAGACCAGACATAGCTGCAGCAGTGGGAATTCTGAGCAGAAGAGTAAGTGCACCAACCAAGAATGACTGGAGCACAGTCAAAAGGCTGGGAAGATACCGGAAGGGTACAGTGCACTTCAGACTCATTATACCAGCAAGCAGCAATCCCAGATTAGTGGGATACATGGACACAGATTAGGCCAAAGACAGAACTGACCGCAAGTCCCCAAGCGGACACCTGATTTTCTATAGAGACGGAGCCATCAGTTGGGCTAGCTGGAAGCTGTCAATTGTTATGCTTTCATCCACAGAAGTGGAGCACATATTAGCTAGTCAAGCATGCCAAGAAGCCACATGGATACACAAGTTACTGTTAGACTTTGGAACTGATGAGCCAAAGCCAAGTGAGAGATATGAGGACAACCAAGGGTGCATCCTCTCTGATGGAAAGGACTATATCTCAAACAAAGTACATAGATGCAAAGCAGCACTGTGTTCAAGAGGCACAAGAGAGTGTAATGAGAGCCAGTGTGGTGTAGTGGTTAGAGTGCTGGACTAGGACCAGGGAGACCTGAGTTCAAATCCCCATTCAGCCATGATACCTGCTGGGTGACTCTGGGCCAGTCACTTCTCTTTCAGCTTAACCTACTTCACAGAGTTGTTGTGAGGAGAAACTTGAGTATGTGGTACACCACTCTGGGCTCATTGGAGGAAGAGCGGGATATAAAATGTTAAATAAATAAACAAACAAACAAATAAATAAAAATAGTTAAGTTGAAGTACTGTCCAACTCAAGACATGATAGCAGATGGGCTGACCAAGCCACTACCAAGAGACTGGTTCCAGATTCTTCAAGAGAAGATGGGAGCTGTGGATTGGTGCATGAAAATGAATAATGAGAAGAGGTGTTGGAGATGCAGCTCCTGATGGCATCAGCTCTTAGCACCAGCAACCCTATTGACCACTATGGGCATTAGGGGTAGAGAAAGCCAGTAAGGGCTTCCCTCTCTGACAACGCTTTCTCTGCTCTCTATTCCTCCTTTATTGGATTGATAATCTCGGGTTTCCTTCTCTCACATGGAGAGAGAGACTTTCTTCTTCTCCCTTCCCTCTTCCTATATGTAGCTAGCAGCAAGGCATGTAGGCCTTACCTATCTCCCTGATGGATTTCCTAACTAAACTACTTTGTTTAGAACTTTTAACTCCATATCTCCAGACAATATTAATTAACAGTGCTCTCCTTGCCTGTGCAATGCTGTGGCAGCTGGCGTAGATAAAGAAATCTCTCCTCCAAGCTCTCTAACACCCACGACACAAACACTGCCTTGTGTGCCCTCACACAGTCCCTGCTACCTGACCACCACCTCTTGTGCTCCTGCAAGGCATCTTGCACCCCCTCACAAGGTCCCCACCACGTTGCCTCCACCTCACATGCCCCTGCTAACACTTTTTATTCCCCACCCTGGCACTGCTTCATGTGCCATCTGCACATGTACCACCACTGCACATGCCCTTGCAAGACCCTCCACAACACACCACCAACTTGTGTGCATCCTGCAACAACTGCCATCCCACATGCCCTAATAAGGTTCCTCATCACCTCATCAAGGTCCCTCATCACCTGCCACCTTGTGGGCCCTTGCAAGCTGCCCCTCGATCCCACAGCTGCTTGGGAGGCACTTGCAAGACTGGATCCTCACCACTCCATCGGCTGCCTCATAGGCACCTTGCATGTGCCTGGAAGTCCCCCTGCCACCTTCCGCCACTCTTGGAAGTCAACCGACCATTTCGCCCCCCAGGGCTGTGTTTAGAGAGCCCTGGTGGGATGCAGGGCCTGTGCAAACCAGCCTGTGTGGGGCCCCCTATCCATTCATTTTGAAGGGGTGAACAGAATGGGGTCCAGGGGGGTTGCCCTGCTTGCCCTGCCACCATTGCATCCCCTCACATGCCCTTGTGGCACCTCACAGTGTAACACAAGGCCTTTGCCCACACAACTGCCACCACCTGGCGACTGCACTGGTTTGGATTGGGTGGGATTCTGTGGCTTTCCAAAGTGAATGCACTTTGAGTTTGGATGAAGATGATCTTTCAGACTGTAGCAGATACCCTCAAATGTGGTGAAAGAAGGAGATATTTCTAAACCTGTCCTCTGGGCTCTTTATTGGTTGAGAAGCAACGAGCCACGTGCTGTTTCTGATAACATTGCTTCTCAGAGGTTAAAGACCCACAAATCAACTGAGCCCTATAAAGTGATAGGATTTACACGCAATGTAAAGGCAGCAGCCAGGTAATCCTAGCCATATTTTTTAAGGACGTGGGTGTTCGTTTCATAAGGACTAACTCCTTAGTAAACACATTTATAAACAGACGCTAGGAGCAAATCCTAAACTCCTTGACATTTAATCCTCGATGTTTTCTCAAACGAGGTTCCATTCAGTTCTGTGGGATTTACTTATACATAACACAAGTACGCCTCCGATTGCATCCTAAATTCGAAATAAATTCAATTGAAATTAATGGGCCAGGCCTTTCTTCCAAATTTCGAAGGGGCGAGGCTGAGGACACATTCGGCTGTGGCTCTGATTATGCAAATGTATGTAATCGACTGCGATCCTAATTGTTGCAAACATCCACTCCTCAATATATATTGTGGTTGCCAGTTCATATGAAAGAAAGTTCCACTAATATCGACAGAACTTTATTCCAAGGAAATGTTCACACAGGATCAAACTATAAACATGCTTACAGCGCAGGATGTTGGCGAAAGTGTGTTGGGGATCAGGCTGTTTTAATTTTCTTTTCTCCTTTGATCTTTTCCTCCCTGAATTATATCAATACTCCTGTAGTATTTCTGTGGAACAGTTACATCAGCGAACAATATCAATATCTTTTTAAAAAATAAAACAAAATGATATTCCAAGTTGGTGCAGAAATAATACAGGAGAATGATCCAAAGAGAAAAATGTTTTTGTGTGGTTTACAGTGCCCTATAGTTCAATTTGCTACAATGTAGGATGTGGGGAAGAAAGATGAAATGGTGTTGTTAAGAGAGGGAGGGAAACCCAATTTACTGGAAAGATTTAATTAACTGACATTTACTGGCTAGATTTGATGGGAGGCGGAGGAGAGAGAGAAGCCCACGGGAAGGTCGGAGATATTGGCTAAGAGGTGTTCGGTTTTCCAACGGGAATAATAGACTGATCCTTTGGGACATCTTCTTAGACTTGGGAGCCCCTATGGGGGGGAAACAGAAACAAAAAACCCGCAGGTTTCTTTCTTTCTTTCTTTCTTTCTTTCTTTCTTTCTTTCTTTCTTTCTTTCTTTCTTTTCCTTCATTCCTCAGCAATCAAAGTGCAGAGACTGTTTTTGACCTGAGACAACAACCCAGATCAAAAATCACAATTCATTCTTAGGCAAGCTCTCCGCGCCCCCCCCCCCACCACCACCACTCCACCCCATTAAATTATGTGTCAAGCCATCGGCTAATTCCTAGAGCAGGTAGCTGGACAGGCTAAACCTGCGGTTTTTAGATCTCAAACGCCGGGCGGGCCGGCGCGGCAGCAGAGGAGTTGGGGAACATTTTGTCCTGGCTAAAAATAGGCGCCCTCCCTCGCCCAGGAGCGGAGCGAGCCGTTTGGGAAGAGGCTCCGAATAGCCAGGCCTCACGTGCGGACTTGGGCTCCGGCAGGCAGAGGTGCCTCCCTCCCCCCAGCCCGAGTGGGATCCTAAAGCAGCACCAGCCGGGAAGCGTGGAGGTGGCGGTTGCTGAAGGGGACCCTTTCCGCGCCGCTCTCCCTCCTGCCCTTCCGGAGGCTTATTGAACTGAGTAAAACCGGGCAAACATGGGCAGCGGCCTCGGATCTTTTCCGAGCTCCGTTTCCCAGCTGGTCGCATCCCCGACTCGCGCAGAGTCCGCGCCTTGGCGCCCAGTGCCACTCCGAAACTGGCAGTCCCGCGGCTTGGAAGCAAAGCCCATTGAAAGCAATTGCCCACCACACTTCCGAATAAAGATACTTGAGAGCCAGACCGCAAGCATCTTTATGCTGCAGCAGCAGCAGCAGCAGCAACTCTCCTCCGTAGGTCCCATTAAGCCCAGCCATACTGCCTTCGGATAGGGATAGGAGGGAGAGCCCTTCAGGGCCAACTAACTCGCATCGCCTTCCCAGCGGACTGCCACGGCTGTGCTCCGTCAGTCTGCACACCTGGAAGTGAGGTCCGCGGAAAGGAACGGGACTGGACTGCCGGTGCGGGACAACAGCAGTGGGGGGACTCATCTAGTGGCGAGGCGGGCAGGGCAGGGAGGAGCAGGCTGCTGCACGCCCCCCTTCGCCGCCGGGCCCATGCCCCTCTCTGCCCGGGAAAGGTCCCATTTCGGGTCCACAGGAGGCCGCGGGCCGCGAAAGCTCTACCCGAAAGGCGCGGGAGGCAATGCCGGTGGCGAGGAGCGCACCGAGCCAGGCCCTCCTCAGCCCCGCGGCTCCCCAACTCCGCCCGGCCCCCCGCCGCGGCTCCCCCGGGCCATCCCGACCGGCAGGTCCTGAACTGCGCCTGGGAAGAAGGAGAAGCCGAGACGCCGCCTTCGCCCCCTGCCGGAGGGCATCTCCGGTCGCTCCCAGCTCGGGCGCGTGTGGAGCGTCTAGTGCGGAGGAGAAGGGCTCCGCAGCCTTGCGGGGGTCGCGGGGAGACCACGTCCAGCAGCAGACAGACCAGACAAGCCGCCCGGCCACCCCGCGCCCGAGTGAGGCCGCCGCTGCCCTGCTGCGGAGCTGCTCGCGGCGGGTGCGTCTGGCTGGAGCGCCCAGCAGGCGAAGTTGCCCAAGCAACTTGGTGCCTCCTGCCAGCGACCCGCCCCCGCCCCCGCCCCCGTATCCTCCTCTGCATCCGGCACCCCCTCCGCCCCCCTGAGCTGGCTGCCGTGTGTGTGTGTGGGGGGGGGTCACCGCCTCTCTCCCCGGCGCTCGGGGGCTGCAGCCTCTCAGCCGGACAGGGCCCCGCCCCCCGCCCGGCCCTCGGCTGCCTCTGCAACTCCCTGGGCTTTGGCGGCGCCCCCCGCGATTCGCGCGGGCTGCCACCGGGGAACGTGCCTGTCTCGCTGGTGTCTCGCTCGCTTGGCGCTCCGCACACAGACACAGACCCAACTGCAGCCTTTTCCGAAACAAAAGCAGGCAGCAGCTCCCCAGACGCCGCCGGCGCCCCCGCCCCAGAGCCCCCCTTTCCCCTGGGAGGAGGATACTCATCCTTGGCAACCTTGTCTTTGAACGCTAAGAAACAGGGGCGGGGCGGGGGCACCTTCCTGCCCCCCCCCCCCGCGGAGGAGGAAAGGAGAGGGGCTCCGAAGGAAAGTTGCCGCCCGACGAGTCGCCCTTTCCCCCCGCCTGCCTCACCCCCGCCCCGATCGCCTCCAGGTGTCCCGGATTGCTCTTGACTTCTGAAGAGGCCGTTGTGGCTGGCAAGCGAGGGAGGGGCAGACCACGGTGGCTGGTCAAGAGCACTCGTGGCGGGGCTGCCGCTGCCTTGACTGTACCCGGCTGCAGGCGGAATCGCCGCCGCCGCTCCAGCTTTTGCTTAGCCGCGGAGTCCGACACTTCAGGCAGCGAAAGTTGGGCAGCGGAGGAGCGAGGCAGTTGGGGCGGCTGCGCTGGATCTCCCAGGACTCCGGCTTGCTTGCCGAAGCGGTTTCTCCACAGACTCAGGGTTGTTCCCGTGGAGGGTGGCCGGTGGGGGGGGGGCGGGTTCAATGACAGCGCCACGCCATCCCACCCAGACTTGATTCAAGGTACTCTCCTCGCCCCCTCCCTCACCCCGTCAGTTATGTGTACCTATGCCTTATTCAACACAAAGGGGAACCATCCACTGGGAAGTTCTCCTGCACAGGCTCCGCTGAAATGGTGTTCTTGCGCACCTTCCTTCTGCTCAGTCGGGCTTGAGCAGAGAAGCGTTCCGCGGGCGCATGCCCTTGACAGACAGACAGACATAGGTGCCATGGTCCCAAGCAAACTGTGGAAATAAACAGTGAGGATGACTAAAGTGGAACTGTCGCCTGAACTTAGGGGAAGGAGCGGGATGCTGACATCCTCTCCCATGCATGCCTTTGTGGATGTCAGTCCCGTGTGTGTTCCCTGAGAGTAAATGACAAGGAAGGGAGCGGGCATAGATAGCTGTCTGTCCCCCTCCCTTGGAAGGTAGTCTCAAGGACATCCGTGGAGTTTCCTGGGAGTGAACTCCCTGCAGGACGCACCGCCGGAGACCCTACGGCAAGTCCTCGTGGGCTAAAACACCCCGCAAGCCTCCAGTCTCTAGCGCTGGGTCCCCCTTTTGTTGGAAGGCGACGTCTCAATGAGTCGGATCCTTCCCGGCTCCCCCCGCCCGCTCCCCGGGTCCAGGAAGGCCTTTGGAAGACATTTCCCGGAAGAAACGGAGGGTCACACACTGCAGAGCAGAGAAGATGCGTGGCCAACGGCCTTGAGGTGTCAGCACCGGGAGGGGAGCGGGGGATGGTTCGAATGAACACAAAAACCCAACACACCCACCCACCCACCCCGGAGTGTGGCTACTGAAGGGAGGAGTTTCCCTGCGATGCCTGATCCCCAAAGTGCTGCGCGCTAAAGTCAGCCCCAGCAAAGTCCAGCATTAGGCAGTTCGCCGTCCTTGGGTCCGAAGTGGGAGAGGTCTTTCGCCCTTTTCTTCTCCCGCGGGAAATAAACATGCTTTTACCAAGCGCGGTAGAGCGAAGGAGGAAAGGAGGATGGGACTGAGAGTTCAGGGGCGCCCAGAGGAGGAGGAGGAAGAGGAGGAGGAGGAGGAAAGGGCTACTACTACTACTACCTACTACCACTACCTGCGCCTCTGCTGCTCCATCGGCCGAAGCTGCTGCAGGTCGTCCTCTTTGCGCCCCATGGGGAGGGAGAAAGGCCTTCCCCCGCTGGAAGAGTTTCCTAGAGCTCAACAAGTCGTGTTTGGGTAGCCCCGTGGGGGGCGTGGAGGAGGGCGAGGGCCATCGCCAATCTCCCCGGAGCGCTTGCTGAACCCCTTGCTTACTGAGCCGGACACACGCCCCCTTTCAAGCCTCCCCAATGGAACCTTCGCCCTACAGGGCCCAGGCCTACCCGCAGGCAGGAGGGTCTCCAGCCCCCAGCCTCGTCTCCTTTGGGGCTGCTCCTCTGTTCCTGGGGGCGGGCTCGGACTCCCTGCTTGTGTCACACAGGGGACAGGTGAGTGCTGCCTTTTTGTTACTCTGCATCATCACTTCACACCTGATCTGGCACAGAACGGAAGACTCGAACGATTGCTGAGCGCAGAAAGAACATCACATCACATCCAGACCAACCTATTCTCTCCCTCCCTCACCACCCGCTGCCGTAATAATAGAATTACATCACCGGAGAGAGTTCTCCTCCCAGCCGATGGCCGGTTTAAACCTCTCCCGGACTGCATTCCCTCTTCTCTCGCTCCCCGCCCCCCCCTCAAACACGCCCATAGGCTGCCACGGTTTATTGATGACAGGTTTCTGGCAACTGAAATACGAGTTCCAGGAGGTTGATCAAATAACAAAGGACTAGCAAGCTGAGCTCTCGCCTGTATTTTGTTAGTAGTAGTGTGTGATTGCTATATGGGGTGGTGGGGATGTGGAGGAACATACTTGTGGGGAAGTCTTTAAGAAACGGCTGAGCTGCAGTTCAGGGTTCACTAAGCCTGATGAGTGGACTTGGACTCCAGTGTAAGAAAGACTTCTTGAGCCTTCAGGAAGTTTGCACAGTCTCTCATCTTCTCTCTCTCTCCTTTAGACAGCCATCTCCGGAATACAATGATTAGGGAAGAACAAATATATCTCATAGCCTCAGAAAAGCAATTCTCCTTTCACCACAAGAGTGGGGCTGCAACACACCCTTTAGCCTTTTAGAGGGAGAGTTGCCCACTTTTAGTGTGTCTCTTCACAAAGTCTGTGTAGGGAACTTTTGTTGAAAAGTGCTATATAAATATTCATAGTCGTGGCAGTAGCGTGCCTGCACCTTGCACCTATTATAACCACTGCAGCATTTTAAAGGCATCACAGGCTTGCTGAGGTTCCCAGTTAATGACAAAGTTCTGCTTGGCTGCAGCACCTCTCTGAGCTGCATACAATGTAGAGAGGGGGAGAGAGAGCAAGAGCACAATGTTCTCCTACAGAATCTGCAGCCTGTCTCTCTGTGTGTGTATGTGTGTGTGTGGAGTAAGGAGGGGATAGAACAGAGGACAGGGAGAGGGGGAGGGAAACAACAAACAGGAAAACACAAACAGCTGCGGCCTGTGCGTGGCAACAGAGCCTTGTGTGCCAGCAGCCCATTGCTTTCACACGTCTGCAGGAACAAACCCTTTTGTGGCAACATCTCCCGTCACATCTGCATCTGCTCCTGAGACACTGGCATGTTTGGCAGCCTTTGGGCAGCAGGTGTCAGGCAGGAAGAAGAAGAAACTCCTAGAGACCAATAGAATTGCCCTACAGTGATTCCTAAAGCTAGAAAGGCAGGCCGGCCTTTAGCCTTCTGTGAGAGCTCTAGCAACTGCCTCCCACTGGAGTGCAGGCTAGAAAGCGAGTATCTCCATCTAACCGTTGGATAGATGTTTGGCACTTCAGGAACATAAAACAGAAGGTGATGGCTGTCTCCTCTGGAAGCTGTGCTATCACTCCTGTAGTTTGCAGAATGATGTACTGCAGAGCCCAAGTGCAGAGGAAGTTAAGGCCTAGGGTGTAGCTGTGGTCTGGATCATGGCATTGATTTCTGTCTCCTCATCAGAGCATCTGTGTGTCTGGCAAGTTGTTGTTTTTCCCTTTATGGCCTTTGGCATTCACTTTTTCCTGGATGGGTGGCCTACCTGGAACTAACTGTCTCTACAACCAATGGTATTTTTTGTGGCAGGAAGCACTGCATCATTAGGCCTAACACCAGCACTTGGATGGTCTAGCTTACAGTGGATATATTCTTTTGTCTATTTCTTAAGGCAATTCAAATTTAAAAAAATGGATATTATGCAGTGTACATTACTGAAGATTGTGCCCCTAAATTCAATATTACCTTTATTTTAACTTGGTGCTGAATATTGAAAGCTTTTAGTAATTTAAGTGCATCAACCATGCCTAGCTACCATCATGATATACATGATACAGTATATCACTGACTATACCACATATTCTAAGAAGGGTGCTGACTTCTTCTTAGGAATGCTTTTTAAACCAGATATAAATGTCTTTGGGGGACTGTTGAAGGACAAAGGCTATAGAGAGCACAACTGCAAAGCTGGTGACTGACTTGTGATGCACATCTGCTGGCATTGCTGTTCAGGTGGATACCACTACTGTTAGATGCATTTTGCCAGGAACTTTCATAGTCACGGATAAAAAGAAGAAACACATGCCCATCAATGCTTAATGCTTTTGATTCAAACACAGATGTAATACTCTATGCAATGGAGGAGAGAGCAAACATATATGGTATATGATACTGTAGGATTTTCACTCTTTATCTGAATCCTGTAGAACTTATTTTAATAGGTTTTTAAATTAAATTTCCAAACTGATTTAAAAAATGAAAAAACTCAACATATTTTAAAGCATTATTCATTCGCATTTAAGGTCCACTGCAGAGAAAAAGACAGTTGCACTAAGCAATGGGGAGGGGGGGGAGCTAGCAAGGAAACATAAATTAGTGTTGGGGAAAATCCATTCACTTTTATTGCATGTATTGTGGTCTGGTGTTTACTTTTTGTCTAAGATATTTTGTGACAATTTCCCAGTCTTGCCTGGCTCTCCTATCCCTCCTGGCACAAATGATTTTTTTCTCTTTTTCTCTTGTGTAAATGTCCCTTTTTATAAACAGGACTAGGTATCTTCTGGAGTTCATCCAATGTCTGTTTTTCTCCAACGCGATTGAGATCACAGACTGGCCTAGCTTTCCTTGGCCTGGCCTGACCTTTGGCTGTTGTTTCTGACCTCGTATTCAGACTGATTTTCACTGTGCAGCCCACTTGGTGGTAGTAAGACAGTAGAGCAAATGCTTAGTACAGCTGATCATGTGACAGTTTATTAGAATTGTTAGGGTATTAGTCAGTCTCTGAGAGTGTAGCAAATGCCATTATTAAGATTGCATCATCTTATTGTCACCTGAAAATATGGCCTTTCAGGCTGATATATGTCACATTACAAAGTTTTTCATTCTAGAAAGGCATCAGAGTGCAGACAACAACTTAGAAGATGCATGTCATATGAATAATAGCATACAAAATGACTCTTGGAATATTAGAGTGCCTCAGGGCACATTGTTCTAGAACATTTAATACATGAGCCTGGTTTTTATCCCTGTGACAGAAGAAGTTTGTATCTTTGATTCAGGTAGAAGATTCACTGTGGGATTCTGTGACAGACGTTATTCTCAACAGGGGCGTAACTACTATTAGGAAAGGGGAGACGGCTGCCTGGGGGTTCCCACGCCTCGAGGGGGCCCCCAAAGGCAAGTCAAATGTGAAGTGAGCGTGTGTGTATCAGTGAGGGGCACATTTTAAAATTTTGTCTCTGGGCCCACTCCAGCCTCGTTATGCCCCTGATTCTCAAGCACATTACTTCAACATTATGACCTGTTGGGAAGTTACCCAGTGCCATAAACAGCACTGATCCTGGGGGAAGTGTCTGAATAAAGGTTCTTCTTTGTTCAGCCCTCTGTATTACAGTAGGTTAGATGAGTTAAGATTTTAAACTATGGCTGTAAAGCAGAGATACCAGGATTTGTGATTTTACATGAAGAAAGCAAGGTGACAAAATCATGTTAACTTCTGTTTTGTCTGTGTTTCCCCCTTGTTTCTTTCATATTGGTGTTCTGTTCAGCTGACAATAATAAAAATGTTGCCAGATACCACAAGAAAAGTATCAGTTTATTTTCTCTGTCCTGTCCTCCATGGGATGTGAGTTATATAGATTTTTAAGTACTCCGCCTCAACCATATATTTCATTATATATTTATCTAAAATAATGTTATCAGTTATACTAAATGTTGGGGTGCTGCTGGGAATAAACCCTCAGCTGTATCTGTATAATTTTTACCTTATATGCCTTATACCACAATCTATATTAAATAATATAATAAAGGTATATTAGGTAAAACAGCATAAGATAAAACAGAAATCTAGCATTTTCTAAATCCTGAATGCTTCATTATGACCTTTTAAAAATTGATATGTATTATGTTTAAATAATATGGTCAGTGACCACAATACTATAACCATCAATGAAGTCTTGACATCCTTAGAAGAGAAACAGCTATTCAGGTTGCTTTATGGCAGCATGTAGGGGTCTATCTTCTGTAGCTGAATTTGTTATTATTTTTACATCTTTTCTCTGTTTTGATATTAATTATTTTCCTTGTAAATTTTAATGTAATTCATTCAAAATTAGGCTGTTTAATTGTTAGAAGCTATAGATCATTGTAGTTCCTACATGTGAGGGGAGAGGGAAGAAGAGGAGGTAAGTGATAAAGTCTGTATAAATTAACTAATCACTTTGAAATTCATATAAAATCAAAGCAACCTAGAATGTATGGATGTGTTGTAAAACAAAGTTGTTTTTTTAAAGCTGTATGAGTTTGTGTGTTGAACCATGTTAAATTCCCAGTGACTGTTAAAGGTCAAGCTCTAAGAAAATAATATTCCAATAGATTAATATTCCAAAAGTCACTGTCTCTTGTTTTGTTTTGTTTTAGGACAATTTCCAAACTTTGTAAAATAAAAAAGAAATATAATGTTTCTGTTTTTCAGTCAGCATTAGATCACAGAGTACTTCAATCCAGTTCTTAAACAGAAACCAAACTGATTTAAACTCAGAAGTATTCATTTTCAAATTAAGCAACTGTTAACAGTTGGTGATATAAAAACATTTGGGCAATTCTTCTTAGCAGAAGAGGCTTCTTTTCTACTAAGCACCTGCTACAGTGTGTGCAGGTATTCCATTCATACATTATAGCAGCCCTGAAACCACAGGTGTTGATCCCATAAATGAAACCATAGCTCTGAGAATTTGCTCTGCATGCTCTGTGTTTCTTGCAGTGTGTACAACTCTTATTGAATTAGAAGCATGGTTTAGTAGATTTTATTTAAATATAAAGATTACAACCTAATCCTTCAGTCTTCAGATAACATAATCTGAAAATGTTGCCATAGAAGTAAAAGGAGTAAGATTCCCCAAGACTGCAATTTCTATATATAATGTTACTATCAATTTAATTTTAACAAGTTGAATAATTTGGTGCACCTCAGACCACCTCAGATCTCATTGTTAGGGGTAGCAAATGGAGTTTCCATGAAATGCAGAACAAGCCTATACACATGTCTACTTGGAAGTCAGTCCCAAGTAATTGTGCATATGACTGCAGCCTTAGGTTATTAATTTACCTGGAAGTAAGTCCCATTGAACTCAACAAGACTTGCACCTAAATATATGAATAGAATAATATCATAAAGACCTGTGTGTTGCACATATTTGTTATTGTAATGTTTCATTTAACTCCATATCTCTTCTTGTTCAGCTTAAATGAATATCACCATTGCAGAATTTCTAGACTTTTCTTACAATAATGCTTCCTTGATGTCACAATAAGGGTCATGTCATCAGGCTGAAATTTCATTTGTTAAAAAACAGGAAATTGATACATAGGATATTTAAACCTAGGTTTATCAGATTGTATAGCTGTTATGGATTTACAACAGCAAAGTATTTCTCTTGAAGGTGGTAAGCTATTTTCTGAAGTGTCTGTCTCCATTTTATACAGGTTAGTGTCTTGCTAGGCCTGCTGCAATTGCATCAGTGCAGGTTCAAGCTCACTGCTGTTTTCCTTTTTCTCTCAGAGGGTCCTCCTCCACTGATAAGGTTTCAAGTTTCACCTTTAAAAAGCCGGGAAATCTCTGTAACGTATTTGCAGTAATTTTAATAAAGTGTGTTACTATAGTGTGCAGCATTCTTGGTCTGTGGCTTTTTAACTTCTATAAACCAGAAACAACCACAAGTTCCCCCTGGCATGGAAAAAGGCTTGCTAACCAGATAATTGACTAGATGTTATGCAGTTTGCAAAGTCCATGGCATGGAGTGCTTGAGCAATCACTTTCACTAAACAAAGGATATGCAAACACTGTACAGTTCAGGGTTGGTTGTTTTCCCTGCTACAGATATTTCAAATTTATCAGACAGGGAAGAAAATGAAACCCAAGCACTATTCTCAGAATGTCAAGTTGCTTTCCCCCTAGGTTTTGCTGTTCATTGTTCATTTCAAAATTAGACAATGTTTAGAAGTCTAGTTTCAGTTACTAATTGAATATACTAATTCTAAAGTTAGTTAATGTTTTATTTATTGTGTCAATTATGTATTGTTATATTTTATAGACAATTAATTTTCATTAAAAAAAAAATTAAATTCAGCTTTATCTTAAAGTCCAAACCTTCTAAAGTCAGTGTGATTGCGGTAACACCCAAGTATCTGAATATTTTATATTCTTGCTTATGGTGTAATTCTGAAGTTTTAAAAAGAGAATTTGAAACCACTGATGTCAAGGGTATGATTGACATCATACAAAGCTTTTTATAACTGTAGAGGAAATTTATTACTGAAGTATTAAGACTAATCTTTCATCTATACTATATAACTACATAATTACTCTTCATATTGCAGATATTTGAAGTGAATATTTGAAATACTTTCAAATATTCACTTCAAATATTTGCAATATGAAGAGTAATTATGTAGTTATTTTTATCATTATTGTTGTATTGTTATAATTATAGACCATTTAAAAATACTAATTAATACCCAGATCTCTCTCTCATTCATTCGTTCATTCTTTCTTTCTTCCTCCCCATTTTACTTTGCACTGTGCTGATTTTTTATGAAAGAACATATTTATACAATTTCAGTTGCAAAAAAGATTTAGGGTATCAAGATAAGTTAGTAAATCAAATAAACTATATCTGACTGTTAGAAAGGATGAAACGTGAAATTCAGTTCAAGTTTAGTTTGCTTTTAACGGGATCCTCTAAGAGGTTTGCTTCTACCACATAAATGAAGTGGCATTTTTCAAAAGCTTTGATGGCTCAGCAGCTCTCATTGAAATCAGTGTATTTCCACAAGGAACTGCCTAATTTTGTATTCCTTGCACATCTGACATTCCTATTAATTTCAGTGGTGACCCAGACTCATGAGGACAAGTACTAGTTTAATAAATGCTAACTCGGTGGTATGTGTCATTTTAAAACATAAATTATATACCATGTTATATTCATACAAATACTGGTTTGCATTTTTGTTGTTTTCTTACAATTCTTTTATTGTTTACAGTAGTCATTGTTCTATTATCTGACTAAATAGGTGTGTGTTTTAAATATAATATTCTTATTTTCTCACAAAATTATTTGAAGAATGTTTTGTTCTTTTACAACTGAAACCTTTGCATCTGTCGCAGCACTTGAAACACTGCACAGTCAGCACAGTTAGGCACGCACACACACACACTTTTGTTTAAGAAACTGCACAGACTACTTTGACATGCGCTGATTTCAGGGTCTCTGACCTGTCTGGAACAGCATACTTTATTGCGGGTGCCCCCTCCAGCTCTTCTCCCGCTCATTGGCTACTTGAAAATGAATATGCAAATAGCTCTCCAGCCCGGCCTTTCTTCTTTCTTGGTGTTTCATGCAGCCGCCAGGCGGAAACGAAGAGCCGCGCTTCCCACGGGTTCCGAGGGAGAGAAGGGGGACGCGCGGGGGAGGCCGAGGCAGCTTGAGTGGGTGGTGGTTAAGGCAAGCCGCCGCCGCGTTCCCGGCCAATCGGAACGAGGTGGAAGGAGGCCAAGTACGCAACTCAGCGTTAGCTTCGCCAGCTCAGTCTGCAGAGCCAGACCCGCGAGGGGGGGAAAGGGAAGGGAAAAAGAGGCAGCAACACACACACACGCACACACACATACACAGAGACCGGCCCCGCTCGAAAAAAAACGGGCTCAGCCTCTCCTGGACCACGTTCAAGTCAGCAACCACAGCCTACTCTTCAGCCTTGCAACTCAAAAGAGGAAGGAAGATTGAAAAAAAGAGGAAAAAGGAGGAGGCGGAGGAGGCGGGGGCCGCTCACTGCCTGTAGACTTTTTTTTTTTTTTTGCCTTTGCTGCTTTCCCCCCCCACCTCCTCTAGCCAAGATTTTTCTTTCTGATTTGCCTTAAAAAAGCCTGAACAAACAAACCTTTCTTCGCTTTCTATATATACGGTATATATCTATCTTACGTTAAAAAAGACAGAAGGTCACTATTGGAAAGCCAAACAAAACCAAAACCACACCGCGTCCTTGAGAAACGCATATATTTGTTAACTGAGAAATGTGAAGCCAACGGTCCCGTGTTGTGTTACAGAATTCAGGATCCCATAGGTTTAATGCAATACAGTACAATGGTATGTGGCATTGAAAATGATACGGTTTGCTTTTTTTTTTTTTTAAACGTGCTTGTTGGCTGTTCTTTTCCCCTCCCTCTTCGAAATTGTCTTTGGTTTACACCCTCCCCTCCCTCAATGCTTTCATTTCTGATTTTACAGGATGATCTATAAGTAGTGGTTGTTTATGTTTTGCTTCCCCCACCCCTCTTTTCTTTTTGGCAGCTTTTGTATGTGGGTCACACTTTCATGCCAGGAAACAGTTGATGGGAGTTTGTATCCAAAAGTGCTGAACTTGGTACATTTCCTGCTTCCAACGTTCTCCCCCCCCCCTTTCTCTGCCTGGCAACTATCAGTTAAACATTGGAAATGATTAATATAAAGTCCTGGTTGATTAATTTGCATCTCTGTGGTCAGTTTATTTTTCTTTCGGCCGTTGTAGATTTTCTTTTCGCTCCTGTTGCTAATCTATTGGGAGGTTATTTTGTAATCTTGACTTATTTTCTTATTAATGTAAACGTAGATTGTTTGTTGCACAGTTTTGAGGAAATGCATTTATGGTTTTGCTTGCTTGCTACTTCATATATCGAGTCTTACCTAACCGTATCTGCCACACTCTACTAAAGTATGGGGTGTCTGTTTGGCATCTCTCTGAAATTGTAATGTTGCTACAGTTGCATATGCATTGTGTGGTTTGCTTATTGTCTCCCATCCGCTTGCAGTCCTTAACTGCGTTGCTGGGAGATAGTACTTTTTTTGGGGGGGGGGGGGTATACTTTAATTTATATTCCCTGGTTATGTGTATGTCTGCTCTCCTCGCTTGTCTCTCTTCGCCTGTGTGTCTGGGCCACATTTTAATGCCCAATATCCCATCCATTAAGTTGTGGTTGAATGCGGAGTGTGTGAGGACTTGGCAGCTCTCGGGTTGAAGGGGGCGGGGAAGCCAGTTCGACTTTGACACAAGATGCCGATGTGGCGTGATCTGAATTATTATTAGGGCTGCAAACATGGCCATCTTCTCCTCCTGCTGGAAAGGGCTGCCATTGAACTTGAGACGGGACAGACAAGAACTCCGTCTCCCCCCTCCCCCCGCTTTAGTACAGTAGCTGGCAGAGAAAAGGTGCCAAAATACACAAGATTAAGTCTAACTTTATTTGAAGTGACCCTGAGCCACTGTCCATGTAACTGTGAATCACAGGAATAAAAGTAAACTTTTGAACTACGTTTTTGAATTTTTTAAAATGCTAAACTATTTTAGATAATGTTATAAACTGTCAGACACATACTACTATAACTGGGACAGATCCAAGTAGTTTTGGATCAATACATTTGTGTTCTGATGGAGACTTTGCTGTGCTGGTGAAAGTGAGAGCTGAGTGAATCTGACCTTTATGAAGTCAGGGTAAAAACTTCAAAACTGTGTAACATAAAACGTTGTGGTTTACAGTTTTACATCTGAGGTCTAATGTTTGCATTTTCTGGTCTGCGAAATGGAGAAAACTTGGTTATTAGAGACACCATCCAACCATATGTGGACAGAGGTCAAGCACACACACTGTGAGAAAGATATGTGTGTGCACACCACAGGCATTTAAATAGTTGAAGTTGAACACTCAGAAGTATGCCTGTATTGTATGCATATATTTCCTCATTCTTTAACTGGGAAAAAATGCTAGGCAAGAACATGTGTTTCTATCTATGGGATTAGAAGCAGGAATAATTTTGCTCAGCAGTATTTTAAATAAAAAAAATAGGTACATTAAAATGTAAACATTTAAAATTTGATGTACATTTAGAAACCTTGGCAATTCCATTTATTTTTCAAGTTGCATTGCTTTCCTATACAATATTTTCTATTAGAATTTTTTGTTTTGTTTAGTATTGACTCTTATGTTTGGGACATATATCTCCCATTAAGATGATATTATCCAGAATACTGTTTTTATATACGAATATCCCTCTTATTTGTGACAAATTCATTGATAGAGAGAAAAGGCAAAAACTCTTATCAGGTTTCATCTGGGAAGGGAAGCCCCTAGGGTAGTTTAAGATGAATTGAATAGACACAAATGGGATAGACTAGAAGGCTGGGATTGCCAAATTTGGAATGTTGTTATAAGGTTTATAAGTTAGTTGCAATATTTCAGTGAAATTCCCTGGAAAAATTATCTTTGGCAGGGGAAATTGAATCAAAGGTTAAATTTATAGACTTGTTGTGGTATAGGGATAACAAATGGGAGGGGTAATTATTTTCAAATTATCTGCTTGCTGATTTATTGGAACTGTGATCTAAGGATAAACTGAGTCTAGGGCTTTCCCCTTTTACATCTGTTTTCTGGAATCAAGAAGTCCTAGAAATAGTTAATATTGGGAAGGACTTGTTTTGTATAAAGTATCATCTTCAGGCAAATTATTTAGTAATGGACTGTGGCTGGGATGCAGACTCATGCTGAATTACATGATAAAATGCAGGGAGAAAGACCTTCAGACACTGCTTCTGCTCTATCCCAAATTACATTACATGGGCATGTATCAGAAGCAGTGTCTGTTAGTGTCAGTAGAAGGGAAAGGAAAAATAGTCAGGTGGTACCACTTGCTAATGTGTTTAAGTTTAGACAGAGCCAAGTATAAAGATAAGTGAAATAGAGATCTAATAGACCCATTGATTGAGGAAGAATGCAAATGGCTCTGGGGAAATATTTAAAACCTATTATGATTGTCCCTCTCTGTGGGAAAGTTTATATAAGCTACAACTTAGTACCTTACTCCAGCATGCCTTAAGCATATTACCACCTATCTGATAACATTTGCTAGAGTTGTTGAGTAACTAGGGTTGATGTGTCTAATAGTTTTTGGTAATGTAAAACTATTGAGCTTATTATTTTTTTAAGAAGTAATACCAAGAATTTAAAATATAAGTATATGAGATGTAATAAGATCCTAAAATAATTCCTTCTTGAAAACATATAAGGATACTACTGAAGAATGACGTAGAACTTGTTACTTATCTTCTGGCTGTAGCTAGACTTTGTATTGCTCATGGGTGGGAAAAAACCAACTGCACCAACCAAAATGGATTGATTTCATCACATCTGGGAAGTTGTGTTTTGATTGTTACCTTATTATAAAAATGTCAAGGATAATGACATAGTAGATAAACTTGTTAACAATGGGTTTTGTTTATTAATTATTGGAATAACCATGTTAATTATCAGATTTACCTGTATATGTTTTCTATGCTCTAAAGTATATTATTGCTTTAGATGTATGAGATTTCTTTGTGACTTTTGTATTTTGATATTGAGTAGATTTTTAAAAAGTTTAATAAATATTTTAAAAATGTTGAACAGGTGAATCCGAGTGTGTACACATGTGAATGCACAAACAGAGAAAGAGGGAGGAAAAATTAAACAAGGAACTATAGCATTTATATAATGTAACTTAAATTTTATTGAACAAGATTTCCCAAGTAATATTGGCTGTATTGTTGCTTAAAAATAGCTGGCATTTTATGATTGTGCACAAGATAAAATACTATGTAAATATGATTAAGCACAATTTCTTAAGTACCCATGTACATTTACCTATCTTTATTACTATGTGTGAAGCTTGAAGGCTGATTTTCTATCACAGAAAACATTAGAATAAAAGTAAAAGTTCTAAAGGAAGTATGTATTTTTTGTCACGTGCTAATAGTATTTAGTATTGTCATTACTGGGATAATAACAATACTAAATAAGGAAATTAAAAGATTCTGTATGTTATAAAGTGCAGAGAACAAACCTTTATATAATAGGTAGGAAATGTTGACATTTAATGATTAACATTAGATGTATCTTCTCAGTTTTAGCAACATAAAATGGTATTGTTACAGTGAAAGCAGAACTGTCTCACACAATGGACAGTACTTAGACTCCTGTATTATCAATGATCTAGACACAGGCCTTTCCCTTTCAGGTTTCATTGCCCTTTTGGAAATATAATTGCCAAAGCACTTTGGAATGTGCGTGCAAAGTTTTCCTGTATTGTGTATTAAGACAGAAAGAATAAGAGCATTTGTTTCTGAGTCAACAGAATGAAACACTGAATCGTCATTTGTGGTGAATTGCTGGGGAGAGCGGGAGGAGGGAGCTAGTCTGGCCTTTCAGAGTTTCTAGCTTTTGATTAAGCATACAGTTGAGCTGGCTAACCTCCTATGTTGCACTGAAATCAGTGCTGCTTGCTTGGTGAGTTTCAGACTATACATGTGCATGAAATCTAGACAGATATATTGATATGTGAATTTTTAATAACTATGCCTGTGCATTCAAGCAGTAATGTTATTCACAATGTAATTTATTAATTTTGTCCCTCAAAGGCATGCATATTATACAGATATACATAGGGAACAAAATACTGTGAGTGATATTGGGAGCGATGGCAAAGGTGTCTTAAAAAACCCGACTAACTTAAAAAAATATGTATGCATAAATGTCTTTACCAAGATTTACTAGATGAGTAGAGGAGTCACATTGTGGTACTGGCAATACAGGCTTTTTGTTGGGTTCGCTCCATTGCAGTATTCTGTCATCCAATTCTGGGGTTATGGGGCATATTTTTAAATCTGATTTATATGCTGAAATTATTGTAACTCCAATCCAGCATGATGCACTGACTGCTATATTCCTTTTGCAGTAGTCACAATTGTTAATAGAAGAGAAATAGTTGCTGAGGTTTTTTGCAATTTATCTATCATTACTTTAAAAGTGAGCTGTATTTCATTTTAAAACTTTTTTTCATTGAAGGCCTCAGCATAATTATTGTTATGACAGAAAACAAAAACAAAAATGGAGACCAAGAACATATATGTATTCCCAAGCAGGCATGTGTATATGGTAATGAAATGAAATGTAAGCTGTTGAACTGGTTTGTTACAAGGTACAATAGTATGTTTAATTTAATTGAGGAAGATTAATATTTTATATGTTCCTAGTGTGTGCGTGTATGTGTGTGTGTGTGTGTGTGTGTGTGTGTGTATATATATATATATATATATATATATATATATATATATATATGAGAGAGAGAGAGAGAGAATCTTCTATAGAGGTGTGATTTCTGATGCAAAATCTTTCAAGGGTTAACTTTGCAAGAGTCAATCTATAAAATATCTTCCAAGAGTACATTTGGGTTTGGCATGTGTGTGCTATCTGTTTATGCTTCTGTATGCTCTTAAGTAATTACTATACTTTATGTCCTCAGGAGAAACTTTCTAGAGTTGGTGGATGTTGTTAGCATGTGGTTATTATGCTTGGATTATTAAAGATGGGCATTTATTTTGATGAATCACAAAACAATTTCCACTCCCTTTCTAAAGACATCTTTATGGAATGAGTTTGGTAACTCTTGGCTTTGAATCTTGTTCCTGAAAAAGCCTTAAGTTACTGTGGTGTTTATTAAGCTAGTAATGCTGGTTTGTTGGTACAGTATGTCAATGAGTCGTGAAAGGCCAGGCCGGGCCTTGTTCTGTGGAGCACTTGAGGACACAGAGAGATACAATCGTACTGTGGTTTACAGGAGACTTCCTCTCATTTCCCCAAGCAGCATTTAGAAACAGCTTTGTTTCCTTTTATTGGAAATGAAAATTGGTTGTCCATCTTTTCTCAACTTCCTTTCACTATGAATACGTACACTAAGCATGTGTATGTGAGAAGATCAGCTCTTCTAAGTGACTTTGCCACTATCGCTATCATCAAACCAGCAGTATGCCACCCGTGTTAACTCCTATTGGTAGTGCACATCAAAAGTTGGTAGCATGATAGTATGATGGTGCTTGACTCTGGTCTCACGTAGCAATTATATTAAACCCTTTGCACCTTATATTCACAGCCAGCTACCTATGGAATGAGCCCCAGTTCACTGATTATCGTTATTGGTACACTGTGTCAGATGGAATTATGATACACCAAATTTATTACTCTCAAAAGGCCCATTCACATCTCGTGTTCAACATTCGTATGAGTGTACAGTGTACATAGGTACAGATCTGTACAAAGGTACAATCATTAGCACGTTACATTGAACACAGGTACAGAAGTACACTTCCTATTTGTACCATGCATTTGAAGGGCCTGTATCTAGGTTTACTTTTAAAATGATCACAGGTACAATCATTCACTCAAACACATGTACAAGTGTACAGTCCTCTGTACACTCGTGAAACATAATGTCTGAATTGGGCTAAAGTGTATACATGATCAGTGAAGGGGGAAAATACTCTTGAGTGCTGTTTCTTTGCTATGGGTCGCATTTAGTTGTGTATGCCACTTTTTTTAGTGACAAAGGGGTGGGGCATATGTTGTTGTCATACTGAAAATGGCCTTCTGATGACTGATCCCCACCTGGCCCACAACACTGCAGAAGGTTTCAAGTTTCCTCCCTGGCTTCTCCAAGATAGGGCTGAGAGAGACTCCTGCCTGCAACCTTGGAGAAGCCACTGCCAGGCTGTGTAGACAGTACTGAGCTAGATGGACCAATGGTCAGACTCAGTATAAGGCAGCTTCCTGTGTTCCTATTTAGAACAGTGTTCTTCATCATGAGACCCGGGGGCCAGAGGCAGCCTCCATCAACCCTAAGTGCTGCTCCCTGACTATTCATTTTTTGAGCTTGTTTGAAGCTTTAGCCAAAGATGAATACTCTGCACCCCCCTCCCCCGCTGGCATCTTGTGGAGATGACCATTTTTGCCATGCAGTGCTGTGCTTTGCCCAGAACCAGAGATGCAAGCTCCTTTAAGGGAAATAGAGCCTTCTTGAGCCCCTGCACCATCCTGGAAGGGATGCACGGAGTGCTGGGAAGAGTGGCTCTTCCCAGCGCTTTCCTCCAGGGCTCAAGAGAGGGCTACATTTCTCTTAAAGGATCCTTCCACTAGAAAAGCACTGAGAAAAGTGCAGTACTGTGCAGAGGTCAGTATAGTGGGAATTGGCTTTCACATTGAAGGTGTCTTGCCAAAGTGACCTCCACTTGAAAAATAGTGAAGATCACTGATTTAGAAACATGAGGAGTAGGCACATGGAAACTGATAATATGATGGTTGAGCATGACACAGTAAGTGCTTCGAAATGTTATAGGCTGGGCAGGGATCAATAACTATGGTATGCCTAACTGCTGCATTCTGATGGCTACTATACATGTGTCCTAGCAGAAAAGGACTAAATTAGTTAGACAGTAATGCAATGTTGTCTTTAGCAGAGGTGCACCTAAAGGCCTTTGGAGGCCCGCCTCCACCTCACCCTCCTGCAAGTTAAACATTATCACCACACACACACACACACACACACACACACACCATGACACACACAGTATTTTTTAACACATGGGCTCTTAAGGGCACAAAGAGCAACTGAACTAAGAATGTAAGAATACAAAACAAGTATATTTATGCATTAGCAGAAACATTTCAATATGCAACAACATACAGGTGAAACTCGGAAAATTAGAATATCGTGCAAAAGTCCATTAATTTCAGTAATGCAAATTAAAAGGTGAAACTGATATATGAGACAGACGCATTACATGCAAAACGAGATAATTCAAGCCTTAATTTGTTATAATTGTGATGATCATGGCGTACAGCTCATGAAAACCCCAAATCCACAATCCCAGAAAATTAGAATATTACATGGAACCAAGAAGACAAGGATTGTAGAATAGAACAATATCGGACCTCCGAAAAGTATACAGTGTACTGTGCTTGACTGGCCAGCAAACTCGCCTGACCTGACCCCATAGAGAATCTATGGGGCATTGCCAAGAGAAGGATGAGAGACATGAGACCAAACAATGCAGAAGAGCTAAGGGCCGCTAATGAAGCATCCTGGTCTTCCATAACACCTCATCAGTGCCACAGGCTGATAGCATCCATGCCACGCCGCATTGAGGCAGTAATTGCTGCAAAAGGGGCCCAAACCAAGTACTGAATACATATGCATGCTTATACTTTTCAGAGGTCTGATATTGTTCTATTCTACAATCCTTGTCTTTCTTGGTTCCATGTAATATTCTAATTTTCTGGGATTGTGGATTTGGGGTTTTCATGAGCTGTACGCCATGATCATCACAATTATAACAAATTAAGGCTTGACTTATCTCGCTTTGCATGTAATGCATCTGTCTCATATATCAGTTTCACCTTTTAATTTGCATTACTGAAATTAATGGACTTTTGCACGATATTCTAATTTTCCGAGTTTCACCTGTATTCCCATCCCACATCTCTCTCCCCCCCACCGCCTTTGTCTCTAAAGAGAATTGGGGGGGGGGGTAGGGAATGTGAAGGCCTTGGACTTCAGCCCAGAAGTCTAGTGGTAAGAGCACTTCTGTATTCTGACAATACTTCTGTCATAGTATTGCTATGACAAAACTGATGTGAAGCAGTTGGATTATTTATTGGTCAAAAAATGAGACTTTTGGTTTAACATTTGTTCTGATTTTGAGATATTCACAATTTGGCACAATTTGTTCTGATTTTGAGATCTTCCTTCTGGATCAATATAGTGCTGTGAAACGTATGCAGATTTAGGATATAATTATATATGTTAAGCTTGAAAATCACTTTGATCAGCCACTCATTTTTGAAGATGATGGAGAGAAAACATTTAAGTCATATTCATTGTGATTACCTAAGAACTGTTCTACTTGTATTAAGGTCACCTAACACTAAAATATAATTCCATGCACAAGTGTGTGTGTGATGGTAGAAGGTAGTGACAGGTAACTGTGAAATAAAGAAACAGTGGCCAACATCCAGACTAACCTTGTACTGATGCATCAAGGTTTTCCATCATATGAAGAGGGGAAAGAGTTTTGGCGATCCTCTGCAGCCACCTGTGCCTCCTGAAACTGAGGGCAATGTTAGTTGGCAATGGGAGCTGCTCAACTATGTTATTTTTAGGTAAGGTCATTTAAGAAAAATAGTAATAGTCTCAAGCATTTATATAGCTCTTTAGAATGTTCCACATGCTTTACAGACATGATCTCAATAATCCAAACAAGAACCCTGTAATGTAATATTGTTCCCAAGTGAGCAGGACCAAGCATGAGAAATAATAGCTTGCCTATCTAAAGAGATAAGCTGCCCCTCTGCCTAGAAAGGTAGTAGAGTCCATAGACCACACAGAGTATTAATGACTGAGGGGAGAATTTAATGAAGGGCTTCCCTGCACACACTTGTGCAGTGAGAATCTAAACATGTTTACTTAACATCCTTAGTCGCTATACTACACCAGCTCTTACTTATTCTTATTTACTTACATAGAGAACATTTCTAGATGAGGCGTTTGGTCTGAGATTTTACATTTTGTTCACTCATTCTTTATGGGGGTGGGTAACACAAAATTGTCATTAATTCACTGCATTTCCCCCATGCTTAATCTGTTCTTTTTTGAGAGAGAGATCAAAAGACAACAAAAATGCAACTTTTGAGCCCAAAGACAACAGAAACGGAAAGTGTAAAAGGGAGACAAAAACATGCTATATCTGCTTTCGTGTGGAAGGAACATTGCAATTTGTATGTGACTGAAAGTGGAAAAGCAATGGCTGGCTGGCAGTACCATTAGCCCGTCTGGAAGTGCCCTTAATCCAGTATATACCGATTTAAATTATGTCTAGAGCAGACATTAATCTGGCATGCATCAGATTAAATACAGAGATGTACAGATTTGGGTGTGTTGCATCAAGGTTTTTTAAAATTGCAGTTGATTTGTATACATTAGCTTTTTTAGTGATCCCAGGTAATGCTGGCTGACATCCTGACTAAGAAAACACTGGTGCTTCTGAAAATTCCAACTAACTCAGCTCTACTGCTCTTAGTGGTGAAGGCAAATCTTGACAACTTCTGTTTCCCCCCTGAAACACTCTGTGTCACCAGAAAATATGTTCCTGTGGGTTGTGCAGTAGTTGAAATTACTCCCCCCACCATCACACACAAGCACCAGTGCAGTGTTAATCTACACGAGTGCTTATCCTGTTGCACCAGTACTTCATTAAAATGTTAGAACAGAACCCCCTATTCTGGATGGGGTTACACTCCCCCTGAAAGATCAGGTACGGAGCTTGGGAGAACTCCTAGACCCACAGCTCTCCCTGGTTTCTCAGGTGGAGGCAGTGGCCAGGAACACTTTTTATCAGCTTTGGCAGATACGTCAGCTGTGTTTTGTAGAGATGAATGACCTTAAAACAGTGGTACATATGCTGGTAACCTCCAGACTTGACTACTGTAATGCACTCTATGTGGGCTGCCTCTGTACATAGTCTGGAAACTACAATTTGTACAGAATGTAGCAGCCAGATTAGACTCTGAGATAACATGAAGGGACCATATAACACCGGCTTTGAAAGAACTAAACTGGCTGCCAATATGTTCTGGGTGAAATAAAAAGTGCTGCTTATTACCTATAAAGCCCTTAACAGCTTGGGTCCAGGCTATTGAAGAAAGCAGCTCCTTTGTCATGAATTCTGCTGCCTTTTACAATCATCTGAAGAGGTCCAGTTATGGTTGCCACCAGCTCGTCTGGTGGCGACTCAGGACCGGGCTTTCTCTGTGGCTGCTCCAGGGCTTTGGAATATACTCTCTGATGAAATAAGAGCATCCCTTTCTCTGTTTGTTTTCAGGAAGACCCCAAGACTTTCTTGTTCTTGCAAGCTTTTAATTAGAATTAATTTTAATAATTTGTTTTATATTATGTATTTTAATCTGTGATTTTTAATATTAAAATTTGTACACCGCCTAGAGATGTACATATCAGGTGATATAAAAATATGATGAATAATGCAGAGCAAGGATGTACTAGTACAGCAAGAGAACAGCCTAAGAAAACTTCCCAATTAAGTGCACCAGTGCAGCAAAGAAGCTGCTGTAATTGACACCACTCAAAAACATGTCCCCGAGGGCTACACAACCTTCAGGGACATATTTTCAGAAAGCACAAAGGGCTCCCTGAGGAATGGAAGGCATCAAAAATTACTGCTTCCCTCTTGCACTTGTGCAATTAGTTGGTAGTTAGGCTGCATTCTTGCTGACTTTAGTTCCTGCCTTGTCCCTGTTCTTTCTCTTTTCATCTGCTTTTGACTTTGGAGCGGATAAGCATGCCCCACTTAATTGCTCTTAATGTAAATGGTGAAGAGAGGAATTTCCCCCAGTAGGGATTCTGGTGCCTCTGGGTCAAGAGGATGAGCCAGTTTGAAAATACATTTCTGCTAATAGTTCGAGGATTTTATTTTTTTAAACATGGGAGGGGAGAGAATATTAGCCTTAAACTGAGACTTGTATTAATGTGCAGGAGTCCAAGTGCTGAAAGAGGTATGTTCAAGGATACTAGTAGATTGGCAGCTTAACCAATTAATTGAATATTCATTCACAGGGAAACTCCAGTCTTTAAAATTGGGATTAGCTAGAGAAAGATAGAGTAGTTCCAGAAGCTAGAGAAAGACAGAATGTAGGGTATTTTCTACAAATGCATAAAAAAGCCATTAACTGTGGAAAAATAAACGCTTACATCTTATACTAATTTGTTCCAAAATTGTTTGTCACTTTATAATGCTCACTTAATACTAGGTAGGGAAAGTGTGGTTTATTTAAACACAAAACCATTATTTAAACAATAGCTTCGTAGAGCTTGAAAGTGTACCTACAGTGAGGTGTGCTGCCTTTGAAGGGTTAATACGTTGGACCTAGCTATTTGCTTTGACATTACCTGCTTTGTATAAGCCCCCCTCGCTTCCTCCCCCTTCCTCCGGCTTGTACATTTATGGGAATTGCAGCTGGTCGACTTGGCAAGCTCCCCTCATTAAGAGCCCCCTTTGAGAACGGGCTGTGTTTGAGTATTTCCCTAATGAGGACAGGACGGGGTTAAAAAGTGACCATTTCATGGTTGACTTGAACCTGCCTGCTTCTCTTGATGTGTCCTTGTGAAATGCCTGACGCAAATAAATCCCACTTTGCAAAAGGAAAAGTCACCGGTCCCTTTAGGACAGTTTACACAGAGGGGGAAGGGGCTTAAGGAGGAGGCCGGTTTAGGAGTTTACCTGCAGCAGGAGACAGCCATTACAGTCGGGCACTGACCCTGTTGAAGCGCACAAGCGTCTGGGGTGGCTGTTTGGGTTCGTCAAGTCACAGGCTGCAGAGTTGGACTTGGACGTACTGCACTGTGCTGCTGGGGTCCGGGCTTTGAAAACACACAAAAGACAACAAGGGACGCCCCTCATGACCCATACAGCTGTAATGTACGGCGAAAGAAGTTTGAAAATAAATAGCCAGCTGGCAGCCTCTTAAGACTGCCCATAAACTGGCTGTCTTTCGTCCTGAAACTGCGCTTTCCCAATCTCCCCCCCCGCCCCCGCCCCCTTTTCGACGATGGGGAGGATGTTCTCAAAATCGACTCCCTGCTTTGCCGCGCAGTGTGAGAATGGGGCTGTGTGTGCGTGTGTGTTTTTAATTCGCCACATTCCTGAAGCAAAAAACCGCGCGCGCGAACTCCTTCCTGGCACGAGCTGGTTGGTGAGATTGAAAGCAGACTAGTGTGTCGCTACCGCGGGCTCCCCCCCCCCCGCCCGCTTCTTTTTCGCCTCCCTCCGGAGGGAACCGCCACCCATTTCCTCGCCGGGCCGCGGAGAGACTAGGAAAAGCCCGCCCGAGAGGGACGAGAGACACCCTATCCGGGAACCCTCCACGAGCGAGTCCTTTCCAGCTAGGGCGGGGGATGGGGGGCCACGTGGAAGGGGCTCCCCGCGGGGATGGTGTCTCCTCCCCCTGCTCTCCTCTGTCACACGGTCTTGCAAGAGCCCGCCAGCCCCATTTACAATGTGGGGGAGAGGAGGAGACACGAGCAAGGGTCCGCCCCCCCTCCAGCCAGGCGCGATAGCTACACAATGCAGTGACCTTGCTCCACATGTAGGCGAGAGGGTAGCGGGGTTTGCAGACGCTGCCTATGCCTGGAATGTAAGCGGGGAAGGACCCCTCCCGCCCCGCACATTTCCTCCCGCCCCCCATTCTTGTTTGGCTAATTAGTGGCAAGCTGGCAAAGTTTCCCGCTTTGTAGCCCCTTCCTCCTGATCTGCCAGAGCGGCCGACTTTTGGATTGTTTTTCACCATCCCCCTTTCTGCAACACCCTTCCCCCGCCTTCTGTGAGGGGATTTTCCACTGGACGCTCTTCAGGAGCAAATCAGGATTGTTCCTTTCTCTCTCTCTAGGACAACTTGTGCTACAATAATCCTCAGGTCTCCCAAATAGAAATCCTCTCAAATCTTTACCCAGTCCCCTAACGGTTAAGCATTGGGGGGGGGGGTGGCGAGTGAGGGCGAGAGCAAGAAGCAGGCATGTTTGCAAAATGTGCAACCGAGCTCTGTACAGTACGAGATGATGATTAATAAAGAGGGACGACATGGAGCGGAGAGGGGAGGGGGCTCTGGGGGGAAAGGAATGTGTTTGCAGCAGCAGCAGCAGCGGGAAGAGGAGGAGGAGTGTAAGCGATTATTGTGTAATTAAATAATAAACCGAAATCCTTAAGTCTGATTTGGGGAAGCGAACTTAAAACGGGGTACCAGAGAACTGCGGTCGGTGGACCCCCCCCTCCGCCCCCGCCTTGAACTTCGAGGTTTTGTATAGAGGAGAAAAGCGAACAAGAGGCGGGGGGAAGAAGAGACTGATCGTTTTGAATTTTCAAGAGATCATTTTTATTACAGTGGGCGTTTGGAAAGCAGGCTCTGAACATTATCCACAGAGAAAAGGGGTGGAGGGGGAGGGAGTGGAGAGAGAGAGAAGCACAGGCTGCTGCGAGAGGAGACCGGCGATTGCGCGCTGCTGCGAAGTGTTTTGCAGCCTTGGGGGACGCGCACGCACACTCCCTCGCTGGCGCTCTAGCGCACAAGGCTCTTCCTTGCAAAGTTTCGCCTGCCATCACACGCCAGGATTTTCCTGCTCCGCTCCTCCGCTGCAACCTTGAACTTTGGCAACGTGGTTGACAGTACCGTGGTGTAACAACCCGCTAGCAGCTTCTCCAAAGTAATTGCAAATCGGGGAGAGAGAGAGAGAGAAAGAGAGAGAGAGAGGGAGGAAAAGCAAAAAGGCAACGCGCGGGAGGAAAAAAGTCCTGTCCCCCCCGCTTAACTCCCTACATTCCATTCAACCGCCCCCCCCACCATTCCGCCTCCCCCTTGCAATCCACCAGCAGCAACTGCAACTGCAACAAGACTGAGCCGCCGAGAACAAGAGGGTTAAAAGTGTAGATTGGATTTCACCCCGGGAAATCTTCTAGCGCTCGGAGTGAACTTGAATCTTTGGCTATTTAAGGAGGACTGGGGTTTATTGCGAAGTTGTGGCGATCCGAGGCAGAGCTCGCTCCTGATTCATTTCATCTTTACTTTCGCCTCAGATGACTGTAAAATGAATAGATGAAATTGTTGCCCTTTTGATACTTTTCTCTTCGCAGAAGTGCATTCTCAGAGCGAAGTCATGATGTATTCTCCCATCTGTCTCACTCAGGTATACAGCCGCTTTTTCTTTTTTTAAAAGAAAATATAAAATTTTGTTCGGATTGTCGATAGGTCGAATATAAAGGTGAACTCTTTTTCGGCGCTCGGAGTTTATTTGCTAAACTAAACTGCAATTTGCGTGTCGTACGAAGGTATTTGAGGGGGGTGCATGTGTTCTTTCAAAAATGCCACCGATATACACGTAATAGTAAGTTACTATTGCAGGGGAAAAGCGGTGATTAAAAATTGGGAACGGCTATGTCTAGAAAGCAGGTTGGAAGAGGATTGATTAGACCGGGGAAATATTGATCTTCTAGTCTTTTTAGCTTTTCCGTTTACGCACTCAGTGTCTACTTAAAAGGGCTTAAAAGGGAAAGTGTTCCTTTCTTTTTAATTAAGCAGTGACTTCGGTAACATCATACCACCCCGTCCTGAATTAATCATATATAGCCTTTCAAATAATGTGAGGTTGGTTTAAGAAAAGGTGATCGAGCAGTAGGCTATTTCTTATTTGATTATCCCACACATTTTTTATGTTTAACTCTGAGACATGTAACTTTCTAAAGTCAACATCCAAGGTCAAAAGCAAAAGTAAATCCTTACTGTCATTTTAGGTTTGCAGGCATTTATATTCTTACAGACATTAAAATGGCATTTTTATAAAATGCATATAAATGATTATTTCGAAGAACATTTGGATAAACTAAAAATTGTTTAACAGGAGATAGCTCTCATGCAAAGAAGATATTTATAGTTAACATATGGTGAACCTTTTAGGATGATTGGCGGGATAATTTTTTTAGAATACATAAAGGAAATGGAATGCAGATTCAGATCCACTGTACATTAGAGCGTAAAAGGTGCTGTATGTGTGTTTATAGCATTTAACATTATTACTGTTGTATTGATAAGTTGACAGGATATCTTCCAGGTAGTGATCTGTATGAACTCTGGGTCAGTTTTTAGCAGTTTTAGATAAAGTCTTTGCAGGATTCAGTTTGCCTATTCCCCACCCGCCACAACTACCTTGATATGACTAATAGGTGTGGAAAGAAATAGGGCTTTGAGTTATTTAATATTGCTGGGGGTATATTGTGACATGGTCAGATTAATTAAGATTTCATTTGACAATTACAAACCATTGTGGGTCCAAAGGACGGAGGCATTCACAAAATTATGAATGAAGATTAAAACAATGATAAGGCTTATTCAGTGATTGGATACACTCCTGTAGCTTTTTGGCTGACACGTTTTTATTGTTTATATTTTGTTTGGCATCAGAGTGTGATTAACTTAGGGATCTTTTCAGCAAGTGAATATGAACTTCACCGGTGCAAAACAGGTGGAAATAGATTGAAACATTCAAAAAGTCAGCACCCTTACATGTAGATATGTGTCGCAGTTTGTTATAGACACAGACTTTTTAACATATTAGAATTGTTATCTCTTAACAAGGATCTTTGCTTTTTGAAAAATTGGATAGTTAAGGGAACGTCCACCCAGTAAGGGAACGTCCACCCAATAATGAAAACATTTGTTTAGAAGTTAGTTCTGCTAGTTTCAGTGGAACTACTTATGAAGACAGGATTGCTGCCTTAACCACATTATTTGATACTTTGTTTGGAGATATCTATATATCATGTTACATTTTAAAAGCAAGGTGCTACTAGTTGTAATGTACAAGGCATGGTCCATTGCTATTTCTTGTCCTTAACACCGCCTTCATACGAGCTCAGAAGTTTTGCACAGATGCTGTAGAGCGAGTTCTATCAATTGTTTATTTGCCACACCTGTATTTTAAATTGCCGCTTCTGGTTCATGAGAAATAAAATACATTGTTTAGACATACTTCAGTTTGAAAATGGCTGTATGAAATACTTTCATAGGTGTGCTTAGTAATATATTAATGTAATACAACTTTAGCGGTTCTAGGACATACCTCCTAATTTTGAAATGAGATTTTGTACAGTGTTGCCCAGAACATATTTGCTTTGTAAATTTATAAATCATTTTTAAAAAGTTGAAGTAGAGTATCACTGTGTATTACATACACTTGTGATGAAATCTAGCCAAAAATTATTTTTAAAAGCTTCTCTGCTTCATCAATGATTGAGGTTTATTATTATTACAGTTCTGACTGTGTTTTACAAAATAACTGTGCTGAAAGTCTCAGGAACTGTTAGAATAAAAAGAATAATTGGTTGAATAAAACCAGGTGCAACAGAAGTATTTGGTATGTCTAATGTATTTTTTTCCTTTAAAAGAATCCATATGAAAGCAGTAGCTGGAAGCTGGAATTTACTGTAATGTAAAGCACACTAAACTGGAAGTAAGCTACATTGGAATCAGTAGGGCATATAGTGAAGTGTTTAGGAATGAAGTGTCAGTAGGCATTCTTGTAACTGCGAAATTTATACCTGTTAAGTAGAATGCAGGATTAGCATTCTAATGTTTCCCTCCTCTGTTTTGTACTACAAATGTAAACTTTACTTTGCTTAGGTAAATGAGAACTGTGGAATGTCTTTTAGTCTTAGGTTTTATGAACCTTTTCCCATAGTTTAGTTATTCCAGCACACTTGAAAGTTTTGCTGTATTATGCCTTTCCGTAGACTTAATTCAGTATAAAGCAGAAAACCCTCCCCCTTATGAATAACATACTGCTATGGTATTATCTTCTTCCTATCTATCTATCATCTATCTATAAAACTTTCTTAAATTTACTAAAATTGATTAATGGGAAGGTCATCATCATTTTGAACAGAAAACCTGGCCTATTTATCAAAACTGCAAGTACAGTTGCAGAATAGGTATCTTTTATTTTTTCACACTCTGTATTTACTTGAAATCATAAAAATTGTCATTCAATTGAGCCATTTGATAGAACCCTTGAGAACCTTTATCATGATAACTTTTTTGTTGCAATATGATTCCTGATTATTCTGCATGTTAAACCTTGCTGCATGCAAGTATGACATGCTAGTTATTTTCTGCACTGCATCTATCAGTATTGGGTGCAAAATATCAGATTTCATGGATGGACCTTTAAACAGTTGTAAGGAGAATGTATTTGATGTCAGTTTTCCACTGCTGTTAGTGTTGAGGTGTCTTGTCAAGTAATGTTTCAGTTTTAAAAAAACATTACCGATACATATAGGCAATTATGAAGTTATTACTATAGAACAACTTTATAGCAAGATTTGCTGTTTTGCTTTATGAATTGTGTTTTTTAAAAGTATATATTACTTTTTGAAATTTTTGCTATTCTCAGCTCAATCTCCATGGTAATAAACAAGTTTCAAAAAATACATTTCCCTGATTTTATCAGTCTATTTCACAACAAAATACTGCTTTATTTAGGATGCAACACTGAGCACACTTACTATTTAATTATTTTTATTTTATTTATTACCACATTTTTATACTAGCAAGTAAGTCCCAATGAACTCAGTGGGGCTTATTCTGTGTAAACATATTTACAGTTGCACTGTATGTCAATATTGGATGCAGTGCCTGAAAGTAGGATTAAAATCCAAGAGTTCATCATTTGCTTGGTCTCAGATCTTATAGATATAATAGGACACTTCCTTGGCAGAATTGTTACATAGCTTATATATAGATGTAGTACAGTAATTATAATGTTATGCTTTTCACCTTTTTTGTGTGGCAAGCTTGATTGCTTTGCCACTTTAGTCTAGATGTATTATTTAAATCCAGATATCTTTGATGAGGGTTTTAACACAGGTCAGTTTCTGAGGGAAAGAAATAAACTCCAGTAGTTGAGAAAAAAATGGCACCAGAGTGTATTGAGATAAGGAAGTCTTATCGTGGGCTGTGGTTGCTCTGAGCAGTGCTGCCTTCCCACACAAAGAGCAGATTGTGGTTTAACTCTTTCTATGATAGTTGATGTGCCTTCACAGTGACAGAAATCTTCAAATCCCTTCTGGAAATAGTGGCTGCTTTAATTAATGATTCTGTCGAACTTTGCTTTGCTTTATATTGCAGCAGTTTTGCATCTTGTATTATTATTCCATTCCTCATTCTCTCCCTATGAAAAGGAAGGTTCATGTATGAAACGGAACTTGCACAAATTTTTGCAGAGGAAACTTTGAATGCTTTTGTTTACTTACATGTAAAACTAAGTCTTAACATGCAAAACACTCAGTAATAAATTTGAGTTTTAGCAGGATTTTATTTGTTTAGTACTAATTCCTTGGCTTGAAAACCAGCTGCTTGCATGAGCAGTAAAGTTCAAAAATATTTAATCTTTTCATCAAATTTGCATCTATCTATATAATTTGCATCTTCTAAAGATATATTTTATAGAAAAGACGTCCTTTGAAATTAATGAGATTTGCTTTCCAATGTGTTCTAGTATTAAGGTGTATATGTTTTGCATACTATTAATTCCTTGTAATATGACCCCAAAGTTTAATGAAATGTACATTGCAGAGTGAAATAAATATCAAATACAGTTTAAGAACAGACAGTTAAGTTTAACACACACACACTGTCTTTTTGAAGGGGTGCAGTAATATTGCCCTCCTTTCTCCACAGTCTTTTGTTCAAAATCAAATTATGTAAT
The DNA here is from genome assembly GCF_027244095.1 of Hemicordylus capensis. Classification (NCBI taxonomy): domain Eukaryota; kingdom Metazoa; phylum Chordata; class Lepidosauria; order Squamata; family Cordylidae; genus Hemicordylus; species Hemicordylus capensis. Next base: position 117,772,689 of record NC_069658.1, on the reverse strand, counting down.
AGTTGCTAAGTATGTTTGAACTGCTTTGGTTAACATAATTCATATAAGACAAAAGTCCCACAGAAATGTGAACATATCCATAAGATATAACCAGATGAATACCTCCAAGAATACTCTAATTGCTAATGTCTACGACAATCTTTAAGCTCCATTTGAAATAAATATTATAATTAGTAAAATCTTAATGAATGTTCATGAATCTTCAGGTAGAGCCATTTGATGGGTAGAGCTCTTTGAAGCTCTAAATAAATTGCACATATTTCAAAAAAGCAGCATTTGCCCAGTGATGCAGTGTTAATGTCACCCTGCCACAGGGTGCTGAAGCACAAAGAATGCAAAGTTTGTGCCAAGTTGTCCTTTTTCATTGTATGCCTTAGCTAGATTTTTAGGGGGTTTCAAGTAATTGCCACACACCCGTGATCTGTTAACAAATTAACCAAATCTTTGGGGCTTTGAACCCCACAGTGGAGTGAAGCTGCTTCAAGAATACTCATGTAATTTTACTCAAGTTCATAAAGTTTTATTTTGCAAAGTTTGGAAGGAAAGGTGGGTGACTGAGAGAAATCATGCGGCACTCAAAATGCAGAAGCTTTGTTCAGGGTTCTTGTACTACAAGCTGTGTTTCTTGCCTCCTTTCCTTTACTGTATTCTGATTTCTGTAGTTACCACTGAAGGAATGGTGCTGTTTCAGCATCGGAATGTTGGGCAAATTATATGAGAATGGATTATGTTTAGTAGCGCATGCTCTTCATGTCACCAGCAGACGCTTGCTAAGAGCATGCTCCAGAAGTGGGAACCGAGTAGTACTGAACTTAACATATATATGCTTTGTTTTCCTGTGCTGTAGAGAAGAGAAATGAGTTGTACAATTTGCTTCTTGCTCTTCAGAGTTTGTTAAAATGTCTTAAAAGTCACAGTGCTATCCTTTATAAAAATGGTACTGCTTGGTGTGCTGGTTGCTAACACCAATCTGTAAAATGTTACAAGCCACACATATATTTATTTGATTTTTAAAAAGTGATCTAGTTATATGTCATCTTTGGGCTGGAGAAGGAGTGGAGGGGGCATTGTGTAAACTAAAATGCAATGTACCTTTCAGAAGAAATGCAATGAAATATGGAGATGCTTTTAGAACACTCCTGTGTCTTTTCTGGGAGTTGTAAGTGTTAAATAAAAAGGACATTGTTTAGAAAAGGCCGTGGTGTTAGAAATATATTTTCTTCTTCTTCATTTTTACTTCAGAGATTTTTTAAAAAGCTTGATTGCAAAAATGGAACTGATTTTCTGCTTTTGTCTCCTTTTCCCCTGCTTCGTCCAACAGGATGAATTTCACCCATTCATTGAGGCACTTCTTCCACATGTTCGTGCAATCGCCTACACTTGGTTCAACCTTCAGGCTCGAAAACGCAAGTACTTTAAAAAACATGAAAAGCGAATGTCAAAGGATGAGGAAAGAGCAGTCAAGGATGAGCTACTTAGTGAAAAGCCTGAAATCAAACAGAAGTGGGCATCCAGGCTTCTCGCCAAGCTGCGCAAAGATATCCGCCAAGAGTATCGGGAGGATTTTGTGCTCACTGTTACTGGGAAGAAGCACCCATGCTGTGTATTGTCCAATCCTGACCAGAAGGGTAAGATTAGGAGAATCGACTGCCTACGACAGGCAGACAAAGTCTGGCGTCTGGATCTAGTCATGGTGATCCTTTTCAAAGGTATCCCCTTGGAAAGTACGGATGGAGAACGGCTCATGAAATCTCCCCATTGCACAAATCCAGCACTTTGCGTCCAGCCACACCACATAACAGTATCGGTCAAGGAGCTTGATTTGTTTCTGGCATACTATGTGCAGGATCAAGGTAGGTTGTTTCTGTATACTGGTATGTTGAACTCTAAAGCCTTTTCTCAGTAAGGAAAGGCTTTCAAGAAAACTTTGTCAACAGTGTCTGTTCATATCTGTAACTTGTCTCACATCCATGTACACACATGTATACAGTGCATGCTCATTTGCATATTTGTAGGAGTGACATACACTTGAGGCCGAATGCTAATGATTGCTTCAAAATATAAATAAGTTCTTAGTGCGTGCTATGAGTAAATCTTGAAAATATCGATATGTTTATTTTTGGCATCATTGGTATCAGTAAATGTATAAAGTCGATGTCCATATATTTATACTTGCAATCATTACCATTTATATCTGTTATTGACTAACTTTATCAAAAAAACACTTAAACCATTGTAAAAAGGCTCTTGGTCACGGCCTCACAATATGAACTGGTGTCAGTTATGTGAACATCTCATGTTATTAAACAGCCTTATCAGTTTTTTGAAGTATGGTCTTTATCCAAATATTTCCACAATTTTTTTCATTGAAAGATATATCAGCTTTTAGAAGGTTGTTTAAATATGGATATTCTAAGTTATTGTAAAACTGTAGCAAAATACCTGTGCAGTTACTATTAGAACTTTATATTACTATAACAGTGTTTCCATTTAGATATTTTTGGAAGTAAATTGACCAAAGTAGAGCAGGGTTTCTATAGTTCTTTTTCTGAACATACCTTCTTATAAACCTATCTGAGTGTAGAAGCACTCATACAATGGACACATCTATTTTTGGAATAAACTTGAATCACATAATATTTGAATGTTTGCAGATGGTGGCTTTTTGCATAAATTGTTCTAGTATTGGAAAATGTCCCCCCCCCCAAATCAGATGGAGGGTGTTATCTCCTTTCCTAACATAAAATCAGGATATTTTGTATGAAAATGAAGTGTATAGTATACAAAATTAAAAGTAAAATATTTTGCATTTGGCTAGTGATTTTTGCATGCAAGCTATATACAATTTTTAAAATGAGTTACATGAATCTATTTTTGTCACTCTAATTCCTAATCTTTTATGCAACGATTACATAAAACAAAATTCTATATAATGTATATTTTAAATATACCGTAATCATGGAACTACTTTTCATTCCCATGAGTGCAGAACATATGCAAAGTTTAGGGCCCCAATTCAGAGTAAGCTGATTGTGCTTTCATTGAAACCAATGGGACTGAAGTTAGTTGTTGATAATGTAAATCCAATTGATTTCAATGAGATTTAAGTGCAACTTCCTCTAGGTTGCAGTCTAGTTGTTCTGCTGTAGTTTATCATCCCCCCCGCCCGCCCAATCTGGTAAGGATAGTCTAAATTAATCTAGGAAGGGGGAAAACACACACATTTTGTTATGTTTTCAAAGGAATTGTCTGAAACATACATTTTCCCACCCCAAAATGTATGTAGAAAGGCTTGGCAGGTGCTTTTATGAAATTAACATACTTTAAAGACAGCTAGCATATTCTTAATGGTACACTCCACGTGTTTGTGCATTGTGTCCATTGGAAAGTTAAGCAGATGGGTATAATATAGTTCTAACGTGTCTTGTACCAGGCTGTGTGCATTTTTTCATATGCTCTGCCTTGAAACTGAAAGATAGACAACTTGAATTGAGGTGAGCATTTGAGTGGAAGAGACAATTATGCTGGTAATATCAAGTGGATGCCATGGATTGCATAATCATGTTTAAAAAAAAAGCTTGAATTATGTGAACATTTCCCCAACATTTCTTTGACTTCTTCAGTATTTTGCAGTTAGTGATAAAATAAGTGTATGAAAAGTTACATCTCTTTGCATCAAGTCACCTGTGGTAGAACCTTCTCTTTGTAAGGACCCAGTTTGTACTGTGCTTTTCAAGAAATTGGCTAACTACTAGTATTTTGGTACTTGAAATAATGTGTTCTTTGTTTCTTTAAAAAATAATTCTTTATTTTATTTGCCCTTAGTATAATCCTTTTTTGGTCTAATTTTTGCATTTTGGCAGCCAAGGCAACAAGGTTACTAGGCTTACACAAGATGTAAGCACAGTGGCAATCAAAGTAATGGTCTTTAGAGAAGGTTGGTTGTCTATTCAGCTATACGAAAACCTGTTTGATAATGTCTAATCAATAAGGCATAGTAATTAAAACAGTTCTGAAAGAAAACGATAAAAAGGGGTTCCGTTCTTAAAGGGAACGGAAGGATAAACTAGGAGGCATGTTTAAATGTTGGCGAAAAGCATGAGATAGAATAGTTTGAGTGCCATTAATGGTTGCCAGTGGCACCAGGATTGGCATCGGACCTTCTTTGTTTAGGCTAGGATGCCTGTGATTTGTTGGTTGGCATCCGCATTGCAGAGCAATGTTACAATATATTGAGAATATCCTGATCTAGAAATGTCAGTCCTTTTTGTCCTTTGATGAAAAGGATTCTTCTACTTGTTTTCACATCTGTACTGAAAAAAGAATTATAGACCAGCCTGTCAAGTTTTGTCATTGACTGGTTTTATCAGTCTGTCCTTCTCACCCTTTTTTCTCAAAATCCTGCCTGTCTCCCTTTCCTACTTTCTACCCCCCCCCCACCGCTTTAAAGTCTCCTCTTATAATTTTAGGACATAAGATAAATGTTACTTGATGTTTTTATATTCCTGCCATTTGTCTGGGACAGGAAATTTGGCTAAAATTATTATTGGTCCACAGGTGTTTAAAAAATATAGCTTTGAATAAATAATTTAAAAAATGGGTTTCCTCCTTGTTCTAGTGTTTGGTTGAATTCATCTTAAAATTGTCACCATCACTGTATCTTGCTTGACAAAAGTAGGGATTCTCCCCCCTCTTAGTTTCTGTGATTTTATACAAGCTGTGTTTCGATCTATAAAATTGTTTGGTAGTATTTGATTCAATCAATGCAGCTCTTGTGCTGTGTTCCGTTTCTACAAGAACCGCCATTTTGTTTGTCAAGTGCCAGCAGAGTGGGGGAGGAAAAGCAGACAATGTGCTTGATGCCAATAATGGTTGCCAGTGGCACCGAGGTTGGCATCAAACCCTCTTTGTCTAGTTGCTGAATGCCTTTGATTCGTTGGTTGGCATCTGCATTGCAGTGGGCACATTGGAAAGTTTTTTGACAATCGCTGAATGAAAGCAGTTGTATTTGTTTGCCGCAGTAGAAGTTTAGAGAATAGAAATCCTTTCTCTAGTAGATAACTTTTTTTAGTTTTACAGTAGCAGATTATTAAAGTTCCCTTGCTTTTTAAATGGAAAACACCTTTTTGTCTCTGCATTTCTTTTCTACAGAATTTATTCCTCGTGTTTCTGCTATATTTTTGACAATTAAATGCACTGTGTTATATATGCAGTATGTAGCATAGTGCGCTTGTGATATATTATGGACATCAAAACAGGCCATAATAGCAATAGATGTATCAAGATTTATAAGTTTTGTTATGTGTCACATAATTGCCACGTGTTTCTCATTCTGGTTATGTTGCATGCTGTTTCTATTTTAACACATTGCTTAAAAGTAAGATATTAGGGGATTGTGATATTGCTTCCAGTTACTGGATAAACCAAGAGTTCAGTAGAAGTGTGTTTATGCTTGCAGCAGATAAGCCAAGGCTGCTGCAGTTCTGACACACTTGAATTTCCAGATTTGTAAAACATCAACATATTGTTGAATTTAGCTGTAAAAGTTGGCTACCAGGGACTGATGAAAAGATTAAGTAATTTCTGTTGATGTTTCCTAGATAGTTAGCATTAATATTGCTTTCCAGATAACCACCATTATCTTGTTAATTAATAAGATGGATTAGCAGTCTTACCCAAAGGGCTGCACTGAAGGAAGTCTGGCCTACGTGAGCGCCAGACTGTGTCCTGTCTGGTAGAGAGAGAATAAAGAGGGAGAGGGTGATTGTCAGTGATGGGGTGTGTGCACGAAGGAGCGGGTGTTGTTCTAGAATAACAGAAAGCTTTATATGTGGAAAAATGAGGTTATTGCAACACTCTAAGAAATTTAAAGAAGTTTACAAAAATTTAGAGATAGCAACTCTTTGTTGGCATTCTGCACAAGCCACACAACTTCAGCACTCTACAGTTTAAGCCTGCTGATACTTTCTGGGATATGTATTATTTTGGGAGAGTGGGGCCATACTTAGCATTATGAAAACTATTTTCTGAGAATCTTACTGTGAACACGCATCGACATCAACTGCCACTTGAAGCAGGCTTTAGTGGTTAGGTTTTGGTTATCAAAATCAGCAGTACCCCTTCAGCCCCATACAAATGTGCTAATAGAGTTTTTCACAAGATATACAAAACTTGGTTTAAAAAAAAAAGGTGGTCAAACATTTGGCAATTCAGTTCAGTGGCTGACATACAGAGCAGTGTTCTGAAGACACAGCAGGATCTGCATCCTTGCAGAAGGAGGCTTCAAATGCTCCAGAATACACACAGGACTGGAGGGGGGAGTGATTTTAGCTGACCACCTCTGTCTCTAGAAGTGTTATTTGCTTTTCAGATATATGTACCTGAAGGGCACACAGCCCTCAGGGACATATTTCTGGAAGGTACAGAGCACTTCTGGAGACAGAAGAGATAAACGAAAATCGCTCCCCTCACATGTGCACTCTTCTGTGCAGGAAGCCTCTGGCTGCTAAGGTGCAGTCTCTCTCTGTGATGACACAGCTCCTGCTGTTCCTTCTGCTCTGGATGTCAGCATATGACCTGATTCTGGGTTGGGATGTGTATGTGTGTGTTAAATGGAATGCTCACACGTTAAAAAAAAATTGGCTGTTCGTTCTTTAACTATTAACCAAAACAAAACATTTAATCATCATTATTATTTTTCAACAAAAAAGTTATCAAAGTGGTTTACATAGGAAAAGGTATGAGAAAATGGTTCCTTCACGCAGCTGGAAGCCCTTAAACACAGAAGGGCTTTCACCCTGACCCGCTGTGGTGCCCTCCCTTCAGCTGTGCTAGAAGGCAGATTCAAGAAGACCCTCTTCTGGGAACACCTGTGCCCCTGCAATTCTGGACAAGTTGAAACGACAGAGCATGTCTCCCTCCACTGCTCATTCTACAGGGTCACTCATATCACTCTCATCCTTCTGCTATTAAGTCAGTCCTCAGATCACTCAAGCCAATTCTACTTCTTTCTTCTGCTCTTTGACTCCAACCATGTTATCACACATAATGTTGCCAAGTTCTGTGCGACACCATGTAAAATTCATCGGGTCCTAACAGGCAGCAAGATCTAAGCAGGCCTGACACAGCACATGGTCTCACAGTTTAGTTTTGGCATTCTGTATAGCATTTTACAGTTTTACAGCTTCACAGACTGATTTTAAGACTAAAGATGTCCACATTTTGAGGCTTTAACCATTTAAAGCATTTATACACTCACCCATTTTACTCTTTTAATACTAATTTTACCCAGTTTAAGCTCACCGCAGTCTAATAGTACCTGTATAACACTATAAAGCTTTTAGCTTTTATACTCACAGTTCTGGGCATGGCCTGTTTTAATGCTCTAATGTAATCTACTTTATGCTGGTCAAAGACCATAAGAAAGATTGATTGATTTAAAATGGCTCTCTGTCTTCAAGACAGTGTCTTTAAATGGCTCGCAGTCGCAAAGACAGTCCTATAAAATATGTTCATCTTGGCATTTAGTGCACCTAATAGTCCCACCTTAAGTGGCACAGCGGGGCAATGCTTGACTAACAAGCAGAAGGTTGCCGGTTCAAATCCCTGCTGTTACTATATCGGGCAGCAGCAATATAGGAGATGCTGAAAGGCATCATCTCACACTGCGCGGGAGGAGGCAATGATAAACCCCTCCTGTATTCTACCAAAAGAAAACCACAGGGCTCTGTGGGTGCCGGGAGTCAAAATCAACTTGACGGCACACTTTACCTTTAACAAGGATAGTACTACAATTACTTTGGCTGACATCTAGACTAACCAACTTAGGATACAGGGGGAAGCTGTGTCTTTGCAGCTGGAGGTTTCCCCACTTCCTCAGTGTGGGGTGGGTAGGGTGCAGGGACATAGCAAGGTTGGAGTAGGCCCAGAGACAAGATTTAAAAATGCCCCCGCCAAGCTCAGCTCATGAAGTAAAGAAATCTTAAATGAGGCTGAATAGTGGTAACAAAAAGCATAGTAAAATTTATATGTATATGTATAACACCTATGTGCCACAATAGAACATAATCCTAAATTATTTTTTAAAAGGTTTAGTAAGTTGTGGATGATGCAAGTCATCTAATGGTACTAGCGAAAGACATGCTGTTCTGGTAGCTCCAGATCTTAACACTCACATCAGTTTCGGAGGATGAATACAACTGAAGGAAGCCCGGATGGGTGCGCAGCTGGGGGATTCAGTCATGTGACTTGCCTCTGGGGGCCCCCCAAGGCAGTGGGCCCCCAGACAACTGTCTCCCCTTGCCCTATTATAGTTATGCCCCTTGTGGGATGATTTTTGTTCTCTGCCTCTGAAAAATATATCCTTGAAGATTGCATAGTCCTTGGGGACATATTTTTGGAAGGCACTGAGCACTTCCAGAGGCAGAGAATATGTGAAAATACCTTGCTCCCTCTATGTGCACACTGAAAGAGTGAGCAAGCCTATAGTTGTATTAAGAGCAGCCTCTCACTTGAAGGATCCAGCTCCTATTGTGTTTTCAGATGTCAGCCTTTGTGCTTTATTGGAATATTGGAAACCATGTGTTGCAGCTGCAAAGGAAGTTAAGATACAAGCTTTAAGCTTCTAGCTTTGGAGTAATCCTGTTGCCTCTATTAGAAAGGTGTTGGTATTACTCAGGTCCAGAGGCATTTACAATGCATTTTGTTACTACTTACTAAATGCAACTGTTATATAAGGAGTTCAAAGACTTCAAGTTAAGTACTTTTAGCACTGCACTTTTAATTGGGCCAGTTTAGGATAGGAATAAATATTTGTATCAGTTCTGAGGTCAAATCCTTACCTATGAAGCAATATCAAAGGAAGAATGGTAACATTATCTGCAAATCATTATATCTGAATGCAAAATACATTTCATGGGATTGAGCAATAATTGTTATGGAGAATATGTCAGAATTATTATGATCCATTGCTGGATCCATAGAAATTTGATTTATGTCAGATAAGAAGTGTAGAGTAACACCCATTTCATCACAGATGGTAATATCACATTTAAGTAACACGTATCTTTAGAATAAACTAGAGGTCAATGTTGTGAGCAGAAAAGTTATTTAAATTAATAGTTTGTATGAGAAATATATATTTGTACATCACCCCAAACATTTTGTCTCTGGGCTGCTTACTTCAACATAAAACAAATTAAAACAGGAATAAAACCACAAGTCCATTTAAAAGCTTCAGTTAATAAATGTGTCTTTAGAGACTTTCTAAAAGCTGTCAGAGATGGGGAGACACATTCCAGAGTCTTAGGGCAGCATCAGAGAAGTCTTAGGGCACCATCCCTGTGTAGCCACAAGATGAGCTAGTTGCAACTGCAGACATACCTTTCTGGATGATCTCAGTGGGTGATGGGGCTCATAGTGAAGAAGATGTTCTCTTAAATACCCTGGGCCTAAGCTATTTAGGGCTTTGTAGGTTATAAGCAGCACTTTGTATTTTGCCTGGAAACTTATTGGTAGCCGGTGTAGTTCTTTTAATATAGGAGTAATTTGGTCTCTTTAAGATGACCTGGAGACCAACTTGGCTGCTTCATTCTGTACCAACTTCAGTTTCTGGACTACATACGAAGGCAGCCCCGCATAGAGCACATTGCAGTAGTTGTCTGGAGGTTACCAGCATATGTACTATGTTCTGAGGTCATTTATATCAAGAAATAGGCGCAGCTGCAGTATCAGCTGAGGCTGATGGAAAGCACCTCTAGCCACCACCCCAACCTACCAGGGAGAGGTTTGGATCCAGAAGCACTCCCAGATTGTATATCTTTTCCTTCTGGGGAAGTGTGACCCCATCCAGAACTGGCAGATCAAAATTGTCTCCTGAGTTCCAACCCCACACAATAAGTAAAGGAAAGATTGTGTCACCAAGTCGGTGTTGCCTCATGGCAACCACAGAGCCATGTAGTTTTCTTGGTAGAATACAGGAATGGTTTACCATTGTCTTTCCACTACGCAGTATGAGATGATGCATTTCCTGTTGTCATTGAAGTGAGCATCTGCCTCCAGCACCTTCCTATATTGTTGCTGCCTGATATAAGTGATACAAATATATATTTACTAGGGAATATATACTAGTCTGGGAAGCACACTGGTGGGGATTTGAACTAACAGCCTCTTGCTCCCTAGGCAAGCTACTTCCCCACTGCACCACCACAGCTGATGTACCTCCATCTTATTTGAATTCAGTCTCAGTTTGTTATTCAGCTCATCATTGCATCTAGGCAGGCATTTAGGGAGGTTATGCCTTCTCCGGATGATGTTGACATGGAGAGATATAGTAGAAAATGCAGATAATTCTTGGAATTGCACTCATTTTCTAAAGTGTAGGCTTTAGAACTCAACTACTCTTGAGCTTGGGTTAAATATGATTAATTGATGAAATACTAGTCTTTGGTACATATTACAAATATTGTACAATGGATGTTCTAAAAGAGAATGACTTGAAAATCTCTTGTGTTTAAGGCATATGCAACCTTTGCCTCCTGCCATAGAAAAGTAACACTTAGGTCTTGAAGTTTCTGATGGCTAGGCTACAGTGCCAAGCATAACTATTCAGGAGCCAGGGTGTATCTTACTCCTTTTACCCTGGAAAGATTGTATGCTGCAGCACAGTCATGAATGCAACATTGTCCACGTTACGCCCCAAAGAATTTGAGAAAATTAAAATAATAGCTTTCTTTTTCAAAAACCTGAGCACTACTTTATGCATTACATGGTGGCATTACATGATTTGCTCCAGCATATACATATGGCAGGCGGCTGTTACCAATCCTGACATGCTTGTCTGTTTAGTTAACATAGGAACATAGTTGTGTAATATATGTATGAGTTTCTAATCTGCATTACTCTGTGTGTGTGTGTGTGTGTGTACATCTTTGCATCTATATACAAATACGTTGCTTGCACATATAAGAAACATTATCAAAACAGCCCTAGATAATTTTGAAAAATGAGTATGATGTTTGGGAGATGATTTTCTCCTCTCTGGATCCTTGCCGTTGTAGACAATTCTTGGTACTCACTTTCTCCTGAATACAGAGATGCGCATGCATATTACTGTGTGCAGAGAGGGACTGGATCATTTGGACTGCTTGGTAATACAGTGTCATTAAAAAAAATTGAATTAGAAGATTAAAGGGTTTTAATGTTAGTGGTGGCTACTAGGAGCAAATGCTGTATTTTGGGTGTGATCCTGTGCCCATTTCATGAACCAGTTCTCATTGATAAGTAGGTTAAACAGGCAAATGAAATGTAGGCTTGAAGTCCTCAGAAGAAGTGAGGTAGTCATAGTCATTTTAAGTGGTTCAATATCCTATGATAAACAATGTACAGGGTTGTGTTTTGATAGGGAGGATAGCCCCTTTCTCTCTCTCTCTCTCTCTCTCTGAATGGTGACTCTATGATGGAAAGCAGTTTCTATTATCACCTTTTCTTGTGTCTCCATTGTTAGGAGACACACATTCCTATTTTTGATTACTGAATTCCTACCTATCATGTTAGAATTATACTATTATAATTGTATAAGTATACTTATATACTTAATAAGTATACTATTTATACAAACAAGCAATACAGTTCAGTGGTACATTTACACACACAATTTGACATATAATTAAACTGAATATTTTTCCTGAGATTTTCAGAGGATGCTCTTAAGCAAGTGAAAAGGATAAATAAGAGTTCCACAGTCTTGAGAATTTAGCTTATTTTTGTGTTGTGTTGTAATTGTATAATAGAATAAAGATTGTGATTGATATCTTTGAAACTGAAGTATTCAATTAAATCTGGCAGCTCATGCACTGTAGAGGAAAAATGTTTAATAACGTTTTTTTTTTTAAAACCCCAACACTGAAAAACCAACCCCACTAACAAAATACTCTTGTTCCAGCCCATAAGATAAGGGATTTATTTGTTCAGTGGTCTGCTCAGCTATAACTGTGAAGAAACCTGTATACAAAACTACCAGTAAATCAGTATGTAGGTAGAAAGAACCTACTCTGCTCAATATGGATATAATTCCTGTTAAGGCAATTGAGAGGGAGGCAGGGTGCCTCTGGCTCAGTACTATAAGAATGAAAAGTGTGGAAACTATTCTTAGTTGAGGCAACTTGTATTTTATCATGCTGACATCTGCAGTTTCTGGATGGATTACCTTAAATTTGTTATGCCATGTTAAAAGCCTTGTTTTACGAGGCCGGCCTCAGCTCCTGGCCTCAGTGTCAGGAACCCTGCTATGTGATGCAACATGTCTTGTTAGGTTTAATTGACCAAAGCTGATTTGTTAAAACAATTCATTTGAGCAAGTAACTTATGCCCAGGCCAAGCTGCTACCTGAATCTTGTGACCTTGACTTGTCTGGGTCATGAAATGGCTACGAACTCCTTGACCTTTCTGTTGTATAGAAGTGTCACTATTTCTTCTGGTTCTTTTATGGTAATAGCTGACAAGAAGGCTTCAGACCTGACTTTACACACCAGTGGGCTTCAAGGCAGCCTCTGGAATTGCTGTGTTTTCTATTTGATGTGGTCTGGCTGCAGTCTTAGTTTTCTTTTGTCTGCTGACAATGATGGGAGCAAAGTGGCAGTCCTTGTTTGTGTAGAAGGGATAGCAAAAGGAATTCTTGTTCCTAGAGGGATGTGACTTCAGCTTAGTTTTCCTTCTCCCATCTGGCACAACTTTAAAATGTGCCTTCTGTGGAGAAGTAATTTGATATTCTGAATTTTTTTAGGGGACATGATGATGATGATATTGTCGCTATGTGGTGGAATATGTTAAAGTAGTCATCTTCAAAAAGGATTTCAGTTTTTAAAGTCTTCTGCTTCCTTAACATACAAGTGTTTGCATCACTGGAATTTTAGTGAAGTGAGTTTGGTATTGGATTACAGGAAGTCCCCAACTTACAAACGGATTATGTTCCAAAAGTTCATTTGTAAGTCAGGTGTTTGGAACACGGAACACATTTTCTTATAGAAACAATGTTATAAATGATGGATAGTTACCCAGGTTAGCCCACAGAAGCTGATTTAAACCATAATATAGCTGAAATACTATACATTTGCAACTAAAAATGGAAGAGCACAATACTGCTGCAATATTCGTATTTAAACAGGAAAATTATAAAATTTAATAAGTAATACAATTTTTAAAACTTACTTTGAATGCTGGTGTTGGAGGAACTATTATTACAAATATTTATATACCGCTTTTCAACAAAAGCTCCAAAGTGGAAATAGAGAAATAATAGAGAAATAGAAATCGAAACAGAGAAATAATAAATGAATAAGATGGCTCCCTGTCCCCAAAGGACTCACAACCTAAAAAGAAACATAAGATCTATGCAAGCAACAGCCACAGGAGGCATGCTGTGCGGGGATGGATAGGACCAGTTGCTCTCCCCCTGCTAAATAAAGAGAATCACTACTTTTAGAAGTTGCCTCTTTGCCCAGTTAGCAGGCAGGTTAATTTGAAGGAAAAGAGGACAGTAGGTAGATGGAGACTTACCTGGAGAATCTGAAGCGGACCTGGGCATTTTGTGGGGAGCCCCAAGCCGAACTCTTTCTGAACACCTCTTCCCTCCAGCAGAGTGGGCTGTTTTCCGGTGGTTGCTGCCGCGGCCACCTCTTACTTCCTCTGTTCCATGATGAGAGAACTTCCTTTCCACATGCTGCTATCAAAGCTCCCTTGCGCATGCGGCTGCAAGAATAGGAAGAGGGTGTGAGGCGCCAACAACCAAAATGCAGTCCAGTGCTATGGAGAGAGGCAGCTTTCAAAAAGAATTTGGCTTGGGGGTGTTGCTGAATTACTTGCAGAGCGATTTCAACCCTCAGGAGTGCCAGAGGCTGCAAGAAAAGGAAAAGGGTATGCAAAGTTGAGGCTCAACCCCTGGGGTCTGGGCAGCAATGAGATGGGGCATGATTGACTAGCAGCTTGGATAAACGTGCCCAACCTGACTCTGGTTTTTGGAGAGCAAGCTGCCGGCTGTTAGGGGAGGGATGTACTGTACTGAGCAGCCTCATAGCCAACTGCATTGTCTTTGAAATGAGGCAGCAGCCGCTGCCGAGAAAGGGGCATTTAAGACTGTAACGCAGGAAGCAGTCCCTTTAAGAAAGAATAGCTGAAGCTATGCCATGCTGTTAACCCGTTCCTAGTCATATGTATAGGTTGGTGTTTCTATGCCAGGGTTTCTAGACTGTGGAGCTTGGTTTGTAAGTATGGGCATTTGTGAGTTGGACGTATGTTGTGGAGTCTCTGTATAAAATAATCATGAGCTGTGCCATCTTTTCGAGACTCATGTGAGTGGGGGGTATATATAGTGGCTGATAGGTTGCACAAGGCAACACCATTGGAAACAATGGAAGTAGTGTTGCACAAGTGCCTGCGTGCCATTTAAGTAGTTGCTCAACTGCAATCTTGCACAGGGTTGGTTGGGCTGGCTTTTATGTGTGCAGCAGCTGTAATGGGTTGGAACTGGTGTTGCCTTGTGCAACATGTCGGCTGTTGTGCTTTTTGAAGTGTTTCCTTAACTTTGTGACTGTGACACAAGTTAAGGTAGTACTAAGTATTGGTTGCTCATCGTGTATTGTGAATAACGTCATAGGAACATAGGAAACTGCCATATACTGAGTCAGTCCATTGGTTTATCTAGCTCAGTATTGTCTTCACAGTCTGGCAGCAGCTTCTCCAAAGTTGCAGACAGGAATCTCTCCCAGCCCTATCTTGGAGAAGCCAGGGAGGGAACTTGAAACCTTCTGCTCTTCCCAGAGCACCTTTATCTCCTGAGGGGACTATCTTATAGTGCTCACACATCAAGTCTCCCATTCATATGCAACCAGGGCAGACCCTGCTTAGCTATGGGGACAAGTCATGCTTGCTACCACAAGACCAGCTCTCCTCGTCATACAATTTTAAGTCCACAAATGCTTTTTAAAAAATTGATCTGTATTTTAGTAATTACCAGGAACATATTGTGACTTGCTTGAGTCAGTTAAAGAGAAGTGCAGGTGATATCTCTTTTTTCCTTTCAAGTGGCTTAGCCAATCTACATGTTATGCCAGCCTTGTGAAGTTCAGCTTCACGTCTTCATTCTCTAGGCATAATGTATAAATCCTTTTCATCATCCTGAGGAACCTTGGGCAATGACATGGAGGCACTTAACACTATGTAGAGGATCTACATGGTACGTTGTGCTATTCATTATAGTCACAGCATGGTTGTCTGCAGAAGCCTTAATGTGGTTCTGGAGTAGTTATATTGTAACCAGATGTTGTTGCCACTTCCTTGGATTTGTGATAGTGAAGATAGCCTCGAGGTGCCCCAATGGCAAAACTGGCAGCCTGTATGAAAACTGACATTGGTGCCTGGTGCTCCTCCAGTCTGGGGCTGATTTTCTGGTGGCTCAAATAAAATCCTCTGTTCTTTCCTTCATCTTTTTCAAACTTGCTGGAGAGGTGAGGTAAACAAAATACTACCTGAAAATGGAAATCCACATAGTGTTTGCCAAAAAGCAAAACCCCACCTTTCTGGCTAAGAGGTGGGCATGGACAGATGAAGGCAGAGATGAAGGGACTGAAGCCTGTGAATTTAAAAAAAAAAAATTGTTTGCATGCTCTCTCTCTAACATGCCATGTGTTTCACCTCAAGGAGCCACAAGATGTTAATGGGTTTGGTTCAAGGGATAGGGTTCCAAACTCAGCCAAGCATGCCCCCTCACATTCTTCTCCTAGATACACACCATTTTTTCTATTGGTGTGTATCTAGTTGTCTTGTTGTACCTTTCTTGTCCTGGCTAGAGATGTGAACAAGCTGGTTTGGCACCTCCTCTGGGAAGTGCTGAACTGGCCTTGGTGCCTACATTTGAGCTGGCTTGATGGGTGGGGAGTGGTTCCCTTAAGGAGCTCCTTACCTGCTCCTCCCCACCCCACCCCACGGCATCAGCATGCATGGTGTTGCTGACCATGCAAATGGCTTGCCATGTGCGTGCCAATGCCTCACAGAGGCTTCAGGAAACAGTGACGCAGCCCTGCATGGCTAGTTGGGGACTGGGTGCCGTGCCCAAAAAGCGGCGGAGCAGGGAAGGATTTCCTTAAGGGAACTGCTCCACTTCCCGCCAGCCTGTGTATGAGCCGTTTGTGTACATCTCTAGTCCTGGTTGCCTTGCTGATAGGTCTGTTCTGGTGGGTGGAAACTACCACCCTTCATAACTATGCTTTGCTCAAAGTGGGAGAAATTACCTTCAAGCACCAGCCCACAGCTATATTAACTTTAAAGTACCGGGGAAAATTGATCATGATGTGGACGTGTTGGAAAAGACAAAAGTGTGGTCTTAAAAAATAGTTGCTTTATTGAGGTACAAAATAGGGGTATAAAAAGTGAAAAGCGGGTGGTTAAGCAGAGGATTAGCCTCTAGTGAACTCGCTAATGACAGTCTTCCTGTAAGGGGTTTGGGAGGCTCGCTGGCCCCTGAAGCACATTGACCATGTTGTAGCACTAGGAAGAGGACAAAGGTTTTGGAGTGAAAGAAAGCCAATAATAGAGCCATTTTTCATACCTACTTGATCTTGCAGGGGTCCTTCTCCACAGCTGGCTCAAGTAGCATGCACAGGTGTTCCTGCTGGAGGGCAAGAGGTGCAAGAGATTGATGCGCTTTTGGGAGAGGTACTTATAGCTGAAAAGTAGCCTGAGGGCATGATTTAATCCTTGGAGAGCTATTGAAGAATTTTTGCATACTCTGAAGTCATGAGTTTGGAAACCTAAAGTGTTTTGGAATGCTTGCTCCATATAAGGCATGAATACCAAGTATCCCAAGTATCAGGTTATGTCCTGGGTGCTTTATAAACAAAAGAGCTGCTTCATAGGTGATTGCTGAAGACTGCACTATGAATAGAAATTGGAGGGTGGGGGGATGACACATTGCACTCTCTGGCATTACTCACCCAATCTTGTTGATGATGGAAAAGGGGGAGTGAAAAGTTTGATCAGAACCTCTCAGGGAAGCAAGCAAGTATTCCTTTGCCTTTTGTCTCTTTTGTACTTCTGATTTGGTCTGCCCTGAACCTCTCTGTCTATGCTCAAATGCAATCAGAAGGACATCTCCTTAGTCCCTCAGTCTTGCAATGACGGGCGGGGGGGGGGCACCATGGAGAAATGCCTTATCAGAACCCTGTGGAAGATAATTTGTGGACTCAAACTCGGCGGTGGCGGGGGGAGGGGGGCTTTATCAGATTCTGGTCTGGTGTCAAGATTCTGGTCTGGGCCTGCCTCCATGGCGTCTGACTTGGAATCGCTACTGTGAACAGGAGCCATGACAGTCTGGACCATGACAATATCCAGTTTCCTCATGCTGACTTCACAAACATGATTGGCGAGTCCTATCTCGCATTTGTTCTCTGTTCATCTGTATTCTTTGTTCTGTTCCTGGCTGGCTAGAACTCTTCTTCCTCTTTCCCCATCTTGGCATACAATATTGCAACAGCACAGGGAAGCAGAGCTGCTGCTGGTCCATCTTGACACTTGGTGGCAGCACAAGAGGATAGGAAGGCAAGCTGCTGAGATAAAAATAGCCCACCACTGGCTGGCCTACCTTGGGTGCCATCTGACGTAGTTCTAGGTTTTGCGTAGGTGCAGCACTATCTCTGTTCAGCTCTCCCAAACCAGGATGCCTTATGCAACTGCACAAGTTGCCTACCCCTAAGCACCTCCCTGCCATGATTGCCATAATGCTACCATCTCAGGCTGAATTCACAAGCTTTTTGACTTTTGCGGGGAGGGGGGCTTTTCAAGTAGCCCTTAAGGCAAAAGAGGGACAGAGAGAACAGAACATGCCATCTACAACAGAAGTTGCTAAACTTAGTTTCCCCAAGCGTTATGTTGAACACAGTATCACTGACCAGGCTGTTAGTGCTTCTTCCTCTACTAGCCCTTAGAATTGGAAGAATGGCAGAGATAGAAATTCTGAGTCACATGTGCATATGGCCGAGTCCTCTCCTGTATTTCACACAGGTCAGTATTGACCTAGCTATATGCATGTTTTAATACCTTTTTCATTTTTATTATGAGTCTTTAAGGCTAGGAGAGAGAATACTGCACATAAAACCCCCAGAACTTTGTGTGGTTTGTCACTTAAGTGTTGCCTAGAGGCAATTGATACTTACCCCAGGTGAATGGCAAACTGCAAAGTTGAGATAAAGTGTAGCTGGGTGATGAAGGTGTCTTGTATGCCTGGTAGGAATAATTGTTGGCAGTATTGTTGTGCCTGAGGCAGAAAAGCCAGGCTATCTGGATCCCCCCCCCCCCCCCCGCACTGCCACCTTGGCACTGGCAATTTTCTGCTCTTTCATGGCACTTCAAAACCTGTTGCCTGAGGTGGTCTGTGCCTCGTCCTGGTTGATGTCAGGATGGGCTCTGATCCTGTAAGACTGCGAGAAATATTGTAATATGAACACACCTCATATCTCATAAGAACACAGAAAGCTGTGGAAGCTTTTCTTCTTTGAATGGACTTATCATTTCTTCTTCTTTTGGCCTTATCATTGGGGCTTTTTTCTTGGTTGTAGAAGATCACTCCATGACTGCAGTAAAGTTAATCTGGTCTTATTTTGGGAATGACTTAAATGTATCACAGAGTCGAAGAATTTTGTTTTTAAAATTGTAACTTGGATCTAAAGAATTCACAGGTCCAAACGGTCTTTGTCCTTGGGTTTCTCACAGTATTCCCCCATGTTACATGGAAAAACACTTTTTGAAACATATTAGGGCTGTTCTCATGATGTTTAATAGGGTAGATGTGTCCTATCCTAGTTTGGGAGCTGTGCATGCTCCCATTTTCTGCTCATGTGAGTTAAAAACAAAGTCAGAGGGGGAGGAAGTGATCATCTGCAAGACTCATGTTTGGTTGGAGGACTCCATCCAAGAGGACAGGGAAGTGATTGTTCTCCTTCCTCAAAAAGGTCTTCTACAAATATGTCCCTGAGGGTTGTGCTGCCCCACAGACACATTTGTGGAAGCAAAAATGGTTTTAGAGGAAAGACAGAGAAGCAAGAATCTTTCCCCCATCCCCTTCTGCGTGCACTGGGCGGTGGAACAAATCTTTCCCACAGCTCCTTTCCAGCCTCTCTGCATGGGCAGAACCCTTCTTCCACCCTCATATCACTGAACAACACAAGGGCTAATCAACTGACTGTTTTAAAGTTGGATTTAGCATCTTAGACTACTTTGTTGTTGTTATTAACCTTATAACAATAGTGTTCTGGATGGCTCACAGTATAACGAATATGCAATTAAAAACAAAGTTAAAACAACAAACATGAGATTAAAAATACAGCTAAAAACAAAACACAAACATTTTAAAAAGCCTGGGTGAACAAAAAGGCAGCAAATGAAATATAATGATGACATAGCAAGCAGCTGTGCAATGTATTATTTTTACAGCTTTAATGCCTGGATATTTTCCTTTGTGTAGGGGTCGCTGTTTGGGAAACCAATTTTTCTGTTTCCCCCCAGTATATTTCTCTCTCTCTCTCTCTCTCTCTCTCTCTCTCTCTCTCTCTCTCAGTATGGCTGAAATTGAAACCAAATTAGTTAAAAATGAATCCAAAACATCTAATTAATCATTTGAGTTGTGGGTTTTATTGTAACATAGAGAACTTCTGGGAAAAGGGAAGGTAATAGATATATTGACATTCACACTCGAGCACAGGTTCGGCATTAGACTGGAAGTCTTCAGTAGCATTTTGCTGGTCAATGACCAAATAAACTTATCTCTCTCTCTCTCCAGTAGCACTGATGTTTCTCCTGTTGCATCAGTGCTTTGTTAGTTAGGATGTCAGGTCAGCCAGTGTTTTTTGCCTGTTAAGGTGGCAATGGTAAACCCCACCTGTATTCTACCAAAGACAGCCACCGGGCTCTGTGGTCTCTCCAGGAGTCAACACCAACTTGACGGCACACTTTATTTTAAGGAGCTAATTGTGAAGGCTCCAAAAAGCTGCTTGTATTTTTTTAAAGTTAACAATAGGAGTATATTTGATTTTGTTGCATTGATTTTTCATAAAGGCACAGTGCTTCTATTCACTTTGTCTTGATCAGAAAGTTAATGTTAAAAGTTGTGCTACTGTTTGCTTGCTAGTTAAAGTGTAACTGTGGTATGCCAGAAAATGGAATTGTAAAAGTAATTTGACTCCCTAGATGTATTCACAGTTTTAAAAGTATTTATGATTCTTTGGATCTATGCCTTCTAAAATGAATTAGCCTGCAACCCAGTGATAAATATTTGTATATTTATATACACCATTAAAGCCTACTTTCTAGAAACATTTGTGGAAAATATAAAAATTAATCACTAGAATTGGTATAACCAAATGGTTCTGTCTGTGCTTGTTGTGGTGCTTATATCCTACTGAAGTAATTGTATTTTGATTGTGTTCAGACTTGTTGTTGAAATCTTCAAGAAAGAATGCAAAGATGACATTCTTACAAATCTGAGTTAAGAAGCTTAAAATTAACTTCAGCACTTAACTGAGGATCATATATGTATTTCTTATATTTTATGATTGTACCTGAATATTTTTGAAATGGTTTATAGTTATCTAGCAACAATTTCTGTTCTATTTACAGACACCACATAAAGGGAAAAGCTGCTTTTAGTAATATGAGGATCACTGGTATTTCAGTAATTAAATAGACTTGTTATACTGCATTAATCCTTTTTGGAACATTTGGAATGACTTCTTAGCACTAACAAGCACAGCATTAGGGCCATCAGTTAATCTGCTTTCCCCCTTCTACATTTTTCTTCATAAAATGAATATGTAACTATACTCGGGGATAGATCAAAACAATTTAAATTTTCATACAGAGCTGTTAGATAATATGTATAAGTCATAGGTGGGGAAAAGGCAGTCAGTTCAGGTTGTAGCAAATTATGAATATCATCTGTGTGTAAAGAACGAACTTTTCATCTTCCCATTCAGGGTGAGAAGGTTCATTGCCCACAGAGATGTGCACAAATCAATTTTTTTGATTTGATTTGTGCCCAAAACAAATCACCCCTTATTTGTTTTGTATCCAAATCTACCCTCTCCAAATCACCCCAGATTCTATTTGTATTTGCTTTGATTTGATTCGGACCACTTAACAAGGTCCTAGGGGCACTGAATTTGGGTGGTGGTTAGGTCCTCATGGGTGCCACCTACCACCCACAGTTCAGGGCAGTGGGACACTTGGTTGATTTTTAATATTTTTTTTTGTTTTTACTGACTTTGATAATTTTTGCCATAGGAAACAATGGGATTTGAAGTTGCCATATCCTAAGCCTAAAACGGATCCCCAGCTTTCATTAAAAAAAAAAAAAAAAAAGCGCTAAGCTTTAACCCTTGTAGAAGTGGAGTTATGGAGCAAAATGTGCAGTCATTTTTCAAGTGTTCAGATTCTTTGGTGTCTAATAACTTTTCATCATAATGTATCCCTATGAGGATTCATTGCAAACCTTCATTTCTTCTGTTCATTTTGACTGTCACTAGATAGTGCCAACTGTCAACTGCCATGTGCCAACTACACCCCCACCTGCAAGGCAGCAGGGTACTCATTTAGGACTTAGGATTTAATTTTTAGGACTTTAACTCATTTAGGACTTAGGATTTAATTTTTAGGACTTTAACTCATTTAGGACTTTAGGATTTAATTTTTAGGACTATTGAAATGTTTAGATTCTTTGGTGTCTAATAACTTTTCCTCATAATGAATCTCTATGAGGATTCATTATATGCCTTCGTTTCTTCTGTTCCTTTTGACTACATTGGACAGTGCCAACTATCAACTGCCATGTGTTGATATGCCTCCCTGACAACATACACACTGGGTTACTCAGTTTATTTTTGAAGTGTTTAGATTCTTTTGTCTCCATTACACACCTCCATTTCTTCTGTTCATTTTGACCCCACTGCTTTGCAGGTGGAAGTGGGGAATTAGTGGCATCCTATGTGCCAGCTACCCCCCAACCTGCAAGCCACTGGATGCTCAGTTTATATTTTAGGAATTTTTGAGGTGTTTGGACTTTGGTGTGTAATGAATCCTCAGAGGGATTAATTATGAGGAAAGGTTATTAGACACCAAAGAGCCTAAACACTTGAAAAAAATCCTAGAACATAAACTGAGTAATACCCCACTGCCTTGCGGGTGAGAATGGGGTGCATTTGGCACATGGCAGTTGACAGTTGGCACTGTCGAAAAGACAGTCAAAATGAATAGAGGAAATGAAGGTGTGTAATGAATTGTCATAGGGATTCATTGAGGGAAAGTTATTATACACCAAAGAATCCAAACACTTGAAAAATAGTGACCACACATTTTGCTCCATAATTCCACTTCTACAAGGGCTAGAGCTTACCTTTTTTTTAAAAAAAATGAAAGCTGGGTATCTGGGGGAATTAATAGAAGGGATCCGAATCTCGAATCTATATGAATCGAATCAGGCATGATTTGATTTGTACCCGAATCTAGCCAGTAGACCACAGGGGTGATTTGTTTTGTCTCCAGATCACCTGAATCAGCTAGATTTGGGTACAAATTGATTTGTTCCTGAATAAATTTGCACATCCCTAATTGCCAAAAGTCTCCTCTCCTCCTCTCTTTGCACCTCTGAAAGGGCTGGGAACATCTGATCCAGCGCTTGCAGCTTTGAGAGGAATATGGGGCAAGGAAGGGATATTGCTAGCAGTCTCTTCTCTTCTCCCTGTGCCTTTTTAAAAGCCTGCAAGAATAGTGTTGAGAGCCCTTGACCCAACCTTTGCAGGCTTTGAAAGGTGTGTGGGAGGCAGCTGGCTGTATCTCTGCATCTTCTCACACTTTTCCAAGTCCCCTTCCTCCCCACCCCTGATCCCTCCTTTACCTGGTGCTTGTAATAGCTATCACCACTTCTGCTCCTCAGTCCAGGCCCCACCCTGCCTTTTCAAAAGGCATGTTTTCTCAAAGTACTTTCTTTGTCTGCGTCTTGGAGCGATAGGGTGGTGGTACCAAGGGGAGCGGGACAAGAAGTGCAAGGATGGCAGTGGCTGGCTTGTGCATGCTGTCACTCCCAGGTGAAGTTTCGGAAGCTGGCAGTCTGGGTAAGGTGTTTGGAGGCAGCAGGTTAGCAAAGACCAGTCTACTACCTGAGGCACCTGTCTCACCTTTCTTCATTAGCAGACTGGCAGTGTACTCATTGTTCACCAGTTAGGGAAATGGTTCTCACATTTTAAATCATTTTTTGTTTTGAATACGTGAAGTAAAAAGTTGAAGAGAAGAATGCTACCGCTTCTTCCGTCACTGTGGGCAGCTCAGTGTGAGATTCACAAGGGAATGAAAGAAAATGCAGTTTACAAATATGACGAATATTTATCTACCGCTTTTCAACAAGAGTTTCCAAAGCAGTTTACACAGATATAAATAAAATGGTTTATTTAAAACCAGTTTGACCTGGTGTTTTAGTTATTTAAAAGAACTTTTCTTTTGTACATGTTGTCTTCTTAATCTTGATAGAGATACCCTTTAGCAGGAAGAAAACGGTGACCATGTAATTCTTTTGGATCTTGTTAGAGGCAATGGCAGTGTGTGTTTCTTTCCCCCAATCTGTTGTAATGCTGTCCTGTTTTGAATAGTTTGATACCATTTCAGACTATGTGCCTGGGACCAACCAGCACAGCCAGGAGGAACGCTATGAGGCAATTGTGTTGGATCATGCAAATGAGACTACTGAATAGTAATAGTTATGGGCAATATTTTGGAAAACACCAATTTAGTGACAGTTTTATTACTGCAAATGTATGTATGAAGTCCCTTGATTTCATTGTAATGCACTGAAAACAGATGTCGAAGTGTCCCAAACTGAATTTAATAGTTAATCTACATATTGCATGGAAGCTACAAACAAACCATTTAGAATTTTGTTGTTTAATTCTGTTAGAGGATCTGAAAATACACCCTGTAGAGTAAAATCATTTTATACTTCTCTTGGCTTTTTTATGAGAGTAGGACAAGATGCTCAAGATAAATTGTAATTTAATTTACAAGTATTTTGAATACAGACAGTGCAGCAGTTAAACTTGCTTACAATTAACTGTTTTCCTGAAGTCAGGACCCAGTGTTGACTTGATGCACACATTATTGAGGATGCACAACACATCTTTCAAGATTTTTCTGAAGAATGTTGGAGAGGCAAGTGTCGGGTGCTTTAGGTATAGGCTGTCCTGTACCTAAATGTATAGAGGGTGGTTGTGATAGGGGTTTCTCACTGTCTCTCTTTCAACTCTATGTGAGATAGTTCTCAATGGATGAAAAAGCAATTACTTTGATATCAGCCTCCCTTTTTTCCTGATTCTTTATTTAGCCATTATATATTTAAAAATCTGCCTGTGTGGTCACAATTCATAACTTTTCTTGGGGAAAAAATAAGTAGTATACCATTCCAGTAAACCCTATGTAGATAATATAAGGTCCTCAAGGATGTTGCATGCCAATATATCATCTACAGGATAAGTATCCAGAGGTTGCTTTTGCCTTTTGTAAAAATTCTGTGAAAATGAAACACCAGACCTTGGCACGTTCAGAGGAGCAAGGGGAGGGGCTGTCCCTTATGTGATCTCATATGGAGTTTTGGAGAAGGCAAGACATTGCTTGAATTTCTCTCACAACTTTGCCCTTGTTTTCTGTAATTTCTAGCTCCTCTGGATCCTTCCTTAGGATCCTTTTAGATCATTTTTAAAAATTTATTTATATTTTTTTACACTTATATCCTGCTCTTCCTCCAAGCAGTCCAGAACAGTGTACATGGTTATGTTTATCCCCACAACAACCCTGTGAGGTAGGTTAGGTTGAGAGATAGCCCAGAGTCACCCAGTGAGCTTCATGGCTGAATGGGGATTTGAATTTGGGTCTTCCTGGTCCTACTCTAACCACTATGCCATGCGCATACATAGCTCCCTTCCTGCAGTGATTGCCTCTTCTCTCTCTGCAGCATGTGCCTCTTCTACTTTCTTGCTCTGCTGTTCCAGACTTTGCCACTATGCTCAAAATGTTGTGAAATGCAAAAGCACTGTAGAATAAATCATAGTAAGTAAATACTATGTAAATAAGTGTTACAGAAGTAAAAATGAGGTGATTAATAAACCAAGTAAGTTTTCTAAACATGTTTGAGTCTAGAGGCCTGAATGAATTCATCACAGGAATGCAGGATGACCATTTTAGTTTTTGTTCTATCTCACTTGAACCTGGGCTACCCCAGGTAGGGCTGGTCGTGTGTAGGGGTGTGCACGGAACCGTGGAGCTGCGGTCCGGCACTGGGGTGGGGCGTTCCATTAAGGGCGGGGGAGGGTTTACTTACCCCTCCCACGCTTTCCACCTTTGGCGCCGTATTTACTTTAGAAATCGGGCGGCAGGATATCTCCCTGCCGCCCCTTTCTCCCCGCTTGGCTGCTCCTGTTAGAAATCGGGCGGCAGGAGAAAGCCTTTTGCAGCCAAGCAGGGAAAGGGGTGGCAGGTATCCTGCCGCCAAATTTCTAACAGAGGTGGAGCAGCCAAGCGGGGAGAAAGGGGCGGCAGGGAGGTATCCTGCCGCCCAATTTCTAAAGTAAATACGGTGCCAAAGGTGGAAAGCGTGGGAGGGGTAAGTAAACCCTCCCCCGCCCTTAATGGAACCTCCCACCCCAATCTTTCCGAACCGAACCTCCCCGTGTCTGGACCGGTCCGGAGGCTTATAGACTGGCCTCTGGACCGGTCCGGGCACATCACTAGTCGTGTGGAGTGCTGGGATTGCTTTGGATCGCGCTGCTCCTCCCCTGGGTAGCCCTACTTTTGGACTTGGGCTAAAAGTGAGGTAGGTGGAAGACAAGCATGTGCCTCTTACCTCACAGCCTGGTCATGTGGGCTTCTGGCAACTAATATAATAATAGAGGCCAGGAGAAAGAATGGCCTGGTAGCAGGGAGATTTTCCCAGTGCACTGCGCTGCTTGCGTGGTGCAATGTGGGATTCCTGGCGGCCTGCGTTCCTTCCCCTGCCTCCTGCTCAGAACCACATCACTCGTCTGGGCGCTAGGCTGGCGGATCTCTGTTTGGACTCTGGTCTTGTGAGGGGAGGCATGTAGTCTCCTGCCTTCCCCCAGGCTCTCCCCCACCCCATTTGGTCATGTGAACGGCCTTTTAGAATTTTTAGTATCATTAGTATTGGTTTAAGCTATTTTTCCAAGTGTTTTCTTGCATTTCCTGTATCTGTAATTGGAAAATAATACCTGAGAGGACCTAGTATGACTGTGGCCAAGTTAAAACATAACCCTGAGTTGAGATTGAATCCTAGTTTCACAATACATCTCTGCCCTTGCCTTTCATTTTCAACAGGAGGAAGGATTCTACTTTTGATTGTGACTTAAAACAACCAAAATCTCTCTTTGTCTGAACCAGGAAATCCTGCTTTATTCTAAATAATTGGTAATGCAATATTAATACTGTCTGCCTATCAAGGAGGACTTTAAGAACTGGGATAGAACTCTTGCTTAATAACCATGTGTTATGTAAACTCCAAGAAATTTTGAAACATTTGCAGAAATTCTTGGTTTTAATGATACTTGGCATCTCAAGGGAAAATGAATGTGTCCTGGTTGCTTACTATTGCTAAGGTGGGAGGTCTAGTTTTGCTTATTTATGCTGGCTGATCTTTGCATTTTCACACATGATATCATATAAAGCTGCCTTATACGGAGTCATTAGTCCATATAGCCCAAAATGTCTTCTGCTTCACAGTGACTCTCCAAGGTTTCAGGCAGAGGTCTTTTCAGCCCCAGCACCTGAGATCATTTAACTGGAGATTGAACTTGGCACCTTGTGTATGAAAAGCATGTTCTCTGTTTTTCAGCAGTAGGCCCTCCTTACCTTGTTACATATTGGATAGATCAGGCCTGCACAACTTAGGCCCCCCCAGCTGTTTTTGCACTACAACTCCCATAATCCTCAACCACAGTGGCCAATAGCCAGGGATTATGGGGGTTGTAGGCCAACATCGTCAGGATGGCTGAAGTTGAACAGCCCTGGGATAGATGGACAACTGTAGGTTAGTAAGTACCACCCATAGTTACTCATAAGATATGTTTCTATTATAGAATTTTTTTTCTGAATATTTAAATATTATTGTGAAGTAACATTTAAAATAATTAGTCTTTTTCAGAACTGCACATAGTTACGTTTTTAAAAGTGCATCTTTGGATTGTAGAAATAAACACAAGCCTTTTGTTAAGCTTTCTGGCTGTGCTATTCAAGCTTTTAATTCCATGTTCATAAATAGCCCTTCTATATCAGCAGCCAGTAACACCACTATAATTAGAAGTCTATTATGGAAAGTTGTTCTGAAAGATGCTTTCAGTGATGATTTCATAAATAAGTATTTGTGCTTCTGCGTTTATGTCTTGCTAGAGCACAGAACATCATCAGCAAATATAGTAGGTACTTAAAAAACCCTTCATTCATATATACATGTGATCCAAATAAATATACCTAATAATTATTATGCTTAATAATATTAATACTGAATATAGTATTAATGGTGCACCTTCCAAGAAGTGCAGATTATCTTGAGGGCTGGGATGGGCAGAAGGTATATTGGTATGTCAGCCACCAACAATAAAAAGTCTCCTCCCAGCCGAAGTTAGGCTGCAGTATATTGGTCATTTCTCAACAGATTTTCACCTGATTTGCCCTTGATGGTGCTTTTCATCTTCATGCCAAATTTCAAGCAGGTTGGACAGATGAACTGAATTTTAAGACTCAGATAATGCTCAGAACCTTTAATGATAGAACACCATTTTTACTCCTCACTGTAACTTTACAGGCACTACCATGCCTACAAAATATCAATATCTTTATTATGGTCCTTAACTGGCATAAGGCAAACACAGAAATTGTCATCAAAAGTGGAAGATTAAAACTATAAAATTACAGTTTAAAAACACTTTATGCCTATGAACTCAGGTTGTGAAGACAATGACTATAGAATCAGAAGATGATAATACAGGAGGACCTCATTAACCACGGGTCTAGCACTCGTGGTTTCGCTTTTCTGCGGTTGGGTTGTTGTTGTTGTTGTTGTTATCTATTTTCATCCAGTCTAGCAAATGTTATTGACTGGATTTGGTACTTTAATTATCGGGCCCTTTCCAAGGGTCTAGGATAATTAAAGAAAAATTAAAGATAGCGTTGTAGTATTTGTGCTGTCCTGAGTTGGGTTGTTGTTATCATTATTATTTATTCAATTTCTATACTGCCCTTCCAAAAATGGCTCAGGACGGTTTTAGCACCCATTAGCACCCAACTTTTGTATACTTTAAAAAAACTGAGAAAAAAGGGTTAAATCCAAAGGTTGGGGGTGGCCAGAAATGACCCTGGAGGTCATTCCTGACTGCCATTTTGTGTTTGGGAGCATTTTATGTCTCCTTGAAAAAATGGGGGCAAACCACACAATCCTGGAATGATTTTTGGCTGATTTTTCAGTCTGCTGGGTTCCCTGGACTACTCTGCAACATGGTAGGGCACTTGGGGGGTGGGATGGGCAAAACCTGTGATTTTTGGCCATTTTGAGAAGTCCCGGAACCTAACCCCCCAATTCCCATAGCCCTAAAACCCCGTCATTCATGGATTTGCTATCCACAGGCTCGCTGCGGAATGGATCTCCCACAAATAACGGGGTTCCCCTGTACTAAAACCACATTGCTATCTAACTAAGAACTATGAAAAGCTATAGAATTGGTCAAAAATTTTAAATGTGATAAGATAAAAACATAGACGCTAAGAGATTAACAGGTGTATTGCTTGTAGCATACAAAGACATATTGCTTTAATAGTTTGGATTCTAAAGAGTGCCGGTGGAAGGAAACTCATGCAAGTAAGCTTCCCTGCTGCTTTCTCAGCCCAGTGGTGCTCTGTGCCGCTCCCATCTGCTCTTGAGAACAGGAGTCTTCTGGAACAGAATAATATGTGACACAGAGGGAATGCACCCCACTTCTCCAGCATGCAACTAAACTGATGTGCAGAGTTGTGCACCGGGCAGAGCTATCATATGGGCAAAAGTCCTGCTTGGAATTGGAACGTGACCTCTAAGACCACGCTCACCTCAAAGTGATTTCCTGCTGGTCATCTACTTTGTCTGCATGACATGAAACTATTGCAGGGCCAGTCCATTGTACTTGCATTTTGGGTTTGGGGTTGTCCTATGCCATACTGGGCCTATTTTGGTGGGATCCAAAATAGGATCTTTCCCTGACTTGGTTGCTAAAGAACCAAACAATAAAAAGGAATTTCCAGGTGGAAATTACCAGATTTTGAGTGATGTTGTAATAAGTTATTTTTTTAAGAGATCTCAAAATGTAAAAAGCCAAGACAAAAACCTGAGTTCTCTTGAAGTTGCCATATTTATGTTTTACTAAATAGTATGGTAGATATTGTTCCAAATGTTTTTTCTGAATAAGAAAAATGTCTTGTAGATGATACCAGGAATTCAAAATATTTAAATTGGCCACCTGTTTTGCATAGTTTTAAAAAGATAAGAACTAAATAATTGTTAAACTGGTACTGAGTTAATCAGAATGTATATGTTTGTGAAGAATGGTAAGAGTGAATTTCGATCAGCTGCAGTTTGGTCAAGGCCATAATTGACCTGGTATGCCTTTAGCATGTTTCTTATAATTGCTGTAGCTAGTTTTCCTTCTCGTTATGTTTGTTCTATCTTTTACCTATAATGTCAAAACACAATTATTGGGAGTGGGTATACTTACTAATAGCAGTTTATCTTCACTTGATTTGTAGACAGTTAAAAGCCAAAAACTATAATTATATCCATGTTTTTAACATAGTAACAAGCTAAGAAAGAGAAGTTGTTGTAAGCAGTGGATGCTGTGTACTCATTGTGAATTACAGGGCAAAATTGTTCCAACACATTCTTTTGGTTTAACAATAATTGTAACTTAAATTTGGTTTGGGGGATTTTACTACTGCCTGTTGTGTTTATGTGACCACATAAAGAGCAGTTAAACCCTGCCATTCCTGACTGCTTTTCCTTTTTGTGTGTGTGTTCATGTTTGTATGTATGTTTGTATGTATATGTACACTCTTACTTCCTGTGAGTCAGTGAAGATGTGAAATTCACAAAAGTTGATGGTTGCTTCTCAACTGTTTAATATATTGAATCTCTATAGTTCCACTTATGGCCTATTTAGATAGTTAAGGAAGATATGTTAGTAACTATTGATTTTGCTTGCTACTCTCAATACTGGCATTTAAATTGTCAGTGTGAAAGTTTAAGAACAAATATACCAAGACAAAGCTTATATATTTTTCTATCACTGTGATAGTGCTGTCACTGTGATGAAAGTGTGTTATTTTGTGAGACAGGGATACAATTAGAAGTATAATGAAAGTTGTTATTCTGTAGTTCTGTTTAAACCTTCATTGTGAACAATGAAAGAAGCAATTTGAATATTTTTGTGAAGTTTTGCATATGGCAGGATACTTTTTTTGGCACAAACAGGCAAATCTCAATTTCACTCTAGATTGATATTTGCCTGTTCATGTCAAGAAAATTGTCTTCCCATATGCAAAACTTGCAAAATATTTAAATCTTTTCTTTCACTATCAATAATATCAGTGAAATGCTTTCAAGGTAGTCGTGTCTTACGTACACTGCCTTAAAAGCATTTCATTGATATTATTTGATTGCCAAAGAAGGAAGGCGGTGTTATGCTCAATGCTGAACAGGCCTCTCTTTCCTGTTAATATGACATTCTGAGTAGGAGTGAAAGGAAAGAAGCCAGGATGCTAAATGATGAGCGTGTAGTGCATAGGCCACTTAAAATAAAATAACTAGGGATTATGTGGTGGTTTTGGTCACAGTATTGGCCGGAGTCCAAAGGACTGTGTATAGTGTTCTGTATGTACAAAAGAGTTTTTCTGCTTTTCCTTCCCAGAGACACCTCATGTTTTCTTAAATGCTGCTCCTGCAGGTCAGTGACGCTCCAGAGCAGCATTTGATACAGCACAATGCAAATCTTCATCTCCATGCACATGAGCAGAAACACTTTCCACTTGCACTTGGGCCTCTTTGATCCTAGCCAGTATGTTCAATGGTCACAACATTTTAAAAGAAAGAAATAGATAATGATGTTTTTTCTGCTCAATATTTTGTTGCCAGTTAAGAAACAATCATATTATTTTCTGTCTGAGTAGATTTCTCTCTCAAGTGTGTATAGCGGTCATACAGAGGCTCTGTAGTTCTATACAGGAAGATAGTTTTCAGAGGGGATTTTTTGTGTGTAGCAGGGAGAATACTGAATTGATGTGATAGTGAAACATAGTTCTAACTAGAAGAGCTAGAAGTGCAGCTAGAACTACAGAGGAAACAGTATTGATGTGGAGTAAGTTCTTCCTTGACTGAAGTGGTGTTTTTTATCCACAAGGCAATTAAGCTAGTGTATTGGAATTACAGTGGCTCAGAAAGCCCTTTAAATGCACCGCTAATGGTTTGAATTGGTTCCTCATGTGCAAATTAATTGGACTGAGTAAAATCCTCTTTCAAAGTCACTTAAATATATGACTGTTCTCTTAATTAAATGTAGCTGCCTCTTTCTTGATCCTCTACCACCCTAGTGCACTCATGTACACATTCCTACTTGTCTTGTTAAGTGGTCAATGGTTTGAACATGTATAACAATCTTTTAACCTGGAAAGCCAGTGAATGTGAATGGCTCCTCTGACACTTTTATTTTTACAGAATAATAATTCTTGATGATTTCTGGATTAGTGGGATGGCTGAATGGTGTTTGATTGTGAATCTTGTACAATTCTTCAGGCACTTATGGTAACCTTGTCTGCCAGTCTGCAATTTCAACTAGATTTGTTTAAGTCTAGATTTAAAACTAGATTTATCAGTTCCTTTACCCTTCTATTTTTCAGTTATGTTTGTCTTCCTCTCTCTTCCAGTGGACAGTTGTGATCTTGGCAAATATCAGTCAGTAAAGTTTGTATTGTCTTTTCCTTACTGAATTTATCTAATGAATTCATTTAAAACCAGTTGTGACAAAGAGAGTACTAGGCATATAGGAAAGATTAGGAGCAGAACCATTTACAGACAAAAACAAAACCAAGTCCTTTAAAAATACCACCTATGAGGAAGAATGAGAAGACCAAATTGCTCGTGATTAAGTGCCGTCAAGTCGGTATTGACTCTTAGCGACCACATAGATAGATTCTCTCCAGGATGATCTGTCTTCAACTTGGCCTTTGAGTTCTCTCAGTGGTGCATTCATTGCTGTTGTGATTGAGTCTATCCACCTTGCTGCTGTACATCCTCTTCTTCTCTTTCCTTCAACTTTTCCGAGCATTATGGACTTCTCAAGGGAGTTGGGCTTTCTCATAATGTGTCCGAAGTATGATAGTTTGAGCCTGGTCATTTGTGCCTTGAGTGAAAATTCTGGATTGATTTGTTCTATGATCAATTTGTTTGTTTTCCTGGCTGTCCATGCTATCCTCCAAAAGTCTTCTCCAGCACCCATCAAAATTAATGGGACAAGTTAGTGATAACTAATTTATCCCATTAATTTCAATGGGACTATTCATGTGTAATTTGGTCTGGATGCTAGCCACTGGCTTTCTTCTGTGATCTTAGTTTTGAATTGGTTGTGGTGGTAATACCCATGCCTAATTGCTGGTAGTACAATTGGGGATGGTAGGATCAACAAAGGGGCACCTGTAACCATAAGCTGAAATGATTGATGGCAGCTTCACCTCCCCTGTCCTAGAGTTAGAGCTCTTATCACTGGGGAAATTGAAACCTGGAAGTGTCCATAGTAAGGGCCACAAAGCCTTTTATGTTGTTAGAGTCTGCACGTTGTAGCTTTTTTGTCAAGAGTATTTCTATTATTATTAAGAAAGTGAAACTGCTCGGCTTTTTATGATTCCTTCTTTATAAGCATATTTCCCATTTTTACTTCTATTACAAAAAATGCTTTCTGGCATCTAGAGGGAGGAAGTGCTGGTGCAGTGAGACGAGCGGACTAAAATTGTTTCCAGATTACTGTAACTGCTCTGGTCAACTGAGGAAGGGGCAGTTTTGAAAACCTCTCCCCCTTGCCCCAGCTTTCTATGCCACCCCAAAATATGCCGCTGAGGGCTCATAGCCATAGATAAAATTGGATGTTCTTTAAAGGATTATTGAATCTGAGTTTTTTTTAAAGGAGTTGAACTTTTGGGAAATGATGGCAAGAGAGCCAGCATAGCATAGTGGTTAGACTGTTGGACTAGGACCAGGAAGACCCGAGTTCGAATGCCCATTCTACCGTGAAACTCACTGGGTGACTCTGGGACAGTCATGTATATCTCAGCCTAACCTACCTCATAAAGTTGTTATGAGGATAGACATAACCATGTACACTGTGAGGATAAACAGAATTATGTACACCGCTCTGAGCTCCTTGGAGGAAAAAGCGGGATATAAATGTAAAAAAAAAAAATCAGCTTGAAAATCTAGTTGTGGGTATGTGGCTGGTATTTCTTCAAAGGGAAAAGCAGCAAGCAGTAAGATTGTCCCTTCCTTGACAGCCATAACCTGATGTTTGAAGAATATCCTCATTTTCTTCCTTTGAAATGTACACATTCCTCTCCAGTACTAGCATGCACATCTGCTGTTTGGGGTGTGTGTGTGTGTGTGTGTGTGTGTGTGTGTGTGTGTGAGAGAGAGAGAGAGAGAGAGAGAGAGAGAGAGAGAGAGAGAGAGAGAGTTAGTTATGAAATCTTCTTGTTAACAGTAGATCACTTGTACATTGTTCCAGGAAATAAAGGTCCTTTTCAGATGATCTTCATTATGTGAGGAAGGCATAGTGCTTATGGAGTTGTTGTGCAAGATCCAGATAACAATTTCAAAAACTGTACTCACAAAATAAGAGAATCATCTATAGCAAAGCTAGTGCTTTTTTGTTAGAAAAGTGCATTTTCCCAGCAATAAATTACTCGTTTCGGTTGATGAGAGGCTCTGTTGCCTCACTTGGAATTATTGTTCACACAATATCACACTGGAGGTGTCCAGTGTGGAAAGTAGTCTGTGCGTGAGTGAGTAAGTAATTATATTTCTCCTTTTGAGGCTGAGTGTTGTACCATGTCACAAGAAGATTGGTTGTAGCTTTGTTAGATGCATCAAAAAACAAAATAAAACCTGGGAACTCCAATAAGACTTCCAGATTTCTGGAAGCATTGCCTTGCCAGCATCTGTTACATTTATATCCTGCCTTTCTTCCATGGTGGATCCATGGAAACGTTCATTGAGTTCCCAAGCAGTCTCCTGGATTAGACCTAGACTTACTTAGTTACAACACATTTATGATATTGTGTGCCTTATTTTCTCAGTTTTCAGTTATCAATGACTGCCTGTCTCCAAGCATTGGCACATATCTCACCTCTTGCATTTGGGCTTCTCAAGGCATCTGGTGGGCCACTGTGGGAAACAGGATGTTGGAATAGTTAGGCCTTGGGCCTTATCCAGCAGAGCTATTCTTGTGTTCTTACATACAACTGATTTTTTATTGGTTTGTTTTAACAAAATGTAGCTTATATGTAGTAATCCGGTGAGATCTGGAAATCCTCATAGTTCTTTATATCATCTACATGCCTTGATGAATACCCTATGAATTTGCAGTCTTACCACACCATGGCTAGACACATTCTATTATATGAAGCCCTTATTTAAATTGACCACCTGGGACATATTTTAATTTGAAGCCTGTTTATAGCAGACAACTTGTCCAGGAATGGAGTGATGGTGGTGGTTGTTATTTATTCTATTTCTATACTGCCCTTCCAGAAATGGCAAACTCCTAGCTTGTATCCATGTAAATAGTAATAATAATGTTGGCATGACAAGAAAAAGAGAATTAGTTGTATTCTTTTGAATCTTCTTTAAATCTCCACAAATGGGTAGTTTTCATGTGACAGAAGCCCAGTTTGCAGTTCCTGTGTGCTCATCATCATTCTCATGATAAAAGTCTGTTTATTAAACATATAAATTGCTTTTTATTTGAGTGTTCAGTTGTGTGTAATCAAACTCCTAGGCTAGTAGCTGGGACATCTAGTTTCCATTACTGCGTGTCCTAGAATTTGGTAACGTGTCATTCTGTTCTGGATCCTAAAAGAAAGGCTCAGATTTACCATATTTACCTTGTTAGTAGTATCATGACAAATAGCAGCAGCTGTATAAACCAATATTCTTTGGATAAACATAACCATGTACACCTCTCTGGGCTCTTTGGTGGAAGGCGGGATATAAATGTAAAAAAATTTAAATATTTCTGTAACTTTCATGCATGGGAGTCAATTAACAATTGACCAACGGCAATGTAAAGTTGTTCTAACTTAAAGAAAAAAGTTTCTAAATCCAGTGCACTTCTCTTTATTAGTATTTCTGCCTCTTAACATGGAAATGATAGCCTGCAAATGGCTTAAGGTTTCCTGACATTTTATAATATTGAAGAGTGTGACAATTAGGTTTATATATCTGTGTCTCCATATTAAAATTAAATCTGTGATTTGTCAGGTGGTGTAGCAATACCTGAACCTAGAACTAATTCCACTTAGCCATTTCTATAAAACCAGCTCTTGAAAAAGCTCTGAGTCAAGGGGCAATAATGGGTACAGATTGTGTGAGGTCAGTTATAATGAGGATTGTAAATCATTGCTATGTATGCAATTCCCATATTTGTTTGTTGCCAAGAAGTAGAAAGCATATCAAAAATTATTGTTCAGGAACACTTGGTTTTATGTCCTAAAATAACAATGAGCATCGGATCCATTCACAGATAAAATGTATTTGAGCCCTTTATTGAAGTCTGAAAATGCAGAGCTTCTAATCGGTAGCAGAAGATCGGGAGTAGATGATGCGAGGTTATAAAGATACAGTTCAGACAAGTTGCTCTTAATTCTTTCACCTAGTAAGTCTCATGAAAAGCTTAAATTACTAAATTCTGACTAGACCATTGTCACTACTTGCCAAATTCTGCATGCTTGTGCATCTGTCTAATCCATAGTTGAAAGCCAAAAACAGAAGCACATAATTTGGCACAACACCAAAAACATGCCTCGGCACACTTCTGGAGATTCTTCCAAATGAGAGAGAGAGAGAACACGAACAGAGGTTTGGATCAGTTAAAAACAATTTTGCTAGAATATGGACACATGTTAGTTAGAACTAGTGATTTGAACATTTTATATTAAGGTACTGTTTCAGTAATAACCCAATGTGTTAAGTTTCATTAGGTAGTTTTCTCTGTTGAATCAAAGGACAATGCAAACCTATTACCATAGAATGCCAAAAAAACCACACTCAAATAATTAATGTTAAATGGCAAACACATGACTATCAACCTGCATTATTTTTCATCAAGTGCAAAATACATAATGCATCTATCATGAAGTGTTTCTCACAGTCAGAGCAGTAGTTCTTCCTAATTGCAGCCATTAATTCTTACCCCCATCCATTTTTTAATGCATTCAAACGAAATGCCATGTTACACTCTGGTAAAACTATCCCATCCCACAATGATTTTGAACTAAATTCTCCTCCTCAGGAGAGGCTTTCTCTCATGAAGGTACACTGCTTTCTGAGTGTTCTTCCCTCCAAGGATCATCCACATGAGTGAGTAAAGTGGAGGGGAAAAAACTCCTAGAAGGCGTGAATGAGTAAAGTGGAGGGGGAAAAACTCCTAGAAGGCATGAAAACATTCATTCCTAACCCTTGCTAATCTCATTTGCAGTTTGCCTATTGGGTGTATATATATGAAGATAACAGCAAATATTTATATAACGCTTTTCAGCAAAGGTTCCCAAAGCGGTTTATATAGATATAAATAAATAAAATGACTCCCTGTCCCCAAAGGGCTCACAATCTAAAAAAGAAACACAAGATAGATACCAGCAATAGTCCCTGGAGGGATGTGTGCTGGGGATGGATTGGGCCAGTTGCTCTCTCCCTGTTAAATAAAGAGAATCACCACTTTAAAAAGGTGCCTCTTTGCTCAGTTAGCAGGGGTTTGCCTAGGGGTTTGTATTTAGTATAAAATGGCATAACAGTTACTGTGAAATACCTGAATTAAGCAGTTAAATTCACAAATATGCATAGCACATACAAGCACATAACAAATTGCAAAAGAAATTTGGGGTTATATTTCAGAGGGACTGTGAACTTGGCCTGTGAGACAGCAAGTATAATTTTCTTCTTTTTTATGCTCCACCCTTCACTATAAAAGAAAGCCTAATGGGCAAGAATTCAAAATGTGTCTGTGTGAATTCCAGTTGTGTCTCTCTCATGGGTAATCAAATGTATCAGGTCCACACATTGGGCCTGAACTGCTGAACTTGAATTTTCTAAACTCAAAAGTAAGACAATAAAATGGTAGGCCTGTTCACAATTTATTTATATGGACTGAATGCCACACAGAAAACCAACGGATATGAAATTTACATGCATGAAACAGCTTAAACATCAGTGTTCTGAGAGGTCTTTACTGGGATCCTTTGTTACTTTCTCAGGAACATTTTCATATTTTCAAATAAAATTGAGCATGAAAGTCTAGCAGAAACACAAAGTCTTCAGTACACAAGCATGTAATTCATAGATTCTTGCGGTTCAGTGTGCAGTTTTAGAAAGTTCAAAAGCTTTATCCCATGCACATGCAATTTTTCAGGCAGCTCAAGGAAAAAACCCATAAATGAAAACAATGGTCTGGTTCAGACTTTAATGGGAAACCCCATGGTTTCCCACTACAAGAACAAGCCCTGGAGAGTCACGGACTTGTGCACTCCCCTTCTCCTCTTCTGCTGCTTTGCACACCAAAGGAAGAGAACAAAAGCTTCTGCTTTCAATCTGAAACTAACCAAATCGCCATAGCTCGTCTAAACTCAGGAAACTGTGGTTAATTTTAACTATGTGAAGACAAAAGATGGGTGGCACCCAAACAGCAGCAGGAAAAAAAGAAGACAAGCTTCAACAAGCTGTCAAAGTGTGGGATTTATTAGGCAAATATAATCTATGTATACCCAGTCCATTTGAGTGGATGTACTTTTTTCAGGGACATGAAAAGGAATTTTCCTGATGATGTAGGCTGCCGCAGAATGGGAGATCTGTGAAAGCCTGTGTCATCAGGATAAGTTCTTTTTGTGCTCTTGAAGAGGTATGCTCTCTAAAATATGTTGGGTATAGATATAATTTATCTGTACCAAATACATTTTAGAGAGAGTTTATTTATTTATAGATAAATTACATTTTCCTAATAAATTATACACATTATTCAGCACCTTGTCTTCCCTCTCTTCAGCTAATTTCTTTCATACATATACATATATATATATATATAAAAACACAGATTAGCATCTGTAATCAAAGTTTGCTGTTAGTTTGTTTGAAGAAGTCCTAGTGAACATTAACTTTACTTTCCTGAGTTCAGACATTACACTCAAAAGTGAACATTTTATTTTCTTCTGCATGTGGAGGAGAAGGAGAGGGGTGTGTGTGTGTGTGAGCCCATGGCTCTCCAGGGCTCATCTATGTAGCAGTAAACTGTAGTTTCTTATTATGGCTGAACGGGTCCAATAGTCCACATGTTCTGCAGCCTAACACAGGTAGTGCTGATTCACTCGCGCCATTGTGGGCTCCTAATGAAGTGCTGGTGGTCTTGTGCTTCTGTGTAAGAGCACAGATACTGAAAGTAGAACACTCATGTTCCAGAACTGCTGCTCAGATTTGAAACACCTTTCTTGATCATCAGCAACATACTTCTGATCATACTTCTGAGCACTTTCTTAGAAACCTGGAGCAGTATCAGTATCACCTGCATTTGGCTATGGGAGATCTGAACCAATGTGTGTGGTGTTCAAAAAAAGTGAAGAAAAATGTTTTAAAAAACACCCTGGAACACAGGTTGTCCAAGTTTTCATTGGAGAAGCAGAGACATCCGTGTCCTAAATCACATAATTCATTTAGGTTAAAGACAAAGAATAATATTTGAAGTAATATTAACTGAAGCTGAGATACTTGAAGCTGAGATACCTGAAATACCATGGGAAATACTTGTATCGGACAGCAGTGATACAGGAAGATACTGAAAGGCATAATCTCATACTGCAGTGGTCAATCCTCCTGTATTCTACCAAAGACAACCACATGGCTCTGTGGTCACCAGGAGTTGATACCGACTCAACGGCACTTTTTGTGTTGATGCATTATCAAATAGCATATTTGCTTTTTTGTTTTTTAAAATGAAATGTCTTAACTAGCACAGAAATGTGTTTGATGAATTGATATGCTCTGGGAAATGTCAGGTGACAGAGTGGTGCCTTTTGGTTACTGTAAAGAATGAATATTGAAAAGAACTTTTAGCCTTTAATCAGCAGTTCGGTAAGTAGAGCCCTTTTGAACTGGACTTAGGGGTCCATTAGGTCCAGCAGCATCATTTTCTACCCGCCCTGAAAGCATGCACACAGCTGCTCTTTCCCATTGTTAGTCACTGACAGACATATTTCCCAGGAATTTGAGAATCTTCTTGTCAAAGCCAATGCCTGTCCCCTTTTCTTGTGTCAGCAAATTCCATTAAATAATTATTTACTAGCCTGGCTGGGCGCAGAGCATCTGCGCCTACGCCGGCCCGCTTCTTCTCCCCCTCCTCCCGGCACTTTCTGGCTGGTGGACTGCCTCTCTCCCACCCACCCGCTAGTTCCTGGCAGCCGGGCCAGGCTGGCCCGCTGCCACCATTGTCTACCTGTTGCTATCCCCCAGGAAGCTGCTTTTGTGAGAGCTGCCACGCGTGGGATTAGTGACAGGTACATTTAGAAGAATTAAATATATAGATTGAATATATAGGTAGATTGGTATGAAGTATTGTATTTCGTTTCTTCTGAATTTTCTGGCAATCAATTGAATTTGTTCCTTTGCTCTAATATTACGAAATAAGTAGAAAACTGTCTCCCACCACTTCTTTTCATACCATTCATAATTTCATAAATCTCTATAATTTTCCCATCCCAATTTTCATTTATTTTTCCTTAACTAAAATGACTTTTGTTTTGTAGCCTATGTTGCCTTTTTAAAGAAGGATCCTTCAATCCTTTATTCATTTTGATTGCCCTGATATATACTGTTTAGCCCACTTTCCAGTAGGCTTATGAGATCACTTGGTATTCTGTGTGTCTGTCTATCCGTGTGTGTGCCCCCCCATCAACTTCGCAACGCCTGGACTAATGTTGTTCTAATAATACTGGACCAATGCCTGGACCAGTTGTAGGGACACCTCAACTACATAGTTTGTGATGATGTCATCCAATCTGATCCAAAATGGTAGACGTGTAAACTTTTGAGGCGCAAGTGGGCTAACTTGCAAACCGCTTAACTGATTTGAGCTAAAATTGCTGCAGCTGTAGAGATACATAGGCACACCTCAATTGCGTAGTTTGTGATGATGTCATTGACCCCAATCCAAGATGGTGGTCAAGCGGATGTCTGAGGTGCAAGTCAGCTAATTTGTGGATTGTTTAACCCATTTGAACCAAATTTGGTACAGTTGCAGTGAGTGACACACAGGGAAATCTCAATGGCATAGTTTGTGTTGATGTCATCCACACAAATTCAAGATGGTGAATGTGTAAACTTGTGAGGTGCAAGTGCACTAACTTGTAAACCACTTAACTGATTTGAACCAAATTTGCTACAGCTCTATGGACACATAGGGATGCTCCAGTGGTGTAGTGTGTGGTGATGTTATCCACCCCGATCCAAGATGACGGACGCATGAACATTTGAGGTGCAAGAGATCTAACTTGTGGACCTCGATTTGAACCAAATTTATTCTAGTTGTAGAGACAGTGAAAGGAAAGTAGTCTGATTAGTTCTTACTTGAACAACTGGTTTAAAACATCAGGCACTTAGAATGCACACAGTGGCTGACATCTTAACAAAGAGTGCATGTAAGGAGGCTCTGTGGGTACTTTCCTGGAGTTCACGTGCAGCTCCTCCAGTCTGCTGCACACAATATTGCACCACAGGGCTAACACTTCGAAGTGCTCTGCAAGATCAGAAACACATTGTGCTGTGGTGTTTTTTTTGGTTTTTTTAAAAACGAATTTGCAGATTGCTTCCCAGACTTGAAGGGTTCTTGCACAACAAGGCATGCGCAGGGGGACTGGGGCAGTTGCACAAGTACACCTGGTGCATCCCTGTTGTCCCTCCTTAGTCTTCATTAGTCAGGATGTCAGCCAGTCACTTATGACCCCATCAGTGTATATTTGAAGTTGGGATAATTTTGCTGCTTTGGATCTCATTTGCCATTTTGTTTCCCACTCACCCTGTTGGATAAAATGTTTGCACTTTTCAAAGTCTGATTAGTTTTTTCACCACCGTGAACAATTTAGTATCATCCATAATCCTGAATACAGTACTTCACTGCCCACAATAGACCATTTATAGCAATAGTACAGATTTTTTGGACCATTGTTGCTTGCTTTTCTCCATTGTGAAAACCATCCATTTAATCTGGATTGTCATCCGTTGTAACCCATAAGAATGGGTACTGTGCCTGTGCAGGGACCCTGAGGCTGATTGCTCTAGCTCCTCTCGGCATCCGGACTTTGCCCTCACACGCTCAGTATGGAAATATAAAAGGCGGGCTGGATGCACTTCGTCAGTTCCTTTTCAACAACTGTAGCAATCGCACATCTGGCTGCTCAGGCTCCTTGTTGTATTGGTTCCTTGTGAGTTCCTGTAATGAAAATAGAAATATCATTTTTTCCCTTTGACCCAGACTGTTTTTTCAACCACTCTTCAGATAATCTGTATGATACTTGATGAACGGACTGTTCTATCATACGAAAAATGGACCACTTTGGCACGATCTCGGATTTGTGGGCGAAGACGCGGAATGGATATGGCTTTGAAAATGGAGAAAAAGTATTTTAAACATTGAGGAGAATGTGGGGCCAAGTTGCCTTCCCAGGATAGGCATGATTCTTATCTGAACTGCCTTGGGGAGCAACATAATACTTAAGCATGCAAGATATGCATGTCTTTTTCAAAACAAACCAGATGAAATCAGGCCCTCAGATTGCACAATATGTTGTATGGCAATGCCCTGAATCCATCGACACCAACAACTGAAACCACTTCAATGTTGAAGTTGTTGACACCAAAGGTGTTGACATTGGAGCACTCCACTTCGGGGTCTGTACAACTAAAGCAGTCTAAAACCCCTACCCCAAACCTCTGCATGGTTCTGCTCCGAGGCGAGATTGGAAGAGACACATGAGGGAAAGGCTATGGCTCCAAAGAAGCACAAATGTCGAGATGGACTTTCGAAGTAGACGCTGTTCCCATCTGTACACCAGTCGGCTCCCTGTTATAGACGTCTGCTGCAACTTCGAGGTCTTCACTGGATGCGTTGGTTTTGAGATCTTCGACACCCAGGCCCATGACGCCTGTGAGGATAAAACCTGTACTGCCCCACACGACATCAGTCTCTTTGGCAGTTATACCTACTTGGTCACTGGCTGATTCTCCGAGACCTTCTACACTGACAGCTATGGTTGGGGCTTCGTACTTGAAGATGCATACATCGATTTTTTCGGCATCGAAGAATGTCACCCTTTGGTACCAAACTTCTCCGATGCCAATCTTTGATCTTGAAGCTGAACTTGACAATCTGGAAGGGAGATGAGACCCATCTATGGCGCATAGCTTGCTCTTGATCCTCGACTCCGGCAACAGCACGCCCTCTACCACCATGTTTAAAGGGTTCTTATTGGGTACACCAGGAAAGCAAACAGATGATCAGGACATGGTGTATGTCCCACTATAACCACCCCACAAGAGGCAGAACCCCTTGTATGTCCTAAGGCTCTTTCAGCAAGCCACTTACTAGGTGCGGCCCCACCAATCTCTTAATGGCACCACTGCCATTAAGTTTCTCTCATAGTCGTGCTCTCATAGTCGTGCTGCACCAGTTGCTTCATTATCCAGCAGGTCTCTGGGCACCTCTTTGCTTGGCCATATGATTACCAGGACTACAAGCTTTGGAAAACTCATAGAGAAGTATCCACCACGTTTGCTTTAGCCACTAGTTCTCCTAGCCTGTTGCCAGTCTTCACCTTGGGGGCTAGACAAAAGGCACTTACTATGACCACTGTATCGCTTACAAATATCTCACCTCTTGCCCAACCTATGTTAGTGACCTAAATCACTCAGACTCTGACTGAACTACCAAAAACCCCAAAGACATTAACTACTACCAAAACTCAGACGCTGCCTCTACCGGTGGTACCCAAAACTTTGACTACTACTCAAACTCAAAAGACCACTCCAGAGCGTAAGGAAGCTGAAATGCCTGTTAACACAAAGCCTGCCCCCCCACCTGTCTCTAGAGGAAGATCATCATGGCCCTTCTGATTTCGAATTGGATCTAGAAACCATCAGACCAGAGGATCCACCACATGATGTCCCACCTTCTATACATGTCACCCACTAAAGAATGAAAAGCTTATCATGTCCAGATCAATGCCATGGCAGACGCCTTTGGCCTTGATCTTAAGACACAGTCTATGACCATCGACGTCCAGGTCTACAACTTCATGGCATCATTGCAGGCTGCTCAACCGGTGGCTCTGCCTCTGCTCCCTGTTATTTCAAAGCCTGTACAAATGGCTTGGGAGGTCATTAATACTTCCACCCCCAAGTCCAAATGTCTAGAAGGAATATATTGGGTCCAATAATACATACCTATTAAAGCATTGCCTTCCAAACTCTCTTGTTATCGACTGTGCCACATCTTCCAAATCCACCTGGCGACACACCACTCCTACGGATAAGGAAGGGAGAAAATTAGATGTAATGGGAAGGAAAGTCTACACCACAGCAGGTTACTCAATAAAAACCACCAATTACTCTGCCTGTATGGCAAAATACAGCCACTTGCTCTGGGAGACTGTCGACCA
The DNA here is from genome assembly GCF_027244095.1 of Hemicordylus capensis. Classification (NCBI taxonomy): domain Eukaryota; kingdom Metazoa; phylum Chordata; class Lepidosauria; order Squamata; family Cordylidae; genus Hemicordylus; species Hemicordylus capensis. The sequence goes on along the minus strand of NC_069658.1, from coordinate 117,728,622 downwards.
GGAGATGGAAGATATCTCCCCTGAAGTATTTGCCCAGAAAATTTCAGATGTGTTGGCAAAGTCAATTTACATAACATGACACCAGCTCAGCACGGCCAAACACCTGGCAGAGAATGTATCCTGGGCCATGACAGCAGTTGTTTCATTGTGCAGGCGTGCATGGCTATGGCTGGCCTCCCTTCAGACCGATATGAAGGAAAGGATTGATGGTCTGCTCTTTGACGGGAAGGGACTACTAAGTGAAGATACAGACCAGACAATGGAAAAGATGAAAAAATCTAAATATACAGCAAAGACCTTCACTGCCCCGTCCTCCTCAATGTACACACAGTCGAGGTTCAAGCCCTACCAGAAGCAAAGACCACAATTCCGTCAGCATGATCGTAGAGATTTCAGGAAATACCAACCCTACAATAAGCGCCTGTTCCAACAAAAGAACAAGAACAGCCAGGGCTAAAAGAAGCACACTGACTTGTAAAAGCAGCATTTTTGAGAAATAATTCAGTCCACTGTGCCAACAACACCATCTCCTGGCAAATCACAACTATATACTACCATCACCACGACATGCCAGTTCTGTCCATCTGGCATGCCATGTCCCCGCATGGCACCACATAACATCGGACCATTGGGTCCTCAAGGTCATCTTGGTGGGGTATGCAATAGGGTTCAAGACTGTGCCCTCCTTCTTGGGGATCCACTTCACAAGGGCGACTCCACCAATGAAGGATGAAGTTAAGGAACTCCTAAAGAAGGGGGTTATTGCCCCGGTGCAGTGGACATGGAGAAGGGATGGATTCTACTCCAGGTACTTCCAGATCCTGAAGAGGGATGGAGGAATCCACCCGATTATGGACCTGCATCACCTGAACGAATTTGTTTGCCCAAGAAAGTTCAGAATGATATTGTTGCAGGATATACTGCCACTCCGTTATCAGGAGTGGTGACTGGCAACGCTGGACCTCAAAGATGCATACTTTCATATAGGCATCAGGGACAACCACCGGAAGTAACTTCGCTTCACAGTCAGAGAGTCAGTGTACCAATATATGGTATTGCCATTTGGACCTTGTGTTCTTGAAAAATGCATGGCTGTTGTAGTGGCTCACCTAAGGACTACAGGGATGACAGTCTTCCCATTCTTAAACAGCTGGTTCCTGGCTTCCAAAACAAAAGTTACATTCTCAGATTTCGTCTGTACTATCTCTTCTATGGGATCTGGGCATCAGGACAGATTGGAAGAAATCGCACCTGGAACCTCAGAGTTCCATAGCATACATTGGTGTGATTTTAGACATAGAAATGAAACGAACTTACCTGCCAAGGGGCTGTTATGAAACAAACAAGGATTTGGTCCTGGAATTCCAAGCTCAACCAAAACAGCAGGCCTGTCACTTCCAAAGACTGTTGGGGCTCATGGCGTCCTGCAAGTACAGTTCCATTCACAAGACTGAAGATGCGGAAACTACAGTTGTGGTTTCTTTCATTCTTCGAGCCCAATGTAGACAGCCAGAACCATCTGCTCGTGATAACTTTTCAGATCCTACGATCACTGACCTGGTAGACAAATCAACATCACATGTTACAGGGGGTGCCCAACCAATTACCTGTACCAGAAATCTGGGTCACAACAAATGCCTCCCTGACTGGATGGGGGAGCGCACTGTAACACCCACATGGTGCAAGGTCATTGGACCCCACAGCAAAGGGAATTACATATAAATTTCCTAGAACTCCTAGCTGTATTCTTGGGAATGAAGGCTTTCCTGCTCTTGTTGAAAGGCCAAATGGTCCAACTACAACTCGACAACACTATGGCCATCGCCTACATAAATCAACAGGGTGGTATGGTCTCAAGGTCAATATGTGCCCTCAACCTCCAGCTATGGCACTGGTGTATCCGTCAACAGATACATCCCATTGTTATCCACATAAAAGGGATGGACAATGTGCTTGTGGATGACCTCAGCCAGTCTTTCCCTCAACAACATCAACACAAATGGGAGATCCATGACCAAGTCCTGCGGCCACTGTTCACGACAGGGGCCACCCCATAGTCAACCTCTTTGTGACAGCACAGAATGCAAAGTGCGAAAGGTTTTGCTCCAGAGCGGGTCATCCCCCCTCTCTCTGGGCGACACGTTTCAGCTAGACTGGACCCAGGAGGTCCTGTACATGTTTCCTCCACAGCTGTTAATTGGCAGAGTAGTAGCCAGACTATCGATGAAACCTGTGTTGGGCATCCTGATGACACTTTGGTAGCCCTGCCATATTTGGTTTCCATCAGTACTCAAACTGTCTCGCTACAGATACCAACAGCTACCTCAACTACCAAATCTCTTGTCTCAGGACCATAGTCTAGTGTTCCACCCAGCTGTGCCCACTCTGTGCCTGATGGCCTGGAGAATCAGCTGCTGAATAAGATCTTACTAAACAAACGCAAACCTTCCACTAGGTCCAACTACACAAGGAAGTGGAGACAGTTCAGAATTTATACCACCACCAAGGGATTTAAGCCTAAATATGCTTCCATCCGTCAGGTCCTGCTCTATTTGATTCTTCTGAAGTCTTCCAGCCTGGCAAATGTCTCTATCAAGGTACGCCTGGCTGCCTTATCTTCGAGGCACCCAAGCTGGGATGGGAGGAATCTATTCACACATCCAAGCTGCAAGAACTTCTTAAAGGGCCTGAATAACCTATATGCACTTGTTAGGCAGCCTAACTTCCAATGGAGCATATCTCTTGTCCTTTTGGCCTTGACTCTAGTGCCCTTTGAACCTCTGGGCTCAGCATCATTAAAAATGGTGACTCTAAAGACTGCCTTTCTAGTGACCATCACCATAGCATGCAGAGTGAATGAACGAACTGCACTCAGGATAGATGCCCCTTGCATGAAATTTAACCCAGATAAGGTGGTCATAAGTATGGGCCATGGGTTTCTCCCAAAAGTTGCCCCACTTTCATTTAAACCAGGACATCGTTCTGCCCACCTTTTTCAGGGCTCCATCAATGCCTCTAGAAAAGGCTATGCATATGCTGGATGTTAGAAGGTCTATTTTATACTACTTGGACAGTACTAAACCATTCAGACTTTCAAAACGCTTGTTTATTTCCTACAAAGGAAAAATGAAGGGACACTGTGTTTCTAGACAATGCCTTTCTCACTGGCTAGTAGAGCTAATATTGTTAGCCTATAAACTTCAGACGGTTGAGCCCCCAAAATACATCTGGGTTCATTCCACAAGGGCCTATGTATTGCATTTGTATTCAAATGCAAACCAGGGTGGTCCCCGCTTAGCAAAGGGAATAATTCATGCTTGCACTCAATTTCAATCGGCTTGGGGCGGCAGCGTTCCTCCCTGCTGCCCCATCGCCTGATCGCCCATGCGCCCGTTTGCCGTGCCCGTGTGCACATACACGATCGGTACTTCCAGCTGATGACAGCAACGGGGCGGTAGGGAGGAATGCTGCCGCCCTGAGGAGAGTGAAATTAACGGAGTGCTTGTGGGGGAAATTCAGCGGGAGCGGTGAGTATATCCTCCCCTGTCCTTAAAGACACACACACACCCCCCCCCGCTGATGCCTAGATGCTGAAATGGCCCCCGGAGCCTAAACGTTTTGGAGGCCTTTATAATGGCCTCCAAAACATTTTGGGCTCAAGCCTAGTTGTTTGTACTTTCCCTGATTTGTGGAATGTATTTCACCTAAGCTTCTGTTAGACTGATTTTAAACCACAAACCGTGGCTTGAGCACAGTTCAGGAGCGGGGCCTGGGAGCTTTAAGAAAGAGGAGAGAAGGTCCTTACCTGCTTTTTGCTGCCCCATGTGTTCCAAGAATCCCTGTGCGATGCAAGTGCACACATGGCGTGGGCGCCATGTGTGTGGTCAGCATAGTGTTGCTGACCACGCAAATGGTATTCACGCATGTGCAGATGCATGTGCATGCTGATGCCGCGTGAGGCTTCTTGGGATCCGCACCACTCTAGCAGGAAGGTGTGTGGCATGGCGGAGAGCAGGCAAGGACCTTCTTTCTTCTTTCTTAAAGCTCCCGGGCCCCACTCCGGAACTATGCTCAAACCATGGTTTGAACCACAGCTCATGCACATCGCTGATCTTAAATACTGTATCTTCCAAGTGTCCTGAAGAGACTAGACTCTTCCTTTCAAACACCTTTAAATGAATCCTATCATTTCCTAGACATTTCCTCCTTTGAAATTTAATATAACCATGTTGGACTTGCTGGGCAGCTTTTCACTTACATATATCTTTTATTTGATAGCACAGCAGTCACTTCCATTAGTACATATATTGGTGCAGGTGGAATAAAAGTGAACTGAGCTCATCTTCCTGCTCCTCCTCCTCAACATAATGCTGTTTGGAGCATGTCTGAATATATAGTGTCTGAATTTGTATCCACTGATGTTTCTGCACCTCCCTCCCCCGCCCCCCAATGACAAGGGTATGTGACACTGATTGTGTCCTCAGAATTTTATTTGCTCGTCACCTTTTTTTTCTTTTACTGGTGATTTGTTATAGAGTTGTTTGTTTTCTGGAGACAAAGTCTGTTTGTAGTAATAGGTGACGTCAGCTGTTCACCATTTCTTCTGTCAGTCCTCATGTTGTAATCTGCTGTTTGGTAGGGCTGCAGTGGGAGTTCAGAAGTGAGTTGAAATTTTGCTGCTGGTAAATGATACCAGTTCCTCCTCAGCTCAGATGTCTGTTAATTTTGTCAATACAGTTCACAATGCACATGGTCCATTGTCTACATTATGGTAATAGCTGTTGTGTAATGGAGAAATCTGTACATATAAACATTTTTCACATTGTGTTTGTCCACACTGTGTATACTCAGTGGCTAAGAACCTCAATTGAAAACTTCATAAAACAACAATCTAAAATAATTAAAACCATCATAACAAAAAACACATAGTAGTATCAGTAGATTGTAGACCACAAAAATGTAGCAACTATCAGAGATTGAAAGTTGGAGTAGGTCTTAACTGCCCATTGGGAAGCAAGCAGAGGAGGATTGTGTGTAGATGCCCCACAATCTACAGTAAGTACCATCACAGAAAAGGCTCTTTCATGAGATAATTAGAGCTTATCTCTAATGGTCAGAGGACATAAAACAAGGCTTCAGGTGCAAAAGTGCTTATTCAGGTTCATATGGAGAGAAGGCATTCTTAAAGTATAATGCTACTAGGCCATTTAGGAGGTTAACATTAACATTTTGAACTGAACCCCCAAATAGATAGCCAGTGGAGATGATGTAAAATCAGACTTCTGTGAGCCACTCTTCAATCCCCAGTTAAAATCCTGGCAGCTGCATTTTGAACAAATGTTCTGGACTGTCTTCAAAGGCAGGCTCACAGATTGCATTACAATGACTTGGATGTACCAAACACATGAGTGACTTAGGTCTGTCTCTAGGAATGGCCACAGCTGGCATATCAGATGAAGCTAGTAAAAAGTGTCTCAAGGACACTATTGTCACCTGAGTATCCAGAGTAACACTGGATTCAGAAGCAAACTGCAAAACTGATCTTTCAGATGGAGTACAACTCCATCTGGAACAGGTTGTATGTCAACTCTTGTATTCTCAGAATCCTCAGTCAACAGCGCTTCTGTCTAGTCTAGATTAAGATTCAGTTTGTTTGTCTCCAACTGATCGAAACAGCAATTCAGGATCTAGGCTAAATTGCCTGTCTATCTGTTTGTAAAGAGGTCCTGGTATCTTCCTTTCTCCATTGTTAATAGAATCATAACTGCTGCATGCTTTGGTGATAGAAATGGTTGTGTTCTCTTTAATGTTTATTTCTGGGATTTTTATATACTCAATGCAAAGTTTTCTTTTTGCTGCAATTTATGATCAATCCAAAATAATTATTACTATTGCAAGTATTGCATGGTTTTTCTGGCATGTTGCAATAACAGTGTGGGTGTGGGCACATATGTGATATCTCCCTGCATTCAAAGCTATCAGAAAAACAGATCTCGGCATTAGTTAAGACTTGTGTTGAACAATGTCTGTGGAGGCCAGTTGTACCTTACTAGTACAGCCTTACTAGTGTGGATTGCTGTATGCTTGGTATTGCCTGTTATAGTTGCAGAATTTTGAGATTCCTGTTGCGTCTTGTGTAAGATGTGTTCCATTGTATTACTTATGTGAATCTGTAACTGTGATGTGATATGCTCTTGGTCTAAGTGTGATCCTATCCAATAACTCAACTAGTTGTGATGACATGGATTGTTTGTCCTTTGAGGCAGAGCATTGGATATTGTGTGCAATTTGTGTTATCACATGTGTTCTGTGTTTTGGTTTTCTGTGTATGTTGTAGCACCAGCACAATGGATCATTGAATGATCAAAGGATCATCCCGATCCTGAGCTGATGCATAGGCTTATAACTAACCTGTCCCTTTCCAAAGACATATCCTTTGCTAACCTTTGGTATTTGGGGTGTGTACCAGAGCACCAGTGGGGAAATTACTTGACTAGCAAGCTAGAGGTTGCCGGTTCAAATCCCCACTGGTATGTTTCCCAGACTATGGGAAACACCTATATTGGGCAACAACAATATAGGGAGATGTTGAAAGGCATCATCTCACACTGTGAGGGAGATGGCAATGGTAAACCCCTCCTGTATTCTACCAAAGACAACCACAGGGCTCTGTGGTCACCAGGAGTTGACACTGACTTGACGGCACACTTTACCTTTTACCAGAGCCAAAGTACACATTACATACAGTGCAGCCATGTGTAGTCTGATGACTCCTTTTCTGTTGCAAAGTGTTTGTAGGAAAGGGGCACTTTTCAGTGGAGACAGGGATAACCCTTTAACTAATAGCCACTTCCCCTCTGAAAAGTACCAGCTGCTTTTCTCTTGAAATCTAAAACTTGTAAGTTTCTTCCCTCTCAGAGTTTTAGAACCCATATTTGTGATGGAAAGACATGCCTGGAATACTGCTAGGAGCAGCTGGGGAAAGTAGCTGTTTTGGAGAAAAGGGGCTTAGCAGAGGAAGGAGCACTATCTCTTTCCTCCTTTTACGGGTTCATTGCAATGTCAGAGTCATAACACTAAGTTTACAAGTGACTGCAGTGTAACATGTTGTTTGGACCATAGTTGTGTACATTTATGTTGTGCACTAGTGCAGCACAGCTTATATATAGCTTCATTAGCACACTGTGGTAATAATATGTCCTATGCCATGTGTTCGGCTCTGGACAGTAGATAAATTCACTGGTTTTAATATATGCTGGTTGACACCCAGCCTAATGCTAGTCTGATGTAACAGAGTTTTCTGACCCACATGGTTGTATGTGTGCGCACATGCAATTTAAAGCAATATCCGCCTCCCCTTTGTACTTCCCAAAATATGTTCCTGAAAGTCCCAAGGATACATTTTTGGGAACCATAGGTGGCTGCAAAGGAAAAGGGGTTTTCCAAAAATCCATATAGGCTTTTTATCTGGTGGCACTGAGATATTGTATTGGATTTGTTGATTATGTACTGTACTTTATTGATATTAGTATTTTTGGAATTTTTGGCTGGACTTGGACTGTAATAATACAGATTGATTTAAAAATCATTCCCCATCCTCACCACTGACTGAAAATGTTGTGTTGGCACAGTGTTGGTCTGGATGTTAGCCACTCAATTCTAAAAGACTGGCAAAGTAGTTTTAAATTGGGCTTTTAACAGTAGCTCCTATTTTAGTGGTTTTGGTGAGGTGGATTGTTTTCATGGCTGAAATGAGTCTGTCCTAGTATTTTTGCGTAAGATATTCTGTGATTTCATAGTGTGCATTGGCTACAACATAATTTGGCTTGAGATATTTAATTGCTCTCTGATTAAGATTTTCAGTTTATCTTTTAACTGTGAGAGCTTTCCATATATTCACTTATTACTTAATATTAAGCTTAAAATTGTACGGTCTTTATTTTAAATCTGTTTTAAATATTGTCTGTGGTGTGCTGCTGCATTCAAAATGTTTGACATTTCTTTGCAAGGTTTTCAAAAAAGTTCCTAAATTATATTCTGACTAGTATTTTTAAGCCCGTTATGATAACGGGCGCTAGCTTTCTATCCCGTCTTTTCTGTCTCTCTCTCTCTCTTTCTGTCTCTTTTTCCCCCCTTGTCCCCTCTCTCTTTTTGTTTTGTGTTTTTGTTGTTGTCTCTGTTTTTGTTCTTCCTTATTTTGCTTTTACTTTTTTTGCGGGGGGGGTTGTGGATGAATAACAGCCAAAATGGCCCATGAGAAGGTGGCCGCCCCCGCCTATTGCCCTCCCGCGCACCCAGCTGCCGGAGCCCACCTTACCCGCTCCAGCTCGAAGGAGAAGAGAGGAACTCGGGAACAGAGCTACTCTCTGTGTTAAGCTGCTGCCCATACTGTCGCAATGGACGCAATAGGCGTCCTTTGCGTACATAGCGGCAGTTTGAGCAGTGACTTAGCACAGAGAGGAGCTCTGCTCGTGAGCTCCTCTCTTTTCCCTCGGGCTGGAGCGGGTAAGGTGGTCTTCGGCAGCTGGGTGGGCGGGAGGGCGATAGGCGGGGGCGGCGACCTGCTCATGGGCCATTTTGGCCCTTAATCTTTTGGGGGGGGAGCGGCGAAGGTGATTTTGGGCAGCTGGGAGGGCGGGTGAGCAGGCGGGGGCGACGGCTGTGAGCGGGCGGGGGCCTCGTTGGCGGCTTTGCCGCCACCTCGCCCAGCTTCCCTGTCCCCCGTCTCGGTCTTCCCCCGCCGCCATTGCCCTCGCCTTTTTCAGGGCGGCCGCTTCTGGTTGCCTCGGCCTCCTCTCGCCGTGCCGCAGCTCATGGCCGAGGCGGCGGCTCCGCCGCCGCCTCGGCCACTTTCCCCCGCCGCCACACACCGCCTAATGGCCGCCCATGGCTGTGGGACACTGGTGTCTGAGGTCCTGTGTCCCTTGGGCTCTTCTGGGCCTGCGCTTCGCGCAGGCCCAGAACATCCCAGGGAGGCAGGGACGCAGATCCCCAACATTCCAAAGCCACGGCCACTCACTTAGCCTTTTATTATATAGGATACATATAGGTTTGTGATACATGAATTGTGTAGGAGCAAAACTTATCAAAAAACCTAGGCCTTTATTTTGCTAGCTTATTTTGCACTATTTGTACCATAATTTGTTTGTTAATGAACTGAATGTTGTCTTAAGACTTCGTTATGCTTGTTTTTTGGGTATACAATATAAATCCTTTTCAGTACAAAACATGTACATACATTTGGTGTTTACAGCCCTTTGTTTGTAGATAACATCTGGAATTCATGGTCTTATCTGTTAAATGTCATCAAAGGTGAAAAAAAGGCTGTTTCCCTCCATGGTTAATTGTGGTGAAGTGCCATGTTATATTTTACAACAGTTAACAGCTTCAGGGCGCCAAGAGCATGTTGCTATCCCCCTTGGGAATGGGACTTTTCCTCTTTAGCTTAGCTCCAGGAAACTTGAACATTTGTGTTTTCAAGACTGCATACCATTGGGAAGGAAGTACGGGTGGAGATGTGTTCTAAGATTAAGTGGATATGAGAATAAGTTTGCTGTGTGTGATCTAGGATCTGCAGAATTTTATGAAACACTCACACTCTTTCTGGCATGTACTTCGTTCTTTTAAAAAGTATGCAGACAATAGGACCAAAGCTATTCAGTTTCAACAATAACAGAAAAGAGAAGAGAGAAACTATTTCATCAAAATTTGCCTATAGGATTCCCACACACATGCATCAACTTTTTAAAGACACTCATCAAAATAAAGTGCAAGAAAAACAGAATTAGTAAAAAGGATCTTTTAGTGGACCAACTTGCCATCTTATAGTTTTAAAGTTTTCAAACTGTGCAGGTTTTCTATTTAGGTATGTCCAGAGCAGGTGGGTATGACTCTCAGATCCTATACACTTCCCCACTAATATTCCATTATCTCGCAGTTTTAGGAATGAAGATCAGACTGGTAGACAACATAATGAAATGATTCTTTCTAACACACATGCACAGGGCACAGCAGTACAGGACAATACCAGATCCAAGTCTTCAGATGTGATGGTACTGGGGCCAATTGCAGTAGAGAAGGTGGAAGGCATGCAGGTGGGTGGGTGCAGAACCCTTTGTGCCTAATAGCCCACTCCTTCCAACATCTTCCATCTGGGTTAATTTCTGATTTTGGGAAAAAATGAACTTGCTCTCTATATGAGAGAGTTCTTTTGGAAAAAAGAACTCTCTCATACAGATAGCAATTTCTTATTTTTCAATATTATCAAGATCAAAAGCCAAAACGAACAGTCACATAAAGGCACAAGCTGTCAGATACTCTACGTTTATTTTTCTGTGGACTACATAGCTGTCTTAAACCATGGTAAAAGAATTTAGTAATTGTGGGAACTAGTCATTAAAATAACTTTTAAAATATTTTCAGCAGTGTAGCATTAATCCTTCCTACACCCCCAACTGTGTTTACAAGTGAGAGTTTTATTTTATAGTTAAGGAACATGAATGCTGTGCACTTAGTTACCTTAATGAATACATTTAAGACAAATAGAAGAAACTTATTAGCTGATGCTTGTGACCTGTTATTATTATGAATATTACATTATGGGAATAAGGGGAAACTGTGCATTGAAAATCAATTACAGATTTATTATGTGGGTTGGAGCATGACGACAATTTGAGTTCTAAATGCTTCAGACATATATCCAAGATACATTTAGGTTTATTATTCCTTACTAATAATCTGACCTCTGCTTGGTTCAAATTGGCTATTTCAGGGTGCGTGTTAGTCATTTATACTAGCCCATTCCTCCTTTCTCCAGTCTTAGGGTTACTGGAGCCGTCTGCTGTGACTGACAAACAGAGAATATTCTCATGACACAACCTGCATAGGTTACCCCAGGCAGCTCGTGTTATCTGGAGTGCCAGGAGCCCTCTGTTCCCAGCTGCTTTCATCATGGGTAGCCCGGCGTGTCTACCCAGCATTTCACCGAGGTAGAACAAATCTTTTGGTTCATGCTACCTTGGCAGGCGATTGTCTGTGTGATTTCTGCCGGGCAGCTGGGCTTCCCCCTGGCCCGCTGCCATTTTCAGCAGCGAGCCGGGGGGGGGGGAAGGCGCCCCGCAGAGCAGAGCGGTTGCAGTACTAAGAGCAGCTGCTCCGCTGTTCGCGCACTGCCTCCATGGAGGAACCAGCATGGCTTTTCGTGTGTGGGTGTGTGAGCGGTGGAGGATCATCTGTGGGAAGGCAGGTAGGAAGGAGCCTGTCTCCCCATTCACCCGGGTAAGAGGTCATGTGAACAACCTTACAGTTTTTTACACATCACTTTGTAATGGAATTCTGTCATCAGTTGCTGTTATACTATAACTTGTGTCTCTTGATATGGAACAGAATCAAATGTCTCTAAATGTTTTTAATTTTTGTGTGTGTTTTCTCAGTTAATATACTGTCCCCATTTTATCAGGTATGAGATTTTAGACTCAAAAGTTAGTTTTGCAGTTGTTACCACACAAAACCACTACTCATGGTCTTTCTATTTACACACATGCACACACCTGATTATTTACATTTGATATCCCACTCTTCTTCCAAGGAGCCCAGAGCAGTGTACTACATACTTAAGTTTCTCCTCAAAACAACCCTGTGAAGTAGGTTAGGCTGAGAAAGAAGTGACTGACCCAGAGTCACCCAGCAAGTATCATGGCTGAATGGGGATTTGAACTCGGGTCTCCCTGGTCCTAGTCCTGCACTCTAACCACTACACCCTGCTGGCTAGAATAGCAATAGCAATAGCAATACCACTTACATTTATATACCGCTCTATAGCTGGAAGCTCTCTAAGCGGTTTACAATGATTTAGCATATTGCCCCCCAACATTCTGGGTACTCATACATACACCTATAGATATTCCACATAATGTAAGCAGTTTGGATTATGGGATACTTTCTACATCAGAATGCCCACTGCATAGGCTGGTGTGGGAAGTATTGACATGATCTAGGATAGTGAGGAGACAAAACTACATTGGCTGACTTGTTCATGGTGTAGAGGCATGCAAGAATCCTGCTGCACACAATGGGTTGTGCAGTTTTCACCTGTTCCTCCTTCCCTTGAAAGTGCTTTTTGACACTCAAAAATATACTGAGGATCATACAGCCCTCAGAGACATACTTAGGGGTGTTAAAGAGTTCTTCTGCATGGGGTAGGAATCGGCAAAAATTCCTATTTAGGAAGTGGGACTAAAGATTACTAAATGCTATGGAGTTGGTTTGCACACAATGCCTCCACACTATAAGTCGGGACATTGGCTATTATGTGTATCTTGATTATTTATTATATATTGCTGACTTCTTGTAGAGATGAATTTTCACAGACCCTCCACAAGCTCCCATTAAAGGTGAGGGGTGTAAGAGATTTTTTTTAGATGCCCCCAAATCCCTGCAGCCAGGAATAAATGGGGACCCCAAAACCCCTCACACTAACTAACAGAGACTGTGGGCTCTTTTGATGGTCCTGGCTGTTAAGAATCTCAAGACCCAAGAAAACACGAGGAGAATGAAGATATTATATTTAATCAAAACAGATTAATTTTCTTACCAAAATTCAGATGAATCACAGCATACAGCATACATACTTCTCTCGCACAAAGCAATCACAAAACTAACAGCTTTGAGACACTGACAGGACAGCCAGACCCTTGCGGTCACAATATACTATACCCTAAGGGAGCCTCGTCTTGTTCCTCTTTTTGCTAGATGCTAGGTGCCATCAAATTGATTGATCAGATCAACTTCCTCCTTTCCTCCTCCTGTGTGATGTGTTTGAGCCACCCTCCTAGAGGGAGAGAGCGCCTCCCCTTGGATCCCAATAGGGGATTTTTGTACCATTCTACATATCACTCACACATTGATTTTCCATAATTCCTTGATAATAATTGGTCAAAAGGGGTCTTGACCAGTTGGCCTGTAATTCAATTTGCTGATACCCTTGGCATTTAATATCATTGGTCAAGGGTGGCCCTTGCGTAAGGGAACCGAAAGGTACAGAGTCTGGGCAGCACCAATTTTTCTCAAGCGTGACATTTGTGGTTAGCATACTCTTACTTTTTAGACTATGCTTTTCAGTGAAAAATGAGGAAGTTTGCCGAGGTGACAGGCTGGGTCTCTAAGATTAGACGAGAGAGAAGGTGGGGGCTGTCTTGAGCAGTGAGTGGAAAATTACTCACTTTGCACTCTGTATAAGCTCTGGAGGTGTGTGCTCAACCGTAAAAGGATATCTAATTTGAACATAATGAGGGAGAACGGGACTCCACCAAGGTGGGAGTATGTGTATGGAACCGTGAAGAGGATATCTAATTTGGACATATTGTGGGGGATTTGGGAATTCACCTATTATGACAGCATTCGCCCAAGGTCGAGGCCTAAACTGTCTCAAGCAAGCAGACTCATGTCAAGCATTTATCTAACATAAAATGGCTGACATATCTAACACTTATTCAATATAAAAATGATCCCAATTGGATCTTACAGGGGGCATTTGGGGAGGGACCATAAGGCATGCATCAAAATTTTAGTTTCAAGGGGGAAGCCCAGGCCTTTTCCAAGGAACAAAAAAACCACCCACGAAGAAGCAGAGAGCACATATTCTTTGCAGCCATGGAATGCTTGAATGAAGGTTCCAAAAGGAGGTGGCTCTCCTTCTTTCAATCAGCAGGGCACAGCCAATAACCTTGGAAGTTTGGGGTGTGTGTGAGAGAGATAACTGGGAGAATGGGGTGAGGGATGGAGCAAGAAAAACTATTGGCAGAGGGTGGCAGTTGTGTTAACAGTTACACAGGGCACAGACTATATAAAGAAAAATTGTTGGGAGAAAATGGCAAACAGAAAAACAGAGAGGATGTCCTAAAAAACAAACAAGCCTTATAAAAAGAAAAGAAAAAGCAGTCATCATGACAGCCAAAAATATACTGTATCGAATGAGATAAAGGAAAATCTCCCTGGTAAGGCACTCCCAATCCTATATTTCACCTTCCTGCTGCCCATCAATACCCTGTTGTGCTTGTTTTCTTTAATATATATTGGTATATTACTTGTAGATTTTGCATGTAGCTTTCTCCTCACTATATAAATCAAGAAGATCAAAATAATTTGGCTTGAATATGTTTTCACTTGTCTGTCAGCTTCCCCTTGATCATACCCTATTTCTGTTTTCTCTGTTTTATTTTGCATCCTGGGGCGACTGCTGTTAGGTCCAGGTTGCATTCGCTATGGAAGGACTTTTTGAATAGTGAATGCAGAAAGCATATTGTGGGACATATCTAGTCCTCTGCTTGTATATCTCGCTTCATTGTTAATTGAAACAACAATATTGATTCCTAGATGATTATGTTAAAGGACCTGGATCTGTCTTTTCAGGCATTTAAAGCTCTACACAGCTATAGCCACTAGCCTGTCCTTGCCCAGTGCTGCCTCTCCGGTGCTAACACATTCAAGTAGCACTTAAATCTATTTTGTAGTCTGATCATCATTCCTGTGATTTTGTGGAGCCATTTTTTTGTGTTTCGTAGAAATGAATCCACATAAAACTACTGTGAGCAGAAAATGATAAATCAAACAAAAACAAATATATAAATATATAAAGAATCCCAAATTGGTATGTCATTAATTTAGCTTGTACAGTAACAACAAAAAAGAGGAGCAGCATATTATTCTTGCAACAGTAACAGTACAACATTTTTTTTTTAATGAGAGAGTGCTCAAAGGTTTATTTGCAAAGGGTGGTGGTTGCTGCTCACCCACATTTAAGGTATGTTCTAAGGCAGAGGGAAGTGTATGTGAATGAGTACTGTAGTCTTATTCCATAAAAGTACCACAGGTACTTTTCAAACAGTTATATGCATTTTAATAATGAACAGGTAACTTTTTCCTTTTGCTTTTACCTAAATACAAGTGGGATTAAATATGAAGTATTCCAAAATAAAACAACTGTTAAATAAGCAAGGCTTTCAGTTGTAGTAAATTGTGCTCAGGTTTATCTTTTAGAGTTTCAGTGCCTTGAATTTGGTGGTGCTCTAAAGTTACCAACAAAGCATCATGCATTTAAATTTGTCAATAGCTTTATCTGTTAATTTTCCTGTCATTTTAATTTGCAATGAAAAATGTCTTTTAACTAGATTTGTACTGTATTTTACTTTGGAGAATTCATATTTGGAGAGCTAAATACACAACTATGTCTTTTATAGTAGAATATCTTAATTGTTCCCAGAAAGGTTCTGTAAATATATAGGAAATGCATACTTTAGCTGCGAATAACAGAAATGCACATTTGAAGGAAAAACAATATACTATTGAGCCAAAAAAAAAAAAAAAGTTCATATGATGATAGTTTTGCCTGACCTTTTAAATCTATTTTATTTTCCAGAGAGTTTAGGAAAAGCTCATGAATATGCGTTTTAGTCTTAAGTTTTGTGAACAGTTATCCAAACATACCTTTTTTTTGTTGGAGACGCAAACTGATGATGTGCACTCATTCTATGCAGAAGAGTGAGTACTTAGGAGATGATTGTGTGGGGTTTCATAATTTATTATTTGGGTATAATTTTTGTATGCCCCAAAGCACATATTAATATATGTGCAGCCATGGTAAAAACAATTGTGGTGCATCTTTTCTGTCCTTTCCCCAAAAGTGGAACATTTATATACCGCTTTTCACAAAAGTTCCCGAAAACAGTTTACATAGATAGATAGATAGATTTAAAAAAAAGTCTCCTTACCCCAAAGGGCTCACAATATAAAAAAGAAACATAAGATAGACATCAGCAATAACCACTGGAGGGATGCTGTGCTGGAGATGGAGAAGGCCAGTTGCTTTATTCCTGCTAAATAAAGAGAATCACCACTTTATAAAGGTGCCTCTTTGCTTAGTTAGCAGGGGACTAGTATAATAGGGTTTTGGGATGTCCTTTTAAAAATTTGTTTCATGTGTACTTTTATTGGAAAAGAAATTGACAATCAGATACTTTTTTTTATTGTCCCCTTTTGGCTTCAGAGCCTGGTTTTTGATTTCTTTTTTGGTTCTAATGTACAGTATGTTTATTTCTGTCTGTGACAAGCCTGCAGTCGTGTGTTCTTTCTGAGTTATAATGACTCAGATGTCATAATTAATTTGATGAGCAGGTGGGGGTTATTAGTCTTGTGCTTCACTTGCTAATAGCTGCACAGCTTTTCTAAAGTACTCTTTCAACTAAAGAGGCATTTCTTCACACAGAATAAACAGTGCAGCACAAAAGCCTCAGTTAGATAACTATCCATGAGTTTGAAAAGCTGCCAAGCAGATGTTGTTATTGGAGTCAGCCCAGATGAGATTGGGCAAGGCAGATGCTAGGTGGGGGAAGAGGTTACATAGAACCAAGACGCTTTCTCTGCAGTGGTTGGAGAATTTTGTGGAAGTGGGAGGTGTCTTCCCACAGACCAAATCCATAGTTAGCTGGCCTCATGCTCACTCTTAAAGATCCACCCTCCAACTGTAAATAAATGAGAAGGGGGGAAAGCCCCCTCCTCAACATCCATATGGGAATGAATCTGAATGTTCATCCAGCAGCCCGAGACTTCTGGTTTGCATTAAATTGGCTGTGTGCAATTTTTGAAAGGCCTACAGAGACTTTGCTTCATACCTATCAACATATGTAATGAGTGCTGCTACTCTGACATTTACCAGAACTCTTAGTTTCTGTTGTATTACTATAAATTAGGTTGTGCAAATTCAAGACAAAATGGTGTTTTGTTTCCTGTCACCTCCTGATTTAATTTTTTTTTCCTGTTGAGGCTTTTCTTCCTTATTAAGATATGTCAAATATCAAGCGTTAGACTAATTTGTTATGATTGGGGAGGTGGGGGAAGGAATTGTGGAATTGTGTGCAAGAGACCAGTAGACTGGTCTGAAAACTAAGCTGATCATTTTGATGTTCTCTGTACACTCTTTCTCTCTGTGAAATCTTACATTTTAAGATTATATATCTTTCTCTCTTCAGTTCTGTCTTGTCATTTGTCTTTCTGTGGGGTCACAAGCCAGTGGTCTAGGTATTTTAAATTCAGGGCCTTCTAAAAATAATGGGCCATCTGTTTTTCAAATATCTGTGTACAGATTGTCCTTTTTGGGGCTGGGGGAGAATAAAAAAGTGGATTATATATCATAGATGGCATGAAAATATTGCTTGCACTGAACATTACAAAGCATCCTAATAAATGACCCAATGAAGAATGCCTTCAAGCATATAGCCCTGATTATTATTAGCATACTGTACTCAAAATTTTGCTGGCTGATATCCAGGCTACCACTGCACTGGTGCAACAGTGCCTGACATCCAGACTAACTCTGCATTGTCATGCTAGGGGTCGGGGAAAGCCATTTTTAGCTATCTCTCCTTCTCTCTGAAGCCCACTGTGTCTTCCAAAAATAGGTCCCTAAGAGTCATGCAACCCACAGGAAATATTTTCAGAAGGCACAGTGGGTTTTAATAGAGATAGTTGAAGATCGGATTTCCTCTCTAGTGTGACAGTGCAGCATTAGTCTGGATGTCAGGCACTGCTGCACCAACACAGTGCTAGTCTGGATGTCATCTGTTGTATTTATACATCTGTTTACTTTCCCCATTATTTATGATACTGCCTTTTAGCAAAATAAATGTTCATAGGGTGGTCTACAGACAACAGAGTTTATTTTAATACATGTTTAAAATAAAACAGAAAATATACAAAACCATTTAAAACAAATTGAGAGCAAGAGCAGTAAAACAACACATCTATCCATATTTGTTTGTATGGATATACAGATACTTCCCAATTGATAGCACTAGTATTTGAAGGCATGGCAGAATAAAAACAAGTTTTTGGATGTCTCTGAAAAGAAGTCAAAGAGCAACATAAATAAACAAACTTCTTGAGAGAAAGCATTCCACAGCTCTGAAGCCAGAACTGAAAAGCCCCTGCTTTTGGTAGAAAGCAATCTCGGTTCTTGTAAAGAATCTCATTACTTGATCTTAAAACCTTGGGAAGGGAGTTCATATCCAAAGGACCCAGGCTATAAAGAGCTGAAAAGGTCAAAACAGGCATTTGGATTAGACCCAAATTGGGGAGGCAGATTTTCTAGATATGTGTAATATGTTGGTGTTCAGCCATTCCTGTCAACAGATAACAGCACTGAAGCAGTGGAAATTTCTGACCTAAGACAGGTGTTAAAATAGGGGCACAAGCAGGTGTGTAGTAGAGGGGGGACATGCGGGTTTCAGGATATCTTTATCAATGCTGCCAATACATAAGTGGGTTGTTATTATTATTATTATTATTATTATTATTACATTTTATATCCCGCTCTTCCTCCAAGGAGCCCAGAGTGGTGTACTACATACTTGAGTTTCTCCTCACAACAACCCTGTGAAGTAGGTTAGGCTGAGAGAGAAGTGACTGGCCCAGAGTCTCCAGCTAGGATCATGGCTGAATGAGGATTTGAACTCGGATCTCCCCAGTCCTAGTCCAGCACTCTAACCACTATACCATGCTGGCTGCAGATGATATTAAATCCAAGAGAGAGGCTTAAACTAGGAAGTAGACTGGAAGCAATCCTTTATGTGCAAATAGAGCAATCCCCCCCCCCAGCTCATTACTGGGCAGCAAGATGGAGGGTTTAAACAAGAGGAAGTCACAAGAGGGAGGGTTTAAACCTTTCTCTTGTTGTGCATTGCAAGTGGCCCCTTGAAGTAGCTATTGGTCTCCAAAGTAGCTGTTTGCCTCCGAAGCAGCTACAAATAGCTACTTAGGGGATAAATAGCTGTTTGAAGGTAATTTTTGGTGCAAAACCCGTGTTATGGGAAAGTATATGTCCTCCGCTGTAGATGTATTTCAACTTAAAATGACAATATCCAGTTCATTCGTGCTCCAAGTCCATTTGTTAATGAACTTCATGCCATGTGTATGTTGCTGACGGTCAGGAAGCTCCTTGCTGGAAACTCACTTAGCTTACTTTTTGAGCTGAGATTCAAATATTATGCCAGTGAGATGGCTATCACCAAAAATTTCTTCCATGTGATTCTATAATTGACATCCTACTTGAACAGGCTGGATTGCATGATTCAGCATCTAAGTAGTAGTAAATTACTTAGGAACTCTATTTCTAAGAACATTTATTTACTAAATAGCATTCATAGCAGTTAAAGGTAGTAGGTTAATCACCACTTCCATTATTTGCTGCATGCCCATAGTACTCTAAGACAAGATCATATGTGTTCTTCCCATAAGGTGATTGAGAAGTTGATAACATTCTACACTTCTTACTTTAACAAATGCATTTTTTCTCTGCTCTATTTACAAAGATTCCTTCGAGGAGAATCTAAGTTCAATTACATAACTTGCCAAGTTTCATAATCCCTTGGTTTGGAATATAAATCTCAATGACTTCTAATGCTCACTTGAACATGCATTATGATGCCCCCTGAACCCCGCCCCCCAGTTCAGATATAATCCAAGCTGGATAAAAATCCCTCCTCCCCACTATTGCAATTCTATTCATCCACTTACCTGACTATTGATCTGGTGCTGCTCTTCTGGAAGAAGTGTCTGTCTCTTCTCCCCCTTGCCCCCGGAATGCTGTTATGGCAGTTATCTGGACACACACAGTCCTGGAAAACGGTATATTTCCCAGCATTCCTTGATGTCTGACTGGCTGCCATAATAACATTCCTGTTCCTAGGGAGCAGAAAGGGGAAAGGTGGAGATACTTTTCTCCCTTCCTCTCTACTGCTGCTATTGCAGTAGAGAGGAAGGGAGAAAAGTATCTCCACCTTTCCCTTTTCTGCTATTGCAGCAGTTATGTAAGAGGACTTGGGGGCTCACAAGGGGATGGGAGAAGGATTGGATTTGAGAGTGTAATGGGGTCCACCTAATGGTGCATTGGGAAGTGTCTTTGACTAACAAGCCAGAGGTTGCTGGTTCAAATCTCCGCTGGTATGTGTCCCAGACTATGGGAAACATCTATATTGGGCAGCAGCACTATAGGAAGATGCTGAAAGGCATCATACTATGCGGGAGATGGCGGTGGTAAACCCCTCCAGTATTCTACCAAAGAAAACCACAGGGCTGTGTGGTCACCAGGAGTTGACACCAACTCAACGGCATACTTTACCTTTTAATGGGGTCCTATTTGTCTCATAACTGTATTTATCTGTTTTGTATCTGTTTTACTTGCCCTTTGTCTGTTTTTAGTTGTCTATTTAATGGTTTTAATCTTGATGTTTAATGATCTTTTCATTTTCTGTAAACCACTTGGGGTCATGGGTGAAAGATGGTATAAAAATGCAGTCAATCAATCCAATCCAATGAGTCCAATCAGTCAATCAAAAAGTTGCACTCAGAAATAACGGAACAATTTTCCAGCTCTTGGGGGAAATAGCTTGGTTAGCTGATCCCAGTTATAAGTAGAGCCTTGGAGTATCTGCCCACCACTAATTTAAGAGAAGATAGGAATAGGATAGGAAGTGCAAGATTTTCTAAATTGATAATATAAAATGGTTATGGTTTGCAGCAAAAAGTGCTGAGGTTGGTAGTTTATGGGTAGGAAAGTTGTTCTTCATAAGTTTTGAAATTGCAAAGTCTGCAAACTTATAAATGAAATTCATTATTTCTCTATTTATTGATCTCCAGCTTTTTAGGTGTGGATAAACCAAATCTAAATTATTTTTTAAACTAACTTGTGAAGTGTACATTTGCAGTGAGGATTAAAAGAAATAATTTTTTTTTGAGACCAGTATGCCAGATGTTTAAGCAATATGGTAGCATTCAGATATGCACAGTTCTGGAAGACCTTGGGAAAAAAGTTGTGGCTGGACCCCCAGTGTTTAATAGTTTGAGACCCTTGACCTAGAAACAGTTTTAACAGATGTTTAGTTGAGGAGATGTGTGTTGACACTGTAATTCTTTTTCCTCTTGGAAATGCACTTCTTGACTATCGGGAGAACACTCATTTGTTTAACCCTGTTTAGTAATCTGCAGCTATTCATAAACTATATACTGTGTGCTGTGCCAGTCTTTTAAGACTTTTAAAGGATTTAAAACCTTTTCCCTACTCTTTGGGAAGCCCTTGTAGGTTTCATGGCATGAGGTGTTCTGCGGGCATCCCCTGTGAGACATGTAATGGTCCTAACAGATCAGATGAACAGCTTTCTTTGACACATGTGGCATTACAGGTTGACCAACAGAGTGCAAAGGGGGAATTCCCACCCGCCCCCATTTAGCTGGCTCTGATTTGTGGTGACTTCAAACTTACCTAACTGCAGTGCTATTCTGAGCTCCAGTCCCTCCAAAGCCCTCCCTTCTTCTCTTTCCCTCCCTCCCTCCCCATCCACTTTGATCCTGGCAACTGAAGTTCATTCCATAACTCAGGTCAGACAGAAATGATGCATTGCATCACAGCTGCTTTTATGAAAGTGTTTATTTCATATCTGAAATGTTTTTAATATACATTTGCTTTGCTATGACTTGCAGGAGGAGAAAGAAAGCAGTTTTACTGGAGGCAAAACAGCCACCTGTGAAAACTAATTGCATAGGTTGCATTGTGCTGGTTATCTGTGGGAACAATCCAGCAGGAAGAAAGTAAATGTTCTTAATCTGGAAACAGATTACCTGCATGACAAAATGTCCTCCTTTAGTAAGACAGTGATTTGAAATGGCCCCTCAATGGGTGAGAAGGGGAGTTCATGCAAGTTCCTTGTTCTACTGAACTTCATAGATAAATGAAAAATGACAAAGCAGGCAGTGCAAAATTGTCTTATTACATATTGTAATTCAATGCATTCTCAATAGTATGGGGGCAAAAAATGAGTACAGCACTGCCACTGTTTTGGATTTTTGTCCACCAAACTTTGTGCACAACTTACGCCTACTTACGCCTACTTTGTGCACAACTTAGCAAGGGGTAGTTGCCAAGAAAAACATAGTGAACTGTTGTCAGGCTACTATACTATAATCTCTGTTCTAGATTAATAGTAAAAATTATCAAAGTTTATTATAACAAATGCTTCATCCTCCCCACCCCCCTTGTTGTTTAGTGATGGCAAACAAAGGCTGCTCAACTGGTGTTGTGTTCATCAGCACACGTGTGTTAAATTGAAGTCCAGTGCTCAGTTATTTGCGCTTTAGTTCCTTACCTGCATGAAGAATTTCATCCACCACTTTGCTGTGCCTAGATATGCACATGTCTAGATAGTTATTTCATGGAAAACTATAATGTGCAACTGCTGTTGAATTGCTACTATATGCATACCTTCTGTTGTGCTGCTAAGTGCTGGCTGTGATCAGGAGTATCACAAAGCCGCAGTTCATTGGCAGTTTCTACATTACATTTCTCCATGAGATTCTGCACCTGGGAAGTAGTCAAGAAGGATGGCCTGGAGTGGGGTGAAAGTGGCAAGCCTGCATGCATGAACTGGCTCTCAGTATTTTGGGTATGATGCTCTGCAAGTCAAAGTGGTGTGTTTTCCTCATTAATGCCAATGCATTTTCAGCCTGCAATACATGATTATAATTCTCAGATTTTTCACTGACAGTTCAGTTGCTCAGCTGGTTATCTTCAGCTCTGTGTTTATGTATTTGCTTTCCCTTTTCTGTGCTTAATATTTCGCACATGTCTTTCATTTTATCACTTCATCCTTTTGTTACTACAGGAGCAGGGATGCTGGGACAGTTTGCACAGACTTTCATAGCAGGGTCCTTCCAAGATTAGACCCTGCAATGGGGTCACGTCATATCTCGGAAGTGTGCTTCCACACTTCCTGTGTTGTGACACCGCAGTCCCTATGCGGACAGCGGGGTGCCGTTTACATTTCCAATGCCTTGTTTCGAATTTAATCCCTGGGCTAGAGAGCTAGGACACTTTTTCCAGGTGGTTAGTTTCTGCGAGACTGCTCCCCCTGCTGTTTACGTTTCGAATTGGGCTTGCCTGAGTTCAAATCCCCATTCAGCCCTGATACTTGCTGGGTGACTCTGGGCCAGTCACTTCTCTCGCAGCCTAACCTACTTCACAGGGTTGTTGAGGAGAAACCTAAGTATGTAGTACACTGTTCTGGGCTACTTGGAGGAAGAGCGGGATATAAAATATAATAAATAAATAAATAAATAAATAAATAAATAAATAAATAAATAAATAAATTCCTAATACGGTAGTAGTAACAAATAAGTCAAATTGTTGTTTGCCTTTTCTTTTGCCCTTTTAGATGGTTGTGTTTCAGACTGTAAGTTCTCTGGGGCACTTTGTACATTGCCTGACACAATGTTATCTAGATCTTTTCTGAAGTCTATGTGTTGTATTATGCACAAGCAAAATAGTCAAAAGCCTTGTGCTGTGTTATAATAGGTCACCATGCAACAGAACGAATGTATCCCTTGATTCAGCCTTTCCATTATTCTAAGATTACTTGAGTTTTCCTTTCTCTGATGTGCTGTTCCTGAGGGAGTGACCAGACTGAGATTTCATCAAAAGTCTGTGTCAAATTGAAATGTTTTTCATATCCTGAGCAATTTTGGGAGATTGGGAGGAGAGCTGGTCTTGTGGTAGCAAGCATTAATTGTCCCCTTTGCTAAACAGGGTTGCATTTGAATGGGAGACTACACGTGAGCCTTAGCGGATGGGGCTACTCTGGGAAGAGCACCTGCATACTTCCATGCAGAAGGTTCCCCCCGGCAGCATCTCCAAGATAGGGCTTTAATCTTGCTGCCAGTCTGTGTAGATAATACTGAGCTAGATGGACCAATGGTCTGACTCAGTATATGGCAGCTTCCTATGTTCCTATGAGATTCTGCAAAGTGTGCATACTGCTTTTTCCCATAATAAGGACTCCTCTTAAGAGTAGAGTCTTGAAGAAAATGTATAGATTTATTAGTTAAAGGAAGCTTTATTACTTACAACTTAACATTACCCTATTGTTGTTGTTCTGGTAGACAAGAATGGTTTTCTCACTTAGGTGGCTTCTATCACTATGTGTCATGAAAACATTGCATCATCCATGGGGTATAACAAAGTTATCTGGGCTTAAGAAGTAACTCTGATTCAAGAATGAATCAGAGATCAAAGAGTGGTACCTAACAACATAGCAAAGCAATCAGTGTTAGATTATGTACTGTTCAGAGCACTGATTGATACAAATATCCTTATCACAAGAGACTAGTCAGAGAATCATGACAGTGGTTGAAAAATTCTAGTAAAATTTCAAAATCACTTCAATAGTTTTCCAGAAAAATGAGGAAAACACTCAACTCATAATAGTTTGTGTTAGACATGACAGAACTGTATCTGTCATAAAACTAGGAATGTCAAATGTCTTAAACCTTAGTTTCCCATTTTGCAAGCACACATTAATTAAGGTGGTTTTATTCCAGTCCTTGACAAATTTTCTTTGGAACTAGGAGCCAGCCCAAAAATTTAGGAGCCAGAAAATGGTCAATTGACAGAATTACCAGACAAAGTGATAGACATGGTGGAAAGGGAGAGTAAATTTTTAAAATTTTAATGTATTATCTATTATGATTTTAACTTTTTAATGAATTTTAAATGTGTTATGTTTTATGTTTTAATTCTGTACCCCATCTAGAGATTTTTATACTAGATATATAAATAAATAAATAAATAAATAAATAAATTCATTCATTCATTCATTCATTTATATATCCCCTTTACAAGTAACACAAGTCATCCAGAAACAGTGCTGTCTGGGATAAATAAAGGTTTTTGTTAAATAACGGCCTCTGAATATCCTAGTCTGTGCCTCACAGTTAGGAGCCATGGCTCCCTTGTGCCTGGGATTTGTCAAGCTACTACTACTATTTATTAAGTAGTTGTGAATATGAACTTAGTGCTCTGCAGGGTGTTGCAATGAATCTTGGCTCTCTGATTTAATGCAGTTGTTTGATCTATGTGTTCCAAATTTTAATGTAGGTATAAACCATCACATACGTATCTAAAATCTGTCTGTCTAAAATTATCTTAAATGTACCCGTCGCTAATCCCATGTGTGTCAGCTCTTGCAAGAGTTCATGGGTGAGCTGTCGGGAAAAAGCAAATGGGCAGGTGAATGGACAGCTGGACGGCTGGGGAGGGGGGAAAGTGGTTGCACAAATGGGCCGAGAACATGGGAAGAGCTGTATGGGAGGGAAGGGAAAAGGGCCGAGAACTGAGAACTCTAGGGAGGGGAGCTGAGAGCGGGGGGGGGGGGGGAGAGACAAAAGGGATGGGGGAGGGCCGAGAACAAGTGGGAGGGAGGAGAGGGGTGAACTACAGGTACAGATGCTCTGCACCCAGGACAGCTAGTAAATATTTGATGTGTGAAGAAGTCCTTGGAGAGCTATATGTAGTTAGTCAACTAGCATAGCTGTTCCATCAAGATAGTGGCAGGAGAGCTGATCTTATGGTAGCAGCATAGCTGTTCCATCAAGATAGTGGCAGGAGAGCTGATCTTATGGTAGCAAGCATGACTTGTCCTCTTATCTAAGCAGCGTCTGCTCTGGTTGCATATGAATGGGAGACTAGAAGTGTGAGCACTGTAAGATATTCCCCTTGGGGATGGAGCGGTTCTGAGAAGAGCAGAAGGTTCCAAGCTCCCTCCCGGGCTTCTCTAAGATAGGGCTGAGAGAGATTCCTGCCTGAAACCTTGGAAGAAGCCACTGCCAGTCTGTGAAGACAATACTGAGCTAGATAGACCAATGGTCTGACTCAGTATATGGCAGCTTCCTATGTTTCCTGTGTTTCCTATAAGGCATTTTTGGAAAAGGAGGTTTGCTTCTTTACTATAGCTCTTGTTGTGATATGCAGTGCCTGTTGGAAATTCAGGAACCTTGTTGGAGCAAATATATTATCGCTGTGGAATAATTCCTGATGGCTCTGATAGATTTTCCAGTTATTAGTTCTGGTGACCCTGTTGAAATCTTGGTTGATTTCTGGGTTAAGAAAATTACCTGGATAGTTGTTGATACAATTGCTTCTCTTCTGCTAGGCAGAGTTATAGCAGCTCCATGGTTTTCTGTTGAGATACCAGCAATGAAAGGGCAGGGCTGAAGGCCGGAAAAAGATTTGAAATTAACCTAACAAAAGGGCTTTTTCGCATTTGGTCCATGTTTCTGCTTGTTCTG
Organism: Hemicordylus capensis; assembly: GCF_027244095.1. NCBI lineage: Eukaryota > Metazoa > Chordata > Lepidosauria > Squamata > Cordylidae > Hemicordylus > Hemicordylus capensis. The sequence continues at coordinate 117,702,459 of NC_069658.1, read as the reverse complement.
TGTTTTGGATACATTTCAGCTTACTCAATATGAAGAAGTACCTGCCTTTTTGACCTTTGCCCATCTTGACTAATTAGAATTGCTCAGAGGGGAGATAGTCAAACGGGAGTGGGGGGATTGTAAATGCTTCCTTGTGGGAAGACAGGTTTTTACTAGGGGTGTGTGTGGAACTGGTTTGTGCGATTTGGACCGATTGTATACCCAAAAGGAGGAAAGGTACCACTAAGTCCAGGAGGATGCCAGCATGGATAACAGGTGATGTCAAGGAAGCCATAAAAGAGAAGAAGACTTCCTTCCGAAATTGGAAGGCCTGTCCAAACGAAGAGAACAGAAAGGAACACAAACTCTGGCAAAAGAAATGCAAAGTGACAATAAGGGAAGCTAAAAGAGAGTTTGAGGAACATTTAGCTAAAAGCATCAAGGGGAATAACAGAAACCTCTTTAAATACATCAGATGCAGGAAACCTGTCAGGGAGGTGGTTGGACCATTAGACAATGGGGGAGTGAAAGGGCTTATTAAGGAGAATATGGAGGTTGCAGAGAAGCTAAATGAGTTCTTTGCGTCTTCATGGCAGAGCCTATACCTATACTGAGCCTGTACCTGTTCCTGAAACAGCCTTTTCAGGGATGGAGCCTAAAGAACTGAGTCAGACAGAAGTGACAAGAGATGATGATCTAAATTGTCTGGAAAAACTGAAAACTAGCAAATCACCAGGGCCAGACAGGCATCCATCCAAGAATCCTCAAAGAACTCAAATGTGAAATTGCCAACCTCCTTGCTAAAATATAGAATTTATCCCTGCAATCAGGCTCTGTACCGGAGGACTGGAAAGCACTGATTTTCAAAAAGGGATCCAGGAGCGATCTGGGAAATTACAGGTCGGTTAATTTAATGTCAGTGTCAGGCAAATTGATGGAAAGCATTCTCAAGGATAAAATTGTAAAGCACATAGAACAACAGGCCTTGCTGGGAGACAACCAGAATGGCTTCTGCAAAGGTAAATCTTGACTGAAAAACCTTTTGGAGTTCTTTGAGAGTGTCAGCAAGTATGGAGATCAAGGTGATCCAGTTGACATAGTATACCTGGCCTTCCAAAAAGCTTTAGACAAAGTTCCTTATCAAAGACTCCTGAGAAAACGTAGCAGTCATGGGATAAGGGGACAAGTACACGTGTGGATTGCTAACTGGTTGAAAGACAGGAAGCAGAGAGTAGGTATAAATGGAGAGTTTTCATAATGGAGGGAAATAAGAAGTGGGGTCCCCCAGGGATCTGTACGGGGACCGGTGCTTTTTAATTGATTCATAAATGATCTAGAAGCAGGGGTAAGCAGCGAGGTGGCCAGATTTGCAGATGATGCCAAACTCTTTTGGGTAGTGAAATCCAAAGCAGATTGTGAGGAGCTCCAAAAGGATCTCTCCAAACTGGGGGAGTGGGCGACAAAATGGCAAATGTATTCAGTGTTGGCAAGTATAAAGTGATGCACATTGGGACAAAACCCGCGACTTCAAGTATACGCTGATGGGATCTGAGCTGTCAGTGACTGACCAGGAGAGGGATCTTGGGGCCGTGGTGGACAGCTTGTTGAAAGTGTTGACTCAATGTGCAGCAGTTGTAAAAAAGGCCTATTCCATGCTAGGGACCACGAGGAAGGGGATTGAAAATAAAACTGCTAATATTATAATGCCCTTATACAAAGCAATGGTGCAGCTACACCTGGAGTACCGCATACAATTCTGGTCACCACATCTAATAAAGGACATTGTAGAATGTAGACATTGCAGAAGAGGACAACCAAGAAGATCAGGGGCCTAGAGCACCTTTCTTATGAGGCAAGGCTACAACACCTGGGGCTATTTAGTTTAGAAAAAAGACGACTGTGGGGAGACATGATAGAGGCCTGTAATATCATGCATGGTGTGGAGAAAGTGGATAGAGAGAAATTCTTCTCCCTCTCACATAACACTTGAACCAGGGGTCATCCCATGAAACTGATTGCCAGGAAATTTAGGACCAACAAATGGAGGTACTTTTTCACAGAACACATAATCAACTTGTGGAATTCTCTGCTACAAGATGTGACAGCCAACAACCTGGATGGCTTTAAGAGGGGCTTGGATAACTTCGTGGAGGGGAGGTCTATGAACTGCTACAAGTCGAAGGGCTATAGGCTACTTCCAGCCTCAAAGGCAGGATGCCTCTGAGTACCAGTTGCAGGGGAGTAACAGCAGGAGAGAGGGAAGCTTCCAGCGGCATCTGGTGGGCCACTGTGTGAAACAGGATGCTGGACTAGATGGACCTTGGGCCTGATCCAGCAGGACTTTTCTTATGTTCTTATGACCGCATGCGTGCAGAAAGTCCCGAAATGGGACAAAAATGGCCTGACCTGTCATTTGGGTGGCAGGAGGGCCCACAGAAGGACCTTTCACCACCTCTGCTGCTATCCCAGGTGGCAGGGGGCAGCGTAAGGTGGCAGGGGTGGGGGAGAAGCTGGAACAGGGGGCCATATCGGCCTGTGGGGGTAAGAGGCAGGGAGAACTAGCTTACTTTCTGAAAGGAAGAAGGCTTATAGATCACCATGTCTGAGCGCATGTCTGTGTGTTCCCTCTCGGATAACTCATTTAACCTGATTCACACAAGCCAGATACATTTTGCATTCGTGTTCATTCAGGGAAGCTTCTTGCATTATTTTGATCTGAACCACATAAATAAGCACAGTCATAGTGGTAGAATTCTTCTGAGATTGTGCAACCTCAGAATTAGCTTTTAAGTTCTGCTCTTGATACATACAGAATTACATTTCTGAATGCACCCCATGCAAAAAGGTTTTCTGAATATAGAAAACTAGCACTGGACTAGGACCGGGGAGACCCGAGTTCAAATCCCCATTCAGCCATGATACTAGCTGGGTGACTCTAGGCCAGTAACTTCTCTCTCTCAGCCTAACCTACTTCATAGGGTTGTTGTGAGGAGAAATTTAAGAATGTAGTACACCGCTCTGGGCTCCTTGGAGGAAGAGCGGGATATAAAATATAAAAAATAAAATAAAAAGGATAGGCTAAAATATTTCTTTCTCACATGCTAGCTTTTTGTAGACAGAAGATTGTGGGTGTGGGTGTGTAGGTGTAGAGAGTGGGAGGAAGAGAGGGGTCGAGAAGGAGCATCTCAAAGTGCTAGTCTCAAGAGATCTACGTAATTTGTTTCAGCTAAGAGATGGATTCTGCTACATCTGATGAGTTTGGGTCTATCCTCGGTGGCCCTGGAAATAATCTGTACCACATTTGTATTTTTACTCCAGCCTTTCCTGACTTCCTTCCTCTGACTATGGGGTTTGAGCCAGCTGCACCAGCTCCATGCCAACTGGGGATTCCCCAACATAATATGATCACTCATCTGGCTCAGACCCATAGGGCAATGACAAGTAGCTTGAGAGTTCTCCACAGCCTCAACCAACTTCAGTTTGAGCAGCAGTGTGCATACAAGGATGTCTTGTTGATTGCTATTGTTGAATGCTATTACTTAAGACTTTGAGAGACGTTTTAAAAGGGGGTGAAACAACATAGTTCTTGCTGGAGGTTTTACAGACAGGGCTCCCCCCCCTCACCAATCCACTCCTGATTGGAGTGTACCGGTCCACATATTCCCTGGATTTAACCCGACCTCCCTGCAGGCTATCAGGGACCAGGACAGACAGGGCTTTGTATTTCTCCGAAGGGAGGCTGCGAATTCTCGCTTAGCCCAACTTATGTCCTGGGTAAAAAAAATCCTCTGTTTCCAGCAACTTTTGGGGAAAAAACAAAAACTCAGGGGCTTCTGCTTCCTCCTAAGGTGTTGATGGCTATGCGAAGGAGGTGCTGATGGCTAGGCGAATGAATGGTCCATCTAATCCCTTGAATTAAAATGCCTTGAATCTGCTGCGAAGCAGATTTGCTCTTCAGCTACCCCGCAGCATAGCGCCATGTGTGAGAAACCTCCTGGTATTGTAAGTGAAGGTTTTCAAACTGAGTCCCTGCAAAATTCCTTAGGAGGACTATTTAGGTGACCGAGTTTAATAACAGCCTGACTGGCAGCACTTCTTGTTTGCTCTAAGAGCAGATAAATAAAGAGAGTGACATCAAGGACATGGCAAAGTCCTGGCATAGAAATGTCTGAGAAGTAAAAGTCCATGGGCAAAAATAAAATTGTGCCATTGGGTCTTAATGCTGTCAGTTGGCTGAATATGTGGCTGGTTGCACAGTGGCTTTCATTGTAGTGGTGATGTGAAGGTGTATGGTTAAACTTTCCCTTGGTCCAGTGGCCTGGGATGGGCAGCTGGAAAAGTTTAAGCCTTTTTGGAGAAAAACCCATGAGATGATTAGAGGTGGAGCCCTTTCGCACTATCCCATGAGAGAGCTTGAGGATGGGTGGTGGGGAAGGCTGCAGGAGCTTACATTCCCTGCAGATGATAGCGCTGATGCCTCTGGGCACGTGGATTGAATGCCCAGACGTCCCACTGCTGCCTCAGGCAGAGTCCCAACCTCTGGAAATCTCACATGGTACATTTTGGGGATCCCTCTGGCACTGGCCAGGAGCCCTGCAAGGTGTCAGTGCTGGTTGTAAGCATCTGGCACTGACTCACGAGCAGTTAGACACAGTTAAGGGCGCAAGCGCACACTTAATCTTGGCTAACTGGTGGGCTTCTTTGGTGGGTTTGCTGCCGAGATGCCACCAGGATCTGTGTGGATCCCAGCGGTTGTTACAGGGCAGCCTAACCCGGGCTGGATATCCCTACTCTGGGTTAGGCTGTGCATGAGAACAGCCTCAAGCATCTGTTCTGAAGTAGGTTACGATGTTGCATGCTCTTTTTGTTTTTAATTGACTTATTTAATCAGAGTTTGACCTGAGCTGTTTGCAGGTGCATTTTTCTAATGCATATTATAGAGTGGCTTTTTTTTTTTTAGAAATGTGTAATTTGACATTTTATAGGAGGTTTTGCTCCTAGCAGATGATGAAAGCCCTTGAACGTGAAAAGAAAATAGTTTGATAAAATAGAAATGTAGCTCATTTTTGCTCTGCACAAATGTTAGTGTTTGATTTGTGATATTTACGCAAAAGTAAGTCACACTGACTTCAACGGTCCTTGCTCCTAAGTAAGTGTGCAGGGGATTTGATCGTTTGTTTGATCGTTTGCTTTCTTATATCCATGAATACTTTTAAAATGTGGTCGATATAAAATTCTAGGGAAGTCTGCTTTCCATGATTGGATTTATTTATAATTTTAGCCATATAAGTTTAAACTTAGTTATAACTGAGGAGCCTTCAGTGGACTTCTTCCTTCCCCACCAGAATGGTATTGTGTGTGTGTGTGTGTGTGTGTGTGTGTGTCCTCTTGAAGTTAAGTGCAAGACTTGTTGAACTGTTAGTTTGTTTGCATATAATTTGCTGCAACCTGAATGACTGGTTATTCTGGTCAGGAGAAAATAGCACTGACATCATGTGATTCTGGCAGAAGAAAAACCACATTGGAACTTGGCCTTTGAATACCCATGGGGCTGGCAGCAGTCTCAGGGGTTGGCTTGGAGCCCCATTGAGCTTCCTCGCATAATCAGTTGACTGCTGAGCTGGACAAGCTGCCCTGGTTTTTCTGACAAGCTCTGTCTAAAAGAATGATGGGCAGTGTGCCACTAGTGTTCTTCCTAGAGTCCTTGCTGAAGATTAACCGTTTAGCTGCTCCACATTGAACTAATAGTGCCTCCTAAACAGAGAAAATATTGTGAGATGAGAACTCCTCTTCCTTGTTTGATTTGGTGAATGCCTTTATCTTAAGTAAGCGTTTCAATAAAAGGGAGGCTGAAAATAATTCTAACTTGTCTCATTGACTTAAAGGGTGCTTAATCATGACTAACTAGTCTGCATGCTGTCTCTTGTATATTATGAATACAGAATGGTTCACAACTTCTATCTCATTCATGTCACATAATCCCGTAATAATATTTTAATAAACTTCAACTGATCTAACTGAAGTAAAACCAAATTGATGGAAGTCAAATAAGCCTTCTTTTGTTGCATGGGATATTTGAATTCCTGCTGACTATCAAGAACCTTTTACTTTCTGTGCAAATCATGTTTTTAAACATGTATTTTAGTATTTTGCTTATGTACATACATGGGGAAAGGTCTGTTTGTAGCTACTGACATTCTAATTTCTGTTTAATGTCCTACTCAAGGGTTTAGTCCACAGTGATTGGAAGCTATTGCTCCATTCTTTAATGAAATGATTTCCCCCCTCCTTGTGATAATCATTTCACTCTAACAGCAGCCTTTTTGAGATTGTTTTCCATATTTAGATCTCAGTGACTGACATCCAGACCAACACTGCGCTGGTACAACACTTGTACAGCATTCCTCCAGTGGCTGTTGCTGGTGTCTGTATTATGTTTCTTTTTTAGATTGTGAGCACTCTGGGGACAGGGATCCATCTTTATTTGCTTATATCTATATAAACCACTTTGGGAACTGTTGTTGACAAATATTCATCATATTCATATTTGTAAAATCAAAACTAAAACAAACAATTAAAATCATTTAAAAGAGTCCGGGTGTCAGCCCTTAGTTTCCTTTGCCACTACTGCAGGGGTTCCCAACCAGTGGTACTCCAGATGTTTTATTGTAGCTGGAGATTATGGCAGTTGTAGTTTAGCGACAATTGGTTGGCAACCCCTGCAGTAGTGCCAAGGAAAATAAGGGATGACACCTAGACTAATGCTGTGCTGTTGTACAAGCGGGGAGAGGCTGTGTGACCCTCAGGGATATATTTTAGGGAGACATATTTTACACTGCACTAGTGTACCTATATCGGGCAGCAGCGATATAGAAAGATGCTGAAAGGCATAATCTCATACTATGCGGAAGATGGCAATGGTAAACTCCTCCTGTATTCTACCAAAGACAACCACCGACAGCATACTTTACCTTTTACAGAGTCGGGTGTGTTGCATCAAGGTTTTTTAAAATTGCAGTTGCAATGCTGCAAACACCTATATCGGGCAGCCACTGCACTAGTGTACCTATATCGGGCAGCAGCGATATAGAAAGATGCTGAAAGGCATGATCTCATGCTGCACAGCAGATGGCAATGGTAAACTCCTCCTGTATTCTACCAAAGACAACCTCAGGGCTCTGTGGACACCAGGAGTTGACACCAGTTCGACAGCACACTTTACCTTTAGTGTAGTGGTATTCTGGAGGTCAGCTCATATTTCCCTAATTTAGCTTTGCATCAGGAATATAGGAAGCAGGAATATATAGTAGAACAAGAAAACAATGCATACTCCAAGTACCATGTTAGAATGGAATTAGTAGAAATGTTTAAGTCAGAGCCCTTGTCAAAATTAGCTGGTCTTGTTGCAAAAGAATTTCTGTTCTTGCTATGGCCCCTCTTCAACATGTGTGTGCATGCATGCTTGTGTGTGTGTGAGAGAGAATAATTATGAGCAAAGCAGAAAAAGATTGTGTTCTATTTGCATGCAAATTATATTTGGAGATTGTTTAAGGATGAAAGCAGCAGATATTCTTGGATAACTTGGAGCAAATCCTGTTGGCTGCCTTTAGATCTTTTGCACCTGCAAAATCAGCTAATAAACAGTTTGTCGCATGATGTACTAAAGCTCTCTTGCTTGACCATCCTTTAGCAGATCCAGGGAAAACTCTACTTCCTTATCAAGCTCTCTCTTGATTCCCCATTCTCTTAATATAGATGCCATCATCACACTTTGCTATTGTTGGAATGAAAGATGAGTATTCCCAGAGAATAACTGCAGAATGGTTGGGAAGGGGGGGGGGGACATTTTGAATCGTGTACTTTCATTAAAATTTATTGTAGATTTAAAGTTGTGTGGATTGTCTAAAATGAGTGTGTGTGTACGTACAATGTGTCATCTTATTTTATCTGTATCAGTTTAAGGTGTCACTACAAATTTAAGTTCAGAGATTATCTCCAATTAATCTGGAATGCTTATTCTGTAAATGTGTATATGTGTATTACATACACATATGTGTTAAACATTTCAGGAAATTCTTAAAACATTCCTACATTCTGTACTTTTATGAAAAGCAGATAGGGTTAAGAGAACTGCATAATAAATTCTTGATTAGATATAATTGTGTAACTGATGTACTCTTATAAATGTACTTTCATTTATAATTCAGAAGAGAGCATTTATCTCATATATTGGACTAATGTTGCAGTGTAAGTGCTGATATATGTATCTTATTTTAGCTGTGCATTTCTAATTCTTGTTAAAAATAAACTTCATTGTGACTTAAAAAAAACCCTTGTTAATTTCATTGCCAATAACAATTTAAAGTGTTTTCATTTATATTCTTCTGTTGTAATTCCTTCATCACTAGGATTTAGTGATGTTTATATGATTGCTGAAAGTATGTCTCTTATGCTATCACATCTCTTAGCTTTTACTTTTTGATAGATTACTATGGTACAGTAGATCTCTGCAAGAAGATAATGCACTGCCTTTTTAGTACATGAGCTTCAGCTGATTGCATCTTCTAATCTTTATTTTAGTACTGTTTTGTCCAAAAAAACCCAAAACAAAACCCAACGATAACAGATTTTTCCAGACTCTAAAATATTACAGTCTTATTGAAGGAGTAATCCATCAGAGTTCTTATTGGGTTTTTTCAACAGAGGTTTAATTCCTGTTTTAGGGAAATTAAAAGAATTCCTGGGACATTTTTGTGTGTCTCAGAGCTCAGCTCCAGAATATGTGAGGCGGTATAAAGTGAATCTGAGCATGTGGCCTAACCAGTTGAGTATGCACAACCAACTCTTCCAGTCTTGGTGGTGGTGGTGGGAGCTTTCCGATCATGTGACTTCCAAACAAGCTTGAGATCAGAAATCTGTGTATCTGCAAAGGATTGGATCAATACCTCCATGATCTATGCAAATAAAAGGAAGATATGCCGAGCACACCCATCATGATGTCTTTTGCAACATCCTAGTACCCTCCAGGTACATCCTTTTCCCATGTAGAGGGACCGTTGATCCAAGCAGCTGCTCTGCATACACTCCATATAATAATTTGAACTTGGAGCATCTTCAGTGCATCTTCTTTTCATCTTGGGGGTCAGGGAGGTATTGTCCAAACCAGCCCAATGTACAGGGCTCAGGAAATCACTAGTCTATTTGTCTGTGGTGAGTGGAAAAATAATGCCTGACAAGCAACAAAAATCCTGACGAATAATGTATCAATTTAGCTTGACGAATAAGTTTTTTGTCTGACTGGTGAAAAGAGCCAACATTTCTTGATTCCTGTCAATTTGAACCTCTGTTTTTATAACAACACGTTTGTCAGCCTTTTGAATACTTTCCATTCAGTTAAATATGAACATAATTTTAAAAATGCCTTAAATACCTTCTTAAACTTCTCTTGTGATTTTTATTAGTTTGTTTCAACATTCTATGTAAAACATATTCTCATGGAAACTATAAGTTGTACAGTTTGTGAGTAATATTGAACAAGTGCTTTGTTGATTGTATACCAATGTATGATAAAGATATGCATAACTAGAAATCTGGTACGGAAATATAAATAATACTTATCTTTAAACCAGCATCTGTCATCTGCTTCAGCAGACAGCATTTCTTTCATTCCTGTTAAAAAGAGCTGAAAAATTTATCAAGTAGCTTTGTTTTGTTCTCTGTAAGGCTTAATCAGTTTTTATTAAATTCTAAATTAAAATTTGGCTTTCATAGTCTCTGCACCATCTCCCTAGCTGATTGCTGAAATATAGAACAAGGAGAAAGATCATGACTGCTTCAAAAAAGTATGCATAGGTAGGAGGGTCTTACTTTCAGTGGGATTGCATTAGTTATTTTTAAGAGCTTTTTAAGAAGCTTTCTGTGTGCCAAAAGTAAACATGCATATATGAAAAAGCTCAAATTCTGTTTGTAAATCGTTTTACAAACCTTTCTTTAATCATTATTAATTTAAAAAGTAATAATAGTGAAACGATCTTGTATTTTGAGGACATTATTTTGTGACTGTTCTAATAAGAGCTTCATGGTTGGGGCGGAGCCACCATTGTGCGGGGTTTCTTCCCCCAAGTAACCCGGGCTGCTGTTCCCAGTGGCCACGCCTAGTGCCCCAGCCATGCCCCCTGCGTCTGACATCAGATGCAGGGGGCATGACCAACCTGTTTGCAAATAGATTTTGGCCAGTGGTGCGTTGGCAGCACAGCTGGGAGCACCTCTTCCTGCTTGCAAAAGCGGAGAGACGTGTTCCCACCCAGGATGGGAGCCCAGCGTTGGCTGAAGCTTTTCAAAACGGAGCTGTGCAGAGGTCCAAAGTTGTGCAGCCCTGCATAGGAGTATGAGAAATAGGATTAATAAGGGAGATACTAACTGTCCATATCAGTTCTAGTGGGCTATAAAAAGAAAAGGGTGTATGTAATGTTTTGTGAAAGAGCTTGTGCAAATAGAGGAACTCCTCTGGATCTGAAGTAACTTTTGTTATGCTACAGTCTTTTGCTAAGCAGAAACAGTTAATCCTTTGCATGGAAGAATATTTCTACTAGCAGAAGAGCACCTTTGGATCCAATCCTTTGTCGACCTTTTGAGTATAGAAATTTTTAAAATTTCTTTTAAAGGTACTTAAATGTGATGAAAATTTTTTTATAAGGAGTTTTGCCAGAATAAGTTAGTCCAGAGCCTATCATCAAGCATGTTTAAGAAATAGAGTCAAAGTCCCTTTGATCTCCCAAAATGGAGCTCTAATTATAGTTTCAGGTATTAATGCAGATAATTAATTTGCATATATCAGACTAGGGATAATACATATTTAACCATTCCAGAGACCCCAAATGTGGGTATCCTTGCTCACTATCAAACCCTTATCCAGAAGATACAGTATTGCCTAGGGAAAGCCACTAAAACCAGTGGGAGATGTAAATCTTATAGTTGGTTTGACCAGGATTGTATTGTAGCAAAGAAGGACCTGGTCACAAAATTTAAATTGTACAAGACTAATATAGAGGCTATGATTGCCCATGAAATATTAATAACTTATATTGCTTCTTCTGTTCTAATAAGAAAGAAAAAGAGATTTGTCATAAGGGAGAACATTTTGGAGGATCGTGGTGGGCAGTTCCAATGGGCCAGTTCCAGTGTTATATCTCGGCATACACCTTGGTGACACATTTTAAGATCCGATATTTGGCTGATTACAGCGGGAATGCACCTCTTCCGCTTCATTTGGACTCTCTCCCTACCTGGTCCCTGGTCACCTCCCAAGAAATTGTTAGCTTAGTGTCCCAGTTAAAATCAGGCAAGGCACCTGGAGTGGATCTGATCCCTGCAGAGCTATTAAAAACAAATATTGATTGGTGGGTCCCGGTTTTGGCATTTCCCCCCTCTTATGTTGATTGGGTAGCCCACATACTGGAAGAATGGAATACGGCTGTTATTGTCACTATTTACAAGAATGGTTAATGCTCCAACTCATCTAACTATTGCCCAATACGTTTGCTGAGCACAGTTAGTAAAATGTATGCCAGACATCTTTGTAACAAGCTTATTGATTGGGTGGAGCATGAGAATATCCTTAGGGACAAACAGGTTGGGTTCCAAGTCGGTCATTTCCACACTGGACCAGGCTTTGGTTTTACGGCATTTAGTGGAAAACCCTCCTCCTCTCTATATATGGCAAACTTGTCTCCTCTTTATATGTGGCATTTATTGACTTTAAAGCTGCCTTTCACTCCATCTCTAAGTTGAGACTCTGGAGCAAACTGGCCATCACTTCTAAAGATCCATGATTTCTCCATCTGTATTTTATATGAAAACACTTCATTGAGAATAAAGTGTAATAGCAAAGGTCATCTGTCTGAACATGCTGAAGGGGGTTAAGCAAGGATGTATCCTTGTCCTTTTTTGTTTAATTTTTTTAATATTAATTTTTAAATTCCCCTTCTGGATAATCCTGACTTCCATCCGCCTAAGTTAGCTGGCAGATCTATCTCTATCCCTACTTTATGCCGATGATGTGGCTATGCTATTGAGGTCATTAGAATGTATGAGGAGGGAGTTACAAAGACTTATACAGTTTTGTGAAGAGAAGTCACTTGTTATAAAGACACAAAAGACTAAGGTTTCAGTGTTTGATATAAGACAGAAAGAACACAAATGGCAAATTAACAGTAGTGGGGTTGAGCAGGTTAGGACATATAAGTACTTTGGTTTAGTTTTTCATGCAAATTGGACATGGGGTGTACAATGTGTATATGCTGCAGCAAGTTCTCAGAGGAGTGCATCTGCTATATTAAAAAATTTCCACACTAAATGGGGACATTTTATCTCAGCAGCTGTTAAGGTATACCAGGCCAAAATATTGGCACAAATGTTATATGGGTACAGATCTGTTCCACTTGTAACTTCAAACCTATGCAAGTGGTCCACTCTAGATTCCTTTGTGCCATATTTCAGGTGCCTAGATGTCTCGAATGCCATCCTATGCTTTTAAGCAGGTTTAACCAGAGTCAAGGCCTAGAAGTGGCTCCACACATTTAACTGTTGGTTCAAATTACATTTCTGCTATCAGGGCCTTGCCCTGCTGGTACTGAAAGATGAGTTCCACTCTAACTGGCGTAAGAGCCTCTATGATAAACTGGGTAGATGTGCCTTCTCTCCACAATATTTATTTTCATTGGGATGTGATGCTGCCAAAGAAATTATTAAACAGTGAATAATGGATGTGGAGAAGCAAGGTAGTCTAAGTTTTGTTGCCCCTAGTAGTATTCCAGGAGGCTTCTCAAACTACCCTCAGTCAGCTGTGTACCCCACAAATCTGAATGAGAGGATTCACTCTAAATCAGAGGAGAGCTTTCTCTCTGGTGCTGTTTAATGCCCTGCCTTCTGATTTAAGAAAATACCACCCAGGAATCGACTATGCCCATGTGGTTCGGGCAATATTGAAATCCTTTCACATGTTCTTCTACATTGCTCATATTATAGGGACATTCGTATTGCCTGGATTAAACCACTTTTTAAAAATATGCCATGTCGATTGGAAGAATACTATATCTCCTTCCTTCTGGCAGACCAGATATAGCCATTACAGCTGGGGTAGCAAGATTCTGTGCAGCAGCTTGTAAACTGAGATGGGAACAATTGACTAATTGTATATGAGACCCCTGATGTTTTACTACCTTAAGAACAGCCCTGCTGGGTCAGGCCCAATGCCCATCTAGTCCAGCATCCTGTTTCACACAGTGGCCCACCAGATGCCACTGGAAGACTACAGGCAGGAGTTGAGGGCATGCCCTCCCTCCTGCTGCTACTCCCTTGCAACTGGTACTCAGAGGCATCCTGCCTTGAGGCTGGAGGAGGTCTATAGCCCTCCGACTAGTAGCCGATGATAGATCTCTCCTCCATGAAATTACGCAAACTTCTGTTAAAGCCATCCAGATTGTTGGCTGTCACACATCTTGTAGCAGAGAATTCCACAAGTTGAATTCCACCTTCCTCCGTTGTTTTTTTGATCTTATTTTGTTTTATTTTGATTTTTACTTGTATCTTTACTTGCTGAATGCTGGTCACTGACCATAATAAAATTCATTCATTAATATTTAACCATTAAGATAAGCCTTGATTGATTGATTGATTAAGTGCTGTCAAGTCGGTGTCGACTCTTAGTGACCACATAGATAGATTCTCTCCAGGATGATCTGTCTTCAACTTGGCCTTTAAGGTCTCTCAGTGGTGCACTCATTGCTGTTGTGCTTGAGTCCATCCACCTTGCTGCTGGTCATCCTCTTCTCTTTCCTTCAACTTTCCCCAGCATTATAGACTTTTCAAGGGAGCTGGGTCTTTGCATGATATGTCTGAAGTATGATAGTTCTAACCTGGTCATTTGTGCCTCGAGTGAAAATTCTGGATTGATTTGTTCTATGATCCATTTGTTTGTCTACTGCCAATCTTACTAACTTGGTTCCAACTAAGAAAGGTGTGTGACAAGGGTGTGTCCTGGCCCCCTTTTTATTTAATCTCTATGGCAATGATCTAATTAAGCGTCTACAGAACTCTGACATTCATGCTCCAAAACTGGCTAAGAAGATCCCAATCCTGATGTACGCAGATGATGTGGTTATTCTATCTGAAACCAGGGTCAGGCTTAAGAGAGCCTTAGATGTCCTTGCTCAGTATTGCAAAGAGGAACATTGTGAGATTAATTACTCTAAGTCAAAAATCTTATGCTTAAGATTTAAGAGTTAAATTCGTTTGGTCTCTGAACGGACATCGCTTAGAGCAAGTAAAACAAAGTACTTGGGGGTAACTTTCCAACAAAATGGTGGGAAATCCGCGCACATAAAAATGGTAGCCAAATTGGCAAAACACAGCACGGCGGCAATTTGTAGATTTCATAGAGCTCAAGGTGCTGGTTTCATTCCCGCAGCTTTAAAACTGTACTCTGCAAAAACAATTCCCCAACTGCTGTGTAGTATTCAATTGGGCCCATGTTCTAATTTTGATATGTTAGAAAGAAATCAGTCTGGCTTTCTAAGAACCTTATTTTGCACATCCAAGTGTACCCCAAATGTGGTTTTACGAACAGAGGCAGGTCTCCTAAAGATCGAGACGAGAGCTTGGCTCCTAATTATTAACTTTTGGTTATTTCACCTGCGACCGGCTGGATTACTCCCTATGTTTCTCTCAGCTAACTCCCAGTCAGCCTGGTGTTCAACAGTGAGTGGAAACCACCTTCCCATAGGTTTAGCCCCTGAATTGTTACTAGAACTGGGCTTGGCAAAAGCAAAAAAAGTAGCAAGACAACGACTAGAAAACATGGAGACTCAAAATACTTGGGCCTCCTTACCTGAACACTACAAAGGAATAAAGTTTAAGATGGGCTTTTTCCCTGCCACATATTTGTTTACTATCACATTTAACAATTTTCGCTGGGCGTTTACAAGAGCAAGGTCCAACGCTCTTCTTCTGCGCTATTAGCTGGGGGATACCAGGGTCTCCCTTTGGAGGAACGCCGATGCAGTTGTGGTTCTGGGGAAATAGAAACGATAGCCCACATTTTATTACACTGTAAATTACATCAGAAGATCAGGGAGCACTTTATTCTTCCTTTAGTGTGTGGGTTGACAGATCAGTCCGATGAACATCTTGTTAAATTTTTGTTGTCAGACAGGGATTCTTCTGTTTCTAACTCTGTTGCAAGGTTCTGTTATATCGTTTCTAGATTGTACAAAGGGGAGTTGCTTTATGTTTAATTTTACGATTTTACTCTTGTATTTTATTTTATTTTGTGCTTTGTTCTTGTTGTACTTTATCCTTGTATTTTTAGTCTCTGACCATAAATAAATTATCTAATCTAATTCATTTGTTTGTTTTCCTGGCTGTCCATGGTATCCTCAAAAGTCTCCTCCAACACCAAAGTTCAAAAGTGTCAATGCTTTTTCTATCTTGCTTCTTCAAAGTCCAGCTTTCGCATCCATAGAGTGTCACAGGAAAAACCATTGTCTGAACAATTCTAATCTTTGTAGGAGTAGCCCCTCCACAGCATCTAAATATCCTTTCCAAGGCCTTCATTGCAACCCTACCAAGTGCTGGTCTGCGGCGTATTTCTTGACGGCTGGATCCTTTACTGTTGATGGTCGATCCTAAAAGGCAGAAGCTATCCACCACTTCAATGTCTTCATTACCAATTCTGAGGCTGGTTGCTGTACCCGTTGTCATTAGTTTAGTCTTTACATTTAGTCATAGTCCCATTTTTTCACTGTTCTCCTTGACTTTCATTATCAGGGCTTGCAGATCATCTACATTCTCAGCTATCAGAGTGGTGTCATCAGCATAGTGCAGATTACTGATGTTTCTTTCTCCAACCTTAAAATCACTCTTATCTTCTTCCAGTCCATCTTCTCTCAGTATATGTACAGCATATAAGTTGAATAAATAAGGAGAAAGTATACAGCCTTGTCTTACTCCTTTGCTGATCTGGAACCAGTCTGTTTCACCATGTTCCGTCTGGACTGTGGCTTCCTGTACTGTGTATAGGTTTCTCATGAGAACAATGAGATCTTCTGGGATGCTCATTTTCCTATGGATATTCCACAGCTTGACAAGGTTGATGCAGTCAAAGGCTTTTCTGTCATCAATAAAGCACATACTGATTTCTTTCTGGTATTCTTTGGCTTTCTCAATTATCCAGCGTGCATCAGCAATGATGTATCTTGGCCTTTTCTGAAACCAGCTTAAATATTCAGCATTTTCCTTTCCATATAGGGCTCTAATCTGCGTTGGATGATCCTGCACATTATTTTGCCCTTACTTTAGAAATACTTTAATAATTACGCAGCTATTTTATTTAGCTTTGTGTGAAAATATTTTTAGCTTCACTTTGGTCTTAATGCATTCATATATGTAAGAGAGGCGGTTTTCCTTTAAAAAAAAAAAATGTATGATCCAATCCATAATTCAGTTAATCCTCAATGGAGGGGCAGTTTCGCATGCACAAAATGTTGTACCTTCAGAGCTACCATGTTCATTTGAAAAAACAGAAAACCTCTTCTGGGCACGCAAGACTTGTGTCTACACATTCGAATTCCGAGGGATCATTCGCTTGGGGTTTTGATCTTCTGAAACAGTTGTATCTTTCTAACTTCTGTATTATCCAGGCTTTCAAATATGGGAAAATCTTTCTTTCATGTTTATACATTACTTGTCAAATAAACAGTACATCATTTTACCTTGGTGAACTAGCAGGCTGTTTGAAAGTTTTACAGGTTTTCACACCAATAGGTTCTGCATTAGATGTAAGTGCTCTGAAGAGAAGAGAAAGTTGTTGAGACACATTTAGGCCATTGGATAGTTGTGTGCATATTTTCAGGTTTTTGTGTATTTGATTCAAAAATATAGTAACTTGATAATATTAACTAAATTTTTTTAAAAAGCACAAGTTTGCCTTCATCATAATTGTAAAGAAAAAAATGGAATGCCCTTTCCATTTTAGCTTGTTCTTTGAAATCCTAATTCATGAAAGTCAAGCAAGATCTTTCCAGGTATTTTATTGCACATAAATGCAGTTATCCCCTCTGGAGCTTTTGTTTCAGAGTTGTTGTTGTATTTTCTAAGACTGACATTTATTTTTGCTTGGAAACCATGAAATGTATCTTTGCTTGGAAAATGTGACGCTTTTCTTATATCTTGGGACCATGGCATGTTGGTGTGTTGCCTGAAATGGTGTCTTGGGCACCACCCTCTCTTGTATCTCTCATCGCAGATTGAGCCTTCAGGCTTTGCTGTGAAGCTTTAGCTGGATTGGCTGCCCTGCACTGCATTTCAGTTTCATATCATGGCTGCTTTTAAACTTTGGCTAGAACAAGCTGGAATTTGCTGCATTTGGATGCCACATCAAATCCTGGTTTGTCCTAAACTAGGAATGGAAATAAAAACTCTTCTCCCCTTGCATGTGAAGGGGAGTGGAGAGAGTGTAAGCCTGAGGCTTTTGAATGTTTTGTGGAACCATGATTAAAATACAGTTTTTTGTGTGACATCTGAACCTGGACTTTGTCTTGAAACAAATTAACTACTGTTCTCAGTTGAATCTACCATTTGCAAGTAGTTGGTTTGGTTCCCTCATTATATAGCTTTTAAAAGGGTTTAAAATCTCATTATCCAGACATTAAAAGGGCTTATGTGGTAGCAGAATGCCCCTGCTGCAATGCTACAATGCTACTTTTTGCTCCTCGTTACATGTGAACTGGTTGTCCTGGTGTTGCTTTGGGACTTGCAGGACTATCCTGCAAAAGCAGGGTGGGGTACACTTTCAGCTAATCTAATTAAGCCTTTGTGTTTCTAGAGTTTTCTTTTTTGAGTTGAAAGTTTGCATTCTCCTTGAGGAACACATCCAAATTCAGTGGAGAATTGACAATTAGTATTTCTCTTATGTGATCACAATACTGCTCTAGTAAGGTTGTGCTTAATTTAGTATGGAGATGTCTGACTATTTGGAACTATCACCAAATGAGGTGATGATGGCTAAAGAGGCTTGAAGTTGGAGGGGCGTGTATGTTTCTGGCAGGGGGACAGTACATACTGTATCAGCGTTTGACAATGGTGCTTTAGACATATTGCCAAGTGTCTGTAACATGATAGTGCTGTTACTGTATTTGGTTTTCAACTACCCTACATTTCTTTCTTATTCTATAAACCATGCATTGCATGCTTTCTGTACTTCTATAAACAATTCAGACTTGAAACTTGAGATAGATTTGAAGTCTTCCATGGGCTGCTTCCACATTGCAATTTTAATTCAAAGGGATATTCCTGTAGTGCACTCCCTGGAGTAGAACTGCAGCGTGGACAGGATTTATATAAACTTCTGTTTGTTTTTTTAAAACCATCTATATGTACACATATATGTCGCTACGATTGTGACAAACAGACTTTTCTGTTAAGCCAGTGTACAGTATTACATTGGCTTCCACCCATCATTAAAGGTTAACACTGTCTAATAGAGTCAGCAAGGAAGTTGTGGGAATAATAAAGGAAGAACTGGGAAACAAAATACAGAATTATCTAAGGAAACAGTGGAAGTAAGCACTCTAAATCTCTAATTCTACCTTTCTAAGTATTTTCTCTCATGCAGGTAAATAATATAAACTAAAAGTGCAATATTGTATACTGGAGAGCCAGTAGACTTTCAGTGTTTCAAGACTTTGCAGTTTAACCACAACAATTGTGTATCTTCTAGATCCTAATCAGGGGCGTAGCAAAGTTGGAGTGGGCCCAGAGACAAGATTTTAAAATGCCCCCCCCTCACTGAAGCGCAGCTCATGATGTAAAGAAATCTTAAATGAGGCTGAATAGTGATAACAAAAAGCACACACACACACACACATGCCACAATAGAACATCATCCTAAATTATTTGTAAATTGTGGACGATGCCAGTCATTTAATGGTACTAGAGAAAGACATGCTGTTCTGGTAGCTCCAGGTCTTAACATTCACATCAGTTTCGGAGGATGAATACAACTGAAGGAGGCCTGGGCGGGTGCGTGGCTGGGGGAGTCAATCATGTGACATGCCTCTGGGGGCCCTCCCAAGGGAGTGGGCCCCCAGACAACTGTCTCCCCTTGCCTTATTATAGTTATGCCCCTGATCCTAACTACAGAAAATATTCCACAAAGATTCCTTTAAATAAATGAAAATCACACCCAGAACAACAAAACACTTGTGGAAGGACTTTGCCTGAGCAGAGGTGTGCGGAATGAATTTTGTTCTGGGCAGCAGTGTCAAGGTAAGTGTGAGCACACGTGCATTCAGGGTGGGGCTTTCCTGATTCAACCTGAGCAGGATCTAGAATTAACTGAGCGGACATCAAAAACCATGTGAGTGCGCAAAAAAATACACCTTAGAGGGAACACTGCTAGCTAGTAGTGCAAAGTCTTAAGCTTGCGTCCCACACTGTTGTGTTACCAGAAGCATACTTGCAATTGCACAACTGAAGAATACCCAATTTATTTCAATGGAAACTTCTTGCAAGAATTTTTGTGTAATCGTTTTTAGTGCAACTAAGTCATCTTCTTGCACTGACTGGCTCAATGGTTCCGAACCTGGGAGCCTCCAAATGTCACTGAATTATGTCTCCCATCACCCCGAGCTACAACTTATTGCAGCAGGGGATGATGGGAATAGTAGTTCATCAACATCTGGAGGCCCCCAGGTTCGGAACCACTGAGCTAGCACACTCGTATCTGTGGTGGTACTCCAGATTTTGCTGAACTGCAACCCATCATCTCCAGCAACAATTTGTTATTGTTCAACAGCAACTGGAGTACCACAGGTTGGGAACCCCTGCAGTATCTCAGTAGTGGTTGTTCTGCATGTGGTTCCTTGCTGTGGATATCAGAGAGTATGAAAATGCCAGAAAGAGAAATTATACTATATCTGTGATTTTTGAGGGAGGGAGTTTTGCATATTATACCTCTGTGTTCACTGTTTGCTCTAAGGAGTGTGCACGTGCACACACTCTCATGTTTTTGGATGTCTGCTGAGTTCATTTTAGATCCCACTCAGGTTGAATCAGGAAGGCCCCATTCTAAATGCACATGCACACACACTGCCTTGATACTGCTGCCCAGAATAAAGCTCATTTCATGCAGAGATGTAGAAAATTAGAGGGACCACTGTCTGTGTTATATGTGGGCACACATATAAGGACAAATAATCACAGAGACTTCTCACCTTGTAAGGATAAATTCCCTTAGACAATCTGAATTCAAAATAACTGGAAAAAGCATTAATTAACCTGAAATTAATTTTTGCGTTCACAAATGTGACCTTGTTTTCTTTGTGTCATAAGTTTGAATAACATTCATAAACTGAATTGCTAGAATATTTACTAACATGCAGAAAAGGACAAAAACACTGTTATATTCAATAGATTATTTTATTTAGTATTAAATAAAAACATAGTTTGAAGAGTTATAAAATACAACTTTTCTAATGTTAAAAGTGACAGTAAATGAAACATGCTTTACTTCAGCATGGCAGGTCTTCTATATTTTTAATGACTGCATATTTATAGTATGCAAAACCTTTGGAAAAGTAAAGTACATTCTTTGAATATCACAAGTATGTTAATGCACTCACAAGTATGTTAATGCACATTGTGTTTACTGGATTTTTCCTGGCTTTTGTGATTAATAATTTTATTTATATATTTATTTATTACATTTCTACACTGCCAGCTCTGGGCAGTTTACAATAATTGTATCTGTGATCATTTAAGTTGTTAAAGATCTCGTGATACCTTTCACAAGGTGAAATTGCAATTAATTGCATTAATTATAAAGCGTCTTAAATATCATGTTTTGGCTAAACGTCAATTTGATAATTGTATTCTGCCAGCATTAATTATCCTGCTATTTTAGTTAAATGTGATATTCTTAACTTCCTGTCCTAAACACCCATGCCAAATTCTTGTGTGAAGCTAAACACCTATTGTATGTTCCCTTTGGAAATTGCTGTGGGTGGAGAATTTTTGTTTCGATGTAGAAATGGTAACATACACAAACTCTATCACCAGTTTATCCAGTTGAGGATATAAGAGTGATGGAAGATATTAAGGAAGTTCTAGTTTCTGAAAGCAAGAGTTGACTTTGGAGCTTCCCTCCCAACTGCAGCCTCCCACTTCTTTTTTTACTGGATGTGGCATGAGCAGCACTGATGAACAGAAGTAACTAGGCCATATGAGATGTGATGCTTTGAGTGCCACTGTGATGTCTTGGACAATTTTATTTTATTTTATTTTATTTTATTTTATTTTATTTTATTTTATTTTATTTTACATTTTATATCCCGCTCTTCCTCCAAGGAGCCCAAAGCGGTGTACTACATACTTAAGTTTCTCCTCACAACAACCCTGTGAAGTAGGTTAGGCTGAGAGAAGTGACTGGCCCAGAGTCACCCAGCAAGTATCATGGCTGAATGGGAATCTGAACTTGGGTCTCCCTGGTCTTAGTTCAGCACTCTAACCCACCCCAATAGGTTAGTCAGAGGCACTTACCTTGGTGACTGGGCTCTCTCCATAGGCAGAGCCCAGTCATGGAGGCAGCCTCTATTTCCCTCTGTTTTCTGTTGTGCCTGGGTCCAAACCTCAATAGAGAAAAGTAGAGGGGGAGGGGCTGCCTCAGTGACTGTTACGGTTCAGGCCTGATTTATATACTAAATATGCTCATCAGCTAGCATACAAAATTAGGCCTGTCCCATAGTGTCACCAAGTGACCAAGTTCTTTTATATAGTGACCATGTAGGATCTGGGCGCAAGGAAGAAAGGAGATCAAACCACTCCCAAAAGGATTCAATGGGCTTTATTGAGTATAAAAGAATAACAACATCAATCTAGCTGAGCAGAAAGCAGAACATTCTATCAATATTACTAACAGTATTTCAACCCTAGCCAGCACCAATATTCACCCAGTGTTCCTAACTAACATGTGTGTGTGTATTAAATCTTCCTAAAGCCTAATATAATTCAGATATAGACCGAAAAAAGGGGGGGGGGGTAAGGAAGGTTGAGGACTGGCATGGGTTGGGGATATCAGGAATTAGTAGAGGGACGAGGGGAAGGGAGGAAGGGATTCAAGGCTTGTAAGGGCAGCATATTACCAGGATCAGAGAGACTTGAGAGCGGTGGATCTCTTCAGCTGAAGGAGCAAGGCCTTTGGTTGGAGACAGGAGCTTTGGATCATGCATGCAGTTTGCTCAGAGCACGGCTGAGAGTCAGAGTACCATGGCTGGGGAAGTCTTGACTTCTCACTTTGCAGTAGAAGTCACAGACAGCTCCTGTCCATGGACAGAGTTCCTGCTTGTTGCCGCGTGGTTTAGCAGCAAACTCTGGGATTGCTTGTGAGCAGGTCTTGCATGTAGGCACAAGATTGCCCGTAGGCACAAGACTGCACATCTGCCGTGTCCAGAGACTCCTTCTTATAGTGGTTCCATCCTTTGATGTTCATTTGAGTCTTCTGGATCACAGAAGGCATCTATTCCTGCTATCCTCTGAATATTGTCTTTTAATTACCAAAATTAGCTCAGGATATTTGGTCAGTCCAGAGAGATCTTAATCCCATCTTCTGTTAGCTGCTATCTTGAGGAGGGGACATTGCCCAAAGCAAATCTGCATCTCTGAGTTGCAAATAGGCCCCTTTTCTTGTCCCAGATGTGCTAGCCTGGTCCCAGAAGGTGTTAAAAGTCAGGAGTTAGTGAGAGAATTAGTTCTATTTGTGTGAGACAGCAATTACATTATTTCTTGTGTACCTCTATCTAGTGTGTAATTATAACAAGAGAATATTTAAAGTAACATCAAAAGGGGTACATGTGTGAGACGAGTTAATCAATACATTTGACTGAGGCAGAAGCATCCTGTCAGTGAGGTCAGGGGATTACTGGACTGCAAGTTAATTTCAGCAGTGTGAGACTGGTAATTAAGCCTGACCTATTGTGTCTCTTGTGAGTTCCACAAACACTGATAACCAATGCTAGATTACCCCTGCCTCTACAAATCATTTACCAGGCTGTCATGAGATCTGGGCATCATGTTCACCTCAAGTTCAGGCATTTAATTGAATTCTTAATATAAAATGAAATCAGACATAGGCCTGAATTCCCTATGCTTCTGAGTTGGTACCTTTAAGTCTAAGGTTGGGGTACTGTCCATAACATGACTAAGCTCTGTCTACAGGGAGAGCCCAGTCACGGAGGCAAGCGCCAGCCTGACCTGCTTTCTACCCCAGCAGCTAAATGTGAGGGAGAAAAGCAGCTCAGAGGCTCTTGCCTTGGTGATTGGGCTCTCCCCCCTTTTATGGAGTCCAATTGTAGAGGCAGCTCCTCCTCCTCCTCCTCCTCATTATTATTATTTACACAGTCAGACAGGTGTTATTGACTGGTTTGTTTTATCCAGACATCGAGTTCTTCCCAAGGACCTGGGATGGCTGAATTTTATTGTCAATGTTGTTGTTGTTGTTATAGATATCGTCGCAGAATATAGGCTGTTACCAGTAAAGTTGCTTTTTGTAATTGGCTGATGGTGATTTCTGTGGCCCCTATGGTATTGAGGTGCTCTTCAAGTTGTTTTGGAATTGCACATAGGGTGCCAATTACCACTGGGATTATTTTGGTCTTCTTCTGCCACAGCCTTTCAATTTCAATTTGTAGATCTTTGTATTTTGTGATTTTTTCTATTTCTTTTTCTTCTGTTCTGCTATCCCCTGGTATTGCTATGTCGATTATTTTAACTTGTTTTTCTTTCTTCTCGACTACAGTTATATCTGGTATATTGTGTGGCAGATGTTTGTCTGTTTGTAGTTGGAAGTCCCATAATATTTTGACATCTTCATTTTCTACCACTTTTTCAATTTTATGGTCCCACCAATTTTTGGCTACAGGTAGCTTGTATTTTTTGCAGATGTTCCAGTGTATCATCCCTGCTACCTTGTCATGCCTTTGTTTGTAGTCAGTCTGTGGGATCTTTTTACAACAGCTGATTAGGTGGTCCACTGTTTCATCTGCTTCTTTACAAAGGCGGCACTTGCTGTTTGTTGTTGACTTTTTGACTTTTGCTCTTATTGCATTTGTTCCTAGTTCCTGTTCTTGTGCAGCCAGTATTAAACTCTCTGTTTCTTTCTTCAAGTTGCCCTTCTTAAGCCATTGCCAGGTCTTGGTGATGTCTGATTTTCCACTTATATTGTGCAAATATTGACCATGCAGGGGCTTATTTTTCCATTTTTCTGCTCGGTTCTTGACTTGTTCTTTCTTGTAGGCCTGCTTTGTTTCATTGGATAGTTTCTCGTTATTGACCATTTAAAGTGCATCTCCTTCACTGACCTTTATATATTCTTCAAGGCTTCTTTTCTCCTCCTCTAATGTTTGATGGACTTGCAGCATTCCTCTTCCACCTGAGCTGCGAGGGAGGTATAGCCTATCTACATCACTGCGGGGGTGCAGAGCATGACTGATGGTCATTATTATTAATAATAATAATTAATTCAAGTTCTATACCGCCCTTCCAAAAATGTCTCAGGACAGTTTACACAGAGAAATAATAAATAAATAAGATGGATCCCTGTCCCCGAAGGGCTCACAATCTAAAAAGAAACATAAGATAGACACCAGCACTCTCTCCCTGTTAAAGAGAATCATCATGTTAAAAGGTGCCTCTTTGCCAAGTTAGCAGGGGTTAACTTCCCCTCTGCTTTCTTCTCTTACGGCTTGGATTCCTGTGTTGCGGTTTGTATCCAAGCCACAGAAGAAAGCAGAGGGGAGCGGCTACCTCTGTGAATGACAGGCCTCTCCCCCACCACAGTGATTGCTCAGGTATTGAGACTGTGGTAGTGGGGGTGGGGTGATGGCTGCATATACACTTGACTGTGTACACTTCACTTAAGGAGAGGAGAGCTGGTCTTGTGGTAGCAATCATGACTTGTCCCCATAGCTAAGCAGGGTCTGCCCTGGTTGTATTTGAATGGGAGACCACATGTGAGCACTGTAAGATATTCCCTTCAGGGGATGGAGCCGCTCTGGGAAGAGCATCTAGGTTCCAAGTTCCCTCCCTGACATCTCCAAGATAGGGCTGAGAGAGATTCCTGACTGCAACTTTGGAGAAGCCGCTGCCAGTCTGTGAAGACAATACTGAGCTAGATAGACCAATGGTCTGACTCAGTATATGGCAGTTTCCTATGTTCCTATGACTGACTTCATTTTGCATTTGTCACTGACAAGCAGATGAGTGCAATTCCCAAACCCCAACTAATCCCTTATCTAATTTTATTCTCCAAACACTGAGTGTCATCCAGTGAGCTTAGTGATGGAATGGGGCCTCCACACAACATTTTCTCTGCAACTCCACATCATATTCTTGAAGTGAAGGTGTGGCTGAGTGAAAGATAGTGGCATGCCTATTGCCAGACAGTATTTGTGGCTAAGCTGGGCTTTGCACCAAGGATTTCCCACCATCTTAAATTCATGGTTCCTACCGAGACTATTCCAGCTCATTATACCAGTGAGAAATTGGAGATGAAAGATCTTTGGAGCTCAACCTTTATCTCAATAGTTAGTGGTGTTTATCAGCACATTTTTCTGGTCTGAGTGGAGAATAGAGATGGAGTTCCAAAGCACTGACTCATGTGGCTTCAGTAAAGTGCTAGGATACAGCTATTTCCTACTTTTGTTTGAAAATGAACTATCTGGGCCTGGCGGATGCAAGTCCTCAGCTTCAGGGCTTTGTGGAAGGAAATGCGTTTGGTCTTTATTGATTGCTGAATACTATTTACTGACTGTTTTGTACTTGTAAGTGGTAAACATTACACCACACTGATTTCAGTGTGCATTTAAGGACACTGCAGCAGTGTGAAGCCGTGATTTCAAATGGTGATTGTAAAAGTGAAACCAGGTTGATTATAGTGCAGTACAATGTCTTTTTCAAGAGAATTTCAGATTTTTCTGCAAATATTGAGTTGGCCAAGTATATTTCAAATCACTTTGAATGTAGCTTTTAAATGTTTCTATTAACTGAACAAGGCCATGTTGCTGTGTTACATGCATAAAATTCTAACTCAGTGTTTTTGTTTAACCCAGTTAACCTTTCCTTCTGTGCCCTCTGCATTATGCTGTTGTGCCACCATAGGTTTCCTTGAAACCCTTTCTGTTAACTCTCCATCCTCTTCTATGTGTATCCCATAGAATATTCTTTTTCTCTCTCACTGGTCAGCATGCCATCTCTCAGTTACTTCCCTCTTTTTTTCTGTTTCCCTACCAAAAGGTGGTCTTATACCTCTGTCTCTTGTTTCCCCATTACCAACACCACTGTACCACAGGTACCATCTCTGGTACCATCTCTTCCTTTATCTTTTTTCCCCATCCCACAAATGTCTCTCTCTTTTCTGCACCATAGTACTCTCTGTACCCATATTCTCTCTCAATTTTTTCTTTAGTCTTAAAAAACAACAACCAAAAACCCAACCTATCTTGGACAAATGTGAGCCATCCAATTTGGCTATGCGTCTGCCACCCACTATAAAAAACTTTACTGTGCCCCTCTGAATTCAGGGAGAGGAAAAGGGATGCAGGCATTCTCTAACCCCCAGTTTTACCTTAGGCCAGCATCTTAATTTATACCAGTATTATGGAAGCCACTACAATGTGGATGTTTCCTATGCCACCAAGTAACATAGGAAGGCCCAGCCCACATGGGAGGAGCCCATAATTCAGCTCCTAATCAAGGCAACATTGTCTTTCCTGGGATTTGTGTGTAGGATTTAAGCTAGTAAAAATCCTACTGGGAAAAGAAGGTAGTGAAGCCTTCTTTTCAGAGCTTAGAAAACTTACTAGAGTTTCTGTGCTCTATCAGGGCAACTTTGTACTGAACACCCGCTTTGAGAGACTCAAAAGAAGGCAGATCTTTAGTATATCTATACTATAAACTAGAACTGTCTTATTCCCTCATCACATAGATCCCTCAGAATTACAGTTCTGTGCTGTGAGTAAGGATTCCTGGCGTTTTACCAAGCTACAATTCCCAAATTTTTTAAAAATATGACAATTAACTTGGAATAAATCTCATCATCATCATCATCATCATCAATCTTCATAACAATAATAAATAATATAATAAATATATTAAACATTATTATAATAAATAATTATGTAGATAGCCTAAAAATGCATGGATGGATGATAGTAGTTGCACAGCAATTTGTTGATGGGATAACATGCTGAAAAATGCCTTGAGAATCCACTGGAAAAGCAGTCTATACACTTAATACATACATAAATAAAAACATGCACAAAGGCAATGAATGCAGTGCTAAAAGGAAAGTGGGAAGATTATAAACTTTTATATTTTTGTGTTGTTGAGACACAAACTTGCTTAAAAAATAAATAATCCTATTTTTTATGTGCTAATAAAAATTACTGTATAACTTGGCGTTGAGGGCTAACTGTATATTGCACAAGTCAGAACAAAGCCGCTGCCACTAAATATGTTTTTTTTAAAAAACAGTTCTTTAATAGATAAGGCTAGGGAAAAATAAACAGAAATAAGAAAAGGAAAAAAGTGTAAATGTGCAAACCCTCCAGTAAAGGGCTAGGAAGCTACTGAGGAGCAAAAGTTCCTGCTTTGAATGCATAATGCCAAATTTTCTTTCTCCACCCACTTCTCTTGCTTTTTGTCTGCCTGTTTCCTTCTAAGCCAAAATTAAACACAGTAGAGTTTACTGTTTGCTAATCACCATGTGTTTACTTTCTCTTCCAAAACTGAAGTTGCCAACCAATACATTTCCTACCCAGTGCTATGAATCTGTCCAAATAAACATGGGAAGTAGTAAAACAATGACACCATAAGAAAATACATCTTCATTCATGAAAAAGTCTCCCAAGATTTCCATGGAATTTGGTTGTGAAAGGCGAATGTCATGTAGGCTCATAGTAAAAGAAAGTGGGGGGGGGGAGTAAAAAAAAGACTTGTGATAAAATGATACATATTATAAAAATGACTTGAAGTTACTTGAAGCTATGAAAATTAAGACTGTTTAAGGGAATAGTGGTAGAATTAGGAAGTAGCACACTGTTTTATGTATTCAGGTTTTGTGAAGCTTGCCCAGTGTAACTTATGGTTCCTGTCCCACTCATATTGGCTAACAGCCAGACTAACCTGTGTACGTACCAGGTTTTGTGTGTGTATGGGGGGGGGAAACAATTTTTGGCAATTCCTCTTCCATCTGCAGCCACTTGTGTCTCCTAAAGGTCCTCGAACTCTCAGAGACATGGTTTTGGGATGCACAAGTGGCTGCATAGGGAAGAGGAGACTGCCAAGAATCACCTCTGCCCCTTGCTCAAGGGAAAATGTGGCATGTCTATGAAGGTTAGTCTGGATGTCAGCCACTGGGTTTACTAATGTATCCTTTAAATTCAGTCCAAAGAAAATGTGCAGAATTTGCCTCAAAAATTACTGTCCTTGCAATATACCAACTCTGCCTAAAATGATATGCAGATGTGGTATGCAGAAGTGATGTACATTATATTATAAATAATTTAGACGTTTGAAATTACGAAAACTTGTACTCTACACTAATAGCTTACAGATATTTCAAAGCTCACAGTCGGGATATTTTGTCAGTTCAGTAGCATGAAGTTATGAATCCCTTATATCAGTAAATACGCCAAATAACAATTACTTTGGCCTTATCATAAATTTTGATAGGATCTGTGATATTGTGCCTAAAGAGTTTTGGGAACTTCATCATCTTCAAAAAGAAGCTATCTTAGGGTCAGAATCTGACAGCTGTTTTGCACCTTTATGAGGAGAAATGTGAAATTAAGCAAACAAGAATAACAAGATTTCCATAATGCATTGAAATGAATGGACAGCTAAAATCTTATTTGTGTGAAAAAACAACCCACTCACACATAGCTTGATAGCATGCAAATTTTGTTGTGTGTAAGCTCAGTAAAAGGAGGGTCTCTGAACTATCTATAACAGCCCATGTAACAATTTAAACATTTTGCAGATATTTCTAATATAAAATTGTAGGTGATCCACCACCAGTGTTGCTGGAAGCAGCGTGGATGACTCTCCACTCTGCTCCCAGCAGCGCAGGTAAACAGAGGTCGGGACTCATCCCAGCTCCAGAGATTCCACAATGCACCACATGACACACACAATGCATTGGGGAATTCCCCAGAGTTGGTCACTCTAGGCACCCATCTTTGTGTACAGCCAGGCACCCATCTTTGTGTACATAATCCAAATACATGCTTTAAAAATATTTTGAGAATAAATAATGTTTATTGTACATGTTATTAATATGATTCTATTGCAACTAAAGTAATATTGGTCAGTTAACTATATTTTTAACCTAAAAATATATTTGAACCATCAAAATGAGATAGATTAAAAAGTGTTAATATTTTAAAATTCTTATCTCATTTGTAAACTTCATTTCACAGATGTTTGAGTGCATCTACTTACTTGGGTACTCTCCCTCTCCTTCACTGAGTTTTGCTTGCTTGATAAACATGTATTAAAGAGCATAGGATACTCTTTAATTTCCCCAGTCATTGCATTTGAACAACAAACCTGGCATGTGTTGTGAT
Organism: Hemicordylus capensis; assembly: GCF_027244095.1. Lineage (NCBI taxonomy): Eukaryota > Metazoa > Chordata > Lepidosauria > Squamata > Cordylidae > Hemicordylus > Hemicordylus capensis. The sequence continues at coordinate 117,672,805 of NC_069658.1, read as the reverse complement.
GTGTGGTGAGCAATATGGCAAACAAAATTAAACATGAAATTTATTAAAGTTGAACTGATTATTCAGACGTGTGGGATCTCTATTCCCTCAGAAGATGCTTTACTACAGTCTCATTATAGTTCCAAAGTGGCCCTTATTTGAGAGAAGTTAGCCAAATAGAACTAGTCCAAACATTATTGACTTGCCCACAACTGGTTGCAAATGGAACCCATTGTTAGTTTAACTTCAAAGTCATATGTATGTGTTTTTCTTCCTGCCCTAGCCTACTTTAAGATCATAAATTTTATGCTCAGGAACACAGTGTCTCACCAGTGTGGCTATTATGACTCCTTTCAAAATTGAGTGCCAATTTATGTTTTGACACAACTTTTTCTTTTTTACTTGACACAGCTATTCAGCCTCAATGTGACTTAAAAAAAATTTGCATTCCTGTAATACTATATTTAGTGAGCAAGAAAATGAAAAAGATTTTAGTCTTTTGCTTTTTGTTAACCCCATTGTTGTTCACAGTGGTAATAGAGGAGGGTTTTGTTAACAAGAATGAGAGATCTGCCACCTTCCAAAGTATGGCTGCTTAATGTGCAAGAGATTAAGTTGTCAGTTTATATACCCTGCTTTTATGCATATAGCCCTCTTGTATGCACCTTCACACATCTTGTCATAAAGCGTATAATTAGCTGCATTTAACCATCAGCAATCGTTCTTAAGTTAAAACCTTGTGTAAAGCTCTTGCTAATTAAAAATATCATACAAGGAACATAGAAGCACATCTTGGAGGGGAAAAATGGTTGAATTGCACAATAGAATAAATATTTCAGTTTGGCCTTTTTAAATATGCAGTCAACATAGTTTTGTTTTCATTTGGTATGAAAGGCTGTAAAAATCAGAGGCCTATCCAGGGTTGGACTAATTTATATTGAAAGCAGTGGTTAGTCGAGTAAACAAATTAACAAGACTCTTAACTCAAACAAATTCATCACAACTAACTTTAACTATACGGAGGCTAAACTTTTATTCAGTAGTTAAAGTCATGATTACTACCATTCATAGTTACAGACAATCAAAGGTGCTGGCTCCCCCTGCCCCTGCCTTCTGCATACAGACATATATCTTGCTCCCAATTCAGTTTCTTCTTTGTCACAAGTTATGGCCATGCATAGAAGTGAGATCTGGTCTGATAGGGCAAAGAGAGTTTACAGTTGCCCTAAAAGTATCCACATGTGTGATTGTTGTGTAGAGGGGAAAAGTTTACAATTTCTCTCTTTTTAAAAAAGTTCTTTTCAAGTTCTTTTTAAAAAGTTCTTTCCACTATTATAAACAACAATGATTGTTAAGTGTAGTCTTTAACTTGGTCTGGTTAGCATTCTAGTAAGTCAGTGAAATGGAAAGAGACAAACAAGCTGAGTAATAATATGTTCAGGTAGTCCAGATTGTGTGCAAATATAGTTGAGTATTAAGGAAAGGATCACAGCTTAATGGTTGAACCCATGGGTCACATGCATAGATCCTAGATTTGATCCCTAGCACTTCCAATTGAACAATCTCAGGTCTTGGGCCTGGATCTAGTGCCCTGAGATACTAGAGAGCTACTACCAGTGGTCCCTCTAATTTTTTTCATATCTGTGTGGAATGAGTTTTGTTCTGGGCGGCAGCATCAAAACAGTGTGCGCGCACATGCATTCAGAGCGGGGCCTTCCTGATTCAACCTGAGCGGGATCTAAAATGAACTGAGCGGACATTCAAAAACTTGTGAGTGTGTGCACGCCTTAAAGGGAACAGTGGCTACTACCAGTCAGAACAGAAAATACTAGACTAGATGACCCAATGGTCCAACTTAATATAAGGCAGTTTCAAAATTTATGTCCTGCGAACAAATACCATTTTAGAAGACAATGAATAAAACACACATTCTGTTTGTTTCTAGAACGACAATTATAATGATGCTGACATTTTGAAGGAAATTACTTAAAGTAGTCCTATTGAAATTAAAAGGTCAAGTTGAGAAATTCCTAACTTGTCCTTTTTTAAAAAAGGTCAGGTTAAAAATTCTGAACTGTCGTGCTTTTTTAAAAAAAGAGTACAGTACAAAAAATGAGGAAACACGGATCAGAAAACAAGACCACAAGCTAAGTAATAGAATAACCGTGTACAGATCTATTTGCACACACGGACATACATAAAATGAATTAGTATTACATGTATACGAGAAGCAACGAAGAGTTGAACTGGACCCCCTCGAAAAATAGTAAAAGTATATGAGTCCACTATCTGATGATGATAGATAAAGAGTCCTTCCATTCAAATAGTACTAGTTAATTATTCAAACTGTCGTTTCAAAATTAGCTTACACTTCTTTCCAAAACTTGGATCCTGAGCCAGCTCCTTATGCAAAACGTAGCTCCTTAGGTGAGTATTCTTTATCCGGAAGATATTGGACCTGGATGTTCTCTGTCCACAAGATATTAACTTGTCCAAAAGGTATTTGCTCAACAGGTTTCCTAGGTAGTATAGACTTGTTTCTTCCTGTAAAAGCAGGACTTCCTCAGGAGAAAAAGAGCTGAATATATAATAGGATATACATTAATACAAAATAATTTCAACAACTTATTCCAACTTAAGGGGTTATACAGACTATATAATATTAAACTCACATTTATTTTCTTCCAATGGTGCCCCTGCACCGCCCAGTGGCTTCTGGATTCAGAAATCCTACCGGATACCGATTAGTACGAATGTTATAGTGTTGACGATGTCTTTAACTTTAGCTTTTTTTTAAAGTCAAGTCTAGAAATGTTTAACTTGTCCTTCTAATGCAAAACTTGGAGTAATTTTCCTCACTGTATTAGCCAGTACTGGAGAACCTCGGAATTTGCGGGGGGTTTCTGTTCTCTGCTACTATTGTGGATACAGAAACTGTGAATACTGGGTTATTGGGCAATGAGATCGCAGAGCTTAGGTTCCCAGAGCACCAAAAATTAGAGAAAAACACAACAAAAAGGCTTTAAAGGGCAAAATAAAGTTCCCTACTGTGCTCTGTGGGCTTCTGGTGATCCAGAAATGCCCCCCCCCCCGAAGTTTTTTTTAAAAAGTCTCATTCTTAGTTTCTTTTCTGTGACTTTTCAAAAGTTTTTTCTAAGTAAACCAACTACAAAATGGCAGCTGGGAATGACTTCCGGGGTCATTTCTGGCTGCCTCTGACCTGCAGATACACGGAGTTAGCCCCTTTTTTGGTCAGATTTCATTTGCATATGCTGAGGTCGGGTGTCAATCACCCAACCATGAATACGCGATTCCTTGAATATGGGGGTCCTATTGTATTTATCTTTATTTAGGCCTTAACGTCATATTATGCTTTACATGTCACATTGCACATTACACGTTTCATGGTATTCTTCTGGGCCTCTTCTCGACTATGGTGATTGGAGGCACTGCTTTGGAATGGTTTTGGTCCTTTCTTGGAGATTGGGTCCAGAAGGTGGTTCTGGGTGACTAGGGCTCAGCTCCTTGGCCATTGGCTTGTAGGGACCCTCAGGGTTCAGTTTTGTCCCTCGCGCTGTTCAACATCTACATAAAACCTCTGGAGAGGTCATCTGAGGACTTGGACTGAGTTGTCAGCAATAAGCATATGGACACTCAGTTTTATCTCTCATCACCTGATTCTAGGGAGGCAGTGGATGACCTGAATTGGGGCTGGAGCTGGATGTAGGCTAGTAAACTGAAATTGAGTCCAGACAAGATGAAGGTGCTGTTGGTCAGTAGGAGAGCTAATTGAGATGAAGGGATTTTACTGGTTCTGGATGGGGTTGTACTCCCCTTGAAAGAGCAAGTGTGCAGCTTGGGAGTACTGCTGGGCCCAGATCTGCTTTTGGATGCCCAGGTGGAGGTGGTGGCTAGGAGGTGCTTTTGCACATCTTCAGCTAGTAAGGCCAGCTGCATCCTTTTCTCAGGAAGGCAGATCTGGCCACAGTTACCCACACATTAGTCACGGCATGGCTGGATTACTGTAACATGCACTACATGGGGCTGCCCTTGAAGAATATTCAGAAGCTGCAGCTAGGATTTTAAGTGGGGCTGCCTGCTGGGATCATTTTATACCCATTCTGAAAGAGCTGCATTGGCTAGCAATTGGTTTCCAGCCGGGTCCAACTCAATATGCTGGTTTTTGGCTTTTAAAGCCCTTAATGGTTTGGGCCCTGGATATCTCAGACTGCCTGCTCCCAAGGGTTTCTGTCCACTTGACAAGATAATCAAAGGGGGCTCTAATCCACATGCTGATAGTGAGAGAGGCTCGGGTGTTGAGCACATGGGACAGGGCCTTCTCAGTCATTGCCCCCAAGCTTTGGAATGCTCTCTCAGCAGGCATCCACTCTTCAGCCTTCATCACAGTTTTTAGAAAACAAGTTGTAGAGGAACAAGGCCGAGAGCTCTTGGGTTTTTGTAGATAAGCCCTTTTAAATGAATTGTATTATTATTGCATTGGTATTCCTAAAACTTCATCATTATTGTAAATAGATTGTGATTATAAAATGCTTGCAAAGTCCCTGAGTTAGAGAAAAGCTGGGCTTCTGCTTTATCTAGATTCAGTTAAAGTTGATGGAATGTACTGAGTTAATTTTGGAGAGAAAAGGAGTTTGGTTGCATTTTGTAAAATGGAGGGAACTTAAGTTGTACTCAGGGGCGTAGCAAGGTTGGAATGGGCCCAGAGACAAGATTTTAAAATGGGCCCCCCCCAACTCAAAGTCCAGGGCCTCCGCCCACCCCAGGCCCCCAAGGATTTAAGTCTGATATTCCAAAATAAGTATGCTGCCTGGAAATACATTTCACTGAATGCACACACGCACAGGTCACAATATATAGTGATATACATTGAGTACTATACATTTGTATTACTTTTAATGCCTAGAACACACTAGAAAGATGAATTATTAAAATGGGCCCCTCACTGCAGATTAGCAAAGGAGACTTTCAACCATGCAGGGTGAGCCTCTGTTTGTTTTCTCAGAATTCTGAACCAATTCAGTCAAGTTTGATTCCAGGAGGTTTTTCACAAGAGGCTTTTAAAGCCCTTTAAGACACATCTCCTCTGGAATGGAGGTGCTGCATTCACATGTTGGCCAGATTTACCCTGAAGTCCCTGCAAGTTATTGGGGAGCAGTTCACACACAAGAAAAATAAAATAAAAGCACCACACATGCTTCACAGTTCTCACTCAGACCTTCTGGGTTGCAAAACAACTTGAACATAAGTGCATTTATACATGAATGAATGAATGAATAAAATAAATATAATACTGTTTCTTCCAGAAGTTTTTGTAATTTTCTGCCATGAAACAAGCCACTTATAGGACTTTTTAGATAGTTTTTTTTAAGTCAGCAAATTTTCCAAGCTGTTTCAAAATAAATATTCAGAGACTTCTCGGTCCCTCCCCCCCCGCCCCATATCCAAGCCCTATGGCAAGCAGATCCCTATATATGGGGCGGGGGGGGGGCGGGAAAGGTAACCACAAAAAGGAGTTCACACTCTACCTGGCAAATGCTGGTCTGGGTTAAGCAGGGCAGCAAGGGGTCTTCTGCTGCAGAGAACACTCTGGCTGCCTCCTCCTTCCTGGCTGGCTTGGGCCCTACTCGAGTTCAGGCTTCACTGCGGCCTACACAGAGGCCTCCGTGGAAGCCCCGCCCACCCGCCGATCAGCTGAGAGGTGGGAGAAAAGGCGCTCTTGGCAGCTTGCCTGCTGCTTCGATTGCGGGCCAGAAGGAAAAGCAGGAGAGATGGCGAAGAGGGCAAGTGGCTGAGAGGCTATGGGGCTGGGCAGGGGGCAATGGGGAGTCACATGAGGTGCCCCTGGGGTGCCCCTCCAGGCAGTGGGGCCCCCAGACAACTGTCTCCCCTTGCCCTATCATTGTTACGCGCCTGGTTGTACTGATTGGGTTGTTTAAAAAATAGAGAAAAATTGTGTGTATATAGGTAGATACTTTATTTACAGCCGATGGCCAAAACAAAACAACAACATAAACGATAAACATTATTTCTGCATTCAACATTAACTCAACCATTAACTTTAGCACCAGTCAATGAACTACAAATTCTAATTGCAATGTAACAAAATTTTGCTATAACATGAGAGATGCAGACTGCATTATCTTCAAGTTAAAACTTCACCTGTGTGTGTACAGTGTACATGTGTACACACACACACACCACACACCACACACACACACACACACACACACACACACACACAAAGCTGCTTTAGAAGCGGGGGAGTATCTGAATTCACCAGTTAAAGAGTGAATAAGTTGAGTTTTGGAGTCAGAGTTGGAGAGTCCTAGAAGAAGTCAGAACAAGTGTGCAGTTGGAGATCAGAAGTCAGAAAGCTGAAGAAACCAAGTCCAGTCTAAGTGGAGGAACTGAGGCCAATCAAAGCTGTAGAACTGATAGTTCAGGCTGAGAGAATCAGCTGCGGCTGTAGCAAGAGCTGAAATCACAGAACCACCAGGCTGGATTGAACCCAAGGCCTGTACTGTGACCAGGACAAGAGACGGAACAAACCAGAGACGCTAACAGAGTTGTTCATCAAGGACTCTAAGCTAGGGCTCAGTAAGGTTAGTGGAAATGTTTTTGACCACATTTTGTGTAGTCCTTATGTTCTTTTGGTTAATGGTGTTTTGAACTAAACTTGTGAAGCAACTTTTGCTTTAAATTTGAATTATTTGCAAAGTAAAATTACTTTTTTATCTTTAAAATAAAAACCACAGCTTCTGTTTACTCCACCCCTCACCTATAGGCCTTACCACTCTACCAAAGTTTGTTTTTGCAACAGAAATTTGAAAGGCTGTTGTGGACTCAGCCAAAAGCATTAAAATCTAGTTGGTGGCAGCAGTTAAACTAGAAATGGTCAGGGAATTCCACTACTTGTGTTTGCAGCGGAGTGGATCCTCCACACGTGGTTGCAAAGTGGTGGGATAGACAACTATTCTTCCATACAAGTAAACTCAGTCAGGCTTCTGTATGAAAGTACAGTTTTTACTGCTGCTGCTGCTTTATGTTTTGTGTTTTACGGTTTTATATAGGTTTTCAAACTTTTAAGTAGAGATATTTTATATTTATATTTAATAACTGTACTCTTTGTATTTTTTCATTGTTTTATAATATTGGAAACAGCTTTGGGATTATTTTAATGAAAAGTGGGCAGTATAGAAATTGAACAATCAATTAATCCAGTCAGTCAATCAACAAATGTTCTTTTTGGTAAAGATGGAGGTTGAGACCTATCCATGGAAGGATTTCATTAAGAAATAATTTCTTAATGAAGAAAGAATTTCACTTTTGACGTATCACCTTTGCATGTAAGCAAAATGACTCAAAGCCCATGTTGCAATGATTGGGAGAGTTCATGTTGCTTCCTGAACCAATTGAGCATATATGAATGAATGATGGGAAGGGGCTGGCAGCATCCTTGTCAAGTTACATCAAGACCTAGATTCAGATTAGCAGTAATACTCCCATTCCATTGAAACACAGTTATGTTTCCAAAGAGCACTTTGAAAGATACTAAGCTTCTAAAACCTGCTTAGTGTCATAGACTTGTGCGAGACTGATGTGGCTAAACTGGCTTAAGTGGTTTGAACTCTGCACCTGCCATTATCACTGAATACACAGAAAGCAGCTCTAGTAAGTGAGCAAAATAATTAAGCCATAAATGCTTTGTTTCCAGTTTTTATTTATTCACTCTTGGAAAGTCTTTTTTTCTTTTACAAGTAAGCCTTGCCCATTCTGAATTTATGGAATAAAAGTGGTAAATCATCTTTACCCAGAGGCTAGGTTACCTATTGGGCTGAGTTGTGAATAAAACTAATTTATTTTGCGCTTTACTGTATACTCATGTTGAAAGATTCAAAATAAATTAGTGCTTGTAGAAGTCATGCTCTCAAACACAAAATGAGCCAAACCACAAGCCTTTATAACATCTGTATCTTAAGACATAAGCTTCAGCTGGAATGTTGCCCAAAACAGGAGTACTTTTAAAAACAATGCATGCATATGCACAGATTTTCTAGACATGTAGATGTGTACATAATGTTAACCAGCTAGAATAAAATAATGCAAGAGGAATTACATTTAGAACTTTCACTTAATTAAAGTATTGTGATATTTGTTCATTAATTTTAGTTGAGAGACCTTAAAATGAAGGGCATCATTCTGAGACAGCAGGTTTAAACCTTGGAGAGCAGCCTTGTTGTTCTGTCCTGTCCTTTCATGTCACTGGGAAGACATGACATTCTTTGCCTTTTATAGAAGACTAGTATGTGTAAGCCCGTTGTAATAACGGGCTCTAGTGGGGGGGGGGGTTTCCCGCTGCCTCCTCACCCACCTTGGGCGCACTCCTTGGGCCGCCACCTTTGGCCGAGGCAGCGGCTCTGCCGCCATCTCGGCCGCACTCTCTGCCTGCCGTTTCTTATGGCGGCGGCCGCCGCCATCGGGGCCACTCGCCCCGCCGCGGCCACCACCTCCTTGGCCCGCACTCCTTTGGCCGAGGCCGCGGCTCCGCCGCCGCCTCGGCCGCACTCTCCGCCCGCCGCTTCTGCTCCTCCCGGTCTCCCGTGGCGGCGAGGACTCCACCTCTGGCCGAGGACTCCACCAGCGGCCGTGTCCAACATGGCCGCCCGTCTCTGGGCAGCTGTATCTTTTTCGCCCGATCTGGGCATGCGCTCCGCTCCGCGCATGCCCAGAACGGGCGAAAAAGACACGGGCAGCACGTCCGCACGTCCAAGGCTTTTATGGTAGAGGATTGCCCGGGAGCAGATCTGCCTAATACTAAATACAGCATCATCTGTGTTTAGTATGGCAATATATAGGGTGCCCTCGTTACGTGCGGATTCCATATCTGTGTTTTTGCATAACCACGATTGGGTCTTAGAGACCCAGTTTCATTATCCATGGGTAGAAAAATAGGCGAAATTCGTCTATTTGTGGTTTTGTGGCAGGAAATTACCCAGAAATTCTGATGCTGTTTTCCAGCAGAGAGCCATTTTGTAGCTCTTAAATTTTTGGGGTGGGTGGGGGTGGGGTGAATATTCTACCATTTTCAGGGTTTGGGGGACATTGTTGGAGAGCTTGTCTCCATTGTTACATAATAAGGTACTGTCCTTTTCTTCTTGTTTCTGACTCTTTCTTTGTTGGCTTACTTTTTTTTTTGTTAGCCAACCAACCCTGCAATTCCCATTGAATCAAGATTTCATTATTAACAGTTTCAATATTTGTGCCGATAGGCATGAATGAAACCGCCGCAAATAACCTGGGCTTGGGCCCAGGGTATTTAAGGGAACGCCTTCTTTATTATGTACAGTGCTGCCTATTAAGATTTTCAGGGAAGGTTTGAGGGTGCCGCTGGCTCGTCTGGTGATGACTCAAAAGAGAGCCTTCTCTGTCGTTGCTCCAAAGCTGTGGAATGCACTTCCTGCTGAGATGAGAACTGCTCCATCCCTGTTGGCTTTTAGGAAACAACTAAAAACACATCTCTTTAACCAAACCCTTTAACTATCTGGTAGTTTTTATGGGTATTTCTACTTGATTTTTTAATGTTTTAATAGTTAAAATGCTTGGTTTTATTGCTGTAAACCACCTAGAGACTTTGGTAGTGGGTGGTATGCAAATATGTTAAATAAATAATGATGGCCACTTGTCTGTGACACCATAGAATTTATATACAGTAAACCTACATCTTTTACTTGAGCTTTAGTATCTCACTTAGCAGCTGTCACACAGTAGGGTAGATCTGAAGGGTGGAGTTAGCATGTTGTCCATGAATTCTTCTTAAAATGGATTGCTATTTATTTTATTTTATTACAGTTATATATTGCCTCATACTAATGTCTCTTGGAAGTTTACAAAATAAACAATAAAATCAGAATAAAAACCAAACATTAAAACAGTTGAAGTTTTAAAACTACGAATTAAAGCAGTAGCAACAACAATAAAAACTAACTTACAGCTGATCAAAGACTTTTATTATTTGATTATATCATATTGTCTTCTGTATGTACTTGATGGCCATGCAAAACCTATACAGCAGCAACTGTCAAGCTTATCCATGTAATTTCAGACTTTTGTCATAAATTATAGAACTGGTTTACAAAACGCAGTGTATACCTATTTCTGTATATAGAATTTCACACAGAAGGTCTTGTCACCTCTTAAATTTCAGTTCAATTTCTTGTGATAGTTTTAGGGTTGGAGGAAAAGTTTACTTGGACTAGAAACTGTTGCCCTGCAAGGTATAGCGTTGTTTTTCTTCCTGGCGTATGTGATGATGAAGAATATTGACCCACTCACAAGCTTTTAAGAGTTGGAATACAGATATATTACTGCATGCAGCCTTATCATGTACATGTTTATTCTGAAGTAAGCCCCAGTGAGTTCACAGAATTTCAGCCTCCTATATTATAGTTCCACAACTTCTTTTTGTGTATTTGGTACTAGCAGCAGCGATACAGGAAGATGCTGAAAGGCTGCAAAGGCATCATTTCATACTGTGAGGGAGGAAGCAATGGTCAACCCCTCCTGTAGTCTACCAAAGACAACCACAGGGCCTTGTGGTCGCCAGGAGTCTACACCGACTGGATGGCACACTTTACCTTACTATTTTTTAGACCTAAGATGCTTACCTCAAACTGAGAATTTATTAGATCTTACAGACATTATTTTGGTTAAGCATCTTATGCTCTCAATAACCTGTTCCATATTATATCTCTGAAAAGCCTGCAATATCTTAAAATTGGAACCTACTACTAAAATTATGTTCTGAAATCTGTTCCAGTTTAGGGACTCATTTCTTGTATCAAGATTTCCAGAATGCCTGGCAATAGAGAAGACTTCTTCCTTCATCATGGTCTTAGTACAGTCCCACATATGGGTGTTGGGTACATTCTGGCACTCTAGTCAGGGAATTTTCTAGAACTCCAGCTCATGTCTCTTGACCTTGAATGCACAGGCCTAATAATTTATTTTCTGAGCCTACTTTAGCAGCAACTTAGGTAACTTGATGGAGCCGTAGCTCAGGGGTAAGGCACGTTTTTTATCTGGAGAATATAGAAGTTATCTACTAGGGATGTGCAAATTGATTTGGGTACAAATTGATTTGTACCCGAATCTACTCGATTCAGGTGATTTGGAGACAAAACAAATCACTCCTGTGGTCTATATTTGGGTACAAATCGAATCAAGCCTGATTTGATTCAAATCTATTTGAGATTTGGATCCCTCCTATTAATTCCCCCAGATTCCCAGCTATCTTTTTTTTTTTTAAGCTAAACTCTAGCCCTTGTAGAAGTGGAGTTATGGAGCAAAATGTATGGTCACTATTTTTCAAGTGTTTGGATTATTTGGCGTATAACAACTTTCCCTCAATGAATCCTACGAGGATTCATTACACACATTCATTTCTTCTATTCATTTTGACTGTCTTTTCTACAGTTTCAACTGCCATGTGCCAACTACACCCCACTCCCATCTGCAAGGCAGTGGGGTACTACTCAGTTTATGTTCTAGGATTCCCCCCCCCCCCCAGTGTTTAGGCCCTTTGGTGTCTAATAACCTTTCCTCATAATGAATCCCTGTGAAGATTCATTACGCACCAAAGAGTCTAAACACCTCAAAAATTCCTAAAATATAAACTGAGTACTCAGTGGCTTGTGGGGTAGTTGCAAAGCAGTGGGGTGAAAATGAACAGAAAAAACAAAAGCTTATAATGAATCCTCATAGGGATTCATTATGAGGAAAAGTTATTAGACACCAAAGAATCTAAACATTTCAATATTCCTAAAAATTAAAATGAATACCCCACTGCCTTGCAGGTAGTTGGCACATGGCAGTTGACAGTTGGCACTGTCCAGTGAGAGTCAAAATGACCAGAAGAAATGAAGGTGTGCAATGAATCCTCATAGGGATTCATTATGAGGAAAAGTTATTATACACCAAAGAATCTGAACACTTGAAAAATGACTGCACATTTTGCTCCATAGCGCCACTTCTACAAGGGCTAGAGCTTAGGTTTTTTAAAAAAATGAAAGCTGTGGATCCTTTTTAGGGTTAGGATATGGAAACTTCATATCCCCATTGTTTCCTATGGCAGAAATGTTCAAAATCAATAACTAAAAGAAAATCATTAAAAATCAACCAAGTGTCCCACTGCCTTGAAATTTGGTTGGTAGGTGGCACCCATGGGGACCTACCCACCACCCAAATTTGGTGCCCCTAAGGCTTTATTAAGTGGCCCAAATTGGTCTGAATCTGAATCAAATCAAAGCAAATACAAATCGAATCTAGGGTGATTTGGAGGGGGTAGATTTGGATACCAAACAAATCAAATCTGATTTGTTTTGGGCACAAATTGAATCAAAAAAATTGATTCGTGCAGATCCCTATTATCTACTGCTTATATTGGTAAGTTCAGTTTTTAGCTTTCTATTTATAACTTTTAATTTAAAACTTTAAAAATTTATAATTTTAAATGTGGTTTTAGCCTGATCTTTTAACTTGTTTAACTTGATTAATATTTTACTTTAGATAATATTTATTTTATTGATGCTGTGAGCCACCCTGAGCAGTAGTGTACTGGAGGAATGGGGTACAAATATTTCAAATAAATAAATAAAAATAAGAAAATCCCAGGTTCAATTCCTGGCATCTCCAAGGACTGAAAAAGACCCCTGTCTGAAAACCACTGCTAGCCAGCATACTGATCTAGACAACTTAACTGGACGATCAGACTTATTTATTTCATTAATTATTCAATTTTCATATTGCCTTTCATAATGCATCTCAAGGCAGTGTAAAATACAATCAAATTCCATAAAAGTTTCATTTAAACCCTTAAAATCAATCAAACATTAAAACCATAAAATGCAAGAAACAATTAAAAAGAAACAAATGCAACAAAGCTGAGAAACCTGGAGCCTCTAGGAAGTAAAAGCATGAGAAAATAAAAAGGTCTAGTTTTTTAAAAGCAGCTGCAGTGTCACAGTAGGAATGTTTACTGGGATAGCATTCCATACGGCAACTTCCTATAAACATCTCCATGGTTTTTCATTGTGAACTGTAGCTCTTTCCCACTCTCCAATTTATGTTTTTAAGAGTATTTTTTCTTTTCAGATTTTAGTTGGGTATTATCTATATAGATAATTCTCTTAAACATACCCATCTCTAATCCCATGCGTGGCAGCTTTCGTGAGAGTTTGCGAGTGAGCTGCCGGGGGAAAAGCGAATGGGCAGAAATGGATGGACAGGGGAGAGAGCCATGCTGGGGAAAGTGAAATGGCAGCGGTGGGGGTGGAGGTGAAGAAAGTGGTGCCGGGGAAAGTGGCAGGTGTGTGTGAAGAAAGCAGCGGCAGCTGGGCGGCAGGGCAAGGGGGTGGGGGCAGCCAGCCAGCTGGCCAGAAAAGTTGGCCAGGCAGCCTGCCAGAGAAAAAAACCTTGGAGGGGGTAAGGCTGAGAACGAGGGGCTGAGAACTAGAGGCGCAGATGCTCTGCGCCCAACCCCGCTAGTCTTTTTTACTGTTGTTGTTCTACATTTCTGGCCAACCTCAACATTGGACATTTATTTAATTCTTAGTAGGAAACTAAGTAACTTAGTTAGGAAATTCTGTTCTTTTGCCACCCTATGGCATAGAGAACAACTATTAACTGTATGACAGTTTTTCATCTTCATTGCTTCAGTATCATGGTATTTCCTTATTTAAATGACTGGCTCCTGGTAGGGTTCATATGTGAAGATATCCTCGAGGGAAGGGAGAATTTTGCCACAGTCAGTTACTTCTTAATTACTTTGGCCTATTATCTTATGAGAAGTGATAAGTTCTGCTTAGTGTCTCTCAACATATCCAATGTATCAATTTAGTTCTCAGTTTTGTATATGGTCAGGCTTAGTTCCCACAGGATTGTACAGCTACCACTGTCTCACTAGCCATTACTTACTTGAGTATCCTTTTTGAAAAAAGCTTGCAATTTTCAGAAGTTCCTGAGGTAAATAGAAGCTTCAGATACACCTGCTCCAGTTTTGACTCCTGCGTGCTTTCAGTGCTCTTTAAGACCCACAGCCCATGTGCACCCTCATTCCAACCAGTGCTGACCTTCCTTTTAAGGAATACTTCTCTCTAGGGCTTGCAGGCCCATGGTTGTGTTCTACCTGTCTATGGATCATGGACTCCCTCAAGAAGGAACCTGCATATCAGTTGTCCAGAATTGTTTGTAAACCACCAAAAGAATATGTGTGTTTGGCAGTATATAAATGTGTAAACTAAATGTGTAAACTAAATTTTGGAAAAGTCTTGAAGAATGGCTCTAATATATCTAATATATTAGAGCCATTCTTCAAGACTTTTACAAAATGACATGGATCTGTGTAAAGCTGTTACGTAGTGAATGCCTTCAGTTTTCATAAAGCATAGATGTGTGCATAAAGCTAGAACTGTGGGCACTCCTTGTTTTGCTGAGAACACCAAAGCTCTCTGCAGGTTGCTAACTATAACTGGTGTTCTTCAGGTGTTCAGTTGTATAGTCCCATATCCTGTCTCTTTTCCTTATGACAGGTGTCTTTCCCAGTTCTCTGACTATACCTTTCATAGTGATTTCAAAGGCTCTGAGCATGAAGGAATCACCACACTATGACATGCAACAGAATGCTTCAAGGGAAGAGGATTGAGCACCACTTCTCTGGCTAGGGCTCTAGAATTTTCCCAGCGTTGATTCTGCTCAGGTGCAAAACTTGTATGTGTGACTGCATCATGGATGACCATTCAAATTATGCCAGTTAAGCAGAGTTCCCTCTATTTTTTTCTATCTATGTTTGGAATGAGTTTTATTCTGGGCAGTAGTATCAAGGGAGTGTGTTTGCACATGCATTCCGAGTGAGACCTTCCTGATTCAACCTGAGCGGGAATCTAAAACTAATAGAACAGACATAGCAAGGTTGGAGTGGGCCCACAGACAAGATTTTATTTATTTATTTAATTAATTTATACCCCACCCAAACTTAAGTCTCTGGGCGGCGATTTTAAAATCCCCCCCCCCACTGAAGCTCAGTTCATGAAGTAAAGAAATCTTAAATGAGGCTGAATAGTTGTAACAAAAAGCATAGTAAATATTTCCTATGTGCCACAATACATCATCATCCTAAATTGGACGATGCAAGTCATTTAATGGTACTAGAGAAAGACATGCTGTTCTAGTATGTCAGAGGGTATGTTGTTTGTTATTTCTCTGTGTAAACCACCCTGAGCCATTTTTGGAAGGGCGGTATAGAAATCTTATGAATGAATCAATGGTAGCTCCAAGTCTTAACACTCACATCAATTTTGGAGAATAAATACAACTGAAGGAAGCCCAGGCGGGTGTGCGGCTGGGGGAGTCAGTCATGTGACTTGCCTCTGGTGGGCCCCCCAAGGCAGTGGGCCCCCAGACAACTGTCTCCCTTGGCCCTATTATAGTCACACCCCTGAACGAACATAAAATTTGTGTGAGGGTGCACACATGCACACCTTAGAGGGAACACTGGTTATAGGTAAACAACCACCTTTTTCTGGTGGTGATGGCTAGGGATGTGCACAAACCTGTTCGGCATTCTATTCATAGAACGTTGAACATGTTTGGAACCCCACATTCAAACTGGTTCGAACGTGGGGGTGGGGACACTTTTAAGGATGGGGGAGGGTGCACTTACCCACCACCACATTTTCTCCATCGGCACTCCCTTGAAAACCAGACTGCGTGAGTACTTGCCACCTTGTTCCCTCTTCGGTCCGGAAGTGACCGGAAGTAGAGTGTGCATGTGCACATGTTGCGGATGTGCCCAGTGTGTGAGTGAGTGTGTTGCGTGAGCGAGTGTGATGTGTGCACGCACGCGCCTGGCGTGAGCATGCATGCCTGCTACTTCCAGGCCGAAAAGGGAACAGGGTGGCAGGGAGGTACACTGCCACCCCGCCCCACCGGTCTGGTTTTCAAGGGAGAGCTAGCAGGGGAAATGTGGCGGGGGGGCATAAGTGCACCCTCCCCCATTCTAAAAGGTATCCCCCTGCCTTCAAACTGGCCCCCACCAGTTCCGTGCGCATCCCTAGTGATGGCAGCAGTTCCCTGGTCCTATCTTAGGCTGTAGATATGTGAGGGCTTCTAATTATTTTCCTGAGAATTTTTGAACTGGAATGTGTAGAAGAAAACAGATGAGAGGTAGGGGACTTGCAATGTGAGATCACTATAAGATGAATTTTTAATCCTACTTTTTTTTTTACTGCTGCAACACAAAATAAAGGAACTTCTTGTCTTTATTTGTTGACTACACTGAAATGAGCTGTTTCCTTCCACATAGAACCAGCAACTGTCTGTGAAGGGAGGAGAGAAGGAGGAAGAATCTTCTGTTCAATTGTTAAAAATAACAACAATGACACTATAAATTACTCAGTGGATTGGTGGTCTCCATCATGATTTATATACCTTGGATCTAAAAGATGCAACAAACACACACATAAAGGAGGATGGATCTACCTTTTTAAATGTTAACTTGTCATTGCGACATCATTGTAGAGAGAGATTTTTGTGGATTTTTTGGAGCAGCATTTTGTGTTAGCCTCCTTATAAATTTTGCTTACATTTCTAGTAACCACTTCCATACTGTCTTATTATTTGTCTCCTTTCTGAAAATTCTCCTTATTTTATATTGACCTTGTTATTAAGCTAATTCTTAAGCAAGATAAGCATTTTAAAACTTCTGACAAACTGCAATTATATTCAGCCTGGGAAAGGTGAATGGCAATATTATATTTCTGTTTATAAAGTCCTGTTTTGTTCTTATACTGCAAACAATATTTTTTTTAAGTTGTGAGTGATAACCCCCTTTTTTGCAGGGTGGGGGGGGGAGGAATTGACCCTAACTTGTGTCCTCAAACAGATTCTATTATATATTGTACAGCCATGCTGGCTTCTGGAGTAAAAAGTAAAGCAGTGTACACAATTATATTTGCAATCCATTTCCAAAGTAACAAAAAAAAAATTTTTTTGTATCAGGTTTTAGTTCCTGTTTGTTATGATGAGAGAGCCACACCTTAAGAAAACTATTTTAATTTGTTGCTCTACTCATTGGTCCTTTTATTGGATCTTTGTATGCCTCTCAACATGTGCAACTCCATTCAAGTTTGCCTTTTCATTTCAAGGATGCAAAATTCTAAATCCCTTTTCCAAAGGGAAATGTTTCTAATGTCATGAAAAAAGAGAGAACAGATGGTATTATAAAGCTTAAGGGAAAAGTATAGCACTTTAATTCAAATTGTTAGGCAAATGTAAAGACAGCCACTTAGTTACCAATTGTTGAAATTATTTATGTCTTCATATAATATGACAATCACAGAAAAATAGGATTTATTTCTTTTTAAAAAATAAAGAAAAACATTGTTTTGCATTAAAATAGGCTTAATGTAGCTTAAGCAGTTGTAGCAAAACTGTTTATAATCACTGAAAATGAATTGTGAAATTTCTGGTTTTCACAGTTGGCAAGTTAACCCAGATGCAGTGTGACAGCCTATTAGCAAAATAAACAGGTCTTCATTACTTGGAATCTTTTGCCATTTTCCTTCCACTTTTAACTAAATTAGGTTTGCAATGCATCAGGGTTTAGATTGTAATTCAGTGCATTAACTTATTCCAATACTGCTTTGATTGAGCAGCAAAGCATCCATTACCAATGCCCTATCCAAAGTGACGTTTCCATACAGGCTGCCTGCTGTTTCATTCATAACCACAAAGCAGCCTGAAATGACTTTACTTCTTTTTACAACTTGCAAGGAGTTAATGGACTGTGCTGGCCCCCTGCCAATGCTTTTAAGAAACTTTATTAATGTATTATGAGGCTGAGACACCATAGTGTGGGATTTAATTTGATTATTCATCTTAATGAATAAAAATATGTTTGTACGATTAAAGTCATATTCTCAAGCAGTTGCCTTCTAGGGTCTTTCTTGGTCATTGACATATATCTGTGGCAAGTTAGCGTATGTCTTTTGCCTTTCAAAACACTAAACCTTGTACTGAGGAACAGGCTTCATCAGTGCAGTGAAAACCTCTCAAAGGTCTTAAATGTAGGTAGGAAAGAGAAATGCTAGAGTTCCTGTAGGCTGATCAGATAGATGTAAGATGTAGACTTCTCATTCTTGTAGCACTATGGCACAACAAGTGCTAAGCTTTCCTCTTCTATCGAATCATCATTAGTTTAATACACTGGGGATATATCTTTTTGTAAACTGTTTCAGGATACTTTCTCAATTTTTAAAAACGTGGTAAAACTGAAAAGGTTGCTTCCCCCCCTCCCCGCCACACATGAGAGGCTGCAGCTTAGTTTAGTGTTAATCAGATTTTCCTTGATATGTCTTTCTTTGAACGTTTTTACAGCTCTAGGAACTTTAAATATGCCCCTCTGAATTGGCCCTAATTGTTGATTAATGTTTCCACCTGGTCTTGAGGCATTGAGAAGTCAGAGTAGTTTCAGAGGAGTGGAAGAGTTACACTGTGTGAATTCTAGGGATGCTTTTTGCAACGGATGTGAAGAACATACTGAGACTGTGCAGATAAGCACCCAAACCCAGGCTTGGGCAGCCCTGCCTGGGTTTGCCTGCTCGTGTGCCTTGCCAGGATCATGGTTGATCCTGGCGCTGCCTCCTGGGTTAAAGGGTGCCAGCGTGTCCTTTACCCCAGGTTGGAGGTCGTGAGTATACTTTGGGCTGCACGCAGCCCGAACACACACAGTCAGGCGCCTAGAAGACCTGACTGCTGGGGGAATTCCTCAATGCACTGTGCTCGTTGCATGATGCATTGTGGGGTTCCTGGAGGCCAGGAAAACAAGTCCCAGCCTCCAGAAATCTGTGTGGCATGGATCAGTGTGGGTTGTGTGTGCCAGCGCACGGAAGAGTACATCACCAATCATCTGTGGGTGGGGGCCCTCCCCGCCCCTGTTATGGTCGTGAAAATGACCTAACTGGATTATATCCCCCATCTTTTTGCCCAAGGTTTCTCAGCTTCCTAATATTTTTGTGTTAACATAAATAAATAAAATCCTGAGGCTATTCTCACGAGCAACCTAACCCAGGCTAGGGAAGCACAGTGGCTGTTTGAGGGTGTCTTCCCCCTCCCATTTTTTTTTTTTTAGATTGAGATTTTCTTTGGGACAGGAAACATTCTTTTTTCTTTTTCTTTTGCTCTTTAAACTGCTTTTGCATTGAGAAGCAGTATATACATATTCTAAATAATAGTAGTAGACTGAGCACAGGCTAAATAAATTTTCAAGCAGTCTTGTGGGATGACAATGATGAAGCAAAATTACTTAGCATATCTAACTGATTAAGTCCATGCAAAGATAAAATTTTGATTGGTTGTATTTTAGGGGTGGGGAAGAGGAGGGAAAAGAGTGCTCATCAAAGATTAATGACAGAATACTAGAAGGAATTTAGGAACAACCAAACCCTGTACTCTGTGAAACTTTAACTCTAGTCCACCAGTCATTTGATTTACAAGGACATTGAAGTTGGATAGCTGTGTGACTTTGAACCTGATTACTAACTAAACAGAGGGTTAAAGTCCTTTGTATCTAGAATTGTCTTGAATGGACCAGCACTGTACAGTGTAACCATTTAATGGAGCAAGTAACCAGTCCTTCGGATTGCTCTATTCTATTGTTTAAAGACACATGGATGGAATCGTGCTACCAGAATGTTGAGGATACCATGCACATATTGAGTTTTAAGAATCACTTATACACACTTGAACTGAGTCAGACTATTGTTTTTTTATAGTCCAATGCTGTTGTCTCTGATTGGTAGTGGCTCTCCATGTTCTCAGGCAACTTTCTCAGTCCTGCTTTCTGAAATCCTTTATCAGCAAGTGCTTGGGATTGTACTAGAGGTCGTCTTCATGCAAATTTCTTTCACTGAGCTATGTACTCAAAGACAAGGCTGCTAACATTGAAATTCTGAGGTGAAACATAGCCTTTTTAATTTCTTGGAGAAGGGGCACTGTTACTGGTAAAGGGCATTTTTATTAGTATCAAGCTGTCTATACTAACATACACCCATAGCCTATACTATATATTCTACAGATTGCAGTCCAAGATTTCGCCCCCCCCCCCAAAAAAAAGTCAAGAAAAAAGAATTCTTTATTATGAGTTTTAAAAAAAGGAAACATTGGAACTGGACAGTGATATATGATTGTAATTTGTGTGTGTAGGTACACTGCTGCAACACACCTGTGCATTCCGATTATTAGAAATGAACTCTGTTGATGTTCAAAGACTCTTTCTTCCAGCAAATCCCATAAAGTCTGGACACCAATAGAAACATAAGTAAGGGCAATAAATTTGCACAAGTGTCCTTAAGCATGTCCTACTTATAATTTAGCTCCAGATGGTAATGAGCTTGCTTGCAGTTATCAGTGTCTGGAGTTCTGTAGGAGACTGGACTATTCACTTTACTTTCCACATTACAATTAGTCAGTTCTTACATCAGCAAATATAATACAACTTGACTTTTTGAATTGTACAAATGTTATTTTGGAACTGGACAGTTTTGTGTCTGGTTGCACATTAACAAAAGTCCTGTTTCATTCAATGAATTAAAACAAAAACACCTAACCAGCAAGAACACCACAGAGTAGCTAAGCAGAGATAGCCCTAATGAGAAGAAATATATTCAGTGTACACATTGCTAGAATTCTTACATACTGCTGAATATATTTGTTCTTATTGGTGCTGTCTAGATGAACTCCTGATTCTTCTGCCCAGCTTCCCCAAGCAGAATTTGACCTCTGTAGCAGTTGCTGCGGGGGGGGGGAGGGAGTTTTGAAGCAAAACAATGAAGACACATGTAGAGGTTGAGTTTAGGACATAATCTGCCTAACTACAAGCCATGTGATGAGAGGATGAGAGAAGACAGTGTAGGCAATTTTGTGTTCTTCCATTTGGAGTTGAGTTGGGGTCTTGGGTGTGCCTGCCCTCCTGAGTTAGTTAATTCACCTTCCCCTGGGTCTTTCTGGTTGCTGTTCACAGAGGCTATGAGGAGATTTTCACCACTAGTCTGATTTGCCTTTGAGTGTGGGAATGTTTGCCCTTATGAGGGTTGAATTTTTTTTTTTGTAAATATTTTCACACTTTGGCAGGTTAGCTGAATGTAATAAGGCTGGTTCAGCTGTGTGGTCGGGTTTGAAAACTTCCAGAGAAGGCAGTTATTGGCTTGAGGTTTTGGCAACACTAACGGGGGCAAACTGCAGCTGGGGTTTGTCTCAGTCACTTCACTGTACTGCTCTTCACAGGGGTACTGGGGCTGGTACCCCACAGCCTAGATCCAGTTAGGACATGAGGAACAAACATCATCAGGAAGTTTCCAGTCCATTCCTGGTAGAGTAGCTATTTAGATAAAGCTTGTGTCATCCAGCTACCTGTACAAAGCCTGTGTGCATATATATTTATATTGCTACTTTAATAAAGTTGTGGCCATGTGTTCTGCACTATTTCCCCCATATATAATGTGTCTGTCTTTTATTGGTTCTTTAAAACAAATGGTTTTATTGGTTTTCTTATATGGAGCTAAAAAGTACACATGTATATTTTCCACTCTTGTGAACAAAACGTTAATGAATCAGTAACAAACTACAGAAAACAATAGACCAGTATAATCATCTAAATGAGCAGTTGCTAATATATAAACCATAAACCATCTCTAGCAAGAGAGGTAATGAGGATATACATGCCTTTTTGACTGATAATACTAATAAAAATAAGATAGAAATAGGCTGGTCTCACATATATTTCAATTATGAAAGAATTTCCTTTAATAGACTTATCTGATCTGAGTGGGGCAAAGTGGGTGAGTGGTAACAGTTATTGGATGCTTTATTTGTGTATTAAATAAAATGATGCCATGTAATCATAAACAGGTCTTGTTTTTCCAGACCATCAGCTAGCCTTTGATAAGTAAGTTTTTCAGATACAGCAATTTTGCAAAAGCCTACTTAACCATCCTGATATTAGTCACATTCAGCACAGCTCCTGAAAAGAGGTGAAAGTCTTTGCTGGGTGGATCGATCATTCTTACAGCCTATGTCTAAAGAGATGAAAGCTATAAGCGTGCTGGAGGTTGCTTCTGTGATTGGGAGGCTCCTGTGCCTGAGCCTCTTGCTCAGGGAAGCACGCTCCATCACACTTACCGCCTTTTCCTCTTCAGACAAAGACTGTAAATGTGACAGACCTGCCCATCAGGGAAAAATGACTAATGTGCCGGGTGGGGCTTCTGCCTCTTTCCAGGGGCTGTACCCAAGTACAGCCTCCATTTGATAACATCTGAATGAGATTATTGTGAAGCCCTTTACCAATTTCTGATTCTTTGCCATCTCCATTCTGGGGGCTGCCAAGAGAAGGAGAGTAAGATCTTTGTGAAACAAATAGCAACACTATCTCAGGATCTAGTGCTATGATCTGTGCCATGTCATCCAAAATCTTCTATTGATCCTTGATGCAAAAGAACTGCTCCTCTTGATGCAGGTCAGGCCTTCTGAGGCGCCGATTAGTGGGCTGATTCCTCACCAGTCCTGTCAATTTTTCCTTTTTCTCATCCCCAGGCTCTGCTTCCCTTCTTCCCATGGTTTCTGCATAGACAAGAATTGTCATCTGAAGATTCTCCTGCCCTTTTTATCTTTAAAAAATGAACAAACAAGACAGCAATATGCCTCCTAGGGACTTCCTGAGTCCCTAAGAAGGCAAGACAGGGGCTGACTGAAGAAGCTGTTGGCCTATGAGCTTGCTCATGCAGCCTGGAGTGGGGCTTTACCCTCTGGGAAATCCAGGAGTGGGCTTTAGCCATTGCTAGAATAGCCCTCAGAGTTCATGCCTCCTGTAGTGCTAAAGTTCTCAAATAGTGGATCATAGGTAACTGCTACTCTAGGCCAGTGATTTTACCCAAATTACATGTTTTCACTTGATACCAGAGCTATCTTGGAATGGGCAGCACTGGTGTGGGTAATTTGCATGTTATTCAAAGGAATGACATTATTTACCTTTCTGTATATATGAATATGGCAAATATTTATATACCACTTTTCAACATAAAGCTCCCAAAGCAGTTTACATAGATATTAATTAATTAATTTACATTCCCTGAGCAGAGTATGTGCCACAATGCAATGTTTTCTAGTGGCTTCTGTTTAACTGTGATAACACTTAAATCTGTTCTTTGTTGGATCAAACCTTTGTCAGGATCTCTTGGGCAACCATTTATTCTTTCCACAAAGGACTTTGCCATGTCATTGGTTTAAAATACGTGGTAGGTCCGTCTAATCCCAATTTTGAATCTCACTTTGATTGATTGCCCTTAAGTTTTAGGAGTAAACTTTGTAAACTGAACATTACAAGTGCCGTACAGAGTACTTAATATTGGTCTGGGAAGAATGGTTAAGGAGAACGGTTCTTGCCTTGTATTCTGAAATGGTATAGTGCCAGACATACAGCCAGAAAGGTTGTATCATGTGTGTTTTCTAAACATAGATGGGTTGTGAGAATCCCATTTGAATGTTAAAATCATGATGTGTATCTTTTGGATTACGTGATTGCTTTATTGTAATGGGGTGGGGGGTGGGTGGGGTGGGGAATTAGAGTCAAAGAATAAGAATTACAGTTTCTTACTCTAATTAATGATTATTAAACATATTAAATCACGGTTTTTGCAATAATTTGCAAGAAGATTTTGTGTCTATTTTGGTGGTGATTTTGAAGAAATGCTGCACTTCATAGAAAATAAGAGGTTTTGAGTAAAATGTCCATCTGCTGAGAATTCAAACCCATTTTTCTTAACCAGTGTTTTGTAACAATATCTAAGATAGGGGATTTCAGAATATTATATAAACATAACAGAACAGAACAAAGCACAAAGACTTTGGTTCAGTTTATAGCAGTGTCTTGAAAGATCTGTTTAGGAAACCTCAATTCACTGTCACTCTTAAATATATTTTGATCATATGGCATTCTTTCCTTTTTCTGTAGAGGCAGAGTTGTATAACTCATTTCAAAACAATCTTACAGCTTTAAAAATTAGCTTTGGCTTTTGCCCTTCACCCAGGACGACACACCAGGTCGACGACATTTCAGGATAACTGTTTGGCAGCCATTTTAGATACAGCCTGCGCTGAGAGCACGCTGGCTGCCAAAAATTGCAGACACTCTGTGCCAAAATACTCTTGGCAGTAGAGATAAACTTTGTAGAGATACACAGTCCAGAAATATCTTATAATTACAAAGCGCAGGGGGCAGAATGTTTTTACAATACAGCTGTGCTAATGTAAACATTTAATTTGGCAGCCTTCTCCACCCACTTTTCAATTAACCGGGTTTATGCATATACTTTAGGTCTGTAATAAACTTTATTGCTACTTCTCTTGGAGTACAGTTTATGAAACACAGATTTGAGAGGATTTGGGGGAGAGCTTTCTATCCCTTTAGCAAAGCAGGTTGGAAACGTTTTGCTGCCCTAAAGAGGTAAGCATCTCGTCCTTTTTCAAAAGACCTTTTTCAAAAGGATATTTCTGGCTTTGCTTTAAAAAAAAAGTTACTCAGGATTGTTTCAATTTGTTTTTTTCGCAAAGAAAATAAGCTACTATTAGAAAGAGGTGAAACCACTCATAGAGCTACAAAAGAGTTCTTGTAATCAGGGATTGTTACAAGACTAAGTTCTCAGCATTGCATCATTGTATTATAGTGAAAAGTTCCTAATAACTGTTCTTCCCCAGTTATAATTACAATAATTCTGTGGTAGCACTGATAATTTATACTATAGAATAAAAGAAGCTACACCTCTTATATTTTTGAATTAGACTCAACTGGGCAATCAGTAGATCTCTTCCGACAAATTTTAAATGCAGCAAACGTATGGAAATTTGGTGCATATACCTATTTTAATGAATTTGAAGTAGCTGTTTTCACAGTATATTATATGTAAATTGCACACTGCTTTTTAAATACATTAGTAAAAATAGTGATAGTTAAGACTGAGTAGAGGGTTGGATTGAGAGCCCACATATGATGATTTCCTTGTAGGTTGATGGTTGTGATAATTACAAACGACGAAGTCCTCTTTAGTGAACCTTACAACATGGCTTTGAGTATATTAAAAATAATTAACAGCACAAGATGAAATTTTTTTATTAAAAAGGTTTTCGTTGTAAATAAAACAACCATTATTTAGTTGTGTATTTGAACATATATTTTAAGGCAATTTTTATTGTTTTATTATTTTTATTTACTTTTAATGTTTTGATTCATTTAAGCTATTCTCACCACCTCATGGGCATGTAGGTGTAAAGAGGAGGGGAGGGAACTGGGTGGAACCTACTCCCCCCCACCGATCCCTGAAGGTCCTCTTTGGCAAGTTGCTGCGCACCCTCACAATCTGCACTGCACATCTCTATGTATGGAATGCATACGTGACCCTGTAACTGGAGTAAAGGGCACTCTTGTGCCCTTCAACCCAGGTATAGGCCCAAGTACAAAATCCAGGCTTGAGGGGAACGCAGCGTTGGGATCGGAATTGATCCCAGTATTGCCTTTCGCGCAATCCTGGGTTTTGTACCCGGCCTATCCCAGCACTTCACATGAGCACCCCTACCCAGGTAGAGCTTCCCTACCTGGGCTCATGTGCATAGCTTTATTATGTAATTTTAGTTTATATAAAATTACATAATATGCGCTTCTTGCTGAATTGGAATGCACTCCCTGATGAAATAAGAGCCTCCCCATCCCTGACAATTTAAAAGAAATCTTTAAAGACACATCTGTTCACCCGGGCTTTTAATTAAAACTGTTTTAATAGTTTTAACATGGTTTTAAAAATTGTTTTAAAATTTTAAATTGTAATGTTAACTTTTTCTGCTATCATTTATTTTAACTAATGTTTTAATTTTTTCTGTTGTCATTTATTTTGTTTGGTTGTAAACTGTCCAGAGATGCAAATTTTGGGTGGTATAAAAATATGTTAAAAATAAATTTGTGTAAGAATCGGGCTTAAATTTTAATAAAATATAAATGAACTATTTATCACTTTTAGTTTCCTAAAATCAGAGGACTTTACAGAGGACTCTGTATACAAAGCCTTTGGCAGCTGAATCAGAGAGGAGCTTTGAACACAGCACCCACTTGTGCACTTAGTGTTAGAAATGAGAATTCTAAAGCATTGCTCTTAGCACCACAGTAACAACTTCTGGCCATTAGAGGCATGAGCAGTTATGTTGATAGGTTTCTCTTGGTCAGTTAAGAATCTGTTCAGTTGTTGCTGAAGGCTAGTGCCTGCTTGAGTATCTTGTTCAATGGCTCTCTCTTAGTATGCGATGTTTAGTTTCTTAATACGTCTTTATTTGTTTTTGAACTCAACCTGATGTCTCCAGATAATATCTTGGGATGAATTTCTTTACCACCAGAGCATGTGAGGGTTTTAAGGTTTCTCCTCCCAAACGTAATGCTGTAATCTGTATTAGCAATAGCAATAGCACTTACATTTATATACCGCTCTATAGCCGGAGCTCTCTAAAATGATTTAGCATATTGCCCCCAACATTCTGGGTACTCATTTTACCGACCTCGGAAGGATGGAAGGCTGAGTCAACCTTGAGCCCCTGGTCAGGATCGAACTTGTAACCTTCTGGTTACAGGGTGGCAGTTTTACCACTGCGCCACCAGGGGCTCCTGGTATTGATTCAGGCGCAATCAGCAATGTATGTATTATTTTTATTTTATCTGTACACTGCTCCAAACCTCTGTCTCTGGTCAGGTTACAGCAACACACACAAATTAAAACAGAAATTAAAACCTTAAAACAATTTAAAACCACAAGTCTCATTAAAAAGCCTGGATGAATAAATGTGTTCTTAGAGAGATTTAAAAAAGTTGTCGGAGATGGGCTCATATGGGGCCCCCCCTCTTATTTCAGCAGGGAGCACATTCTAGAGTCTCAGGTCAGCAGCAGAGAAGTAGGGATGTGCAGAACCGGCTTGTACTCGAACCAGTCTGCTGTAAACTAGGTTTGTTTGAGCTGGTTCATCGGTTTGACCATACAAGCAGGCTGGTTTGACCAAACTGGTTCACAGAATGGTAGTTGGGTCCTAATTTGTCCTTAACCACCACAAAGTGTGCACACTCCTACAGAGAAGTCTGGTCCCTGTGTAGCCACCATCAGACAAGATGGTGGCAACTGCAGACAAACCTCTCCAGATGACCTCAATGGGCGATGGGGCTCATAGTCAAGAAGACATTCTCTTAAATACCCTGGGCCTAAGCTGTTTTTGGCTTTATGGGTTATAAGCAGCACTTTGTATTCTGCCCAGAAACTTATTGATAGCCAGTGTAGAGTAATACACTGTATATAATATAAGTATTTTCTGGTCTATATAGGAAGGCAGCCCCACATAGAGCACATTGCAGTAGTCAAGACTGGCGGTTACCAGCACCAAATCTCCTGATGATCTCTCCCAGTGGTTTCATGTAGATGTTAAAAAGCATTTACATATGGTGTCTCCCGGTGGACACCATATAAAAGTCAGCGTTTTGAAGAACAACAATCTCCAAGAAACATCTCCTGGAATCTGCCCGAGAGGTAGGAGTGGACCCACTGCCTCCCACTTGTGACCCCCTCAGATAGTCCAAAAGATCCAGAATGACCACAAGAATCACTCTCCCTGTGTCAATTCCTAATTGGAGACCATCCCTCAGGCTGACCAAGGCTGTTTCTATCGCATAGCCTGTCTCAAAACTAGTTTGAAATGGGTCTAGATAATCTGTTTTCTCCAGGACTGTCTGGAACTGGGAGGCCACCATCCTCTCACTTACCTTGCCCACACACAAGTCCCAGGTGATGGAGGACAAGCACAAGGTGGCAGCAACCAGCAGGCAGGAGCCCAAGTTGATTGGAACCGAACAGCCACCCTCAGGTCTGTTACCTCCTGCTCAGCCCCCTTTGCTTTCTCTTTCTCCTTGTCCCCTTCCTCCTTCTCTTCATCTCCCTGTTCGTTTCTCTGTTTACTTGTTCTGTTTTATTTTTTGGTCCTTACTATTTCTGGTGTTACTGTTAGCTCCTAACAGTGTTTCCTTCTTTCTTTCTCTGCCCCTTGTCCCTTATGGAGCTCCTTTTGAGTCAGAGTTTGGGGCGCAGTCAGTGCTTTAGCTTCACTGAGAGCTGCTGTAGCAGTCTCTTGTTTCTCCTTAGTTTTCCTTACTTGTCCTTGTCCATTATGGGACTCCTCTGGAGTTAGAGTTTGGGGCACAGTTTTTGGTTGCTGCTTTGACTTTGCTTTGGATCCTAACTGCCCCTTGTCCTTCTCCTGCATGTCCCATTGCTACATTTGCAGCGCTTTCCTTTCTCTTCCTCTGTTCTCTCATTCCGTCTCTCCTTTCTAGTTCTGAATATCTCTTGGATCCCTCTTCCCACCCACCTTTCCTCCTTCTTCACACTTCTCTGCTGTCTTTTCTGAGTTTCTTGCCCCCTTTTGTGTGCTCCCCCCACAATCAAACTGCATTTCTACCCCCCCAACATTGTCCTCGCTTGTTTCCTCTTTGCTAGCATTACTGTATGTGCCTACAAAGCCCATCTTTACCCACATGTTGTAGTGGGGTAGCCAAGAGGTCACATGAGGACAAGGAGATGAACCCTACATGGGAAGATGATGCTTTTAGAGAAAATTGGGCTGGAAAACCTTGCTACACATTCTTGCTGCTTGCCTTTGGAATAATGTGAGGTCTCTGTTGCTTGTAAAACAAAAGAAAATGTTGCTTTTTTCCCAGTTGGATTCAGCAAATGTGATTCTTTGAGAAAATAACAAGAAATGTGTATTATGAGTTCTTGGATATTTAGAGTATTACTGCATTCCTGTTAATGTTAGTTCTATTGAATTGTCTAATGGTGTAGTTCTTGGTGCTTTTGGTGAAGATAAATAATTTCATATACAGCAAGTCCTCATAGATAAAAACATGGAAAGAAAGGTGATTGTTTATATACGAGACAATTACACTATATAATTTTAGGAGGGTGTTGATAATTTCAAAGATATAAGTTTACAAAGACATGCTTTTCTTGACTGTGGATAATATTTTTATTATTTTTGATAAGCGTTGTTCCGAACAATAATTTCTTTGTGGAAAGGAGTTTGATTCCTATTTGGACCTTATTTAGTGAGACACAACTTTACAGCATTATTCCATTTGTATGATAGGTGGTGGTCCTTCCAGACAGTATTTACTTCATTAAAATAAGTTATCAAAAATATTAAATATAGGAACTTATATTTATAGCACCGCTGCTCCAGTTAGCCTTGAACTGGTTAGCCTTGAATGGGCTTAATTTGTCTAGATCACGGACCAGACCCCCTTTCCTAGAGGCTGGGCGGGTTTGTGATTGAACCTATGAACTGGCCCAGTTCACAACAGACTGATTCGGTTTTGAACCATTTGTGAACATTCCTAATATACTCTTGAGCCAAAAACTCTAATATGCTCATTTTTTGGCTTCTTTCCATGCCACAATTCAAATGGTGTTGAATGTATAACTTAGTAAGCAGTTTGTTTTGTAAATAAGTAGCAGTCATAATTGCTTCTCCTCAAAACTTACTGTGTAATCCTGCATCCAGCAGCATGCATCTGGCCTTTTCTATTAAAGACTGATTCTTGCTTTCTGCAACACCATTTTGTTATGGAACATATGGCATTGTCATTTGATGGTCAAAGGCCTCCTTTTTCAGATATTCATTTATTTAATTTCCTATATGTTCTGCTAGATTGTCTGATCTCAAAATTTGAGGCTTCCTTCCAAACATATTGCAAAGTCTTGCAACAAACTCCTTCAGTTTTTCAAGTACATGTTTTCCCACCACTAATTAAGTAAGTAAATGTATCTTGAATAATCACCCATGAAAGTTAACTAACAAATATTTGTTTCCCCCTGATGAAGCCATGGGCATAGGCCCACAAATATCACTGTGCGAAATATTCATTTCAGCTGACATTTGTCACATCACTCATATCAGCTGACATTTGAAATATCAGATGACATTTTTCAGCTCAAGAGGTTGCTGTGAGTGGATGGATGGATGGATGAGTAGCTTTATCGATCAGACATAGACACAACAAATTATAAAACATTCAGATAAGAAATCTATCATACAATACACCAACAAAGTAAACGCTTTATGTAAGATCTAAAGGGTAGAAATTAATTGTTGGCGGAAAGAGGTTGCTGTGTCTCTCTTTCTCTGCAATGAGGGAAGGTTGGTTTAGTTCCCTTCACCGTAACACAGCATGTACACTGGACTCTGCATGACCTATATTTAGGCCTCTAACTAGATTCTCCTTCTCCTGTTCAGGTATTGCATTGAGATCTCTGTGTCACATTCTTCTATGCCATAAATTCAAACATTTTGATGTGAACATTGCTTTGCAATTTTGGCCTCTTTATTTATACAATCCACTTCAAACTGGTCACTCTCTTGCAAAGTCTCTTTCATAAGTAGCTCACCTATCTGTGATAAAGCATTTTTTTCCTTTGAATTTCACGTGATAACCTTTCTCTGTAGCATATTTGCCAGGTGAGTGTGGAGTGTTTGTAAGCTCCAAAAGAACATTTATGGTCTAAAGCAAGTAGCAAGAGCCTGGAATACAAAGCTAAACCAGTTGAATAAACAAGGGTTTATTCAAAGAAATGCTGACTCTTGTCTGTATTCAAGGTTCAGAAACAATAGATGGACTTATATACTCATATAAGTTGATGCTTTTTTTGTTGTCGAAACAAAGAAGATAGTGATGAGATGGTAGAACATTTAAACAAAGAAATAGAAGTAAAGCATCTTGAGACTATTTCCTATTAGAATACAAATAGAAAGAGAACAAGATGGTTATCTTCTTAATAAGAAACAAAAGATAAAAGCCTTGTTAGAATGTCTGGGAGCCGTTTCTCATAAGCAGTGAGAAATGGCAATAGGGTTTGCATGGAGGAAGTCCTGAAGAGCTTACCTCCCCACAGACTACCCATTTTCTTCCCTTGGGCAGGTGGATCGCCCACCCAGATGAGCACTGGCTTCTGCCTGTAGCTCCGAGCGTCAGGGTGCCCCCGGAGCTCTAATAATGCACCATGTGAGTGTACGGTGCATTATGGGGAGCCCCACGCCTCTCCCCAAGAGTGCCACAGAATGTCAACCGAGACTGACAGTCAACCCAAAAAGTGAGGTTAGGGGAGCACTCACTCTCTTAACCTTATTTTGGAGGGAGGCTCCACAAGTGGGTTTGCTGCTGCAGTGCTGCCGAGATTTTGCCCAATCCTGGCAGTACACACACATGTGCAAAACCGGGCTGGGCTTCCTTAGCCTGGTTTTGCACACACATGTGAATAGCCTCAGTGTCTCTCAAATGCCAAGGAAGTCAGCACTCCAATGGTGCATGGTACATGGGTGATGACATTCTATCTTTGATGGTAAGAAGCATACACTGGGATTATCTAATACAGCTCATACTGCACCTGCCATCTGGAAAGGTATCCCAGAAGCATCATCAGTGCCCAGAATACATTGACCCATCTGTGAGACCTGACTGACTGGGCAAAGGAGTGGGAGACAATATTAGCAAGTTTGTCTTGCAGTTGCATGAAGAATGTCTGTAACTGTAATAAAAGCTAGTTTGAGAAAATGTATACGTATCATTTTGAGTATAAGAGTGAAGTGAACTGTTTTTTACTGCAGAACAAAACCATGTCCTGGGAATCAGATATTTGGAAAATATCTGATTTGTTTGACCAAAGTGCCACTTATAGAGGACTCAGTGAGATATTGGGATAATCATTGGAAGATGGGCTATGAATTTTGTACTCTTTGCTCCAATTGGTGTTGGCATCAATTGGATCTCACATTCACTTACAGGATTAGAAGAGAGAACGGTCTTTCACAATTATTGGGGATAGTTCTCTAGTAACCCAAAATTGGTATTTGCCACTGACTCTTTCTCCTAGGTGGAGAGATAGTGACCTGACTGTGACCTTATAAGGTTCAGAGGTGCTGTGAGTATGTCTGAGTCAAGAGTGACTACAGGAAGAAGCCCTTTCCTCTTCTGCGCTGGGTGGAGATTGGGGTCCCATCACACTGAGATTCAGAGAGGCTTGGAAAGCAGAGAGAGACTTTTGCTGAGTTTCAGTGCAAGGTTGAGGAGAACACTAGCTTTCCATAAGATGATTAAACTTTAGAAATGAACCAAGATGGATAAAGTTGTTTGTAGTTACTTGAGCTTCTTGATGGTTTGGTAGAGGCCATGAATTTCCACCATAAGGGAAGAGTGTAGGTTTAATACTTATTGGTGGCCAATAACAAATAAATCTGTGAGAAATATTTAAATACTAGTTTAACCCACGCAGAGCATCTGCGTGCTAGTACTTAATTGCTCCCCTCACTCCTTGCCACAGCACTCTCTCACCTCAGAGATCTCTCTACCTTCACCTGAGCAGCAATTCTGCTCCTTCTCCTCCATCCCTTTACCCCATCTCCCTCACCCCTCTTGGTTGCAGCTGCAACATTGCTGGCACCTATTGGCCAAGCTGTAGCCCCTTATCCCCAGAGACTTCTCCACCCTCGCCCAAGCCCCACTCCTGCTCTTCCCCACAGGAGCAGTAGAAGCAGCCCTTCCTTGCTGCTGCCACCGCCATGACCACTCGTTCCCCTCAGGCCACTGACATCCCTTGCCTGCCTGCCTCCCTCCGCCAATGGCCTCGACAGCCCCAAACAGCAGCAGTGGTTGACTAGGCCCTTCCTGGCTGCCAATAGGTGCCACCATGACCGCTCATTCCCCTCGGGCCACTGACAGGCTCGGCCCCATCCTTCGCCATTTTTTCTTTCTCTCTTTCTTTCCCTTCTTTTTCTCTCTTTCTCTCTCCTCCACTCGCTCTTCCCCTCCCTTCTTTCCCCCTATGTTTCTCTCTTTCTCTCTCCCTTCCTGAGTTAACAGACCTTGCTCATCTTGTTTCCTCATCTAATTCACACAATGGCAGCCTCCCAGGGCCGGATTAACATAGTAGCAAATGTAGCATTTGCTACGGGCCCCGCGCTTTCAAAGGCCCTGCACGCTCTGCCTGCCTGCCCCTTCTTTCCGTTCATTCTGTTGACTCTCAGTCTCCTCACTGCGAATTTGCATTGCCTGCTGCTGCCCATATAGCCCACTCTAATGCTAATCTCCTGTCGGGACGGGACTCACGGAAGATGGAAATGACGAGAAGAGTCAGCGGCAGCCGCTGCCAGCAGACAGTGAGGAGGAGAGTCCTCCTGATTTGGCTGTGAGGTGAGGGTCCGTCCTAGCGTCAGCCACCTGACCTTATCTCTATTCTCTATCATTCTAATTGGCTGCCATGCCAGCCTTCCCAGCGCGCGTGCGCTCCCTCCTCAGGTTCCATTTCACTGTCAGGGCCACACAAAACATGCCCTGACTCTGCAGCTAGTACGTTTTCTATTGACCGAGGAGGTGGGATTTCTCCTGACAAGATAAGCAACCCAAGAAAGACTGCTCATCTGTGGCAATTGAAAGGATCCTTACGGAGAGAAGAGCCATCTATCTTCTTCTACTCCCTGTGTGAGAGCTGCAGTAGAGAGAGCTGGCCGCTCCCGTTCGTGCCTTTCCAGGAAATTTCCCATTCCCAAGCCCGAAAACAAAAGCAGAACTCAAAAGAAAAGAATTCAAACGCCTCGCACAGACTGCTGGAGACAAAACGCAGCGTTCCTGATGCTGCTGCTCCCCACCCCGCCCCTCTATTCTCCTCTCTAGGCTGTCTCATCTCCTCCAGTCCAGTCCCACTCCCCGTCCCTCTAAGTGATTCTAAAGTGATTCTAATCTTCTAAAAATTAGCTGGCTGCTTGCCTGCACTGCAGCCTGCCTTCCCTCTTCGCCCATGTGCTTGCTTATTGTGGCTGGGGCTGGCTGGCTGAGTTGCAGGCAGCCCTGGCGCACGCGCTCCCTCTCCTCATGCTTGAGGCGCCGCCTGCACGGCATTGGTAAAATCACTCCTCCCCCCTCTATTCAGCGACGCACGCTGAATCGCACGCACCGCGTGCTTACTTGTGATCATGATCATCACAGAGCTGCTCCCGTGGGTGTGCGTGCTGGCTGGGCAGGTCAGGTATGTGTTTGGAGTGGGCCCGGGGAAAGAGACTCTCAGCCCTCCAGAGTCCAGCTCCTGCCATGGCTGTCTCTGCAGATTGAACATAAAAAGGGGGGGGGGTTGCAAAGTTGGTTGACTTGACTGGCTGAGTGGTGGGGGCATGGGGTGGTTGGTGGGGGCACTAGGGAAGATCAAGGGGCAGAAATGCAGAGTGCTTGCTTATAATATTGGTCTTTCCCCCTTCTCTCTCTCTCTCAAAATGCATTCTTATAAAACATCGAGGTGAGGGGGTGGAAAGAAACTTGCCCAATCCAGATGAACCCAATGTGTGCTGGAGTTAAATTTTTTTTTTGATTATTTATTCACTTTCTGTACTGCCCTTCCAAAAAAGGTTCAACAAATTTGCTCATGCTAAATCTAGAAAATTTAACGTCTAAATTGTAGTTTTCTTACTTTTGACATTTGAAATTGATACCTACATGTAAGCTGAAGTGTCAGACATTTGTTGTATTATCTGGCTGTATAGCAAATGAAAAAAATTGAATTACTTTACTATGCAAATAAATAATTTATGTTTCTATATTTATGTGCATTTCTTAAATTTGGGGCCCCTTCACAACATATGCTACAGGCCCCGCACTAGCTTAACCCGGCCCTGCAGCCTCCTTCTCCTGAAGGGGCTCTTTCCTTCCTCACGACCCCTCTCTTCGCAGACTCCTGCCCACTATACTTATAGATAGATAGATTCCTCTCCTCTATAATCAAGAACATTTTCTGACCAGTAACATTTGCATTCCAACTGACCTTAACCATCACAGGCTCCTCTTCCCTATCTGCATATGGAATCTCCACTGCTAATCACCAAGGTGCCACAGGCTTCTCCTCCATATCTGCATATGGAATCCCCACTGCCCATCGTGCTTCTGCTCTCACAGACACCTCCTCCTTATCTGTATATGGAATCTTCACTGCCCAATCACCACGGTGCTTCTGCTTGCGAACTCTCGCGAGAGCTGCCACGCATGGGATAGCCACAGATATGTCTTAGAGAATTATATATAGAGAGATAGAAAGATAGATAGATAGATATTTTTGCCAGTAACTACATAAATAAAGGGAAAAGCTATTTTCCTAATATGTTGGCCAGTCTGGAGCAGGCTTGAGAAAACATGTTTGGTAAAACTTATAAAAGGAAGGTATTTTATAAAGCTGATTGGTTGACTAATTTGTAGATTTGAAACAAGTTTTTTTATTTATCCAGATGACTGTAGTAGTAGTAGTAGTAGTAGTAGTAGTAGTAGTAATAGTATAAGTTATAAGTCAGATATCAGACATAGTCTATAAGACTATTTGAGATTACTTTCAAGTTTGGATATAATGATTAATCCTGGCTTGCTTTTAACCAAAATCGGAAGTGGGTTTCTTCCAAAATGGAGGAGAAGATTTATTGTTTGCTCCCAAGGGTTTGGGGATATCATGTAAATCCAGGATTTAATCCTTGCTTCACGTATGTACTGGTTCTATATCTCAACAAACAAAAAATTCCATATATTGTTTGGCACTCTATTGGTGTTTGTCTTCTTCTTTCTTTTTGCTGCTGTTGGGGTACCATCCTCTTTTCTTTGCTTCATTTTATCACAATCTGCCAATGTGCTATTTCATTGCTAGCGGGAGGAACATAAATGTCTAGATAGTATCCCACATGCTATATTCATGGAAGAGTTCACAACAGCTACTCATCTGTACATAACAGGCATTCCATGAATCCCTTATAATTAATTCACTGATGCCATTCTTAAACATGCTGTTGGTCTTTAGATACCTGTGATCTTTTTGACTAATAGCTTGTTCAGCATTGCTCATTTATTATCTATGTTCAAAATGCATAGGTACGTATTTAACCATGCTCAGGCAGGGCAAGGTAGCTTGTGATACATTGGTTGTTTTGTTGAATATTAAAAATGTTTGCAGAAGCATTTTTACAATTTTTTTTTTGCACCCAGGGGGTGGAGAAAACAACCCAATAATTGCCCTTTGTACCAGGAAAAATAAGAGGGCTTTTATTAACCTCCGTCTTTATTTTAGTAGTTCAGCAAATTTATCTGTACCCAATTAATCTTGAAAATCTGGAATTCGTGTCCTCAGAATACAGCTTTCAAAAGCTTGATTTCCTTACATTATATGTGGGCATATGAATTTAATGCATTAATCTTGCATTTACATGTTTTAATTATGAATTAAGTTTCCATTGTTGTTAAACATACAAATAGCTTTTGGTTGTATTATATTATCTTACTAATATATTATAAAATTTATTATACTGAATTACTCTAATATTGTATTTTAAATAAACAAGTCTTTAGTTCCTTAATTTAGGAATAAGAGGCAACAGAAACTGAGTATTCTGCAAATTAGTTTTCATCCTAGATTTCTAATGCTAAAGATGATGCTGTGTTCTTCCTTTTGAAAGCACATAAATAAGGATGAATTAAGTTCTCTGTGGTACAGTAGTATATGGTTTAAACAGATTAGGGTTTGGCATAGCATTCAGATTTATCAGGCATTTAGAATTTAGGATGTACAATTCATCAGTCTGTTTCTTGCCAATTATATGGGCTTCCCCCACACTTTCTGGTTTGGCAGAGAGATAGCTGGTTCACCCTGTTGTAGAACTGACTGCCAAGAAGACGTGGCCAGCTCTCTGCTTCCTGTCTTCTTCTTTGTCCTGGCTTTGCCTTTGCTAAAACTGCCAAGTCATAAATGCCAAAAGCTTCTTGCAGAAAGGTCAGACTACTAAAATTTGGAATCACCTGTGCCAATATTTGTAGTTCTTTTTATCTTTCGTGCAATTAAAAAAAAGTGCAAAACAGCTGCCAGGAGAGTATCTAGGCCTTTTTGGATAGTATTAGTATGCCTCAGCATTGCCAGCAATTTTGAGTTAGTCAGCATAAGGTGTTTGAAGTAGAGTTCTGCTTAAAAATGTGCTACACTCAGAATATCTGTAATTCACACTGTATTTTCTCTTGGTATCAGTCATACATGTGTTATGTTGGCTGCTTTATTCTGGTATTCCAGTATTATACCAGAAGTTTGTTCAAATAATAAAGTGATGCTGAGGATACTCCCCCCACCCCTAAATTGTGGTCACTTACAGCGAAAGTTCTGGTGTGTGTGAATTTGTCTTGATAGTTAAGTCATTAGTCACCATTAATGGGAATGGTTTGTGTTACTGTCACATGCGTGATAATGCCATTCAGTTTTGTAGTTAAAAGGAATTGGATTACGCAGTGCACTGTCTTCCTCTACCTGAATGATGAGTAAAGTGTGCTTCTTCCTTCTTCAAAGATATATATGCTCAAAATATGCTACCACATCTTAAGAATCACCATCATTCTTGCAACATTGTTACATATCATGAGCAACCTCTTTATCTTTAATGATGGGTGAACAAACACATACAGATTAATAAAGGTATGTTTCAAGTATCCATACTTCTCTTCTGTAGGGCCTCCTTACCTCCAAGGCTGTTTACATTAGTGTGTTTCTATACCACCTAGCTATGTTGTGATATCTGGATAGGGCCAAATTGAGATTGTTTGGGACCTCAAGAAAGTAACAGTTTTACAGAAGAGAAACCATTACAATGTGTACATATATGCACCAGTAATTAAAGACCTATTAGCAACCTTTGATGAAAGCACAATCATGTTTTTCAAGTATATTGATAAAATAGAAGGCAGGGGATATAAAACTGCTGTGGATGTGAGATTGAGTGTTGCCAGAAGAGCTATTGTGTTCAACTTGAAGCAGGTTGAAACCAGAAGTGCCGTGGTACTTTAGGGGAAAAATTAGTTATTGTACCATGAGACACAAAGGTCTACCTCATGATTGTATCTATAAATCTATTACTAGATGATAAATATATGCATAGGTTTGCTGTACACAAAAGAGCGACACAGACATTGAATAGCTCTGAGGGCAGGAGTGGCCGGGACAGGTGCTGTCGGGGGGAGGGTGGGGCAGGCGGCGAGAGGCACCTTTAAGCACAAAATTAATAGGTGCTTATCTCCACTCTGGCTGCAGCTGCAAATTCCTCAGACCAGCAGCCCAGCAGATCAGCTCCATCACTCACCTGGCCGTGGGGGATTGGCTCCACGGAAGCCAGGTGAGTGGTGGAGCTGACCTGCCACCGCAGGGAGTGCAGGCAGCATGGTAGTGCTCAGAAGAGTTGGCAGCTGCAGCCAGAGGTAAGCACCTATTTGTGCTTAAAGATGCCTTTTGCTGCACTCCCTGCCCCCAGCAGTGCCCACATTGGTCACTCCTGTCTTGAGGGGAATGGAGTCCATAGCCTTGGACAACATCAGAAGTAACAAAAGAGCTGGGCATGGCAGCATAAAAGGGGTTTTCGCCGGTGGCTTTTTGAAGCAGAATGCTCAGTGGTAGGGCATCCGCTTTGCATGCAGAAGTCCCAGATTCAGTTCCTGGAAAGACTCCTGCCTGAAACCTTGGAGAAACATAAACCAAACAGAGCTACACTATATTATACAAAGGCCATTTAATAAAGAATATATAACAGATAGCGATGTGCATGAACCTGTTTGGAGGCCCTTTTATGGACCTCTGAACAGATTTGGTCACTATGCAATTTGGAGGTTCGAAGGCAGGGGAGGGTGCACTTACAACTCTGACGGTGCTCCGTTTGTAAAGGCTCCGTCGGGGCAGCAGGTTACCACCCTGCTGCCTCATGGCTGGAAGTGCTGGATGCGCGTGCACACGCATGCAGGTTGCGCTTGTGCGTATCTGGCGTACACATGCACACATGGCACTTCTGGCCAAAGAGAGAACGGGGTGGCAGGGAGGTATGCTGCCGCATCAACGGAACCTTTACAAATGGATCACTGGTGGGGGAAACAGAGGGAGGGCTAAGTGCACCCTCTCCCGCCCTTAAAGTTGTCCCACCCCCGCCTTCGAACCAGCCCCTGCCAGTTCCGTGCACATCCCTAATAACAGACACTAATGATGTAAGGAAATGGTAACTAAATATTCTTTATTTTAACTTGCAAAATTGTACAGAACTAGAAACACATGAGATGGAACAAAGATTCAACCTAAGATGTCATTGGATGGAAATCCTACATATAGGACTAAAATGTATTCTGATGGAAGAGTTAATCAATCCATTATATAGAAATCCATTTGATCCATTTAATACAAGTCCCATATGTTTAACAGCACTTATAGTATTGGTCCAAATGCTCCAGACTCCAGTCTTCCAAGGGGATAATGAAAAGCTCAGTTACCACAGTGTTACTTCAAAAAGACTTTATATATACAGAACATAGTATAAGCCTTTCAATTTCAGCCTAAGTCCTCTGTTTGGTCTTACAATGCAATTGTGTAGAAGCCCAGAATTGTTATTTCTCCTTTCTTAATGAGATGCATTTTGTTATAGTGTTCAGTATCGAAACTTGCATTTCTGGTTTTTTGCACACATGGACAGATAAGTTGTCACTGTTCTTCTTATTTATTATTATATTTCCTGCCCTTCAGATTAATAATCTCACAGGGCAGTTTACAATAACTAGAAAACAATACTTGGCACTGAAGTCCTTTTTAAACTGTTTTAGTAAAGATAAATTGCAAGATCCC
Source organism: Hemicordylus capensis (assembly GCF_027244095.1). Taxonomy (NCBI): domain Eukaryota; kingdom Metazoa; phylum Chordata; class Lepidosauria; order Squamata; family Cordylidae; genus Hemicordylus; species Hemicordylus capensis. The sequence goes on along the minus strand of NC_069658.1, from coordinate 117,632,978 downwards.
TTTTCTGTGTTGTAAGCACCATATCTTTTTCAGTATCTTCTCACAAAAGTTGATTCAGGATCAGTTCATATAATATTCATCACTGTTGACTGTGATTTTTGATAGCTTGCATGAGTGAATGAGCCATTATAGATTAAACAGGACAGAAAAATATTGGCTAACATCCTGACTAGTGAAGTGCTTGAGGAAGGACATTTTGCTAGCGCAAAGCAGCTGTGCTAGCAACTTATGCTGAATCTGGAGCTAAGTCTAGACTAGTGTTGCATAACCACAAGCATGTTTGCACATGCCCTATAATTGCACAACCGCAAGCATACCTCATTTGTTTTTAAGGGAACTTTTGCACAAGTGTGCTATAGTGCAACAGCAATTGAATAGATCCTCATTTTTAGTGCTACTGTGCAGTCTTCTTGTGCTAGCTCAACTTTATTACACAGACACCAGGAATGTGCATATACAGGTGAAACTCGGAAAATTAGAATATCGTGCAAAAGTCCATTAATTTCAGTAGTGCAAATTAAAAGGTGAAACTGAGATATGAGACAGACGCATTACATGCAAAGCGAGATAAGTCAAGCCTTAATTAGTTATAATTGTGATGATCATGGCGTACAGCTCATGAAAACCCCAAATCCACAATCTCAGAAAATTAGAATATTACATGGAACCAAGAAGACAAGGATTGTAGAATAGAACAATATCGGACCTCTGAAAAGTATACAGTGTACTGTGCTTGATTGGCCAGCAAACTCGCCTGACCTGACCCCATAGAGAATCTATGGGGCATTGCCAAGAGAAGGATGAGAGACATGAGACCAAACAATGCAGAATTGCTGAAGGCCGCTAATGAAGCATCCTGGTCTTCCATAATACCTCATCAGTGTCATAGGCTGATAGCATCCACACCACGCCACATTGAGGCAGTAATTGCTGCAAAAGGGGCCCAAACCAAGTACTGAATACATATGCATGCTTATACTTTTCAGAGGTCCGATATTGTTCTATTCTACAATCCTTGTCTTCTTGGTTCCATGTAATATTCTAATTTTCTGAGATTGTGGATTTGGGGTTTTCATGAGCTGTACGCCATGATCATCACAATTATAACTAATTAAGGCTTGACTTATCTCGCTTTGCATGTAATGCGTCTGTCTCATATATCAGTTTCACCTTTTAATTTGCATTACTGAAATTAATGGACTTTTGCACGATATTCTAATTTTCTGAGTTTCACCTGTATGCTGCAGAGAGCTTTCCTAGCTGTGCTGCATTGGACGCCCAGCAGGAAGAGGACAGATTTCAATGGTTTGCTCTGCCTCCAGAAGTGCCTTGCACCACCCACAAATGTATGCATGATGGTTGCACAGCCCTCAGGGATGTGTTTTTATCCCTGACACAGGGTACTTCTGGAGGTAGAGCAGACCATTGAAATCTGCTCCCTTACTGCTGCATGTGTGGGCACAGCAGTAGTGGGAAAGCTATCCACAGCGTGGATGTCTCTTCCTGGCATATCTATGCTGCACTGGTCAGAATGTCAGCTACTGTCATTGCCTCTTGAATCCTGATATTCTCTTTTTACCCTTGCATATGAAAACTATTTGATTTGTTGGTCGGGTATACCAAGTTGCTGTACATTTTTCAGGGAAGAGAAATAGATGTAAGAGTCATTATAAAATAATACAATTTGTGATTGCGGGGGTGTTTGTGTCTATTTGTTTCAATATTTTATTCCCAGATATATGGTATGTTGAACAACCAAATGGCAATTTATCTATAAATTAATCCTAAGGCTTTAGTCTAGACAGACCTTTGATACAATGAAATGTAAATTATAATAAAGTAATTAATCTTATTCTCTGAAGGATCTCAGCAGCTGACTTAATTCGCTTGAGAATAAAACATATCCAGTAAAAAAAAATTTTCTTTGAATGTGCTGGGCTTGAAGAGCTTGATCTGGTGAACAGTTGGTTTTTCTTCTCAACCCACTTGTATCATTTTCTTGTTTCTTCCTATCTCCATAAATGGTTGCTTTGATCTATTTGGAAAATTATTAGAAATATTTTGCTCTTAATTATCACATAGTAACTTGTGGATGGTAGTGAAGTACATTAATATTGCAATAGAAATAAAATTTAACAACTTTGCAGCAACACTTATCAAATACATGTAATACATTTAAATGTGATTAATCCTGCAATCATGTACATATTTGCAGGTCATAACGACTACGCAAATTCTTAGAAAACATGCATAGGATTGCATTGTAAATAAAGCAATGTTAACTTATATGGGAGTAGAAAATAATATATTAGGAGGCTTTCAGTAAGGGATAGAGACTTGCCTAAGATGATGACCAAATGTATAAGAAGTGATGATTTTGGGAGGATTTATGTTAATGGCGGAGACATGAGGCACTTTAAGAACTCAAGGCACAAACCAACACTTGCATATGCCAATATATCCTCATAGCTTTGTGCACAGGGCTAGGTGGATCTGGATCATATTCTCTCCTTTACTCACCCAGGCTACAGTCTAAAAAAACCCCACAACCCTCTTCTAATCCTCTCTAATAAAACGCTTGGTGTCCGTCCGTGGACGGACACCAAGCGTGTGTCCGTGCCTCTCTGCCCTGTTCTGCGCCTGCGCAAAGCGCAGGCGCAGAACAGGGCAAGGGAGACATGACGGCCGGCACCCGGTGGCCATCTTGGGCGGCCAGAAGCGGCCGCCCCGAAGAAGCCAGGAATGCGGGGAAGGAGGAGACTGGCCGAGGCGGCGGCAAAGCCGCCGCCTCGGCCAGAGGACGCAGCGCGGCCAAGGCGGCGGTGGAGCCGCGCCGCCGAAGCCAGGCGGGGGGAGGAGGCGACGGGGTAAGCCGGCTGAGGCGGTGGCAGAGCCGCCGCCGAGGCCTGGCGCCGCCGCCGCAGCCAGGCGGCTGCGAGTCCTTGGGGCCCTTGCCCGTCCGGGGAGACCGGCCGGGAATGTGAGGCGGGGGCGGACCGGACCGGCAGCGGCGCCCCCAGAGTCTGCCCGGCCGCCGCCACCGCCCACTCTCCCGCCCTCCCAGCTGCCCAAATACTCCTTCCCCGCTCCCCCCCGCAAATGATTAAGGGCCAAAACGGCCCAGAAGAATGCCTCCGCGGCCGCCGCCATGGCCGCCAACCGCCCTCCCAGCTGGCCGAGACTTCCTTACCCAAAGCAGCCCGCGACAGTCGGGCGATCAAAAATCCATTTTTTGCGAAGAAGAGAGGAGCTCCCGAACAGAGCTCCTCTCTGTGCTAAGCCAATGCCCAAACTGCTGCTATGGACGCAAAGGACGCAATAGGCGTCCTTTGCGTCCATAGCAGCAGTTTGGGCATTGGCTTAGCACAGAGAGGAGCTCTGTTCGGGAGCTCCTCTCTTCTTCGCAAAAAATGGATTTTTGATCGCCCGACTGTCGCGGGCTGCTTTGGGTAAGGAAGTCTCGGTCAGCTGGGAGGGTGTGGGGGGGGGGAGGCCAGAGGAAGTGGGGCGGGGGGGGAAACTCTCCCCTACTAGCGCCCGTTATCACAACGGGCCTGAAAACACTAGTGGTAAATAATTGTATGGTGGGTGCATCTATCTAGAGGACGAATGTTCTAGTTCCTAGAATCTGGTGCCCATAATTCTAATCTCCCTGAGAGGGTGAGAGGGGATAAATACATTGAGCTTCACAACTTCATTCTTTGTTCCAAATGGCTGTCAGCATTTATAAATTCTTACATTGTTGCCTCTTTTCTATAGTAGTGATGAATCTTGCAGTGATTAGGGTCACAATTAAAGGGGGCCATTTGTGCCCCCATATGAAGATTCATGCTGTAGTGGCAAGGCTAGAAGGCACTACACAGTCCAAGTACTACGGTGCTTATACTGACCGAGCCAGACTTGAAATCCTTGTTTTCTGTTCAGTAATGGCAGGAGCTGGTAAAATTCTCTCTTGATAGCCTGAGAGTGCAGTAAGCAGCTCTATAAGAGCCACAACTAGAATGTTTGGTGTGCTTTCTCCCTCTTGCACCAAAACAGAGCTTCTGTACCAGAATATTGCTCAGATAGGCAATGGTAGGGGCAGGGTGGAGAGAGAAACTAACTGAGCAAAGAAGCACTTTTAAAAAGTAGTGATTCCCTCTATTTATTAGCGGGAGAGCAACTGGCCTTATCCATAGCCAGCACAGCATCCCTCCAGTGGCTGTTGCTGGTGTCTATCTTATGTTTCTTTTTTAGATTGTGAGCCCTTTGGGGACCGGGAGCCATTTTGTTTGTATGTATGTAAACCATTTTGGGAACCTTTGTTGAAAAGTGGTATATAAATATCCGTGGTATTCATATTTCTTCTTCTCCCTTCAGGATTCTAAAGTCTGGAGTATTTTGGTTCTTCCACCTGTAGGGTGTGTCTATAAGGATCTCCACTAAGTGTCACACCCATTAGATTGCCCTCTACCTTTTATATATTTTTATTTTTAGCTATTCTACCTTTTATATATTTTTATTTTTCATGTGTTTTTTTCCTACTTAAGTTTAAAATTATTTCCTTGCCTCATTTACTTCCTTCTAGGATATTTCAGGATTTTCAGCTCCTGATGCCTCAAAGTCCACATACTTCCCCCTTGCTGAAGTAATAGAACTTGAAAGTAATGGAACTTGAAACCAAATTACACATACATAAGACTACTGTATAACATAACCTAGGAAGAGTGCTGCTGGATCAGGCCTATCTAGTCCAGCATCCTCTTTCCCACAGTGACCAACCAGATGCCTCTGGGAAAGCCACAAACAGGTGATTAAGGCATATCTCCACTCCCCTGCAGCTGGTATTCAGAGGCATACTGTTGCTGAATGTGGAGGTAGCATGTAACCATAATGACTAATAGCTATTAATAGATTTGTCCTCCATGAATTTGTTTAATTCCCTTTTAAAGCTGTCTAAGCTAGTGGTCATCACCACATATTGTGGCAGCACATTCCACAAATAATTTCTGTGCTGGGTGAAGAAATGCTTCATTTTGGCTATTCTAGATCTCCTGCCAATCAGTTTCATTGGATGACTCCTGGTTCTAGTGTTGTGACCATACCATGCATAATTTTATAAGCCTCAATCATGGCTTGCCTTAGTTGCCTGTCTTATAAACTAAAAAGTATCTTCATAAGGAAAATACTCTAGGCCCTGATAATTTTGTTTGCCTTCTTCTGCTCCTTTTCTAGTTCTACAGCATCTTTTCCAGCTCTGCAACATGCAGTGACCAGAACTGTACACAGTACTGTGTTCCAAATGTGACCACACAATCAATTTGTAGAACAGTCTTATAATATTAGCAGTTTTATTATTGATTAATTGCTTAATGATCCCTAGTATGGAATTTGCCACAAGTGTATTTGTTACATCTTTGTTATCCCCCCCCTCCCCAGTGTGCATCACTTTATATACATATCATTTATATTTAATCAAGTCTGCTGTGTTGCCCATTCATCCAGTTTGGAGAGAGCCTTTTGAAGCTCTTGACAACCTATTTTGGTTTTTACCAGTTTGATTATTTTGGTGTCATCTGCAAACTTGGCAACCTTATTTCTTACCCTGAACTCCAGATCATGTACTGTATGAACAAGTTAAAAACCCCAGTTCCAGTAGAGATCCTTGGAAGGCCCTGTCCCATGATTGGTATATTTCCTTAAGATTGCTTTCGGTGAGGGACTTTGTCCAAACAGAGTTTTCACAACTGTTACTATTTATATTCTTAACTTGGTAAAATCAGGTATCTGGCACAATGGGGCAAAATATGAGGACTTATTCTATAAATGCACAAAATACATTGTTGGCAGTTTGTAAACATAGCAGGATATTGTTTCACTGATACATTTCCTATTATCTCATGTAATTAGTTGCCGTTCATATCATTGGATGTTAAAGCTTTGTGTAAGTGAGGTGGTACTTGGATCAAAGTATGCACTGTGTTGAGAGACAATTTATTATTTATTGGTTGCATTTTTATACTGCTTTTCTGCCTTGACAAAGGCACCCAAAGCAATTTCTAACATTAAAAAACAAACTAACAAGTGACATAAGATTTACAAAGTATTATCTCAGGCTGTTGATGGTCTTTTTAAGAGCTGAGGTTGAGAGCTCCATGACTTGGGTGCTCAGGACTTTCAGTACTCCCAGGAAGACTAAAGAAGTGCAGCTAAAATCTTGTTTTGGGCTCCTAGTCTGCACATCAGTGGCCCATTACAAGAAAAAGACAGTTCCTTCTGGGCCCACTGGCATTGCAGTTTCAATAATAGCCAAATTATGTTTCCAGGCTTTATAATCACACTGTTAATGCAAAGGTGAAGTATTCACTTGTTAATACAGATTGTGTCTGTATTGAAATAAAATAACAGTACTTAATTCATATAGCATTCTCAGGGGTTCAAAGCAAAGCATTTAATACTTTTAAAATCTTCTTTAATTCTCACAACAGCCCTGTATGGTAGGTAAGTATGATCTCCATTTTGCAACTGGGGAGCTGAAGCCAAGGAGTGTGTTGCTTAAGGCCACCTCTTGAGTTCATATCAGAGGCAAGATTCAAATTGAGAAAGTCCTGATTTGCAGCACAGTCTCTTGGCCATTACTGTACAACAACTACCACCAGAAAAACCAACACCCCACACACCTATGATCCAGAAGGAATACCTAGATCAAGCCCCAAGTTGCTGGAAAAGCTTAGGAAGGCAGATTGTATCTTAGCCTCAGGATAACAAATAAACAAGCAGCCATTGTCAAAGCAAGTCAGAGTCTCAAATATGTTTGTAAGAAACCAGAGTGGTTAAAAGTAGAATGTGTATGTCATAATGGAGGGGATGTAAAGACTTGCAACTGAAGTTGTGTAATCAGCAATGAGTTTTTCATCATACGGGATTGGCATAATTACAGTATACAAGATGCACTTGGTCTTTCCTTGAAGCATTATATTTCATTGTCCAAAAATGATACATAAAATTGAACAGCGAACATAATCTATGTGTATGCTATATTCATGTACAATGTTTTGTTTTGTGTTGGAGTATGTGTGTGTGTGTGTGTGTTTACATGTACACATGCACACACAGCAAGCAGAAGCATAATTCTGCAGCTGGAGAAAAGCTGTGCAACCCTCAGGGACATATTCTTACAGGAGAAAGGGGCTTTTTGAGGGAGAGGAAAGTAGGTGAAAAAACTCCCTCTTCCTCAACCCACACTGGACTCTGGAGCAAGGCAGGAGAAAGGCTCCAGCTGCTCTGCAAGGGCTAAGTCTTTCTTCTACCTCATAGGTCTGTCAAAAATGTGGGCCATTATTTTTTCTTGCTGCTGCTACTACTACTACTACTACTACTGTTTTTCAACACAAAAGTTTCCAAAGCGGTTTATATAGAAAAAGCAATAAGATGGTTTTCTAAAAAAGTTATCCTTTTCTAGATAAACCATTCTTAAGATTATATAATATTAAAAGGAACATAAGGGACATCAGTAAAATCCACTGAAGAGATGCTGTGCCAGAATTAGTGGTACAGCTGCTCTCCCTCTGCTATGTATAAAAGAGCCACCACTTTAAAAGCTATCTCTTTGCCCTGTTTGCAGGGGTTTGCTCAGTTAGCAAAGGAATAAGTCAAAGACTGAGCTGCAGAATCTGAGGGTGTATGGTTGGTTGATGGGTTGGTTGCATCCAAAATTTTCCCTCTCTGAATAGAAAGAGTTCATCCGAGTTACCTTAGAGAGTGTATTCTTTTACATGATCCCCACCGCAGGTTAAGGTCATCTGAGGACGTCCGTCTCAGTTAGCACTGGTTTGTCTGGTGGCGACTCAGAGGCGGGCCTTCTCTGTAGCTGCCCTGAGGCTGTGGAATGCACTCCTGGCAGAAATCCGTAATCTGAGTTCATTGCTGGTCTTCAGGAGAGCCTGTTGGGCCTGGCCTTCCAGGGATTTTAATTTGTTGTAAATTGTTGTTAACTGTTGTGTTTGGCCTGGTTCTCCAGAGTTTTTAATTGTTTAAAGGTTTTAACTGTTAATTAGTTTTATGCTCTTTTTATAGTTTTGATTTTAATTGTTAATTGATTTTTTTTTTTTTACTTCGATGTAAACCGCCCTGAGCCATTTTTGGAAGGGCAGTATATATATATTGAAAATGAATGAATGAATGAATGAATAATGCATAGAGGTAGAGCTGTGCTTATAGAAGGATTCCTTCTGCTCACCAAAGGACCAGTTCCATTAGTAGAGCTGTCTTTCCTTCTGTCTACAGAGCAGGAACTTTGGATGAAAACCATTAAGTGCATAGGCTGTGTTTGGGGCTTTTGAACATGTTTTGGCTGTTACATAACATGTAAGCAGTCTACTTATGTGTGCCTTCTGCATTGTCTAGGACCAGATTTGCTGCTTTGTAAGTTGCTAAATATTTATTGTAGAGTATGATATATAACTTTTCATAACACTGCAGAAGTTTTCATTGCTCTGAACTGTCTTCAAATCCAGCAAGATAGGTAGAGCTGTGTGTGTGTGAGTGAGAGCGAGCAAGAGAGCTCCCTTATGATACCTCAGACTCCCAATACATTTTCCTGTCACCTCCAAACAATAATTGTTCAGGAATCAATCCAAATCTTTTAACCTTTATCTGATTATGTTTCTTCTGTTATCTAACTCTTAGCATATCAAGAGGAAGGTCAGGTGATGCTTTTAAATTTCACCATGCCTTTATATTTGTCCTGGAAAGAGAGAAGCTAGAATAAACTGGTTTGGTGAGAGATTAAATGAGTATACCCCTTGGAGGGCAGCAAGAACTAGCAAGTTTGGCCTTGACAGCAAATATGGTGGGCTAGTTTAGGGTCAGTAATCTATGAAACAGAGAACAGGATCTTGCAAGAGCAGGTGTAGTTGAAGGCAGCAATTACATCGCAGTTTGCCACAACAAAGGGTTCTGCCAGTGCTTGTGTTCCCTAGGGAGTCATAGCGCCCAGCTGGTCATAATGTGGGAGGGCCTTTCTTAGGGAAAGCAAATAGAAGTTTAGAAGTCACTTTTCTGGTGTGTGTGTTTAGAAGCAAATAGAAGTCACTTCTTGGCCTTATGGCTAAGATCAAGTTGTAGTACTTGTGCTAGTTTTGGGGAGCAGCTGAAACATAATCAGATCTGTTTCCAAAAAGATGTATTAACAGGTAGAAAAGAGGCAAATGTGGTCAGGCCTAAGCCATGGGCAGAAACCTTGTATTCATTTATCCCCCACCCCACTCCAAGTCATAATGATCCCATACAAACTACTAGTCTACTACATAATAAGTTCTTTTACCAGGATAGCTTGGTCATCTGCATATTCCTGCCAAGTTATAAAAAGGATTTTATTACACATTAGGGGCAGATACCTGGTAGAATGTGTGGTAACTTGGTAATCTATATCCCTATTCACATGTTATGTTCAGCACATATAATCTGTGTACATAGGTACAGTTATTCACATAATGTGTTGAATGTAGGTGCAGCAGTTTGTATCCTATCTGTATTCTGCATTTCAGAGGTCTGTACCCAAGTTCACTTTTAAAATGAACTCACAGAAATGTCAGTCACAGAAAAATGTGCATGTGTACAGAATATACATTCTGTACACGAATGTAGGTACAGCACAATGTCGTCATGGGGCTTATATTAAATATGTACTCAGTGACTGAGGTACAGCCCTATTCCCAATATTGTCTTTTTCTACATACATCCTTTACTTTAATGAATTGACACCACTTTTTCTGTATCACAGAGTGGTTTGCTCATATATGTTCATCACTTGATTATTTATCACTCTGGTGCATAGTTGCCTGTGTGATCTGACCATTGTGCATTGTGTTCACAGTGATATAAAATTTCTCTCTCTGGAGTTTAATCTCAAGTGATGTGTCTGAGTCATCACTTGATTCTGCAACTGTGAAGTGATGAACCACCAAGTAAGAACCAGCTCAATTTGTATTTGCACTATCTTAACTTAGTAAAAAATTGGAGACAATAAACGAGTGTCTGCTGTGCCCACTCTGGACTTTAGAACACATTTCAAGGGATTGTACATTTTTTGAATCTTGCTCAGAGTGTTTAACTTGGTTAGCTTTTAATGTTAATTGGCATAATCATCAATAACATTTAAACACAAGTCATGAAATGCACTTTCACTTTGGTATTCTGCTGCCTATCTGTGACTGATTGTAAATAAGGGTGTGCACAAATCAATTTTTGCGATTTGATTTGAGCTTGACAAATCAACCTCAAATCACTTGAATCGATTTGAGTGACATTTTGAGGCCCGTTTCCACAAGGATTACTGGTCTACCAATAGTAGTCTCTACAATCTGCTTATAGCTTTTTCTGTCCTCTTAAGCAACCTTATCCTGATTGGGGTCAGCATGCACACCAGCCCTCTGCTCTGGATTTGGTGCATCTGCCCACCTAGGAAGACTGGTCTACCTTGGGTAGACCAATTCTCAGAGGCAGGCAGACATGCCATGTCTAGAGCAGAATCTACCTGCCAGCCGCAATTGGTAGACCAACTCTCCCCAGAAAAATGGCCTCAAAATGGTGCTGTTTTTCCAGGGAGAGCTGGTCTACCAACTGGGGTTGGCAGGTAGAATAGCCCTCCGCTCTCAGAGCATGCATCAGCCCGCCTCGGAGGACTGGTTTACCAGGAATGCACCAGGAGATACGCCAAGAGAGAGATGCGTCAAGTCTGGAGCGACGGGTTGGTCTACCCACTGACCCCAATTGGGAGAAGATTGCTGAAGAGGATAGAAAAAGCTGTAAGCAGATTGTGAAGCTCTGTGTGTGGAGAAGTTCTGAGGTGGATTCATGTGCTGAGTACAGTTTTGGTTAACCAAGATGACTGAAGTGACTTTTATGACTTGTTATACATCATGTGAGTACTTCAGGATTTATGGATGTGAGGAAGGGATGACATCAGGAGATACTGGTACAGTTTGTTGTGTGTTTGATGCTTATGGTGTTCCCCTTTCCTTTTCCCTATTAGCTTGTGAATAAGCCCTTGGCTGCCTGCCTGCCCTTCCCCACTTTTCTGGTGCCAGAGCTTTGGAAAACTAGTGATGAAGTTTGTGAACCTCACCACAGGGAACTACTGTATCCGTTAAAGAGCTGCTGCTGAACTTCCCATGATTTACTCTGGACACAGTCTTTTCCTTGGCCCATGAAAATTGCATCTATAGCCCCTCCCATTCATATCCCCATATGTGCATATGGGGAGACTCAAATCTGCCTTTGATGCTGGTATTTCTGAGAAACAGAATCTTATTAATTGAGAAATTAATTAATTAATTAATTAGACAAAGTAGCCTCCATTTTTTGGTGTGCCTTAGCGGTAGTCCTTTTGGCCTTAACAGCAACTGCGGAAGATGAGAATAAATGCTGGCGTTATAAGAGAGATTACTTTTACAATAGCTATTTTCTAGTTGGGGAAAAAATTGCTCATGTGTTCCATGGAGTCTGGGTTAGAATGTATTACACAGAATGCTTGAGAATACTATTAACTTTTATCCAGCTTTAGAATTCTGTTTTCCTCCTCCTTTTGTGTTTTTCCTGATCTCTGTTTACCTGACACTGATAATCTCTGTTGTGTTTGAGTTTACCATATGTTCACACATTTCTGTATTCTTCATATGCAGGACAATTTATGTGTAGGAAACATGTATTTACTGTTTATATATGAAGTGAAGAATAAAATCTAGCATCTTTACTAATAATCATTAGCATGTAGTATAGACTTTATTTTTTATATTTTAATCCTTCCCTTCTTCCAAGGAACTCAGCGTAGCGTACTGTACATGCTCTGGACCATTTTATCCTCACATTAACCCGGTAGGGTAGGCTGAGAGAGAATAACTTACCCAGGGTCATCCAGTGAGTTTCGGGATTGAGTGATAATCTGAAATGGGATCTCCTAAGCAGGGATCCACAAATTTAGGCTTAACTCACTAGTCAGCAATTATTTGTGGTTGTCACCAGTCTCCTCTCTTCCCTCAGATCCTTTTCTGGCACACAGGCAGAAAGGTTAGGAGAGCGGGTCTTTTGTCATTTGCACTGGGATATGCAGATGGTAAGAAACAGTGGGAGTCTCCTCCTGCTGCTCAGAAAAAAATGCCTGTGTTTTATCTTCTCAAAAAAGGCAGTGGAAATGAGATCTCTGTTGAGGAGGCTTGTGTGGTGCTGGGTGTCCTGCTCGACAGAGGACTGGGGGCATTCACCACTGGCATATGGATTCATAGAATCCTGTTTCTAAGTCTTGGCCTAATACTATGATTGCTACATCACACTGGCTTTAAAAACAAAAGATGTATTTAACAGACCATTAAACTCCACTTCCCTGTTAACTGAGAGAGCAGGCACCTTTTAAAGTGATGATTCTCTTATAGTTAGCAGGGGGGAAGCAACTGTCCCTTCCTATCCTGCCCAAGCAAGTGTGTCTCCAGTGGCTGTTGCTGATGTCCGCCTTGTGTGTATTTTTACATTGTAAGCCCTTTTGGGCTAGGCAACCATACTATTTTTCATTCTTCTATGTAAACTGCTTGGTGAACGTTTGCTGAAAAGCTGTATATAGCAATAGCAATAGCACTTACATTTATATACTGCTCTATAGCCGGAGCTCTCTAAGCGGTTTACAATGATTTTAGCATATTGCCCCCAACATTCTGGGTACTCATTTTACCAACCTCGGAAGGATGGAAGGCTGAGTCAACCTTGAGCCCCTGGTCAGGATCGAACTTGCAACCTTCTGGTTACAGGGCAGCAGTTTTACCACTGCGCCACCAGGGGCTCTATACATATTTGTAGTAGGGATGTGCAAATTGATTCAGCTGAGAATCAATTCGACTCGAGTATGGCTGACCAGACCTGCTATCCCTCCCCGTGGCTGGCCTAGCCGGCCAGTCGAACTCACTGAAGCCACTGCCAGGCTGAACCTCTTTTAAATGGCCTCTGTGCAGGCATGGGGAGGCCATTTAAAGGGATAGCCCTGTGTTGTTTTTGCTAGAACACCAGTGTTCCCACGCACCCATGCACCCACTGGCAATATCCCTGTCGCATTTGTGTTGTATTCTGTCCAGTATCTTTTATGTTTTGTTGTATAGAGGTTTGTCCCAGTGGGGATCCTGTAGAGGATGTGTGTGTTGGGGGTGTAGTCAGAAAGGAAAAGGGAGGCAAAGGAGGAGAAACATGAAGTTGTTTCTGAATAAGCTATTTAAGATTACTTTGCGAAATCTATTTAAGATTAATTTGTGTTTGTGAGAGAAGCAGCTATAAAATAATCTGCTGGGGTCTAAAGCCAGTTCTGCTGCAGCAATCAAGGATTAATTTGCCAAGTGTTTTAGTTAACTCATTTGCTTGCTTGGCAACCTGTTAATTCAGTTGACTTGTAGTTAGTGCAAACTCATGCAAATCAGTGTAAGAACAGCATTGGTGTATTGTTCACTTAGTGGTGAAGGAAACAAAGAAAGACATCAGACAGATTTATAAACATCTATGTAATGGCTACTCTGTCATTTTCACAAGACATTGACATGGACCCAGTACTCTTCAACATTTTTACCACTGACATAGATGAAAGGGGGGAAGAAATCCTCCTCAAACTTGAAAATGATTCAAAGTTGGAAGGGGTAACCAACACCTCAAAAGATAAGAATAAAGTTCAATATGCCCTTGATAGGCCAAAATAATAATAATAATAAATACATCAAATGCATAGGTATAGGATGAGAGATACCCGACAGCAGCAGTACATGTGACATCTATCGAGAATGCTGATCTTCTGGATTTCATGCATCAAGCAGGGAGTTGGACTAGATGGTCAAAGGTTGCTTTCAAATTTATGATTACATTATTAGAGGGCCAGTTGCATACTAAAGTATGTTAGTTGTACAAATATACCTATTTTGGTTTGGATCCAAAGGATCATGACTGGATGGGAAATAGATGCAAGTGATGTTTAGTAAATGCTTGCACAATAATTTGTGGAAGAGTTAACATTGTGTCATAATAGATAGTTTCTATAGCTATTTTCATGTTTCTGCCTGCACAAGAGATTGCGCACACTTGTGCAAGCTGTTATGCAATGTAAGGAACATCTTTGGATTTGGTTCATTTTTCTCCTGCATCACTCTAATGTGAAGTTCAAAATGGCTCTTCTGTGGGTGGAAGAGGCCTCTGCAAGGGGAAATGCACCTTTGGATCCAACTTTTTGTTTCTTACAGTATGCATGATGTGTTTTAAATTGAGCAATCTTAATTAAATTCCAGACATGTAGTTTTGGTTCAGCTAAATTTCTGATACTGTTATCTGATGAATTGATGTTTTCATTATTCTTTGTGTTTCTAGGCATTCACTACCTTCCTCTTGATTAAGTCTTTCAGCATGATAGCTTTTCAGCGCTCATTTCTGTAAAACATGTCACAGATTCTTTCTTTCTGTCATATACCTGAATATAAAAGATGGTAGGTTTCTAAGAACTGTCAAAGGCAAAGTGCACAATATTTCCCAGATGGGTAAGATTTAACATTAATCACCTTTCTACGTATTCCAGCAACTTTTTTGGGGAAAAACTTTATTCTTTCATATCGATCCACATGTGGCAGGAGACATATGTAAATCTCCCCTTAAAGTATATGTCAAAGAGGAGATCATCCAATATTATAAGGGATGGGAAGCTTATTTCAGGTCCCTGAAAGACACATAAATCTTAATTTAAAAAATACCTCAGCAAATATCTTATTAAAGGAGCTGGGGGAAATTGTTCATTTTCCAGCAACATAACATATGGTTGATATCAATGGTATCAGAAAGATTTTGTATTAATAGGCAAGAATTAGTTACTTTAAAAAACCATACAAAAAGCACAAAACTGAAAAGATCTGTTGGTTTTTATTTTAAGGTGTTTGTAGTTCCATTAATTTATTTCATATATATGAAAAGTGGATTGACTCCCATTGTTCTGGATAAGTGGAGCAGTTAAAATTTAAGCAAGGCTGAGCCTGTTCATTCATTTGAATGCGATTACAAATTAAAAATATATTATGTGATGCTGATTTAATTGCCACATTTTATTCACTTAAGTTAAAACACTGTAGAAAAGTTAACACTTTTGACAATAGTTTGGTGACTTGGTATCAGGAGAGTAGGCTGGTGCTAGAACAGATGTTGGCGAAACTGGAGATGAGATACCAGTGTGTTAAATCCATTTCACTTAACAAAAATAAAAATAAAGGCATAATCCTTTTTATTTACAAGGGAATTAGTTAATATTCCAGTTACTGTTTCAAGGCAGCAGCTCTGAAAAGGCTTGGAAGAAGTTGACTGTGTAGATGCTGCTGTAGGACAGAGTTCAGGCCAGAGGGCTCATCTTGAAATATGGAGTTTCTAAGACTCCTCCTGTAAACACTGTTCCTTCTAAGAGGGATTCCCAGCTGTTGTTGACTACAACTCCCAGAATCCCCAGCTGCAGTGGCTTTTGCTTGGGGATTATGGGAGTTGCAGTGAACAACAGCTGGGAATCCCTCTTAGAGGGAACACTGCCGGTAAAATCCATCACTTAAAGTAGCATGGGATATATGCATTAAGTTATGAGCACCCAGTAAGTAAGAGAGACAGTCAACAGTTCACAGTATTTGGAATGCTAACTAAAACTTGAGGTGAAACTAGTTTTAGAGTTGAAAGCCAATACAAAAGAGAAGAGACAATGTTCTTACATATTTCCATACAAAAGCCTTCTTACTGTTTTCAGTGCCAGACATTTTCCTGTGACATAAACATATTTGATGGATTGAAAATAAACCATTGCCCAGCTTGTATAGGCCACAACAAAATGTTGCATCACCCATATCAATGAGGGCAGTGTACGAGTACACTATTTGACCTCAAATCAAATTTCAAAATTTCAAATCACTTTGTTGAGCTGGCCAACCATTGCTGGCTGGTTCGATGAATCAATTTGAAAATTCACACAAAATCCACGATTTGCCCATAGGGAACAATGAAGAACTCTAATCACCCCATTCTTCCCCAAGGGTAGGTCTTAGGGGCACTGCTGAGTATCACCTGCTGCAAAGAACTCGTTTAGCTTCTTTGTGATCTCCATATCCTCCTTAATAATCCCTTTCACCCTTGGATCATCTAATGGTCCATGCACCTCCCTGGCAGGTTTCCTGCTACTGATGTATTTAAAGAAGTTTTTGTTATTCCCCTTGATAGCATAGCAGGGAAATGACTTGATTAGCAAGCCAGAGGTTGCTTGTTCGAATCCCCGCTGGGAAACACCGATATTGGGCAGCAGCGATATAGGAAGATGCCGAAAGGCATCATCTCATACTGCACAGGAGATGGCAATGGCAAACCCCTCCTGTATTCTACCAAAGACAACCACAGGGCTTTGTGGTTGCCAGGAGTCGACACTGACTCGACAGCACACTTTGCCTTTGATGCTTTTAGTTAAATGTTCCTCAAACTCTCTTTTCGCCTCCCTTATTTTCTCCTTGCAATAGGCCTAGGTATCCCCAAGAATGATTCCCAGGCAAACTTTAACCTCTTTATATATTTTAAACCACATTTTATCCTTTTTTATATTCTTTAAAGTACAATCTTCTTTATATATATATTTCTCTTAGACATACCCGCCGCTAATCTCATGTGTGGCAGCTCTCCTGAGAGTTCACAAGCAGCTGCTGATTAGCGACTGGGACGGGCAGAAAGAAACTGCTGGCCAGAAGAACGGCCGAGCAGGCGGGGAGGAGACGTGGCAGCAAGGCTGTCCGGCCGCTGAGTGGGGAGGAGAAGAAGCAGCAGCCAGGCCGTGCGGGTTGATCTGCTGGGTGGGGGAGGAGAAGCAGCAGCCAGGCCGGCCAGCCTCCAAGGGCTGCTGGGAAGGGAGTAGAACCGGCTGCCAGGCAAGCCAGCCACCGGACGGGGAGGGTCACCGGGCAGAGAGGAGAAGTGGTGGCCAAGCCGACCAGGGAGAACAAGCTGGGGTGGGTGTGGGGGGGAGACGGAAATGGGGTTGAAAGGTGGGGGGAGAATGAAAGCCAGGGAGAACTAGGAGCGCAGATGCTCTGCGGGAGGTCAGCTAGTATAATTTAAACACATAAAGGTCAGTTTGCAGGGCATGCTGATGAGAAATGCTGGGACCTTCCTCCTCTAGCAGCTTCCTTTCTTGCAACCCTGTGCTTGAGCTCTCCCCCACCCCCGCCACCTGGCCAGTCGTGCTCAATTTGGCATCCGTACACTACCTAGAGATTTAAGTATCAGGCGGTATAAAAAATATGATAAATAAATAAATACTAGAAGTGAGGTAGCTGTACAGAACTGGCTGGGGTAGCAAGCTGGTAAGTAATCATGGAAGGAAAGGAAGGGTTTGTTCCCATCACTAGTGCATCCCTTTTAGTTTCTAAACGGCCTCACCCTCACTCTATACATGACTGATGGAAACCCAGGATTAAGCAAACTG
The DNA here is from genome assembly GCF_027244095.1 of Hemicordylus capensis. Classification (NCBI taxonomy): domain Eukaryota; kingdom Metazoa; phylum Chordata; class Lepidosauria; order Squamata; family Cordylidae; genus Hemicordylus; species Hemicordylus capensis. Next base: position 117,615,493 of record NC_069658.1, on the reverse strand, counting down.
GTCTGTTGCCATCACATCTAATTTGAGCTAAAAAGGCAAAAACATGGGATCCTTTAAATTACTAAAATTATGTTCACATATATTCACATATATTCAAATTATGTTCACATATATTATATTTACAAATGTTTGACACAATTCTGAGCCATATACCAGTTTAAATGTCTATTGGCATTGGATGTGAGAACTGGCCTCTGTTTACATGTGTCCCTTTTTGAGTATATAAATGTAGAAAGGCAGCATTTTAACAGCTGGTTTGAGCAGGGCAACATGTAGAATCTTAAGCAGTTGAAATCATCATTAGTGATCATGAATGAGCTTCATGAGCTCCCCATCTTAAGTATTTTGTAATTCTTAAAACTTCTCCATTGTTACTCCACCAGCAAAGAAACAAAATGCCCTGAGATACATATACACATGTGCGCACGTGTCTGTCCAACTTATATATAGGATAAAGTTGGAAAGCAGCTTAACAGGCTTGTCAGGAGACTCTGGATCCCAGAGGGTGTGCTCAGTAACTAAATATATATATTGTACAAAAAGATGATTTACAACAGAGATCACTCGAGGAAACCTTAGGTCTGTGGATATTTTGTCCACATATTGCATGTGGCACTCTGGACCTTTGCATTCTATAATATAAACCACATTGATGGAAGTACAGGTGAGGTTTTGTCTGATGTAACAGACTCTCTTGGTATTGATACTGCTAAATGTGATGGTGTCCCTTAAGAAAGTGCAAGAGTAATACAATGGCTGGATTGACAGCAGTGTGATCTAGGATTGCTGACTGGTGGTTTTAGGATTTCTTTCACTAATCGTCTGCATAGATTAAGTGGTTGACAGAAAGCAATACATAGAAAGTTGCTGATTACGCCGCCCCCCCCCCCTTTAGAATTTGGTACCGGGGACAGTGTACTCTCTAATTTTTTTCATTTGTGTGCAGAATGAGTTTTGTTCTGGGTGGCAGTATCAAGGCAGTGTGTGCACACAGGCATTCAGAGTGGGACCTTCCTGATTAAACCTGAGCAGGATCTAAAACAAACTGAGCAAATATCAAATAATGTGTGAGTGCGTGCACACGCACACGCCTTAGAGGGATCCGTGATCAAGGGTAGCTTTCTTTTATTGCTGGTGATCATTTGGCGAAGCAGGATGAAAGTATCACAAATGGGATCCTTTTTTCTTAGTGCATGTCTGTTTTACTTGGGTAAAGGAGAGACATTCTTTATACGGCTGATGACCTGTTGATTTTGGAATCTGTAACATGAGGGTAACCATGTTCATGTTTTAAAAGGTGTTCTTTCAGTTACCTAATTTGTTTAAGGAAATTTAGATCATTATTGCAGATGCATTTAATTCTAAGAATCAGACTATATATGATATTCCTCTTGATACACAAAATCACTAATTGGCTGTTTAATGCCATTTGTTAGCTTTAAATGATCTTACCATGTATAAAATTATAGCTGTATTACGAGAAATGTTATTTCTGGTTAACAGCACAACACTGCCTCATTTGAATTTCTTGCAGTATTTATTTTTACAGTATTCAAAGATTAGCTTTTTTAAAAAAGCAGTGAATAACTCTGTTCAGCCAAAATGGATTAAAAGACTGTTATTTAAAGTCACTGGCCTTCATGATATGCAAGGCAACATCGGTGTTCCTGATCAGCCAGTGTTGCTGCATATGTAGAAGCCAGCCCCAACAGTGTTGTACAAGACAGTTATCCCTCACCAACCGTGAGGGTTCTGTTCTGGGAAAACCTCGTGGTTGGCGAATTTGCAATTGGGTTAGGGGAATCTCGGTTGCAAGAAGACTGAAAAATACAGAAAAAATGACAAAAATCCACCAAAATCATCCGGAAACACTTTAAAATCTCTATTGGTCAGCAATAGGAGTGAGGAGGGACCCCCAGAAATCACCCAGAGCCCCCGTCATCCAATCCCCCCAAATCACCCCTGAACCAAATCGCCCCCCAAAAATCATGAACCCCCCCCCAAATTACAGATACTTGGGTCATGATTAGTGAGACCTGTTGCAATTTCCTTGTCACAGATACTTAAAACCAAGATTGGAAAAAGCGTGATTGGCGAAGGATGAATGCTCAGAACACCATACCTGCACTTACGCAGGGTTACATACATTGACAGATATAAGCACTTTAGATGGAGAATGATAGAAATGTAGGTGGTGTTAAGTTATCGTTTGTTTCCAGTAACCCTGGGAGAGATTTCTCCAAAAAGCATGAATCACATGCATTTAGATTGGTGGCAGCTGTAGACTGGTGATGACATTGGTGGACATCCTGGCTAATGCTGCATGTGTGCACAGCAGTCACACATTCCAGACTACGGCAGTTCAAGTTCCAGACTGCTGATGTGGGGAAGGAGCAGGGGAAGAGGCAGTTTTTTGCCAATCTGCCCTTTCTTTTGAAGTCCACTGTGCATCACCAAAATATGTCACATGACCATCAGGGATATATTTGGGTGGGCTTTAGAGGGAAGGGAAAATGGCTGAAAATCACCCCTTTCACCTCTCAGTTGACACCCCAGCAGGAGTTTGTAAGTTGCACTCTTTGGATCTGGTGGTTAGCAGGACTTCAAAGACATTTATAATGTACAAATTCTGCTCAGATGATCCTCCCCCCCCCCGGCCCGGATTCTACCCAACAGAAATTTGGGAATCCTTTGGACTTCAGTGCCCCGCTTCAAATGGCTTAGGTGCCAGGATGAAAAAGCTAGTTACAATGGCAAGCTGAAGACCAGCAATTGTCGAGGCCTGTGTTATTTTATTTATAGTACGTCTTAGTCACCTTTCTGTAAAAGTTGAAATCTAAGTGTTATGCAAACAAAATCTTTAAAAAACCCTAAGAATAAGTAAATCATCATTATAAATAGCTTCACTTTGTTCTATTTGAAATATTGGATAGATGAATATTCTAAAGAGTTTTGGGAAAGCTTCTGTTGCTTTAAGAAGGGATGTTTCTGACTTAAGCCACTTCAATGTGGCAATAAAGTGCAGGATATTCAGTTTTTGTACAGGTTCCAAGCATTATCTTACTTCTTCTGCTGCAGGCTTCTATTGTACTTCCTAGGGCAATCTTACCATTTCAACACTCTCCGAGCAGGGACCTTGGGCAATTTTTGCAGCACTACCTTCTGGTCAGCTCTTGCATCTTGAAAATAACCCACACTTTCCCTCATTGTCCACAAAAGTGATAATGAAAAGGGATGGATTTCATTGCTGTGTGGAAGTGTCCTTAGGGGAATAACACTGTATTAGATAGATATTTAACCCCAAATCTAAAGAAAGTTGCACAGATATTTGTGCAAGACTTGTACAAGTTCTTCTTTGAGACCTTTTGATGAACCAGTAGAGTTTATGTACTACAGCCTGTTAATTGTCTTATTCACCATGTTACTCATATTGTAGTGCAGTCCATGATGCGTTCTGGCATTGAACTGCTAGAAGTCTGTGCAACATAAATACATTTTCTCCTATCCATGGTTCTTTTATTCCAAACCACTATTTCCCCCCCCCCCACTAAAATGGAACATATTGAATACCCAATGCACCAATTGAAATGCCCAAGAGATTTTGGAGGAAACCTATGAAGTTTCTACATTCTAAACGATGTAATAAGTAGGCGAGAAAGCTACCTTGACCTGAAAAAGATAAGAGCAGCAAACAAGGAAACCGTGTCTAGTCAGCTGTCATCCAGATACCTGGCTAACTTGGAAAAAAATGTCTGTTTTGAAATATTTCTGTGAATGTAGTTTAAATTATAGTGTTGTAGTGGATTTATTTGTTTCTGAGGAGAGTCAGGGAATAGTAAAGATGAAATCATACATTGATCAGAAACTTTTAGACCTTTGTAGATTGCCAGTCTTGGGTGTTAGAGCAGGAAATAGAAAATGGATTAAGTTGTCAATGCTTAGCTTGTCACGTGTGTGTTCTGAGGACAAAGGAGATGTTTGGGTAGGTATGTTAATTGAGGTTGGTATTTATTTTAGTAGTGTCCAGAAACATGGCTTGGGCCTCAAGTTTCAGACTGTTGTAGATTATATCTTGTTTCTATTTGAGATTTACTGGAGGAAAGAACAGAAAAGGCTATGCACAAGTAGTGGTTAAACTGCACATGCATTAATAAAACATATATATATCTATTTTGCAATCAATCAATCAATCAATCTTTATTATGGTCTAAGACCAGCACAGGTATAGTAATACAATATAATAGATTGTGAGAAAGAATGTTGCATGTATCACTGAGATTGAGATTGGTATTACAATGAAAACTAAAGAGAGGAGGATCTAAAAAATACAAAATATTTAACATATACTACAGAGTGTAAACCAAGTAGCTATATATAGAGAGAGACTAAAATAAAGCATGGAACATCTAATTAAAATAGCAAGGCAGCTAGCTAAAATAGACAATGGAATTTTAAAAACTGCTACATAAAATGAATAAAAAGTATATAATGATGCATATCCTAGAAGGACTAATATTAAAGATTATTGTGTTTTACAAGTAGATAAAAGTGCGTATATACTAAAAGAACTAGAAAATACTAAAAATGAGGGGGATAACTATTTTGCAATTTTGCATAGCATTGAATGCAGTTTTCTTGTTGAGCCTTTACAAAATAAAATTCTTCAGTCCATCATGGAAATGTAAGCAGACTGCTAGTGTCTTTTGGACTATAAAATTCAGTATCCTCCATAGTAAATCTGTGTGTTTATACTGAGAATTGATCCCATATTAAGACACAGAATAACAACTTATGTCACCTTTGATGGGACCAAGTAACTTGTCTGCTGCTAGTCTGGACAAGTTCTTCAGCTATGCATTAAATAGGCTGAACTGAAATACATAATTACCCTGTATTTGTGTTTCCTCCCTTGCAACAAAGCATGTCCACACAGCAACCTTTTAGCATTGGTTAAGTATGTTTTTAACTTACGCCATGAACAAAACATAAAATGAGATAAAAAGCTGTTAGTTCGTTGGGCTTACAATTAGTATAGTAAGGTGTGTAATTGCTCACTGGCATTTTATATTGCTTTTATGTATTTATTTGGCAAATTTATAGCCTGCTTTTCAACAGTTGTCCTCAAAAAGGGTTACACTTAAAAGAACAGGTAACACCACAGTAATCATCAGTGTGGTGTGGTGATGAGAGTGCTGGACTAGCACTGGGGAGACCCCATTCAAATCTCTGCTCACCCATGAAACTTACTTGGGTGGCATTTGGCAAGTTACTTGCCCTCAGACTAACCTTCTTCGCTAGGTGGTTGTGAGGATAAAAGGGAGGGGAGAAACAACTGTCTGTGCCACCCTGAGCTTCTTGGAGTGATGACATGAATAACTGGGTAGCGCGGCAGCTTTTAAAGAGAAAGAATTCTTATTAGCATGGCAATAGCAATCGGTCCCATGTAATGTAGCATACCAGTGGCTGTTGCTGGTGTCTCCCTTATGTTTCTTTTTAGATTATGAGCTTATGTGGGACCCTACACCATTATCTTATTCGTCTTCTCACTCCTTTAAACAGTCTTGTAAACTCTTTGTTGAAAACAGCAATGATTATTTGTTTATTTATTGTTAAATGTGTATAAAGACTTTCATAAGAAATTTCACAGTAGTTTACCATCGCTTCTCAGCCTTTTGGCTAAGATAAAGTGTAAATATAAGTATTCGCATCAATAATATAATCTATTTTTAAAAAAACATACAACCAATGGAGCAATAAAATATAGCTCACAAAAGCAGCAATAGCAAAAGAAGTAGAAGTAGTGACAATTGTAGTAGAAGTAGTGCGAGCTGGAACTTGTGCACATTTTGTGTCATATGAAACCACCAGTATTGGGTTGATGATCTACACTTCTCACCAACCCTTCTGTAGCCAAGATTTGAAGCTGGGTGATGGAGAGAAGTGCAGATTATTAACACAACATTGGCAGGTTCAAACAACAACAAATATGTGGAACTTCAGCTCATGCCTGGAGCACTCACTTGCCAGGAACCTCCAGAGCCCTCCAACTTACAGTACTTTCTGCAGTCATTCAGAAACCCTTTGTTGAAAGGCATGAGAATGAACTTTTCAAAATGGAAGTAATGCAGAACATTGTTTTTTAAAAGCCTAACCTTTAGGTTATACTAGCAAAGCAAATCATGTAGCAAATTGGTAACATGCTTCTTTAATTTCCTTGTAGATTCTGGACAATCGGGAAGTCCAAGCCACAATGATCCTGCCAAGAATCCACCAGGTAAAATGAACTTTAGGCCATTTTTTAATATAACATTGTTTGAGAACAAAGATTGTGTTAATAGTTAGCCTGTATAAGCTGGTCAGCACTTATTTTGTGCTGGTGAGTACAATGATGCCTAGGATAAGCAAGTTATATGAATTCTTATGGAGTAGCAAATGCCTCAGCTGTGGCTTCATCAAAATTCAGTTAATCACAGGAAATTTATTTTGCTGCTTAAAATATTGTAAGTAAGAAATAGGTGTGGAGCAGCAAATTGGATCCCAATTTTCATTACGCTCTTGCTCCTATCCTTTTTAACATCTATATGAAGCCTCTGGGTCAGGTCATTCACCAGTTTGGGTTGAGATTCCATCAATACACTGATGATACTCAGCTGTATATTGCCATCCCAGACCGTGCTGGGAATGCTGTTTCTGTGCTTGTTCGATGTCTGGAAGCTGTTAAGATCTGGATGACTCAAAATAAGCTCAGACTAAACCCCACTAAGACTGAGCTGCTCTTATTCAGCCTTCATACTGGCCAACAGTTGTATCCAAAGCTTTTTTTAGATGGGGTGGCACTGCCCCCAAAGGAGCTTGTCCGTGACCTAGGGGTTCTTTTGGACTCGCGCCTCCTGCTTGAACAGCAGTTGGAGGCTGCAGCTAGAAGTGCATTTGCCCAGCTTCTTCTGGTTCGCCAATTACTCTCTTATCTTGATTGGCAGGCACTAACGACAGTGACTCATGCCCTTGTCATCTCCCGCTTAGATTACTGTTATGCGCTTTATCTAGGGTTACCTTTGAAGATGATCAGGAAGCTTCAGTGGGTCCAGGATGCAGTGGCTCCCCTACTTATGGGTGCCAAAAGATATGATAGGGTAGCACCTCTCTTGCAGTCACTGCATTGGTTACCCATTTGCTTCTGAATTCAATTCAAAGTCCTGGTTCTTACCTTCAAAGCCTTGCGGGGCTTGGCGCCTGTTTTCCTACAGAATCACCTCTCCCATCCAGTTACATCCCATCCTGTTAGATCATTTCAGATGGCCCTTTTATCGGTCCCTGATTTTCGAGAGGTTCGGAGTTCTAGGTCCCGCAAAAGGGCTTTTTCGGTTGCTGCCTCACTTTAGAATTCTCTTCCCCTTCAGATTCGTCTAGCCCCCTCTTTACTGGTCTTTAAATCCTTACTGAAGACCTTTCTTTTCTGCCGGGCATTTGCCCTGTAGTTTACTCTCTTTCCTTTCCATTATCTATTTGTAGATAATGTAGAGAATCTGAAGTGATTTTCAATCCTCTGATTTTTGGTTATTTTATTTTATTTTATTTTAATGGCTAAAAATGGTGAAATCTGGCTTCAAGCTGGAACTAAAGCCCCTCCTTGGACCATCATTCCACTCCCATGTGAAGGAACCTGCCCTTTACCTTCCCCAAAATGGATAGCAGCGTGCCCCTCCCCCCCGTTTATATCTTTGGAAAGGCTGGGAATAGAGTTATGAAATCTAGCACACATACAGTCCAGGTTGGCAAGAATCTGTCCCACCCCCCACTCCAGGAAATGGGACATTGTGATTTTTAAAGGAATCTTTGTATTTTTTTTAAATAGCAAAAAAGGGCTAAAACCAGCTTGTAATTTATAATGTAATTTTTAATGTTACTTTATTTACATGTTATTGTACACCGCCCTGAGTCTTTGGAATGGGTGATATATTAAATGCTTCAAACAAACAAACAAACAAACAAACAAATAAATAAATAACTTTGACAAAAATGTCTTGTATCATGCAATTATTGTTTGTCTCTATTCATCCACCAAAGTTAGCCGATAGGCACGTCTCCATATTATTAAATGCGGATGACATGGCTATTATGTCGCAGACACCTGTAGGCCTTAAACGTGCCCTAAGACTCTTCTCATCATTTTGTAACCAAGAGTCTATTGAAATAAATTATAGTAAGACTAAAGCCTTAGTGTTCACCAAGCGAGCTAGGCGTTATAATTGGTCCATACAAGGAAACAAGACTGAGCAGGTTAATTCCTTTAAATGTCTAGGAATTACGTTTCACTCTGTTGGCTCTAGAAATGCCTATTTTAACTCCATCAGACAGTCTGCTCAAATGGTTGTAAATAAGATCAAATCTTATCATTTTACACATGGTGCTGCTTTTATACCTGCAACAGTGAGACTTTATACAGCCAAAGTACTGCCTTTGCTCTTATATGGAGCCCAACTGGGACCTGCAAGTAATTTTGCCTTACTGGAGGCTATCCAGACTAAGTTTATTAGATGCATTTTGCAAGTTCCATGTTGTGCTCCGAATGCTGTCATCAGAAGAGAAGTTGGACTTATTAGGTTGGAATCCTTATACTGGTGCTGTATTTTTCGATTTTGGTTAAAATTGAGTTTTGGACAGGCGGGTTTAGCCTCTTTGACTATAAATGATGGTTTTAATTCGAGCTGGAAACGAGCTGTGTTGAGCAAATTTTCCTTTTTTGGCCTCTCCATAGAGGATTTGCATACTGTAGGAATTGAGCAAGCCAGGAAGTTAGTTAAGCAACGTGTCCTGGATATAGAAGTTCAACAAGAAGGTGCATGGCTCAAGCAGGGTTTATACTTAGGGAGGCAAGCTATTAATCTTAAACCAGCTAAATATTTTGATGTGGTGCTTGTCCCTAAATTTAGACGAGCCCTCACTTTAGCACGTTTAAATGTTCTTCCTACAGCAGTATTGGATGGCAGGTTCAAGGGAGTTCCACTATTTTTACGACTTTGCCCATGTGGCAAAGGGGTTATAGAATCTACCTCGCACGTTATTCTTTATTGTGATTTTTATAGGGAACCCTGTTTAAGACTTTTATCTCCTATGTTAGACAATTTGCCTGGCCAGTCTGATGAATTTTATTTAAATCATCTTTTAACTAATGAGGACACTGATATTATTTCTGTTATGGCCAGGTTTTGTTATATTATTTGTAAAACACATACTGGTCTATTGTAAATGTTTGCTGGTCAATGACCGAATAAACTTATAACTGAACAACAAAAATATTATTTTAAAGTTGGTGACCAGATTCCTGCAGTTTTACAGGAGGACCTCTTTAATTGTGGGTTTAGAACTTGCAGTTTGGCATATCCCTGTATCCCGTGTAATTGGCACCTGACCTCGGTATACGCGGAAAAAGGGAGAGAAAAGGGTTAAATCTGTGGGTCATGGGTGGCTGGAAATGACCTCAGAGGTAATTTTCGGCCATCATTTTGACGGCCGGAGAGATCAGGAGCCATTTTATGGTGATTTTCAGTACCATGGACAATAGTAGGGCACGTTAGGGTACTTTGAGGGGTGAATGGGGGAACGGGGCAAAACCCATTTTTCCTGGCCAATTTTCATCTGATTTTCGGCATCCAAGAACCTCCCCGCCACCCGTTCCCCTTGCCCTAATGCCCTGTTATTTGCGGATTTGCTATCTGTGTCCTGCCAAATGGAACCCCCATGAATAACAGAGTTCTCCTATGTGTTCATTTTTTTCAAGCAGTGGTAAACTGAAAACAACTGTTCCAAGTTAGTGAAATTATTTGCTTAAAAAAAGAACATTTCTGAAAATTTCTCACAAAGTTTTCTCTTCAAAACAAAGGAATCAATACCAGACTTGAATATGGTCCCATATTCTTCAGGCAAAATGCCTTTGGATGTTAAATATAATTAATCCAGATTTGAAAAATTACTGCTACAAATATATGAACTCAAGATAACATCTCTCCTAGTGGCTGTTGCTGGTCTCTCTCATGTGTTTATTTTTAGATTTCTCTTTGGTACAGGGAACCATCCTCCCTATGGAAATGGCTTTGAGATTTGTGTTGTTACTGAAGAGCAATATATAAACATTTTTAATAATAATAATAATAATAATAATAATAATAAATATGAACTGAACATATAAGGGAGCTTTATGCTGGGTCAGATCATCGGTTCACCTAGTTCTGTGCAGGCAGTGACTTTCCATGTTTTCAGGCAGGTTTTTCGCAACGCTCTACCAGACCTCATAATTGTAGATTTACATGCAATCCAGATAGTTCTATTACTTCTGTAGAAGCGATTTCACTTGCGTGTTTGGCTTTTGTTGCATGTTTCTAGACAACAGCTTCCCAACCCTATGTTGCAAGCTTCTTAGCATTTTATTGTAGTTTAAAAAAACACACACACACACAAAAAACAAACAAGTGTTAGATGAAGTTTCAAACTACAGAAGTGTGACACACTGAAGATATTTAGCCCAGGCTGGGCTCAGCTGCCTGTGTGCACTGCCAGGATCAAACCCAATCCTGGCACTGCCTTGGCCCCAAGTCCAGGAAGTTCCCCAGGTTTTAACCTGGGTTTAAGGGCACGAACACACCCTTAACCCCAGGTTTGGGGCCATGTATGTGCGTGGGCTGCAGGCAGTCCATGCACACTCAGAGATGGTGGACAAGAGCTCCTGGCTGAGAGAGGATCCATCAATGCACCACCATCCTGGTGCAGTGCATTGAGGGATGCTGGAGGCCTTCCTCCTCCAGATCCCTGCTTTGCTGCTGGCCATGGCACCAATCATGTCTTGGGCAAGTGGGAGCGCAAAGAGACTGAAATTGCTCCTGTGCAGGGAGGCAAGCAGAAGCATTGCGTGGGTGGAGCAATGCTGATTTTTAGACTACTATTGTGGTGTTGCGTAAATGGGGGAAGGAACCTTTTCTGACCTAGCCCTCAGGGATATGCAGGAGGACCTCAATGTTCGTGAGGGTTCCGTTCCACAGTTGTACTGTGGATATGGAAACCATGAATATCAAGACATTAAAAGTCAATGTATTTGCAGGGGTTAGGTTCCTGGGTGGCCGAAAATGATTCTAAATTATTGAAAATTGGGTGATTTTCAGAGGGAAAGACAGTGGGGAGCTCCTTACCCTGCTTGGCCTCCCCCCCACGAGTCATGCCATTTTTTTTTTGTTAAGACAGGAGCCATTTTGTGGCACTGACAAACAAAATGGTGGCTGGAAATGACCTCCGAGATTGACATGGTATGTCGACCTTCCACGTATGCCAAGTTGGGTGTCTTTTCCCAACCACAGATACTCAGATATGCAGATAATGAATCTGCAGATGCGGTTCTACTGTATTTTTGTAACTTGCTGTTGGCTTCAGAGGAAAGGAGAGCTGAAAGTAGCCGCTTCCCCTGCTCGTATGAAAGTCTAGCAATAAAGAAATCCATGCCACTACACCCAAACAATGCTAGTCTGGATGCCAGCTATTATCAACAAAATGGATGTATTTCTGAAAGAAATCAATTTGAAGAGCTTCAAAGTAATGTTTTGAATTATAAAGCTAAATTCTGAACTCTTTGTAAATTTGGGATGTGGGTATATGTGTGTACCTTCTTCCTACAATTTTACAAAATAAAGTTTGCAGAGCTTGAAAACTACTTGTTAAGCTTTAATTGTGGTCTGTTTTTTCAGCTTTGCAGGAAACTTGTTTTTTGTGTGCTTGTATGTGCAAAAGTCTCCTCTTGTTGCACAAGTTGTGGGGGTCAAGAAATGTTGGTTCTGTTCATCAGCCAGCCAGAAAATTTTCACTCGTCAAACTGTATTGGTACATTACTCAACAGGATTTTTTTCACTCTTCAGGCATCATTTTTCACTCATTGCTGACAAGTAGACTACTGAATTTCCTGAGCCCTGATCTCTTTCTCTCCCCATATATATGTGTGTGTAATGTAGTATATTACTTAAGATACCTTAGCAACATATAAAGATGGAAGGCAGCAGTGGTCCTGTCAGAAAAGGCAGGATTTCTAAGCATGCAAGCATACAGCAGTAAAATAAGGACATCTTCTTGATGCTTATCCTGTTCTTTCTGCTATAAGCAGCTCTCCCCCCACCCACCCCCATGACTTTTGGTGCAGCACATGATGTGTCAGTTTATGTTTTCAGTGGCATCCACTGCTTGATGGATGAAGACTTTTTTCTTAAGAATGTCTTGGTAAGAGGAAAGGAAGTAGGACAGTACAGAGTATGAGAAGGCATTTCAAACAGTATAACAATTTTATTATTTTGGACTTCCTATTGTTGTAACTCTATTGTATCCTGCCTCTTGTCTCTTTAAAAATTGGTCTGGGGATCATGGTTAATAGGTGATAGGAATTTTAGAATCTACCCTTGGCCATAAAGTATTTTAGGGCCAAGGGTAGATGTTGAAGAGTATTTCATGCCTCATTCAGCTAAGACTGATCTGCTCAGTCTCACTCTTGAAGTGGTTGCTTTCTTTGGCCATGCTGGTTCATTATGGGTACTAGCTCTTAAACCTTGGCTTCCTTTCTCTCAGTATATTTTTGTAAACTGTACAGGGAGAGAGTGCATTCTACCTTGGTTGTTTTTTCTTTGCTTATTGTTTTTTATGTGGCGGTCTTCAGCAACTCATTCATTTCTGTGTGTTCCAGTAACTATTTGGTTTATTGATACTGTTTTGTTCTAAGCCTCTTGATTTGTTCCCCTTCCATTCTGTTATTGACATTTTTGAATCCTCTTAATTGTTTTTAATCAAATGGTGAACAATGACTCTCCTTTGGTTTAGGGAAAGGAATGTCCTTCATTCCAGATTGTTAGACCATCCAGTAATGGAGATTACTTTCAGAACATCACAATTCCGCAGCATAAAACAGATGCCACATAGTGTGTGAGCAGTCTCCATGCAGGAAAGGGACATTACCTGTCCGTATTCTGGAGCTGAATTGTATGGCTATCACCACTGACATCTGGCCCTTACTACTTCATCTGAAGAAGTGATGTCACATCATGCTGAAGAAATTCTTAGAATATCCCCCCCCCACTTCCACTGTTATATTGTATCACAACAAGTAGATTGGGATTATTGGAAATTGTAGTCAGCACTTGAAGAAATATGAGGACTCCCCTGGAGAACTACAGCTGGCATGCAGGAGGCTGGCACCTTTTAAAGTCCAGGACACTGTTCACCTGTGGCTATAGTGCCAGTTATGTTTGAAGCTCTGGTCTGATAACTTTGCCTTCAGTGGCTGACATATAAGGGTGCACCGCCTGTGCAACTCTCAGGGACACATTTTTGGGTGGTACAGAGGGCTTCCTAGGAAAGGGGAAGGAGTTAAAAAAAATAGTGTTAGCCTGCTCTTTCACTATACTGGCCCATCCTTGTTCTGTATGTCAGCCAATATTTGCAGTTAGTTCCAACATTATGATTATTCCATGCATCTGTTTGTATGGCTTTGAATGTATATCCTGCATCTAAAATACTTAAAAAATTATTACTATGGATCTAGAATACTTTTGATCAGCAGACTTCTAATAACAACCTTAAGAATTTATAATGAAGCATAACCTGTGCTTCAGATTTCTAGTACTGGGTCCTAAAATGACATCATTGACCAAGGCTTCCTGAAATTTATCTGGAGTGTAAATGAAACTTCATTTGAAGTACCAAATATAGCTGTAAATTCTCTCATCACTGCACGAAGAGTGAAGCAGAATATGTCAAGTACATATGAATTTGATTGTTGACACAGGGCTTGCTTCCGTCCAGGGGCATAGCAAGGTTGGAGTGGGCCCAGAGACAAGATTTTAAAATGCCCCCCCCCCCAAAGTCCAGGGCCTCCGCACACCCCAGGCCCCCAAGGATTTAAGTCTGATATTCCAAAATAAGTATGCTGCCTGCAAATACATTTCACTGAATACACACACACACACGTCACAATATATAGTGATATACATTGAGTACTATACATTTGTATTACTTTTAATGCCTAGAACACACTAGAAAGATGAATTATTAAAATGGGCCCCTCGCTGCAGATTAGCCAAGGAGACTTTCAACCATGCAGGGTGAACCTATGTTTGTTTTCTCAGAATTCTGAACAAATTCAGTCAAGTTTGATTGCAGGAGGTTTTTCACAGGAGGCTTTTAAAGCCCTTTAAGACACATCTCCTCTGGAATGGAGGTGCTGCATTCACATGTTGGCCAGATTTACCCTGAAGTCCCTGCAAGTTATTGGGGAGCAGTTCACACACAAGAAAAATAAAATAAAAGCACCACACATGCTTCACAGTTCTCACTCAGACCTTCTGGGTTGCAAAACAACTTGAACATAAGTGCATTTATACATGAATGAATGAATGAATAAAATAAATATAATACTGTTTCTTCCAGAAGTTTTTGCAATTTTCTGCCATGAAACAAGCCACTTATAGGACTTTTTAGATAGTTTTTTTTAAGTCAGCAGATTTTCCAAGCTGTTTCAAAATAAATATTCAGAGACTTCTCGGTCCCTCCCCCCCCATATCCAAGCCCTATGGCAAGCAGATCCCTATATGGGGGGGGGGGGCGGGAAAGGTAACCACAAAAAGGAGTTCACACTCTACCTGGCAAATGCTGGTCTGGGTTAAGCAGGGCAGCAAGGGGTCTTCTGCTGCAGAGAACACTCTGGCTGCCTCCTCCTTCCTGGCTGGCTTGGGCCCTACTCGAGTTCAGGCTTCACTGCGGCCTACATGGAGGCCTCCGTGGAAGCCCCGCCCACCCGCCGATCAGCTGAGAGGCGGGAGAAAAGGAGCTCTTTGCAGCTTGCCTGCTGCTTCCATTGCGGGCCAGCAGAACAAGCAGGAGAGACGGGGAAGAGGGCAAGTGGCTGAGAGGCTATGGGGCTGGGCAGGGGGCAATGGGGAGTCACATGAGGTGCCTCTGGGGTGCCCCTCCAGGCAGTGGGGCCCCCAGACAACTGTCTCCCCTTGCCCTATCATTGTTACGCGCCTGCTTCCGTCACTGTAGCTCCAGAGAAGTTAGACTAGGAAGATTTTGCTCTCTCTTCTTGTTCTTACCATTGGGAAGTAGAGTGAGATTAGTGTAGATATCTAAATTTTACTCTGGAGTTTATTTTTCTTCTAGAGACTCCCCTTTTGTTTATTGCTGGACTGGAGAGATGCAGAGTGTGTAGAGATTGAGAAAGAATGCATGAGTATAAAACACCATATAGCCACTGGTGTGACAGAAATTATTAGATAACATTTGGGGTTAGGGGGTTCCCCTCCAAGACTGTTGACAGTCAACCTCCTGTGCTAGCAAGGCCATTCTTATGTCATGTTTTGATCTGTATCTTTATTATGAAGAGGCCAGCATGTTGTTAGTGTTTGGATGCCACCTTCTCAGGGCCTGTGCCAATTAAAAAAAAAAAGAGCTTGGAAACTGTGCACTAGTTGACGAAGGTGTTGGCACAGAAAGTTGGTTTTTCTAAGTTTGGCGAGACTATTGCATTCTTTAGGGTGTCTGGTAATTTACCTTCTCAACGAAGGAAGGAGGGCAGTACTCTTTGCCAAACAAAAGAACATTAAGTACAGTCTGGAATTCTTTATAATGTATTCCTAAAAGATAGCATTGAGATTCAATTCAGTTCAATTCAATTCATTACAGTCAATGACCAGTATCACACACCACATTAGTTAGCATTGAGATAGCCTAATGCACAGTGCATCTGAGTATAAAACTTTTCTTACAGGATACTGGAAGGAGTTCCCCTCCTTTAATCTGTTACACTTTAATTGCATGGTATTTGTTCTTCAGAAGTCTCTTTGGAAGGCTAGTTTTTAAAATTACCCTTGTTGAAGTTACTTTTTAGCTACTAGGTTCTAAAGATACATGTGGTCAGGATTTTAAAAAAAGATACAGGTACTCAAGACCTTGCAATTGCAAACAAATTTGAGAGGTTAAAGAAATTAGGGGTCTTTCTAAACAGAAAGATTTGCAAGTATCAAGTGTGCGAAATCAGCATGTTCGACGCAATCATTTAACACTGAGCCTATTGACTGAGACAGTTCAACTATGATCCAACAGTTCAACTAG
Source organism: Hemicordylus capensis (assembly GCF_027244095.1). NCBI lineage: Eukaryota > Metazoa > Chordata > Lepidosauria > Squamata > Cordylidae > Hemicordylus > Hemicordylus capensis. Next base: position 117,599,359 of record NC_069658.1, on the reverse strand, counting down.
GTGGATGGAATAGCACCTTTTATTTCAAACCAGTGCTAACCCCCATGCTAGATGATAGCTCATCCTAGATTTCCCCTTCCCCATGTTATTTGGTGCTACTGGAGTTCTGGGGAACTGGCATCATAATTGTTATCTGAGTTAATTTCTTGGAAATTAATGGAAATTGCAAGGCAAAGGAAAAAAAGCTACATTACTTGAACCATTAGTAAAAGTGCATGTGTTAAGAGTATTCATAGAGTTGTTGGCTTTGTGCAGAAAATCCAGAGATATGTTTCAAACAGATCCCGCCTCTGCTTGAAGACCACCAGTGAGAGAGAGACCACCACTCACTCCCCTAGTTAGTTGGTTCCATTGTCAAACTGCTTATATTGTTTTTCCTACAGTCAGCTGACATGTATCCTACTATAACTTAAAGCCTTTAGATCTAGTACTGTTACTGAAGGGAACTGAAGACAAGTTTTTGCTCTCTTCTACATGATAGCTCTTCAGGTATTTGAAGAATGCTATCATATCCTTCCTCAATCTTCTCTTCTTCAGGCTAAACATCCCCAGGACAGAGCTGAATTAAGGTGGGGGCCCAGGAGGGCAGTGCTCCCAGGCCCCCGTTTTCAGGGGGGCCCTGCCACCTCCCCCTGCCTGCCACCCTCTTGCACCCATGTACCATCTGCTTGTACAATGCTGCTGTTCCTCTCTGTTGTTTAAGCAGTCCCATTCTTCCTTAACTCAGCTGTGGTGCCATCCAGTTGTTGTTTACATTTCTTACTAGCACTTTTGTTACCTATTCTGTCTAAATTCCCAGGCAGGCCTTCAGCCTTTTATGTGTCTCTTCTTTTGTCCGATGGTGATATTAATGCTTCCTCCAAGGTGTCAAAATGTTGCTACATCACAAGCTGTGTAAGGAAGCAATTGGTAAAATCATGAGTGTCAGTTGTATGATATATTGTTATATTCTAAACGGTGTTCTGTAAGAAAGTACTGGCTAATTCATGATTGCTGTAAGTTACTACTTATCTATTGTGTTATTTTTTAATCTAGTTGATGACTGTGATAAAGATTCCATTCCATTTCAGTTGTTGTTAGCAGCTCCTCCAGCATCTCTGCCTCAAACTCTGCAGCAACTTCTCGGAACTATTGTGACTGTAGTCCACTTGTTCCCCACCTGTCCCCTCCCTCCATCTCAGCCATTTTCTTTAAAATTATTCAAGTTAGTTCAACTGAAATTAAATCCAAAGGACTTTGCTAATCAGTTATGGTGGTCAGGATACTTACTAGGAATTACATCCTATTGAACTCAGTAGGGCTTACTTTTGAGTAAACACATTCAGAATCAGGCACTAAATGTGTTTGGGGTATGAAGCCTTAGTTTTCAATAGATCTTACTTCCAAGTCACACCCCAAACCTGTCCACACTTGTTAGGAAAGAAGTGCCATTTAAATTAGAGGAACTTGTTTGGTGCCTTTCCTGCTACTCAATCAAATGTTGTTATTGGTCTGTGCACAGGAACATAGGAAGCTGCCATATACTGAGTCAGACCATAGGTCCATCTCACTCAGTATTGTCTACACAGACTGGCAGTGGCTTCTTCAAGGTTGCGGGCAGGAGTTTCTCTCAGCCCTATCTTGGAGAAGCCAGGGAGGGAACCTGGAACCTATATGTTCTTCCCAGAGCGGCTCCATCCCCTGGGGGAATATCTTACAGTGTTCACACTTCTAGTCTCCCTTTCATATGCAACCAGGGCAGACGCTCCTTAGTTAAGGGGACAAGTCATACTTGCTACCACAAGACCAGCTCTCAAGATCAGCATTAGCTGTCAGCATCAGCTCAGATGTATAGGAAATTACAGATTTTTGTGGTGTATATTTCTAGTGTTAAAACAGGGCAGTTTTATCTTTTTTATTTTGAGTTTCTCCAAATAGTTTCTCTAATGCAGTTTCCACCTCAAAAAAATATTAAGGGAGAGAGAACTTGGTTTCACTTGGCTTCAAACTCTTACAGTTGAAAAGCCTTTGTATTAATAAATTATTTGACAGGGTCAGTAATTTAGACCAGGGATTCTCAATGTTGGGTCCCCAGATGTTATTGGACTTCAACTCCCATAATCCCCAGCCCCAGTGGCCTTTGGTTGGGGATTATGGGAGTTGAAGTCCAATAACATCTGGAGACCCAACGTTGAGAATCCCTGATTTAGACCACTATCCTTACAGTTATCCAGAAGCAAGTCCCACTGATTTCAGGGGAACATATTTCCAAATAAGTCTGCAATTGTTATCCATTACAATTAACAGGTGTTTCACCACTGACTTCAATGGGAACTACTAGGTTGTTTTTTAAGAGATTCAGGCCCAGATTGAGTGCTCTAAAAAAAACCACCCCACTATGGAAAGCTTGAACTGAGGCAAACCTACAAACCCTCCAAATGTAGAATCTCTGCACTGAGGAAACGACATCAGACCTGGTGCAACAACATTGAGACATTATGCTTCCTCGTAGCAATCTGCATGCATGGCATAACCATTTTTTAACCCACCATTTTAAATCACCCCCAAAAAGCAGCACACATGTGCTTTGACAAAAGGATGACATACAAATGTCACAGGAATAGCTATAATTGAATGAAGAAAGAGGGACAAGTGTTTAATCAATATGGCTTTTGTAATGAACCCATGTTCTTATGCTGGTCATCTAGACAAGACCACAAGGGCCTTCCTACCTAGTAAGTGCTCTAGGCCCCCTAAAGCCTTAATCTGGCACTGACCCAGTACCTCCAAACTGTTCTCATAGGTATTATTTTCCAGATCCTTGACCTTCCTCATTGCTGAATCTTCACCAGCCTCCTCCATTCCAATTCATCTACATCAGGCCTGCTCAGCTTAGGCCCCACAGCTGTTTTTGGACTACAACTCCCATAATCCCAGCCACAGTGACCAACAGCCAGGGATTATGGGAATTGTAGGCTAACATCTGCAGGAGGGCTGAAGTTGCAGCCCTGGCCTACATCCTTCCTAAAGTGCAGTGCCCAGAACTGGATACAGTATTCAAGATGTGATCTTACTAGTTTGGAATAAAGTAGAATTATTATTTCTCATGACTTGCAAACTGTGGTTCTATTAATGCTGCTTAAAATCCCATTAACCTTTTTTTGCACCTGCATTACACTGCTGACTCATGTTCAGTTTGTGATTGACTGCAATTCTAAGATATTGCTTCCCAGGCAAACAAAACCTCTTATTTAACTGAAGGTTTTAGAGTGTTAGCCCCTTAAGATACTTTTAAAAAATTAACTGAAAGAGCTTGTTATATATCTAACATAACAGTATGCATTGGTTTAATTACATATTGGTTAATATTAATGTTGCTGAAAGAGTGGTTTAGGTAAATATAAGTAAAACATAAAGAGGGAAACTAATGACAGATTCTAGGAAAGTAGTAAAGCATATTGGTATTCCCTTGCTAGCGTGTAAACTATACAAAATAGAGTAAAAGTGAAAGCAGTTACATTAGATTTCAGGCATATCAGAAGAATTCCTAAAAAGGAAAACATCCTAGCAGCCCTTAGTGTGTAATGAACCTATCCCACACTTACCAGAGACTGGTCCACTTTCAGAAGGAGTGAGTGAAAAAGCAAGACCAACCTATTCTTAGGAAATGCAAACCATTTGTATGGCTTTCAGAATGAGAAGCTCCCAGTTCCCATTAACCTGTCTTTGTCATCTTCATCTCCCCCTCCTCCTCCTCCTCCTCCTCCTCATTTCCTGCTGTTGTTCTGGGGCAAAAACTCTTGATGGCATGCCTCCATATTAAATTATAAATTGAGCTGCTCTTTCCTGGAATTATTGCAAGATATTAGGAATTTGGTGTTCTTGGATTAGCACTGATGGGCTGATGCTACATAAGAATGGATTATAAATTTAAAAAAATGTGGTCCAGTCAGGGGATATGGTTTCAGCATTTGTTCCCTGAACTAATTATGGCACAGTTGGAGTGATAATGTGGCACTATTTCCTGATCTTGTTGTCCATACAAGTCAAGAAGGAGATAGCAAGAAGTGAAGGAGGTATTGTACATGCAGCTTCATGAGTTGTGGTGCAGTATTAGTGGAGCAAAACACTCAGAATGTTGTATTAGCAAATGTTTCTGTTCATGACTGTGAAGCTGTACTGTGTCAGTGTTATAATCTATAGGCCAAGTTGAGGTCTTACTAGCCTTCCTATCTTCCAGCAAGTTTCCACTAAAAATTTTACAAATTCACTTCAATGTTGGTAGTTGTTACTGTTTCTACTTCAATTGTTCCAGCATTAAAGATGCTCTAAATTATTTTATTTACCCCGCTCCCCTCTCTGTGAAAACACAGCAAACTGAACATGCTGAAGCAAAATCCCAGTTTCAGTTAAAAAGAAAATGGATTTATTTTAAAGGGGATCAGGATGACAAAGCGTTTTACAGCATTAAGGAAAAGAAGCTTGCATTTATTAAAGTTCAGATAGATATTTCCTGAACAATTCCTAGTAAGTCTTCTACTACAATCCTAACCCCTCACCATCCATGCTGTATTTGTGCAGTTTTTCTTTTTTCGATAAAACTGAAATATGTTTAATGGAGTGACGAAAGATTTGTAAGGACCAGACTATGAAGATAAGTTTTGATGTAGTGGAAAACAAGGTCATAAGAACAGCCCTGCTGAATCAGGCTCAAGGCCTATCAAGGCCTATCAAGTCCAACATCCTGTTTCCCACAGTACCCCACCAGATGCCTCTGAGAAGCCCACAGGCAAGAGATGAGGGCATGCCCTCTCTCCTCCTGTTGCTCCCCTGCAGCTGGTATTTAGAGTAGGGTTGCCAGGTGGTAAAAGTTGATAACCATAAAAAATAGAAATAAAGGATAAAATTGCATATGTTTATCAGTATTCTATATGCATGTTTTGATAAAAATTGGATAATTTGAGAATAAATACAGCTCACCACTGTGAACCTGATGACTGGGTGACACCAGAATCAGCCATTGAAGGCATGCTATACTGGGGTTGGATAGGGCCAGTTGCTCTCTCCATTATAAGTAGAAGAGATTCACTACTTTAAAAGGTGCCTTTTAACTCAGCAAGTGAGTTAACTGAGTAAAGTTTGTTGGCTAACTGCTAACTTCTCACTGCCACCACCACCTCCAACATATGAAGGAAGCAAGCTGCACCTGCTGGGTCCACCTATCCGTGCTCCTGCATCACGTGGCTCTGCAACCTGCCACTGAAGCAGAACCTCTTCTCTGCCTTCCTCATTGGATGGATGGTCAGTAGGAAGGGGAAGGAGACAGAGGAAGAGAAGCTGCTCATGAGAGCAAAGTGTTCTGTGTGAACAAAATGTCCCAGCTGCTCCCCAGCAATTTGGACACCACAACACATGCAAAAAAAATTTGTTTGGTCCCCCCAAAAGTGTCTCCTCATCCTAATGCAAATAAAGTTGTTTGGTCCTCAAAATAGTCACATGTCCTCTATAAAGGCCCTAGTTAGCAACCCTAAATTAGAAGCATCTTACCTCTGAGGCTGGAGGTGACCTATAGCCACCAGACTAGTAGCCATTGATAGACCTGTCCTACATGAATTTGTCTAAGCCCCTTTTAAACCCATCCAAGCTCATGCACATCACCACATCCTGTGGCAGAGAATTCCATAGATTAATTATGTGCTGTATGAAAAAGTACTTCCTTTTGTCGGTCCTAAATTTCCCAGCCTTCAGTTTCATGGGATAGCCCTTGGTTCTAGTGTTGTGAGAGAGGGAGAAAATTTTATGTCTGTCAACTCTCTCTGATTAAGTGCCGTCAAGTCAGTGTTGACTCTTAGCGACCACATAGATAGATTCCCTCCAGGATGACCTGTCTTCAGCTTTAAGGTCTCTCAGTGGTGCATTCATTGCTGTCATAATCGAGTCCATCTATCTTGCTGCTGGTCTTCCTCTTCTTCTCTTTCCTTCAACTTTTCCCAGCATTATGGACTTCTCAAGGGAGCTGTGTCTTCGCATAATGTGTCCGAAGTATGATAGTTTGAGCCTGGTTATTTGTGCCTCGAGTGAAAATTCTGAATTGATTTGTATACCTTTTCTATCTTGCTTCTTCAAAGTCCAGCTTTCGCATCCACAGAGTGTCACAGGAAAAACCATTGTCTGAACGATTCTAATCTTTGTAGGTATAGACATGTCACAACATCTTAATATCCTTTCCAGGGCCTTCATTGCAACCCTACCAAGTGCTAGTCTGCGACCTATTTCTTGACTGCTGTATCCTTTACTGTTGACGGTCGATCCTAAAAGGCAGAAGCTATCCACCACTTCAATGTCTTCATTATCAGTTCTGAAGCTGGTTGCTGTACCCGTTGTCATTAGTTTAGACCTCTTTACATTTAGTCATAGTCCCATTTTTTCACTGTTCTCCTTGATTTTCATTACTAGAGCTTGCAGATCATCGGCATTCTCAGCTATCAGAGTGGTGTCATCAGCGTAGCGCAGGTTATTGATGTTTCTTCCTCCAGCTTTAAAACCATGCTCATCTTCTTCCAATCCACCTTCTCTCAGTATATGTTCTGCATATAAGTTGAATAAATTCAGAGAAAGTATGCAGCCTTGTCTTACTCCTTTGCCGATCTGGAACCAGTCTGTTTCACCATGTTCTGTCTGGACTGTGGCTTCCTGTCCTGTGTATAGGTTTCTCATGAGAACAATGAGGTGTTATGGGATGCCTGTTCTCCTAAGAATATTCCACAACTTGACATGTTTGACAAAATCAAAGGCTTTTCTGTAGTCAATAAAGCACATATTGACTTCTTTTTGATATTCTTTGGCTTTCTCAATTATCCAGGATGCATCAGCAGTGATGTCTCTTGTTCCTTGGCCTTTCCTGAAATGAGCTTGAACATTCAGCATTTCCCTTTCCACATAGTGCTCTAATCTGCATTGGATGATCTTGAGCATTATTTTGCTAGCATGTGGAATAAAGGATATTGTGTGATGGTTTGCACAATCTGTTAGCTCTCCTTTCTTTGGTATGGGTATGTAGACTGACGTCTTCCAATCTGTTGGCCATTGTGTTATTCTTCAAATTTGCTGGCATAGTTTGGTTAGAGCCTTGACTGATTCTTCTTCTGTTGCCTCTCTCTACTGCATGCATAATTGTATATACCGCTATCGTGTCTCCCCATAGTTGCCTCTTTTCCAAATGAAAAAGCCTCAGATGCTGTAGCTTTGCCTCATAAGGAAGCTGCTCCATCTTGGCCCCTAATCATCTTGGTTGTTCTCTTCTGCACCTTTTCCAGTTCTACAATGTCTTTCTTAAGATATAGTACTTGTTGCACAACTAATTGCAGTGGTTAAGTATTCTGAAAGAGGTAGGTCTTGGAAGCATTGATTGTTTTATACCATAAAACATGATCTTCAAGACTTGCAGTTGACCTTCAAGATTTGTAGTTTGTAATTTGGTATAGATTTGAATGGAGGCAAATTCATTTTAACCACTAGCTTGCATTTTGAAAGTGTATTCTCCAGGTACTGCTTTTCACAGGCTTGTGTTATGACAAGTTGCTCAAAATGTGTCTCTTAGAGTTGGGTGCACACACAGTACTTGGGTCTTTGCCCAGTATTCACAATGACACCAGTTTCATAATTGTAGTATTAAAGTAGGGGTTTTCACACTTGCTTAAAAAAAGAAGAAAGCAATTAACCTCTCCTAGCTCTTTGGTCTGTAGATATAGAAGCATCTCGTTTGATTGACCCTCTGATTATTACAAATTGCATTGTTCAGATTTTTCAAGCAGATACTTTCCCTCCAGCAGATTGTAAGCTTAACAGTGATAATAATTAGTGAATTATATTATCCCAGCTGGTGTTATCTCCTGAGCAAAATGAGACTTTTGTCACTGATGCTGCTATAGTCTTATATTTGGTTAAAGTAGTGAAGAATCTGACCATCATACTGGATTAATTTATAAACAGTACCATGCTGATGGAATAATTGCCCTTTATGTGTTAATGTAAAAAGTGCACTACAGATTACTTCATCTAAAATAACTCTGCAGTATGGAAAAATGGATGCTTCTTTTCCCTTACACACAAGAAATAATACCATGTAAAAATGAAGTGCTGTTCTAAATAGAGGTCAGCATCCAAGGGCCAACAGCATCATCAAACAAATATAAAATCAAATGCTTTCCATGTTCAACTTTTACTAAAGCATTCTCCTGCTTATCTTTTATTGCCTCTACACCAAATCATACTAGATTACAAATATAAAATATTTTTCAGTCACACAGCTGGACATAAAGTACACTGTCACGGTGGATTTACTAACTAGACATCCTCCCTAAATTATCTTGGTGCTAGAACATATTGTGTTTACCTTTCTGTACTCAAAGGCACCTTTAGAATCCAACTTACAGAGTAGGACAGAGTTGTAGGGATGACTTTTAATATAGTAAGGTGCCAGCTATACAAAATATTTATTACACTGTTACTTTGTTTTAAACTTTAAAGTCTAGTTCAGTATTTTAAATGGAAACAGTAAGTCTGATGCATTTTTTCTGAGCTATTATTCTCAATAGTAGTAAATATCTTCTGCGGTCTAGGGCTACTAACAAATGGTAAGAGACTGGTCTCAGTTCCTTCCTTCTTCCAGGTCATATAATGTGTAAAAGCTATATGCAGGGTAGCAGTGTTATAGGCTGAGTTCAGATGTACACTATAACCACGGTTGTAGCTGGCCGAGGTTTTAACTGCAGTATGCCCCAACACTCAAAACCTATGGGCTGAAAGTTAACTCTGTTTTGCCCCGCCAAACTCTGGTTGGAACCTTCGGTTTTCTTTAAGCTCTGTTGCCGACAACTGTGGTTTGCTGCTGAAGCATTATACCCAACTGCTGACTTGACTATAACTTCTGCTTTGCACCCATTTCCAAACCCCAGCCATAGAGGCAGTGGCATGCACATACCTCAGGGACATGGCTGCTCCATGCTTTTGGCACTTCTCTCTGGTAGCCTCTTGAAAAACCAACCATGCGTCTCCTGTCAGCTGTGCAGCTATGGAGTTGACAGGCTACAGGGATGCCAACACACCCCATCCTGGAGTGGCCAGCCTGTCAGACTGCACAGCTGCTCTGGAGCACCCCCCATTCCCACTCTGTCCCTTGCTCTGCCCCACCCGGCAAGCAACAGGGTGAGGTTACAGGATGACAGGATAGGCATTCAGTGCTTGATCCTCAAGAAGGGAGCAACACTCATGTATGTTAACAATCACAAACACACCAAGTGGCAACTTAAGTGGGGCACTTCATCACAGTGCTGGGAGGGGGCGGCAAATGGCTGAAGGGGGAGAACAAAAGCAGGGAGGTTATATTTTTTTACACAGAAAGGTTTGGGAAGCCCCTTCCCCAGTTAGGGATATTTTCTTCCTAAATCTTGCTCATGAGAAGAATAATCTGTGAAGATTAATGTCAAATGCACAAGGTGGTACTCTAGCTGCACTAGGTGATACTCCCGCTGCGTGCTGTAACACTATCCCATTATCCCGCAGACTGCTCTATTATGAGAGTGGCAGACTAAGGGGAGCAAGGGAGGATGCTCTATGCAGGAAAGCTGTGTGGACAGTTACTTGGGCAAGTGCTGTCCTGGTCTCAGTGACTGCCACCAATCCGCTGCCAAACCATGCGTCCTGCCAGCCCACCTGACAATGTGGTGATGTTCACCCGTGCCCCCAGGGGCAACGCTGCCAATTCGGGGCATCTGGAAACCAGGGATCCCCTCTCCTGCCAATACCCACATTGGGAGATCTGCTTACAGCAGCACACTAGGTCAGCACCTGGAATTTTTAATTGGTTGAGTGATCCATGCAGCAGCCCGGTGTCCACACCATCCATGCAAATGGTTTACTATTGGGGGTGGTATTGGCAGGGTTTGAAAGGCAGCCCCCAGAAGGGATTCTTGAGCAGAAAGCTTGGGAAGAACCCCCTTCCCCTTTGGGGGGTTTGTGCCCCCAAAGGCTTGCTTATGAGCAAGGCTGGTCACTAGGGTCAGTCTTGGGTCAACTGAGATCCTTTTTCAAGGATACAGCCACCTGACTCAGGGCTCGGTGGCCAAGCATGAGAGTGAAATGCCACAGGGACACCCCCTGACCACTCATGAGAAGGACCTTCAGAGGGGAGAGGGGAGAAGCTCCCTCATGAGAGCATCAGGCCATGGGTGCTCTGAATAGAGCAAGGATGTTTTCTGGATGGCTTTTGCAATGTGCTCTACATAGGGATGCTTTTGTACATAGTTCAAAGTTTCAGCTAGTATAAGATACAGCAGGCAGATTGGTCCTGGAACAATGGAAAGAGACCACATTACTCCAGTTTTTTTTAAAAAAATGTTACTGATTGCCAATAAATTTCTGGGTGAAATACAAAGTCCTGGTAATTACTTATAAAGCACTAAATTTAAGGGCTACTTAAGAGAACACCTCTTTCTGTATAGACCTCACTGATCTGATGGAGAAATCTATTTATGGCTGCTGCAGGTTGGTCTAGCTATCTTTTTTGATGGCTGCTATTGGGCTCTGGAATGCATTGCCTGCTGAGATGTGGGGTTTGACCTCTCTGGTGGCATTTAAGAGGGTCTTAATAATACATCTCTTTACCTAGGCTTTTGAATATGTGTAACCGCTCTGTCTTTATTGTTTTTATATCTTGTTTAAATTATTTAGTTTTATTCTTTCTAAATTATTTGTACACTGCCTACAAATGATTGTTTGAATTCAACAACCATGGTTCCTTCCTCTCCCTACTCCCCATCACTCACTGGGGGGAAGTGGTGGTTGCAAAACACCTTGGAAGAAAATCTGCTGCCACGATTGCATCCTCTTCACCATTGTGATGCGGAGGGGAAGCCCAAGGAGTTGCAGCTGTCAAATCCAAGCCATAGTCCCCCGCCCTCCATCCTCTCACTAAGCTAGCCCCCTGCAGGACCTCTCGTGCTTATGTGCAGAGAGTCCCTGCCTATTTGGAGATGACCCTTAAAAATCCCATTATCTGCATTTGGTCCCAAGGTAGTAGGGCAAGGGAGGAGAGTTAACCTGAATGCATTTGAGAAGTTTTTATCTCAAAAACAATATTCTAGTCATAAGAATACTGAAGCAAAATAAAAAATGGCTAAGAGATTTAAGATGAACATTTTAATCTTACACTTTATTAGGCTTGATTGCATATTCTAGATTGTACAACCAAGAGTGTTTCAATTTCTTGTAGTGAAGTGAGGAGAGACATCTAACTTCATCTCTTATTTTCTATGAACAAGATTGGATCTGAGCTTGGATAGATGTCTGATGCAATTCCATCCAGGTCTAGATCTGGCTAGTACATTGATGAGATTTCTCCTAGGAACACCATGTATATCTATCTGAGATACCTAGATAAAGGGCATAATATAAATTTAACAAATCATAATATCTGTATTGGGAATCAACCCAACATTCACCATTGGTAGTGAAATACAACTGTCATTTAAATGTTAGGAATAGGCTGTTGGAAAGCCTTGTTCATTATGCATTTGCAATAGGATAACCAGTCAGATAAGACTGTGTAAGTAAGAGAGCCTAAATGTTCCATTGCCCAACCAGTTCACTACCCTTAATATCATCTTTCAAATTTATATAAGAGTCATAAAAGCAGTTTTCTTGAAATAATCTACAGTTTTAGAGAATACTCTAGTAATAGATACATTTGCACAATTTATTTTAGTGGAATTTGAGTGGGGATTTAATTTATGAATGTGTTTTCTGGAGGGAAGGGGTAGATTTCTTGCATTTGTTGCTTCTAGATGTTGTTTCTTTTTCTTTTAATCTAAATGAATTAATTGAAGTTGCATTGTTTTTTCTTTCAGTGTATCTTGAGGATAGTTTTGTAAAATCTGGAGTCTTCAATGTGTCGGAACTGGTGCGGGTGTCTAGAAGTAAGCTTCTTCTTCTTTTATAACTTATGTTTCATTGAATATATACTTTTTTCTGATTAAGGGTCTAAGGGTGTCTGGAGCTTCAAAGGGAGAGAGGAATTGCAAAAAATCAGAGGGAGGTACCTTTTGTAAGCAGAGCCCCAATGTTTTTCTGTCTGTAGCCCCATCTCATCCCATTCTGAAGGCTCACTCAAGAGCATCTTTTGGCAAGCAGATGGGGTGTGAAACGTTCACGTTTCCTTCTGTTTGCACATGATTTGGATACAAACCATTAGGAATGTCTCCTAGTCTATCACTAGAATAATAACAGTGAGCGTCTCAGTCTGTGAAAAGTGGACAGATTTTGATGCTGTGTTGTGCAATTTGATAGTTTGCATACCGTTTTTCCTGCAGAAACTGATGGCTTCTATTGGATAATTGTACTAATTTTGTATCCTAAATAAAACCTGCTCATGTACCTATTGGTGACTGGTCTGCTTTTGGGAAAATCTTGTACTACATGCCTATGAAGTCCTTTCCAACTTTGATTCTTTGTGTTAACACTGGAGGTAGGCATACCAGTTGTTTGTACAATGGGAAATAGCCAACTAGTTACAAAGGCTGTTTTCCGGCGCTACCACCCAGCCTAACCCCACTTCTTAGCCCTGCTGTTAGTTGAGGTTAAAGATTTGAGCGCACCTTTAGCCTGGCTGCCAGGATTGTGTGTCTCCTTGAAGTACCCCTCTGGCGGGGGAATCCCCAAAGGCACCACAGCTCACATGGTGCCTTGTGGAATATCAAGAGGCTGGGAAAATGAGTCCTGATCTCTATTGATCCGTGCTGCTCCCAGTAGCATGGATCGTGTGGGTGTGTGGCTTGATCACTGAAAACATTCAGAGCGATCATTTGGGGCAAGGTGTGTCTGCCCTCCCACCCGCCTTTCCTACCTTTGTATCAGTCATGAGAACGACCTCACTGTCTTTTAACCGACCTGCTTAGCTTCCCATAGTTGGATAATTGCCCGAGGCAATAAGAAGCAATGATCCATGGTGACTCATATCTTAACTGACGCATATACATGTTGTATTTGTGTGGTAACACCAGTTATTGCTTGAATAGCAAATTGTGCAAACTCAAATAGAAGCCATCCAATAATTTTTTGCCATCTAAAATTTTTATTTTTATTGGGTTCCAATAGAAGTTATCAGTTTTTTCAGGAGACAAGGTATGCAAACTATCAAATTGCACAACACAGCATCAAAATTACATGTGGGCAGAAACTTTCTGAAATTAGTTTTATTGCAAATTTTTATACAGCATTAACATTTGTTTAATTATCAGCTGAGAATCTTTGATAATTCCAATAATGTTCATTCTCAAGGCCCAGCTTCTCCGACTGCAAACATCACACTGCTCCTTCTCTTAAGCAAGTGTGTGTGTGAAAACTCTGGCTGACATCTAGAGCAGTCCACCGTGAGTGGACTGCTAACAACTGCCACCATGAAGCCCCTGCACTGCTCCACTCTTCCTGATTGGCAGGCAGTTTTGCACTCTTGCGCAGGAATGCAAATATTTTCCAGAGCTCACTTGCTCTCCAGAACTGCTCCATTGGACAGAAACACATCATTAAGGGTCAAGCAGCATGTTTCACTCTAACAGAGCAGTTCCAGGGTGTGGGTGAGCTCTGAAAAGTATTGGTGCTCTTGCACAAGACTGCTCATGCTTCAGGGAGAGTGCTGTGTAGTGGCAGATTGTAGACTGCTCTGGATGCTGGCCACTCTCCTCTGTCTATCCATGGTAAAAATTTGAATTAATAACTTCACTCTTAAGCAATCAACATTGCATTAAAGGCATTCATGTGTATGCATAAATAGTGTCATTGTCATCTGTGTTTTTTTTATTACTCTGTGACATGAGACACTTATTTAAACATTTGTGCCCCTCTAAGTAGCGCACACAGAGCATTTCATGTAAGCAACTAATGTAATGCATGCATATATTAATGTAAGTCAATGTAACACAAGTAACATATATGTTAAAGAATGGTTTATCTGTTTTCTCATCTGAAGCAATCATACATTTATATCACATTTAAAAATTACCCAACTATGCGATTGTTGCTTACAGAATGAATAGGTGAACTTAGAAAGTTATTGTAGATAAAGTTTATAATATGAGCATTGCGCTTGTGACAATAATCGCCACTTTCTCTTTTAGATGGTTTTTGTGAAATGTTTCTAAAACTGGACTATGCATGAAACTAATTATCATAAGAGCCCCTGGTGGTGCAGTGGTAAAACTGCCGCCCTGTAACCAGAAGGTTACAAGTTCGATCCTGACCAGGGGCTCAAGGTTGACTCAGCCTTCCATCCTTCCGAGGTCGGTAAAATGAGTACCCAGAATGTTGGGGGCAATATGCTAAATCATTGTAAACCGCTTAGAGAGCTCCGGCTATAAAGCGGTATATAAATGTAAGTGCTATTGCTATTGCTATTGCTATAACGGCCTTGTATTTCTTGGTATTGATGACAAATGTAAATTTGTCTTCAAATTTTATAAACAATGAGGACTATTTTTTTCTTTTTCATCAGACAAAAACAATTAGCAGATTTTTAAAATGTGTTCTCTTCAGTATTAAATGGCTAATTAGACAGTAGGTGTGACTATCTCAATACTATGTTCTTTAGCACCTATCACCCAAGGAGCTGGAGTGAACTTCCCCATTGGAGAACTTCCAAGCCAACCATACTATCATGACATGAACTCGGGTGTAAATCTACAAAGATCACTGTCTTCTCCACCAACCAGGTGAATATATTATAAACAAGATCTAGGTGATAATTGATTGAAATACATGTTACATAAGGGGCTAGGGCCAGAAAAATGCAAACAGGGCTTTCCAGTGCCCTCCTCCCTGCTGCATCCCTCTGTGCTCCTGAAAATCTGCTGTTGAGGGATCTTCTGGAATAGCATTGTTAATGAAATTGAGCAAGTGGAATAAGCTCAGTTGATAACAGCATGGAGGGAGTTGTAATAAGAGAGGAACTGCCCACATTTAACTGCAGAACATGTCAGCCATTGTAGATATTTAAATATTTGGTTGAAAGTGGTCTTGATGAAATGAGACAAAATGATTTGGTGGTCACTTTTATGAGATCATCTGTAATTGAAGCTTTCAGTTGTCAAGCCTTGTAAATAAATAAATAAGTGTCCAGATATTTTTCAACATAAAACAAATAACTGGTAACTGGAGGTACGTCATAATCCTAGTCGTTTGGCAATGTATACATGTGCACTAACAGGAAAAAACACATGAGCACAACCTCAATATAGTGTGTGAACAATAGGTGTTTGGATCTGGGAGATCTAAGTCCATATTCTGGTTTAGCCATGAGTATTCTTGGGCAATACATGTCATTCTGGGTTTAAAAGCTTGTCTGTCTGGTTTTGTTAACAAACATATTTCACAGAAATACTGTTAGCAATACATTAATAATGCTCTTTTATCTTCACAGTAAAAGATCCAAAACTATATCCATAGATGAGAATATGGAACCAAGCCCAACAGGGGACTTCTATCCTTCCCCGAATTCACCAGCTGCTGGGAGTAGGACATGGCATGAAAGAGATCAAGGTGAGTAAACTCATGTTATGTAAAAGTTTATTAGACTTAGTCTTTCTATTGCACTTTTTAAAAGCTACATATTCATTGATGTCTTATAATATTAAATATGGAAATGAAATCTATTACTGTTACCTTTTTTAAAAATCAGGGGTTAAATTCTGGGGTTTTAAAGCTTTAAAGGTAATGTTCATTAGTCATTAACCTCATTACTATTACTATAGTTTTTGAACCTATTGTTATAGCTCAGGTGTTGTATTTCTGCATAATAAAGCTTTTACCAAAACAATAGTTTTCAGTAGAAATGAAATCCAGAGTGTCATTCAAGATATTAATTTAATCATCTGACTCCCTGGATAGTAGATATTGTTTATTGTTTTAGAGCTAGCTAGCTAGATATACAATAAACAATACCTGCTGTCGAGGAAGTCAGATGATTAAATTAATACCTCGAATGACACTCTGGGTTTCATTTCTAATATCTATATCTATATATCTATAGATATAGATAGATATGTCCTTGTTCCTGTGCTTTTGATAGCAGCTGACATGAAAATTGTAATATGAGGCTTCTCAAGGCATGGAGATACAGCAGTGTCTTGTCTACTTTATTTTGCATGCTGGGCTGTAGTTAAAGGCACAGAAATTTATCCGTGTGTGGGAAAGAGGTGACATTTTAAACTTAGATGATCTTGGTACTCCTATTTTATGTGTTCTAACGTTTTGAATGCTCAGTTATCTGTTTATATATTTATATATTTTAAATACTAATTATGTAATTTTACATACAAACCTGTGAACATGGATTTTAACTCTCCATCTCCTAGAGATCATTGATCTGCCCAATAATTAACAGTCCTTGCTTATTGAAATTTATAGCACTTGGGGCCAAGCTGCATATTATGCTAAATTCATGGTTTGGTTCCTGTGTGTTTTTCAAAAATAAATAAATAGCAGCCATAGGGGGGCCCCTGATTCAGATTAGGACCACAATGTGTGGAGAGAGGTATTTAATCCTTTCTGAATGTTCTGATGAAAAACACATCTTCAGAGCCCTGTGGGAAATATTAGCCTTCTGAGGAAGCATTACTGCCAATGGAAGTTTCCATTCTGGGCCTAATAGCTTCAGGGGATGATTTCCACTAGGACTAGAGAAACACTGTGGAAAGGGTCAAATACCCTGTCAGTACAGGCCATGGTCTTGATCTGATCAGGCCCCCAGAAATCAGCTTAATTTAATTTTTAATGTAATGTGTACTTTGGTCTTTAGTAAATGATCTTGCTACTCATGTCCACAAAAACTGTAAATTACTAGGTTATATATTTTTATTTTATTTTATTACACATAAAATACACATTTTATTTTTCTGCATCTTGTTGAAGAAACAGCTGTAGTACAAATCGGAAACTTGATTTGAATCTATTCTTGGTCTTTCTGTTGGTGATTTAAATCAATCCACACTTCTACAAGCGTAGCCCATGTTTCTCCCCCCCCCTTTCTTTTTCTTTCTTGAAATGAGATTACAACAATGCATAAAACATAATCGAGGATAGTAATAATATATGTAAGTATAACTGCAAAATAAAAGAAATAGAAAAATCTCTTAAATATAATAAGATACAACCAACACAGGAGAAAAGGGGGGGAAAGAACAAAACACACACACACACACACACACACACACACACACACCCCTCTACCTTCACAGGATATACAGTATATCTTACTTCCAAGCATAAACAGTTCATTAAAATTTGACCAAATAGCAGAAAATTCCTCTTTACCTTGCCATCAGAAAAAAACCTGTTCAAATGCTGACAAGGAACACAGTTATCCAAAGTTGGAGTTCAGGAGTAAATTTGGCCAGGTGCGAAGAATCCATAATTCTTGATATAATGCTAGACGCCATATGCTGGAGATGTATTCGAACAAAATATGAACATCCTTGACAGGGCAATGATAGCTGCAACGTAGTGTTAACAGCTGTATGAATTTCAAGCCAAAATAACAGGACAGGACCAAACCATATACATAAGTGTACCCTCGTTCAGAGTACGCCTCTAACATCTAGAGGTCTGCATCCACCCCTTGTTAAACATTCTCTGAGATGTCCAATAAACATGGAATAAAGCTTTCTGCTGTATTAGCCTCATTTTGAGATCTAAAGAGGGATATTTCACTACCCATTGGTTAAATAAGATAGGATATTCAAAATCATTGTTCCAAAGATCTTGGATATAATCAATAACAATCTTATCAGTGTCTTTAAGCTTTTGATAAAGCAAGGTTATGGGCGTAGATGCATCTAATAGATGTTCCAGGTCTAATAATAGAAATGGAGTTTCAGAAGCTGCAATCTCATCAAGACCAAAGAGCAATAATAGTAAATGCTTTAGCTGAATAAACTGCCAGCTAGCATTTAAAGACAGATCAATCTCAGTTTTAAATGTCAAAAGGTTTAAAAACACCTTCAGAAGAGACAAACTGATCTAGCGTGATGATGTTAGGTTAACTGGGCCTCCCCAGTTTTATTGGGCTAACTGGGCCTCCCACAACATCATCAATGGTAGCCCATGTTGATACAAAGGCTGTGAGTGAGGAGAGCTGGTCTTGTGGCAGCAAGCATGACTTGTCCCCTTAGCTAAGCAGGGTCTGCCCTGGTTGCATATGAATGGGAGACTTGATGTGTGAGCACTGTAACATATTCCCTCAGGGGATGGAGCCACTCTGGGAGGAGCAGAAGTTTTCATGTTCCCTCCCTGGCTTCTCACAGATAGGGCTGAGAGAGATCCCTGCCTGCAACCTTGGAGAAGCTGCTGCCAGTCTGTGAAGGCAATACTGAGCTAGATAGACCAATGGTCTGACTCACTATATGGCAGCTTCCTATGTTCCTATGAGTGAAGGGTCCTAAACCAAATTCCTAGCTTAGCTGGCCCTAAAAGTAAGGGCTAAAATCACTACTTCTAATTGCATACTTAGTGGTCCATGTGTTTCAGTGAAAAGACTATTCACAGGCAATGTAATGTTTTCTGTGTATTCCGGGGACCCACAGATATGCAGAAAAATGTGTGTGTGCGTACATGTATGTGTGTGAAATTAAAGTGAAAAACTCCCCCATATACAAAGAACACAACAAAGAACAACCTAATGAGGACTGAGCATGCTCATTGCCTTCCAGGACACAAGGAATCTTGAAGACATCCACAAGGAAAAAATAAGGCTGGGGGAAATTGGCCAGATCAGTTCCATAGCAGAGCTCATGGTATCTTGGATATTAGGGAAAGAATGTTTTCCTCTTCACTGCATGAGGAGGTTTTACGAGGAGGGGAAATAAAAAGGATTTAGCACTATATAGCATAGAGGGGGAAAGTTTCAGGGGAGGATGGGAAAGGGGGCAAAGCTATTTCTCCCTCCCATCTCAGAAGCCTCATCATCCTTGGAGGCCCCAACAGCACTCTCAGGTTCCTGTTCCAGGGTGGCTGGAGCCCTGAATAGGAGCATTCTCATTATAGGCTGGAAAGCAACTATATTATGTTGCTAGTTTCCTCTTACTGTAAATAATTATAAAGCTGCTCCCTGCCCCCTTCACTGAATCAGTGGCGATACCGGGAGAGTGGGGGACGGTGTTGCGGGCCCGGCCCGAGAGGCAGGCATGTGGGCTGCCATTTTGGTTCTCCGTCATGCTCTGCGGGCAGGTACTCTCCTGCCAATCCCTTAACTCAGTGTGGGATATTCCAGTCGCCTTTTGGGGCCAAGTAGGGATTTTGGGGGGGTCTCAGCTGATTGGCTATGGTTGAGGCCTTATTTCGCCTACTTCTCACTGACTTTGTTAAGGTCGTCACTGGGTTATTTGGTCACTTTGCAGTTGAGTGTGAGTCGAGGTAGGATAATTGTAAAGGTGTTGGGCTGGAGGGCCGTTACGGTGAGTGGGAATACGGAGGAAGGCTTGGTGATCTCACAACTCTCGGGCTGGATCTCATTCGGATGCATGCCAGTGAATGCTGCTTAGTGCCTCGCGACCTGGGTTGAGGTGGGTTGGCATGCATCCCCTTGTAGGGGGAACCTTGTGGTTGAGATAAGGTTCAGAATGGTTCCGAGCCAAATCAAAGCCCGGTCCTTCGCCCTCCTGTGGGCATACCTCCTATGAGATTGAGCCACATAGGGGATACCCACACTTTAGTTCAATTCCTCATTGCCGGTTTTGTAATTATATAACAGAGTGGCCCTAGTTTCCTCAAATTACACATGTTGTGTCATTATTTGGGTCTGGGTTTGCAATGATCTATATCTATGGGCATGATTCAGCATTTTAAAATAACATTAAACATTTTACACTCTGGGATACTACACATGCCCTACAGTGTAAAATGGGTGATGGCAGACACCCGCACTGCTGCAGGGCTCTAAATCACCTGGCAACGCTGCTGTATAAGAAAGAAGGTACTGCTGACTTTTGCACAATCACACGTCGCACACTGCTTCCATTATCCCTAGTGGAAGCATTGCCCAATGTGAGGTGCCAGTACCACTCTCTTGCAGAACAGCATTGCTAGGTGATTTAGAGCACCCGTGGCACAGGCAGGTCTGCAGTGCATGGCCCATGTGCCGAGGGACATGTCAGGCAGTGGGAATTAAAGTTTCTAAGCTTTGACTAGATTGTTTTGAATTGTGCCCATTCTAGTTTTTATATTTTAGCTTTTGTCCATTGAATGTTATGTTCCGGTTTGCTCTTTTAAAATTTGTGCTGTGCTACAGAAAAGTATATGGACTATCAGAATGTGTGTTCTGTGGTTAAAAAAGAAGAAGCACTCTTTCTATTTTTTTTTTCATAGAAAAGAACTTAGATGGAACCAATGACCATATTTTATCCTCATTTTCCTTCTCTTTATCTCATGATCCAAGTTACCCAATCTACCAATTGTAAATAAAAACACTAGAAAGCTGTTCTCACTAGCAGCCTAGCCTGGGCTAGGCTGCTCATGTGGAGCGCTGGGGTCTGCCCAGATCCCGGCACTCCCGCCCAGCCTAACCCCACTTCTGAGCCTGGCTCTTAGCCAAGGTTAAGGGTGCATGTGCACCTTTAACCCAGCTGCTGGATCTGTGTATCTCCTCAGTCTTCACGCAGCTTGAGGAGACACAGAGATGGGTGCCTAGCGTTCCTGTATGGTGGGGGAATCTCCCAAGGCACCATACTCACCGCTCAGTGCTTTGTGGGATATGTGGAGGCTGGGAAAATAAGTCCCGGCCTCTGTTGATCCACACTGCCAGGAGCAGCAAGGATAGTGATCCACACTGCTCCTGGTAGCGGAGATTGTGTGTCCGTGCAGTCTGCACACTGAAGACATTCAGAGCGATTGAACCCTGCCTTCCCCCGTCTGCCCTCCCTGCCAATTAGTATTGGTCATGGGAAGGGCCGCTATACCTAGTTCATACATTCATAAATAACACTTATTGTGCATGAGTGCTTTTTTCAGATTTATATTAGTTAGTTATTTTTGAGTAATTTTCTCTTAGTGTAATATTCAGAATATAGCTTTTGTAGTTTATAAGACTTGTGTAGTACTTTTAAAGTGAACATTATTATACTATATATTGCAGTTGTCATAGCATCTACAAAGGTTCTTTTTTTGTTTTCCCCAGATATCTATTTATCTCTCTCCTTTTGTACCTTAAACAGTGCCCCCCACACTTGATCTCTCCAAATGTTATTTTCACAGTTTAAGCAAACCCTACATTCTAAACTGTTATTTTTGCAGCCAATGAAAATAATGTGAAAATACGTCCAAATAAATGTTTGTTAAGCAGGATTCTATTTGGGTTTATTCTGACATTCTTTTTGCTCTCCAGTATTAATTTAGAATGCCATTTGTTTTGTTTTGCATTTTGTTCTGAATTTTCTATAAAGCAGGCAACATTTATTTAGCTGTCTCTTTTTAGACATAAATTTGCAAGCACCAGAATGCTAGGCTTCTTTTTCAAAAGGTTCCTCTGTGCATTGGTGGTCTTAATATCCTGAACGTTCTCTGGGGCTGTTCAAATGTTCCCCTCCCCCTTCCCATACAAGCACTAAGATTAGGAGTTATCCTAGAAGTCATATACTTCTTCCTTGTTCCTCTTCCTCTCACCACATTTAGTGATTGCTGTACCAGGAACTCCCACTGCTATCTCAATGATGGAACTTCATTATTCTAGAGGTAGAAAACATTATAGAAAGGGATTTAACATCCAGGGTTAGAGACAATCCCAATCCCAAATCCAGCCCAGATGTACACATAGGAGGGGAGCAGGGAAGAAGCTGTCATCTGAACCCTATCTCGCTTGCAAGGGAGAATGGGGTGGGGTGCTAATATATAAACAGGCCCTCTATTATGCTGACAAGGTCTTTTATTATCAATTTCATGAAAGTCACCTAATACGTGCAATTGAATAAGAAGGAAAATCTTAAGTTCCTTCTCATGGTGGTCTCTGCATAGTTCTAGTTGTGGAGTGCAGAGTTCTGTGGTGCTTAAGCTTTGGTGGCCTTCGCTTAAGGAGAAAACATGTGTCAGTATATTCATGAGCATAGTAGAGCAGCCCATTTAAGGGGCTGGGGATAGCTATGTTGTTTTTTCCTCTCTTTATTAGGCAGTTTCAAATACAGACTCATGTTCTTTGTTCAGGATCTTAGTACTATTTTGTACATAGTCTTTCTTATCAATATTTAGCATTAGCTTATAGTAATGATAGTGTTAATGTTGTTGCATAGATCATTTGTGGTGGTATTAGGTTGTTTCTTTCTGCATTGCTATGCATTTCTGGTGGTTACTGAATTGATACGCATTCATCTTCCTTTAGATTAAGTGAGGTTTCTCATTCCACTTTGCCTTTCTTAGACCTAAATGCATATACCTTCTGTTGTTATGCTTCAAGGAAGAGCATACCTTTCATTATTAAATTGACTGCCAGGCTAGCATATTCTGAATGCACAAACAGGTCTCTCCAATGTTCATTAGAAGAAAGGCCTTTTGGGATAGACCAGATAATTGTCTTTCAGACAAAAACTTGTTCCATGGTGTGATCAGAATAGGCTTTTCTGGATCTCCAGAATTTCAGAAGCAGATGTCTTTGTTGTCATGATCAGACACTATTGCGGTCTGATTTTTGTGGCAGCACCAAGGAATATGGCTTTAATGCTCTGAGTTGGTAAGTACCAAGGAATCTGCTCCAATTTGTTCCCAGGGATCATCATGGCTCCAAGGGATCTTCTTACTAGTTATGCATCTTTAAGTTTCAAGCTCTTCTCAGATTCAGAGTTACTGGAATTTGTGGAGGCTTTGGTTCTGCTTTCCTCTGACCTCAGGCATAAGGGTAGGAAGAAGCTGCACTTGCGAAGGGTCTCCATGCGAGAGGACTTGGTACCATCACAAAGGAGAATGAAGAAACACTATTGATCAAATTGCTGCTTTCTTGAGATTCTGAGGCTAGTGGCAGAAGATGAGGTCCTTTGTAACCTCAGTTTCCAACATCCAGTGCCATAAGTGTATGGTCATACAGTAATGGCAGGCACAGCTTTTCTAGAAGGTTCCTGAAGCCAGCAGCACCTGAGATCTTTGCTCCACAAGTATGAATATGCAGAACCACAATTATTGGTAAGTAATTCTTTTTTAAAAAAATGATGACACTTTTATGACAATTGGGGGAGACAATGGTATTTTGTGAATTAAAAAAATGTATTTCATGAATTTAAACTTCACCTTTTTAAAATGAGAAAGTTATTAACTTTAGCCTTTTGTTTAATATGTCATTAGATTTCCTGAGTCATGATACTTTTTTTAAGCCCAGCTGTGTACAAAAAAAGCACATAACAGGCATTGGGTCTGTTAATTACTTTAGAATATGCACTCAGACCTTAAAATAATCCTAAATTTAACTGATTTCTAGTGGTATATGTAAGTACATGGCAGGAACATAAGAGTCACATTACCATATTTTGAAAAAAGCATAGAGCTTCGTGAGAAAATTAGTGTGAAAACTTTGCAGTTCATTTAGTAGGAAGAAACTATCCAAATGCACCAAATGAAAAAACAGTTCAGATTTTGTCAGTGAACTTTTAACACACAAGAATGTTACAGTAATAGAACCCAGTCTGGAGATCCATGAAAAGCAGTACTGTTTCTGCCCATGAAATACCTTTCACCAGTTTGAACCAATTGTGTCTCTTTGAGGTCAAATTGCAATTACTATATTCTGTCAAAGGATGTAATACACATTTTGACCAGGATCCCAGAAGCTGCTAGTGGGTGCTAAAGCCTTGTATAAATTCCTGCCATCTTAGACAAGGGATAATGGCAACCACATCCAAGCACATTACTCTCTGCACCCCTGTAGTGGCTTGACAACAAATAGAAAGTTGTGCTTAGGCACCACCATTTCAAGCAGTGATGCTGTAAGTTCTAGTTCAGCAGTTCGGAGATGGTACAAAGGGACCAATCAGATTTCACTTGAAAGCTCTGATCTGGCCTTTCAGTATGAGTAAATTTTCGCTTTACTTAAAGGCCAGACTGCACTCAGACTGTTCATTCCTGTGTGCCTGTTTGATTACTCAGTGCTTGCTTTGTTCCTAGACTACCAGCCCTGACATTCTAACTTTCAACTGCTGCTACCTATCAGGGTGTCATTCCCAACATATAGGGGACCGTTTGAATGGCCACCAAGAATCTGCAATTAGAGAATGAAAAGGATGCATGCACAGAAGAACTTGCTTGTTCCTTAGGAGTTGTTTGGATCCTGGTCCACAATAAAAATAACACTCAAGCTGTGGCATGATAATGAAAAGGAATAGTTAAGCATTCCAAATATTATGTTGGATATTCTGTATTGTTTACACCAGGGGTAAATAACCGTGGCTCTCCAGCAGTTGTTGAACTACAACTCCCATCATCCCCAGGTACAGGGTTGCCTATACCTGATATATATATCATCCTATCCAACCTCATGTAATAATGAAGTAGTTGAGATGCTATTTAGACATTTATAGTGAATATGTGAGAGCAATTTTTAAAAAAAACACACAATTGCCCTAATGAAAGCAAAACTTTGCTTCAAAAAGGGAATCATTTAAAATATAACAGGTTGCATGTAGAACTATTAAAAGAAAAACAATTGGCATTGAAAAGAATCTCAGTGTTAAAAGAAATGAATAAAAAGTTACCGAAAGTTAGGTTAAAACTATGTATTTTCCCAAGAGAGAGAGAGATGTTTATTCGGTCACTGACCAGCAAATTTTCCCAAGAGTAGAAAAGAGTAGTATGATGCTTTTACTTAAGGATAGTACAGATAATGTGGCGGTGTTAACATTAGCCAACATCTAGACTAGAACTGCGGTAGTGCAATAGTGCTAAATTCCACACTAAGTGGGGAGGGGGACCATTTTTTATGACCTTTCTTTCCCTCTGGAGCCCACTGTGTCATACAAATATGTCCCTGAGGGTTGTCTGCACTAGTCTGGATGATGACTGTTGTATTTTATGCAAGTTTTAATACTGAAAAAGATGTGTTTGTAACTGTATATTAAGGTGTATAATTAAATGAATTTTACTTTTACAGTTTCCTCATCATGTTCAGTTCCCTATAGTTCTCCTGCATTCCATGGCAACCAACCAACAGAACCACAGCTTTACATTAAAACAGAAGCTCTTGGATCCCCTTCACCCGTTCTTCACATACCCTCTGCTGGACCTCCTTGTGATGAGGAGCATGTATCTTCTGCTGGATATCCTTCTGGAACATTGCCAACTTTTGCTATCTCTCCATCTTCTGGACTCGCTTTTTCAGGAATTCCTTTAATTACGGGGCCATCTCCTGATGGATCTTTCCTCATTAGACCAGCTTCACATGGTTATTCTAAAATGGATATCTTAATTTCTGAACTAAGAGAATTAAAAGAAGAGGTAGGTAGTGCTGTTCAGGAACTGAAAACCATAACTGGCCAGCTAGGCCACTTGCTCGCCTACACAGGACAGAACTCAAAGGTAACTCTGAAGTCACCTACTGAGGGATAAGCAGTTTTTTCATGGATAAACAGTCTCCATTTGATAAATGCATTTATTCTGTAATGGTTATCTTATTGAATACCCATTAATTGTGTTATTATATATTCAGTATCACAAGCATGGATAAGAGCTTATTTGAAAAGGGATATACATGTCCTTTTAGCAAATTATATTGTTGTAAATATTTAATATGTTGCAATATATGTTAATAAAGGTATGCATTCCTTATACAATAGAGTTTATTGGGTTTTTATTTGAAGTATATGCAGAAGCTAATGCTTGCAGTATTTTTCTCCTTCTCATTTATCTTATGCTTGCTTATTCAGTCATAGGAATACTCATCAATATTCCTAAGCCAAGAATCAATCTTGCTGCCAGCAAATAAAATACGTTTTAAAGGAAAGCTGTTTATTGCACTTTACCTTCCTAATACTCTTGGCAGCATCCTTTTCAAAGGTAGGCACTTATGGTATCAATGGCATTTCAGTGAGAACCTTATATAACAGGTGCATAAAATCCAGTTTTCATTTCACTTACTAGTGCAACCCTCAGTTATTTCAAAAGCATTAGGTTTCTACCTTTATGCAGTTGTTACTGATGTAACAATCACAGGTTAGGCAATGCTGATTTTTTAAAATTACTTGATTCTCATTCAACTTAAACTGATATGAAAGTGAAGTTAGATTTGGCTGTAGGAAATCAGAGATTTAAAGCCAAATAATTTATACACCAATGAAGACATTTGCTAACTGGTAGTTGTATTTTGAATACAGGAAAAATTATGGCCTAATTTATTTTAGAGGAAATTAGTGGACTTAGTTACCTTTATAAAACAAAACTAAGGAATTATAAGAAGGTCATATTAAAAAGTCTGATGTTTACCCAAGATCATATCTTAGTACTCTAGTTAAATTACTCTGGAATAACTAGCACCTCCTGGATTAATTCTGTCGTTAATCAATATAGACTGGAATTCTTCACTCAGAAATATAAATTTTACAGTATGGGGGAAAGTACTCTCCTTTTCACACTAAGTATCCTATGAGTTGATACATGAATTTCATAAAAGCAGGCTAATATTAAATGAAGGTGGCCAGCAACATCTCTTCCATAAAGGTAGCAGTACTTTGATTTCAATACGCAAAGGGAACCTCGGAGATTTCATCCACAGTGAGATCTTTGTACCCCAAATGTCAATGCATCACAGGGAAGTGAGATCTAATTCCAGTTCTCACAGTACAGCATCATCAGGGAATGAAGAAGCACAAGGCACCTATTTCCATATGGACTGATTGCCAGGAAATTTAGGACCAACAAAAGGAAGCACTTTTCCACACAATGTATAATTAACCTGTAGAATTCTCATGTAACACTAGAACCAGGGGTCATCCCATGAAACTGATTACCAAGAAATGTAGGGCCGACAAAAAAAGGAAGTATTTTTTCATGGAACCTATAGAATTCTCTGCCAACAAGATGTGGTAACAGCCACTGGCCTGGATGACTTTAAAAGAGGCTTAGACAAATTTATGGAAGGGACAGGTTTATCTATCGCTGCTATAGGCTACTTCATTCATTCAATTTCAATTTCTATACCACCCTTCCAAAAATGGCTCAGGGCAGTTTACACAGAGAAATAACAGAAAAAAGAAAAAAGACTATAAAAATGGAACTTCCAGCCTCAGAGGCAATAGGCCTCTGAATACCAGGTGCTGGGGGAGCCTGCAAGAGAGAGGGCACACCTTCACCTCTTCCCTATGGACATCCCAGAGGCATCTGCTGGGCCACTGTGTAAAACAGGATGCTGGACTAGATAGGCCTTGATCCAGAAGGGCTGTTTTTATGTTCATATGCAACCTATTTCCATATGAACTGGCTTTTGCTGTGAACATAATGGGATGATTGTGATAGTACCAAAGTTTGGGAGTGGGTGGGTTTGGAACAAAATCCCCAATTTGGGAAACAGTGAGTTATATGCTGAGTCCAGCCCACTCCAGAATGCCAGCCTGGCTCATAATGAAACCTTGTTCTCCCCATGTGCCCCTTCTTTCCCCAAAATTTACTCTTGTAATGCGGAGTGCTGACCGCCAGAAGAACTAGCATCAGAGGTCTCATTGGACACTCAATTTCTTGCTCATGTTCACTGCACTGGAAACTCCTTAGTATGGTTATGAGTGTCCATTGTCACTGGTGCGAATGGGGAATGTAGTTTTCCGGTACATCCTGATTCAGGTTCAGCTGGGAGCCATTGTCAAATTATAT
This sequence comes from Hemicordylus capensis, assembly GCF_027244095.1. Taxonomy (NCBI): domain Eukaryota; kingdom Metazoa; phylum Chordata; class Lepidosauria; order Squamata; family Cordylidae; genus Hemicordylus; species Hemicordylus capensis. The sequence goes on along the minus strand of NC_069658.1, from coordinate 117,571,510 downwards.
TCCATATTCTCCCCAGTGTCAGTGCATGACTCTTAGCATAGCTGGGAGCATCGGTTGTTGCTGGGAAACTTGAGAAATGTAGTTTACAATGCCTCACAGCAGAATCCATCTCATAATACACTATCTCATTTTCTTCACTAGTTTGTTTGTTTGTTTTTTAGTTTTATAAGGCACCCAAGGCAGTTTACAAAAGTTAAAATCCAGTAAAACTTCATAAAAAACATATTTAAAACCTTAAAATAAGTTAAACAGTAAAAACCATAAAACACACACACAAACCCAAAAAGCACCGCCATATATATATATTTTTTAAAAAGACAAACAGCAGCAATAGAACTGAGAGACTTGGGAGTTCCTAAGGGGTAAAAGCCTAACCAAATAAAAAGGTTTTTAGTTTTTTAAAAGCAACCAAAGATGTCTAAGAGCGGACATTCACTGGGAGAGCATGAGGGCAGCAAGGCCCTGTCCCGCATGCATGACAATTTAGCCTCTCTCAGCATCGGCACACAGAGCAAAGGCCCATCTGATGACCTCTTTGGGTGGGCAGAAACCCTTGGGAGCAGGTGGTCTTTCAGGTATTCAGGGCCCAAACCATTAAGAGCTTTAAAGGTAATAACCAGCATCTTGAATTGAATAGGGAAACAAATTTGCAGCCAGTGCAGTACTTTCAAAATAGGTGTATAATTCTCTGAGCTAGCAGTTCAGATTACGAGTACCGTATTTTATGGACTATAAGACTCACTTTTTTCCTTGAAAAATATCCGCCAAAATTCAGGAGCGTCTTATATGTTTTAACAGTTTAATATGTTAAAACTCTGAAAAACTGGATTAAAATTAAGGTGCGTCTTATATTCTGTAGCGTCTTATAGTCCGTAAAATACGGTAATTTTTTAAAAAAAATAGTACTCAAAGAGACTAACTTTTAAACTTCTTATCTCATAACTGACTCCATATCTTACTGATTATTGGTGAAACAGATGTCACTTCCAGTTACCGATGGATGTATTGATGTGGATCTAGCTGTATCTAACTCCTTGCTTAAGACATGTTTAATTTTTCTTAATTTTAAATATCAGAGGTTATTTGTACAAACGAAGTTGACTCCTACCTTCAAACCATTTATCCATCTATCTCAGTGTTGTCTGCTCAGACAACCTATGGTTTTGCAGAGTATCCTGTGGTTTTTGTTTTCTTTTGTCTTTTAGTATGGGGACTTTTTTCACCCTTATTTGCCATAAAGCTAATAGCAGTTTCAGGTGTGTGTATGTGTGGAAAGAGAAAGAGAGACCTCTCACTGAGAGTCTCATTGAGCTAAAAGCTCCTCCTCAACACATCACAAAAGCATTTTAAGTTTGTTGCTCCATTTCTCAACAGAAATCTTAATTTTGTAATCGTCACTCATTCATAGTGGGCCATGCTCCTGATCACTCAGAGCCGTCAATCTACTCATTGTTTATTTTCAGGTGGCAGTACTTTGGGGCATTAATATTATTGACATAATATTGCTTACGGTGGTACTATCCAAACATGTGAAATATATATTTGCTCTCAATAACTATGGCCTTCACTATTACTTTACTCTTGTTCTTTGTCCACCACTGTACTCATCCTGAACTAACTGTTTAAACAAACAAACAACCAGAGTTGACCCATATCTAATTTTGTGCAATGAATGTTTATTACTTCTATTTTTTAAATTTAAATCTATAGATATGAAACTTTTCCCACAAAGAGAATTGTTAGTATAGTAATAGCAAAGAAAACATTTTGACACAATTCAGCACATAATTAGGCCTTCTTAAGCCCATTTATCTATCTATCTATCTATCTGTCTATCTATCACATTTATATACTGCCCAAGCTTTCATCATTGATTTTATTGTCTGATATACTGACTAATGAAGCACTGATGCAACAGGAGAACCATCAGTGCGTCTCAAAGGTTCAACTAACTGAGCTCCACTGCTGACTTAGCAGTGGGACAAATTTTGAAGACTTCCCCAAGAAGCACTCTATAACTCCTTAACATATATCCCTGAGGGCCACACAGTCCTCAGAGACATATTTTCAGGTGACACAGAGGACTTCCAAGGGAAGGGGAGGTCATTGAAATTTCCCCGCACACACTTCTGAACTCTTCAGAAACACTGGTGCATCCCAAGATGTTGACCCAATGGACTTAAGTGTGCCTAACTGTGTTGGATTCTGAACTATGTCTAAATATGGTACTATAAATTCCTCAAAATGACAAGTGAGATATATTTTGCAGTTTTCTAATTCTTATCATCAGGTTTAAATAATGATCTCACTTGATTGATTTTGTGCTGTAGACCAAAATTACTTAGATTCTTAGTACTAATAAATAAGATGCTGCACTGAGCAGTTTTTCAACCTAGAAGCACTATGAATCTCAATTATATACCAGTTCTTAATGGACAAATAGTATATATGTTTGGCTTTTAAAATTAAATTTCCTTAGAGTCTCCAAAACTTTTTTTTTAAAGTTCTGTCTCTGTTGGTTACAAAATCATTTGAAGAAATGACTATTTGATGTAATCCAAAACACATTTCTGAAGTTTATACATCTAATAACCCATTGTTAGTGTTCAGTAGGATTTTGCAATCAGATGTTATAAGAGCACACTGCAGAATGATGTTGGTAATACAGTTGTACTATACAAATAGAATAGAAACAATAAGATGAATGTTTTTATGCTTGTCTTAGAAGCCAGTGATGAGTGCTCTGAGAAGATATTTTCAAAGCATATTGATCGCTCACTGTCCTCACATTTACAAAACATTGGGGTAAAGCCCATAGTTATGAAGGCAAAATGGAGAAAAGTAAAGGTAAAGTTGTGCCCTTGAGTCGGTGTTGACTCCTGGCACTCACAGAGCCCTGTGGTTTCCTTTGGTAGAATACAGGAGGCATTTACCATTGCCTTCTCCCGTGTAGTGTAATGGTGCCTTTCAGCACCTTCCTATATCACTGCTGCGCAATATAGGTGAAGGGGCCCATATATTGCAAAGATCCCTTTGAAACAGCAACACATGTGAGTGTGCTTGAGGCACAGAGACATTTTGCTCCCATTTGGGTGGAAAACGGACCTCCTCAGAGTGTTTGGGGGCAGTTTTTGCCACCACCTTCATTATCTCCAAGTGCAGCACGTGTGTGTGTGTGTGTGTGTGTGTGAGAGAGAGAGAGAGAGAGAGAGAGAGAGAGAGAGAAAATGAAGTTGTATACACAGTGACCTTATTGTAGCTAAACTGGTCCCCTAGCCTGAACAAAATCTGACTTTTAAAATTCACTTACTTTGTGCCGGTTCGAATCTATTACATGAATACACTTTTATGAAAGGACAGTAACTGACATATCTTCTAGAAACATATAGAGATATTTGTTGCTCTCCATATATTTGCTCTGTTGCTCTTCATACTTTGGAAATTCATTCCTTGGCAACTCACCAATACCTGACCATTTTCTGAAAATGCTACATAATAGACATGTATGAGAGGACTTCAGTTCCTAGCGTTTAAGTCAGTATGGGCTAATTTTCCATCTACAGTAATTTGTATTATAATTAAGATTTTATCCTGATTTTTAAAAAAATAACAGTTTCATTGTTAAAAGGATTGTTTGCTCTTTCATTGCTTGTGATGAAATAGACTAAAAGGAATAAACATGTCAGGCATTTCCTGCAATGTTTGGGGTTGGGTCTATATGCTGAAGTTGTCATTTGCTCATGGCAAGGTTATACAGTATAGCCCTGCTGGCTAAAGTGTTGTACAACAAAAATGAAACTGAATCTAAAGATGAAGATCTGCTTGTACAAGAGTGTGCTTAACTTCTTGCTTTAGAATGTATTATTCTTTATAATAGAACCTCTTGCTCTATTATAGCGCTACATGAAGTCTTGTGCAAGTGTTTGTGGAACAGCTCTAGCATCTGTTTTCTTTCTGTGCATAGTTCCTTGGATCCAACTGCATATCCCTTTCAAAGAATAATTTTCTAAATTAAGTAGAATGAAGATATGACTAATGGAGGTGGCTTTGGCATTTAAGCTGGACTGGGTAGAAGAGATGTAAAGCTATTTGTTTTATGTCTGTGCTACCTTTGCAGCTCTCCTCTTGTAGCATTATAGAAGAGTGAACATGTTGTGTTGCTGTTAAAGCTGTGCAGGTGTCCAATGTACGCAGGTGGATGCTTGAACTCTGCCTAGCACACAAGTTGACTCCAGTAAAGTTCCATTAACAGGTGGCTTGCTGATTGGTGTACCATGTGACATTTATCGAGGGAGCTACTTGGATGGCAGGCTGCTTCATACAGAAGCAGAGGGTCTTTGCTTTTGATGAGGAAATTGCTGAAACTCATGTCTCATTAGTGTTTCCTAAGGTTCTTTGGAAGCAAACAACAGTTTAATTAAAGTCTGACGTAAACACATTTCTGCACACTTTCCCTGCAGCATTTTATCACATTAGAATTGATCAAAATAGTTGCCTTGGGCTGACTTGAACAGATATACATCTGGAGCACCATTTGTGCAAGCTGCCGTTAAGCAGACTACATACGCTATGCTTCACGGCAACTCTCTTTTTTGCTTTCCTTTGTAGATGGAATTACCTTGTTGGGAGATGAGTTGATCTTACCCCCCCCCCATTTGCATAAGCCTTTATCTCTTTGATGTGTGAGTGCTTTCAAATTTATAACATAGTGCAGTCCAGACATGCATATTCTTTACATTTATTGTATTATGCAAGACTAACTTTAGAGCAGCACTGTTAAGCTTTTAATCTAGCCATGCCTGTATTGAATCCTCCCCCCCCCCCAATTCTATGCAAGAACATGTTTGGATATTACTATAATATTCACTTAGAACCATTTGGTTAGAGTTTTGGACACTTACATGCTCTATAAGAGTATTAAGCATTTATTCAAACAATGATGAAGCACAAAGAAGTCTCACTGATAAGAATACTGTTTTCATTCTCTGGTCTCTGAAATGCTATTTTGCTTATATGTTTTGACACATTTGGAACAATTCTATTTTATAGTTGCTCCAGAGTACCATTTGCCTAAGTTGGCTGGCTCAGAAATGCTGCTCTTACTGTATGTGGATGATGCTGTTTCATGCTTGTAAACTCAGGTTGAAGGCTTCTTATTATTAGTACTGGGCCTAATTTAAGTACTAACTTAAGTGTAACTGACCAGTAAAATGTAAGACAAGAAAGAAAGAAAATTTTTTGATAATACATAGAAGGTTGGTAAATGTGCTTTTCAGAACATCAGCAAATGTTGCTGTATTACAGATAACACAAAGTTCTCAAGTGTCACAGCCAACTTGTTTTAGTGAAATCTTTAGTGACTCTTCAAAGTCAGTACTATACCCTTATATTTCTTGTGATATCTATAATGTTGGTCAAAGAGGGGACACTGGAGTCCTCTCTGTAAGCTAGGTAAGTAAGGTTTTTATTCTGATTTGGCTGTATGCTGTGTCTGTTAATTCACTGTGAATATATGATACTGTTGGTTCATACTAAGAGAAATAATCTAAATTTCTTCATAATACAAAGAACATTGCAAACTGCCATGAATATTTCAGTCATTTGGCCTTTGTTGCTTCCAGTTCTGCATGTTAACAATCCAATAATTTTACATATTTCATTATGGTGTGTTGGACATCTTGTCTTTCTTTCTTATAATCCTTACATACATACTGAGTTCTGTTTCAGGGATGTGCCCGAATGGGCTCGGGCAACCACAGGTGGGGTGGGGAGCAGTTTCCTTAAGAAGCAGGTAAGCAAGTCCTTACCTTCTCCGCTGCAGCCCTGCCGCTTTTCCAGGCCCAGTAGCACTCACGCTGCTGTACATTCAAGATGGTGTCCACAATGTGACATCACACACACCCCCTGCAGGATACTGGGAACAGGGAACTTCCTGTCCCCAGCTAGATAACCTAAAGCACAGCTTTATTGGCAGCAGAGATGGCATGGCCATCTCTGTGTGATGGCACCGGGTCGTGGGGTGCAGCAGCAGAGCATGGGAAGGCAGGTAAGACCTTCCCCTCCCCGACTAAAGCACCTGCCTGCTGCCTGATTTGTTATCCTGGGGTCTGGTCTTATGCTCCTCCTCCCCCACCCCTGTCCCTCCTGGGAATTGCTGAGTTGAGTGGGACCTAGTTGGTTGTTGGGCTTGTCTCCCCTCAGGAGCGTAAAGCAAAAATCTCATTATCTGTTTGTTTTGTGTGTGAGTGTTTTGTTCCCCTTACTTAAGCCATGAACTGTGTGTGAGAGAGAAGTAATCTCAATTTGTGTGCATGTGTTTCTTCCGTGTGTGTGTGTGTGTGTGTGTGTGTGTGTGTGAGAGAGAGAGAGAGAGAGAGAGAGAGAGAGAGAGTTACACTTAAAAAAAAAATCATCATCAAAGTATGCCAAAACTGTACAAACTTGTAAGAAATATCCTCCCCATTCCAACAATACAGTATGCCTTCTTGTAAGGAAATTAGTCAGTTCAAACGTATTAAAAGCTTTAAAGACAACTAGCTTAACATGTACGGAGCATCTGCACACTAGTACTTGATTGCTCCCCTCACCTCAGAGATCTCTCCACCCTCACCTGAGTTTCACTCCTGCTCCTCCTCCTACATCCCATTGCTTCCATCCCCCTCATCCCTCTTGGTCACTCCTCCACCCCTTTACTCCATCCCCCTCACTCCTCTTGGTCGTGACTGAAGCGTTGCTGGCACCTATTGGCCAAGCTGCAGAGACCTGCCCACCCTCTATCTCCAGAGACCTGCCCACCCTCACCTGAGCCCTGCTCCTGCTCCTACTCGCAGCAGCAGTTCCTTACCGGGCCGTTCCTTACTGCCGCCACCACAGTGGCTGTTGGTTCCCCTCAGGCCGCTGACAGGCCCAGGCCCAGGCCCATCCCTTGCCTACCTGCCTCCCTCCACCAAAGGCCTCAGTAGCCCCAAACAGCAGCAGTGGTTGACTGGGCCCTTCCTTGCTTCTGCTGCTGCCATGGCCGCTAGTTCCCCTGAGGCTGCTGACAAGCTTGGGCCTGTCTCTCGCTCTTCCTTCTTTCTCTCTTCCCCTCCCTTCTTTCTCTCTCCTCCACTTGCTTTTTGCCTCTATCTTTCTTTCCCTCCCTCCCTCCCTCCCTCTCCTTCCTTCCTCTCTCTCTCTCTCTCTCTCTCTCTCTCTCCTCCCCCTATCCTGAGTCATCTGTTCCTGATGAACAGATCTTGTTCATCTTGTTTCCTCATCTAATTCACACAATGACAACCTCTTTCCTCCTTTGCAGACCCCTCCTCACTATCCTTTGATAGATAGATAGATAGATTACTCTGCTTTACAATCAGGAACATCTTCTGACCAGTAACAGTTTCATTTCAACTGGCCTTAACCATCGGAGGCGCCTCCTCACTATCCACATATAGAATCCCCACTGCCCAATCACCATGGTGCTTCTGCTCTCACATTCTCCTCCCTATCTGCATATGGAATCCCCAATGTGCAATCACGTGCTTCTGCTTGCAAACTCTGGTGAAAGCTGCCACACACGGGATTAGCCACAGGTACGCCTTAGAGAATGATATATATAGATAAGGGGGGAAAATGCTCTAACAAAATAGATCTGTTTTTGGTTTCATTGAGGATACTAAACTTCATATAGCTCTAATCTGGTCTATGTATCTGGTTCCCCCCTCCCCCCCATTAAAAATACTCATGTGTTGTTTTTTGAGAAACAAAATTCTCAAAATGGCTTAAATAGCAAAATATGAGAAAATAGTTTTCTCAAGATGTTTCCCCTTATACTATTTTATTTTGCTTTGTGCTTGTATTTGCTTGATGCCCATTAAAAGACTGTTTCATAGGAAAAAGGAAAATAAAACCCCACCTTTGTGCAAGGAGCAGGTGTTGCTGTTGTTAAGTTGCAGTAAACTTTCAGGGGTGAGGCAAGATGGATGGATTGAAGAAGGGCTGGGGGAAAGGGGAGGGGAAGCAACAGGATCAAGCTGTGGTTTGATATTCTTGTCTGTTTTATTTATCTATTTATTTATTTATTTATTTATTTATTTATTTATTTATATTTAACCGACAAAAATGGTAAATGTAAAGAACTTCAGTGTACAACGTGTACATGTTTTGCTGAATCATACCCATTTTCTTCATGGTATTCCTGCTTTTGTAGCAGAAGCAAAGCAATACACTTCACAAAGTGTTTTACTGGCAGTTTAAGAATAGGCGCAACTATCATCTGGGTTTCAGTGTCCAATATATTCAACTAGTAGGTGAGGCCTGTGGTTGATTGGGCAAGGTCATTTTGCGTAGATTGTACTGATAGAGGCTTTAAATATAGGTTAGAAAAAAAATTTAAATTAACATGCTTGCAAAAGGGAAATAAAAGAACAGTTTGAAATTTGTAGGATTCAACTTTAAATGTTTTTTCATTTTATTTAATAATTTTTATATATGGTAAATGTGAATCTGAGAAAGATCTGCTTCTTTGGGGCATTATTTGGTTTGGGAATTACTGATCTGATTATGGTGAACATATGTTAAGAACAATGACAGTTAAAATCTGCTAGTTATCTTAACAATTTCTTCTAATACAAGCAAAATGATATTTAACCCTTCTCCCCAGCATATTCTAGTGTAAATAGTAGTTCATTCAGTTAATTTCAGTGGCAGGGTTGTTCATGCAAAATTTGATATCTGTAGGTCATTTTGAAGTATTACTGCATTTTCCACAAATTATCCAACATATATAATGGATTAACTATAACCTACACAGTGGCTGTGATCCAACTTTGAGCTAAGTGTTGGGAATCCAAGTGTCTTTCTTCAAATGAGATTTTTATTGCAAGAGAATTCATTGTTGGGATTCAAGTTTGGAATGTAACTATGTTAAATTGTGTATGTTTGTGTTTTATGTATTAGGCATACAGTATTAGATTGAATTGTTAAGGGGCCCCTGCACATGCTGATTTGCCCCTAGCCTCACACACCCCTAGGGACGGCTTGACTGTCATTGGCATGTTCCTTTATTTACAAAGATCCTTGTGCATAGTGGTAGCCGTGTAGCTGTTTTTATATGTTTAGCTCAAAATCTGGAACTTGCAGTATTGTACAGTTTTGACAACCACCAGTTCAGCAATAACATACACAACCACCCCAAGTTAATTTTACATCAGGCATGCCATGGGTTTGGGGCAGGGGCATAGCAAGGTTGGAGTGGGCCCAGAGACAAGATTTTTAAATGGCTCCCCACTCACTGAAGATCAGCTCATGAAGTAAAGAAATCTTAAACGAAGCTGAACAGTGGTAACAAAAAGCATAGTAAAATTTATATATATATAAGTGTGTGTGTGTGTGTGTGTGTGTGTGTGTGTGTGTGTAACCTATATGTGCCACAGAGGATATATGTGGCACATATATCCTATGTGCCACAATAGAACATCATCCTAAATTTTTTTTTAAGGTTTTGTAAATTGTGGACAATGCAAGTCATTTAATGGTACTAGAGAAAGACATGCTGTTCTGGTAGCTCCAGGTCTTAACACCCACATCAGTTTTGAAGGATGAATACAACTGAAGGAAGCTAGGGTGGGTGCACAGCTGGGGGAGTCAGTCGTGTGACTTGCCTCTGGGGCCCCCCCAAGGCAGTGGGCCTCCAGACAACTGTCTCCCCTTGCCCTATTATAGTTACGCCCTGGTTTGGGGGATAAATGGGGAAACCCTGATTATGTTGCACTTCACAGAACATTGAAGGAGCAATAATACTTTTCTGTTTAGAAATAACCATTTTTCTTAAATGACATGCCTATAAATTAGATTTCTAGTCATATGGCAAGTTTCGGTGTAGTAACAATAGTGATAATAAAGCAGTTTAGTCTTCTTAGAGTTCTTCTGTTGAATGTACTTTTACGTAAGATTCCTGTCCCCCAATAACCTAGTAACTTGAGTATGTGTTTTCTCATTAGGAACAAAATTCATTCATGTGAATGCTTGTTTTTGTAAAATTATGTGTATAGCGTAATGAAATATTTGGGTCCCTGGATGAATATTTATTTATTTTTATTACTTAGCTGTTTTTATTTTTTGAGCTAGAATGAAGTCCCATGGTTGAATAAAACAAAAGGCTGTAATGAAAATAAGGAAGCTGGTACCATTTGCAATTTCCATAGAAGCCATACAGCTTATTAGAGAAAGATGTCAATGATTTATTTGCAATAAATTTATGTTTATCATATTTTGTCTCAACTCTTTATCCAGGTATCTCAGGAATACCTACTTCTCAGGGTAGTTGTGAGGATTTAATGGGATGAGGTGATCTCATTATTCTCACAATAGCCCTGTGACACACATTAAGGGAAGAGAGAGTCCGAGAACCTGTGCTTCATAAATGGGCAGGGATTTGAGCTTCAGTATTCTAGCTACTAGCCACCTAATGGCGCAGTGGGGGAGGACCTGCCTATAGAGCAGGAGGCTGTTGGTTTGAATCCTCGCAGGTGTGTTTCCCAGAATATGGGAAACTCCTATATCAGGCAGCGCCCAAATAGGAAGGTGCTGAAAGGCATCATCTCATACTGCACAGTATGGCCATACTGCACAGTATGGCAATGGTAAACCACTCTTGTATTCTACCAAGAAACCGCATGGCTCTGTGGTCGCCAGGAGTCGACAGTCGACACCAACTTGACAGCACAACCTTTATTTCTTTTACTCTAGCTACTAATTCTTCTTTTTTATTTTTAAGTTTAACCATTATTTTTTAAGCCACTTCCATGGAAGAGTCGCAGTATCAAAAGCAATTTTCTCACATGACTTTTAATAGGCATATCTCCCAGTCTTTTGATACCTACCATGCAGACTTTTCTCCCTGGAATAATATTGGAGACACTGTACTCTACACTTTTTAAAAAAGTGTGTGTTCATTCACCCTGAAGATTCTTGGGTCTTTCCAAGAGCTTTTTTTTTTTTTAAGGCTCTGAAAGTATGAGCCAGGAAGATCTCCTGCCAGCTTCCTGTTGCCACCACGCTACATCACCAGTCCCCCAGCTTCTAATACATTGCAAGCCAGAAATATAAACCAGATATAAACCAGCAACACTGCAGGCTTCCAGATATACAGAAGGTCTCACAGCTCCTGGGAATCCTGGGAACTGCACTTCCTTATGGCCCAATTCACTGGGACACTACAGTTCCCAGATTTCCCCATAGCACTGGTGGCCTTATCAATGAGACTTATGCTGCTGTGAGGCTTCCCCTCGATCTCAAGATTAAGTTTGGGAAAAGGGTGGTCTGGAACCAAATCAAACCCAAAGCAACCTAGGCCCAAACCATGTAGGGTTTGGAAACAGCCCTTAATGGACTGCAGTTGAGTTCTCTGTTTGAAAATATTTGGCATAATTACTACTTGCAATATCAATTTAGCCCATTTAATGTTGCCTTCTGGCATCCTGTCCTCTTATTTGTCCAGGCAGGTGTTCAGCAAGGCCTATATTGTGGTTATATGTCCTTACTTCCTCCCTTAGTATGTCGTCAATGTGTATTGTTGGAAGGAAAGGTGATCAATGCTGTTTGGGGCCTCCTTGCTCTAAGGGTGGTGGGTGCATTAACATGATAGCTTAACTTTTCAAGGCACGTATAAGTCCCTCTCACAGCATACTAGTGTGCCTTGCAGGGGTGTAGTTATAATTGAGCAGTTGGGTTCAAAGAACCCGGTTCTACCAGCTCCTGAGGCCCCCCCCCAGCTCCATCCTTCCCTATTTTCTTCATTCTCTTCCTCACTCCAAGGGGCAAACATTTGCCTCTCCAAGAGAGGCAAAAATGGGCCCCCTCACCCCTAGCTACACCCCTGGTGCCTTGACATACATGTTGTGATTCACTGTACAGTAGTTCACTACACTACACTAGTTCTCTCTTCTTCAAACTTTTGCCCTTCACTTTTATTGTCTACAGGCTAGATGCATAGAAGGGTTGGACCATGATGGAAGGAAATGAGACTGTTCTCATTTCTGCCTTTTCTGTCTCTCGTTTGTATTTCTCAACAGTCTCAGATAACCATTCCCGACTGTCAATTATCAACTTCTACAGTAAAAACTTGTTTTGGTTAAGATGTAAGTTGAAATAAGCTAATAGGCCAATACTTTGAACCATCATTGGCACTGATATTATAGAAGGTTTCAAAATATCAATAAATTTGCAGAGAGGAGAAAAACAATATTATATGTATGAAATTATGCGTAAGATGATACTTAATTCTGGAACTTAACAATGATAGAATCAAAAAGCCAAACTAGTGAAATACGTAACTCTTAGGACTGATTTAGGGATGTGCGAAACATTTCGGGTACAAAACGTTTTGTACTCGAAACGGACCATTTTGGGTGTTTTGTAGACAAAACAAAATGCCCATTTTCCAAATCCAAAAGTTTTGTACACAAAACAAAACATCCCTGTTTCGACTACAAAACGTTTTGTTGTTTCAGACCTCCATTTTGTGGTGATCTCTAAGTCAGTCTTCATTTTGTGTTTGACATCACTTTGAATTTCCTGCCCTTCCAGCCTTCCAATCAGTGACCTAAATCATGGGCTGACCTGCTGACAATTCCCTTCTTGTTCCCCATTGGCTCTTTTGCCTCTTGCCACTCTGACACCACATTGGCCAGGGGAAGGGTGGAAGAAGGGGCAAGGGTGGGGTTCTGTTGTTTTTGAGGTGTTCTGATTGTGGATTCTCTGGTAGCATATGAGATTTTCAACGACAAACCATTAATTCACTCTCATATGCTACCAGTGAATCTATACTCAAAACATCTCAGAAACAACAGAACCCAGTACCCCATGCGTTAGCAACCTCTGAGGGTGGTTGGCACCCTATGTGCTCTACACCACCACTCGCTCTGGCCACCCCAGTGCCCCTCAAGTGCAGTTATGGGGCTGATGAAACCTCCGTCATTCCCTATGGGGAAGAACCTTAAAGACACGTAAACTCCATTAAATCTTTAAAAATCATCCCTCTGCCCAATTCCTTTGAAATAATTCTGGCAGCTTCCTTGCCCCCACCAGGCACTACCACCCATCCTACTCTGCTCTGGGCCACCCCTCCCCCCACATGAAGCTATACTTTTGCTGAAACCTCCATTATTCCCTATGGGGAAAAATCTTAAACTTCAAAAATTTACCAAAAATAAGCTCTTTGCCCAATTCCTCTGAAATTTGGGTGGTAGCCATTGGACACCCACCCCTATCCACTAGTTTTGCCATGCGGCCGTTTTTAAAAAATCCAAAACATTTTAGATTTGGATTTTTCAATTTCGAACTAAGAACAAAATTAGGGTGTTTCAAATTGGCTGATTTCAAACAAAGAACAAAATGAGGGTGTTTCGGATTTGGGCCAAAAACAAAACAAAACATACAACCCTAGACTTCATTCATTCATGTTTTGTTTAATTTAAATTCTTCCTTTACACATGCACATATACTCAAGATGACTTACTATTCTGAAAAAACTTTCTGTGGGAAGGTAATACAGAGGGTACACTATACCATCTCATTTATAACATGATGGAGTGGTTTGCTTCAAAGCACCCCCACGTGAAAAATTTAACTTAGCAACGTTTCTTCAATGTTGAAGTTTTATTCTGAGGCATGCAATTGTTCCATAGCTGAAGAACCATCTTCTCCCATATGAACCTGACTATATTTTAATATCTGTGGAGGAGGCCCTTCCCAATGTTCTGCTGATATCTGACATTTTTTGACTGGAAAACAGGAGAGGATCCTGAGTCCGTTCCTAGGAAGGCCTATCTTAGCTTTTTTCCACTGGCTTTTCATCAGCATGTTAAAACATGCTGTGAGGAGAGTTGGTCCTGTGGTAGCAAGCATGACTTGTCCCCTGAGCTAAACAGAGTCCATCCTGGTTGCATATGAAAGGGAGACTAGAAGTGTGAGTACTGTAAGATATTCCCCTCAGAGGATGGAGCCACTCAGGGAAGAGCATCTAGGTTCCAAGTTCCCTCCAAGATAGGGCTGAGAGAGATTCCTGCCTACAACCTTGGAAAAGCTGCTGCCAGTCTGTGAAGACAATACTGAGCTAAATAGACCACTGGTCTGACTCAGTATATGACAGCTTCCTATGTTCCTAACTCCATTGAGCTGCTAGTTGGCTGAGTTTTAATACTTGTTATATTATACTTGTTGCTGCCAAGTTGTCTTTTTAATAGATTGCCTCTTTTATTTGATTTTATTAACTACTGCCATATCTGTAGTTTTAATTTTGTAAGCTACTAGGTGTTGTTTTATTTCAGTAACAGGAAGGTGAGGTATAAATATTTTCAATCTATCAATACAGGAGGCATATATAGACAAACCTCTATCCACAAGAAAGCTGAGGTGACATACATGAACATATACACTGTGTTTTATAGGTCTTGTTCTCTGCTATGAAGTGATTTCTCCTACTGTCCACTGAAGTGGAATTTGTGCCCATTTTGGAAGCAATTGATTTTATCTTACAGTATATCTAGGAAAGATATGCTGTGCCTTTCCTAGATATACTGACTGAGAGCTGCTTAAAGATTATAAGCAGTAACCTTGTATTGCATGTGTGATCTCTGGACTAACATAGCTATGATATTGTATTGCCATTGCAGATATGTCTTCTCCTACAATGAAGAAGCCTGAAAAGCCTTTGTTTAGCACTACATCTCCCCAGGATTCTTCACCAAGACTGGCCACTTTCCAGCATCACCATCCAGGGATCCCAGGAGTTGCACACAGTGGTGAGGATGGAAAAGGGAGGGAAACATATTCAACATTAACTAGTCTTTTCCCTGCCACTGTAATGTGAAAACATTTATTTTAGCCATTATTTATCATTTGGCAAAAAGCAGAGCAAAAAGAATTATGTAGTATTAGTAGGTGACTGGGCAAATAATTTTGCATAGATTACATTGCTAGGAAAATTTAAGAAATGAAATCCAGGAGGCCCTCTAATGTTTGCCCTATATATTTTGAAGAATTTGTTTTTGCTAAACAAACATTATTTAACAATAATGGGGGTAACAGTAGAAACCACAATACTGGTGCTTGACCTAAACAACAATAACAACAACAACAAAAATGGAGTTGTGTTCCTTACCTAACAATCCATTCTCACAATGAGAGTGGATGGAGCAGCCTGTGTGGAGAGAGTGGCTATTTAAACTTTAAACCTCCCTGTGCTTCAGCTGAGAAGCACAGAAAGGTGTAAAGTTTAATAACCTCTTTTCCCACTTCTCAGCTGATGCATGGAGAGGTTTAAAGAAGTGGCTCAAGAGGCGAAAGTGGATGGAGCAGCCTGCGCCTTTTGTGCTGCTTCTTTAAGAGCCCCTGGTGGCGCAGTGGTAAAACTGCCGCCCTGTAACCAGAAGGTTACAAGTTCAATCCTGACCAGGGGCTCAAGGTTGACTCAGCCTTCCATCCTTCCGAGGTCGGTAAAATGAGTACCCAGAATGTTGGGGGCAATATGCTAAATCATTGTAAACTGCTTAGAGAGCTTCTAGCTATAGAGTGGTATATAAATGTAAGTGCTAAATCTCCATGCATGCCAGTTGAGAAGCGGGGAGAGTAGCTATACAGGAAGATGGTCCATTAATCAGCAGAAGCGCTATTCCATTGCCACCTGTATATGTCATAGAAATTTTATTAATGTGCTTACAAAAGGAAAGTAAAAGAACGGTTTGAAATTTTGTAGAATTTTAGCTTCAAACATTATTCATTTTATTTAATAATGGAGAGGAAAGCTGGTCTCGTGGTAGCAAGCATGGTTTGTCCCCTTAGCTAAGCAGGGTTCTCCCTGGTTGCATTTGAATGGAAAACTACATGTGAGCACTGTAAGATATTCCCCTTAGGGGATGGAGCCACTCTGGGAAAAGCAGAAGGTTTCAAGTTCCCTCCCTGGCATCTCCAAGATAGGGCTGAGAGAGATTCCTGCCTGCAGCCCTGGAGAAGCCGCTGCCAGTCTGTGAAGACAATACTGAGCTAGATAGACCAATGGTCTGACTCAGTATATGGCGTCTTCCTATGTTCCTAATAATAATTACTGTGTATGGTAAATTTGAATAATAGTAAATTTGAATCTGAGAAAGATCTTCTGACATGATAGCGTTTTGGGATTACTAATTTGATTATAGAGTGTTTAAATCTGTTGAGAACAATAACGTTTAAAATCAGCTGATTATATTCAGAATATCTGGATTGAGATCCGTCGAGATCCATAAGTATGTTCCTCAGTTCTTTTCTGACCACTGTGGCATTTTACTTACTTACTTACTTACTTATTTATTTATTTATTTATTTATTTACATCCCGCTCTTCCTCCAAGGAGCCCAGAGCGGTGTACTACATACTTAGGTTTCTCCTCACAACAACCCTGTGAAGTAGGTTAGGCTGGGAGAGAAGTGACTGGCCCAGAGTCACCCAGCAAGTATCATGGCTGAATGGGGATTTGAACTTGGGTCTCCCCGGTCCTAGTCCAGCACTCTAACCACTACACCACACTGGCTCGATCTGCTGATCCTATTGTCGGATAAGTTCCTCAGTGAGTTCATCAGATTTCTTCTGGGTTTTTATTTTATTTTAAAGGACGGATGTTTAGTGTATGACCCATTTCTGGATGATGGGCTACATTTGGAGTGTTTTTTTACTTGGCTTGGCTGACAGACTGCGACTGGCTCTTGACTCCAGAATGGACCTGGCTACCCTTCTTTGTGTCCTTTAAGAGGTGCGAGGGCTGTAAAGCCAAACTCTCTCTAAGGACCTCCATGATATGTGCCTTATCTGCTTGGGTGAGGAGCATGATGTGTCGTCCTGTAAAAATTATTTATCATTTTCCAAACATACTAGTAAAAATAGGGTACTTCATCTTCGTGCCACCATTTACGACAAGGTTTCGAGCCCTCGAAAACGCTGCCGAAGTCAACCATGGACCTACCATCGATTTTGACTCCACATCAATCTAAATCCTCGAAATTGGCTTCGGCACCTATATTGACATTGATTCATCTTAAGTCAAAAATATCTACCTTGACGTCATTGACCCAACATAAGCCTATGGTGTCGACTTCGATGTTGAGATCTTCTCCCTCGATATCAAAGACAGCCAAACCATCGACGGACAGTGCACATCGCACATGAGAAACTGTCTCGACACCAGGAACCTCAAAGTTGGCAAAACGCCATGTTACCGAGGCTGACTCGATGCCTGAGAGAAAAAGTCAGAAGCTTATTGATCTGACACAAGAGCGTACTCTGTCACCTTCTGCGATCCAGCATTGTCCTTCAACACCGGTTGCGTCTTCAGCATCAAAACACTCTCTTGATGTTGTGCCTTTGGCACCGACAGCAGTTCAACAGCTACACACCATCCATCCATCGACACCGACGCACTTGATATTGAGGGCCCATTCCTTATCTTCGGCACCAGCACTAGTCTCATTTTCTGCACCATCTACACCGACGGTTCGGAAAACTGTCATGATTTTGATGTTGACACAAGTGTCTCAACTCATCTGCTGCCCTCGACTCATCCACAAAGAAGAACAATAGGGGAACACGGGTAACAAGTGCAAGAAATACAACACAAAACCCGTGAGCAATGGGCAAAGCAAAAAATGCAGAGTCACAATAGAGGGTAAGGCAATACTCCACGTGTAATCACAAACTCCCACAGGCATCCATCATACAACAGCAGGTAAATACAACAATGTGGGCTGATGCAAACGCCACAGACTCAGATATGTGATTCTTAACAACAGTAGCTGAGATGATGATCGTGTAAAATAGCTGATATGATGCTGGTAGTGCCAGTTTGCTGAAGGTCAATCCTCATAAGAGGTAATCACTCTATGAACCAACAAGATCCTGGAGACCTTATACTCCGATTACGTCTTCTCTATCAGTATCCACCTTGGCTCAAATAATCTCTAAAAGCCAGATGATTTCCTCTGCTTCCAAGGCCTCACAAACCCACCCTCTGCTTACTGCCCAACAAACCACGTAGACTACATCTCCCTCTTTGCGCTCTTTAGGCACCCAGACAGGAGCCCTGCCTCCTTCACAACACACCACTGTGGAAACACAAAATCTCTTCCCTGACTGCATCTGCTTCTGAACACTATGGTTCTTCTGACTTTGAATTGGACCCGGAGGATGTGGACAGCCGGGTGGATCCCCCCACTGATGTGCCTCCACTTACTTATGTTTCTCCAAATGAAGAGATGAAAGCCTACCCTAAGCACGTACATGCCATGGCAGAGGCACTAGGTTTGGATCTACAGTCAGAGTTGTCCACAACAGACGACCTGGTATACAACTTTATGGCCAAAACACAATCTACCGAACCATGGCTTTATCCATGCTCCCGGTGATCACCAGAGCAGCAAAGTGTGCCTGGGAAGTTCTACACACTCCCACGTCCAAGAGACTGGAGAGCCTCTACTGCATCCAAAAGAAGGACAATACTTACCTATTGAAGCATCTTGCTCCTAATTCTCTTGTGGTTGATTGCACCACTTCCTCCAAATCTGGAAGGTGCCACACAGCTCCACCTGAAAAAGAAGGGAGGAAATTGGACTTGTTAGAGAGAAAAATTTACTCCACCTCCTGCTTGTCAATTAAGGTGGTGAATTATTCAGCCTGCATGGCCAAATACAATCATGGCCTCTGGGAATCTCTTCAGGGTGACCTGGACACCTTATCCCCTTTCTTGAAGCCAGCGTGGTATAGTGGATAGAGTCCTGGACTAGGACCGGGGAAACCCGGGTTCAAATCCCCATTCAGCCATGAAACTAGCTGGGTGACTCTGGGCCAGTCACTTCTCTCTCAGCCTAACCTACTTCACAGGGTTGTTGTGAAAGAGAAACTCAAGTATGTAGTACACCGCTCTGGGCTCCTTGGAGGAAGAGTGAGATATAAAAGTTGTAATAATAATAATAATAATAATACTGGCTGCACAAGAACAGGCACTAAGAACAAATGCAATAAGAGCAAAAGTCGAAAAGTCAACAACAAACAAACAGCAAGTGCCGCCTTTGTAAAGAAGCAGATGAAACTGTGGACCACCTAATCAGCTGTTGTAAGAAGATCACACAGATTGACTACAAACAAAGGCATGACAAGGTAGCAGGAATGATACACTGGAACATCTGCAAAAAATACAAGCTACCTGTAGCCAAAAATTGGTGGGACCATAAAATTGAAAAAGTTGTAGAAAATGAAGATGTAAAAATATTATGGGACTTCCGACTACAAAAAGACAAACATCTGCCACACAATACACCAGATCTAACTGTAGTCAAGAAGAAAGAAAAACAAGTTAAAATAATCGACATAGAAATACCAGGGAATAACAGAACAGAAGAAAAAGAAATAGAAAAAAATCACAAAATACAAAGATCTACAAATTGAAATTGAAAGGCTGTGGCAGAAAAAGACCAAAATAATCCCAGTGGTAATTGGCGCCCTGGGTGCAGTTCCAAAAGACCTTGAAGAGCACCTCAACACCATAGGGGCCACAGAAATCACCATCAGCCAACTACAAAAAGCAACTTTACTGGGAACAGCCTATATTCTGCGATGATATCTATAACAACAGCAACAACATTGATAATAAAATTCAGCCATCCCAGGTCCTTGGGAAGGACTTGATGTCTGGATAAAACAAACCAGTCAATAACACCTGTCTGACTCTGTAAACAACAACAATAATAATAATAAAGGTCCTGATGCGCCTAGACTACACCTTTCTACCAAAAGTAGTCACCAACTTCCACCTAAATTAGGACATTGTCCTTCCAATGTTCTTCAGAGACCTATGACTGCTCTAAAACGCTCCATGCACTCTCTGGATGTGTGCAGGGCACTCCTGTTCTACTTAGCATGGACCAAGGACTTCAGATCTTCTAACCGCCTCTTCATAGCCTACAAAGGCACTGCCAGAGGCTCCTGCATCTCAAGACAAAGATTATCGAACTCGTTGGTTGAACTCATCTTGTTCACCTACAAGTTGCAAGGCAAGACTCCTCCAGAAGCTATCAAGGCCCATTCTACTCGGGCATACGCTTCTTTGGCTGCACACCTCTCAGGGCTATCTTTTACAGACAACTGCAATGTCGCGCATGGTCCACAGAGTTACCCTTTATAAAGCACTACACCATAGAGTACTGCTGCGGAGACGAACTTCGGGAGAAGTGTTCTAAAAAGTGTGTTACAATAATCACTACTGCACCCTCCTCCATTGGGAGCTTGCTAAACACCCATACTTAACGATCTTGATGGATTTCGATCCAGATAAACAGGTTGCTCACCTGTAACTGATGATCTGGAAGAGATTCGTTGACATCCATAAGACCCTCCTGAACCACCCCTCTGCAGTAGTGCTCTGCTATGTGCGTACTTGTGTGCAGGCTGTTGCCTTTTCCGTCAACATTGATGAACTCACCTTCATACCTGGATGGTTGTCCTCCACGGAGATCGTCCAAGAACTGAGGAACATGGCGTCCAGCCTGCCTTTAAATAGCACGCCGTAGGCATGGGGGCAGGGCTTGGTCGCCTCGACAAGCTAAGGCATGGCTACTATGTGGTCCCTGTGCAGGCACAGAGCTCTATACTTATGGATGTCGACGGATCTCTTCCAGATCATCAATTACAGGTGAGCAACCTGTTTTTCTCCTTCTGACATTTCACCTGAGCATATTCTGTTGTTAAAAAGTGCATCCAGCTAATTTAAATGACAGGATTGTTCTGGCAAAATTTGGTATCTGTAAGTCATTGGTAAGTATGACATTTTTTTACAAACAAACAAATTCTTAAAGATATATAATATATGCTAGCCAACCCTGCACAGAGCATTTGTGCGCTCTTTGGGGGCCGGAGGTTACCTCTTTCCCCCCACCTTCTGCCCCAGTCTCCGCTTTCGGATCCAGCTGCCTCTCCTCTCCACCACCACTTCTCCCCCCCCCCCGCTTTCTTTCCCCCCTCTTTGGCCTTGCCTCCTTGGCTTTGCCTCCACCGCAGTGGCAACCAATCCTCCTGGGTGCACCTCAGCCAATCAGGCACGTCCCTGATCGTCAGCTGAGCGCTGGGACGCACATTCCAAGGCACACCCAGGAGAATTAATATAATAGATCCTTAAAGAAAGAGAATTTGAGGACTCTTATGGGCTTCAATTAGGAGAAAATTCCAATTCAGCCAAAAAAAGCCACCTACATCGTATTTATTCTCCATATGCCATAGAATTTTATTCATAACAATGCCTAATTTTAGTCCCTTAGGATTAAAATAAATAATGAAATCTTAAAGTGAATGTCTGTCATCGTTTACATGTTGTCACTATAGCTATACATTAGCTATTAGGCCTTGTTCACTCCATATTGCAATAGACTTATAATGAGACTTGTGGATTATATAGAAGTTTGTATGCAAGACAGGAGTACAGCTATGGACCTTGAAATGCATAGTGTCATCATAATAAAACATATAGTTAGGAAGCATTTAGATAATGCATTATAAATTCTTATTGATAACTATCTGAATTTAGCTTTGCCTTTGCCATGGAGTACATTCTAGAGGTGTTCACAAATCAGATTCTGCAATTCAATTCAAGCTGAAATTGAAACACAGAATCATCAGATTGGTTCACCAAAAACAGCCAACGAATGAGTCAAATCTATTTGGGTGATTCGAGTGCCATTTTGAGGCCTATTTTTCCAGGGAGAACTGGACTATTTTTAGTGCAATTTTTCCAGGGAGAATTGACCTACTAATTGGGGTTGGCAGGTAGACAGCCCTACACTCTGGACTTTAGCACGTCTACCCTCCTCAGAGGACTGGTCAGGCTGACATGCCAAAATGGTAATCTATACACAGAACAAGAAAGGATTTCTCTCTCAATATCTTCCAGAACAGAGTTCCTCAGCTGATAGAAAAATAACTTCTCTTTGTTTCTTGCAAATACTTTTGCATTTTCCTTGCATTTTTTGCTTAAGCAACCACCCCACAGTCTCTTGTTTTTAACCTCTCCCTTCCTTACCATGTGAAAGCCTAGGCAGACACAGCAATGACTGCCTCATTCAGGGCTGTCCTACTCTGGATAACACTACTGAAAAATTGGTGAAGTAAGGAAAAGAAAGACATTGGAGTAGTCAGTCATAAGGAGAGAGGAGGAAAAGACACGTAGGGAAAATGCATATTTGTATTAAGGTAAGAGCAGGGCAGTCATCCATATGACTCACTCAAGAAAGCAGCTGCCAAGAAAAGAAAATGGTTAACAGAAGACTGAACAAAGGTGGGCTACAGGGAGGCAGAACCATTCAAAATATGATTTGTCCCTTTTTATTTTGAAAACTCTTCGAGAGCTTGGAGAGATTTCTTTATCTATCCCAGCTGCAGCGGAAGTGCACATGTTAGGAGAGCACTGCTAATTAATATTGTCTGGAGACATAAAGTTTAACTTATATGTAAAGTAGTTTATTTAGGAAATCCATTAGGGAGATAGATAAAGCCTACATGCCTTGCTGCTAAGTACATACAGGAAGAAGTAAGTGAGAAAAATGAAGTCTCTCTCTCTCTCTCTAGGTGACAGAATGAAACTTGAGACTATAGTCTAACAGAAGGGAAATTGAGTAGAGAAAGTATAGTCAGGGCATTTTCCCCTAGTGGTCAATAGGGTTGTTGGTGCTAAGAGTCAATACCATCAGGAGCTGCATCTCCAACAAAAACATCAGCTCAAATTTGTTTCTAAGCATTTCTCTTTTCTGCCAAGAAACAACATAATTACTTCCTTCAATCTTTAGCATTTCAAGGCTGATACTTTGGTGTGGGTGTGACTGTTTCTATGTTTGTTTGCTTTACAAAACTTCAGTATTAGTGGAACGTTGATGACAAGCTTGTCTTTAGCTGCAGCTTTGGAGATTTAACACTTACCATAATTTTGAATTTTTAAAACAAGATGCTCAATATCCCATTAGACTTCAGAATCCTGATCCACAGATATACTTGGGAAGTGGATTATTTTCCTTTCCTTCCTATCATCTTGTCTACTTTCCAGTGCCATTCTACAGTCTATATTGTAATGGGCTAAGGGATTTTTATGTTTGCAGGAGCAATGGAGCCTCTAGTATCTATTGGCTGATTTGAGGAGTTGTGAAATGTTCACTAACATTCTATCTGTTGAGGGAAGTTATTAGCAGTAGATTGTTTGTAGTGGTTTCACTATGTCAGTGTAAATGAAGAGTCATTTTAAAAACATATTTATTTAACGTATAAAAACATGTTAAATAAATAAATAAATTTTGGTTGAAAAACTCTCAAAAGGCCTAGGCACAGGAGCTGTATAGGTAAGGTAAGACACCAAAGACTACAAAGTTTGTTAATAAGTGGTTTCATGGAGAAGCTAAAGATCAGAAAGTCCAGAGGCATAGTGGCTGAAGGAAGGGGACACATCAAGCAATGAACTAAAATCAAAGGAACTTGAGGCAATAATAGGAATACATGAGACAGAGATCTAAGAACTAGGAAGGCAACTGGATTGAGAGTTTAGGAAATGTGCTAATTAAAAGGGAGGAAGTTGCATAAAACCCTAAGATCAGCAGAGATTCTAAAGGATTGAATTTTGCAAATTGTTTTTAACTAACAAGTTACTGCAGAGACTAGGAGGAAAGGGAAAATATGGGCTGGGTTGGACCTTGGAAGAAGCACAGCTGCAACCATAGTTGAAGGTCTTCACTAAGGTCAAGACTCAGCCAAGGTCTGACCTCTGCTTTTCCTCCTTGCATCAGAGTTGTGGTTCTCCGTCAATTATCTTTATTTCGGTCTCCAACCAGCTTCACAATCTTGCACACACAAATACAGTAAAATTACAACTACAATAAGTAGCATGCATTCTTGGTCCTCAGATAGGCTGCCATAGTGGCTGTAGTCTCTAGTCTGTTTTCTTAAATGTTCTTAGTTTTAAAAAGGTAGGGGTGTGTGTGTGCGTGCGTGCACATGCACACACAAAAAAGAATAGAGTCCTGCTGTGCACACACAATGCATAAGCATAAAGAGGCTTGTTGGATTTCAGCTGTTACTTTGAATTGATTTTAGAATTTTATATAGTTGGTCAGTTAACTAATAAGCACCACATAGCAATAGAAATGTTATATTACACCATTCTTTTCAAGCAACACCTTTTCTGTCCCACTTCCTGCATATCAAGTTGTTTTCCATTTAATAGTACAAAAAGGTTCTCGCTTATAAGTGGAATGTGACTATTACGTATTATAATAACATAATTTTCACATCTGATGTAACAGCTCTGCAGTAACAGGACATTCTGTGCATTCCTTTCATTGATAAAACATTACCTTGTTTTTAGATGTTACATACTCTTGATAGAGGAGGTTGTGGGGAAACCAGAGAATGTAAAGGAAAATTATTTACTGGATATGGTATCTGTCTTGTTCATGAGAGATATTGCCATTGGGTGAGATATTTTCCCAGGCCCTGAAGTTGAACATACATTAGCATTTTCACAATGGGTAGCTAATTATTCATGGTGTTATTGCTTAGTAATTATTCCTCCCTGAACACAACACACACACACACACCCCCACACACACACGCCAGGGTATAGCACAATGCATTGTGGAATAATTTGCTGACTCTTAGGAGTCTGACTTTGTTCCCTTTCATATAAGATTGCTCTGGATTTTTAAATGGTTTGTCTGCTTAATTGCTTTGCTAGGTTTTAGGTCAAACTTGATAACTAAAATATGTTTTCTATAGGGTGATAATTTCTATATTCAAAGAAAGGTTTAAATCAAGTATGCAAAGTAAAATAAATTGGCTATTTGTGTACTTGGAGAATAGGGTCTTTGTCCCATGGGGAGCTGTGGGAATAAGAGTCTGGTGATTAAAGATGTTTCAGATTAAACGTGGGAGGAGAGAAAGGAAATTCATCAATTCAAATTAATGTCTGGTTTGCTTTTTCTTGTTGTGCATGTATAAAGAGTGCTGAAAGTTCCTAAATAACTTCCATTTTATTTTCTCTCTTCTAGTCATCTCAACTAGAACTCCACCTCCACCCTCACCATTGCCATTTCCACCACAAGCTATTCTCCCTCCTGCCCCATCTAGCTACTTCTCTCATCCAACAATCCGATATCCTCCTCACCTGAATCCTCAGGATACTCTGAAGAATTATTCTTATGACCCGTCCAGTCCACAAACCAGCCAGGTACTGTACTTTGACACCAAGAAATCCGTGAGTAATAACAGGAAGAATGTGTTTCATTAAATTTTTTAGAATTGATTATTTCACTTGTTTAATACAAGCTGAGGCCTGCAACAGGTTCAGCATATTTTCCGTTAAAGGTTGTGGCATATTTGATCACACACCATCATATTCCAAATACTGTTGTATTGTGGATCATTAAATTATGATAATTCAATGATGAACAGACAAGTGTCAAATCCTGCAGACTTTTGTGTGCAGAGTTGTTTACTGAAAGTTAGGAACTCAGAAGGGCACCATGAATTGTGACCCAGTGAAACTGGTACTGTGAGCACAGTCAGGACTTTCCCATTGTACTCTGGGGAATGGCTTTCAATACATTAATGTATCTCCATCTTCTGTAGCTGATAATGGGAGCTGGTTGTACATGCAGTTTTCTGGGTGGTAGCATACGAATGGTAGATCTTTCTTATTTTGTGTTTGAATCACAGCCGTTTATGTCAGTTACTGTGGATGAAACACAGAGATGAAGTGCTTTCTTCAGGGAGAAGCAAGGAATGTGCTAATGTAAACACACACAAAAAGAGCATGCAGGCCTATTTATAGACCAGCTATTTAGATAAAATCCTCTTGAGTTGCAAAGTCCTTGCAGTATTTTGCATATGTTTAGCAAACCTTTGAATAAGTGAGTATTTTTTCAAGTTAATGAACATTTCACAGAACTTGAAAACTATTTCTTTTATTTTGTTAACAGAGGTTGCACTCAATCATGTGACAGTTCAAACATGTTTCCTAAGTAGCCATTCATATGATTTTCAGCTGAGAAATTATTAGTGAGGGACTTGCGTACAAATGTGTTTTTCACAGCAGATCTACACTTTTCATGTGTTCTGCAATCAAACTTAAATATTTGCAGTGTGTGACTACTGTAATTTTCATTACAAAGTTTGGTTTCTAGTTTTGCTGTCTTCTATTCATTGCTTTGGTCAAGATCCCATAGTTTATGTTCCTAGTATATTAGGAAAATTCCAAGCAGATGATCATTCACATCTCACCTGAGACTGATAGTAAAGCACATTAAAATATACAGTAATTTTCTCTCCCCTTATTACATCACCCATAATCAGCCTGTGGTTTTCCTCAGAAGTTGTACAAAACTGGGGCTCCCAGCAAACAGTGGATGGCAATCTATCCTGCCTCAGTAGTGGAACCTATAATATGGCCTCATCACTAGATCTTAATTATTAGGAGATTCAGATGGGAGAAAACATTCCCTCCAATATCTTAGACCTAGACTGTTTAGTTCTTTAAATATTAAAACCAACACTTTATATTTGACTTTGAAGTAAGCTGGAAACCAGTTAGGTTTTGGATGTGCTCGAAATGCGATTTGGCATCCCAATTGCGTTTTAGTACATCCCTAAAACCAACAGAATACTTATTTTTTGTATTTTCCTTTGTATGAACGTAAATAACAACCAGGCCACCACATTTTAGACCAACTGATAGGGTTGCCATCTACAAGAGCAACCCTGTGTACAGGGCAATATAGTTGTTGAGTTGAAAAGTTAGCAGGGCATGCAAAATAGTAGCAAGGCCCTTGTCTGGGAAGGGACACAGCTGATGCACAGGCTAAAACTGATTTTAAAAAATGCTCCTTAGCAAGGAGCAAAGCAGTATTCAGGTGCATTCTCAAGCTGCAATATTTGATTTTCACCAGGAATATGACACCTTCCTGAACAGCTAGCTCAATCTCTCTAGGGCTGCAACAATAAACAGCTCCATCCTAGCTGGATTGAAGTTAAGTTTATTTTACTCTCATTCAATCCATTAGTTAACCAAGACAAGGTAAGTACCCTCAAGGACCTAATTTCTACATCCAGCTCTGATGTAAAGGAGATATGACTGAGTGTCATCCAGATATTTATAACGCATCAGCCTATAATCCTGCATAATCTCTTCCAGTAGTTTTATGTATGTGTTAGTGTGGGAGTTGAGATAAGATGGAATCCTGCAGCACAACTGCTACAATCGTCTGCTGAACAATACTCTCTTAGTGCCACGTGGAATCGATATGTGACATAGGAGCAGAATCTCCTGTTCCAATAGTAAATTTGCTTCATGCAAGTTACAGAAGACAAATGCCTTAGTGTTGGTTTGTGGGCTGTAACAATATCACTTGGAATTGAATAAAAGATTGTGTATTTAATAACACGCTTGGCTTTCAGTGGACTCTTCCAGAAGCTGTTGTAGTTATTGGAGTTTACTGGTGGAATGTTTTCATCCAGTAGCAAATGTACAGTATATACATCCAGTGATACTGTGATATTTTTGCTCCTGCCTTTCAATGAAAACAGTCTGTTTCTGTGCATCCTGTACTTGAAAGTAAGTCCCACTGAGCTCAACAGGATTACTTCAAAGTACATGTACATGAGATTGCTGCCTAAATAATGAAGAGAGTTTTTTCCTTATAATATTAATCCTAATTGTAAATGTTCAGTGTCAGATTTAAGTTACAAATTGCTGTCAATGTCTGGATTAAAAACCTTTCAGGCCTTATAGCATTTTTTGCTAAGACTCAGATGGGAACAGGACACATAGGAACTGATTTTAATTTGTGCAAAATTTCCGTGAATAATATAGTCTAATTAAGACATCCATTAGAAGTCCTTCATGTTAATTCAGTGTGGAAAATCTAAGAGTTCTATTGTTGGGTGTGTTTGGGAAAAACAACAATCCTGATGTCTCAATTAGGCATTATTATGGAAAAAAAAATGCAAATCACGATCAGTCAGTTAGTGTTATCAATTTTTCTACTATATAATGATTGCTTTGCTTACTTTTTAGATCTGTAGGTAGTCTTTTAAACATATATAATATTAGCAAATTGATATGTGTTTGTGTTTAGGTTTTAAAGAAAAGTTGAAATTTGATAATGGATTATCATACCCTTCTGTTGACTTCTTATCCTCATTAATTCTGGGAAATGCACATCGTTAATAGGTTAATTCTTAAGCACCATTGTACCTTAAGAAGTGCCTTCTAAAGATTTTCGAATAATTGGCTTAAAACTGAATTTACTTCAAAGATTGGTAGATTCTAAGAACTGTCTAAATGTTGCACAAATCTTAAGGTCTTCAGTTTTCAGTTTTAAAAAAGAACCAACCTTTTCCTTCAATACATGATTTTAAAAATGCTATGATGCAATGATGTGTAATGAGATAAGTTTGAATATGTTATGACAAAACTATCCATTGTGACTTCCCACTGCTGCCTTATTGCAATGATAATAAATTTTATTATATATTTATTTTTTTGTGCAATAACTAGGCTGGATATCATTCTGGTGTGTTTGATTTGGAACTCAGGGAACAATTTAAACCTGAAAAAAAGTTGAGGCACATGTTCACTGATTGGCTGAATAAGCTCCAAGTGATAGGAAATGAAATTAGCTTAGTTGTAATTCCCTTGAATGCAGTAAGAAAAATTCATGTGCAAGCTTTGGTTTCTACATGAAGGAGTACAGCAGTAGCAGCAGGTGGGCATTGGAGCAGGGAGGGCAGGTGAGAACCTGGTCACTGATGCTGAAGCCTACCCCCACCACCCCTTTCCTCCACACCAGAAAGGAAAGCAGAAAGAGCAGAAAAGCAGGGCAAAAGTAGAAAACAGAAAGGTGGGGTGGGTGGGGTGGGGTGGGGTGGGGTGGGGGAGGAGGCAGAAAGCAAAACAAAAAACCAAAAAACAACCACCAACCACCCCAGGGCAAAAAGCAGGGAGAAAAGGCAGAAAGCAGAAAAGAAGAGCAAAAGGCAGAAAGAGGGACAGAAAGCAGGGATTTCATCCCCCCTCCCACCAAACAAACAAGCTAGTAAAAGGTCAGACTTAACAGCAACCAGGGAATCTTCCAGAGCAGAGAGCTTCCTCCAGCCCCTCCTCCCCTGTCTGAAACTTCCTCTTTTGATCTTACTGGCTGGTGCAGTTGCTAATCAAGTTGCTCCAGCCAGTCTGATTCTTGGGGGGGAGGTCCTCCTGGCACTGCCCCTAGGAAAGAGGGGGAGATGTATTAAAAATTTACTCACTGAAGCAACCAGGAAGTGCATTTTAACCCATTATTTTTGTTCTTCCTGAGGTCAGTGCCAGGAGGAGCCCCCTAGGAATCAGATTGGCTGGAGCAGCTTGAGTAGCAGCTGTTCTAGCCAGTAAGACAAACAAGTTATAGGCAGGGGAGGAGGGGCTGGAAGAAACTCCCTGCTGTAAAGATTTCCCTGGCTGCTGCTAAGTGTGAGCATTTAGCTTGTTTGTTTTGGTTTGCGGGGGTGGGGGCACTGCCTCTCCTGCCCTTACTGACCAGCCACCGTTGGAGTGCAGCATTTGCCTATGCTTAGCCCTAGTGAAAATCTATTGACTAATTCTACTATAACAATAATTCTGTATAGTTAACTTTGATATTGTGGAAATGTTTGTTCTTCTGAATTTCAATAAGGTTGGAAGCTGGGTGAATAATTAGCATAGATGTTTTAAGCAGCTCGGCTTTTCTTTTAGAACACCTTGGAGGTATATTCTGTAAGATTGGAGTCAGAATGAAAACTCCTTGGGAACACGATCAAGTCAGGATTGTATCCAGTAGAATGGATTTCATCCTACTGGATTTCATCCAGTAGAATGAAAATAATACATGTTTGTTTTTGTTCAGAAAGAAAGGAGTAACTGGTGTTTCAACAATAAAATAATGTTTCAATTAATGTTTCAACAATAAAAGAGAATTGCTATCGACAATTACATACTTTAAACCAGGCCTGCTCAACTTGGGCCCCCCAGATGTTTTTGGACTATAACTCCCATAATCCTCAGCCACAGTGGCCAATAGCCAGGGATGATGGGAATTGTAGGCCAACATCTGCAGGGGGGCTGAAGTTGAGCAGCCCTGCAAAACCAAACCAGTTTTCTTTTTTAGATAGAAAAAGATTTTTTATTTAAACACATTTGATTATCATAACATGTAAATCTGCATCAGTACAAATGTCATGTCAAATTCAATTATACTTACTCACTTCAAAACACATTCATTCATTTTGTTTTCAAAGTAGTATTGTGATCATGCTCAGTATTACAAAAGAGTGATACCCTGACAGCATTTTACCTAAAATGAACTGTTCCTTCTCAACATCTCTTAGTATTACACTAATTTACATTAAGACAACCAGCTGAGGTGCATTACACTCCCCACAGCAATTTTGAAGCTAATTGCTTTACCACTGCACTGATTATAGTGAGACAGTCACAGTATTCAGTGGAATATTTTAAGCAAAATTAGTTTAGAGATGTAGAGCTTGCAGGAATTTCCACAAGGGAAAGTGTTCGCAATTTTCTCAGTGTAGTGTTAAATGTATCTAATTCCATATGGCTGAGTAGTGAGGAAGTCCAAATACAGTTATTTGAAGAGTTGTACTTGCCCAATGAGCGTAGGGAGTACAGAAACATTTTGATTGCGGTTGTCTGTGTTTGGGTGTGGGATATATGTGGGCAGTTTTGATGTGTCAAAGTGCTGTGCATCATAACATTATACAGGATTGATATAGCACATTGTCCATTTTAGACTGCTTTACAGACATTAGCGCAATAATTTTTACAACTGTCCTGTAAGGCAATCCAGAAATATTTGCATATTACTGGTGTGGGTAGGGGGTGGGTTGAGGGTGAGAGAATGGCCTATTGATGGCTACTAGTATGTTGCATAATTCAGGTGAGATTTGAACCAGGGACTTCCTGACCTGTGCAATACCAGCTTTTTCTTATTCATATTTGTTTGTTTGTTTGTTTGTTTATTTATCAAATTTGTACACCGCCTCAAACTTACGTCTCTTACAATAACATAAAACCAGTTTAAAACATATACAAAAACTTAAAAACAATTTAACAATGTAAAAATAAACCAGAGATTAAAACCCAAAAATATTAGGAGGCTGAGAAAGCTTGGGCGAAAAGAAGGGTTTTCAGGTGTTTTTTGAAAATTGCCAGAGATGGAGAGGATCGTATCTCAGCAGGGAGCGCATTCCACAATCTTGGGGCAGCGACTGAGAAGGCCCGTCTCTGTGTAGCCACCAAACAGGTTGGCGGTAACTGGAGACGGACCTCCTCAGATGACCTCAATGGGCAGTGGGGCTTGTAATGAAGAAGACGCTCTCTTAAATACCCAGGGCCTAGCCAGTGTAACTCCATCAGTAAAGGAGTAACATGGTCTCTCCGAGATGACCCAGAGACCACCTGGCTGCCGTGTTCTGAACCAACTGAAGTTTCTGGACTACATACAAAGGCAGCCCCACGTAGAGCACATTACAAAAGTCAAGTCTGGAGGTTACCATCAGATGTACCACAGTTTTGAGGTCGTTGATTTCGAGAAATGGGTGAAGCTGGTGTATCAGCCGGAGCTGATAGAAAGCACTCCTGGCCACCACCTCAGCCTGAGAAACCAGAGAGGTGTGATTCCAGAAGTACTCCCAGACTGCAAAGCAAACCTGTTCCTTTTGGGGAAGTGTGATCCTATCTAGAATAGGCAGATCAAAATCGTCTCTAGAGCTCTGACCCTGCACAATAAGTACCTCTGTCTTATCTGGATTCAGCTTCAGTTTATTCTTCCTCAACCAGCCCATTACTGCTTCCAGGCAGACATTAGGGAGGATATGCCGGCTCCTGAAGAAGTTGACATGGAGTACATCTGGGTGTCATCAGCATACTGGTAACACCCAGCTCCAAATCCCCTGATGATCTCTCCCAGCGGTTTCATGTAGATGTTAAAAAGCATTGGAGAAAGTACAGAGCCTTGAGGGACACCATACTTAAGCTCAGATTTTGAAGAGCAACAGTCTCCAATTGATATGATTGGAGCAACAATCTCCATATATGATGCTAATTACACCAGTTTATCATCTCTATAGCACTTTTTGAGTGCAAAGAACTTTACACTGTGTCTCTTACCTAACAGCCACTTAATGGTGCAGTGGGAAATGACTTGCCTAGCAAGCATGAGGTTGCCGGTTCGAATCATCGCCGGTATGTTTCCTAAACACCTATATTGGGCAGCAGTAATATAGGATTGTGCTGAAAGGCATCATCTCATACTGCATGGGAGATGGCAATGGTAAACCCCTCCTCTATTCTACCAAAGAAAAACTACAGGGCTCTGTGGTCGCCAGGAGTTGACACCGACACGATGGCACACTTTACCTTTATCTCACCTAACTGTATTGTAGGCTATTGTTTTTGTCATGGATGAAATCCTAGAGCTAATTAATAAGTAACTGTGGGTTCATAGCATTAATCTGTGAGTCCTTAAAAAGTTCAAATATTAAATTCTGATATTTAAACAAAATAGAGCAATTTATTAATATAAGCCCCCTTACCAGAGGATTGGACCGTAAACCATGTAACCAGGATCCATGTTGATATAGAAAATTATAGACTTGTCAGCCTAATGTTTTTCCTAGATGAATTGGTTGAAATCATGATTAAATGTAGACTTAAAAACACACATCGAAGAACAAGCTTTGCGAAGACGGATCAGTATATTGTCTGCAA
Organism: Hemicordylus capensis; assembly: GCF_027244095.1. Lineage (NCBI taxonomy): Eukaryota > Metazoa > Chordata > Lepidosauria > Squamata > Cordylidae > Hemicordylus > Hemicordylus capensis. The sequence continues at coordinate 117,538,680 of NC_069658.1, read as the reverse complement.
GCAAGTTCCCCCCACCACTCTTTTATAATTATTTTGAGATTGACAGGAAGCATATAAATAGGATTGTTGCAGAAGGCATTATATACTTCTTGTTGTCAGTAACCCTTATACAGTAGTCGCTCGACCTACAAACTACTCGACAACCAACGTTTTTGACTTACGAACACCAAAAAAGACCGGAAGTAGTTGGCGGTTTAGATTTGGCTTCCTTGACTTACGAATTTTTAGATGCGGTTTCCTCGACTTACGAGTGTTTCCAGACCTCCGTGGGTGCGCTTTTCGACCTACGAAAATTTCGACTTACGAACGTCCGTTCGGAACGGATTAACTACGTAAGTCGAGGGACCACTGTACAAAGTTCTTGAGTAAACTCAGCAGTCAAGGGATAAAAGAGACTATTTTATGAAGTGGAAACTGGTTAAATGGTTAAAGATAATTTATGATCAACAAATGACCTGGGGTCAGGGGTGAGCAGCCAGGTAGTCAAATCAACTGATGACACCAACTTATTCAGAATCCAAAGCAAAACTGATGTGTCTTTGGGGCTGGGAAGGGGAGAGGGATCCTAACTCCATAGATATACTTAAGGTATCAGAACTGATGGAATCTGCTCAGCCATTAGCTTTGATGGCTTTTACAAATTATATACAAATTCATGTATATAATAATACAAATTATAATTATACAAATTCATGCAGGAAAGATCTACCAATGACTACTAGAAGTGGATTCTCCATATTTAAAGGCAGTATATTTCTGAATACCAGATGCTAAGGATATACAGAGAGAGGAATACAAATCCTGCTTATAGATTTCCTAGAGGCATCTGGCTGGCCATGGTTGGAAACAGGATACTGGTAGAGAAAGTCTGTTTTGTGTTCTTATACATAGAGAGCTGAATTAGTGAGAGAGTGACAAGACCAGCACTTAATGCATTACAAAACGATGCCCAAAATGAATGTTCCATCCACTGGGTGACATCTTATCAGTTTTACTTGATAGAAGCCAGATTTTCTGCCATCCAAGCCCATCTTGCCAGAAGTCATTTATCTTTCTGGCCTTTCAGCAACATTCTACTCTCTTTATAAAATATGTTTTTGACTGCTATTTAAATAAATGTTTTCTTAGAGTGTTACTCCAATATGGGTTATGCTTCCTTCTGGCCAGCAGGCAGCAAAGTAAACAAGTTGATGGGATAGAAACCTCCTCTAGAAGCATTGTGCCCCTTCCTGCAGCCTCCTAGTTTTTCCATAGCAGCAGACACTGTATGTCAAACAATAATTATAAAGATAATTATTAAACATAATTATAAACATAATTATAAAGATAGGTCAGCTATGTAATAATTGGCTTTGAAGCTCTGGAAACTTCTTCCTTTGAGGTTTTCAAGAAAACGAAGCTTTTCATTTTGGTGTGTAGATTATCCTGTCTTAGGGCAGGGGGTGGAGCTTAAATGGTTTTGAAGGTCTTAGCAAATTAATTTTCAACCCTAGATAACAAACATATACCCCATTCCAGTTCAGATTCCAGGAAAGTAATGTTAATATCTGAAATGCAATGAATGCACCACTGAGAGACCACTGAAAGGCCAAGTTGAAGGCAGATTGTCCTGGAGAGAATCTATCTATTTGGTCGCTAAGAGTCAACACTGACTTGACGGCACTTAATCAATCAGTCAATGTTGTCTGTAAAGATGAAGAACTTTGGGCAATGTCTGGTGACAGAAATTATGCCATTTCCCAGATTCCAGTAAAAAAATATTGGTACATATAGTAACTTTTAATACATAGATTTGTTAAATACCTATACTGAAAAATGATATTTCTCAATATATTTTACAGCTGTATAGGAAAATATTATTTCACTATGTTTCAGTGGTTCTTGATGAAAGACCAGTTAGCTCGTGCTTTTAATTTTGTTGGGGTTTGGTAAGACATTATGATTCTTTGTAGGCCCCAGTACAGCTAAAATTAGTCATGATTAAGTCCCACTTGAAATGATAGCATTAAGTCTCACAAAACTTGTTCTATTGGTTTAAATTGAAACATATTGCAGTGGGCCAGTTCAGACATAAAATGTAGCCAGAATTATATCCTGGTGTCATGCAGTGTCTCCTAAACTAATGGACTGGATGAGGGAGAATAAACTGAAGCTGAATCCAGATAAGACGGAGGTACTTATTGTCCGGGGTCAGAACTCTAGAGACGATTTTGATCTGCCTGTTCTAGATGGGGTCACACTTCCCCAAAAGGAACAGGTCTGCAGTCTGGGAGTACTTCTGGAATCACACCTCTCTCTGGTTTCTCAGGTTGAGGCGGTGGCCAGAGGTGCTTTCTATCAGCTCCGGCTGATATGCCAGCTGCGCCCGTTTCTTGAGATCAACGACCTCAAAACTGTGGTATATCTGTTGGTAACCTCTAGACTTGACTTTTGTAATGTGCTCTACGTGGGGCTGCCTTTGTACGTAGTCCGGAAACTTCAGTTGGTTCAGAACGCGGCAGCCAGGTTGGTCTCTGGGTCATCTCGGAGAGACCATGTTACTCCTTTACTGGTGGAGTTAGACTGGCTGCCAATAGGTTCCCAGACAAAATACAAAGTGCTAGTTATAACTTACAAAGCCCTAAACGGCTTAGGCCCTGGGTATCTAAGAGAGCGTCTTCTTCATTATGAGCCCCACCGCCCATTGAGGTCATCTGAGGAGGTCCGTCTCCAGTTACCACCATCTTGTTTGGTGGCTACACAGTGACGAGCCTTCTTGGTTGCTGCCCCGAGATTGTGGAATGCGCTCCCTGCTGTGATACGACCCTCTCCATCACTGGCAATTTTCAAAAAACACCTGAAAACCCATCTTTTCACCCAAGCTTTCTCAGCTTCCTAAATTTTGGGGTTTTTGATATCTGGTTTATTTTAAAATTAAAAACCCAATTTTGGGGTTTTTAATTATTGTAATTGTTTCATTGTTGTTTTAAAATGTTTTTAAATTGTTAATTGTTATGCTGTTTTTAATTTGTTTTAGCTCTTTACTGTTTTAGTGGTTTGTTTTCATTGTAAACCACCCTGAGCCATTTTGGAAGGGTGGTATACAAATAAAATAAAAATAAAAATAAATAAAATAAACTTGGGAACACACATTCCCAACTTCTCCCATGTGGGGAAAGGTTGGAAGGATTCTACTTCTGATTCTGATAATCAGCAAGCTAGGATCACTGTTTGACATCCAGACTAACGAAGCACTGCTGCTGCAGGAGAAACATCTAACCAGGATTTATTTTGATTTATTTTAGAACTTGATTAAAATAAGCCAAGATTGCTAGGTTCTGATACTGGCTTGTTCTTAACCTTGCTCATAAAGGGTGAGCAGGGAGTGCATGCTCCTGACTAGATTTCACATGAAGCCAGGATTTAATTCTGATTTAAGGTTATATCTAAAGTGTTTCATTGTTAATTACAGAAATAAATGCTAGCATTTTGTATCTCTTCAGCAAGAATTCCCTGTCAGATGTAATAGAAGCCCAATATGTGATAGAATAGGAACTTACTTATCAGCTTAACAGTACTTGTAATATCTGAAACTAGTTTTAACTTCATAGACTTTTAAAAGTTCTAGGGAACTATATGTCCATTGCTGTTAATAGTTGCAGAAGATACCACATTTTAAAAAATATATGTTGTATAAATTTGATTTTATATGTTGTATAAACTTGATTTTCAAAGAGTATTCACCCCCATAGCATATTTGGCTGCTTTTGGATCTTAGTGGTTTTGATGATTGTGCATAGGAACATAGGAAGCTGCCATACACTGAGTCAGACCATTGGTCTATCTAGCTCAGTATTGTCTTCACAGACTGGCAGCAGCTTCTCCAGGGTTGTAGGCAGGAATCTCTCTCAGCCCTATCTTGGAGAAGCCAGGGAGGGAACTTGGAACCAAGATGTTCTTTGCAGAGCGACTCCATCTTGTGAGGGGAATATATTACAGTGCTTACACTTCTAGTCTCCCATTTATATGCAACCAGGGCAGACCCTGCTTAGCTAAGGGGACAAGTCATGTTTGCTACCACAAGACCAGCTCTCCTCTGCAATTATAGTATGCACCGGATAACCTATAGAAATAGAAAATTTCAAATTAATAACATATGAGTTTTAACACTGGGATAGTCCTGGCTCACAAACCAAATAATTATTGCAGTTAAGAGTTCAAAATTCTGAAAATTTGGAATTTGGTGGTATTAGGCATTTGTTAAGATTATAGTGTGACTAGTAGGTGAGACCTATCACTGACCATTTGTGTAGATTATACTGATAGGAAAGTTCAAGAAATTAAATATATGCAATATGATTATTAATGTGCTCACAAAGAACAGTTTGAAATTTGTAGAATTTGAACTTCAAACATTATTCATTTTATTTAATAATTACCATATATGGCAAATCATCATAGTAAATTTGAATCTGAGAAAAATCTGCTTCTTGGCATGATGTAGTTTTTCAATTATTGATTTGATTATTGAGTGTTAAAAACCTGTTGAGAACAATAACAGTTAAATCTGCAGATTATATTCAGAATTTCTTCTAAAAATAAAAATATTTAAACCTTCCACCTGAGCATATTTTGGTGTAAAAAGTAGTGTGTTAAGCTAATTTGAGTGTCAGGATGGTTCATGCAAAATTTGGTATCTGTAGGTAACCAGGAAGTATGATAGTATTTCTTCTAAAAAAAATACCCCCCAAAAAGCTAAATGAGCATATTTAAATGTTAAATGATCTTATTCTGGTGTAATTTCTGTGGCAGGATTGTGTATGCAACATTTGGTATTTGTAGGTCATTGGGAAGTATATTACTTTATTTCAGACAGACCAACCAACCTACCGTTCTTCAAAATATGAGATATTGTACAAAATTCACTTAGTTTTTTCTCATCTGCATATAGTTGTCCCATGGAGGGAGTGGTCAGTATTCATATCCTTTCCTTACAAAAACAAAAGCTGAATGGCCATCTGTGATGGGATGCTATAGCAGTTTCCTGCTCTGAGGAGCAGGTTGGACAAGAAGACCTCCAAGGTCTTATCTCCTGTTCTAAATTATTCCGTAAAAACCACTATTAAAATTAAGGTAGTAATACAAAATAAGATGTTGGCTTGAGCTTTCTTATGGCAGTTTGGTGAGGTTTTTGCTTTCCTTTAAAATTAAAGTTTATACGAATGGAAATAAACTGTCTGAAATCCAAGTACTTCCACACAACCAACATGTATACGGGGCTATTTTTTTCTTGAAGACTTAAGTATAATGATTTAAACTGGCTTTGTGTTTTTTGAATCAAATCTTAATTAAAGATTTCTTTAAAATTAATTAAGATTTAATTCAAAAAACCATAAAGCCAGCTTAAACCATTATACTTAAGTCTTCAAGCAAAACATAGCCCCATATGCATGTTGGTTATGTGGAAATACTTGGATTTCAGCCAGTTTTTTCTATTGGCATCAGTGTCTTCAATTAAAGCTTTTCAGCTTCGTTACATTCCAGCTCTTAAGAGGGCATTGGTCTCTGGTAATCTGTTCTCAGACATCATAAAAGAGTTGTAGGAATACAAGGCGTTCATACCTGTGCTAGGCAATTCAGTATAGTAAATAAGTTATAAATATTTATTTATATCTATGTATACCACTTTGGGAACTTTTGATGAAAAGCAGTATATAAATATTCATCATATTCGTATATACGTTTACTGCTGTGTAAGAAAATAAAGAGAGACAGAGTTTTCTTTGATAGTGAAGGCATTATTTCATAGTTCTTTTGATGTGAGTTTTAGGACTAACAACTTTGTACCCGATCCCAAGAAAAAAAGTGGGTAGTAGACCCATGGTAAATATTAGAAATTACAATGATTTACAAACTATTCTAGTAAGAACTAAACTGCAAACTAGACAATCCACAGGTTAGCCCAATTTAGTCTCAATAGTTCACAGGTCCGCCACCTTGAACTGGGGTGGGTGACATCATTACAAACCATGCCGCTGAGGTGTCCCTATGTGACCCTACAACTGTACCCGATTTGGTTCATATTGGTCCAGGCGTTGCAAAGTTAATAGTGGAAGACACACACATGGCTGGACACACTCATGGAATGCCGGGTGATAAGCCTACTGGAAAGTAGGCGAAAACATCAAAGGATACAGTGATAAAGGACAATGTAGTAAAGATTTTGAAATGCTCGTAGCACTGGCATATCTTAGCATATTAAGAGATATACACCAGTTACTATTTGTAAGCAGTAGAGTGCTATCAGATCTTATAAATTTGAGTGCAGCATCTGTTGTGAAATGTGTGACAAAAAAGGCCTTTCTTTAATCAGTAGAATGCTATAAAAGTGGTTCACTTCAGCAATTTAGAGGGTTAATTTTCTTAGTGTGCCAGGAGAGAGCTGGGGTCCATATGAGCTGTTCAGTTTCTGTTCACTGTAATCATTTGGGAACAGTAAAAGGTGATACATTGTTGCAGATAGTTCTGGCCTCCAGCTGTGTCCATTTAATTAATTTGAGCTTGTTTTTTGGCAACAGAATTGCTAGGAAGCTGATGATTCTAGTGCTATTAAGCCATGCATTCCTTGGAAACATCGTTCTTTAATTTTTAACAACAAATACTCATTCTACAAGGAAATTCTAGTTGATGTTCTTGACTTACTAAAAGTTACAAAAGGTAACTGTGAATACATAGAACAATTAACCAACCCTTTAATTAGAAGAAGAAAAAACATCTGCCTCAGTTGTTTGCTCAGCCACTGTGAATGAACAGAGAAATATAATTAAAAATTTTGACTGAAGACCTGCACAGCATTAGTGTGTGTGTTGTACGGGGTGGGATTGTGAATGTAGCCAGAACTGTTTTGAATATTTCTCTTGAAACCAATCAACCCGCTGAATAGGTTACAATAAATACTTTCAAAACAAGTGACGGTGAAGGATTGAGGACCTAATTTGTGTAAATCACAATAAATTACATATAAATTCTGACAAGAAATAATTCAATAAGTTTTGCTGGAAAAAGTATGGGTTGGTCCCTCTTTATGATCTACTTTTTGATTATGCATTAGGAAAAAAAACACATGTGCTCTGGGAAGCACTTTTTCCATATTCCACTGCATACAATATATTTGGTAATGATTAATGATTACGGTGGAGCTACGTTAGAATCTGATATCCTAACAAAACATTTGATACGTCTGATATCCTAACAAAGTTGTGCTAGTGCAAAATCACATGGTTGTGCTGAATAAAATTAATAGTTGCATAGTTGCACAAAAGTTCCCTTTAAAACAAATGAGATATGCTGCTTGCTGTAGTGTAACACTTGTCTGGAACACAAGCTTCAGACCTAGTGCAAAAGAAGCTGGTGCGCTAGCATAACATTCTTCAGCAAGTGCTTTGTTACTCAGGAAGGATGTCATCCATTGTGTACCTAACCTAATTTCACCAGCTGAACATCTTTCATTAATCCAATTTCTTAAGGGTCATTTGAATATCTCTGTTTCTGAATACAGTAAGTATTTTTTAAAAATGCATAGCCTACTTATTTAAAATCACAGTGCAGCTTACAAAGAGGAAATAAAGCAATATTAAAATTACAAGTCAAATAATATATTAAATACATACAAAACAATAAAAATCTCTCAGCAGCAAAGAGTAAATATGTTGCAATTTTTATAGCTTCATATGCCTGTCAGTTAAGAACCATATTTTAGTGTGTTATAGCGCTCATTGTGAATCTGCCATTAATACAGCATTATAAAGTTCTTAATAATGTTCTTATACAATTTTCATTTTTCTTCAAAGCCCTTAAAGTCCACAGTCTAGTTTTATTTATCTTTGTTTCTGTAAAGTTTTTTTATGCTGCCTTTTCATAATTAAAAATTCTCAGGGCAGTGAACAATAAAAACTCAACCATGAATAAATGCAATAATGATTAAACCATAACTCTGCTAATAATTACAATAGCACTTAGAAATACAATTGGGTAGGCAGATGCATTAAAATGTAATGTCAAGATTATAATGCCCTTATACAAATCTATGGTGTGCGCACATTTGGAATACTGTGTACAGTTCTGGTCACTGTATCTTAAGAAGGACATTGTAGAAATGGAAAAGATGCAGAAGACGGTAACAAAAATAATGGTTGAAGCACTTTCCTTATGAGGCAACACTATAGTATCTGGAGCTTTTTAGTTTGGAAAAGAGGTGACTACTGGGAGATGTAATAGAGGTGTATAAAATTATACATGGAGTAGAGAGAGTGGACAGAGAAATTCTTCTCCCTCTTTCACAACACTAGACAATGCTTTTACAGCACTTCAGGGGTTATCCCATGAAACTGAATGTTGAGAAAATTAGGGCCAACAAAGGATGTACTTTTTCACACAGCCCATAATTAATCTATGGAATTCTCTAGGTTGGACAGCTTTGAAAGGGGATTAGACAAATTATGGCAGGTCTATCCATGTTAACTAGTCTGATTACTATAAGCCACTTCCAACCTCTAGGCAAGATGCCTCTAAATACTGTTTGCAGGGGAGCAACAGCAGGATAGAGGGTTTTTTATTGTTTTGCAAATCTGAAAAATCTTCAATCTTTCTGTAATATATGTGATTATATCTGATATAATTCAAATGCAAACTTCTGTTTCAGGGACCTTTTCTTTATTTATGACACCTTTTGTAAGCTATGTAAGGAACAATCTAGAGGAAGTTAAGGGAGGAGCTAGTGTTTCAAGAGACCCTTGTAAGGCGGAATTAGACATCATAAGAGACATGGAGCAACTGCCTGACTCCATGTCTCTGCTTCTTCTTCCATGTAACATCTACCAAAACACAGTATGTGTTGTGATGTCCTTGTCCTGTGTGCTGTCCCATCATTTTCTCACACCAATGGGAATATGTTCAAGTAGCAGATCTATCTCTCCTATAATGTTCCATCACAAGCTCCATATAAATTTATTGGATTCAGTGTACATGTTGTGTACATTTAGTTTATGCTTACAGGAACACTTAATGGAGCTTAAACATACTTAGCTTTCCCTGGATACTTGCCAATATTTATCTCAGGGCAGAACCAAAATGCCTCTTCTAACTTTGCCACCCTTTTTGCATACTGTGAAATTGGGAGGGGGCATTTCAGTAACTTAGTGATCTACTAAAGGACGTATAGCATGCATTGACCTTAATGATAGTGCAACTGAGGTATTGGATCCAAAATGAAGAAGACAGCCCACTTGCATGTGTGGAGTGCTGTATGTGTGTGCACATGTTTGTTTATTTATTTTATTAAACATTCCTTATATACTGCCTCCTCCAAAGACTCTAGGTGGTGAACAACAACAATACCAATAACAATTAATTAAAATAATAATAATTAAAGGGCAAATGCCTGGTGAAACAGGTGGGTCTTAAGGGCCTTAAAAGCAGCCAGGGAGGGGGCTGAACGAATCTGCGGGGGAAGAGTGTTCCAAAGAAGAGGGGCAGCCACAGATAAGGTCCTCCTATGGGCCCAGGCACCACGCACTACACCAGGGCCTTGGACACTAAGGAGGGCCAGCTGAGGAGACCTCACAGGTCAGGATACAACTGGGCAAGAGAGGTGATCCCAGAGATATACAGGTGCTAAGCCTGTAAGGATTTTGTAGGTGAGAACCGGTACCTACCTTATAAATGATCTCTGTCTAGCTGCCACAGTTTGTAGCAGAAATTTTAGATTTTCCACTATGATTAATTCTCATCAGATGAGCTGTATTTTAAACTTGTACATGGTTCATGTGACATTTCCAGTCATAGTATTCATAACTGGTTCTGGATTGTTACAAAACTTTATCATTTTTTCTGCATTCTGAATTCGGCTTAGTTTATCAGTCCGCTTGTCAATGAAATATGTAAGTTTTATTATAATGGAAATATTTATCCATTATACTTTCAAAAGAAACAGCTGAAGCTATCAGGTATGAAATTAACCACTTGATTTCCCTACCCTTCAACACCCTCACTTCCCGTTCCCTGCTATTCCACACAATGTTAGTGGACACATATATGTACCAATTCCCCTTTCAGTTTATTAATAGTGAATTGCTATATGGTCAACCTAGAATTTGAACATTGCTGTTACAGAATTAAGAAATTTCTAATACTCACATAGGATCACTTACTCTGATCTTAATAAAAGGTATTTCTGTGTTCATTAAACTAAGCTTTACATAGCTTAATTACAAATCCTCAGTGGCTTTTTTATCTTTTATTCTTTTAAATTCATTGAAATTACTCTGTAGTGTGACATGTAAAATAACAGGATGTCACTTTGTAGTGTTAAAAACACTTGGGCCAATAAGAGTCATGGCCTTCATTTGTGAGTCTCTTGTAAGTTAGAAAGGCACTTGGGAAAGTTATTTCAATAAGAAACAAATAATGCAAACCACTGAACACATCTGTGTTAACACTGTGGTTGCTAAATCTGCTGTGATAACAAAGTGAAACACTGCAGCATTGGGGTTATAGAAAACCCTAAGATGGATAGCATTCTTGAGCACTACATATGTATTTCACAAGGCATTCTTCTGGTTTTGTTTTGTAGCCTAACAGCAGTGGTCAAGTAGTAGGGAAAGTGCCAGGCCATTTTACTCCAGTTTTGGCACCCTCTCCCCATCACAGTGCGGTGCGACCTGTGACCCTGACCATGACAGACACTAAACCCATCACTACATCCACTGAAGGTGAGGCATCTTCACCTACAGCAACCAGTAAGTATTTCTCTAGGAAACAAAAGATTTCCATCCAAAGATCAAAATAATTTCAAAGGCCAATAAAGATGCCTTTTCCTGCTATTTGACCAGGCAGAAGTTCATAGTTTATTTTTAACACTCAGAAAGAGAACATTGACAATTTTTTTACTCTCTAGTTTTTTTAAAAAACTTAAATCACTATGTGACATTACAGTCAAGATCTGAACAGGATAAAGCAAATTAATTCGAGCATGAACTTCCAAGAGACAATGAAAGCTTGAGTCTTCATTTAAGGTGGACATTCTAATGACATACAGAAAATATACTTAGATTGGTGAATTTTCAAAATTGCCTATAGCTGGACCAAGAGAGAGAGTGAGCAAGAGAGTGAGAGCACTGATTGCTCTTCAGTGAGCTTTCTTGCAGAAATCATGTTTTGTTCCAAAGTACTAAATCAGAGCTATGATTTTCAATTAAATAAGTATTTCAATATATTGGTACTGAAAAATTATAAAGGTTAACTATATTTAAAAACTCATGGATGGTTTAGCACTCATTCATTCACTATGTTCAGTACCATATTATGTACCCTATAGTCTTCAATGGAATTGCAAGCATAGAAGTGTGGCTGTATCTATTCTTAGAGCCACTTTCATAGAGAACTGCAGCCATGTAGAGTCTGCTGAGAAGAGGTTCTGTGGGATACATTCAATAACCATAATCAAATGGCTCACTATATAGGTTGCCTTTTGCATGGCAAATATCTTCTATCAAGAATGGTAGCCACCAATAATGTGTGGTGCCGGCATGGAAACTATCTACAACGCCAATCCATGCATTGAGTTGTTTAATTACATTATGGCTGCCACATGAACTCCCCACCACTTGGAAGTATATCTTGGCAGATTTCATGTAACTTTTGTAACATATCAAGTGCATGCAATATGTCAAGGACTATATCAAGGTCCTTAAAGCATAAAATATGTTAGTCTGAGAGCTAAAAAAAATCTATAACTGTAACTAATTTAAACATAGTGCAGTACATACACACACACACACACACACACACACACACACACACACACATGTTTTTAGTATAGTTCACATTCAAAACCTATCTCTGTATTCATTTTATGCCCGGGCATCTGTAGTACCTGTATATTAGACTACAGTTAAACATTCTTCAGGTTAAATCTCTCATGTAGTTGTGCTATTAAACCCTTAGGGTCCTTTCAACATTTTGTTGAAGATAATAAGAACATTTGCAATTTGGATTGCACCCTCTTTTTGGTCACATTAAATAGAGATTATAGTGGCAAAGAGTCAAAAATCTCTTAATTTAAGCAAACATTATCTACTAATTAATCCATTAATAGCTCCCCACCCCACCCCTCCATTTTACTTGCTGTACAGGTGAATTAGTGTCACCATTAATCATTTTTCTTCTGGTTTTCAATTTTTGAAATACATCTATTTTTTGAACAGCAGTTAAAAAAATTCAAGATCTCAATAGCTCATCCTTCAGAGGGGATGGAAATACAGCTTTAAATTTGACTTTGGATATTATTGTTCCTATCATATCTCATCTTTGTCCCTTTTCAAGCAACAAAACACTCATTTAGCATTAATAAACTATTACTATTTTGAATTCAAGAGCCATAAGAATTCTTGAATTCCAGATCTATTTGTTCAGTGATCCCATGGTAGGACTTTGAAAAAGGGATATGATTCAGGGGTGCAGCTATAATTGAGCGGATGAGTTCAAAGAGCCCGGGCTTCCCTGTTCTTGAGGACCCCTAGCTCCACCCCTCCCTTTTTTCTTCATTATCTCTCTCACTCTGAGGGGCTGATGGGGAGAGGGGCAAACATGGGCCCCACTCTCCTAGCTATGCCCCTGGTATGATTTATACATGCTTGACATGGTAACTTCCTGTTTGTAAATGAAGCAACGAAAGCGAACACAGGTAGATCCAATTTGTGCATGAAAATTGCAGTGTGTTCAAACATTAACTAGTCAAGGCATTTCGATTTCGAAAACTGACCACTTGTCATGAATTGATGATCCTTTAATCATATAATTTATCCATGAATAAATTCAATACCAGGCCACTTCTATTTGAAACTTATAAAGACCTCATTTGTTGTTTTTTATTTATTCATCCATATTGGCTGACATATCTCACAGGGTTGCAAGGCTGGAGCAACAGCTCCATCTTTACTAGAATCTAACAAACTAACTGCACACCAAGTTTGCCTTGCAAGTGCAGCACACAGCATGTGGAAGGACAGAAGCAATCTTTTGCTTCTCTCCCATCCATGCAAAACCCCTTTTTGTGTCCAGGAAAATGTCTATGATGTTTCAAAGAGATGCTTTCAAATTTATTTCAAATAAATTAAAACTTGCAGAAAAATCATTGCCACCAGAAGGTGTAAACTAGTGATATTAGGAATATTGCTGTTCTCTTAGCCAATTCTGGCTGGATATTCTAAGCTTAATTAGTGTACACCAAAGTTAATGTGGTATACACCATTTTTTAAAACAAAATCTTTCACAAGTAAAGTGACTTTTGTTGTAATTATGAGAAACAAACATGCAACCCACGTCTTAGATGCATAAGTTTACATAAAATATCTAATCAATTTGTATGGTGGTTTTTCAGTCAAAAATTCTTTAAAGAGGAAAAGCAGCCATTTATGCTTTACTTTAAAAATTCAGAGACAAGGCAGATTTATATGAATCCATCATCTTTTGTGCTCTTATCCATTTATTCCTTGAGGGCTTGGCTGTGGCAGTCAAGATGGTTTTGCTATGAAATTGATTTGTGTAATGTGAAGATCTGCAAGCTAGAAAGTAGAGTAAGACCACCTACCTCATCTGACACAGGCCACCATGAACAATCAAAAGTTAATGACTTTTACTCAGTAGTTACCTACCCTCAATTCGAAAGGTAACCTAAAGGGGAAAGGTTGTGTATCCCATTAACCACACATATGGTTCTACCGGAGGGGGTGCGGGAACCATTTTAGGAGCTTCTTCATTGTAGGTCATATATCTACAATACTTCACAATTTCCTGGTGTGGAGAAGAGCTACATTTTTAATATTGTGCTAATTATATTTTTTCTATCCGTATAAGAACATTATTTTGCTCTTCCAAAACAACCCCAATGCCCTGTTATGGCTTTTTTTTTTAAGGTGTAAGTCCAATTCTTAAATGATTATGTTCTGAATCTGAACAGTACTGAGAAATAATGAAATTGTAGTAATGTATCAAGTTATTATTTTGCCATGTTCATATGATTCAATTGATTGGACTTTAGATTATAACTCTGTAAAAGGGATGAAAATCCAGTTGATCTTCTCTTAAACCAAAACTACTATATTAATATTCTTGTATCAAAAATAGAGTTTGTCACTGGCAGCCTAATCCTACCCTCATGCAGATTCCATTGAAGTCAATAGGTATTGCAGGATTGTACCCTGCAGCCAAATTCATGCTTCTGATTTCCTTGTATTGTATTTTAAATAAGCCAGAAACTTTACCTGTGCTCTGCAGATTATAACTCTGGATCTCTCATGTTTGAATTTTACAAGGTAGAAATTAAGATAGATTTCTATCTTTATCAATCTGTCTTGTTCTTCCTTAATCAGCCTACACAGCGTCAGGCACATCCCAAGCCAATCGATATGTGGGACTAAGTCCAAGAGACCCTTCCTTCCTACACCAGCAACAGGTGGGCAAGTTTCACACAGGTGTTAACAATTTAAAAGAGGACAAGTATTTGCAATACATTCCTTCATAGCTGCTGCCATTGACATTTTAGACTAGAACAAGATTCCACTGAGTTTAGTATCCCCATGTGAAATCTATATGTACCTCCAATATCAACACAGCTATATGTTCCTTAGACTTATGACATGTTAAGAGTTTTCCCTTGTGAATCCATAATTATATATTTTTAAAGAACTTCAAAAGTGAAATTTATAGTTTGATCTGAATGCCTGTCTAAAGTGTCTAAAATGGCTCAAATTTAACTTCACATTTAGTAAAAACTAAACAAAATTAAATATAGACTTTGATTCTCAAGCCATTCAGTATTATTTGATGTTTTGAATATACTTTAAAAAAAAATAGTTCCAAAAGAATAATACAATCAAATTCTTACATCAGAACATTATCATTCCTAGGTTAATAGGCTTAAAGTGCTTTGTTGATTTCCTGTGAAGTAAACACATTTTTGTTCCAGTTTCTGTCATTCATGTTTCAAGTGGCATTTTAGATTTAACGTCTCATTAAAGTTGTAAATTTAATGCAAATGAATTGTTTATCCAAACTGAAAATATCTCTCTCAGATTCATAGTGGCTAATAAACAATTTAACCACATTGCTAAACAGAGAAGAAAGCTAAATTCTGCTATTTTAGAATTAAAATACATTACATGATACATTTTTATGCTTCCATGGTAAGCCTTCCCGAGCAGCAGTGTGCTGGTGGAGCGGAATATAAGTATTTTTAATGAATAAATGAATGAATAGGGCTATTTGGGACATGCAGTACTGTAATGTTAATAAGAATATTGATTCACATTAATATTTGGTGCCTGTTCTGTATGTGTGGTGATATGCTACATCTGGAACCTTCCCAATCCCTACCCTCTCCAAGACCATGGAAACAGTATGTGTATAGAATAGAAGAGAGATAGTGGAGTTCAAACCAATGATTGAGGCTGTTCACACAAGCAGCCCTACCTGGGCTTGCACAGTCCTACCCATGTAGGGCTTCTTGTGTGGAGCGCTGGAATTGTGACGATCCCAGCACTACCCTACCAGGTAGCCTGAGACACACACACCCCCACGCCCACCCGGCTATTACCGAGGTAGAAGGGTACTTTTTTTCCAGGCTCTTTGCAATTGGCATGTGCCTGGACCATGGTTTGAAGCGCGCTTCAGGCACTTTTAAGGAAATTCAAAAGGGAAGTTTAAGAAAAAGGAGAGCTGGTCCTTACCAGATCTCAGCATGCCCCCTCGTGTGGCAGGTTATTGGGTTGCATGCTGCCCCAGCAGGAAGCTTAATGGTGCAACAGAAAGCAGGTAAGGACCTGCTCTCCTTTTTCTTAAACTTCCCTTTTGAATTTCCCTAAAAGTGATCAAACCGTGCTTCAAACCACGGTTCAGGCACATCCCGAGCCTGCAGCCTGAGCAGACATAGAGCCAGGTGGCTAGAGTGCTCAGCTGTGGGGAAATCCCCCAATGCATCTGCCCTGAGCCATTTTTGGAAGGGCAGAATAGAAATCGAATTAATAATAATAGTATTCGTAGTCATCATCATCATCATCATGCTCCTCACGTGGTGCATTGAGGGATTTATGGAGGCTGGGCTGAATTTCCCCGGCCTCCAGAACTTGGTGCCACTTGCTGCAGTGGTGATTATGTGCACAGCCAAGTGGTGCAGCAGGAGGATTGCTGTGATCATGTGGGGGAAGGGTAGGTATAATCACGCCGCCTTCCTAGCCCCCAGGGATTTTGGTTGTGTGCACGACCTTATTAGCATTTTAAACTGATTTTTGTGAAGTTTCTGACACTATATGTAAAATTTAGCAATGCCTTACAAGGGCAGAGTAAGTGCTCTGTTTTCACAAGGAGCCAGTAAACTGGCTGTGGTGAGATTTGACTTGCACTGCTACATAGATGAAGAGAGATGGGGATGCAATTTTCATTTCTCTTCCCTCTCCGCAAAAGAAATATGTTCCTGAGGCCTGTGCAACCTACGTGACCCAAGCCAGGACTACTGGCTCTTTGCAAGAACAGAACTTCTGTGCCACTCTCAGAATGCTGCACTGCATGTCAGTCACTGACAAGCAATCTTGCCAATAAAATTGAATAAGCTTGTCAAACATTAGTAGTGGTATATTTAGCTCTAGACGGTTTACAATAAATAAAGACTACAACAATGAATTAAAACCAGTAAATCAATCAAAAATTACAATATTATTAAAAGCATTGCTTACCTAGTACATTTTCTGCTGATTTTTTTGTCTTTATGAGAGATGCTCAAAATGCTGGTTGACATCCAAACTAGCACTGAGCTGGTATAGCAGTGACTGACACCAAGACTAATGCTGTGCAGGGGAAAGTATGGTTTTTGACAGTCTCCCTTTTCATCTGTAGCCCACTTTCCCTTCCTTCTGATAGTGAGCTTCAGAGGTGGAAACTGAGGATGTGCAACATATTTTGGGGAGGCACAATGGGCTTCAGAGGAAGGGGAGATTATTAAAAATTGTAGCCCTCCTTTCATAAAAGTGCAGCATTAGTCTGGATGTCAGCCACTGTTGTACCAACATATGATGTTAGTCTGGTTAATGCTGCATCTCTGGCTTGTTAATGAGAAAATTATTCCTACAAGCTGAGGAGAGTGACAAAGCTGAAGAGTTTTAGAAAGTAGCAGTGATGGAGCATGAAACAGTTAATAGTTTTTTGTTCTATTGCCTTGAGGGGAAAAAAAAAATCTCTCTCTCTCTCTCTCTCTCTCTCATATGATTTTTATATATATATGGGGGGCGGGGGTTAAGAGCTAAAAAAATATTGGTGGCCCAGTTCAAACACTGCACCTAGGTGATGATCTTTTTACATAGTATAATCCTGCATGAATTTGTCTAATCCTTTTTTAAAGTACTAAATCATTGGCCCTCACCATATAAGCTTGCAAGAGGATGTATAGAAAAGCAGAAACATTATATATAAATAAAAGATAAATTCCAAAATGAGAAAATTATGATTATGCAACATGTTTCGCTCACATTTTAGCACTTCTCCATGATCTCAACTAGTTGCATTGAAATAAAAATATAAGAGATTACTTCAAACTCTCACCACCATAGTGTGTAGAATATTTGAATAAGAGAATTAGCAATGAAGACTAAATGGGACCTCCATATTAAGAGGAAGAATACTACTCGATACCAGATGCTGAGGGCAAACCACAGGAAATGGTCATCACTATCATGAATGGTTTCTGAGTTTCCAGGGTATTTGGCTGGCCCTGTTTGAAACAGAATGCAGAACTATAAGGACCTTGGCCTAATGCAGCAAGGTGCAATTCTTATGTCCTTATAGACACTCAGTTAGAGAATAGATATACTATTGCATGCTTTGTAGAAGCAAGGTAGTACAATAATAAGCTTGTGAGGCATGTTAAAACAAAAGAATATGTCTTGTAGGACATGATGAAATAATATTAAACACAGCATTTCTAACCACCTTTTTGATACACTGATCTAACTCCTAAAATGCCTTGGAAATGACAGTGCCATACAATTTTATTGTCTAGGGAAAAAAGCACACAGGCAGAAATTGTCTAAATTACTTGGATAGAGTAAAGGTTATGCTTTGGTAAGGCAGAAATAAGATTGATTTATTATGTCCTTTCATTACTTTACAACAATTTAAAAGAGACCACTCTTCTTCTGGCAGGTCCTAAATGCATTTGGTTTAAAGTAGACCATGATGAATGAAAAAGAAAATCGAGGGGTACATGAAATAAAGGCAATCAATCATTTTATATTAGCTGAGAGAAATTCTAAATTAGAAAGCCAATGGTTTTAGTTCCAGAGAGGTGTTTTAAACATTCACCATTCCTTTTAATATACTTTGACCCCTTAGGAATAAATATTGTCACAGGTACATTCTCTGCTTCACAGGAGGGGCTTGTAGAGATTTATTCTCTTAGGTTATGAGAGGTATTGACGTTTATTCTTGAGTGCTTTTCTTTTGTTAACCGCCCCCCACCCCCGCCGCCAATAAATTGTAGTAATGACCATAAATTTAGGCTGCTTATATAAGTTGGTGATTCTCCTTATAAGTAGTCTTTCCACAAAATAACAGTTTGGTAGAATTTACAGTAAAATAATTTATTACACAAAGTTGCTGGAATGTTTGTATTTAAAGATCCATTATAAATATAGCTTTGAATGATCACGTGCATAGAGAACCAACGTGAGCAATAGATTTTAATTTACTGACCAGGATACTATGAAAAGCATGTTATTAAACATGTAACTTAATGTGCCACCACAAGTGTATGGAATGTATTTTAAAACTAGAAAACTGTAAAGTGCTTTTAATTCACATTACACATAATTCTTACACACAAGACTGGCATTTCACAGCAGCTATTTCAGCAGAGAGTAATACTTGGTGCATCTCTTAGTTTTGAAATTATTCTATTGAAAATGGAATAAGTTTTCATATGATTTATTCATGTCAGATAATAATTGAAACTGAAATGATCCCTGCAGACATAGACTTACAGTTATCTGGATGGTGAACACTTGCTTTAGACAAAGACTGAAAGAGCACTACAAATGGACGCGCTCAAACAAAACTTAATAGATTCAGGAAACAAGTTATCGACATTTAGGCTATTCGTATTGTGTCTCTTATCATCATTGACAGTTTGACGTAAAACCTAGTCACATGAGTGACTGTCAGAGAGGCATGTAAATGGATAAGAGGTCATGTTTCACATACTCCTGTTGGAAAGGAAACACATTTAAAGGAAGTTTCAGTCAAAACAATAATATGCAAATGTTTATAGTCTTCCCCCAGTCAACAAATAACATAGGAAGGTCTCCTATCATTTGCTCGCTTTTCCATATGTGTATTTATTTAAATGCTGATCAAAGAGGTGTGGAAGAAAGATTAAGTTTACCAACTCTGTTAAGATTTGGGAGAACAATATTAAATCAGATTATGTTTAAAAATTAGCTGTGAGTTTTTAACTTGAGTGTACATAATGTAAAATGGTGTATTAAAACTTGCAAGACTTTTAAAAATATTCTGTCAGGGAAATTTGCTTAAACTCCTCTGCCAGTTTATGATGCCATTATATTCTGCTAGTAGATGATGCTATTCTTTGGTATTTTGTCCATTGTTAAAAGTAAATATGATTGGCTAGAGGAAATTGGAGTGGGAGAGTTAAGGAGTAAAGGAAAACTTTATTGGGGAAAGTTAATGAATAAAGAAAAACACTTGAAGCCAAACTACACATTACATTGCTACATTACATCAGTCAGGCTGTTACATGCTTGGTTTCTTTTTGTTAAATATCAGCTGCCATAAGAGTTTATTTGGAAGATGATGACTATTTTTAGTTTGTTTAGGATTGCTTTGACTATAAAACCAAGACTAATTTGGGAAGTGAAAGTATCAATTTTATTTATATTTTATGATGATATATTAGAGTTTATTTTGGTCATGGTGGTGGCAGGGAATGGGATTAAAAACACACCATCTGTGTCAAAAAGCTTTTATCTGTGAATGGTCTGTATAAGGCATCCTGTTCAATGGAAAAAAAATACACAGACCTCTGTATCTTAGTGGAGATACAGTCAATAACAGTGTTAGAAACATTCAGTACTGCATTCTTTGTAGCACATGACAGAGCAAAGGGCTCCAGTCTGCAGGGGAGGAAGCCTTAAAATGTTTACCTCTGTGGCAGATGATTGAGAGCTCCTTCCTGGGCTATTGCTGGCAGCATGGATGGTCGGGGACTGGGATGCGTCTTCCCAGCACCCAGAACTCCTTTAATGCACTGTGTGAAATCGCAATGCATTATAGGGATCCTTCTGGCACTGGCCAGGAGGCTACTCGCGTGTAGGTGCTGCACAGAGCTGCGCGGCACCAACACACAGGCATTTGGCCCGGGTTAAGGATGCCCTCAGGTTCCAAACTCAGGCTAAGCGGATTTGCCGCCACTAGGAGCCACACGGCTCCCGGCGGTTCACATGAGCTGGCAAAACCGGGCTGGGCTTCCTTTGCCCAGTTTTTCCTGTGCATGTGAATAGCCCCACTGTGTTGTCTAAGAATATGGGCTATGCCTTGCATCCGCCTAAAACAAACAGATTTTTTTTTAAGGATACAGCATACTTTTTTTTTTTTTTTTAAGGACTTGGTATTAGGGAGCATTAACACTTAACAGGAAATAGATTATAGTAGGAAAGCTACTTCAGCCCAGGAAGATAAAAGCTCCTTGTCTTAAATAGGAATTCTTTGGCAGTTTAAAAGCATCTCTTTCCAATGCCTTGTCTGCATGGGAAACTTTGTCTACAAGCACAGGAGACTGTACAGTTTTAGTAATGTTTGGTTTATTTAGGTAGCAGTAAAGTAACTGGCTCGGTACATTTTAAGAGGCCTGTTTTTATTCTTTAAACAGCATAGAACTGTCATAAATGCCTGTATTTCAGCATTTTTTAATGTATCACATGGTAATCTTCTGTGAACTGGTTCCAGCAAAATGTTTACTTTTAAGGAGGCCATTTTGGAACATCTGAGAAATGTGACATCAGGATATAGAACATTGTGGGTTTTTCAGAAGAGATCTGCAAGCCAGACACTGTTTTTCTACATCATACCCGCACACCCTTGAAAATCCTTTCTTCAGTTCGAGCATAACATTTTCCATGTGTAATATACTTCACAGGAACCATTCCAAAGGGACTCGGCTCAACGGGTTTGGGGTCGAGCCGGACCATTCTCAGCTGGTCTGATTTGAACCGAACCAGACCCAGTTCAAACCAAGGCAGTTCAGAAGCTGCAGTTTGGGGTGGGGGAGGCTCACCCCTGCCGGCCTCCCACTGAGTAGCCCAGGCTGCCGGCATTCCAGTTTGGGCCTCTGCGCACACACGACCATTTTAGTGAACTCCACACATGCCTCTGTGCATGCATAGAGGCCACTAAAATGCCTCTCGTGCATGCACAGAGGCCCAAACTGGGCCAGAGAAGACCCAAACAGGGCTGCTGCTGGCCCAGGCTACTCAGGGCGAAGCCAGTGGGGGTGGGGAAGCGTCACCATTTTTATTTGTGTGTACAGATATACTTTTCCCCCACCCCCTCTATAGTTAGGGCAGTCCACCTGCCCCTGTATTGGTAAAGGGGAATCCTCACCGGATTTTCCTTTACCAGTATAGCTCTGAACTGTTTGAATTCTGCTTGGTTTGAACTCAAACCATGTCCAGCTTGACTGGGCCAAAACCAAAGCGGCAAAAATGGTTTTGTGCACATCCCTACTCCTTTGGTGGAAAACACTGAATCAGAAAAGGCTCTGGCCTTGAAAAATGAGGGATACTGGCACTTTATGTCATTTAGGGATGACATTTTACTGCCCAAGCAACAACAAGAGAAAACAGAGGAAAAGAGGATTTAATGATGATGATAATTCTTGTGTGCTCAAAGGGCTTCACATACATTATCTCAGTAATCCTTACAAACCTACAAAGGAAGGAAGTTTGTATTATCTACATATTGCTAGAGGGTTGGGTGGGGCAGAAGATGAAAGTTGTTAGCTTGCCAAAAGCCATCCAGTGGAAGTGATATTTGAAGTGGAAAGTTCTAACACATCTCAGTTGTTTAGCCACCATTTATATCTGAAGGAAAACCAAATTGAAAAGCTGATACATTTAAAAAAATAATAGTATGTAAACGTTTGGAAACATTAGATTCAGTTCTTGGAATTGACTGTGCATACCAGAAAGTTTCTGCCCTCCCCTTCCCACATTCTCCTTTCAGCCCCTTATACCTCCTAAATGCTGCTCCTGCAGGTGAAGATACTTTTCAGAGCAGCTTTCAAAGCAACACAACAAGATTAATTAAAAATCGGCAGTCCCTGCCCTCTAGCACGTACATACGTGTTTTTTGGTTGGGCATGGGGCCATGAGTCTTTGGATCTTCACTGCTACTTTGTATGCAGTTGGTAGCATCATAAATATTAATGATATTTTAAATGTGCAGACAGGCTAGATCAATGAAGCTATAGCTATTTGTGAGAATATATGCACTTATGTATTTTTAATGTTACAGTATTTTGAGTCATTCACTTTGGTCCTGATCCAGTGCAAAGAATGCACTGGATTATTGCATTTGGCATTTATGATTGTGGCACATTTCCCAATATTGGATTGGTGCCGCATACACAGTATCAAACATATGGTCAATACTGCCAGTTTTGGGGAGAGTTAGGAAGCCTGAATTCCAGCTCTGCTTCCCTCCTTCTCTCCTCTACCTCCCTCTTCCTCAGAGCCCCCCAAATGGCGATCAGCACTGTCAAAGCTGTTGGTAAAACTGTCTGTGGAGTTTCAATATGCTTGTTGGTATATGTGTGCAGTAGCGTGCAGGCAGCCCACTGATGTGCATGTATTTGGATGAAGACTCATGTCTTTATACAGAAGAACCATGTTACTTGCACAGATTACTTTCCTCACTTCTACCGTGAGCTGCAAGTAATGAGGCATTATGGCTATGGGAAAAGGAGGATTAGGTTCCAAAGCGGAGGAGAAACATGAAAACAAAAAAGCAAAAAAGTAAAATACCTTCCTGTCGTGTGTTCCGCGGGGTCTGTATGTGCCCAGGAATCCCTCCATGTGCCCAAGAATGCCCCCAAAAGGATGAAATGCCCCCCGCAACCCATGAAAAATCATGGGGGAAAGTGTGTTTCTTAAAAGAAAGGAGCCACAAAATGGCTCCTGAAGACATAAATGGCGGGTGGAAGTGACCTCCATGGTCACTTCTGGCCCTCTATGAACCATGGATATGTGGGTTTTAACCCTTTTGTATCCATGGAAAACAGGTGTTAATGAGACTCTGTGCAGATAATGGAACCACAAATAGCACTTCCTCAAATAACGAGGTTTTCCTGTGCATCTGTATAATTTTTACATGATTGAATTATGGGTGTCTTATTATTGAGGTTATGCAAATACACATTTTAAAAAACTATTATGTATGAGCAGTATATTACATGTTATATTACATATATTATATGTTCAGATTACTACAGGGATTTAAAATCTATTACACATGTATTACCTGGTAGTTTTTAGTAAGAAGAATATGAAATTATTCTGTAAGTTCCATTTATTGTCTCACACAGCTTCTAATTTTCCAAAGTTTTTATTTAAAACATGGGGATTTTAAAATGGGGTTCCAAAGTTTTTATTTAAACACTTTTGACATGCTTAACTAGAGATCAGTTTAGACATCACACTAAATGATGTTTTACTTCAACCATAGTATACAATTAGGCAGTTCATGTGATAATAAATGCCATAGGAGAAACATTATACCCTATTTTGGAGGATGTGCAGACCCATTTTCTGCTTGTGTGAGAGTAAAAAACAAGGTCGGAGACACTGACAGTGATTGTCAAGTAGCAGCTGGGTAGGAGGGCGTCTCCTCCTACCTTGGTAAAGAGTTGGGTACAGCTGCTGTGTAGGATGGGGCCCTCATACCCAGCTGCAATTTAACAGATGATCATTGTCAGAATCTCCAACCTTCTTTTTTACTCACACATGAGCAGCAAAACAAGAGCACACACAGCTCCCAAACTAAAGTAGGGCACTTCTACCCTATTTATCATTGTGTTAACTTCCTTAATGCAAAGCATGGTTTTAATTTCCAGACAATCAGGCAAACCACGGTTTAAAGCTGTTTATCTGTTCTTTATTTTCTGTCATCTGGGCATTCCATTCTGTAAGTGCAGTATCGAATGAAGGCATAGTGACAACCAGAATTATGGTTTTTCAATTCAGTATCATGCCAAACCGTAATGAGCTCAAACCATGGTTTCTGATTGTTTGCAAGTTAGTTTCAAACCATGGTTTATTGATTCATACATCACATAAAACATTATGTTTCACAAGCTATGGTTTGGCATGATGTCTAAATTGAGCCTGAATAGATTTAATGATTGAGACTGCAGTCCTAAAAATATAATTTTTGTAGGGTGACTTCACATGATCACTAGCATGGCTGTAAGCTAGTAACTTCCTGGTAAAATGTTGGGCAGCGAGAGCATGTGTTTCTAGCGGACATGATGTCTGAACCCGCCCAAGACTGGTTCACCGAGATTCTCCACCCAATATACTCCCGACTTCCATACCCAAGTTCTAGAAGTCAGGTGGAGAAGACTTTACTGAGTTCAAATGTCACACCTGTCAGGAAGATGTGCTCTCATAGCAGAACATTTTACCAGGTGACTTACTGCCATACTAGCAATCGTGTGAAGCCACCCACAATTAAAATGTAACAAAAGTCTTAACTGTTTTTACATAGAAGGACTGCAAATCCTTCATTTCAGTAGCTGACCATACTTAGACTGGAATCTAAGGAGGAACATGTGCACATGGATATTATCAGTCTGTTTTTGTTTACCGGGTTCCCTTAACCCTAAAACTGTTGTTTAAACTCCCTCAGCTTAAAAAATAAGTTAGGGATTGTAAGGGCAAGTTTGCATGATCACTGCTAGGTCAGTAGGCTGGAAACTGGATATTCATGGCAAGTGGGCACTCTTGGTGGGAGTGATGTTTGAACCTGCCCAAGTCCATTTCATGCTACATCCCCAATATTCACTTGACCTTCTTCCAAGACTCTATGCCCAACTTCAAATGTAGGTTACAAGTGGACAGAGAACCTCTGGAGAATGTTGGTTGTGAGGAATCTGGCATGGGAACTGGACTTGGATGAGTTCAGATGTTATGTCCACCAGGAGCACAGCCAGCTTACTTGGCGACAATCATGCAAACCCACTCTATGAGTGTTCAGAATGGGAAATCTGGAGGAAATGACACACATGCTAGCAGCATCTCTTTTGTATTGTGGTATTATTATTTTAACCCTAAATATACTGCCTGTTTAAAGTTTTATAGCATGTAGCCACCCTTTTCAAAGCATAATTTCCATCACTGTAGCTGCATTCAAGAACAATTTGGGGCCGAAATTTTCTTTTCTGGCTAATCTCAAATTCCTGATTTGTTTTTAAGTGGCCTCACAGAGTTCTCCAGATAACACATAAGCAAACAGTCAAGAAAGTCAATGTTTCCATTTCTGAAGCCTGAACAGCAGGAAATGCAAGAGTCTAGCAGTCAGACAGGGTCAAGCCAGGAATATTGTCTTGTCCTCAGCCTGTATGTTTTTGAGGAAAGAACTGTAATAAAATGAGTTGTTATGAAAGTCATTGCTTTAGCTTTAACTTGTAGAGACATTTAAAGCTTTTCATGGGGTGGGGGAGAAATTTCTTTTTATACAATACAGTTTATATAAACAATCACAATCATCATGTTATATTATTGAATTCAGAGTGCCATATAATACATGATGTGAGCTAAAAATCTTGTAGCATGGGTTCCAAGAGATTAAAATAATATTTTCCTATGTTTTCTTCACAAGGCTAGATGACAGTTATTTTCTTAAACAAACAAAAATCCAGTATATCTTTTAAAATATCTACTTGCACTGTAGGGCAGGTGAAAGACAACAGCTGTATAGGGTTACATAAATAATTTGTGAAGAGCAATATTGATGATTTGGTGATCTGGGAAGAATTTGTTTCAGTTTACATATAATGCATTCCTTACTGTATTTAAAGTATTTTAAATGCTATTATTCTGAGTCTAGAACAACATTAGATTATTTTGCCACTGCATGTTAAGTGATGCCATATTCAGTAACACTAAATTAACAACTCTATTACAAATACAACAGTAAGATTTGGTCACTGTATAATTTTGGATCCTCTTTTCTATAAATTGCATGTCTTCTGTGTATCACCAAGTGCATGTTTTCAATATATATATATATTTTGTCCTTTCCTGGTTCATCAAATAATTTTAAAAGCATTTTTATTTTCTTTCTTTTAAAAAAATTTCACTATTGAACATTAACATTTCCTTTTTTTCCAGCTCAGTATATAATATACCTGTAATTAATTGCTAAGTACAGTTGCTCTTTTTATGCCTTATTAAATAGAGAAGCACATCCAAGTAGGATTTTCTTAATGTGAGAAAAAATAGGGATTTATTTTACACAATAAGGATTTAGATTTTATAAGCAATTGTTCTTGTTTTTCACTACCACTACTACTACTACTACTACTACTTGGAGATGTAAGGTTTGTGCCATGTAAAGTGCTAGTTTGCATGCATTCATTTTAATACTAAAATCTGTAGTACTGCTCGATCCATATCTGACTGCTAGGTTTCAATTGACAGCTGAGGATTTGTGACTGGACCATGAATCAAAACGGCAGGCATTTATACCCCAGTGCCAATGAGGATACATTGGGAATTACTTGGCAAAGGTAAAATTTTAATTATTTCCAACCCTAAACTATCTTGGGCTCTTCATTACCTGTTTTAGTTGGCCTCCAGGAGTATGTTTGTCAAAATATAACTACAAAATATCTCTGTAACGTCTCTTGAACTACATATTTTAGATGGTCAGATATGCAAATTAAACTTTATAAGATACTTTATTAAGGCCTTGGGATAGCATATGTTTGCTGTCAGCTATAAAGCTTGTGGAAGTTTAGATAGAACCAAAGTTCTAAACATGTATAGCTGCATATTTTGAAGCTTATGAACTTATTTTAAAAGACTGTATGGTTTTAAAAGAAAATAGGTGACAAGTATAGTAAGTCCCTCATTTTGGGGAATGTTCTATGGATACTTCCTAGAGAAATAATTTGAAGAGTACAATGGGAATAGTTGTTATGAATGTAGAACAGTAATACATTTGTAAAGGTAAGCTATAACTCATAAGTCTTATAATCTAAAATACAATTAACTAGACTTTAATAAACTTTGAAGTTATTCGAACAATCAAAAACGGTGTTCTGCCCAGGTTTGGGAGCTGTGTGTGCTCCCAATTTTCAGTTGTGTGGAAATGATTGTGTGGAAGCAAGGTAGGAGGATAAACCACCCAGGTGGTTCTTCCGCACAATCACTTCCACCCAGATTTTCCTTTTACCTTGCTTCCATACAACTGAAAATTGGGAGCACATGCAGCTCCCAAACCTGGGTAGAACACAGTTCTTTGCAGGCAGAGAGAAAACTACTATTATGAGATATTTAACTATGCTAGCTGAATCATATAGCTAAGTAGTTGAAAGATAAGAGTTGATAGGAGAAATCAGTAGTCAGCTCTTTGCTTGCAAAATTTCCCTCTGAAATTATGGGTTGATAAGGTAGAAAATATTGTTTTTCCCCTCTTTCTCCCATAAAATATACACAATGAAGGTATATCCATCTGTAGTCTTGAATATGCATATTTCTAGATTAGCCCAATTAAAATTAATGGGGCTTACTTCCACAAAAACACAGTTAAGATTGGGCTGTATACACAGTTTTTATAGCTCTAATGTATGTAAGTATGAACTGTTTCTAATATCTTGAATGATCTGCTTTAATAGTCTGTTGATTTGTTGAGAAGCTCATTTAACACCTGGTCTTGTAATATTTGTAGTGGGATGTTGAGCATAACATAGGAGTCAAATGCACAAATTTTGTTTCTACCAAATTTTCTTAACAAATTGTTAAGAACTTGCTATATACTTGTTATAGTCCAAGAATGATTGGCTTCATGTTTTTTGTATGAATTGTAAAGGCTTTCTATGACTAATGTGACTAGTTTGAACAATGTGTTTTCTTTCATCTCAGAGATCAAATGGTACAAAATAAAATTTATTTAGGTTGCATTTAATTGTTCAATGGAATTTATAGTTTGGCCTAAATGAAAGGGAAATGCACAGTCATCTCCAAGTGTAACTTTTGTGATTAAAAAGACCATTCTCTTCACAATGCATGGTAACCAACAAGGTACTATCCTAAGTGTCATCACCAGTGTTCCCTCTAACAGGAATTCTCAGAAGTTGTTGACTACAACTCCCACAATCCCCAAGCAAAAGCCATTGCAACTGGGAATTCTGGGAGTTGTAGTCAACGACATCTGGAAATCCCTGTAAGAGGGAACACTGGCCATTACCCTCAATCTGAGACCACCCAAGTTGGGGGGCAAGATGGACAGTTCAAAGGATGAAATGGCAGGGGGTGGGGAGACCCTACAGTCCAGTCCCTGGGCAACCCCATGCTGCCAGCACACACACACCCCACCAGGGGAACCAGGATAACTCGAACCCACATTTCCTCCACCACCTGAGGACACAGCCCTGCTTCCATCCTCTGACTTGGAGGAGTCCCCTGAGGATCTTCCAGTCCTAGTTCAGGCTGTCCAGCACCACTGGAGCCAGCACTTTAAAAATCAAGCAAGACCCCTTTAAGCCATAGAGTATTCCTAGAGAAGAGCAAGCAATTTAGTCTGCCTGGATAGCAGCCATAAAACTAACCCTCGGCTCCAAGCAGCCACTGGAGCAACATCCCGCCTGTGTTCTAAACTCAGGTCTTGTAGGTTGCTGCTCAGAGCTAGCCAAGGTCCTGACCCCTTTCTCCCCAGAACCTTAGCAGAGACCCTGGTTCAGCCCAAAACAGAATACTGAGGTATTGTAGCTGATGAACAGTTTTCTTAAACAGTCTTTCTGGTTATCACCAGTAGTCAAGGGACTAGTCTGGAGCCATTGAGTAACCTAGGGGCCATCTAAACCAAGACTCTACCATGAGGTATTTTTGACTCATGCCCAGTTTTTTCTTCAAAACCTACCTGTTTCACAGCTTATTTCTGTACTGCTCTCATTGTTCATATATTTACATCTAACGTTCAACATATATTTACATATATGTGAACAAAATCACTGCTTTATGTCATATCCTCAGCAGAGAGGATTAATGGTAGTTCTCCGTGTTCATTTCATCGTCTTCAGACATTTGAACTATTTACTTCCTCCCTTGGCCATATTTTCTCTAGCTTAAAGTTATCCTATCAGCCTTTCCTGATACAAGTTGTCTTTTAAACTTTTTATTCTTGTGCTCAGTTCCTATTCTAGTTTGTCAGTGTTTTAACTGCACTGTGGTGTCTAAAACAGGGAATAAATGAAAAAAATACCAAATCAGTTTTATTACTTACTGAAACTTGGATATATAGAATTGATCTCTTAATCCATCAATGTTCTATGCCACATTACCATGTGACAACACATTGTTTAATTTATTTATTTATTTATTTATTTTATCATATTTTTATACCACCTGATATGTACATCTCTAGGCGGTGTACTAACTTAAATCAAATTAAATTAATCATTTTAATTCCAGTTCTCAGTCATGTTGAATGTTAGCCTATCCTTTAGTTTTGAAGTTCTTTCAGTATGATCAGTATATTAGATGATTATATTAGTCATATCTCTAAGTTTAATAAAAGTGCTAAGGAGTGGCAGATCTAAGACAGGAACTTGCAGTACTCAAATTTGATATAAACCTGCTGCTTTTATTCTACAAATGTAGGTGTTCCACTGATTATGTAATCCCTCTTATGATACATTCTACACCAAATGTATTGTAGCCAGCATGTCAAGGAACTACTAGAAAACCTGAATTTCATGAAATATCAAGGAAACACTTTAGTAGCACTTGTGGAATGCAATTCCAGACAAGATATAGCAAAAACTAGTAAGCTATAAAGTAAATGTGGATCAAACCTGGGAAACCAATTGTGCCCATGGCCCCACAAAGACCAGGTAGTTCTCAGATATCTGACTCAGAGTCAGACTCAGGAGTGACTAAGGGCCAAACTAAAAGGTTATTCACATGACCAAAATTCCTGGAGCTAGGGAGGGCTGGGGCAGCCATCTGCATAGGAGTGGGTCCAAGGCTCCACACAAGCCTCACTACCCTGGGTTTCCTGCCTCTATCCAGCCAGAGGCGTAACTAGGGAAAATGGCGCCCGGGGCAAGCACTGAAATGGCGCCCCCCGTGCCCCCCCGCACCACAACATACTACATTATACTTAGGTTTTTCCTCACAAGCGCCCGCCGCCGCCACCACCAAGCCAGGCCACTGACTGGCCGCCAGGCGCCAGCAAAGCAATGGGGGGGGCGCAGGGGGCGCGGAAGGGACTGCTCGTGGGGGATGGGCTGCCTACGCACTCCCTTGACTGCTGCAGCGCTGCTGCACTGAGCAGGAAACATTTGTATTAACAAAAATTTTTAAAAAAAATTAAAAATTTTTTTGTCATGCCGGCGCCCCCCATGTGACCAGAAAAGATGGCACGTGCCCCCCCGCCCCCCCTATAGTTACGCCTCTGTATCCAGCTTTGCGTGGTTGTGTGAATAATCTTTAGGTATTACAGGAACTTCTGTGTTACTTGATCTTTGGCCAACTTGGAGGCTGAGTAGTTGAAACAGGCAATACTAGTTCTGCATGAATTGGCAAGTAATTTGATTCGGTATTTGAAGCAGGTACTATTTGCTTTGGTGTTTGGATTGCCTTCCCTCATTTGTATTTGGATATGAGTATTCAGTTGTCCAAATATTCATCCACAGGATATAATGGGGATAATCACTTAAATGTCTATTATATCTTCAATATAATAGGTGAAAACAACAGAGGTTGTAGCTGTTCCGTGGGCATGAAGCCTGAGAAGCTTCAAATAAATAAGTGCAGAGGTTTCCTAAAATATATACTTTAATTATTATTTTTTTGAGAAAGAAGCCTTATAATTCATTCTTGTTCAACAAGGATATGTAGCCCCCTGCATTATGCCTGCAACAGCTCAGCAGTGCACAGAAGGCAGGAAGAAAGAGCTAACACAGCTTGAGATTTTCCTTCTATGTCCCTTTTCCAAAACACTGTGATTGAAAGTGACCAGAGGAGGAGAGCAAAGTCACCAGTCTTATGTTTCAAAGGACTCCCTCAGCATTTTATATGTATGGAACACCATCTCATTTCCTCCCTTTGCCAGTTTTAAAAAGATACAATGAGGATGTCCCCTTAAAAGATTTATTGTTCAGTTCTCACCACAAAGTGATTACAAGTCATCTGGTATGTATGTATGTATGTATGTATGTATGTATGTATGTATGTATGTATGTATTTATTTATTTATTTTTGCTGAAATCAATGCAGCAGCCATGTTGGCTGTGCTGTGTCATCATACCTTCCTTGAGGCCTGGTTATACTGAGTACAGAGAGTGAAGTTCTCTGTAATAACCTGACCAAAAACAACTGTGATTTTGAAAAATACAATGGTACTGTGCAAGAGGACAACAAAAAGCACACTGGAAGAGTGATTTGTGCAAGTACCTACAGAAAAGAAATGACAGAAAGTTTGGGTAGATGCAGTGAGAAAAGTTGTTCAGTGAGTAATCCCTGGTTTTTTCCCCTGTGTCAGAACCATTTCAATGTTAGTACAAATAAATTATAAGATGTTTATTATTCTCCAATATTTTTATTTGGTTTTCCTGCCCCCTTTCTTAAAAAAAGGAGCAACTGTGCGGAGGAGGGAGTGTGAACAGTTTCATTAGAGTGGAGATGAGAGGAATGAAGACCACACGGGTA
The DNA here is from genome assembly GCF_027244095.1 of Hemicordylus capensis. Lineage (NCBI taxonomy): Eukaryota > Metazoa > Chordata > Lepidosauria > Squamata > Cordylidae > Hemicordylus > Hemicordylus capensis. The sequence continues at coordinate 117,506,650 of NC_069658.1, read as the reverse complement.
GTATTCGAGCTGGTTTTATAACTCAAAAAAATCTCCCTTCTCCCCAAAATCCCTCTCTTGTATAGCATGCCAGTATAAGGGGAAATATTTTTATTTTTATTTTTCTATGCCTTTTTTTAAAAAGAAGGTAGCAGCTATGCAGAAAATGGGCAGTGGGTGAACAGTGCCTGTTTCCTGATCTTTTTGCTTTTTGCCCTAGAAACGGGTGAGAAGAATTCTTTCAGAGCTGATGAAATTTGCCCTCCTCAGGGAAGGAGAAATCTCTTGAAAATACAGGGCAAGCATCATTACATTTGAATAGTTGGATTCATTTGACTGAGCCAGATTGTGCCTGTCCTAGGCCTCAACTGCTTAGCTATGATAGTGTTGCTGCTTCTATATAATAGAGGTCTCTTCCTTCATTTTACCTCAGAACTGGTAGGACTCAGTGCTCCTATTTGGCTTTCACAACCTTCCAACATTGTACCTGATAAGCATAAAGGGCTGCTGAGTTCCTTATAATGGTCAGAGAGCCCAGGACTATTAAGAGCTGCATGACAGGCAGTCATTCAACAGATGTAACTTTTCTACCTGTCATCCAGCTGTTAGAGGAGAGAGCATAGGTGCAGCTTCCATCCTCATATGGTAGGCAAATATTTTCCCCTTATTTTGTTATGCCATATAAGAGGGCAGTTTTTTGGGGAGGGGAGATTTTTTAAATTATAAAACCAGTTCTCCTACTAAACTCGTGGTCTTCACTCCCCTTAGCTCTACTTCCATGAAATCTTCATTGCCAGCAAATAAATATGTAACAATATATTAATAAACTAATGGTAGATGTGTGTGTGGGGGGGGATCATTTTGAGTCCCTTTGAGGAAAACAAGTTATGCACAAACTCCGTAAGTCCTCCCAAACATTGCAGACAGCAGGGAGGTTGAACAGTGCTAATGTCATAATCACCTCAGCCAATAGGAGCGTGTTTTTGCTGTGCTAGGGAAATGTGAATCTTTCAACAGGTTTTTAAAACAACCTAATTCACAAAGGATGGAAAAAACACACACTACACAACCTAATGGTGAGCTGCTTAATGAAGTAATACTACTAAAAGTGCTTGGTGAGATTTAGGGGACATCTCAATTGTCTGCCAGGTGAAAAAGGGAGATGGAAAGCCTTGGAACAGCTGAATATATCAGAATATATTCGGACTGCAAGAACTGGCCAACTTGACTGGCAGTAGTTGATGGGGTATTCAGATTGAATCCCCATATCCAGCTGAAACTTTGCACAGTCCTAGATTGTACAAGATGACTTAATCCTTTCCTGGTCATTGAAATACCTTGGTCATTAAAATATCCTCTCCAAGATGCTTAGCTCCCCTGCTTGAGGAAATAGATTAAGGAATCATCCCCATCTCCATCTTGATTACAGCTGCTAGGCTGCTTTTTAGTTGTTGTTGTGGTTTTTAAATCAGATTGTCTAGAGAAAGAGAGAGAGCACTCTATGTCAATTTAGTTTGGTTCGGTGTAGCTGAACCACTGTCCTAATTCAAATTTCACTTCTTCCATACATTCACTGAGTGATCTTATGATCCAGACTTCTCAGTCTTGGCTGAGTCAAATTACAAGAAAGTGATGGTGGAAGGGACATTGCCAACCAAGCTTGCAGGGAAGATTACCTGGAAAATTGTCCCTCCATCCTTATATAGATGGAACTCCTTGGTCTTATGTTCCCTGTCTTGTGAACTAGGAAGATCTAGCCTTAGGCCTGATGGCTGGACAGCTGTATCTCTCCCAAATAGCTTTGTTGACTTCTGCAGGTTGGGTTGGGAGGGAGGTCTCTCATTTTTTAATATATTTTTAATGCCACTTTCAAGCAACTCCAAGGTTTAATTCAAACTCTGATAATAATCTACTGTGATTGTTTGATATTTGTTTTGATTCATGAAGCTATGCTATTTTTTCTTTGTTAAGATGTGTAGGATATTTTTGGACGGGTACCTGCTGTCCTTTTCTCCTTGAAGTCATCCCAGTATGTTACAGTAGCTAGTTTACTATTTGTCAACTCATACTGGACAGAATTCTTTAGAATACTTTCTAATTAAACGTCTAACTAGCTTTAACTATTTATCTTCCTCTTGATGTAGGCCACTCTCAAGTATGCTAAACACTGCCCAAAAATGTTCAGGGGTAGTTTTTCCTTTAGTTTTGCATACTCTCATACTTGAAGACATGTTAATACATTTCCTAGAGATAAGCTCTTATATGGAGATTCACTCAACATGTAAAATAAAGATAAAATAAATAAGATAAAAACTGAGTTGATTGACACTGGAACTGTTCTTCAAGAGGGGTTCTAAGTGTTCAGAACCTTAGATAAGTATGGCCTGGAAGGTGTTGTCTCTTGAGTGTGCCAATGCATTTGATCTGAGTCTTTGGGAAGGGGAACGAGGCTGTAGCTCAGTAGTAGATCACATGGTCTGTATGTGGAAAGTCCCCAGTTCAGCCCCTGTTAACTCCAGGTTGGACTGGGGAAGACCCCTGCCTGAAACGCTGAAGTGGGGATGTCCATGGAACCGTTCGGTGCTCCATTCGACGCACACACATCGGCCATTTGTGTGACGATGCTGATTCCGGCTGTGAGGAGGTACGCTGCAGCCCCACATGCCCGCTTTTCGGAGGAGTGCTGGTGGGAGAAAAGCAGTGGGGTGGGGGCTGGCAGGTAGGCAGTAGGGATGTTCACAAACCTGTTCAGAGGCCCTTTTAAGAGCCTTCGAACCAGTTCGAACAACCAGCTGTTCAGCCGATTTGAAGGTTGGGGGGGCATACCTTTAAGAGTGGGGGAGGGTGCTCTTCTTCCTCCTGCCGTGTTTTCCCCACCGGTGCTCCATTTTAAAAGTGTGCACATGAGCTGGGTACTTCCTGTTACTTCCAGCTGAAGAAGACACGAGGCAGCAGCGTACTTTTTGAATGGAGCGCTGGAGACGAAAACATGGCGAGAGGGGTAAGGGCACCCTCCCCCGCTCTTAAAGGTATTCTCCCCCACCACCACCTTCAAGCCACCCCACTGCTGGTTCTGTGCACATCACTAGTAGGCAGCACCTTCCCTGCCCCTTAAAGTGACCCCCGTGCCCTCCCGGGAGTGCACGGAACCAGTTCCATGCACATCCCTATGCTGAAGAGCAGCAGCTGCTTGGTAGAGAATACTGAGCTAGATTGACTAACGGTGTCTGATTATTTAAGGAACTTTCATATGCTCCTATGTTTGCAAATGATATGAGATGCAATATTAGCTCTGACTTGACATCACCATTACAGTAGATGTACTTTTAGTGCTCCTGGAACACTTTTGCCTTGAGGATGCAGTTCCTGCTGGCCTCACTGAAGACACGCAGTGGGGTCTTTTGCCTCCATTCTAGTCTTTTGATCTCTGTGGTGTGGTAGGGCACACCACCCTATATTATTGCTCTTAAGCTTGCAGGATGAAATGCAGGAGAGCCTTAATAGTCTTGTCCTCAAGTCTCCTCTGGCACTTGAACTTCAGTCTTAGAAAGGGAAAATATATGTACAAAAATAGCTAACAAGTTGACTGTTTTTGTGTTGTGCGCATATTTGAATGCAGAGCATACGTTTTCAAACTGATGTGTACAGGCTTGGGAACTACAGAACATCTTCAGGAGAGCAGGTTCAGTAGTGTATGGGATGGATTTTTATGCTTGGTGTAGAAAGCGGTATATATGATGACTTGTTGTGTGTTGCAATGTACAAACCAGATTCATAATGTACAGAATAGAAAAATGTTCGCTTCAGAGAAGAGCCACAAGAATTCCTTCAATGTTGATCGTTTTTGTCTTGCTTTTTGGCTAAGAAGCCAAAAGTCTGTAGAACAAAGTAAAATCCCCATAGTGATTAAAAATCCACTAATGCCTCAAGAAGAGAGATTATATGGCATGGTTCAAATAATCTGGACCTAGGAAATGGCTTTATACAAGAAACTTCCAATATGGAGATGCATCGATCAGGTTTGATTTTTGAGTAGCAACTACGCTGTCCTTGTAACATCTGAGTTGGGCCTAAGTATGAAAGGATTAGGTATTTAGTAATTACTTAATGTTTAATGTTTTATGCCAGGTCATTCAAAAACTAGTAACAGTTGAAATTTATCTTTTAAAAAGCAAACCTTTTCAGTCCTGTTTCGAAGGGTTAACTACTAATTTAACAATACTTTTGCCATGCCCAGGCAGCAGGCAATCATTTCCTACATTCACTTTGTTATATTGACATACAAGTACAGTACAACAGCTGGTTTGTTCTTAGAGTTCATGAAGAGAGGCTTATTCTCAGAGTGCTGAATTTCCTTTTCAGCTTTAGCTGTAGGGGTGTTAAAAATGTTCAACTTTTTAGAGCAGCTTATTTGCCCTCTAGCCGCTCTGAAGGGCTGTGATGATAATGCTGATAAGGCAATGAAATGAAATAAGCTTTGGTTTGAGGGGGAGGGGACGCTGGTTGGTTGGTTTTTGAGGGGGGTTTTATTCTTAGAACAGCCTAGTCAATTTCAGATTCCAACAAATCAATCTCAAGTAACTCCACAGCTGGATTTTTGAAAGTTTACATTTTGGACAACAAATACTGCAGTTAGCCGGAAAGTTAAACTGCACTATACATTTGGGATAAAAGTATAAACTCGGCTTTTGCAAATGAGAACTATGAAATGAAAACATTGCTGATAAAATCATTAGCAGTGGGGGGAAGCTAAAGGATTTCTGGCTTTTATCATTTTGTCGCTATGTCTGTTATAAAGAAAGATGTACAGAGAATTATGTTTCCTTTCCATCTAAGCAAACATCTTCTGAACACTTCCTAAGAAATTAATTGTATTCCAGCCAGACTTGCATGCTGCCATCCCACAGGAAATGGGTCAGCAATCCATTAAGATGCCATTAGATAATCTAATTTGGAATTTAATCTCTAAATTAACCATGCTCCATACTTGAAGCATACTTGAGAGAGAGAGAGAAAAGTTTGTTTGAATCGATAGGGGAGCCGAAGCGTAAAGAAGGCTGTTTGTTTTTTCTGTAGCTGTGGTCACGTCTCAAGCCGTCTGGTAACCAGGAGAAACCAGACATGATGTAATTCCAGATTGAACTTGAACTTCAGGGACTTAGAATGGGGGAACAATGGACCATAGGAATCAATAATGTCCATTTTCCACATGATTATGTTTGGAGCTTTAAGTTAACCTTTATGGAAGAAGCAGCAAAAAATGCAATGTGATCAAAATGAGAGGATCTACAGACAACATATTAGAAGGGATATAACTTTTTTCAGCCATATTTCGAGAGTTGTACTGCAGATTCCAGCAGGATTAGGAAAGTTCCCGCTCTGCAATAAACCAGTTGCCTGTTCTGTGTACTCTTTGTTCACTTAGGTAGGATAGACTTAATCTTATGTTTCCTGTCAGATGATTTTGGCAGTGTTCTTAGAGAGGGAGGAGCATGCTTTCAGGAAAATCCCAAGGGGAAAGTGCACCATTAACCCCTTGGTGACTTTAGAATATCACCTTGTCATTTTATTTTACTTTGTGCTGAGCTGTAAACCTCTTTTTCCTTCAGAGGGTATTTAGCCTACTACTTATTGAACAAACTAAAGTCTGTGTTAATTATATTTAAATAAGTACTTATAAAGACAGTTTTGCTTTGCAAATAGTATAAAGAAGTTACAGAAAACAAAAAGAAATAGAAAATACTTTTTTGTGATCACCTGTCTTACAAAAACCTTTTTTCCTTTTTTCTTTTCTTTCCTTCCTTCCTTTCTTTTTCTTTTTCTTCTTCTTCTTCTTCTTTTTTTTTTTTTTTTTGCTTTAAGGAGGAGCAAGTCAATGATTCCTCTTTTCAGAGAAACAGGAACAGGCACTTGGAAGCTGTAATGCCTTTGATTAACTTTTTCAATGCTGGATTTTAAAACTAAAAGCTGGATTTTAAAAACCAAAGGACTGTAGCTTCTTTAGTCATTTTAATTTTTCCAAAAATAGCACCTTAGGTAAAACATTGTGCTTCTGCTGTCTCTTACAATGTGTCATTTCACTTACCTGTAACACTAAGAACATAACATAAGAACAGCCCTGCTGGATCAGACCCAAGGCCCATCTGGTCCAGCATCCTGCTTCACACAGTGGCCTTACCAGATGCCTCTGGGGAGCCCACAGGCAAGAGGTATGTGCATTTCCTCTCTCCTGCTGTTGCTCCTCCTGTGCATGCCCTCTCCCCTGCAACTGGTATTGAGAGGCATCGCGCCTCTGAGGCTGGAAATGGCCCACAGCCACCAGACTAGTAGCCATTGATAGGCCTGTCTTCCATGAATCTGTCTAAGCCCCTTTTAAAGCCATCTAATCTGGTGGCCATCACCACATCCCATGGCAAGGAATTCCATAGATTAATTATGCTCTGTGTGAAAGAGTACTGCCTCTTGTCGGTCCTAAATTTCCCGACCTTCAGTTTCATGGGATGACCCCTGCTTCTAGTATTGTGAGTGGGGGAGAAAATTTTTTCTCTGTCCACCTTCTCCATTCCATGCATAATTTTATAAATCTTGATCATGTCTCCCCTTAGTCGCCTCTTTTCCAAGGTAAAGAGTCCCTGATCATCTTGATTTCCCTCTTCTGCATTTTTTCCAGTTCTAAATATCCTTCTTAAGATACAGTGACCAAAGCTGTATGCAGTACTCCAGATGTGACTGCATCATATATTTGTATAAGGGCATTATAATATTAACATTTTTATTTTCAACCCCCTTCCTAATGATTCCTATCATGGAATTAGCCTTTTTCACAGCTGCCGCACACTGAGTCGACACTTTCAATGAGCGGTCCACCATGACCCCAAGATCTCTCTCCTGGTCAGTCACAAACAGCTCAGATCCCGTCATCGTATATGTGTAGTCCCCCCCCCCCCGCAACATGCATCACTTTATACTTGCTTATGTTGAACCTCATTTGCCATTTTGTCACCCACTCCCCATTTGGAGATGTCTTTTTGCAGCTTCTCCCAATCTGTTGTGGATTTCACTACCCTAAATAGTTTAGTGTCATCTGCAAATTTGGCCACTTTGCAGGTTACCCCAACTTCTAGGTCATTTATGAACAAGTTAAAAGAGCACTGGTCCCAGTAGTGATCCCTGGGGGACCCCACTTTCTACTTCCCTCCTTTGTAGAATCTGTCAGTTTATTCCTACCCTCTCTTTCCTGTCCTTCAAAAGTTACCAATCCACACATGAACCTTATCCCATGGCTGCTAAGTTTGCTCAAGAGCCTTTGGTGGGAAACTTTGTGAAAAACTGGGATCGCCTTTATGTCAACGGGGTCGCCTTTATGCACATGCCCGTTGACACTCTCAAAGAACTCCAGAAGGTTAGTGAGACAAGACTTGCCCTTGCAGAAGCCATTCTGGTTCTCCATCAGCAAGATCTTTTCTTCTTTGTGTTTAACAATTTTGTCCTTCAGTATGCTTTCCATCAATTTACCTGGCACCAAAGTTAAGCTGACCAGCCTGTAATTTCCAGGAACCCCCCTGGATCCCTTTTTGAAAAATCCGAGTTACAATGGCTACTTTCCAGTCCTCTAGTACAGAGCCTGATTGGAGGGATAAGTTGCATATTTTTGCTAGGAGATCAGCAAGAGTTGCTTCAAAACTCTTGGGTGGATGCCATGTGGCCCTTGTTATTTGTTAATTTTTAGTTTTTCCTTGTCACCTCAAATTTGCCCAGTTCTTCAGCCTCCAAGCCTGAAAAGCCCAGTTCTGGAGAGGGTATATGGTCAGTATCCTCTGCCATGAAGACAGATGCAAAGAACTCATTCAGCTTCTCTGCAATCCTCCACCTTAAAAATCTCTTTCACACCCTCATCTTCAAAGGGGCCAACTGCTTCCCTGGCAGGTTTTCTACTTCTGATATATTTAAAGAAGTTTTTGTTATTCCCCTTGACAGCTAGCTATATGCTCCACAAACTCGCTTTTTGCATCCCTTATTGTCTCCTTGCATTTCTTTTGTCAGAGTTTATGTTCCTTTTTGTTCTCTTGATTTGGACAAGACTTCCATTTTCTGAAGGAATTCTTCTTCCCTTTTATAGCTTCCCTGACTCAAATAGAGTCAGTGTTAGCTACGCTGGCATCCTCCTGAACTTGGTGGTACCTGTCCTCCTTCTTGGTATACATTCCTACTGAGCTTCTAGTATTGTGGTTTTCAATAAGTTCAATGCTTTCTGGAGTAATTTGACCCTCCTGACCTTTCCTTTCAACTTGCTTTTTGCCAGTTCCCTCATTTTTGAGAAGTTTCATCTTCTGAAGTCCAACACATCTGTGTTGGACTTCCTTGACAGTTCTCTACTTGCATATATGAATTGAATCGCACTATGGTCACTGCTACCCAATGGTTCTGTAACTCTGACATCTCACACCAGGTCCTGGGCACCATTCAGTATTAAGTCCAATGTCACTATCTCTCTGGTTGATTCTGTGACTAACTGTTCTAAGGCACATTCATCTCACATGTCTAGAAATTTGGCCTCTCTTTCATTACCTGAACATGAATTTACCCAGTGTGGGTAGTTACCCCTTATTACTGCCCTGTCTCTCTTTGACCCCTCACTTATTTGCTTCTCCAACTCCAGGTCACTCTCAGCATTTTGATCCGGAGGGCAATAGCACATCCCTAGTAACACATTTCCTTTCAATCCTCGTAATGTTACCCATAATGATTCTGTAGAGAACTCTGGTCCATCTAGGTTTTCTAGCTTGTTGGAATCTATCTCTTCTTTGATATACAATGCTATTCCTCCCCCATCCTCCCCTCCCTGTCCCTTTTGTAGAGTTTATATACAGGAATAACCATGTCCCACTGATTCTTGCTGTTTTACCAGGTTTCCGTTACACCCACTATATCTCTGTTTTCATTAGTAACCAAGCACTCCAGCTCACCCATCTTCACTCAGAGGCTTCTGACATTGTATACAGACATCTATATGCCAAGTCCTTCACCCTTACCATCATTTGACGTGTGCTATCCCCCTTACCATCATTTGATCTTTTTGGCAACCTGCCATGTGCTTCCTTTTGCTCAGCTCCTGGCTCCACTCTTTCCCCTTCTGGTTTATCCAAAACATGTACGTATCTGGTTTATGCAACCCCCGCACCTTAGGAGATTTTGCTGGCCAAACCAGATAATAGGGGTGTGCACGGAACCGCGGAGTTGCGGTTCGGCACTGGGGTGGGGGGTTCCATTAAGGGCGGGGGGGCTTTACTTACCCCTCCCGCCCTTTCCAGTTTTTGCACCGTAAGTACCATAAAAAATGCGGGCTGCAGGATCCCTCTCTGCCCGCTTCTATTCTCTTTGATGGCTCCGCGCTCGGGCGGGCGGCAGCTGCCGCCACTGAAGCCCCCTCGAGAAGCCCCCTCGAAGCTCTTTCGGTACCTTAAATCTCGCCCGGACCGAGTCTGACCGCACTCAGGCGGGCGGCAGCGAGATGTCCTTCCGCCCGCCCGCGCGTGCGCAGAAGGCTTCCTGCACTCAGCCTTCTGCGCGCGCACGCAGAAGGCTTCCTGCACTTTGCAGACGGCAGGGAAGGGAGCGGGCGGGCGGAAGGACATCTCGCTGCCGCCCGCCTGAGTGCGGTCAGACTCGGTCCGGGCGAGATTTAAGGTACCGAAAGAGCTTCGAGGGGGCTTCTCGAGGGGGCTTCAGTGGCGGCAGCTGCCGCCCGCCCGAGCGCGGAGCCATCAAAGAGAATAGAAGCGGGCAGAGAGGGATCCTGCAGCCCGCATTTTTTATGGTACTTACGGTGCAAAAACTGGAAAGGGCGGGAGGGGTAAGTAAAGCCCCCCCGCCCTTAATGGAACCCCCGACACAAACCCTCCCGAACCAAAACCACCCCATGTCCGGACCGGTTCGGAGGCCAGTAGAATGGCCTCCGAATCGGTCCGTGCACACTCCTACCAGATAACATCCATTTCCTCTCAGCAATCCCCCAGGCATAATTTTAAAAGCTGCTCTATGACCTTTTTTATTTTAAGTGCCAGCAGCCTGGTTCCATCTTGGTTCAAGTGGAGCCTGACTTTTTATACAGGCTTCGCTTGCCCCAAAATGTATCTCAGTGCTAACAAATCTAAACCCCCTTCTCCTGGCACCACTGTCTCATCCATGCATTGAAACCCCTCAGGTCCTCATGTCTTTCTGGACCTGTGCATGGAACAGGTAGCAACTCATAGAACACTACCCTGGGGATCTTAGATTTCAGTATGATTCCCAGCAGCCTAAATTTGGCTTCCAGGACCTCCTGACTGCATTTCCCATCATTGTTGGTGCCAACATGCACCACAACAGCTGACTCCTCCACAGTGCTGCCTAACAGCCTACCTAGACGCAATGTGACATCTGCAACCTTCACACCAGGCAGGCAAGTCACAGTGTGATCTACACACAGGTCACAGACCCATCTCTCTATACCCCAATGATCAAATCACCCACTACTAAGAGGCTCCCACCCACTGGAGAAATATCATCTGTGTGAGAGGATATGGGCACATCACCCAAGGAACGGGTCCCTGCTAAGGGAGTGTCTCCCTCTTCCTCAGACCGATGTCCTTCTTCCCTGAGACCTTTACTCTCCATGACATCAGAAGTGCTGTCAGCCTGGGAGTGGGATGCCTCTATCACATTCCTGAGGGTCTCATCCACACATCTCTTTGCTTCCCTAAGCTTCTCCAGGTCAGCCTCCTTGGCTTTGGGGGAACGAACTTGTTCCCTTAGAGCCAGGAATTCTTTGCACCGAGTGCACATTCAGGACTTCTGCCCCTCAGGCAGCTAGTCATACATGCAACACTCTGTGCAGTACACTGGGAAGTGTATTTTTACCTGAGTTAAAGGGTGCAAGCTCACCCTTTACCCCAGGTCCGGGATTGTATGTATGCCTGGGCTTCACGCAGCCCAAGAATACAGAGTTGGATGCCTAGAGCTCATCAAACAGTGCACTGTGGGTTTCCTGAAGGCTGGGAAAGTGTGTCCTGGCCTCCAGAGATCCATGCTGCACAGAGTGGCATGGATTGTGTGGGTGCGCAAGTGTGAACCTCAGAGAACCTCAGGGGAAATTACCGATCATCTGGAGGGAAGGTAGGTCCATCCCCCACCTGCTCGCCCCGTCTCTATTTTGGTCATGAGAGCAACCTTTCTATGTTACATCTGAACAAGCCCTATATGTTATCTTGCCAGATGCAAACAGAACTTCCCCATTGCAATTGATATGCACCCTGCCTATAGCATTTTTGAACTGTTTATAACCATTATGTTGTAATGATCATCATTATGCTGTGTATCTCCATGCCTCCACCAGTGGCCAGAAGCAACATCGTGCAGCGATCTGGAGGTTAACAATGTGGTAATGATTATTTGCATGCAATCTGATCATCCAAAAGGGGATGAAGTAGAATTTGGAAATTAGCAGATAACAAGATCAAAAGGCTTCAAGGGAGAAGGCATTTGGAAAGAGGCACCATATATTGGTGTTCCTGTGCTAGACACCTCTAAATCAAGATGGGGAAGCTGGAATATTTGGTTGCAAAGGGTAACATAGATATAGTGGGCACAACAGAAGCCTGGTGGACTGGAGAGAATCAGTAGAATACAGTTTATAGAAAGGGCAGGGAGAAGCGCATTGGGGGCGGGGTGGCTCTGTGTCAAAGAGGGTATAGAACTGAAAAAACTTGGAAACCAGAATCCTTCACAGTATAATTGTGAGTCGTACTATATTTATCTGAATCCAAGACTAGGTTTTTTCCAAGTTATTTGATGTTAGAAATCATGGTGTCATATTAAATTCAGAGTCCTCTTCCTTTGGGGTAAATATAGTTATAACCTGTATTTAACCACTGTTTTTAAAGAGGTTTATCTTAAATTCAGTCATATCTTGCATTTGTAAATTCATGTTTAGGTAATGACAGAGAGGCTAAATTTCTAGACATGCTAAATGGCTGTGCCTTAGAACAATTGATTGCTGAACAAACCAGAGAGAAGGCAACTTTGGACTTAATCCTGAGTGGTGCCCAGGACCCAGAGGTGCACCTAGGTAATTTTGGAGCCTGGACCTAAAGGCCTTTGGAGGCCCCCTTGCTACAAGTTAAGCATCGTTTCTTAACATGTAGGTTCTTGAGGGCACAGACCACACCACCCAGGACAGACCATAGAGGATTGGGGGGGAGGGGTGTGGAGGCCCTGGACTTCAGCCCCAAAGTCCAGGGGTAAGAGCACCTCTGCCATGACCTGGTGCGAGATGTCAGACTTGCATAACAATTGGGTAGCAGTGACCATATTGTGATCCAATTCAGCTTATATGCGAGAGGTGCATTGCCAAGGAAGTCCAATGCAGATGCACTTCAGAAGAAGAAACTTGTCAAAAATTAGGGGACTGGTAAAACATGAAGATAAAAGGGATAGTCAGGTGGGTGAAATCACTCCAGAAAGCATGGAACAAAGAATCGTCAGTAAACTTGAGTCATGGGATAAGGGGGCAGGTTCATGAGTGGTTGGGTAACTGGTTGAAGGATAGGAAAGAGAGGTTAGGAATAAATTGACAGTTTTCACAAAGGAGGGAAGTAAGTTTTGGAGTCCCCCAGGGATCTTTACTGGGACCAATGCTCTTTAATTTGTTTATAAATGATCTAGAAGTTGGAGTAAGCAGTGAAGTGGCCAAATTTGCATATGACACTAAACTAGTTAGGATAGTCAAATCCAAAACAGATTGTGAGGAGCTTCAAAAGGATCTCTCCAAATTGGGTGAGTGGGTGATAAAATGGCAAATGTGGTTCATTGTAAGCAAGTATAAAGTGATGCCTATAGGAGCAAAAAACCTTAATTTCACCTATATGCTGAAGGGATCTGAGCTGCTGGTGATTTACCAGGAGAGAAATCTTGGGGTCATGGTGGACAGCTTGTTGAAAGTGTTGACTTAGGGGCTTAGACAAATTAATGGAGGACGGGTCTATCAATGGCTACTAGTCTGGTGGCTGTGGGCAGCTTCTGAAGCACGATGCCTTGAATACCAGTTGCAAGGAAGCAATAGCAATAGAGAAGGCCTGCTCTCACCTCTTGCTTGTGGACTTTCCAAACACATCTTGTGGGCCACTGTGTGAAACAGAATGCTGGAATAGATAGGCCTTGGGCCTGATCCAGCTGGGCTGTTCTTATATCCCCTTTTGGGGTAAATATGGTAATTCCAAGCCTAAATAATTATTTATTACCAGGGACATATTTTCTCACTCTTGATAAAAATGCTGATGGTAATTTTGGGTTGGAAAAAAATCGAGGAGGCACATAAAAGAAAGTGTTGTACAAAATATGGCTTCAGTTACACCCACACAGACTGCGTACATCAATGTTCAGGTCATAACAAAGAGACCACATTTCTAGATGCTCAGTAAATGACTGTGCCTTAAAACAGTTCATCATTGAACCAATCAAAGGGAAGTGAGCCTGACTTAATTCTAAGTCACACCCAGGACTTATTGCAAGATGTTGAACTAACAGGGAACAGTGATGATAGTGGAATCAGATCTTCCATTTGCAGTATACAGGCTGCTGAATAAATTGCCAAGAAGGTTCAAGATGGACACATTTACCTCCAAAAAGGGTAATGGATAGGTTGAATGGTTATATACCATTTTTCAACAAAAGTTCTCAAAGTGGTTCTCATAGATATAAATAAATAAATAAGATGGATCCCTGTCCCCAAAGGGCTCACAATCTAAAAAAGAAACATAAGATAGACACCAGCAACAGCCACCGGAAGGATGCTGTGCTGTGGATGGATGGGGCCAGTTGCTCTTCCCCTACTAAATAAAGAGAATCACCACTTTTAAAAGGTCCCTCTTTGTTCAGTTCTCAAACATGAGAGTACTGATAGAAGGGAAGGTGAAAGGGAAAGTCAAGAGTTCTCTGTGTGACATATATCATTTAAAACCACAATAATAGAGGCTCAACTAGAATGTATACCACAAAGAAGGAAATATACAACCAATATGGATGGAGAATGCCAGTATGGCTAATGAACAGAGTCAAGGAAGCTATAAAAGTCAAGAAGGCTTCTTTCAGAAAATGGAAGTCTTGTTCAAAAGAGATTAAAAAAGGATCACAAATTTTGACAAAATATAAAATTGGGTTGGTTCGGATGAGATGTCCTGACACAAATAAGTCTAGGATTGTGCTGACAGTATTCGTGCCCTGATATCACCTCTCACATCAGCCCCCTCACATGATTAAGGGACACCCCACAAACATGCTGGGATGCCTCCAGTGTCGTCCAGGTACAACTCCATTCTTATTGCGTGTGTGGGTGGACATCTCATCCAAACTGGCCGTAATAAAAGATCGGAGGGGGTGAGTGGGTGCTCTTCAAATCAAAGAAAACAATAAAGACTTTTTAAAATACATCGGAAGCAGGAAACATGCCAGGGAGGCAGTTGGACTGTTAGATGACAAGGAAATCAAAGGGATGCTTAAGGAGGATATGGAGATTGCAAAAAGCTGAATGAATTGTTTGCATATTGTTTTCATGACAAATTATATATGGCAGATATGCATGCCCAAACTGACCTTCTCAGTAGAGGGTCAAACTAAATCTAATAGAGGGGAAGAGATGATGTTTTATGGTGTATTGGGAAATTAAAAAAAATAACAAATCACTGGGTCTAAAGAACATTAATTCAAGAGTTCTTAACTCAAATGTGAAATTGCTAGCTGTCTCACAAAAATGTTGTGGTTTTTTTTAAAAAGCCATGTTTCTAAAAAACAAAAAAGCTGTGAGCCAAATGACTGGAGAGTAGCCACTGATAAAAAGACATCCAGGAAGTTGCAAGCTAGTTAGCTTATGTGTTCCAGTATAAATTGCTATAAAGCATAATAAAAGCTAAAATTATTAAGCATTTAGAAGAACAACCCTTATTGAAGGAGAATCAGCAAGGCTTCACAAAAGTAAGTCCTGTCTCACTAACTTTTTAGAATTCTTTTAGAGTGTCATTAGGCATGTAGATAGAGGTGGTCCAGTTGACACTGTATACCTGAACTTTCAAAAAACTTTTGACAAAGTTCCTCACCAAGGATGTTATAGGATAAAAGGACAGATCCTTTTATGGATTGGTAACTGGTTAAAGAACAGTAGAAAGGAATACCTGGAAAATTTTAAGCATGGTGGGAAGAAAGAAGTGTAGCTTCCCCAAAATCTGTCTTGGGATTTCTTTTTAATGTCTTCATAAAGGAATTAGGGGTAAGCAGCAAGATGGTCAAGTTTTCAAATGGAACCAAACTCTTTAGGGTTGTGAAAGTCAAAACAGATCGTGAAGAGCTCCAGAAGGATCTCTCCAAAGTGGGAGAATGAAAAACAAAATGGGAAATGCAGTTCAGTGGCTGGCATCCTGACTAAATTACTCAACAGAAGTCCCATCGAAATTAATAGGACAAGTTAGTTATGACTAGCTTAGCCTATTATTTCAATGGGACTTCAGTTGAATAATTTAGCCAGGTTGTCTGCCACGGGGTAAAAATGTGAAGTAACGTACATTAGTGCAAATAAACAAACAAATCCAAATTCCATGCTAGGGATCATTAGCAAAGGGAACAGAAATAAAATTACTAATATCTTTATATTAGGGGTGTGTGCAGAACAATTTATTGCGGTTCGGTTCAAATCCAAGCTGAACTGCCAGTCAGCAATCTGGGCCCATCAGACCAACCACCGGTTCAGTTTGATCAGACCGGTTCGACTCGGTTTGAAGGCTGTGCTTGTAAAGGGGGATCCGGTGAGGATTGCCCTTTACAAGCAAAGGCGTGGGGAAATCTTTAAAAAGGCTTCTAAAGAGCCTTACCAGTCTGGTGGTGGCTATACCGCCGATCCTAGAAGGCCCCTGGCACTCCCCAACAGCCTAACGGCACGGCACAACTCTGACATTGATTGGCCTCCGTGCACACGCAGAGGCATACATACTGCCTCTGATTCAGTCCACGATCGAACCATTGAACCAGTTTGTTCATACCCCTACTCTATATAAATCTGTGGTGCTGCACATTTGGAATACTGGTTGACATCCTGACTAATTAAGTTTTAACACTTCTGAGGGTTGCAGATGCAAGATGAGAATGCTCGCACAATCCCCCTGGTACTCCTGAGTGAGCACAGTTGTGCCAGAGCCTTTTGAGTCTGGAGTGCTCCCCGAACTCCAGAATTCAAAAGCAGAAACACATCACTGACCATCATCAATATGCTTCCACTCTTGCAGAGCCCTTTCAGAGTGTGGGGAGTGCTCTAGAGTCGAAAGGCTCTTGCACATCTGTGCTCACGCAAGGGGATGAGGGGAGGGCTCCCATTGCACCCCTGCAGCCCCTAGAAACTAGATCAGCCACTGTGTACAATTTGGTTCACCCCATCTCTGACAGATATTGTAGAACTGGAAAAGATGCAGAAAAGGGTGAGCTAAATTATCGGGGCTAGAGCACCTTCTTTACAAGGAAAGGTTACAGTGTTTGGAGCCTTTTAGTTCAGAAAAAAAAGGCAACTAGGGAAATATGACAGGGTTATAAAATTATGCATGCATGGTGTGAAAATGCATAGAGAGACATTTTCCTGCCTCTTTCACAGCATTAGAACCAGGGATCATCCAATGAAAGAAAGGAGATTTGGGGTGAACAAAAGGAAGCACTTCTTCACACAGCACATGATTGAGTGATGTAATTCATTGCCACAGGATGTGGTGATGTCCGCTAACTTAGATGACTTTAAAAGGGGACAAACATATTCATGGCAGGCAAGTCCATCAATGGCTACTAGACTTGATAGCTATATGATACCTCCAGGTTCAGAGGCAATTTGCCTCTGAACACCAAACGCAGGGAGAGTGAATATGCTTTCTTCTCCTGCTTGTGAGCTTCTCAGAGGCATGTAATTGATCACTGTGGGAAACAGAATGTTGAAGTAGATACAATGATAGGTCTTTGATCTGATCCAGGAGGATTCTTCTTGTGTTCTTAAGCATGATAAGCTACCTTAAATATGAAGGTGGGGCAGGAATCACTTGCCATGGGGAAGCTGCATCTTCATAGCAAATGCTCTTGTCTGTAGACTATTGTAGCAAAAACAATGATGCATTTAATGAAGTAGTCTTGAACCTACCACTTGTTTGTTATTCCTTAAGCTGCCTCAGAATCTTAACCTAGGATGCTGATTTTGTTTAGTCGATACATTTATATGTTCAGCTTATCCTGTTCTGAATTTTTAAAAGCCTGATTTTCTAAAGGGTTACCCTCCCTCCTATACCATATCTTAAAGTGTAAATGTGATACTAGCAGATCAGGCCTATGTAGTATAACTCTCAATTTAATGAACATACAGGTGAAACTCGGAAAATTAGAATATCATGCAAAAGTCCATTAATTTCAGTAATGCAAATTAAAAGGTGAAACTGATATATGAGACAGACGCATTACATGCAAAGCGAGATAAGTCAAGCCTTAATTTGTTATAATTGTGATGATCATGGCGTACAGCTCATGAAAACCCCAAATCCACAATCTCAGAAAATTAGAATATTACATGGAACCAAGAAGACAAGGATTGAAGAATAGAACAATATCGGACCTCTGAAAAGTATAAGCATGTATATGTATTCAGTACTCGGTTTGGGCCCCTTTTGCAGCAATTACTGCCTCAATGCGGCGTGGCATGGATGCTATCAGCCTGTGGCACTGATGAGGTATTATGGAAGACCAGGATGCTTCATTAGCGGCCTTCAGCAATTCTGCATTGTTTGGTCTCATGTCTCTTATCCTTCTCTTGGCAATGCCCCATAGATTCTCTATGGGGTCAGGTCAGGCGAGTTTGCTGGCCAATCAAGCACAGTACACTGTATACTTTTCAGAGGTCCGATATTGTTCTATTCTTCAATCCTTGTCTTCTTGGTTCCATGTAATATTCTAATTTTCTGAGATTGTGGATTTGGGGTTTTCATGAGCTGTACGCCATGATCATCACAATTATAACAAATTAAGGCTTGACTTATCTCGCTTTGCATGTAATGCGTCTGTCTCATATATCAGTTTCACCTTTTAATTTGCATTACTGAAATTAATGGACTTTTGCACGATATTCTAATTTTCCGAGTTTCACCTGTACTGGTGGAACATAGTGTTAATGTATAAGATTTATCGTTCCCTGATGATTCATAAGCAATATTGACGAATGTATATCATGGTACATTTTTAACACAATCACAATTTTAACACAATCAAAATATAAGATAGGAGGTTTCAGAGGTTTAGATAAACATCTGAATTAGATTTGTTTGTCATGCTCCAACAACAATCCTATTGGTTATTTAAATAATTTATTTTCATTTAACATTCTACCTCCTTAAAAAAACAAAAACAAAAAACTCCTCCTCCTGCATACAAGCACCAGATGTAACAGTTGTCAGAAATACTGATTATTTATTTATTTTAAAAATTCTTCTTTGTCTAGTACACATTATGATTGGCCTTAAAGAAAATTAAATATCAGATACATTCACCATAGTACTCCTAAAAAGCAACAAACGGAGGTGGATTAAGATGGCCATGTTTTTTTCACTTAGACATACTTGGGTATTTGCTTAGTCCTGGCCTTCCAATACAGTAGGCAAATAATTAAATATTAAGCTCTCTGCTAGTTATGCTGGCATAACATCCTGCATGGGAAGAGAACATGATTTGGTGAGGCTACTCTGGTGCTGCACTGGATATACCCTATCCTGACCACTTATTTGCTGGCAGAGCTACTCTTATGGCAGGATTGCTAAAGTGATTACAGTCACACTCGTTGCATTTATGAACAAATTGAAGTTTACCTGTAAAATTAGAAGCGTTGATATCCTGTTAGAAAGATGCTTGTTAAAGTATGGGGTTGGGTGGCTTTCAAATGTTTGTTCTTGTTTAGGTTGCTGCTGCTACAACTTCTTAATTTTTTATTCTGATCTTTTCTTTTTTCTCAACAGTCCTGGTACCTGGGCTAGCTTGGTCCCTTTTCAAGTATCAAACAGGACATCAATCCTGCCCACAAATGTCCAAAATTATGGTTTGAACCTAATTGGAGAGCCTTTCCTTCAAGCAGAAACAAGCAACTGAGGGAGATCGAAACTGAACAAAATACTATACAAGAAAGGAAGACGGGACAAAAAAAAAAAAAAAAAACCTGAAGAAAGAAGAAACATAGACCAGCAATTGCAGCACTTACAATCACTAATTCCCTTAAGATTGAAACTGTAATGTAAAAAATAAATAAATGGGGGGGGGAGGTTGATATATTTCACTGATGAGTAGAAAGATGCTCCTCCTACGTAGCCTTTGTTCAATGAAGTCCACTGGGAAATAGATGTTCTGTCTCTGACAATATATTTTAACTGACTTTCTAGATGCCTTAATATTTGCATGATAAGCTAGTTTATTGGTTTAGTATTCTTGTTGTTTACGCATGGGATCACTATTCCTAGTTAGCTCTCAAAACAAAGGCTAGGAGGCATCAACAGGGCTGCAGGGAATGATGGCCATGAGCCAGCTTTTCTCAGCACTCTGATTTCTAAAAGTTTTTGGTGTTTTTTTTTTAAGAAAAAACAACAGCAATGTAGCCTTTAGTTACCAGTCCAAATTTATTTAACTTTGGTCCTTAACCCAGCCTTCTCCTCATGTGTTACCCAGTTTGGAATTTTCAGGAAGTCATTGAAATAAGCAGGCATTGTATAGATTCAATGCCTCAGTTAGGTTTAAAAAAGTATTATCTTCTCATATGACAGTATAAACAAAAAGAGAAAGACTAAAAAAATTTCCCCCACTAAGGAAAACACTTAGAGGCAAGTGCAATTTAAAAAGTATATCTAAAGGGGATCATTGTTATAAGTCCTTCAGCCCTTGGACTCTAAATTGAGGGGATTTAAAAGAAGAAGAAGAATTTTTAAAGTATTTGGAACTAATTAATTTCCCCCTCAGTTTTGAAGGGGGGGCATTAAAAGGCATTACTTAAATCAAGACAAATCATGTACTTGAGAAGAAGAAATTAATTGAAACACAGCACTTATGTTGATTTAGCTTCTGCCTCTTTTGAGTTATTTTATTTATTTAAAGTTACTGGTTGAATCAAGAACCTGTAGAAAATATGAAAGGTTCTATAAAACCTACATAACAGAGACAGAAAGAGGCAAATCCATGTCACAGAGGCAAAGCTTACAGTTTACAAACTGGGAAATGCCAGACTGTTGTGGGGGCGGGCGGGGTGGGTGAAATATATTTTTTAAAAAATGCACTCTTTTAAAAAGCCTAATGACAGGGTGCTGAAACTTGCATGGTGCTCTCAGAATTTAGCCTTGTTTGACAGATTTCTTGTATTGACAGTAACGTGCATGGGCGGATACATTTTGCCTCTATGTCTCTATAAAAAATTAATTAAAACTACTCTATCCAGTAATCCTAATTTGCACGAAGTTATAATGTCCACATAACGTGCCTTGCCTTGAAATCTAAAAAGTGACATCACTACACTTGTTTTGCTGCATTTATTATCATTTTAAATCTTTACCATTTTTATGACAAAATATTTTGTACTCCAGATGGGAAAACAACAAAAAAAAGTGACATCATGGATTTTTTAAACAGTTATAAATTTATCTCACATTTATAAAGCATATCATGGCTGTGTATAGTTGCCGCTTAAAAATTGTAATCGACCAGCAATATTTTCAGTATTTTGGTGTTTTTTCTATTAATCTTTCATGTTTTTCATCTTCCAATTAATATTGGGGGGAGGGGGTTCAAATTTATACGAATTATGCAATACCAAGTTTTGCCTATGTAGGTAGTGCTTTTAGCTGTATTGGTTATTATAGGTAAGTACACAGGTTTAAAAGAAAAGATTAATGTATGCTTTTTGTTTGTTTGTTTTAATTGACCAAAGTGGGTACTGCTATTTTTGCAGTGTGATGAGGTCCTTTTGTGTACTGAAAGATGGACAGGGGATTTTTTTTTATACATACATATATCTATATATTCTGGGGTGGGTGGGGAGGATTTTTAACACTTGACAGTGTAGCTGTGAAGCAGTGCACCCTTGGCCAGGTGAGGGCTACAAAGCGACACTCTTCTGCCTACTGTGATAAAAAATCTCAAAAAGGTGTCCTCTTTTTAACTTTCCACTGGGGTGCAAGCTGAACTCATTTCTGGTTTAAAAATAATAGTGGTAAAAAATAATGATAATAATAATATAAAATAAATGATACTAATGAATTCTGTTGGAGGCAGATTTGACTTGAGGAAAATGTTATTCTCTTTTCCATGTTGAGACCCACAGAGAGCAATAATAGCCTTACAAATGTTTCAAAGATATCTGTAGGCATATTTTGAGGTTCCAAAAAATAAAATAAAAATCTAATGCACACAATACCAGTACAACTTTTGTTCCCTAAAGGCAGTTTATCGGGCTACATTTTGTATTTGATACCCAGTACAAAAAATATGCATTTAAAATGTCACGAGGAAGGGCATGTACATGCACATATACATGTTCTCCATTTCAAAGCTTGTTGCAAATATAGAAAACAACCAGCTCGGCCTGTTTGGAAACCTGAGAAGCTTCTTCCTCCAAATGTCGCTACCTGTAGGGATGAAGCGCTGGCTCCCCTCTCACCATTTCTTGCCCTCTTAGGCCCCGTGTCTCCAATATACAGGGCCTCCTTGCCACCGGAGCAAGGAGCTCCCCTTTTCTAGTTGCTAGGGAAGACTGGCAGCTTAATGCCACATGAAAACCCCTCACCTCCTTCAGCCAGCATCAGTGATGATAAGATGACCTGTTCTCTCTGGACAAGGAGCTGCTGCTATTAACACAGAGGATTTCTCTCTGCAGGGATTGTAAGAGTGCAATTAGTGAACCAGTAGTTCCAGTCTAGGCTTCCTTGTCTGTAGGGATAGTTATGAGAGGATTCTAAAGAGGCAGAGCTGGCACCCCCTGTGGCCAGCTGTAAAACTGTAGCCAGTCCTCAGTTCCCATGGAAGTGATAAGACAGGAGTGGGCCTTACTTCACAGTGTGTTATAAAAAGAAAGTAATAGCTTGTTGCTGATGTTAATATTCTGTGTGGGAGAGAAGATTATGATTGCACCAGCCAGCTCTTCCCTCTCAGCATGCCTGAGGTTTATACATTGTGCATTATGTTTGTCCAGGGCTTTGCATATACACCTGAAACATGCAACCTGTACAATCCTGTGCCTTGTGGTGTATAGATTATGTGATTCAGCCCTATGTACAGTGGAAATCTATGTACACGTAGTCCCCTATGCAAACTTATTGTGTAGATGTCAGATGCACCAGGGGTGGGAGACAGGCCAGTGTGATCACAGCTCCTCCACCCCCACCCAAACAAGTTTGTACAGGGGTAATAATTTGTACAATATGTGTGCTGTTCACAACTGGCATGGTATGCATCTGTTTTGTGCTTGGGTATCTATATAATATGAAATATGAGAAGCTGCCCAAATATTGAGAGAGGGAGCCAAACTTTCAAATTGGCAGATGTACACTGGCAGGGAATTTCACCCACTATAATAAAGTTATAGAGAAATAGTCTTCATTTCAAAAACGTTTATCGTTTATCTGTATTTCCACATAGCAGGTTACTCTGAATGGTTCAACCTGAGCCAAGTTGGATGCCAGCTTTAATTTTCCTTTAAATATAAAACTATTAGAAGCAAAGTTCTTTTTTTATTGTTAAATTTATACCCCGCCTTTCATTAAGAAAATCCCAAGGCGGCTCACAATAAAATTTAAAAACAAGATTATGAAAAAGACACATTAAAATACTGAGCTAAAAATATTAAAAACATAAGTTGTAATTGTTTAGTGCAGTGCAACTTTTCCATGAGAATATGAAGACTGAAGCTTAGTTTGTGTTACTTCCTAATGCAGAAATAGATATGTGCATAAAGGCTGTGGATTATGATATAGTAGTATTTCAATTCAAATAGTCCTTCATGGGGGAAAAGATGAAAGCCTATGGGTCTATCCTAGTGAGGCCCTTTAAGTGCTCTGAATAAGTATACACATGAATAATGGTTTCTCACTTTTTTTCTCCCTTGTACTTCATCAGAAGCCATTTTTGAAACTGATCCAAATTTCGAAAGCCACTTGATAAGCAACCCATAGGACTGCCATTAAAATGAAAAGATGGCTTGCAAGTCCCACTTCACATTCAGAGCTCACTGTGGCCTTTTGAGTTAAAAGAGACACCTGTACCAATTTCCACTTGAGCCACTGCTGATAGCGAGTGCTTTTTGAATCATTTTTAAAATGGTGATAAACATGACAGTGGCAGCTGCTAGAACCTGGTCTTTCTCAAAAGCACCCTGGTCCTGAGTTCTGATTTTGGGACTTGCAAGTTTGAAGCTGCACCAGTAGTATGTTTTCTAAGAGAGTTCAATTGCCTAATGGCAATTACAAGATGGAAGGAAGGGTTTTAAAAAATATATCTATATATATCTATATATATACGGTTTGTATTTAGCGAAACCAAGATTAAAACCAACTATATGTTGGCTCTTTTTTTTTGAGCCCCATTGTAAGTGAATTAATTCACTATATATATGGCTGTTGGGAATAACTGAAATGTAAGAGCAGACCTCATTGACAATCCCTTAGTCTATGGCCCAATAAAATAATTATGTAATGTTCTTTCAGCTCATCACTTAATACAGGTATGGACTATGTGGTTAAATCTGGCTGGAGAACTGCAGTTGTTTAGCTAGTAAGTATGATGTTTCTTAAACTTGGAGTAGTGCAGCAAGATGAAGCAAAGATGAGTACAGGTTTAAAGTGCAATAGTTTACATGATATTGATCCCTAAACAGTGAAGAATCTCAATGGAATTTTTCCATATAATTCTGACTATTGTATAATTGGATTAGGTTTATAAAAATAAGGAGACCCTTATTTTAAAAGGCTAACTTGCTCTTTGAGAACTTATTTTTTCATTGAATTGTTTACTTTTCCAGGCCATCATCCTGACAACACTTATGTTCAAGTTAAGTGATCTCAGGACAGTGGCCTCTGTGGGTTTCATCTGCCTTCCTCTGTTAAT